>NC_135531.1:203034729-204299729 GCF_045843805.1 Urocitellus parryii
TAGAAAAATATTGCATTCTGGGATGTCATGATATTGGAAGGTTTATAAATCATTCTTGTTTTGCTCAATCATTTCAGAAAATATAAGATTTGATCCACTGATCTTCATAGGGAGAGGTGAGCTACACCAGAATAAAAAATAATATGTACCCACAGTGCTATTTATACAAACTTACAGAGTCATCTACACAATATGATAAAAAAGTTTAAATTTGATTCATATTTTTAAAGAAACCAGAAAACACAAGAAAAGACTAATGTGGAATTCTAGATTCTATCAAGTAGGGCTTTATCTTTCATTTTTCATTTCGGTCCCTAAGTGAAGCGTTGTTTTCCCCACAAATAATTCAGCAAAAATATTCTGTTGGCAGTGTGGGAATATGCTAAATATATTGTAAAGGGATGTTAGGACTCTCTTAAAACACACACACACACACACACACACACACACACACACACTTAAGTTTAAGCAACACATAGGCCAGAGATTTCTTTACTGATTGAATTAAGAATTTAACTTACTAGTTAAATATAGTGGCACAGCTATAATGTTAGCTACTTGGGAGGCTGAGACAGGAGGATGTCACATTCACAGCAAACCTTGACAACTTAGGGAGATCCTGTCTCAAAAGAAAGGTAAAAAGGGCTGAGGATGTAGTTCAGTGATAGAGAACTCGCCTAGCATATGTGAGGCCCTGGGTTTAATTCCAGCAACACACACACACATACACACACACACACACACACACACAGATAATTCAATTTTTAAAATTTATGTTAAATACAGGTAGGAGACCGTGTACAAGAAATACACAAATTCTAGCCAGAAGAAAGTTTATATTTTAATAGTTATTGTTATGTTTTTAAAAAAATAAGTTGAATAAGAAAGACATTTCTGGAAGCATTAGGTCCTTAACAGCCTAATGTTTGAGGAGGGAGATTGAGGAGAAGGGATAGGATGTTAGACTACTATAAATGTAGTGAACTCTAGGATTCTTCCTTGAATTGAAATTTCACTGCTATTAGGAAAATAGGATATAATTCTGAAAGAATATTAGGATACTATTGACTATATGGGACAAATTTTAAATACAGTATGAGGTGCCCTGTCCTTATGTAGAAACAATTTACTTACTTCAAGAAGTTTAATGCTCAAATTGAAGACCAGAATCATTCTTCCCATATGTAAGCATGCTGACATGTTAGCTTAGGAATAAAGACAGAATGAATGGAATGAATGAATGAATGAATGAATGGATCTCTACCTACTGAGAAATTGTGATTCATAAAACTTAAATATCTTAGTGAGATCACACTTTTAGAAAATCTAGCCTGAATCTAAGATCTGAATTCCCATGATCACTAGCACAGGTCCATGAAATATAGACAGCTCAGGTCCACACCCAATTCTGTGATGAGAAGAGGAGAATGTTGTACAGAATGAGGAGAAGAAGGGAGAGACTGGTGGAATTCTGTAGTCAGAGAGGGGAGCGGTCAAAGTCCAAAACCACAGTTCACAGTATGAGATCCAGATTCAAGCCCATTTCAAGATGGGGTTGATTCCAGGCCAAAGACAGGCAGGAAAGAAGTGACAGAGGGCAGAGGGCAGTTATGTGGGGGTGGGACAGGAAGAATGATGCTATGTAGTTCTCTAGAACTTCTTCCCCAAATTACATGATATCCAACATCTCCAATTCACAAAAACTGGCATAGCTGGGCCTGGTGGCCCACTTCTATAATACCATAGACTTGGAGGCTGAGGGAGGAGGATCACAAGTTCAAAGCCAGCCTCAGCAACTTAGGCTCTAAGCAATTTAGCAAGAACCTGCTCAAAAACTAAAAATAAAATGGGCTAGGAATGTAGCTCAGTATTTAAAGACTCCTGGGTTCAATTCCTGGAATAAAATTAAAAAAAAAAACTGGCATAAATGCAGGTTTGGTGATTTCAAGGTCATGTGAAAATTGGTGAGAATGTACTGACACCAGAAAGAATATCATAAAAATTTAGTCACATTATAAAACCAACTAAAGGGGGTAAAATGATGGGCATGGAGCATGACATGAGAATAAAAATATTTAAAATGTTTATGCTTAGCATGAATGATGTCAAATATCAAGATATCATTTTTACCAAAAATTGGTGAGGGACTTTTAATAATATTTATGCAGTGTGCAGTACTTTTATATTGGTAATAAGTGTATAAATTGAGAACTGTAAGTTATCTATGAGTATAAAGTAAAAATGTACTCATACTCAGTAATTTTTACTTCTAAGTATCCATCCTGTGTAAAAAATTTGAATTTCAGATAAAGACTTTTAAGTCAAAGTAGTACTCACCATAGTATTACCTACAATACAAAAAAAATTGAATTTGCTAAATATTAAAAATAAGCAAATTACAGTATGTGTGTCTCATGGAACATTAAATAATAATTAAGCATATTGATTTTGAGGAACTTTTAATATCATGTTGTTAAATTAGATCATAAAATCATTATGTGCCCTGATTCTGATATATCCCTACAAATTTGGTTATATGTATGTTCATGCATATCTAAATAGATGAGACTATAGGTAAAGATGAAAAACATACAGATATAAGAATGAAAATATTAGAAAACTAAAAGAAATTGGGATAGAACATCAAAATGTATAGTATTAAGGTGATTTTTATTCTATCATTTACTGTGAACTTGGTACAAGACAATGATCTGGAGTCTCAATAAATGATAGCTACTGTAATACTATTTCCAGGAACTTTTGCCCCACCCCCAATTCATAACCCTGACCACATACACACCCTGACCACATACACACCCCCACCCAATGCACACATCTAGTCTTTAGAGACTATGTTTATAATAATGTTAAATTAGCACCCTCTGCCAGGTGGTGCACTACCTCCAGGGTTAGAAGAGACTAAACTCTGGGATTAGAAGAGACAGCTATTTAGAATGACTCAGTTCATACAATTAAGTCCCAGCAGCTTCCCTGTCAGTTCATTCCAGACCCACAATTTCTTCCTCCCAAATCTGAAGGGTTTAAAGCCACTGCTATTTATAATCCTAACTATTTTGTTGAATTGCACATTGCCTATGATTCCATGCTTTATAAGATTAATTTTATGTGTCATAATTTGGCCTCCATGCTAAAAACATTTTCCTCCTATTTATTTATTTATTTATTTATTTATTTATTTAGGGGGGAATTCTGTTTACTTTTTCACACAATCCTGGGCATATAGCGAGTCAAACAATTTGCTGAGTATAGAGTATACCAATTGTACATTTTCCAAAGTAATATATTCAACCAATAATTCATGCAAAAAACAGAATGGGTGTATACAGACAATTCAATAGCTTTCAATTAATATTCAGGCGAAAAGACTGAAGCAACACACAGTCTTTACTTTTTACTTGAGAAAGTAAAGACTAAGGCCTGTTAGTCCAAGAGATTTTGATAAACAGAGCTATTATTTACCCTGGTAACCACATGAAAGAAAGACATGAGAAACAGGACCCAGCATGGGGTTGGGGAAGTTCTTAAAATAAAGTAAGATAAAACATTTCCATCCAAAAAAAAAAAAAAAGATTTTTCAGGTGATATAAGCCTCTTTAAATATTGATGTATATACTAAGGGAAAATGTAGATTCTTCTTAATTTAGGGTAGAAGAAGGAAATAGAAAGGAAATTTGGAAATAAATTTTCATCTACCTAAATTGGTGACTAAATGTGGGATCCATTTGATTTCACAGATGACAATTATTTAATTGTTCTACCTTAATTCTCTTCTTTGAAGACTGCACAAAATATAGCCCACGTGGTTGAGATATTTTCAGATTTATGTGATGCATCTATGTGAGGTCAATATGGGAGAAAGAAAAGTGCAATTCTATGCAATAAGTGCCACTTGCAAATCACTTATTGTATCATTCAATAAATATTTATTGAGAACGTACTGAGCAGCATGCTCTGCACTAGAGGTGGGAATATAAGAGTGAACAAGACCTTCTAGTCCTTGATCTCATGACTGAATACTTTAAACAGACAGTCTGAAAACTGGAAGGATAACATGTCACATTCACAATGTAGGAATGTAGGTTACTCCAAATAAAGTAATCAGAAATTCTTGGTATGCTTCATGCCCTAAAAACAAACAGATGAATAGAAGGATGGGGGTGGGGGGTAAGCAACAGAATGGACAGATGAATGGATTGATGGATAGATGGATGGATCGGTACAAATCAACCCTCATTATTTGTGAATTCTTTACTTCCAAATTCACCTAAGCACTAAAATTTATTTGTCAGCCCCAAATCAATACTTGTGGTGCTCTCACAGTTACTCATGAATGTGCAGAAAGCAGAGAAGAACTTGAGTCACCAATTGGGATCTCTGCTAAAGTCAGACAAGATGACATTCTACCTTCTTATTCAACTTTCATATTCTAAATAAGTGTCCTTTTTGCTGTCTACTCAGTGCCACATTTTTCACATTTTTGTGGTTTTGCTGTTGATTTTGTGCTGTTTAAGATGGTGCACCAGTGTAGGACAGATGCACCGTCTAGGGTACCTGAGTGCTGGAAGGCCCCCATGTGCCTTATACAAAAGACACATGTCTGATAAGCTGCTCAGGCATGAGTTGTGGGGTCATTAGTCCTGAGTTTGGTTGTTAATGAATCAATAATATATATCAATTTTTTAAAAATAGAAACTCACAGGAAACAAAGTTACATTGCTCAGATAATAAAAATGTTGTGACCAGTGTGTTTTGAATGAACTTCTTCAAGTTTCTCTATTAACTTTGATGGTAAATACTCTGCCCAGCCACCCCTGGAGACTCAGACAGATCACATGAGGGCATCCTGTTAGGGGTCAGCTTGCAGGTGTTACAGCTTCAATGACACAAGCATGCTGTGAAAGTTTAAGAGCATTAGTACTTCTAGACCTGGAGGCCACATACAGGGAGCACAGACAGGGAGAGGGAGAAGGCCAGTGGGCCAGAGCCTTTATTGGATCCATGGTGTTAACCCAACAGGTTTTTCCCAGGAGTGTTTTGATTGGTGCATTTAAAGTAAGCAGTGATGTGTTCCAGGAGGTCACACTGTGACTGAGAAGTCGTCATTTAATTTCTCCAGCATGATCCATTTCAAGGAAGTGGTGGGAAAACCAAGAGCCCAAATCTGTGAGGTGGGAGCTATTTCTTTAAGATCTTATCTCTGGCTTGAGCCCTGTGGGTGTGGTGTAGAATTGTAAACTGGGTCGAAGGCAGCTGGGCCCTGCTTCTGCTTATGAGAACATTCAACCTACATTTAAATAAGCAGGTTGAGGCAACATAATATCATAAGCACTCACCACTTAGGGGCTCACAGGTATTCTCCATAAGATCAATGCTTCAGTGTCCCCTAATTCAGTGTTTATGACAACTTTGTAGAATATAATTACCACTAATAGTGAGAATTAATGATAGAGATGGCTCTGAGAGGGGTGGCAGAAGTCATACTAAGCAGAGTAATGATGTGGCTTTTGTCTTGAGATGAAATGTCTTGCTTCTGGATATAGACAATTCATTACCTTGAATTGTTCTTGAGGGTTCTGCTTCAGGGATGAGGCTGAGCTTCCTGAAGGAGCAAGTCCAAAAAAATAGGCTAAGCCTGAGAGGTCTCCTTGTGTGCCAGCTGTTGGCCTTTCCTGCCAGTCCCATCAGAAAGGAACATTTTCCCAGGCTCGTATTTGATTTCAACACTCAATTATTTTCTTCAACCTCACCCACATGCTAGTACATGTCCAATAAAGTGTTGAATTTTTTTTTCTCTTTAGCTGTAAACACAGAACAAATCCAACTCCCACATAAAGAGTATCTGCTGCAAAATCATGTAGCACCCACATATTTGTTTAATGAAACAAGGCCTAAGTGGAAAAGTTACAATCTCATTTAAAGTTGAGATGCCTGGAGACAATTCTGATAATGTTTAGAGGTAGATAATTGTGGGAAGCAGAAGAAATGAAAGATAAATATTGGCAGTGGCTGAAAGAAAACGAAAAGGCTATATTCAGATCCGTGAGCAACACCAATAAATGGTATGCCATAAAAGACGAGCGATTTCATGGGTATTTGATGTCTAGGTATATTCTCCTCAAGTGCCAGGAGGCTTCTGACTTCCACAAGCACAACTGCTTATGAAAAGAAATAAGAAGCATTTATTATTACAAAGCATTCAGCCATGCTCTTGCACCTACAATTTTTAACTAGCAGTCCTACTGTTTTCAGAGACCATGGACTTCTCGGTAGATAAATAATGCTCTAATAAATGTTGATCTTGGTAGCTGGATAATGCCACCAGATAAAAACAAGGCAAGAAAGAAAAGCTTTGGAAGACTGTGCATTCCCAGAGGGACAGGCACTTCGTTCTACAAACATTCAAAGAACGACACCAAGGAGCCAACATTTCGGATAAAAATGGATGACCTGCAACAAGTACTCACACTGATCTCCTTTTTGCTCTCTTTTGTTTTTTTAAGAATAAAAGCTTTGGAAATTATATAATTGGACCTCGATGTTTGTGTAGCTTGTCTTATTGCAACATTTTGACTGGCGTTTACAAGAAATCTTCCAAGCTATTTATTTTCACTGAAGAATGCAAAACATTCAAAATTTACTTGAAGAGATCTGATGATCTCTTAGAAGGATCCTATCACTGGATTTGGCTTTAGCTAAGAATATTCACTTTCATGATTCTCACATTTGCATCTGATATGTGTGTGTATGTGACTGACATTGGTGTTCATCTCTCGTCGGAAAAGGCCCTCTCAACATCTTCTCAGTTCCCCTTCTCAGTGGCCAGAAAGAACATCATAGGAAAAAACCATCAGTGATGGGGGAGTGAGGAGTTGGGGGTCCAGAGGTGAGGCTGGAAAGGACAAATACTTGAAAGCAAATATTTCAACAGAGATCATGGGGGCCAGGAAGTCGAGTTTCAAGGACATGGCCACCGGTGCTAACATAAAGCTGGCATTGAACTGAGCAAGCATGTCCTGGTCTGTTCCTGACCATGGCTTACATCAATGATCTCAACTCCTGTACCAGATCATTACTTCCACTCTGTTTCACAGCCAACGCCACTCGCTCTAGTATACCCCTGTCACTTACACACACACACACTCTTCATCATCAAAATACTTATCACCCTATAGTCTATTTATAAGATGTAGTGGCTGTGCATATGAGTTCCAGAGTCAGATTCCCTGGTTTCAGGTTCTTTACATCACTGTGGCCCTGGACGGGTGACTCTACCTCTCTGGGCTCCAATCTCTTCTTTCATAAAAGGAGATCTGGTGAGCATTTTGTTGTTGTTGTTTATAGCTGACTGTTATTTTCATGTGTAGAGAATCTCTCACTCTATGAATCTCGGTGCAAGGCAGAACCAGCCTCCTGTTATGGAAACTGAAAAGGGGGGTCATTCAGCATCCCAGGTTCCCTTGCAACTAGGGCATACCTCCTGCCCATCAGATTCACCTACTTGGGATTTTGCCTCAAAGAAGAAGAAATGGTGGAGAATCATTTTGGTGTCAGCTGGCATGACCCTAGCAAAAAAGTCTGCTTTCCAGACAGCAGAAGAAGGAGGACCAGTGGGGAACACAGGGTTGGCAGCCTCTGCAGCGTCAGCTGAGGCATCTGCAGTTTAGTGGTGTCAACTTGGAGGAATAATTTTGGCTATGGAGAAAACTAATTACTTAACAGAAACACACTAGGACCAGAAAGAGAACCGAAATGGGGCAAGAAAAATAGACTCGATCAAATCGGTCCCTTTCATATAAAACTTTTAATAGCTTTCTATCCAATAGAATAACATGCAAATCATAACTCTGGCCCATAAATCTCTTCAGAACTGAGCCAAGCTAAATTTTCCAAACTGAAACCTTGCCACAAGATCCACACAACTTACTTTCCTAAACCACAAAAGATTTCTTTCAGGTGGCAAACATTATCATCATGTTCATTCATGCCTTTACAACCCACTCTATTCACCCTGAAGGGTTCTTCTCAAAAGTCCCTCCCTGAGTACAGCACTTTCTAATTCTTTTACTGAAGTAAAATGGATTAGCCTCTTCCCCTAGTCCACTCACCAAGAACTAGGGGAACTTTTGTTAGCATTTTCTATATGACATTTGGAGTTGCATGCCTGCCTGGGAAAGATTAGTTTCCTCATTTCCTGATTTCTAATATCTAACACAGTGCCAGTCTATTGATGGGTACTCAACACATAATTAAGTGTAAGCATGAAGGTCAAGAACCTAGTTCCAACAGGAACCAACAACAATTAAAAAAAAAAAACCCTTTAATAAAGTCTGGAAACACATTTGGGTCTAGCAGGTCTGTGTGGTGGAAGTATACAAATGTGATTTGCACCCAGAGTTTGTTGGTGGGTGAACCATATAAATTCAAGTGCCTAACTAGAAGATAAATGAAATGAACAAATCTTGACATTCCAAGAGACATTTTTGTCCTACGTCTTTTCATGTTGGTTTTGGATTGTTTGCAAAGCCTTTCATTAATGGAGACCCAACACGTTAATTCTGTAAATGACAAGGAACTTAGAGTACTTCTCTTGCTTCTCAAAGGACCTCAATTCAGGTTTCTGGATCATAAAATCTAATGTTGACTTGGTCGGATCCCATCAAGCACTTGGTAAAGAAGCCGTATCAGTGCTCCTCAGGACAATGAGAAGCATAGTAAGAACACCATGCAGCAAGAATTAGGGAACCTAAGAGAGGCTGCCTTGTTTCAGTCTTCTAGGTTACTTAGCAAGCATGAGCATTTTTATGAAGGAGTTCTATCTAGTTCTATCATTTGTATCTATCTATACAAAATGCAGAAATAAATGAATAAGGAGATGGGGCATTTGGGGAACAAATGAAGAACCCAGGCATGCATTCATGAAATGAGTGGAGTAATATAAGTAAGTCCTCTTGTGTTAAATGCACGTACCTCAGTAGCCCCCCCAATCCTTTGGTGTCTCCCTAATCTTTAGGCCCCTCATGTTCTCACTTCCTTTCCTACCCATGCCCTCTGATCTATCATTACAGATTACTCCTTGACAAACACCTTTACATTCCTCCCCCTCTCTGCTTCTATAAGCCTCGCCCTGCAAAATCCTCACCCTGTTCATTGAGGGATTTGGGCTTAACTCCCTCTCAGTGTAGCATTCCCTCCATCCTCCTCAGACAGGCTGCTCCCTGACACTGCCTCTTGCATCCCTAAACACTTCCTCTCTTGTTCATTCCCATTGGTATTACAACATGCGTAGAACCTGCCATCTTTTAAAAAGCATCGCCCCCTATACCTGGCCCACGACTCTACCAGAGACTACTTTGCCCTCTGTTTTCCTTCACAGCCAATCTTTCCCTACACTGTTGTCTACACAGTCTGTCCTGATTTTCTCACTGCCATGTATAGTTCAGCCTATTAAAATTCTAATTTCTGCCTCTACCTCAAATGATGAAGTCCTCATCTTATTAAACTATCTCAGCACAAAGTCAACAAAGCTGACAACTCTCTTCCTGTTGAAACTTCTCTTCTGTCTCTCTTAAAGCACTACCTTCACCTGAATGTCTTCTTATCTTTCTTACTTGATTCTTAGACTCATTAACAGAACCACCTCTATGTGGTGTTTAAATTTTAGTTTCTACAGCTCAGTCTCTGGGTTTCTTCTTTTTCTACCAAATGCTATTTCTTAGTAAAATCTTTTTTACCCCCCATTAACCTCTTTTTTTCCAGTTTTTTTTTATTGGTTCTTTTTAGTTAAATATGACAGCAGAATCCATTCTGATATAGTAATCCAAGCATGGAATACATCTTATTCTAGTTAGAGACCCATTCTTAGGGATGTCCATTGTGGTGGGATTCACTGTACTGTTTCCCTATATGTGCATAGGAAAATTATGTCAGATTCATTCCACTGTCCTTCCTTTGCTTATCCCCTCTCCCTTCCCTCCATTCTCCATTGTCTGATTTACTGCACTTCTGTTCTTCCTCTGCTTATCCCCTCTCCCTTCCCTCCATTCTCCATTGTCTGATTTACTGCACTTCTGTTCTTCCTCTGACCCCACCCCCTTATGGTAGGTTAGCTTCCACCCATTAGAGATAACATTCAACCTTTGCTTTGGGGGGACTGGTTTACTTGATTTAGCATGACTGTCTCCAGATCCATCCATTTGCTGGCAAATGTCATAAAGTTATTCTTCTTTATGGCTGAGTAATATTCCATTGTGTATATATACATTTTCTTTATCCATTCTTCTATTGAAGGGCACCTAGGTTGGTTCCATAGTTTAGCTATTATGAATTAAGCTAGTATAAACATTGATGTGGCTGCATCACTGTAGTATGCTGATGTTAACTCCTTTGGGTAAATAATTCAATAAACAGGCAAATGAACTGAACAGATGCTTCACAGAAGAAGAAATATAATCAGTCAATAAATATATGTAAAAATGTTCAACATCTTTATCAATCATAGAAATGCAAATTAAAACTACACTGAGATTCTATCTCATTTGTCAGAATGGCAATTATCAAGAATATAAGTAACAATGTTGCCAAATATGTGAGGGAAAAGATACATTCATACATTGCTGGTGGGACTACAAATTGATGGCAACCACTCTGAAAAGCAGTGTGGAGATTCCTCAGAAAACTTGGAATGGAACCAGCATTTGACCCAGTTATCCCTCTTTTCAGTATATACCCTCACTGATACCTTGTACATTCACATGGCTTTATGTAGCAATAAATTTTCAACTCATATTCCTAATCAAAGACCATTACATGTAAATAACTCTTTAACATCTCCACTCTAGTGCTTCAAAAACATTCAACCATAATATATACAGAATTAAATCTTGATTTTCCTCTCTAATTTGCTCCAACTCCAGCCCTCCCTATCTAAGTTAATGATATCTTCTTCATTCCACCAATTGTACTAGCCAAAAATCTAGTAATCAAACTCATTACTTCTTTCTCCCTCATCTTCTCATCCAAGCCATTTCCAAGTTTCATTTATTTTACCAACAAAATATATCTGCAACCTACTAACATCTGCTCTTCTTTGATCCTATGCCTGGAGTCCAAGCTACTATGATCTTGTCCTGAACTAAAATAGTATTACTCCATCATCCATTTTTGCCTCCTTCTCCAATTGATTTTTCTCACAGATAAAGGTGGTCTTTGGCTACTTAAATCCAATTATGTTATTCTCTGCCTTAAAA
Organism: Urocitellus parryii; assembly: GCF_045843805.1. Classification (NCBI taxonomy): domain Eukaryota; kingdom Metazoa; phylum Chordata; class Mammalia; order Rodentia; family Sciuridae; genus Urocitellus; species Urocitellus parryii. Next base: position 203,045,997 of record NC_135531.1, read on the forward strand.
GCTTTCAGTGGCTGTTCAGCAGTGGAGAGCTTGTCTAATATGCAGAATACCCTGGTACCACAAGAAAAGAATAAGAAGAAAAGAAAAATGCATTCAGTGTCATGATGTATTTGGTCAGGATTGTCTAGAAAAAAAGGACCAATCAGTTATGTGTGTTATGTGGGGTGTGTGTGTGTGTGTGTGTGTGTGTGTGTGTGTGTGTGTAGAGTAGGATAAAACCTATAATTCTTCAAGTAAAGCATAGGTCTGGCACCCTATTGACCCCTGCCCATACCTCCGAACTTGTCCCAATACACTTTCCTCCCAGAAGACACGATGCTCCAACCATCACCACCTTTCCATTCCCTCAACTCTTCCAGGTCTTTCCCTCCTCAGAGACTTCACACTCTGTTGCTACATGCCTGGAACAACCACCTCTCCATTTCACTCTCCAACTCTTACTTATCCTTCAAGTCATTTTAGACCTTCTCAAAAAGATCTGTCCAAGGCCAATATTAATTTTAAGCTTTGATATCTTTTGCTTTTCACCATTGATCTTGAAACAATTTTAAATTTTATGTTTCATTGAGTTAGCATCTGCTTCCAAAGTAGAACATAAGTCCAACACAGACAGGAATTATACCCATTTTGTTCACTACTATATCCTCAGGATGAAAATCAGCACTTGGCCTATTGGTAGGCATTTGGCAAATGAATGGGAAGTCAACTTTTTTATAAAACTTCATTTGGTTTTCCTCACTTGATTTAAAGAGGTTCGGAAATTGTTGATTTCCAAAGGAGACAAAAAGAACAATAAGAACTTTCAGACACAGAAGGACAACCTAAAGAGCAAGGACATAGCCAGGATACTATGGAATAAAATCCTAGCTCAGTTTTCTGGATGACTGATATAGAAAGCATAAGTCAGAATGTGTGATCAGATCTAATTGGAGTTCTAAAGTTTCAAGTGCAGTTGCAACAATTCACGTAATTTTTTGCATCTTGTGCCTCTCTTCATATTGTTCATAAACTTCAAGTCTCTATTAAATCACCAAACTTAACGTTTCAAGGATGGTGTGCATACTTTTGCAAGCATTTACAAATAAGCCCTTTTAGATATTTTGCAGAGAGGAATGAGGCTTATTACCTTCTATCACTGAGCTGCATACTGGTTTCTCTGTCTAGAGGTATAAACAAGAACATTTTGCATTTAATTTTATGATTCATCTTGTCACAGACATAAAATAATAAGTCTGAAATAGATGTTACATGGATGGAAAAAAGAAAGTCCAGAGCTGTGAATAATATTCCTTCAGCCTCTCAAGTAAAATGAAATGATAAATAAATCTCTTACCATTCCTGGTCCAGATTCAGTGATTAAAGTGCTATGTTCCAAAAATCCTACAATGTTCATTGGAATTACAGGTACTAACAGCCAAAAAAAGAAAGAAAGAGAAAAAAGAAAATCTCCCCTCATTGCTGCCTACCCTCCCCCCCATACACACACTGCCAATAAAGGTCAGATCCTTAAAATCATATAACATTTGCTTCACTTTCAAGTTTCCTCTTCATAAACTTTTTCATTCTGAAGAAAAAAGAACTATGATAAAATTTCTTCCTTTTGCCAATTGGATATTACCTAAGTATAATTTTCTTGTCTTCTACAGAGTATTTAAGTAAAATGCACTTAGAATAGGGTTGCCATCAATTCCTTAGCTACACTGGTAAATAAATCTAAATTTATTTTACAACCTGAAGAATATAATAAGGCTTAAACATAGTGTCTTAGTTGCTAAATAGGAGGTCAATGCCATTCCCTTCAAGTAGCTAACTCAGCAAAATTTGGCTCTCTTTCTAAGGGAGAGTAAAACTTCAATTACTCAACATGTTCAATATGAGATTTGATAATAAGGGGTAAGCAAAAAAAAAAAAAAATGAGATCCAAACTTTGTTCTTCTCAAATTTTTCTGTGTCTTTTGTGATTTGAGGTTTTATATGTCTTAGATCATTTCTGGATATTAATCATAGTCATAAACTGATAGCAGGTATAGGAGAGCAGGCAGATTTTCTACTAATCTCAAACCATTTCATGAAAGTTTGTTTCTTGAACAAATTCCCAATAGCTACCTCATTAGCATTTATCTTTTCCTTCTAAAAATATATTATACAAAACTTTCAACCAACAAAACATTCTGTCAAATGAAAGCCTTTGTACTGTAAGAACAAACATCTCTAGGTAGAGTCCCATGCAACTGGGGAAGTTTTAATAGAGTAATTTTGATTACACTTTTATTGGCACATGAGTTCACAAGCATTTCTCTCTCTTGGAATTCCAAATAATTCCAAGTTGTGGGAGAGAGGGTGGGCTTCAGATTCTGGAGAGCACTGAAGCCATTCACTCAAATCACTACAATTTATGCTGTATCAAGGGATCTCTATGAAGCAGGTTACTATAAGACAACTTGGAAGAAACTGATAAGCAGTTTGAGAAGTCACACATTTTCACAATTATTCCCAATAAACCAGGCACTTACACTTGAAATGCACATTTTTTCTTTGCACCTTTACTACTTTCCCAACTTAGGCCACAAAAATCTTATCCATGAGCCTTATTTTCATTCTCAGAGCTCAGCACATGAGAACAAGCAATGTTTAAAGTAAGCAAAAGTAATGTGAAAGATAAAAGTAAATAAAAAAGGATAAGGGCTATAGAAAGTGAAGTCAGCCTCTATGGAAGACAATGACCATTTGAACCAGACTTATTCTTGAGCCCAAATAACCTACTCCTACACTCTGACAGTTACAGAAACTACCCAAGAATGTGACCCTGAAAGCTGGCTTCCAAAGGTCTCTGTGTAGCAGCATCTGCACTTCCTCACTGATGACGCTATTCAACTTCCACTTTGGATGAGCCAAGAAAGCCAGTGCCCAAGAGAACCTCCTCTGCTCTCCTTATGGCAGACACAGCCGCACTGCAAGTCTGCCTTCCAGAGGCTCCCAAGATGCTATATTCTACCCATTCTCTTCATTCCTCTTCTCACAGTCCTGGACTGTCAGAGCCACTAGAACAAAACTTGAGCCCTGAGGAACTGCTCCACCTTTACTAACCTCAGGACATAGTCAGGATCAGAACTGGCCTCATTTGAAAACTGGGGAACCCATAGTCAAGAGAGGATGTAGTACCCAAGATCACACTATCAAGCAGGGCTCAGGTTTGGAGGCGAAATGACCATTAGGAGTGACCATGGTTTTTTCCTTTTCTGTTCTGCTACCATCCCCTCCACCAAGCCAAATAATTGGAAGAAAAGCAGGCTCATGCATCTCTGAGTTTTGTCAGTATACTTTTTTTAATGTTGTTAATATTATGTAAGTGTCCAGGGACAGCCTAGCCAAGGACACAGAGCAGCAGCCTGCAGCAGAATACTACTTTGCAGAAGTCATCTCTCCTTATAGGGTGGTCCAGCCAGAGCTCACCACTTCTCCATGTTTCCCAATCATTCTGGCGGCATGTCATCTCTCCAGCCTCGAGAGTTACATATGGTGAAGATCTCACTGTGTAAACTGACAGCAGAATCAGTCCAAGTTCTCCCCCATAGAAAGGGACTAGTGGGATCCCCTGTGTGAGAAAAAAATAGGAAGAATTTGTATTGCAAATAGCAACATTTCCATGGGATGGGGAAGGCTCCAACTTCCTTATGCTAAGCAAGGGTCCCTAACCTTTTCATAAGCAGGTCCTTTTACAGTCAGGCAAAGTCTATGATGCCTTCTCATGGTCATATTTTTTAAAGTATAAAATTAAAACATATACAAAAGGAACAAATTATATTTAAATGCTAATACAAAAATATTTTTAAAACAATTTAATGATATAGTAATATAATTTTTCTTTTTTACTGCATCAAGTAACAAGATATAGGCCTGATAAACACAAAACATCTGTAATTTCTATTATGATTGATCAAAGAGAATACTGCAAATTCTACTGTAATTAGTGGCCTATATTCATAATGAGAAACTGCTAAATTTCATTAGAGATTGGTAAAAATAAAGGTGTACTGTCTTTTTAATTCAACTCCACAGAATTCCTAAACTCCATCATGAAACGCAAGTGAAAAGGTTCTTCTCTCAAGAATCATAACTATGACTTTATGATAATCGTCTATCCCGACTAGTGAGTATATACCATGTACACTTGAGTATATTTGGTTTAACATTTCGTAATGTCATTACCTTTAAATTGAAGGTTATCCAGGAGCCAGTAGGAATTAGATTACTTTGCTATCACTTTCACTGAACCAATAGTTAATACATTCTCATTAGCTCAATTAACTCATAAGCATTATTTCCCAGAGTGAGGTCATCATACCAGAAAATATTGATTATTCGCATGTATTATAGCAGGTCTGCCTGTCTCTGAGGTTGTCTATGCAGGTCAGAGCTCAGCTGAGAATATGGTGGGGAAGCACTGGTTAAATGAATTTAGGGATCTCCATTTATCATAGGAAAGTAAAAAAAGATCCACTACACAGCAAGGGGGGACCAGCTGTTGCCTGCCTCCATTTTGCAGAGTTAAACAAAATCACAACTGTCAGAAATTCAATTTAGTTCATAAAATCGGCTTTGCCTTCTAGTGTGTTCACTAATGTTTCTCTCCCATTTTCTTATTCTTTTTCCCTGAGCTTCAGTAGGTAGTAAATGCATTCTCAAATAAACATAACTCTATCATATTCTTTTTACTATCGGGTATCATTTTTTATTTCTCAACTAAAGTTTAAAATTTACTTGCCTGAGGCAGAATCTACAACTTAGTTGCCCCAGCAGCAAGCACAGAGCTGAGCATATTATAAGACATTTTGCAAATGGCTACAACATTGGCCAGAAGTAAATAAGAAACTTTATTTAAAAGATGAAACTAAATATATTAAGTCCTAAATATATTACCTTCTTTGCTGACCACTCTTTATTTTCATGGGTGTTCTGCTTATGAAGATAATGAACAAATCCATCAGACACATCAGAGAGAATTGGTGCGTTGAGACTGGACAGTATTCTTCAGGGAGATTATATGAGCCAGGATGTTTGGAGTGGATGTGGTGTGGTCTTTGGCAACAACAACAGTAGCAAAGCCTCATGTTCAATTACTCGTTTCATTAAACAAACATAGGTTGAGGGCTCCATAGGTGAGGAAGAGGAGGAAAACCTGGTGTAACTTTAAGAAAATCAAACCTTGGGAAAATAACAATAACCCAATGAATCTCCTTACCTTTTCTTCACCATTGTCCAGTTAGACCTTGAATCAGTACAGTTTCTTCCTGTCTTGGGCTCTCACTTTCAGCCATTTGCTATTTGTGCAACATAACCTCCTTCTCCAAATCATATGATTGCCAAATGAATCTTAATAAAATAATTATAACACTACTTAATAATAGATAAATGGATAATAACCCAAATGTTCAGCAATAGAAAAATGATTCAGGAAATAATACTATTTCCATAATATTTTACGACAAATTGAAACTATGTTTATAAAGTGATTTTTAATAATATGAGATACTAATATTGTCATATTAAGTATAAAAACTGGCAAATTATATATACAGTGTAATCTCTACTATATAAAAACATACACACACACATACACACACACATACAAAGAAATAGAAATTCATGGAAACAGACCAAAATACTAACCATAATAATGACCTATGAGTGATTATACAAATTTTTTAAAATGTAGAAATGTACAAAGAAAAATTATGCTGAAAGTGTCTAACCTTTATACATTTTAAAATCCACTATTTCTCTTTATTAACCAAAAAGGAATTTCAAAAATATAAATCTGATTATATAAATCATAATCCTGGCTCATAATCCCTAAGTGCCTTACTATGACTCACTAAATCGATGCCAGTTCTCTTAGATTAGCCTACAGAGGCTCTCCAAGCGGATGCCTCTTCCTCTGCACCATTTCTCACACTTCTCTGCTGCAGATGGTGCTTCACATTCTGGGATGTCATCTTCAAGCTCTCCAGCCTCCAAACCTTTGCTCAGGATATTGCTATTTCCCAGAGCTAGATTAAGGAAAGGGCCAGATGGCAACTACCCTAGCTAGGCTCAAAAATATAATGAAATGGAGCAAACTCTGTTTACTAGGCCTCCATTCAGAAACCGCACTGTAGGTGTTAGGGAGGAATAATTTAATAAAGCCACTTAGGAGTGGGGAGGATTGGCAGAGGTAAGTGTGAATAACCACAGATGGTAGGTAGCTAGACTGCCTTCCAAGGAGAGTGGGTTCAGGTAAACTCAGAGTTTTTACCTGCTAAATAGGGTATATAAGCCTGAGGCCAGAACCCAATGACATGGGCCAATAAAGAGGAATATGTGGGGGTTATATTCTCTCCACCCAACAAATATTGAGCAATATTTAAAACCATCAATCCGAAGGAACACCAAACCAAAAATCTGGTCAGAGTGCTCATACCTTTGTCCTGTGAGTACGGCTTCTGCTACAAAGTTTCCATACATCTCTCTTCCATGTCCTCCTTCTTCCCTCTTTCACATACTACTACCTGAACATCACCCTTCAACCAACTCTTTGCTCTTGGCTGATATGGCCTGTGTCATTTCATTCCATGTGAAGACTATTTAAGGGTGTGTGTTTTCTCCTTCACTAGATGTAAAGTTTCCTGAGGACAAGTTTTATTTTTAACCCCTAGCCTGCTACCCAGTACATATGAAACTGAATGAAGGAACTAATTAGAGAACAAGTAAACCATGCTAACGCCAAGCCCCGAGAAGACAGAGATTAATCATGAATGAGAAAAGGTTCGACTGGGAGCCTTACAGAAGCCAGTTCATTGAGGCCCCGTTTGACCTGGGTCAGCGTGAGAAAAAGGCAGAGACCTACTAAAGAATCTACTTTGATCTGACCTAGAGAAATAAAACCCCAAAGTACCCGAGGCCTCCTCGGGCACATTTTAATGTCACTGTCTGTCTGACAGCTGGCTATAAGCAGTCCTACATTTTTCATGAGAAAATGTCATTGAATGTGAACAATTTGAAGTTCCATTGGAATTGCCTGGTAATTTCACCTAGACAAGCAGCTCTTCAGCTTGGTGTCACGTTGAGTTCTTTTGGTGGAGGTGGGAGTTTAGCAGAGGCTCAGCACGGCAGGCTATAAATAGAAGAAGACTGCCTCACACATTCTAATAACAATAACTATCCCTGAACTATTTAGCCACTGCCTGCTATATTTCACACTCCTCATATTTCCCGACTCATTTGCAAGAGTCAAGCCAGGGCCATGAATCACCCTCTGTTGCTAGCTCAATCCATTCTTCCAGAATTAACCTCCAGACTCAGCAGAAAATCACAAGTCCCAGAGGAAGCCATCCTTCACATGGGTAAATTGGATCATCTCCCTTTTCAGGCCTCTGGGGGACATGCCTCTGGGGAGAAGCCCTTCCCTGCCAAGTGCCTTGTACAATCTCTCCACAATGACTTTAGAGCTCTCTCCAGTCATCACTGTCAAGGCCCAAGTTTGTTGCTTCTATGGTTTTTTTGGTGGGAGTTTCATGTGCTTGAGCTCTAACCACATAGACTGAGATTTTTTTCAAGCATGTTCAAATCATCTCTTCTTCCCTACACAACAGACCTCTGCAAATAATATCTGCTTACAAGACTAAAATGTTTACAGATAGTACCCTTCATTTTCTATCTTGTGAGGTTCCCACTAAAAATTCTACTTTGAAAGCAATTTAAAACAGACAAAAATATGAATAGAATTTAAAGATGATGCTTGTTATACATGAGGTTACAGGCTACCTTTTAACTACAATCCGTATATTTGAAGTTCATTCTATGTATGTTTAGTTGACCTTCCTAACTTTCACAGTGATAGTGAAAAATATCCAAAGGGATTCTTTTAAGAGTAGTTGGATGGAGGTCAGTATTTTCAGCTCTGCTCAAGTGAAGATTCTGTTTAAAAAAAAAAAATCTTCCTTTACCGAGTATCAGAAATCAGTCTATAATGGATCTGATTATGTACTGAGATTTATAGGGCTCTAAAAAAAAATCCATGGTCCTCATGCCTTTTCTCCACCACAACAGGTTGCCACAGGATCTGAAGCTGCTGAAAGCACATTTACTCTTTTGGGTAAAGTCACTGGGTTCCTAGAAGTCCCCCCATGGGAAATTTTAATGTCCCCTCCAACACCCTGGACATTGAAGTAATGGGAAGCATGCTGCCATTGAGTCATTTCATCTTCTTTTGGACAATTCCAAGGTTTTTTTTATTAAGTCTTTAGTACATAATAATAAAATAGACATCCAAGTACCCACCATCAAGTACCCACCATTTAGAACTTACAACTTTGGTATGTTTTCTTGTTCTTTCTTTTTTATTAAAAAAAAATTCATTATTGCAGATGAAGTTGAACCTTTCATCGGTTAGGCCCATCTCCTTCCCAAAAGGAATTCAGTGCAATCACTTCAAGGCTATTTCTTAAACTCCTTTGTATTTAGTTTGAATAATATGGATTTGCTGATATTTGACTGTTTTTTACCTAAATAATGCAATTTCGTGTGGTTCAACCTAACACATATTTTTCATGTAAATGATATTGTGCCAAACATATAACTCTGTAATTTTCTGTTTTCACCAATATGATGCTTTTAAGGTCCATATCCATTTAGAGCTCTGGTGCATTTATTTTAACAGTTATACAGGGTCTCAATGTGCATGAAGGTGCCACATTGTATTTAGCCATCACTGAGGGCTTGGTTGGTTTGTTTTCCTATCACAAAGAAGATAATAATAGACATCCTTGCCCATTTATCCATGAACACACGAGTGACAGATTCTCAAGAATATTAGATTTTTCTGAGCTATTGAATACATTTTCAATTAAACAAGAGATTGCCAATTGGCTGTTACCAATGATCACACTCAAACTTCTACTAATGATTAATAAGAGTACTTAATTTTATCTACTGTCATCATTCTTGAAACTATCAGATTTAAAAATTTTTGCCAATATGAGCGGCAAGAAATTGTTTTTATCTGGTATTTTAACATTCATTTTTTCTAATTACTAGTGAGATCATGACAGCTGCAATCTTCAAATAGTACTTTCCTGCCATAAACCCAGGTCTGCAACTTCTGCCCATTTATTGCCTATGTCAACAGTTCTCAACCTTTTGTCCTCAGGAGATCTTTATAATCTTTAAAAATCATTGGCTATCCCAAAGAGTTTTATGCATGTGAGTTTTATCCATTAATATTTTCTATATTTGAAATTTTAATTGATAATCATTTAAATATTTATTAATATAAAATTGATTATATATTAACCTATATAAAATGCTTTTATTCAAAATAACAATGTTTTCACATATAATTTAATAAGAAGATTGGTATTATTTTCTCTTTGCAATTTGCTTTAATGTCTGACTTCATGGAAGACAGCTGGATTCCCATACCTATTTCTGCACTCAAGCTGTTGTGACATGTTGGCTGAAGTACATGAAGAAAATCCATCCTCACATAGGTAAGTCCTTGGAAAAAGAAAGAGATTAATAGCTCATGCAAATAAGAGTAGAAATTCTTTGATACTACACAAAACTTCAGAAGTGGTAGTGCCTTAAACTTATCTACAGTATGGAATCAGAAGTCATATCAATGAACATTATGTCTTCTATTGCATTAAAATCTATTGGTCTATCTCAGAGTCTAAATAGATCTTTGACCTGGGAATGATTTGGGACAGCTTACATTGGTCATTTAGAAAACATTAATTCACAGGGTTATCAATTCTTCTAAATGCTGACAAATTTCATACAATATCAAAAAGTCATATTTGTAATACCACCATCAATTTCATTGAAAAGTCTTTAAGGATTGGGAAGCTGTCAAGCTCAAAGTTTTCCAAAATTCTAATCTCTTCTTGAAAGCTTGAATTTTATCACTGGTAACAAATGTTCACTTTTTTCTCAGAGTGACAGGCTCATTTTGTTCTTAATTTTTAAGAAAATGTCTACCAAATACCTAAGTTTGCATAACCATAGTCTGTCAGTCATTCATACAATTTAAAATGCCATCCTATGAAAAAAGCAGCTAGATCATCTTGCAATTCAAACAACTGCACACTTGCTTTTCCTCAGAACTATCATATTTGGATATGTGGCAGAATTAGTCTTTGCATTCCTCCCATTTTGTCCTAGGGATTAATGAAGAGATATGTATTCAAGGCTTGAAATTTTATAAAATTAATAATGTCTACAACTTCATCAAATTCTTTGTGTTTGTTTATTGGGATGTGGAACTAAAGACTGTTATGATTAAGGTTAATAATTCTGTATGTTTGACTTTCTTGTTTGAATAACTGTGTTTTCTGTCTTCTGATTGGATCATGAATGATGCACATCATAAAAGTTAATTCTCTTCATTGAAAAAAAGACTTTTTATTAGAGTTTTCCATCTGTAAGAAGAAGCCCTAAACAAGAAGACAAGGTAGTTTTTGAGAGGAAAATAGAAGATAGGAGAAATGAGAAGTCCACGGCATGGATTTAAAATGATAGGGATATAAATGAGGACTTGGAATGAACAGTCTCAGTAAACTCAGAAAGACTATTTGAGGGGTCTGATCCACCAGAAAGGGAATTAATTGAGTAATCTATTAGGGTGATCTGTTCTGAGCTCCATTTGCATATTAGCTTCCTATTACTACTATAACATTATCACGAACAGTGATTTAAAACAAAAAAATATATGATCATAAAATTCTGGAAGTCAGAAGTCCAAGATTAGTCTCAATGGGCTAAATCAAGATGTTGGAAGCTGTAGGGGAGAATCCATTTCCTTGACCTTTCTACCTTCTAGATAGCTAAGCCTTGCTTGACTTGTGGTCCCTGCTTCCATATTCAAAGCCAGCAATGGAGTTAGATCTTTATGCCACATTCCTCTAGTCTCCTCTTCTGCTTCCCTCTTCTGCTTTTGTGATTGCACTAGATGCTTGTGACTACATTGTGCCCATTCAGACAAAGCAGGATAATCTTCTATTATAAGGTCAGTCGATCAGCAACCTAAATTCCATCTGCAGCCTTCATATCCCTTTACCATATAAGGTAACACATTTATAGATTCCAAGGATTAGAATGTGGACATCTTTGAGGGATCATTATATTATTTACCACATCTTGGTATGGGTTGTTTTGTGAATCTCACTCAGTTGGGCATAAAGGAAGAAATGCTAAAGGGAGATAATTAATAATGCCAAAGAAAGTCATCAGTTTTCAAAACTAACAAGTTTTTTTTATGACATGTGTTATGTTTTGCTTTTCAGTATATTTATGCATTTAATGCTAGTTTTTACCCTTAAAAATGTTTAAACCTAATATAGACAAATAAAACAAACCAAATATTTAAGGGGAACAAAAATGATATTTAGTAAGTAGAGAATATTTTATTCTTTGTTCTTCTAAGCCCAAAGCACAGTGCTTACAAATAGGAACAAATGTTTGTTTAGTGGAGAGGAGGTAGAGAGAGAGAGAGAGAGAGATATGATATAAAAGATAATCTGTTACACACACACACACACACACACACATTCTGGAAGGCAAAGAAGAGGATGTAGGTGAAGACAATACTTTAAAATAAAAGAGAACTATGGAAACAGAAAAAGGTTTAACTCCAAGCCCATATTATTTTATCTTATTTCAAAGGTCTCTCAAAAATAACCAAGTGAAGTAGGCTTTCTATGTTTGTCTTCTAATTTTAACACAGGAAGAAAATGCATCCTTTCCTCTCTTCAAAAAATGTAAAACATCAGCAAAGCAAATTGCAAGATGATAACTTTAAATTCAGAGGGTAAATTTTTATAGTTACATTAAATTACAGCCCCCTGAGGTTTCAGTAATGGAAATGCTGACAGACCCTGAAATACAGCAGCCATGCCCAGGGACTCCCACCCTTCCCCCCCCCCCCCCCGCTCCCTCTCTCTCTCTCCCCTCCCCCCGCCCCACCTGCCCCATTGCCTCTCCTATGTCTACCACCAAGAGAAAACTGAACTATTTTTTGATCAGCTTTAGATTTCAGTACTCAAAGAAAATCCTGCCTTATATCAGAAAAGTTCATAAAATATTGTTATATATTTGCCAAAAGCCATGTTGTTCTTGATGTATCTGTCCTGAAACATGTTGTTGTCTAACAACACCTACTTTGTATGATTCTGGACACTTGAATTTAGATATTTTGAAGGATAAAAACAGAAGCAATAAATGTCAGTTCTTTATATCTGAGCCCCTATGCTACCTTCGTAAGGGACTCTGAAAAAAATGGCAGAGGTTGGTGAGGGGACACGGTGGGAAGGTATCTTGGGTCACGTTGCCTCTGAGTGTATTGCCAGAGCTTCCTTCCTCTTTGGAGAGCCCTATGATTGTTATGGTCCCTTGGGATCACCCTCCAGGTTGACATCCTGCCGAAGTCTTTTAGAGCATTTTAAGGGAAGTGAATGTTTTTGGAAATTCCTTGTATGTACAGAATGAAGAACTGATGCTGACATAGAAGAGCATGAATACCCTCACAGGTTACCTCTCACCTGGCAAGACCACAGCTGTCTACAGCATTGCTGAGCACAGCCATTGAGGTTGTGTACAGAAGTAGGTGAGCACTTAGGGGTCTAATTAGGTTTTGGCAGTTCTAAACGCTTGCCTTAGATTGAACTGAAAAAAAAACTGAACAGGCAAGATTTTCTAGTTGCCTGATGTTTTTAAAATCTCCATAGCTCATCTTGGGAACCTTAGGAAAGATGCAAAATAGACCTCTTTTGATAGTATCTTACTGCCTTTCGGCAGCATCTTCCCCCAGGTACCCTCAGGGTAGGACTGTCCCTGCCAGCAGCATCCCAACTCCATACTCTTCCCACCAGCCTTCCCCATTCAAAATGCATCTGTCTGTGTCCCATGCCCTCCAGGCTCAATTCCCAGGTAAAACTTGATGTTTTCTGAAAGGAAAAAAAAAAAAAAAAACAAACCTCTAAAATGATGAAGATGAAATGAAGAAATTTCAACTCAGAAAATATTTGAGGACAATGAGTTTGGTAGCCCTCAAATCAAACCACATAGGTAGCTCATTAGCAAAGCAGGCATACATAATTATTCCTTTCCATATGTTGAATTTATTAAAGAAACCTAACGAGTGCTGGTAGCAAGGCATAGCTGGAGAAAACAAAGAGCCAGAGCCATTGCCTTTAAGGAGTTTACAATACGGTTGATAAAAAATAGACATAAATAAATACAACAAGAGGTGCAAATATGTAAACAAAGTATTACAGGATTTCTAAGAAGCAAACACCATTTCCTCCTAAGAAATAGGGTGTCTGCATACATGTGAGGTCAATTTCTGATACAAAATACATGCAGTTGTGATTATACTTTTTTCAACTATGCATATTAATCTTACTGAAACTCCAACTAGGTTTAACCCCTTTCTTTAAATGGCATTAATAGCAAATGCAAGGGAAAAAAACTAATCTGATGAGGGAAGAAAAGCGATTACACAGCTTATAAAAATATCCAAAATGATTTTTTCCCCTCCTAACTGTCACTGGTTTCAAAAACAAAAGAAAATCTGCAACCTGAAAGAAAAAGCATAGAACTGGGTGCTGATTCAATTTTGAAGATTAAGAATGCTGTTAAGTGCCTAGCAGACCCTTATCCTTCATGTACATGGGCACCTGAACAGGAAAGGGCATCAGATCACTTCCCTCATTCTGCTTATCTACATGTTGCTAGGATAAAATTTAAAATATTCATCAAAAGTGCATTTGGAATATTTACTGGCAGAGGAATAGCATCTCATGCTTTTGGATATTTCATTGTCACCATTTCAGAAATCTCACCTGCCTGGCAGATTGCTTTGCTTAAAGCGAAAAAAAAAAAAAATAGTGGTATCTATTTTAAGCATCATGATCCTTAATTTCTTAATCTTCTGTTCTTGAGTTCTATAATAAATCCATTCAAAGCTGTACATATGCATTAAGAAGCACACAAAAGTCACCTTTTCTTTTCTCCCCAAAACATGAAAGTCTTTTTATTTCTGTATTAAAAGACTCTTAAACAAGTTCTCTAAGCCAGCTTTCAGAAGCACATGTCATGGAAGAATATTGGATGAGTTATTGTATACAATAACTATCCTCATATCCAGCATAATTATTTTATCCCTCATCATCTCAGGAAGAGGTAGTGGTTGGATCTGAATGTTTGTGTCCCTCCAGAATTCACAGGTGGAAATCCTACCCACATCAAGGTGATGAATCAGGAGGGGTACTTTTAGGCGGTAACTAGAGCCTTCTTGAATAGCATTAGTGCCCTTGTAGAAGAGGACCCAGAGAGACTCCTTGTTGCTTCCACCTCGTGAGGACACAGTGAGATGGTACTATGAACCATCTATGAACAAGAAAGCAGCCCTTCACCAGACACCAAATCTTTGGGCACCTTGATCTTAGACTTCTCAGCCTCCAAAAGTATGATAAATAAAATAAATCTCTATTGTTTATAAGCCACCCAGTATATGGTATTTTGTTATAAAAGTTGGGATAGACTAAGACAAGCGGTTTCTGAGCAGAACAGGGTCAACTCTAGGAACAGGCAGCAGCAGTGTGGCATTCAGGGGCTGGCTCTTTCTCATTTAACATAGCTGGGTTGTCACCAAATCTCCAAAACAGTAGTTAATAGTAGCTGCTAAGGACTCATTAGGACATGCTTTAAGACTGACAAAAATTTCAAGATATACTCCAGGAAGACATCCCTAACCCATATGCTGTTTCATATGCAAAAACCCAAGATTATGTCAACAATGGCTTCAAGTGGGTTCTGAGATGGCAGGGTTTGCCCAGGATTATTGGTTAGGGCAGAAAAGCTAACCCTCTGGGTTACTAAACTTCAAAAAACATATTCCTTTTCCCTCTCTGAAAACAATAATAAATAATAAATATTTTGTTTAATATGATACAGAGAGAGACATTTCTGTGTTTTCATACATTTGTCTATCTCAGAAATTCAGAGATGGGTTCCCCCTCAAATTGGTCTCTGCCTATAAGTACAGTGTGTGTACTAACATAACTCGTTCAAGAGTTCTTGGGGTCAAAGCCTGCATGCCATCAAAACAAGCCCCTAATGCCATGGATATTAATAATTACCATTCACATTCGCACAGTGGATCATCACAAAGAGCAGAACTTAGGTGGTGAGAGAAGTTCCCAGCAACCCTCTGTAGCTTGTCTGTGTTTCTCCTTCCCTCTTTGTAGCCCCAGCCATCAAATATGTCTCCTCCTTTCAGGCTCAGATCAAGCACCAAGCCAATAAATTCTTCCCTAACAGTGGGGGGGCCTCCTTTGTCCATTGATCACAGCCTGCTCTGTGGGAGGTCTGGTGGATTTAGAACACCTCAGAGCACACTGCCCTCCAGCCACCAAGGCGACTCCTGGGAGGCATCACCCCAGGTTTCTCCAGCTGTTCATATATGACATCCTCATTACCTTCACATTGTCTTCTCACAGTTCCTCACTGATGAACTCCACCCATTTTCCTGGGCGACATTCAGTTATCCCCAACTCCCACTGTAGCCAACACCACTCAGCTTCCAAACCCACCATTCTGACACCAAACCTGTCTGTTTCCCTGTCCCCTGGTCTATTAGTTTCATTGTTTTTCATATCTAGTCTTAAGGTCAGGCATTGCAACTTTATTGTTGCTGGCCCTCTGGGATTCCTCAAAATGTTTCCCTTTTCCACCTACATAATTCATGTTGCCAGCCCTGGATCTTGAGTCAAGAGGGCCATTGCTCTCTCCTCCTTCCCTGAACTGCTGGTACTAGAGAGCAAACCTAACAGCGGAGGGGAGGGTTTACTGGCACCCATGCAAATGCACACCTGTGTCCCACCAAGAAAACAAAGGTTGCCTCTTGCCCCAGACAGAGATAAAATGCCCCAAGTTGTTCCACTGCCTCATTTTCCAGGAAGTTCCACAGCTCCTTTAGACTTTGACTCACTTGCCTTTCTATGCTGGACTTCCTGAAGGTTATGGCTCTCACTTTCCCTCCTCCAAAGATCCCTCCAACAGGATCCCTAAATCAAACAGCAGAACTGCACAGAGCAAAAGCTCCAGAGGTTCAAATTCTGGGCCTACTGCTTATTTCCCACGTGATATTGGGTAGTTGACTTAGCTTCTCTTTTCTTCTTATTCTCTTGTCTGGAAAATGAGAAAACTAACGTATCTGGTGGCTGTGAGGATGATGGGAGATAATACCCAGAAAATGTTAGGCTGGAATATGATCAATAATTATTAATTATTTTAACTAATGAAGAGGACCACTCATTTCATTGCATGACAGTAAAAAAACAAAAAAACAAAAGTCATGTCTATCAATAAGGACCTCCCTCCCTCCACTCACCTTCCTCTCTCTCCCAGGATTCTCAGTTGTACATTTTGACACCTCTGCATGTAAGACGGTGTTCCCCACACTCCCACTTCCCCAAGGGCAGACTCTCTCTAAGGTTTACTTGCTCTATCCTTCATTCAGTAGGTTACATCAGTGAGTCCCACATCCACTGCTAAATGGAGGGCAAGGACTGGCCTTAGACTTCTCCTTCATGCCCCAAATGACCATGGATATCCTAGATGCTCAATAAATGTTTCTTAATCAGACTTAGACTTGATTTTGGTATTCAAATTTTTTAAATTTCCCTAAGTGGCCTGAAGTGTTCATCCATTTCACCTAAAGGAGTTTAGTCAATCACTTATAAGCACCAGCAGTCTAAAGTCAGAGTCTGTCCCTCTAGGTATCAAGAACCCATCAGCATTTGTTCACAGGCCAGAACACACAAGTGTCCCTCCACTTCCAATCAGGGCCACCCAAAGTTCACTCACTTGCCTTCCCTCAAGTGAATGAAGGAGATTAATCCAGGAAATTTGCTTCAGTAGCAGATCCTTGACTCAACAGGTTGAAAGTTCAGCTCAGGTGTGACATCTCCCGATGATGCTGATGATGTCTTTGGAAGACAAAGCAATGGGTCTTATCCTTAATTGTCTTTTCCAGGACCAAGCATAATGTCTGGTACATGTTTACTGATCTGACTCTAAAGCAGCCAGTACTATGTAGAAAAAAAAAAAAAAAACAGTATGGAATTAAATTAAAGTGGGGGCGTAAGAGATAGGATGGAGATTCCACGGGCCCTGTGCTATGTCAGTGCTGTTCGTTTCCCTGCTCAGATCCTTTTACAATCTCACTTCACACTTTGTTTACAAGTAGTTCTGGAAGTATCCAGCTCTCTTATGTCACCATCTTGGCCCCTGCAGTCCCACATGGCACTTGGTTCTGTGTTCCACCACCCTTACCAGCATCAAAAATAAGCTCAGGTTACTGCAGACTACAAGCAATCTGGAGGAAAGAGAGGAAGTGTGGGTCAGATTCCAAGAAGAAACTGTGCTGGGCCCTCCTTTCTGCTTCCCTTTGGCTGTACGGGAACTGATGGCTTTGGGAAGATTGAGGCTATGGCTGCCCAAATTTGTAATGTTGTCTGATGGGGAATAAGATGATTACACAGGCAGGGAGTGAAGCCAATGCAAATGTTGTGGGATGAAAAAGATGCTTAAGGAGTTTTGAAATCTTTTACAAGGCTGACTCCCATTGTGTCCTGACTTCTGTTCACCCCTACTCGACCTCTATCCAGAAGGTAAAGCAGAGCAGGCAGAACAACTTCCCAGATACTGCAGCCCTTTGGGGGTGGCTCAGTGTGAGGCACATTGGGGTTGAATGAAATTGAGCTTCAAGAAACAGGCTGGCCAGGTTCTAGCCTCTGCTAATTCATTCACCACTGTTCTTTTAGACTCAATTGTCTCCATCAAAAAAATGAGGTGGTAGAAAGCAATGAACTAAGGGGGCTTTTGTATATTTGACACTAGAAATAAACCAAAGGTCCGCTCCATCCTCAAAGTTTAACCTCACCCAAAACTCATCTCTGTGCACTGCAGAGTTCCCAAATTCATAAAATGAGAATAATTTTGGTAGTCTCCATTTTAAAGATATTGACACATAAGAAAACTAATAAATGAGAGTAAGCACCTAGAAGTGATAAATTATTATAAATTGTACAATCATCTCAAGAATGATGGTGTTCTGCTGTCTTTTTCATTATTAATGAACAAGACAACCTTATTTAAAGTAGACAATGGTGAGCAGTGAGAAGATAAATATTTCACATTTGCATTCAAGACCTTCTCCCTATGAAGAGAAATTTCAACTTATAAATATCTCATGCTATTTATTCAATTACTTCATTGTATACTGTTCTTTTCCACTTGAATTTATATGGGAAGAAGAGCCCAGATAATTTTTTTCCCTTTGTACTTGAAACTCAGGGTCATTTTTGCATTTTTCACTAAATAATCATCCTAACACATTTTTCTTTGTCTCTCTTGGATTTTAATATTTGAAAATGGGCAACTGCTTATCTTCTAGAAAGGTGATGATTTACTACTCATACAGCTCAACTCCAAAAATGCAGAGAGCACAGAACTCACACAGATAATGATACCTTTTTTGCCTTGCCAATTTCAGCAGCTCTTACACTCATTATGCTCCAATTCCCAAGAAATAACACAAGGGCACTAGGTAGAAATCCCATCATCATCTCAATTCCGCAAACATTCAGTCTTAGTGGAATGCACTGAGCACAACCAGCACTCACCACATGTGCATTGGCTAATATAAACATTTGTCTTAGTCTATTTAGGATGCTATAACAAAATACCTTAGACTGTTGACTTAGAAACAACAGAAATTTCTTGCTTACAGTTCTGGTGGCTGGGTAGTCCAAGATTGAGGTGCCAGCACATACAGGGTCTGGTCAGGAATCGTTCTCTGTCTCATACGTGGTGCCTAATTGCTGCACCCTCACATGGTAGAATGGGTAAAGAAGTTCCCTCTGCCTTCTTTATAAGGACACCAATCTCATCATAAAGACAGGGCCATAGCAAACATTCAGATCATAAAATCCCCTAGAAGCAAGTTCTAGCTGAGGCAAGAGCGTAATGCCTTGTATTTAAACTGCACATTCAGGTTAAAAAATGCTTTAACATTTCTCATTTGATCCCCACATTAATCCAGCCATCAAATCATTTTATAGATTAAGATGCTGAGCAAAGGCAAGAGGTCATTTTACTGCTTTTCAAAAAAGTACAAAACCATTCCAAATGAGAATTGGGAAACTTCAATAGCAATCCTGCTGCAAGCAACAGTTCCAGAGTAGATTAGACAGAGCACTGAAAGCTGGCCGACCCAAGTCCCCACTCTGGTTCTGCCAATTATTAGCTATGTGACCTTGGGAAATGTACCTAAGCCCCAAAACTCAAAATTTTCACCTGTAAAGACAGAGCTACATCTCCAGATCACTATGATGGTTTAATGAAAGAATGCGAACAACAGGCTTTGATGTTTGTCATTCAAAACCACTCAGAAGAGAATGCTTTATAGCAGAAATGCACAGTGCCACCTGCGTTTCCTAATTATCGTCCCTCATAAACACACCCCAATAAAATAACAAACCAAGAAAATTCCGCCCATGTCCCTCAGAAGATGTAAAAACATGTCACTTTATCATCAGTGACACTCTTCCTACATGTCTTGTAATAATTTGGGCTTTATTTCAAGGGGTTTACAGAAGCAAATAATCCTTGGACAAGAAACAGAGTTTAGAAAATGACCCTCTTCCTGTGGCAATGTCCTCTACCATCTTTGACCTACACATAGCAGCTCTCTTCCTCCTCTTTACCATTCATTAACTGCATTTCTCACAGGTGCTTTACAAGTCTTTAATGCATAATGTCCTGAGAAGCCTGACAGAACCACGATCCTTGGTTTATTCATTGTCCCATTTCAGTAACATCCCAGCCTGGGAAACAGACATCATTCTCTGCCAAAGGAGCTGCTTTGTGCACTTGGGCAGTACATGTCCCCGGCTTCCTTTCTCCCTTACTGTCCCTGCCCAGACGCCAAGCAAATGGGATTCCTTCAGGGAGAGTTTGCATGGAATCCAATTCAAAGACATATAATTGGCAGTTTTTTCATCTTTCAAAGGCCTTTTCAATAGTCATGATGCTGCTGTCAGACTTGCTTTGATTCTCCCAAAGCGTTGCCTCACCTCCAAGACTGTTGCTAGGATATGAGGGATATCACAACTCCTGAATACATAGGCGGAAGGAAAAGATTTTCCTCTTCCTTGCAAATGTCACTGCAATTCTTGCTCTGCTTTTCTTCAGGGCAAACCTGAGGACAAAGAATGGGATAATCAAAATAAAAGTCAGAAACCAGAGGGACCAGTGCCTGACTGGGAATGGAAGTGGGGAAGGCTCCATGGCAAGCTTCGTTTGTGACAGTGGCTAGGTGACTGCTTTATGGATCAGACCTAGAACCAGGAGATTGCACATGTGTGTGTGTGTGTGTGTGTGTGTGTGTTTATGCACACACAGGCATGTGCATCTCAGACAGGAGAGGGCATTCAAAATCAACCAGATACTGAAGTGTCTCTATTCTTCCCTGTCTAAAGTCAGTAAGTCAGAAAAGAGAGCTCTAGAATCTATTAAGCATTGAACATTAAACATTGAGGCTCTATTATTATATAAATGTAGTACTGGAAAAGTTAGGGTAGTAAAGGATTATCCATAGTCCTTGATGCTTCTCCCTTCAAAGGTGAAGCCCAATTCCTGGACTTCCCTTAAGGGTGGAGTGTATCTAGTGATTCACTTATGACTAAAAAAATATGAGAGTGATTGCAACAATGTCATGAGAGTGGGACACACTCTCCTGGGTGGCCCTCTTCTACATTTTCTATCATATCACCCATTCTGGGGAAAGCCATGCCCTGAGGACAAGCAGTCCTGTGGGGAATCTTACAAGGAAAGAAACTGAGGGCCCCTGAGAACAACAGCACAGGGAGTCTGAGCCTCCAGCCAACAGCCATGTGAACGAGCCACTTTATAACCTGACTTTACAGCTGCAGTGGAGCCTGTAGAATAATCAAAGCCCCAGCTGATATCATGACTGCAATCTCATGAAAGACCCCAGCACAACCATCTGGCTACCCTCCTCCCAAACTCCTGACTGAATTAAACTATAGGGTAATAAATGTTTCTTGTTTTAAACCAGTAAGTATTAGGTTTTATTTATTTCGCAGTAAAAGATATCTAATATATGAACTTTCCTCTAGGAACATATTAGGTCAATTAGCTACCAAAGAAATTAGACATAGGACTAAAGAATTTTAGAGAGGGGAGGAGTCAGATATTATTGTTGTTTCATCACTAATTCACACTGACAGAAGACAGAAAACCCAGTATGTATGTATGTATGTGTGTGTGTATATATATATATATATGAATATATACATATATATACGTGTATGTATATATATGTATATATATATGTATGTGTATATATACATACACGTGTATATATATGTATATATTCATGTGTATATATATATATACATATAATATATATAGTTGTATATACATATATATATACACATATATGTGTGTGTATATATATATATGTCGTAGATGGACACAATACCTTTAATCTATTTATTTATTTATTCATTGGTACTGGGGATTGAACTTAGGGGCACTCGACCTCTGAGCCATATCCCCAGCCCAGTTTTGTATTTTATTTAGAGACAGGGTCTCACTGAGTAGCTTAGCACCTCGCTTTTGCTGAGGCTGGCTTTGAACTCGTGATATGGTGCTGAGGATCAAACCAGTGCCTCACACATGCTAGAGAAGGGCTCTACCATTGAGCTACAACCCCAGCCCCAATGATTCTTAAAACACTAGAGCCAGTGGTGCCCAGCAGGGATAGGAAGGATCCAGGAACTTCCATCATTTTCCACTGTCATCTGCTACTTGTTTCTTGGTCATCACAGGTCTGGGCCACCTTCCACTTTCAAAACATGAGACTAGCCTGCACCCAGTGAGGCAGGTAACAAACACAGAAAACCATGTATACAGACTATCTAAATCAGGAAGAAGACCAATCATGGTCAAGAAAAGTCTAAATATCCCCAATTTGGGGTACTCTGAGATTGAAGAACTAATAGTTCAAAGAATCCCAAAATGTCATGAAGATCAGCATATTGTGTGCACAGTGTGCACACAATATGATTCCTCAGTGTGACTATAACTCGGCTCCTACAATAGCCTTTCAATAAACCTGGCTATATACCTACACAGGAAGAGCTTTAGTAAAATGTAAATTACTGGCCCCATCCTAGAACCTATGGAATGAGAATCTCTGAACTTCCAAAAGGTATTGGATCATTGGCTTTGATCACATGGTTACCTTGCTGGCCCCATCTATAAAGATGGGAATGAAAATAATTCCCCAAATCCTTACAAGGATGAAGAAAAAATGAGTTAGTGCCAGAATACATTGATTTTATCAAAAGAAAGTGCCACATAAAAACAGGGTTTGCTATTACTGTTATTTTGCTTGAGAAATGTATTTGAAGGCCTCCTTGAGTTGCTTCAGAAGATTATTTCCCTTTTGGAGAGAAAAACCCTTTGAAGCTAGTCATTGTTTGCCTGTAGCAGACACTATGCAAAAAGAGGCTTCTTCCAAAGACATGTGCTCTGGAAGTGACCTTCATGTGTTAAGGGCTGAGCATGTTTGGTAGAAGGTGAGAGGCTTCTACCCATGGTTTGCTGTATCTTGGATTTGTGCTCTTTGTAGAAACTGGATGATATTGTAGTAGATGTTCTCTTATTACAGAAGCTCATGCACAAATTATAGCTCTGAGAAGCCACTAACGGCAACTAGTAGAAGTTCCCCCAAAGCATTCCCAGTTTTTAATTATTCAGAGCAGAAACACAAAAAAGGAAATATACTAATATATTGATTATGGTCATTGCTGTATAATAGGATTTCACCACTTTCCTTTTTGCAGTGTTTTTTACAATGGTCTTGTAATATGCATAATCAGAAAATAATGTGTTAGAGTTTTTTTCTTTTTTATGACAAACTGGAGGGAGACTTTGGGAGTGGTGGCAGGGCATGCTTGGGAGCCAGAGGTGCTGCTAGAGATGTGACCTGAAGCAGAGAGACAGCATTAGCCAGGTCTCTCTCTTCTTTCCTGCCCCCAATTTCCTGCCCATGCATCTCTTTGACTGACCCTGACTATGCAGGGCAGACCCCAAGAAAGGCAAGAAATCAGTCTAAGAGCAAACAGGGAATTGACAATCATCCGCACATTTCAGAATTGTTTTTCCATTTTATCTTTTGATATTTGGGGACACAGGGAAAGAGAGGAGCCCACACTCTCCAACAGAGCTCCTGGTACCACCACACCAAAAAGAAATTACATTTCCAAAGCAGTGTGCAAACAACCTAGCTAGATTGTCTAAGTTCATTTCTTTATGGAAAAAACTTAAGGATTCAAACCCAGAAGTGGGAGGAAGGAGTATAATTCACCAAATGAACAACATTGATCATTGGGAAAGTTTCACACACAGGTTCAATTTTTGCCAATTCATAAAATCTATAAACTGATAGATCTTAATGAATAAGGTTTCATCACTCATTTGCAAGAAGCAGAAAGCAATTCATGAGATTAGGTTTTCCAGGTTAGTTACTATTTTCTCCATTCCCTTTGCTCTTTGTGTAATCAGGCAGAGCTCAGAAACATGGTGACTCCACTACAACAACAACAATAATCCACTTGAAAGAAGGAGACAATCAAATACTCACCAAACCAACTATGAATTTGCAGAGCTTTTGGAGTTGTGGCAATTCTGAAAAAGAACCATTACCCCTTCACCTTCAAAAACAACATCAGACTCTATTGTGTTCTGTAAAATCATCTGTAAGTGTGAGCTAGCTAAGTTCCATTTTTAATTCTCTTTATACACATCTCCCATTCATTTATTAGAATGTTTAAAACTGCAGCCTTTGCTAAAAGCCAGTCCACAAACACAATAAAATTTTTCATTAAAATATTTAAAACCCAGAACGGCAGTAATAACATCAAAACTAAATGCTAGCAGCCTGCAGCAGCAAATCTCAAGTGGCCCTTCCACCATGCAGCCCTGTTCAAAGAGGCAGCATTTCACACTTTGTCCAAAAAAGCAGAGCTAGCCAAAATCTTGACTTGTCCAATGAAATGTATGAAAGCCTTCCAATCCTTACCCTCTAGTCCTTTCATAATGTAGAGCTGGATAGACAATAGATAGATGATAGATAGAATGAATTACCATATGGAGCTGAGCCTGCTGTGAGTGTGTTTTGCAAACTAGCACACCCCGCCATGGAGGCCTGGAGAGGATGGGGAGCTGATGCTATCCCCAGGAAGGATAGAGGGTCAGCTTAGCACCAACAGGTAGAGCCATTTGTGTGTACTGCCATCTATCAGATCTATTAAGATAAGAATGAAGTGCCCAATGCTCACCAAATACAGGAAGCAAAAAAAAAAAAAAAAAAAAAAAAGTGTGATACACAGAACAGAACATTGGAAATGAGAACTGCTGCCCAGGAAGTATCAGACTTGAGATCTGAAGACAGGCAGAGAGATCCTGTGGGGCCTAAGCATAGAGCTCACTTATTCTACAGTTTTCTGAAATACCTTTAACAGGGGCAGGGTTCCCCAACTGGCAATAAGAACCTCAAACTGCAAACACACCTGGGAAAAGTAGTAACACTAACTTGATCTAGCACAAGTTCTGCAGAGCTGCCTTTCTTGAGAAAGATTTCAATTTGAGGGTGAGGACTGAGCAATCATAGGAAGGAGATATAACATAAGGAAGAATTGTCCTGTGGAGAGAGCAAACAACTGCAAGAAGGCAGCTTAATCCAGCAAGAACTTACAGCTCCAGGTCACTTTTACATCCCCCCACAAAAAAAAAAAAACAAATACATCACAGCAGCTGTTTAGGGAACCCCCTTCCAGAATGACCTAGACCCATAATCAACCTCAGGATGGTGAACAGAAGTAGATTCCAAATCCTGGTACCATGAGCTCATGCAGCAGCCTGCTTATGTTCTACAATCAGGGAGAAAGCAAGCATCAGCAATGTGAAATGCAGAGGGCTGCAGGGGAAAGTGGTCATGTTCCAAGGAAAGGAGTAGAGGAACCCATATTCCTTAAAAATGTATGTTGTTTTCTTTTAAGAGACCACTTCTCCTGTTTTGTGTTGGGAATTCATAATCTCAGTTCTTTGATACTTATCAGTCATATTGCAATAGAGTTCCCATTTTTTCATAATAATCAAATATCATTTAACCTGAATGTTCTCAAAGTAGAGGTAAATTAAGCTAATTGAATTGACTTGACAAAAACAACTTCAGAAACCTTTTCGCAGTCAGGTTTCCTCATCTCAATCCAGAATAAAAGACTATTTTCCCAATCCTTCCAATAATGGTACACACAAATTAGATTAATGCAAACATGTAAGTGAAAAGTTAATTTATTAAATAATGAACCCTTAACTCCATTGAAGAACCCTTATTGAGAAAATGTTTGTATTGGAAAGTCAATAAGAAATTAGATGAATAATGGTTTTTGCCATTCATAAATGACATCTGATCCCTGGGAAGTGAGAAGTCAAACTTATATGAAATAGGCAGTAGGCAACTTTTATCTATTAAAAATATAAGGAAGAGATAACAATAGCTAGATTTAGGAAGAAACCAGATAGTAAGAGAATTCAGTCATTTTTACACATTCACACTGATATTCTTCAGTGCACTCTGATATTCTTCATTTTTTCCTATGAATATTTTCGTATTTTCCTATCCAAGTGTGTTTCAAAAAAACCTCATATCCTTACCTAAGAACAGACAACCAGTATATTTACACCAAATACTAACCAGAAAAATGGCAAGTGAATTGGAAAAAGAATAAGATTCTATGTAATTCAGTTATCTGAACCATAGGGTTCCAATCCCTTCTAAAGGCATCTTGACCAACACCAAAGCTACTTTTCTCACTGTGGGACATCCTGTATTAAAAAAAAAAATCAATCAACCAACCAACATATGCTCAGTGAGCCCAGTTATTTTCATTGCATACATTTGGAATGACAAAGTATCTTTGAATGAAGAGGTGATGTTCTAATTTTG
This sequence comes from Urocitellus parryii, assembly GCF_045843805.1. Lineage (NCBI taxonomy): Eukaryota > Metazoa > Chordata > Mammalia > Rodentia > Sciuridae > Urocitellus > Urocitellus parryii. The sequence goes on from NC_135531.1 coordinate 203,072,140, forward strand.
GAAGGCTCACTCCACCACAGTGTGGCAGGTGCTCAAAGTCAACTCCATGTGCCTCTCTAGAGGATGCATAGAACCTCACTACACATAACACATTTCAAGTCCGTAAGACCCCAGAAAAAGAAAGTGGCTGCCTCCACAAAATTCCAGTTCCACAATAGCCAGCGCTCTGCCAACCAAGTGTTAGAAAGAAGCTCTAAGCAAATGTAAAAATAGCCAATAGTCACAGATTTGAAGATTATGTTCACAGGACTAATCAGTCTTTGATGGCATGAATTATTTGCATGATTCTCATTATTAACCCAATTTCTAAAATTCCATCACAGGGTGCATTTCTTGCTCATGTATGAAGGCTCTTATTGTAAGAGCTCCTCCATGAAGTGATATCCTAATTGCTATGAAAATAATCAAGGTACCACTTAACACTCTTGTCTCAAGATATTTATTTTTAGCCTCTTACTCTTACCCTACTGTAGAACCCTTTACCTTCCCAGTCCCTTTTTATTACTCAAAGATTATACACATTCGAATAAAGAGAAACAAGAAAATGTCAATAAACAAAACAAAGAAAAATTTACTCTCCCTCTTTACAATTACTCTTATAATAATTAGAAGCACAAACATGGGGATCATTATATTTCAAATATTGTCATGGTGACAAAGTAATGCCAGGCAGCTGCGTATGATTTTTTTATACTCTTTTCATTTGTTAAAATACTTCCAACATTGTTTGGATCTTTTCACCAGCTGGCCAGAAATGGATTTAAGTCCACTTTATGTTACAACGTCTCTAAGGCCAAGAGCTTCAGACATTTTGAAGTCCCACATTAACAGGGTGCACATGTGTAAATAAGGAAAGCCGGCTTTACAGCTTGGAGGTGTGTAGCCCTGGATCTCACTCCCACAATGCTTGAAAAATTCCCAACTTGATTAACTTTCAGAGCCTATAAAATGCTTTGAGCTTCTCCAAGAAAGACGCTATATAAATACAAAGTATTATTATTAGGTGGCACTGGAATTTATGAACAGTTTAGTTACTTCATCAGTTTCTTAGGATGTAATTTTTGTTCTGGCTAGCACAAATCCACCTGTAGGGCTAAAACAAAATTTGGTCCAATGATCCAAAAAACCACCCTCTCTCAAACAATAAAGTGAAGATATTCTCATTAGCTAGAAATAGCTAATTAACTTTTCATGCTGTTGGAACCTCACGTTACACCTGTAAGGAGTCACACTAAGCCACCCCTAGGGTCAGCCAAACCATGTAATTCTGTTCCTTTGGGGTGGCATCTCTGGAAAACCATCACAATTATCTTTCATAATATCTACTGAAAAAATAAATGCATTCAAAATTATATTTTTCTTAACTCAATAATTTAGCTAAATTTCCGTGCACCCTCTTAATGCACATTTCTGGATATAATGATTTTCATAAGTTTAGTATCAACTACCAAAATCCACAATTTATTTGCCAATGAAGTAAGAAATATTTATTCATTTCTGATAATTATTTTTAAAAAAAAACTCACACATGCACAAATATATGGTAAAGCAATATAGTGTATATCAGGGAGGAAGGAATACAGAATATAAAACAACCAAAAGATTTAGGATTCAACTGAAAAAGGAAATTGGAAATATGCACTTCTAAAGGTGATTAATAACATACAGCTGATGGTTGTTTTCCATTGACTGAATTAAATCAGATGTTGTATTAATTACAAGTGAATATTCCAGCAGGAGGTCAGAGGAGCAACTGAAATTGAGAAGTGCATCACCAAAGTCGAGTTGGGACTAAACTGGTGGTCCAGGTTCATTAAAATCATCTGGAGAGCTTTAAAATAATACTGATACCTGGGTCCCACACCAGACCAATCAAATTAGAACCTCGGGAAGTGGAGCCCAGGCATAGTATTTTAAAAGCTCCCGAGGTAATTCTAATATGCGCCAGGGTTGAAAAACACTAGTCGAGACTTAGAGGGAGTCAGTCGGACAGAAAAGCAGTGGGGACAAGCATAAAAGTGAGGGAAAGATGCCTAGGTGAATGGTAGGTGCACTTGGGGACCAGTGAGCCAGCCCAGAGGGATGGGCAGGAGATTCTGAAGAGAGCAGAAGGGCTGAATGCACATATAGAAGGCCTTGAAATCCAGAACCACAATTTGGCTGATCATCTCCTCCTCAGACCCAGCCATTCTGAGCCCCAATTCCTCCTCGAGATGTTAAGGTTTTTTTAATATTTTAAGTTGTTAATATAAAATATTTTAAAACAACCATCCATTTTCCAGAATATTTAGTCTTCTAGGATAAACCTCTCACAGTTTAATCATTCCTCATAAGAGCCTGATGCTTTCTCAAAAACTGGAACCCAGAAAATTTCAGTTCTTGGGATATGGTCTCCCCAGGCAGAGGAGCCCTACTGAGCCCTGGCACAGGACATTCACCAGGAGGAAGCACAGGAGCCTGAGCACTTTGCCTTCAGGTCACATAACTGCACGCATGTTAAATTTTTAGTCCACAACAGCTTCTAAATTGGGGTGGATGCTGGTTTGTCTTGCTTTATTTTGATTTGTTTTGCTTTAATAAACTACATAGCTATTCTATGAGTGTGCAGTTGAATTTTGTTTTTTTTTTCCTTAACGGCAGGACTTCACATTCATCCCTGTTCTATTTCAGCATATTTGTTTTGGCCCGCTCTCCCAGCCTCCTTCCTTGAAAGTTAATTATGTTTGATTAACATGATCTGAATGTGTCTGTTTCCAAGTGCCAAAGTGAAGTATTCATTAGCCCTTCGGTGTGATGCACAAATTACTCCACCAAACAGTAAGGAACCAATTTGGACCCTTGGGAACAATTTAACTCAATTCCAAGATACTTCAATGCCACTTCCCTGGTATTCTTCCCACCTAAACAATTTATATGAAGAAAAGGCAGCAAGGAATTGATGAGCTAAACAAAGAAGTAAGGAATCCTGAGCTGAGAGTTTCCTGTCTGACTTTCTGTGAGTTTGGATCCCTCAAACATCAGCTGAACTTTCTTTGTAGAAGGCCATCATCAGATAGCTAAGCAGCCCCTCAGCTCTTTTTCTGCCCCTTTGTCTCTCCACCATCATAAACTGATTTATTTCATTCCAAGATTATGAAATTTAGCCTATTGTTCATTATTAGCATCTTTAATCTAGAGGTATGTAATTTCTATTTGGAAAATGAGTGGGAGAAGACCCTGATTTCAGTTAGCATTCTTTTCCAAAGAGCAACCTCACCCTCACATGGACTTAGCTCTGGCCAGGGCCCCCTTTCCTTCCCTATAAATCAGAAATTATACTGACCTGCTTTTCTGAGCATAGCTAATAAAAAGTTGTGTGAAGCACCATCCAGATATAACGTGGCCTATAAATGCTTTATGTTCTGCAAGTGGCATGGGACAGCCATGCATTTCTAAAGCTTAGGGGCCATATGCCTAAAGTTTGCACCTTAATTACAACTAAGAGAATTCCACACGTGTTGGCAAGTAAGACATTCTATTTGTACTTGGCAGGTTCATTTTCTTTAATAAATTAGATAATCTAATTTGGGTTATTTTCGCTGTTGTTAATTTTCTCCCCTGTTCTTCTGGACAGAAAAGATGAAAGAAAATATGAAGAGTAGGAGCCTGTGGAACATCTCAGAATTCAGAAAGAACCATGAATGTGACCTCACATCGAGGCTGATCTATCTGTATGAACATATATACATGTGAATATGTGTTCTCTAATATGTGTATTGAGGGAGTATTTAAACTGAGATTCATGGGCTCACCTCTCTGAGCAGTGACAGCATCTGACAGGAAAGGAAGAAGGGAGCTCTGGACACCCAAACAATGAACACAAAAGGCTGTTTCACATTCTGTCAGGAAGAGTTGAGGTGGTGGAACTGATGAGTCACGTGGCACCAAGCACTGCATGTTCAAATTCTGCAGTTTCTAAAAGTATTCAGCATGCTTAATTTTCTCCCATTGCTGATATTAATGATAGCACTTAGCATTTCTAAAACATTTTTCATCTTCAAAGCACTATATGAACATTACCTAATTAACTAACATTAACTAATTATAATTAAACTTGCCCTGGGCTTACAAATCAGGAGAACTTGAGTTAGGGAGGGGAGAGGAAGGAGAAAAGAAGAAAAGCTTTCTAGACAGACAGGTTCCCCGAGTTTTCTCAGACTGAATTTCGACTCAAATTATCAAAGATTTTTTAAACAGTCCTTGAGATAACCTAATAGGCCTTCCCAACTTCCCAGTGGTTAAATATTGATGAGAATGATGGTAAATGGTCTCCAGAAAAGAAAATTGTCATTCTTATACCAACTTATATTAATAGAAGAATTTAAATGCCACTTAAAAGTGTTTCTCTGAAGCAACATGTTCTAAAATATTGAGCCAAAGAAATCTCTTTTCCTAGAGCAACTTCCCTTCACACACACACACACACACACACACACACACACACTCACTCACTGCTCAGTGGCGTCAGAATTCCGACTTCCAGGCTTTAAGTGCAGTGAGCTCAGTGTTCTAACTCATAAGCCTATTTCAGACATTTTAATGTATCTATTGAATTTCCTTTTTATTAACCTTAGCAAAAACTTTCAGTAATATTATATCCCAAGATCAAATAAAACATCCTGTTTCCATAATTCCTAGACAGAAAAGCCATATAATCAAATGAGTCTATTTGGATGCTTATGTTCTGTACATTACACTTATCTAAATTTATACGCCAAGGAGCGAGTGGGGAGATAGGGTTTAAGGCCTCTTAAAAGTTCCCTCGCTTTCATTCTCGAAATGTCTAGATGAAATATGTTGCTACGCTTGACTGGAAACCGTTGCTAAGACTTTGTTCGAGTCAGAACTTGCTGAGACTCTGTCCTAAAGCATGCACTTTAGTAACCTGCAAATTCTGTATTGTATCAAAAAATAATGTTCCTCCTTTACGGTTCTTCAAAGGTCAGTGTTTAATAGGACGGCGGTGCAAAACATGGCAAAAATAGTATAATTTATCTTGGCTTTTGTTTTTGTTTTATTTCACATACTTGCATTGGTAACATCATCCTATTTCTATCAATAAAGCAGACTTTTGTAATGTTATAGAAAAATCATTGCAACATGCCTGTATCCCTATAGGTTTGTGTACTTTAAAAGCCTCCAAGCTCGAAAGGAATATAATCTTCACTTCTCAGTAAGTCTCAGATAGGAACTGATACAGCTCAGTTAACAGTGGTTACACTCAGAAGCCAGTTATCAATCACCTATGATGCTGGTATGTGTCGTTTATCTCTGCTGAATTTGATCTTTTTATTGCACCCTTCTAACCTCCATGTAATGGGAGCCTACAGGCCTTGTTCTCCGAACAAGTCACCTCCATCTTCTGAGTGCCCACCTACCTCCCTCTGAAGGTACCCCTCATCTTTCTCCTCAAAAGCCTGAATCTCAGAGGTAATAGAGGTTTGAGCATAAATAAATGGCTGCAAGCACCATCAAAACATCCAGTAGAGGCCAGAGCCTCTAATCTCCCACTAATTTTTTAGTTTTTCAAAGCTGATCCTCAGCCTTTTGCTTTGCAAAGACACACAACTATATTTTAATTCTTAATTCTCTTAAGAAAACTTCTTTTTGATTTGGGATTTTTGTTTTATTTGTGCTGTGTGTGTGTGTGTGTGTGTGTTAACAGAGAAATTAATTCAACATTTGGAAAGTGTCCAATGTCAAAGAAAAAGTGGATTATACAGAAATCAACATGTCACATTCTGGGAGGGATGATCCCTGGGGCACCCCATCACAGGACTCTTTCAGAAATAGACAAATAAAGGGACCACAAAATAAATCAAAAGAGAACATAATTTTTAAGATATTTAAAATCCTCTCGCTGTAAGGCTAATGGCATATGCCATTTTCATTTGATGGCCTGAGGCAAAGTCCCCTAACTACACATAATGCTCACAGAATCACATCTTTTATTTTTTGTCTTCTGCCAGGGAAGTTATATGACTCCTTATGGTGTCTTAGGAAAACTCAGTATACAATGTGTAAGCTTGCTCTGCTACCTGAATCCTTTAGAGAGATACATTTGCTAAAGGATGAAACCTAATTTTTGAGCTCCACCTAATTGTCGAATCCAAAATCTCTTACATTCTTGATAATTGTTCTATATAATTCCAATTTCAAATGGCATCAAATCTGCTCTAGCAACAGAGAATTTTATATGGAGGCTTTCCTCAAACATTTTTCTAAGTTAGAAAAAAGGGAAATATTTTATATGCCATGTGTTCTGAGCTTGACGATTCATAATAAATGACAAAATGTGTTGTATGAAGGTAACAAAACCCCAATATTAATACTTGGAAGTCAAACCTTGCTGTGCATAGGTTCACTACACAGCCTATTACACAATGTTTTTACATTATTTAAATCCATTTGCTTAACACTGTGTGATTCCTGCTGTAAACTCATGAGGCTGTGATATGCAGAATCTCCACCCTCACATCTTTGATCTGTTGTGCTTGAGAGAGGGTGAGGACTTTAATTAGAAGTCGAGTCTTGAATAACTTTTTCTGAATAAAGGTAAAAGAGTTTCAAAAGATGAAACCGTCATCTTCAAGATCAAGCCTGTTTGTTTGAGGATTTTGAAGTAAAGAAGGGTCCCACATGTGAGGGCTGGGAATGAAGGAAGGACCAATTTAGAAATGTGCTTTTTCAGAGATGCAGAATATGTGATTAACATACCCATGCCAGGACTGCACTCTCCCCTGAATAGAGGACTCATGCTGTGAGCCTTCTTCTCCCTGCAGTTTACATCAAGACAGGAAAAGAAACCAAGCTTCTGAGCAGGGAAACTGAGAACCTGGATTATGCCCATTAAATGAACTAAAGCAATCTCTGTAATGGCTGTTACATGTTACATTTCTTTTATGTACCCCAAGCAAAATCTGTTTAAAATAAATTTTAGGTTTAAACTGGAAGAGCTCCTAGCATAATGGTATAAGGTACCCAGGACAAAATTGAAATGATCATTCTAGAGCTACAAAAATCTCAGGAACATAAATTTTAATTTCATGGTATGCCTTGAAGTGGTGGTTTTGCAATAAATTTAAAATATATGTAGTCTCAGTGTTTGCCTGGCAAATGCAAATACATGAAACAAACATGGTTAGTAAATAAATCGACAATTCGCTACACTTGAAGAAATCCGTTTTTATACTGAATATTTCAATTGGCAAAGATTTTTTTTTTAAATTGTCTTTCTAAAGGAATTACCATGAGTACAATTCACATGATGGTCCCAAAGTGATCAGGGGTAGTAAAACCATGGGTTTGCTGGTCAAAAAATAATAATAATAATTTAAAAATTAAAAACCTTAAACAACTGAGGAAATGTTCTTGCTACAATAATTTTCTTTGTTGTATGTACATGGACTCCAAAAACAAACAAATACAAACCAGTTCAAGTTCCCTTGCTGAAGGATCAAGAAGCAAAAAAAAAAAAAAAAAAAAAAAAAAAAAAAAAAAAAAAAAAACCTAGTGGAAGTAAAAAGCAAAACAAAACCACCCATCAAAGGATATAACTGACTGGGCATGGCGGCACACACTTGTGATCCTGGCAACTCAGGAGGCCAAGACAGGGTCACAAGTTGAAGGCCAACCTCAGCAACATAGGAAGACCCTGAGCAACTTAGTAAAACCCTATTTCAAAATTAAAAAATAATAATAAAAACAACTGGGGGTGTAACTTGGTAATAATATGCCTGTGGGTTCAATCCCCAGTGAAAAATAAAGAAGAAGAAGGACACATTCCAGATGGACTTTAGTAGGTTCTTACCTGTGCAGTTTTCAAGTATAAAACAGCTCAGAGGCTAAGAAACCTTAAAGTGGAGCTGATAACATTTGAGCAACTCACCCACTCAACAAACCTGTCACCAAAAGAGCTTATTGATTGAGACAGATGTGATTCTGCAATCTGTATTTGGGGTAAAAATGGGAGTCCATAACCCACTTGAATCTAATGTATGAAATATGATATGTCAAGAGCTTTGTAATGTTTTGAACAACCAATAAAAAAAAAATTTAAAAAAAAGAGAATTCTCATCAATTCTTGCCCACCCCCACCATATACACACTTTTAAAAATGTAAACGATCATTCTTGATTTATCAATTTTTCAGACTAATGACACAAATTTCGCATTCCCCTTCAGTGGTACATTTGCTTATAAGTTGTTTCTTCCTTCTCTTTTTTTCATAAGTGCGTTTTATAGCACCAGTCACTTTTCTCAAAAGAAATTCTTGCGTTTTTTTTGTTTGTTTGTTTTGTTTTGGTTTTTGGTTTTTTGTCAAGCTATACCATCTATCTCACTCCATCAATTCTTTTTATTTTTTTAAAGAGTTTGTTTGAAAGATGCCAGTTAGTCTTCAGTGTTGACATTGACTTCCTTACTACTTTCACCAACCAGCTACAGGAGCTGGAATCCAGGGACCCTAGAAATTTATACTGTGGGATCACATTGTTCTCTATATTCCCAAGAAAAAAAAAGTTCCAAAGTTCCATCCCTATTTCATCCTTTCCTGAATCATCTTAAAAGTGTGTGATTAAAGCTCTTCAATTCTATCCACTGAATCTCCATTGCCAGAGGCAATAATGCAGTGAAGATACCAGGAAGCTGCTAACTCCCAGTGTTGTCCTGGGCCTACACTCCTGCTCCTCCCTAGTGGAGTTTTGGCCAAGAAGCATCCACCTTTTTTGCCTCAGCACCCTCCTGTATAAAATGAGTAGGTTGGATAGTTATGAATACAGAAGACAATACCAGCATGTGATCACACAGTGAAGAAAGGCAAGCGACTCAATTGGTTCTTTTTTTTTTAATATATATATATATTTTTTTTAGTTGTAGACGGACACAATGCCTTCATTTTATTCGTTTATTTTTATGTGGTGCTGAGGATCGAACCCAGTATTCCATATGTGCTGGGCGAGCACTCTACCACTGAGCCACAACCCTAGCTCCTCAATTGGTTCTTGATGTTGTGTAAACCTATTTGAGAAGGTTTGTTCATTCTTTCCAGAGGTCATTAATGTACTAGGCTATTTAGATTTGGTAATGGGTGAAGTGTTCATTGGTGCCCTGTCAGATTGGGAAGATCATCCAGTGGTGAACCGTCTGCTTCTAGAGAGAAACACATTATTCAATGTGTACTACATATGCAAACTCAAATTTTGAGGTACTGAGAATGTACAACTTTCTGTTTTCATTCAACAAATCTTTCCTTTGGTTTTAGTGTTTGAATTAAATAATGGTTTGTTTCATAATTGACATGATAATTTAAATTTTGTAATGTTTCAGAAAAGAGGGTGAGTTGTTATTCAGGATGACCCTCCCAATGTACCTACATTTCACCCACCCCATCACTTCATCCTCCTTCCTGGCCTTTTGGTCTGAACTCATTCCCACCTGGCATGATTTTACATGCTTGTTTATTATTTGGTTGTTTTATTTTTTTTTCTCCCAACAGGATGAAAGTTTCATGAGGGCAGGATTTTTGTTTGTGTTATTAACCCTTATATGTCCAGGATGTAGGGAAAAGTCTAGTTTATTTGTAGGTGCTTAATAAATATTTTAACTGAATGATATTTGATTTTAAAAAGACTATTATATGGAATATTACCAAATATTAATAACAATAACATTGTTTCATAATCATATGTATGTGTGTGGGTTCTATGTGTGTATATAACAATCTCAGAAAAAAGAGAAAAGGTCACAAAGACAAGGATTAAAGCTTTGTAAGCATTAAGCCTTCTAAATTCTTGCTACTCAAAACGTTTGGCCTAAGACCTGGTAACGTTGGCATCATAAAATGTTGACATTAGCATGGTCAAAAATGTGTAATCATTTTTGATTACACATTTGGGGTACATCATACATACCCCAAATCTATTGAATCAGAATCACTATTTTAACAAAACGCCAGGTGATTCAAATGCACATTAAATTTGAGAAGCACTGATGTAGGGATCTATAAAATTTCTTCCCTGATACAAACTTCCTTGTCTAGTATAGATGTCTAGTAGCCATAGGATAGTAGAAGATTATTCGTGATGATTTGCTTTTAGATCCCTTAGGACTAGAATGGTATCAGAAGGCCTTTTTACCTAGTTCCAGAAAGACTCCCTGCTTATTGATGCTTGAAATTCCTTCAACAAGGAAGTGGAACCTTTTACTTTTACAACCAGAAAAAAAAAAAAAGCCTAAAGTGCAAATACTCAGAAAAGGTAAAACCAAGAAATTTAATCATACTAAGGTGAAACCGAACACCAAGAATAAAAGGCAAAGATCGGATTTCTGCAGATTTTGCTAGGGAAGAAGGAGTTGAGAGAGGAAAAGGGTATTCAATGCTTATAGGTTGACATTAGTGAAATAATATGATAGAAGGAGGAGAACAGGAACCAGAATATAAAATTTTAAGGTCATGACAATTTTTGTTCAGCAAACCCTATCTGTTTTGAATTGAAAGAAAATAATCTATTGCTATCCATACAAATTTATGAAGATTTTCAAATTCTAACTTTATTATCAAAGTATTTTGTTCCTGATTTAAATAACGCAAGTATTACCCAATAACCCCAAATAATTTATCGCCTAGTGAACTACACGTTCCCTTTAGCAATTCTGCAGCACACTAGAGGAAGTGATGGCCCCAGGATCTGTGCTGAAGAGGAGCACCCCAGTACATTAACCATTTGGAGAAATCAGGACAATGAAAGCACACTTTTTCTGGGAACTCAACCTGTTACCAGCTGATAGTCATCTTAAGAGGCACTTTTCTATAAATCACTGCAATTTAAAAACCAAATGCTTTGAAACTCCTTTTGCTAGATCAAATCAAAGTGACTCTCAGTTGGTGGAAGGCCCAGATGTGAGTTTCATAACACACATCAATTACTCCTAATCCATCACTTGTAATGACTGAATGTGCTCACTCTCATTCCCAGAACCAGTGTCATGGAAACAAATAACAGCATCAAGGTAGGAATGGAATGAAAAAAACTGCTCTAGTCACTATCTGCAGAGCAAAAGTTGAACATGTGTCAGCATACACTCAGTTTGGCCTTTTAATCTCAAACCATATCATCTCTTGAACTATTTAAAGCCCAAACTGTAAGAAGCAAAAGATGTTGCTATGGCAAAGTGTCAATTTCTCTAATAGCTCCTAGGACACTTTCTCTGGTAACAGCTAAACGTTTCCAGATAATGGTATGTTCATCAAAATGTTCATTAACCTCAGTGATGGACACATGAGAAGTGTTGGTTTATTTGTGTCCTTCACATTGTCACAGGCCACTTTCAACCAAAAATAACACTGCAAATTAACACAATGTGAATAAGATGACATAAACATAAATTAATACATAGGTCATTGGAATAGCTAAACTATTCTCACAGCTGAATTTCTAGTCCATTGCCACACGAAAGGGGTGTGTCAGCTATCATCACTTCATTTCCTACTCAAACTGGTTGATCAATGATTCTGGTGAGAGATCATCATCACCATCACTAAAATTTATTTAGTGTTTACTATGTGCAGGGACTGCTCTGTATGTGTTATATGTATTCATTAATTTCTTCCTTATAAAACTCATTATGTGGTAAGTACTATTATTATTTGTTTTATAAGTGAAGAACTAAAGCCGGAGTGGTTAAGGATTTGTGCAAGGTCACACAAGTAACTGTGTTCAATTCTTAACAGACTATAGGCCTTGTCCTTCCTTGTCACATTTCTAACAGCTCCACAAACACATTGCCTCCCATTCTCCCTGACGAGCTAGAATATTATCTAAAAGAAAGTTGGATGAATAAAGAGATGCAGGCAATGCACTAAGAAGACTTCTTTGCAACAATCACTTTAGCAATCAAAGAGAGCATCCACAAGGTTAGCATTTTACCTACCCAGGTCTGTGGCCTTGGAGATGAAATGTGTAACTTCCTTGAATATGCTGCTTGTGGGGACAGCCCAGACAGCACAATCACCTGGAAACCATCCCAGCAAGAGCATCATCCCACCTCAGGTGTTATTTTTCTTGTGTGTTCACTCTGGGAACCAGAATCTTAACTGTGCCACTGAGAAGTTAAACATTTCATGGAGACTGCAGATGATTAACTACAGTGACAGATTCCACTCTATGGAATAAGGACCATAAACAGTTTTCTATAACTTAACTTAAGCAAGAGACATATGTGTCTTTCTGTGTGTGTATATACAAAATATAAATGTATACAAATATATTATCAAGCATTTATTTATATATAATGTATCTATATTCATTTATGTATAATATATATTATATTGAGATATATATATATCAAGCATTCATATTATCTTGGACTACACAACATACAATGTGGCCAATAGTACTAGTCTGCCTAGGTCTCACCTTACACTGTCCATCATATTCTGTACTCCACACTATCCTTGTCATACCTGTGTCCTATGCTTTGGCAAGTCATTTCCTTGGGTAAATTCCTGCATTGCTAAATCCAGGAAATTTTTAATCTCTATTTTACCCTTACATGGAACATGGCTTAAGTATAGAGTTTAAACAGTAGTATTTCTTTTTTTTTCCATGATAGTCACTTTATTTTTTAATGATATACATTTTATAATGTTAAATTATCTTTTTACATTTCTGAAATAAGCTCTACTCAGTCATCTTATACCATTTTTATTTTGAATAAGCAATTTCTCAAAATATGCATAAACATGCATAAATCACAAGTGTGTACTTTGAGGAATATGACAAAGTGAACCTGTCTTGTAACCACATCCAGATTTTAAAAATACAACTTCTGAAACACCCCCAGGAATCATTTTTCCAATTCTTTTTCCCTCCCTCTTCTTCAAAAGTAATCAATCCCTAACTCCTAATAGCAGTGAGAAGTTTGACCTAATTGTGAACTTGACATAAATGGACTTGGACAGAATGCATTACACTGTATGTGATTTCTTTAGGTCATAAACATATTCACATGTTTCATCTTATTATGATGTAAATATTTAGCTTGTTTATTTTCATTGTTGTATAGTATTTTATTGTATAAATATATCAAAGTGGGCTGGGGTGGAGGCTCAGGGCTGGGGTGGAGGCTCAGCGGTAGAGCGCTTGCCTAGCACATGCAAGGCCCTGGGTTCAATCCTCAGTACCACATAAAATAAATAAGTAAAATAAAGGTATTGTGTCCAACTACAATTGAAAAATAAATATTTTTTAAAAATTATATATATCAAAGTGTATCAGTAGTATTTTTAACAATGTTTGCTTTCTCCGGCACATTTTTTAGTTCTTTGGCTAGAAGAGGCTCTTCTTTCAAGGTGCATGATCTTCCTGTACTATTCTTGTCTGTATGACCCTGCTTCACATGACTCCCATTCTTGTCCCGTGTGTGGCTACCCTGAGGTCACTGGAGAAATACTTGTTTTTACTTTGCTTTGCTCCTTTTGTTCAAAAAGACAAATAAGTAACGTTTTTCAGATAGTGATCTAAACAGAGGATGACGAACCCTCTCCCAACTCTGTGGGAAAATAGGCTGTCTTCCCCTATCCATCCTTATGCTTAGTTTCTGAAACAAATAAACATTCTTACTGAGTCTTCTAAGAGAGTTAAAACATGATCGAACTCAACTCAGGGGAATAAAATTAATTTTCAAAGTCCATGTTGGTTGCCTGGCCCAGGACAAAATAACAGACAAGCTAAGAAATCATTTGTGAGTCACACAAATAGTTCCCCATAGAAGGAACCTGGTTTTAGTGCTATTCGTAGTTTTTGCCCTATTCTTAGTCTCCAAAATAATATTAAATGTGCTGGGATAATAATCATTCATGTGCCATTATCTAAATAATCAAAAACATTTAGAAACTCCATAGGGTTGATAATGGTCACCAAGGAGGAAAGGAAGCTCAAACACACACATTCGATGTAACAACGTACCAAACAAACACTAGGTAGACAAGAGAGGCTAACTTCTTAACTTGGAGAACTGTCAAACAGGAGCTCATTCCTCAGCTCTTATGGCTCTTTTTCATCTTCTTTTTAACCTAATCAATACTTTGCTTTAGAAATTGCCTTAAAATAACATTGGTTTATTCAGTGTAACCCTTAAGTCATCCAGATAACGATGCAATAGAAGAACAAAAACAATTTTAAAACCTAAACTAGTTAAGATTCATTTGCAAGTTAAAGAGACACTATTCTGAGTTGGTAATGTTAAAAATCAGGAGAGGGAGGGAAATTAGTGGCTCAAAACACAGTAAAATCCAGAGCAGTCTGTACCAGAGGTGGAACTCCTGGACTCAGTTTCTCTCTACCTCTAGGTTGACTTCACTCTTGAGTATGCTTATGGAGACCTTGTAGCTCAGGTTTACCCGTAACCTAGAGCTAGTACTCATGGCAGAAAGGTATTATCTCTTCTCCATAATTCTAACAAATGTCCATGAATTGAGTGTCATTGTCCTAGACTAGGTTACATGACCATCCCTGAACCAACCATATGTCAAGGGAATATGATACACTGGAAATGAGAGTAGAGGGAGATTCTATAATCTCCATCTAAACCTCATATCCTGAAGGAGCTAGGGAGGGGCAGTTCCCCAAAATGAAATCAAGCAAATCAACTTCCCAAACAGAGTTAGTAAATTAATGACAAACATTTTTACAAAGGGAAATTAAGCCCAATGACACAATGTCACAATTCCAACATCTTAACTAATTGGCAAATTCAGGCATACACTGAAAATATATTAGCACAGAATCCTTCCATTTCTGACAAGAAAATATGTGGATCACTCAGCTAGAAATTAAAATCTGAATCCATTTAGAAACAATCAGGAACTCAGTTCTAAAGTCATGAGCATTCACATACATGATAATATACTCTCATGTCAAAGAGGTCTGTTTCCTTTTCACTTTCATTTTCATCTTGTCCTGACATTATACCATATGGTGTGGGCCAAGTGCTCTTATATACAAAATGGGTTCAGAGTAAATGAGCTAAAAATGTCTGACATACATAATGGCTCTTGTTTCAACTTAGCTGTGAATAGTAGATTACTGCAAACACCAAAATAATGGTGCTGCTAATGAGGATATTTGTTCATAACTTACTATACTGTCAACTCTAATGCTCAACCACAATGGCTATTATTTATTGATATGTTGTGTGTATACAAAGCAGGGGCTGAGGCCAAAAGCAGCCTCTGAATAGAGCTCACATCTATTAGATGGTGAAGAATCTCTTACAGGTAACTATTTTAAGAGATTTTGCCCCAAATCTCTATTGTTGGAGATACCTTGATTGAGAGGCCTAGATTTACAATTAGAATACTAGGATTCACTCTATAAGAGACTAAAACAAATGTACAAAGGACAATTTCCAGGACTGGTGAGGAGGGAGACAAAAAGGTACTTTTAGATGTCATCAATGGGAATGCCTTTGATCCAGTCTTTTGGAAAGGAATCTGACATGATATATTAAAATTTTAAAAGCACATATCCTTTGACTCAGCAAATTTACTTCTGGGAATCAATCCTGTAAAAATTAAAGTACCAGTATATAAGGCATACATAACAATAATGTTTATTGCAGTTGCATTTGTAATGGCAAAAACTTGAAACAACTTACATGTCTACAAAGGATGGAAAGGTTAAATAGCAACACATACTGTGGTGCTGGTTATCATCTAGCTATTAAAAGAATGAGTCACATTTATACCCTAACTTTGTATGTATGTGACATAGTATTCAGTGGGGAAAGCAAGTTACAGGAGAGAAAGGTAGGTAAGGAGAAAAGCAACAGCTACATACATATATATAATTCTTTCCCATCTTTGAAAGAATAGAGCAGTGGGGCTTGAATTCTGCTTTTGCAATTTAAGGAATCTTTGAACTTCAATTTGTGCATCTGCAAAATAAACATAATCATTTAGTGATGATCAAATGAAGTGATAATAAAAATTATTTGTGAACTATAGATAGCAAACAAACTGTCACTCAGTTAATGATAGCCTCATGAAGTCTGAAGCTTAGGCCTCCAAGGGGAATAGCAACTTGCAAAGTTTTCTGTCAATGCCAATATTTGGCATCTCTTCTGGTATCCAACTGTGTGTATCCAGATTTACAAGAAAGAAACCAAATGGTGAAATATAGTTAGTACTACTGCAGATTACCCATACTGTGCCAGGAAAACAACTACATGTATTCCCTAAAGAAGCCACACAATCCATTTGGTACTTTCAGGCATAACAAGACCAAGTTTATTTTGGTGGCTAGTTAAGTAGCTAGAACATAGAAGATAATAGCCTTGTAGAAATATCGTTACATATAGGAAGAATCTTCAATTTTTGAAATCAATGTGTTCTCTTAATATATGCTCAGTAGAGAGTGTTAATCGTACAGTTAATACAATTTTATATCTTACCTCAGATGGCCATTTCAACCCTAAGCTTTACTTCTTTGTGAGATGTGTAACCTTGGAAAATGACTGCTCCATGTCTCAGTTCTTTCATTTGCAAAATTGGGTAGATAATGCCACTTACTATTATAACAACTAAATGAGTTAAAACATTTAAAGAAAATTACCTAATAGATAGTAAATAAAAGTTATTATCATCCTAATCTTTCCATTTAACATATGTTCATGTTTTTCATTACAAGACTGATCAATATGGAAATTGATTAATGATGCTTAATAGTATATGTCTATCAAACAAGTACACTGTAATTTATTTGGACATTATTCTAAGAAATAGAAAAAATGCTTGCTTATGTTTCCAACTTTTCCTGATATTTCACAATTATGAATAATATCAATATGGTGATCTTTTTCTATTCATGATTATTCTCATAAAATAAACCCCTAGAAAGAGCTTAAAGGAAGAAAAGGTATACCAGTCTTTAGCTATTTTGATACATCTTGAAAGTAGGAGTTTAGGTTATGACTATATCGTTTCTTATTCCTTTGTGAACCTCCCTTAGAACTCGACAAAATGTTCTTCACCCAGCCATTCAACATCTGCTGATATTTGTTCTCAAGGTTCATTCAAGAAAGGTCATTATAAGAAATTATCATGTTAAAATTCATCTATTAAAACTGTTAGAATTTCAAGAGCTTTGTTGCTAATAAGGCAATTTTGAACTCCTAAAAAACCAGGAAAACCTACTTACTCAATTGACATTTTTAGCACATAAAATTCCCCCTATGAATCATATGCTCACAAACCATGCACCCCTGAACATTCAGCTCCTCTGACTCATTCTGAAACATTCTGACAACTTCTCCATTGATATTCAAAATTTCCCAATACTGTAAGATCCTCCTTTCCTCTAATTAATTAGTTCCCTTTCCCATTGGCAAAATGCAAGTGATCACCTCTTTGTTTACAGATTGAGAAATGAGGCACACATCTGTAATCTTCCACCAGTCTAAGTTTTCCCATCTACAGGTGTGCCTCTCTAGCCAAACACTGGACTTTCATTCTCCTCTCTTCCTGCCACTGCCTACCTCTGTCCAAAGGTGACATTTTATTCTTCAAATTTCTGGATGTTTAATAAAATTCTATTTCCATCTACATTAAACTTCTCTGGAGAAACAAAATCGGGGTGAGTGGGAAGAAATTAACTATAAAAAATTGATTCACGTGGTCACAAAGGCTGAGAAGTACAAGATCTGCAGTTGACCATCAGGAAACTGAAGAATCAGGAGAACCCATGGTGTAAATTCTAGTCCAAATGGTAACAGGCTTTGAAACCCAGAAAGAGTCTGAAGGCAGGAAAAGGCCAATATTCTAGCTTAGTCAGGTGAAAAGCATTTCTTGTGACATGAGGGAGTGTCAGCCTTTTGGGTCTATTCAGGCCTGGATTGGATGAGGGCCACCCACATCAGGGACAGTAATCTACTTTACTCAAGACTGCCAATTCCAACTGCTAATCTCATCCAGAAACACCCTCAGAGATGCACCTGGAAATAATGTTTGAACAAACACATGGGTACTCCTTGACCTAGCCACGTTGAAACAAAATTAACTATCAAGCCATCTGCAGACCTTTGTCTTCTGTGCCTTCTCTGCCTAGTTCATTTAAGGAATTGCATGCCTCTCTTTGATTTCTGTGGATTGACTCAGTCTTCCAAAGCATAGCTAGCTCTCCCATTACTTTCTTTCTCTACCCTAACACCCCAGGTCCAGGTGCTCCATCAGGATCTAGGGATGACTCCACACAGAGTTCCTATCATGCAAAAGAAAAACTGAATCCATAATGTCTTCTTTCAATGTCCCTTTCCCTTCCTACCAATTACTATAGCAACCCCACCCCACTCCACCCAAAAAAAACCATGAAAGTCATTCCTCAGGTATTTGTCTATTCTGTTGCTACAAATCACACTTGGCTGTTGGTCTGGCAAATTTTCAAGTTGCTTTGCCACCAATTATTGAATTAATTAATTTTCCAGCTCTTTGTGCTATATAGCACGTAAGTGGCACTCAGGGATGGGAAGTTTATATTAAAAAAGCAAGACAAGTGCTAATTTAAGTCATCATAAGAAGCACTTAAAATTTCCATATCTTCCATGTGAATCCTTATTGACCATTATCTACCTCCCAGGCAGGTCGGGGCGAGTGACTTCAGAGAACTGGAAATGTCACCACAGTGGTCTTGCATGAACCCAGACCGAATTTGAAATTAAAGTCATTCTTTGAAACTTCACTGAAAATGCTAGCAATATGGCTGGGGCGATACTTCTGATTGGCAAAATGGCAAGTCATTTATCCTTTCTGCCCTTGTTTCCTCATATGTGAAATGAGGAACACTGACTCATTTCACAGGACGGCTGCATGTGTTTTCATTAATTAAAATATAAGCTGCACTTATATTTTGCTTTGCTCATTCTCCTGAGCTTAGTGAATCTGCCAGTGATATTCACTGCTTTGTCAATTCATGTATCTATCCTAGGTCTTTCCTTGAGTTGCGGCTCTTGTCTGGTCCATAAATGTATTTTTGTCTGCATATAGAGATCCTTACAGACACATGTGTATATTTTAGTTTCCTATTTTAATGTTTTCTTTTCAATACTGCAATTGTTGGGGTCTCATGTTTTCTTCATCAAATGCTCACTGAGATCCCTATTTACTACAGAAAACTTCAGACATCCATGCCAAAAAATCTCATGTCCGACTAGTACATATCTAGCCAAATGAGCCCACATCAAACTCAGTTTTACTTTTCTTACTCCAAAGCACCTTCTGTGATTAGACAAAAGATGATGGAAACTTCATCCTAGAACATCAAACCCTGCCAGGCACATTTCCATCTGTCCTATTGAAGATTGCCAAAACCTCTTTTACTTTTTTTCCCCATAAAGTGAGTCAATCAAAAATTATTTCAAGCAGAAGTTATTTGAGGACTGAGAATGTGATGGTTCCTACCCTGACTGACCTCTTGGATGTGATGGGAGACATACCTGACCAGAATAGGAAGAAAACAATTGTACCTTCAGAATCTGTTTACTTCCTTTCTTTACACACACACACACACACACACACACACACACACAAAGACACACAAACTAAATGATAAAGAACCATGTCCTTAAGGAGAGAAAATCAGCCATCTTAATCCCTAAAAGGAGCAGGAAACCTCACAGCTACTGTTGAGGCAAGATTAGAAAAGAAATCAAACTGATGCCAAGGAGGGAAGGTCAGGACCCAGATCTTGGGCTTGAAAGGAACAGTGGATGGCCATCAAGTCAAAAAGCAGGCTGCCCTTATTGACAACAGCAAGAGCAGCCAATCTTGTGGATAAACAGGCGAGAATGGAAAGCATTTGCTTTAAATGTACTTGTTCTCTTCTATGGCCAAGAGCTTACAGTTAAGGAGAAAAGCTTCTTCAGATTTTTCTTTTTGAACTAAAACTGGGTTAATTCCCTAACCATTGCCAAATTAGCAATCATCCCACCATTTATCTCTTGTCGGTCTTACTTTTTAATGTTCCTCAAAGCTTCTAAGCACCATGAAAGAGTCCCATACCCAGTCCACACCCTTGCTTAGGCCCCAATTGCTCCAGTTTTTATTTATGTTTCTCCTAAATATCCATAGCAGGATCATGCCCACATGTTACAGTCTAGAGGCATCAATATGTTAATGAGCCTTTACTTAAAGAAACTGTGGAATGCTGATCACTACTATGTTAGGTACCATGAGAGTGCTTTTTTAAAAAAATGAAGTTCTTCCTTCTACTAATAAAATATGCTAATTAGAGAGTTAATATCAACACCAGTACAACAGCACTGAACAAATAATGCAGTAGCAAAATAATATATGGGCAAATGGAAAGCAAAATATTACTAAATTTTTAAAGAGAAATTTTAAAATCTATTACTAAATAAGCAGAATCCAGAGATCCTAAAGGAGTGTCCTCCAGCCACAACCCCAGGAAATGAGGTCAGAGCTAACTAGGGAAAGTGATCACTCCAGCTGCCTTTGTGTTTTACTTCCCATTCAGTCCTTAACCCTCTGGCATCTGGCTTCCTTCCCGAATATGCTTTCTTTCTGGCAGTTGGTGGTTCTCAAATTTAGTGTGCATCAGATTCACCTGGAAGCCTTGTTGGACAACAGGTTACCCGGGGCCCAGCCCCAGTGTGACTGATGGGGTTCTGAGGTGGAGCCTAGGTATCAGCCAGCTCCCAGGTGCTGCTGGTCATGGAACTGCACTTAGAGATCTACCATTCTGTGGACCTGAATCAAATGTGACCTTGAGCAATTCTCTTCTCTGAAAGTGAGAGTCCATAACCTCACTACCTCAGAATTATGAAATAGAACTAAAACGTAAATGAAGTGAAATCTGATGAAAGCCCTTTGTAAACTAAGCAGATGTAGCTTTTCTGGTTATCTTAGCCTAATTGCCTCTCTTTGCCACGTGTGACACCAAAGACCAAGTTTTTGGAACTCTGTTCTCTGATCCACTGCTCTCCTGCGTCTCCCTCACTCACCCATTTCTCTTCTGTGTCCAGCTTTTCTCTTTCCACATTTTCCTTTTATAGATTAATCTAGTATCCTGGCTCCAGAATCACTCCAGAAACACACTCCCAAAGTTCAAGTTCCTTAGCCCTCACCTACCCTATTCTGTTCACAGCTTCTCTGGTTTTGTTCAAACCACCATTGTCCTCCTAGGCTTAAAAATACGTCGTCACATTTTGCCTTCACCCTTCTTAAATCTCCTTCTGTTCAACATACTTCCTCTTGTGGCCTTTAATATCTCCTGCCACATTACCTCCCTCCCTCTCCAATCCCAATGGTGCCATCCTTATTGGCCTCTGTCCCACTGGCCTCCAGCCTGGCTTCTTGGCTTCCAGGCCCTCCCTGCTCCAGTCTTCAATGTTTCCTCCTGGTGAAGCTGCTTAAAGTACTCTTTTATGAAGTTCGGTTCTACTCTAAAATTTATCCTGATTTTCATGGCCTAATTTATGAATTCAATAGCCGATTCAGATACCAGGATCTCTGCAATCCATCATCCCCTTTGAAGAGAGCCTAGACGGGCATCTATTGATCAGTGGTAGGAGGCACTTCTGCATGGAGCAAACTTCCCTTTCAACTCTCCAATTTCATCAAGTATTTTCACTCTTGAGTTCTAGTATATCTTTAATAAATCATGGCTTTAGTCCATTCTACTTTTTGCACCAAGACACCATCTTAACTATCATATGCACCTTTACTAATAATGTCCTTTCTGCCCTCACAACTTCTAACCATCCATCAAGATCAAAGCTAATGCCTTCTTTTCTGCTGATACTCTTAATTCCATGGCTTTCAAGTACTTTGCACTTAAAGATCTTCCCTTTCTTCCTCCTCCTCTTTTTCTCCTTCTCATTTTCTTCCTTCTCCCTCCCTTCCTCCCACTTCATTCTCTTTTCCCTGAATCATCCTTATGACCATATGACATACTTTAGAAACTTTTATCCTTACAAAGGACCCATCCGCCTACCATCTATCCATCAGTCTATTGCTTTTCTTTGCTTTTGCAACTTCTATACACATAGCTTCTGATATTTTTCCACTTCACATTCATTCCTTCTTCCACCCTTTGCAATTTAGCATCTAGATCCACTAATTTGTTCTTTTCAGTTCACCAACAATCTCTTCTGTGAAAACATCCATCTTCTAATCCCATCCTGCTTTCCATACTGTTCAGCATGTCTAACCATTCCTCCCTTCTCAATGCTCCTTCTCTTGATTCCAACACTGCACTCTTCTGCTGTTTTCTTATCTCATTAGTCACTCATTCCCAGTCCTCTGTCATAACTTCTCTTCTCCTCAGCCTCCAAATTTTGGAGTTCCCAGGGGCTGAGTCCTGGACTCTCCTTCTCCTATCTGCACACATTCCCCAGATATCAGCCATTTTCATGGCTTCAAGTGTCATCTATTTGCCGATGACTCCTTGTTTTATTTCAGCTTAACATCTATTTAGAGTCTCAGACAGTCTTGTTATCTTTGATATCTACTGTGAATATTAAATTTATCTAAACAGAATTCTTCATTTACCTCCCAGTCTCCCTCCTAATTCTACTCCTGTCCTCTTTCTCAGTGAATGACACTGTCCACTTAGGCCAAAAATCCAGACACATTCAATCCATCAGCAAAATACGTCTCAAATATGTCCCATTTTCTCCATTTCCACTGCTTCTACACTAAAACAAGCCACCAAAATTTCTTTGCAGAAGGTTGCAGTTGACTCCTAAGTGGTCTTTCTCAATTCACTCTTGACCTTCTCCTGTAAAGATCACACAGTGATCTTTTTAAAATATAAATAACATCATATGACTCCCCTGCTTAAAACATTTAAAAAAGGGGTTGGGGATGTGGCTCAAGTGGTAGCGTGCTCGCCTAGCAGGCATGGGACACTGGATTTGATTCTCAGCACCTCATAAAACTAAAATAAAGATAATTTTTTAAAAAATATTTAAATAAAATAAAATTCAAGTTTTGTACTGTAGGCTTGAACATCAGTCTCTACCTCTCTGATACCTCAATTGTTACCACATTCATCTCCTAAGAGGAATCTTATTTGGGCCACATTGTTCTCTTTTTATTCCTCACACAAGTCAAGCTTTCTTGACCTCAGGGATTTTACTATTTCCTGTCTCAGTAACACTCTGCTGGGTTTTGATCTGGTTGATCCATAATCACTCACAAGGTTTCAGCTACAAATATCATCTTCTCAGAGAGGCCATTTGACCACCCTCTCTAAGTAGTCCGTATTAAAAAGGTACTCTCTTATCTCAATACCTGGATCAGAGTTATCATAATCTAAAGTCTTTCTAATTATGTTTTTATTTGCTCTGTGTCTAGTTTCATCTCCTAACTTCCCCACAACTAAATCAGAAGCTCTAAAATAATAAGACTCTTACCTGTAGCTTTCTATGAATTTGTTCTTAGCCCTTAAAAATAAATTAAGTGGATGGTAGACCCAACTCATGAGTCAGAATGGACTTTAAAAGCACAAAGTCTCCAAAATATCAGTGAGTCAAAAACACAACAGTGTAAATCTTCTAAATGCTAGGAGGTCAGTTCATTATCGTCATCTGGGAACAATGACTGGCAGAGACTTCCTCTCAACATATGTGTCCATGAGGATCAGCCCAACAGTGGAAAGCCAAGGTATGGTTACTCTAACGTGCCTCAAGGGTTCCAGCAAGAAGAGATGCATATTAATGTTATTTGTGTTTTTCAAAACAAGTTATAGGGTCAAGCTTGAGTTCAAAGGGTGGGAACATATGATCCTACAGGAACCAGAAGGACAAAAGACTGAAATATTTGGTCAATAGAACTTAGGACTTCCACACTTGCCTTCTAGAAGATTCCTTCCACCCAGAAGGAAGAACATGCTCACTCTTGACTTCCATATTCACATTGTATTTAGCACTTTCTTCCACCAAGCCAACCTAATGTAGCCTAAATTATCTCCAGCACTTACTCTCGCCTAGTATTAGCCTGTCGCCACCATCTACATGTAAATAAGAAAAGCAAGGACCAGATCTCTTTTCTTTTTCATTGTAGTCTGAAAATCTAGCTAGTGCCTTTCACAAAACAGTCTGAACAAATATTTGTTGGAGGTATTTCTCGTAACTTTTTATCTGTGTCTGTGTTTTTATCTGCCCAAAGAGACTGGCAATGCCTCGGTATGCAGTACATAAAGACAGGAATTTACATCCCATGTATCTTCCAGTGACTCATCATGGAGATATTCACAGACTGGCAAGAATATAGTAAGTAATTGTTGTAACTAAGCCAATTAGTTGTATCAGAGCTGTTCATCAGGGGCAGTGTGCAATATACCCCTATTAAGAAGGTACTTTCAGGGCTGATGTTGTGGCTCAGTGGTAGAGCGCTCGCCTAGTGCGTGCAAGGCCCTAGGTTCAATCCTCAGCACCACATAAAAATAAATAAATAAAACAAAGGTACTGTGTCCAACTACAGCTAAAAAATAAATATTAAAAAAAATTTAAAAAAGAAGGTACTTTAAGAGCCGGCACCATCTTCTGAACTCAAGTCCATAAGAGACACACAGTGCCATCCCTGGCTTCCTGTAAAAGTACATGACAGTTTTGGGGGTTTTTTATTGGGGGGGGAGGGGAAGACCAACAGATGACTGCATAGGTCTTCTTGAACTGTTGGTGGTCAATCTGTGTCTGGAAGTGAAACTCCCCTTTCCACAGGATTTCAACATAGCAGTAACCACAGGGCATGAATTTTGGCCAGTGTTAGTGTCTCAGCTTACCTTGAATCTTAATGTGAAAATAATATGTTCCACTCCCTTATGTTCCCTTTCCTCAGGTAGCCAAATCTTAAAATAATGCCGAGATTAAAATCCACTCCTTCTTGAGCAGGTCATCATCTGTGACAACATAACTGTCTCTATGACCTTCCCCATGTCAGAGAGAGCTGCAAAATTGTTGAGGTTTTCACAGCAGAAAACATCCCTTGGCTACCAGGTGATTTGTGTTTCTACTGACAAGCTCAAATATAGATATTCAGACGTTTTTCATGCTGTAAATACGGCTGGACTTATAACCTTCTTCCTCAGAAAAATGCGGTTTCAGTTGACTGAGGACTTCCTTAATCTTCCAAATCACACAAACAACATAGGAAGCCAATGTGGCATAAAAGAAAGAGCTCCAGAGGCCTTCTTTAATTTCATGGTATATCTTGGGCAAGTTACTTAACATGAATTTCAGTTTCCTCATCAAAAGAAAAAACAGAGGAAAATAATGCTTACTTCCTAGGATTAACTGATAGGGCATAGTGTTTATCTCTGTTTCTGACCTGCAGGAGATATTCAATAAATGTTTGTTCTTTTTTAATAGCTACATTAACTATTAAACAAGGTGCCAATTTAAAGTCCTTTCAATAAAATCACACAGAAATCTCAGAATTGTTTTGAGATGATGAATACAAGAGCTCACAACAGGGCCAAACACATGGTTAACTCTATGGATGAACCTTGGCCATCAGCCACTACACTGGGACATGCTACTGTGCTGCAATCTAATTCATACACCTTCCCCCACGATTTCATCTCATACATGTTCTAGCTACGCTGGAGATGTAGTTCAGAGGTAGAGTATTTGCCAAACACACATGAGGCCCTGGGTTTAATCTCCAGAACCACAAAAAAAATAATGAAATATCACTCTCTCTTACATTGTGATTGGGACTGTGCATTGGGACAACTTGTTTACATGGATAGCAATATAGCAATGTCCATGAAAATTTTAAATGCAAAAATTATTTGAGCCAATAATTCTCCTAGGAATTTATTCTATAGATATCCTACCACATATGAAATGTGATATAAGTAGAAAATTATTAGAACATTGCTTGAAACAACAAAATACTCTCCTCCATTAGTAGGAAAGTAAACAATGATATGGCCATACAGGACAGACCTGGAACAACCCCCAAGCTACGTCATTAAAAAAATAAAAAGAGTTCAGAGAGGGGCTGAGGATGTGGCTCAAGCGGTAATGTGCTTGCCTGGCATGCACGGGGCGCTGGGTTCGATCCTCAGCACCACATAAAAATAAAACAAATAAAGATGTTGTGTCCACTGAAAACTGAAAAAATAAATATTAAAAAATTCTCTCTCTCTCTCGCTTCTCTCTCTGTGTTTAAAAAAAAAGAGTACAGAGAAATCTCTATAATATATTACAATTTAGAATAAAAATAATATGCACATGTGTATTCATGGAAACACAGGACATCTCTAAAAGGACACACAGGGGACTGTGAATGGCAATTACCTCTGCAGAGTCAAACCAGGTGGCCCTGGGGAAAAGCATAGTGATAAATTATTTTTCACAGAATGTATTTCAAAACACCTTTTGAGTTTTTCACTATATACATGTAGTATTTGTAAAAATTTATCATTAGCCAGATGTAGTGATATGTAACTATAGCCCCAGTCATTAGAAGACCAAGGCAGGAGGATGGGAAAGAAAATATTTGACTATATTACTAAAAGCTCTCCCTAATCTGTTCATAAAGCAGTGATTAAGTCTAGGAGGAGAGCGATAGAAGAAAGTCTACAATGTTTTATTTATTTATTTATTTATTTTACAAAAGTAAAGCATTCATATTACTTACAATTTTTTACAAACATAGTATGAAAAGAGAAAAATAACTAAAAAAAATTAAAGGACTGGAAGGGGAAATAAAGCTAGTTCAACCATTGTCATTTCCACACAACATTCACTGCCCATCCATGAACAATCATTTATTGAATATTAAGTCCTGATTTCTGTTGGATGGCTGCAGTGAGAGAAAGAGAAGTCAAAGAGATAGAGGGCCCAGGCTCTACCCTCAGGAAACTCTCATCTGATTGGCTGGATGAGACTGACAGGTGAAATGGTGAACAGCATCTAGCAGTAAAGAAGACTCATGAAGCAGGAGGCTGGCTAGGGAGAGGCGACTTTCTAAAGGAGGGCTTTGCAGGTCCTTTGCAACAGAGATAATGATGACTTTAGGAACAAGTTATGTCTCCGCCTTTCTCCATTTCCTCTTCTTTAAAATGGAAAGCCTTCCTTGGCTCTCTTCTCACAAGGATGCTGTTAGGATTAATGAGGTAAAGTTTGTGCTTATGTAGCGTCTTTCTTCTGAGAACTCAGAGTGCTTTGCCAAGTATTCTTATTAATATTCATAGGATAGTTTATATATTTTTCACCTTTTACTTTGGAAGTTGCACATCTATACATAAACACTCCGATTCTTCTCACACTCTTCCTCAACATCGCTTTCTTTTTTGCCTCAAAATAGTGCAGATCCAAACTTTAAAATCTTGGTGGTTTTATATAGCTCAAGGCTAATAACATCACACAGCTTGCCTGCAGGAGAACCCACCTGTACATTCTAAAATTTCCACAGTATCCATTGTATCCATATGCATGATACACCTGAGCACATGGTAAGATATCAAATATGCAGCAAGGGAGAGAAAACTATCTATATCCAAACCTGTTTTCTAAGAAGAGTGAACTGCATTAGCAATAAGGGGCTTGTGGGTGGGCTTGCAAATTTGGAGATAGAGGCTGAGCCCCACCTGCCTCCACTGCCCCCAGGAGCCAATTCATTCTGCATAACAGGGTGATCTGGGGTTAGGGAAGGTAGGGAGTGTGAAAAGACAGAGAAGGAGGGAGCACACATGGAGGAAGAAAACTGGAGCCAGGAAGTTGCAAGAGGCCATAGAACTTAGGGTGTGGTTCTTCCCTGTGTTCTTCCTTCCCAGATTTGAAAAACTTCCACTTAATCTTATAAAATGTTGGAATTTGTGGATTTTTGTAATAACTAGGCTGAGTTTTCACCCAGAGAGATGGGAGTGGTGAAACAGACAAGGTGATGAGTCTGGGAAATTACAGAAATCATGGAGAACCCTGGGCTTTCCATGCCTTGGCAGTGACTAGGTTCCAAATTAATCAGATTGAATCTCTAAAGGAGAAAGGGCACCATCAACTTTAGAATATAGATATGCAATGTCTACTGATGCATGTTATTTATGCATACTTGCCAATATTAGGGTTTTTACAAAGTAAAATCTTATGTTTGAAACAGAAGATCCAGTTCAGCTCTCCTCTTAGACCAAGAGGCAGAATGGAGAATAGACAATCACCTCCCCTAAGCCATAGCCAAGACTGAAGCTTAGCTCTTCCACCTTTTAGTTAGGCTCTGGTTGAACTTAACAAAATCACATGCTACCTTCCAAACATGTCTTTCTTCAGGCTTGCTTCTGCCCTGTTTGCACATTTGAGAACAGCACTGGCGGAAGCCTTCCACTTGAGAAGGAGTAGGAGGGCTGCCTACTCATATCACGCTACCTGTTTGGCCCCATGCCAGTATCACCAAACAAAGCTTCTTGCAGCAACTGAGAAGAAGCCATTTGCATAACTTAAAGCTATGTTGGAGTGTTGTGCTTCATGTCTGAGCAGCATAAGTCTTGAGCTTTAAATAGCCCAACCCTAACATATATTTAAGAGCAATGTTCTGAAGCCTGTGTTACATAAAGTGGAACACTTAGTGACACCACAGCAAGTGCAAGGTCCCCTTTCTTGAAAATTGACAGGAACCAACCTCAGCAAGACAGCTGGAAGGAAAACTTTCCTATGACCTGAAATTCAAAAGTGGTCTCCCTGTTCATAATTGGAAGAGTCCTACAATATTCTAGCAAGCCCAGATCTTTCCTAACTTGGTCTGCCAGTGCCTTAGGAGCCCTCTAACAGAGCCACAGTGAGGTCACTCTTCTGGATTAGACAATGAAAAAAGGAGTCAATTCCTGGATGGATACTTAGGAATGGGGAAACATGCCTAGGTACAAAGGAAGAGCCTTAATAGGTGAGCAGAAGTGGTAGACAATTCTTTTTCTCCTTTTGGTCTCCTCCCACTTAACATATAGACCCATATGAGTTTCCACTATTCTCTTTCATTTCCTAATAGTTGCTTCACACACTTAGAAAGAATGAAAAGTCAAATTGTGCTCCAGAATCATCTAGGGAATTTTAATAGAATATGCATGCCTAAGGTCTGCCCCAAACTTATTGAGTGACAATCTGGAAAGGGGTAGAGGCTTTAACAGGTGTGTTCAATGCAACAGATGTTGGCAGGTTTAAATAGGGTGTTGACAGAGGGGATAGAGAGAGATGGAGGGATGAATAAATATTGAAAAAGGAGGAATCAAACTCTTTCCACATCTTTCCATGCCTCCATAATGTGTGAGTGAGTGTCTTGGTTGGTGTTCTCAAGAGCAACAACAATGCCGAGAAGACAAGCAAATGTCAAGTCTTTATTACGTTGTGCTCCAAAATCATCATCTGGTTTCTAGCTGTGGTGATGAAGCACAGTTACATTGGCGAATTTGAACTCGTTGATGATCACAGAGCTGGGAAAATTGTTGTGAACCTCACAGGCAGGTTGAACAAGTGTGGAGTGATCAGCCCCAGATTTCATGTGCGGCTCAAAGACCTAAAAAAATGGCAGAATAATCTGCTCCCATCCCATCTGTTTGGTTTCATTATATTGACAATTTAAACTGGCATCATGGACTGTGAAGAAGCAAGACGAAAACACGCAGGAGGAAAAATCCTGGGATTCTTTTTCTAGGAATGTAAAATATACATACAAATAAAATCCCTTAATGGGCAGGGAGGGGCATGGTGATTGATTGGATATGAGAGATGAGAGAAAATAAAGAGTCAAGGATGATTTCCAGATTTGCCCTTGAGCAACTAGATTGATTGCAATTTTATTTACCAAAACAGGGATCCATATTCCTTCAAAGACTACTCTCCTCTGGAGAGAGTGCACCTAAACTATCCCAAACAGATGAGTATTCCAGTTGGATTTCACGAGGTGCTAAGGAGGTCCTCCCTCTAAACACTTCCAAGCCAGCTCTAAATTAAGAAGGTCTGAGAAGTAACAAATCATATAACCAGGAAGCCAGATAGATAGAAGACAAATTTACTTGGATTGGAGGGAAATTGATTCTAAATCTTTGTCTTTGGAAATACAAATTGCCTTTTTGTTTCTGATCATAGAACTTGGTATCTACATGGATCAAGCTGAAGAAATCTCAAACCACAGCCAGGTATTAGTGACTATTGGACGCTTTCACCTAAAAGTGCAACTCTGGGAGATACAGCCAGATGATTTACCTTCATATCACATCTTCTAACATGGAGGTGTCAATCAGATGTCCCCCAAGCTCTCTGATCTACAGTATAACTGTCCTTAGATTGTCTACATCACCTCCACCTTGATGCAGAGTATGGGAGTATGGCAACATGGAGATCAAAACCATACCCATTAGTTCCATGATACTCTTTCTTTGGGACTGATGAAGAGATCAGGACTGACACAGAGGAACTAGAGAACTGCATCATTGGGGAACATGGTGGATCCCATCTTAGCCATGGAAAACCCAGAAGCACCTGGCTCCCCCTTGAAAAACCCCTTTTATAGGAAGTTTTTATAAATCTCATTTCAATAGTGTTTTGAATGTCTAAGGACAGTAAAATAATTGTGTTCAGTGTGGTAAAGCACCTAAAGCTATGGTTATTAACTATTAGAATGAAATTGTTAAGCAACAACATTCCTTTCTAGAGCTGCCATAACAAAATACCACAAACTTGGTCGCTTAAGATAACAGAAATATATTTTCTCACAGTTCTGGAGGCCAACTGTCCAAAATCATGATGTGATTCCATGAATGGTATAGATTCTTTCTGGAGACTCTAAGAAAAAATCTGGCCCCAATCCTCTCCTAACTCCTGGCAGGTACCACAATCTTTCACCTTCCTTGGTTTGTAGACAGGTCCTCACAATCTCTGTCTGTGTCTTCTGATAGCATTCTTCTCTGTGCCTCTGTGTCCTTTCCTTTTATTATAAGGGTTTTAATCATTGGACTTTGGGCCCATCCAACATATCACCTTGATCCTCAACTAATTACATCCAATTTCCAAACAAGGACACATTTTGAGACTCAGGTGGACATGAATTTTGAGAGAATGCTGTTTAATTCACTATGGCAACATATCAAATTTTGATGTTATTGAATACATGGCTAAAATCAGCTTCATGTGCAAAGAAAACATTTTTGTAAATGCATGTCATTCCTTCTCATACTAGGAAACAAAGAGGGAATTTGCCCATAGTATTTATCTCTGGGACTAGGACAACATGCTCCCACCCTTAAACCACTACCCTTTCCCCAGTTAGTGCTTTTTTATGAACTAGAAACTGAACTCTTCTCTTCCCATCCATCAGCACCTTTTTTTCTCCTGCCTAAATTACAACCTCAAAGAAACAAAACACTTCTGAGATTAGGACCTCTTCTTTTCTGAACTCATCAAATGAAATGAATAGGTCATCATAGTTTCCCATTTCTTGTTTTATTTAAAGTATCTTAATATCTTACTCTTTCTTAGAGCAAAAGAATTTGAAGATGGGTGGGGGTGGGGATGGTGGTCACATGACCTATTGGATGAAAGGAGTATTTATGGTAAAAATGAATCTGTCTTAAAAATTGTGACCCTCCTGTGGTAATAACTTCAAATGCAGACAGCAATATTATCTGAAGCGATTCTTGTTTAAGATATTTAAATAACCTAATGTATCACAGTCTGTTTTAAATGTAATACATTAAAACACACCTCAACACAAGCCCATAAATGAAACAAAGATGTCTTAGAGGAATAGTTTAACTATGCCTCTTGCAGTCTAAATGTAAACTCCTCTTTAGTCTAAAAGCATTAAGATCATAATAATGAAATTTGCCATTAAGAGTCAGAAAGCACTTTTCTCTTTAAAAAAGACAGATGCATTAAAATTTAATTATTGTCTCCCTACCTGATTATCAGACAAGGAAAAAAGAAAAAAAAAAAAAGCACATTTGAGGAGGAAAATACACATATGTTCACCCAGCACAGGAATATTTTTAAAGACTCTTCACAGAGATGTTCCCCAACACCCACCCCAAGTAGAAAAAGCATAATTGACTAGATATGTATGTGTTGAAACAGAAGAGCCAATGTACCAACTGCACAAGCAAACAGATACAAATCAGGCGCCTAGGAAATGACTTGGTTCCTTAATCCTGTACATACTGCACTCTCTGAAGAGTGTTTGTGTGCTTGACTCTGTGTAGCACCCCCTGGCTCCTAGCTCCACACTGCCTTCTCCAGGGTAGGTAAGTGGAGATTCCTTTCTGGAGTGTGGAAGCTCGCAGCAGCAGGAACACTGCATATCTCATCTCTAATTTATGACTGACTAACTGAAACTCCTCACTGTCAGCAAACTCTGCCGTGTTTACTGGTTTGACAGCATACACACATATGGCAGAAGCCAGATGGACCTTCTCCCCCAGCTTAGAGCTAAGGGTGCTTCATTAGGAAAGAGATGCAGCCAGGCTTTGAGATCTTTGAACAAGGCTTTCCAGCATCACAGGAAGGAAGTCAGTCAGCAATCTGGAAAGAAAAGACCCTCCCCTAGGCGAGAGATCAGGTCAGAAGAGAATCTATAGTTGCCCCATTGAAGCCCATCAAGTTTTAAAAGAACAAATGCCCTGTCCTCCCATCCACAGAAGTTGAGCAACTGCTTCCAGAGAAATAAGTTGATACAAAATTTGCATTTCATGTACCCAGGAAGGGGTAAATAGGACAATAAATCCTAAGCTCTGATTCATAGTTAACAGTGGCAAAAAGATCTGGGAAAATAAAAAAATAAATAAATTAAAAAAAAAATAAAAGTGTCTTTGGCACTTAAAAAGATCGCAACAGAGAACCTTCTCACTACAATGAAATATTGTTCATAAGTTACAAAATAAAACACAACCCTCTGCACCCAACCATTTCATTCTAAAATTTCAAGGGAAACAAACATTTTCTTTAGTTTATCAAACATTACTGTGTTTTGCTTCTCTTTTCTTTTTTTTTTTTTCAGGCATATTATATCCTCTCTATCTTTTCTGACTCCTTAGCTTGAGTCCTGATTTCCTTTATTTTCTGGCTTCCAAGTATGGAAATGTGTGTCTCAAGAGTAATGGGCTTAGTTTGTCCTTTTTATCCACATTTGAACCATCTAAAGTAGAGATCTCTGCAAAGTGTTCTGAGCTCTGCCCTCTCCCTAAACCCAAAAAGAAGAGTTTCTCAAGTGGTAAAGGGTGACAAGAATTAGGGGAGAATGAATACATAGCAAGGGGGAAAAAATGCCCTGGTCTCTGAACTGTCAAACCAACCCTCTGATTGAGTTAAATCCATTAAAAATTCCATATCTCAGGGCCTAGTTCCAAATCTAGAAAGGTCGCTTTTCATTGAGGAGGGAGAGGGAAGCTCATGGTTTAAGGGACTGGCCTTTTCTCTCAGACCAAATAGATTTTACTGGAAATCTCCAAACCTCAGTACTGCCTCGAAGGCCCCTCTGGAGATAGAGCTCTAATGAATGGAAACCGTGAGGAGGCCACCGGACTTTGTTGAGAGCTCTCCTACTGTTAGTTCACACTGACTTGAAATACTCCTCCCTCTCAGAGAGGCTAAAAATTACATATTGCTACAGAATGAGGATGGAAACAACTAACAATTTTCTCAACATTCTACAATGCAGTTTAAAAAAATCTATTTCTCAAGAACAGCCTTGTAATTGAATGTTAGAATATATAGGGCCACTTCTAGTTTCTACCATTCTAGGAAGAGTAATTAGATCTAATGCTTTTCATAGGAACATCAGGACTCTAGGTTCAGTGTAAGGCATTAACCTTCTGTTTAAATGTTATTTCACAGCACTAAAGAGAAGCCCCTAGTGGGAGGCTGTGGGTGGATATTAGCCTGACCTTTTTTTGCCTTGCTAATGGGAAACTTTGATATGATTTGAAACACAGTGGTCATTGTTGGTGAAACTCCATGGAACCAAATCTCCACCAACAGCCAAGGAGAAGGTGAACAGAGTGCTACAGGACAGTACTGCCAGGCTCTTTAGTGCACTGAATTTTATATTGGTGCAGAATGAATCCACCCCCATCCTACTGTTTGCACCTCAGAAGGACAGTGAAATAGCCAGAAAAGTTATTTACAGATAAAGAAGCTGAGGACCTGAGCGTTATATGATATGCGCCCAAGTGGTTGGTAGCAGGCAAAAAATAAATCCTAAGCTTTCTATACCCCAGAGTCTAACAATAGCTTCTTATATGGGGCTTCTCTGGATAAGTGAACATAACTGCTAAAGACCTAATATTCGGTTAATGGGAATACAGAACCAATGGATTGGAAAGTATAGGCTGTGTTTGATTCTCGTTTAGAGCATCTGAATATAATAAGACAACCAGAGTAATGGGAGGAGAAAATAAAATCAAGCCAGTGCAGCCAAGTTTACGGCTCAGCAAACATACTCCTGAATCTCTCCATAGTTTACACCTCAGACAGCCCCAGTCCATGAGAATGGAAGTGAAAAGAAAATGCAAATTCAGCTGCATGTTACATCCACAGTAAATGCAAAGACAAATTAAGAATTAAAGACAAATGCAAATTACTGTGCTCATAAAAGAAACCTATACAAAAGACAGGGAATGAAAAGGCTCTGACAGTTATGGATGAATCTCTGAAGAGGCTCACAGCGACTGTATTTCCGAATTCAAGCCTTTTAAAAACCGGTTAGAAGAATGAGAACAGCTGCTGCAGAGAAGGGAGGGAAACTGCTGTGAACAGTAAACCAAGCCACCGAGTAAAACTGAGAATGGTGTCCTTATTGTCAAGGTGAGGATGAAAAGCAGCAAAGGGAGGAAGCCAGAATACTCTCGCCAGAAACAGCCGACTTTAAAAGCCAGCCCCTGGCAAGCCTTAGGCTGGGGGAGATGGAGGCAGAAGGAGAACAAAAGAAAGACACAAGGTAGAGAAAGAGGCAAGTGTTGGAAGAGAGGGAAAACCCACAGGATATTAGAGCAGGAGAGAGCTGCAGAGGTGTAGAACCATTGGTGAACTTCCATGACTGACAGGTCAGGGAGGTAATGGAGACTGTGATTGATTAGGAGAGGCAGAGGCTATGGGAAACCATCTTTGTAGGAAGTCACTCTTCCTACAAAAGATGTGGAACATCAACTGAGGACATGTCTACAGATTGGTTTGTGTCATTTTTAAATTGAGTCCTTTGGTGCATACTCAAATCTGTGGATCAGGGTAAGTGTGTCTTGAATCTTAGTTGAATGAATCAATGAATCAGTGAATCCCTCATAAAAAGATTAAAGAAGAAGATACAGATAAAGAAGAAGACTCTGAAAGATTAATGACTCTGAATTCATTCCGTTAGATAAAAGCAGTTATCACTAGGTACTAGTCCCTGACCCTTAATTCAGGGCTCCTTCATCTAAGCTGCAATGCTTACACAAGAAGAAAAAAATAATGTCTCCACCAAAGAATTAAAGGGAGAGATTTACAATGTCTTAGGGGATACCTATAGGCCACCATGCCACAAGGTGCTACAGGAGCCAACGGCCTACAGGGATCAGGGAGGCAACAGAGATGAACAAAGTGGTCCTCAGCCACTAGCAAACTGGAGAGAAAATATAGACCTACCCAGTCCCAGCGCATCAAGACCAAATGGGAATATGAACCAATCCCTTTTAGAACCTACCCATTTTCTGAGAGAGTACAGGAATCTTTATCTTTATTTGAAACACATCATTTTAAAATATGGCAACCAATTCACTTTTAAACATAGTGAGAGCCAAACAAAACACTTCTGGGTCAAGGTACCCAAGATACTGCCAGCAGACAACCTCTGACTTTAGTTGTGGCACCCATTTTAAAACAAAATGGAGTGTGTTCTTCTAAAACACTTAAACACTTAAGCTACTTAGAAGCTCATGACCCCCAAATCTCTATTTTTATTGAAGGATCAAATATATGAAAACTGCATTACAGTTGAAACACGTGCTTTCAATGGGAGCACAACAGTTATATACTTGTCTGTCACATTTTCTGGAGGTACATGTTCCCTTTATCCTTCAAGGGCATTAACTTGTATTTGCTTTTTTTTTTTTTTTTATCTACCTGCAGTTAGGATGGTTGGCAAAATGAAACTCCATGGCTTCCTCCTAGCATTTATGAAATATTTAGCCTTCATATGACAACTCTTTCAGTTAGGTTTAGGCCTCAAGTGATTACACAAGCAAAACAGAAGAAACCTTAGATTAAGTCCAGTCTTTGAAAAAGAACAATATTATGTAATAAGATGGGATTTGAAAATGAAAATTCGGTGCATTTTTTTTTATGACCAGACGAAAAGAATTCCAAAGCTTCCAACCAACAGATAGTGACTTGTCTTTTAGGACAGTTGATTCATTTAATTTTGAGGGAAAATGTTTGTCTCCTGAAGCTATTAGAAAACCAGTTTTGTCAATTATCCAAGAAACAGAATTCAAGTTGTTTATGAGACAATCAGCCCCTGAGGAATGATGTCCCTACAATGAGCTTAGGCAGAAAGGAGAGTCTGTAATTTAAAACCTGTAGGAATGTGGTTTAGTTGAAGGTGCCTGCCCCTTTCTCCTCACAAAATCCTGGGCTGTGAAAAATAAAAGTGGTAAATGTTATATAAATAGTGTGTGACATTTGCAAAGGTTAAGAAGAGTCTCTTTACTCCTTTTCTTCTTTTCCCAAGTATTATATTTGAGCAGTGAACCCCAAGGTTTCAGGATTCAGGTACAAGCCTGCAGGTCAGGTTACTGGTGACACAAAGGAAGATCAAGAATTTTACCCTGTTTGTTCCTTGGAATAAAGCAAGACCTCACCAATAAGATTGTGCCCAAACATGGCCCAAGCAAGGGGTGATATGGCATTCTGCCACAGGGTCCTAGTGGTACTGGATTTGAATGAAGCAAATGAAGCTTTGACCTCAGTTTTCATGAGGAATACAGCCAAAATGAGAGGCTCTGCTTCACAAAACAAGTTCCATTCCATCTAGTTGTAGCTAGTCTCTGATTTTTTTTCCTTAATCCTCCTTTTCAAGTGGTTAAACAAAGAGGTTGGGTGTTCCTGCTACCAAATCTGTGAAAAACAGTCAGTGTCTAGGATACCCAGGCAGTGAAGGTGGTGGGTTTTCCAATCCATAAACACAGAACCAAATTTGGAAGACGGTTCTAGGAGGTCATCCAAGTCCTGCCCTGCCTCCACACTAAGCAGAATTTAGACCTAAAAGAAAACTTTGAAATTTACAAAAAAATCAGCTCTTGAAGTTCCATTCTAAGTGAATACACCAATGACTCCTCAAATTTGGGGAAAGAAAATTCTCCCTAATGTCTAGTTTACTTAGATTTTTCTCTGTGTGTTTCCTCATAAAGGGGCAAATCTTCCTCTCATTGGTAATATGAATACCAAACATTCTATGTACTATATCCATATTCATGTAGCAGTGTAGATATGGAGTCCCAGTAGATTGTTCAACCAAAGCATCACAGTTGTCAGTCTATAAATTGCTCAAATATCTTTGATGTGATGTGGTGCCGGGAGGTTTTCTGGGAACTGGATCTGATGGCAGTAGAACCTTTACAAACAAGGTTTCTCTTTTGATTTACAAACATTTACAGAACTCATTCATCCCTCACACACAACACAATAACAGCCCAGGACTTGTAGGTAGGAGAGACAGTGAATAACTGCATATCTGTTGGTTGATGATTGTTGACAGCTTGACCTCATGGAAAGCCATTGTGGATCATCCTAAGCCTCTGACTCAATTTTATTTAACAGTTTCCTCATCCATTGCCTCACCTGCATTTACCCCCATAACCCACCCCTTACTGAACTAGACTGTAGATTCAACCAGCCAGGCACTTGAGTACTGAACAAAAACCAGAGTTCCTACACTTTCCATTGGGGTCCACTTTGGATTCCTGAGTGTTTGGGTTGGTATTACCTGCTGCCCTGATTGCCTGCCTAAGATCCTTTTCCAGCTGTGCTCCTAGTTGGGTCTTCTACCTTGCTTCCTAACCCCTGGGAATTTATCAGAAGAACTGTAACTGCTAGGCACTCCTGACAATAAAGATGATGATGAATAGGGCCACTTGGGGCCAAAGACTAACAGGTTCATAGAGACTGAATCAAAAAAAAAAAAAAATCAAAGGAAGCACCATTTGTGTAAGGAGGGGAGGTGATGTATCAATAAATACTTTGTTTAAGTAATTTAGATCTGATCATTTAGGCTGCAGTCTGCTCCCCTCAAGACTGGACACTCCAAGTACAGTGTGAAGATTACCAGTGGCACCCCCACCTGAAAGCCTGTTAGCAGTGCAGTAACTAGAGCCCCACTGCAAATTTACTGAATTGAAATCTTCGTTTAACGAGGTCTTTAGATGAGTTATATATGCATGTTAAGGTTTGAGAAATAGTGAGCTAAAGCATTGCTTCTTAATTCTGGCTACACATTAGGATCCCCTGGAGATTTAAAAATATATATTAATCTCCAAGTACCACCCTACACAAATGATAGTAGAATATCTTGGCTTGGGAGCTGCTCATGAGTATTTTATAAAGGTTTGGCAAGTGACACTAATGTGCAACCAGGGTGTGAGAACTACTTCCTTTGAGTTTACTTTGCTACATAGATGGGAAACCTGACCTTAATTGGCTAAATGAACTGCTTTAGGTCACAAAGCTCATTAACAGCACACAAAGGTTGAGATTCACAGGGTTTCTATCATTAAAGGAGCATAGGCTTATCACCAGGTTCAAATCCTAGTTCTGCTACTTTCAGAAAGCATGGCTTTGAGCAAGATTTTTAGCTTCTCTGAGTTACAGTTCCTCACATGGAAAATGAATGGATAATAAAAATCTCATGGAGCTATTGAGATTAAAGGAGATAATGTCTATAAGACTCTATTATCATTTATCTTCTTTCCCCTTTGACTTTATAATCCCCTGTACCTTTCAATACACAATATTTTCAGGAGTCCAAGTTGGAATTATTTATGTATTAAATATTTAAGAAATATTTACTGAGCATCTGTGAGCTAAAAAAAAATTGAGAATCCAAAAACGACAATATGGTTCTTGCCCCCAAGAAGATAGTTCTTGTACTGTGGTCCTTGCCTCTTCTCTAGCAGAATAGATGGGCATAAACAAATTACTATGCAACTTTGTAAAGGAAGCAAAGTCAGGGGTGTTGTAAGGCAGAAAGGTACACCAGAAGAAAGTTTTCTTTAAGATTTCAAGGAAATCTCCCCCAAACATGTGACATCTGAGCAGAAGAAAGGCTTCCAAGGGGACAAAGGAAGAGAAGAACATTCCCAAAGGAAGGAACAGCAAGTACCAGTGCAAGGAGGTGTGAAATGCCATGTGTACTAAGAGAACTACTGGCGATTTAGTGTGACTGTAGTGCAAATGAAAAGGGGAGGGTGGCAAGGAATGAGATGGGGAGTAGATGTCAGCCAGGCATTAGGGCTTTCTCTGCTGTGCCAAGCAGTGTGAACTTGGTCAGGGTAATGATAGGAGTCCGGGAAAGGCTCTAAGAACCAGCTTTTTCAGGTGGTGTCTTGTACCAGGGAGAGGAACCGACAGGCTCCACTATGATGTCTTGCAAAGGGGCAAGTCAGGGAATAGATGTAATACAGAGCTTCAACTTTAACACTTGGCTCTCACTGTGCCATCAACCCTACAACACACAGGATACTCTAGGACTGACAGTCTGAGACAACGTATTTCACAGTTGCATGAGTAAACCAAGAAGGAAAAAAAAAAGAGAGAAAGAAGATCCAGAGGTCTGGTAAGTGTGGTATCAGTGTTTACAAATTTTGTTCCTACCATGGTACTGACAACTATCAGAGGGTGTTTTCTTGAAAACCATTAAATAAGCTTAGAAATAAAGAGCCTGTGCAGTATTTCCTGCTCTCTTTCCCAGTATACTTGGTCATCTTTTTCTTTACACCCTCCCTCCTGAACCTTTGATCTGGCACATAACTAATGGCTACATTCTTAGGTATGACTTGGGACCACTTGGATATCCTATATCTGTTTCATCTTAACTTTTTATCCAATAACTTTTTCACAGTTAAAAAAAGTAACAATTTCCATGCTAATTTAGAAAAGTACATACACAGTAAACACAAAAATAAATAAATAAATTTACCCATAATCCCGCCATTTAGAGATAACTACAAAAAAAAAAAAAAACACTTCAGTGCATTTCTTAGAGCTAAGCATACATACACATATGAAATTTGTTTGTAGAATAGAATTACACTATGGATATCTATTTATAACCTGCTTTTTACACATATTTATTCATTAGGTAGGGTTAGTTCTATTCAGTCTCTTTTTAAGAATGAACAAGAAAGTAAAGCAGCTGTATGCTCAAAGAAACCTAGAAACACATCCTTCAGAGAGACACAAAAGAGCAGATGAGCAACAAAGGCAAAGACAAGATGTCACAAGACTGCAGAAAGTTAGAGAAAGGACTCCCCTTTCTTCTGAGTTTCTAAAGTTCCAATATCCTGTGAGCCAAACTGGCTTCCTTCCCTTGGGTTCTAGGCTATTGCTTTGTATCTTCCTAAAAAATTTCTCCAGATTTTCTTAAGACTATTTGAATAGTTAACTATTTGAATGGGTTGTTTCTTATAAACAAATGATTTCTAACCAAGGCAAAAGTCCTAAATAGACTGAAGATTTGAGCATACAAAGGCTGATAGATAATGGCTTGCTTAAGTAAACAAGTGATTTTTGTCTTGAAGGTAAAACTTCCCCAAATAGCCAGTTCTGTTCTTGCTGAAGTTTGTACGCCATGTTATTTCTCACCTTCAGATATTAGATTAGAAATTTTATTTAACACACCATGACAACCTGTCAAAAAGAATGACTACTGTGCATTGTGTAGTCCAAGCATCTCGATTTGTCTTTGCCTAGAGTTGGATAATTGCCTTGCTTGTTTCTATTGTCATTGGGAAGAAACCAGGTAAAATGATAAACTAAATCAGCATCCAAACTGGGGGTGTTCATTGGTCCTTACTGTCACAGATTCCTATTTTAGCAGGGCTATAGAACTCTGCATTTTCAAGCCCAGGATGTGGGAACTTTCTGGCAATGATATCTGTGGGACCTAAGGTCCTTTCCTAAATATTAATTCAATAGTACAGCAAAGGCATTATGGATTTCAAAAGGAATTCTGGTGATCTTTCTCTCTTAATCTCCCTGTGATATAGACTTACAAGTCCATTGTACTAGCTATTTTTTACTCCACTGAGTTTTAGTACAGACCAATTCTTTGTTCAAATACAGCAGAATGATCTCAGAGAGTCCTCCTAATCACTCTGAATAGGAGAACATCTCTTCCCTAGAAATATATCTCCCTTTATCCTGCTTCTTTTTAAATTGTACTTAGCTTAAACTGACATAATACCACACTTATTTCTTCTCACCTTTTTCTATTGGTGCATGATGGTGGTACATATTAATGGGATTTGTTGTTACATATTTGTAGACACACAAAATATAACAATATAATTTGGTCAGTATCCCTCCCCAGCACTTCCCTTTCTCTCTCCCTCTCCCTCCTCCTGGTTCTTTTTCTTTACCCATCTTCCCTTTGATTTTCATGAGATCCCTCCTCCTCACCTTTCTTTTCCTTTTTCCTCTCTAGTTTATCCATATAAGAGAAAACATACCACCCTTGCCATTTTGAGTTTGACTTATTTCTCTTAACATATAGTTTCTAGTTCCATCCATTGTCCTGCAGATGACATAATTTCATTTCTCAGATGGCTGAATAAAACTCCATTGTGTAATATATAACATTTTCTTTATCCAGTCATTCATTGATGGACACCTAGGTTGGTTCCACAAGTTTGACTATCATGGACTGTGCTGTTATAAACATGGATGTGTGTGCATCATTCTATTATGATGACTTTAATTTTTTGGATAAATACCAAGGAGTGGTATATCTGGGTCATATGGTGGTTCCATGTCTGGTCTTTTGAGAACCCTCCATACTGATTTCCAACGTGGTTGTACTAATTTACAGTCCCATCAATAGTGTAAAATTGTTCCTTTTCCCCTCATCCTCTCCAACATTAATTATTATTTGTATTCTTG
This sequence comes from Urocitellus parryii, assembly GCF_045843805.1. Classification (NCBI taxonomy): domain Eukaryota; kingdom Metazoa; phylum Chordata; class Mammalia; order Rodentia; family Sciuridae; genus Urocitellus; species Urocitellus parryii. Next base: position 203,114,311 of record NC_135531.1, read on the forward strand.
ATTACTTCCATTCTGACTGGAGTGCTACACTTATTTCTTGATTGTCAGTCTAGCCCACAAGAAAATGTCATTTTCTTGAGGACAACAGCCCAAGTGGCTTCACCACTGAATGCCCGTGGTATAGCCCAGAACCTGGCACATGATAGAGCCTTACTAAATATTTGTTGGATAAATAAACTTCTAGACATAAGATCCTAAGACTTGGGCGGTATGAAATTCCTTACAGAATTCCTTTCCTGAAATGACAGGATTAGATTTAGGCAAGAAGGTTAAAGGTGACTGGTCACTACTCTTTCACTTTTCCTTTCAGTCCAGGCTATTAGAACACTGAATTTCCTGTCTTTTTTGCCTTAAGCTCTGAAACACTATATCCAGCTGTTCCTTCTAAATTACAAATGAAAGAAGGTAGCACGTGGGTTTCATTTCTATAATACCATAATTCCCAGCCCTGGGACACTTACCACCAAAGTGCCTCTTACCACCTCAAGGGAACATCATTAAAACTTCAGCAAAAGAATCATTTTAATTCATTTGAAGTTTTAAATAAACATAGACCACATATGACAAAATCAAGCAAATAATGATGCAAGTAAAAATGTGAGGAAGCCGTACTTTAATGGATTTCATGAGTGGGATCCACAATTCTGAGATGCAGTTAGTGTGATATATGTCTACTATACATTTCCAAAATGACTCACCTTTGAATTTTCTCTAATTTACACACTTCACCTACTCTCCTTCCAAATTACCAGGTCAAGAAATGCTTCTAGTTTTCCTCCCTTAATATGCTGCTTCGCCCATTAAGCTTCACATATTAAGTTTTAACTTATTGGCTTCAGTGACACTCAAGGATCCCAAGGGGGGATGCAATAAAAAATGTGTTTTTCCAAGGTGCCTTCATGCCTGGATTGCAATTTCTAATCTCTGAACTATTGCTTGCTCTGTATCTGTCCTGTGGAAAAGCTATTGATCTGTAATCTCACCAGTACATTTCCCTCTTCTCATAAAATCCCAGGGACATTCTAATTAAAGATAGACTCTGGCTACAAATTATAGAAAAAGAGGCACTCGGGCATTCAAATAGAATTCAGACCTTTGGCATTCACACCCTGGGCAATTGGGAAGCAGTCTGAAATTCTTAATCAGTCAGCTAGGTTCTGCTGTGTCCCAAAAGCAATAGTAGTAAATAAATAATAAACAACTAAACAAATGCAAATTAGACTCATGCTATTGCAGATAAAGCTATTGATCCCATGGTTTACAATGTGTGCATTATTAGAGGCAGTGTGAGGTAGTAGTAAAGCACAGGCTCTGGTGTCCAAATGACCTGGGAATCCAGGTTTCTCCTTTACCAGATATATGTTAATTTTCTCTGTATGCCTCAGTTTCCTAATCTGTATAATAAGACCGGAATCATATATCTCATAGATTGTAAAGTACCACAATGTGGGCTCAATAGATGATAATTACCACTCCCATTTCAGATTCCCATAGTCTAGACCATGAGTCAGAGGCTATAGAGGTATTTATGCTTTTATCATTCAAAGGAATAGGAAAGAAAAATTCAACCAGTCAAGGTGCCTGAAATTGGCCATAGGAATGAGCTACTGTAAACACAGATTGGAGATGAGGGCAGGAGTCTGGCCCTGGCCCCTCAGAGAGAGTGAATAGATTACTGGAGAACAGGCTTAACAAAGGGTAAGAGGCTCTTCCTCCAGGCCCACATTATCTGGGCAGCAGGGAAAGCCCTTCAGTAAATGAATAACCCACAGCTCTCCAATGCCAAGCAATGAGGACTAATCCACTGGCTGTGGTCATCCCAGGCCACTGATGACCTGGACCAACGTGGAGGTTGGCAGGTCAGGCCACCTTAAGCTAAAAGAATAGGAGAGAAGAAAGTGAAGACCAGAAGTAGAGACTACCCTTTCCAATAGCTCAATTGTGAAAGGAAAGTAATTCTCACCTTCCTCATTTTAAGGACTAGAAAATTTAATGCCAAAAGTAGTAAAAATGGGAGCGCTGAGCCACATAGAAATCTCAATCATTAAGACAATTCTCTCCCCCCACCCTCCAGCAGATGTTCAGTTGTTCTTTGGATGCCAAAAGTGCCTGCTTGAGTTGTCCCTCCCTGTCTAGAAATTTCTAAGCTTCTCTTGCCTGCCATTGGCTTCCGCCTTGAGTCTTCCCAGGGTGTAGTGAGGAAGCAGAATGCTTAGAGCGGGGAGTGAGACAAATCTGGCTGGCATCCTGGCTCATCACTTGTGAGTTGTGTGACCGTGGGCAAAGTGCTAACATCTCTTTGTGCCTCAGTTTCCCTGAGTATAAAACAGAAATAACAATAATGCTGTGGAGTGTTATGAGAATTGAATGAGTTAATACCTGAAAAGCAATTAGACTAGTGCTTATAAGTGCTCAATAAATGTTGACTATTACTGTTAGTACTAGAAGATGTGCTAACCTGTGTTCCTATAGCTACAAGAAGAGCCCCTAGACCATCTGACCTGAACCCTGTCTTGCCCTACTCCACTGTCTGAACCTAGGATAACTTCTCTTTGCCAACCTGAACCAACCTCTTTCTTGCCCAGGCTTCCATTCTTGATCCTGGTCCAGACCCTATGCCACAACAACATCCTTTAATAACTTTAACAACTGCCTTTTACTACTGCTTAACCACATGCCAGGTACTGTACTAGGAGATTTACATACATATAATACTCCCAAGCCCATGAGATAGCCATTATAAATAAGGAATCTAGCCAAGCAACAACACAGTCAGGGCTTATCTCACTGCCACACTCCTAAGCCCTGGGTTATGTTTCCTACTGAGGGTGTTCAGATATCTTACTCAAGCTAGGCCCTAGATTCTCCCATTTCTCCTTTGAAATTAGATATTTAGGTATTGGGGTAGTGGATTGCAAAAACAGTTACCAAAACTCCCACATTCTCTTTTCATCAAGAAATAAAATTTATTTTTTTCACCCCTTTAGTCTGAGCTGGGCTTCTGACTTCTTCTGGCCAATAGATGGATGCAGATGCACTTTGGTTCTAGAAGCTATGCACTCTTGCTCTCATTCTGGGGGTACACTTACCCCTATCACCATGTGAATGAGTCCTAGAGAGTAAGAGGCTACATAGAGGAAAAGCAAAGCACTCAATCAAAGGTCAGTCAGCACAGCTGACCTGGTTCCCAATTACAGGTGCAAAGTTGAGCTCCAGCCAAGGGCAGCCAAGCCTGGCCTGGATCAACAGAGCAGTCTAACTGAACCCAGCCCAAGTTATCAATCTGCAAAAGCATCATTTAAATAAATAGTTTGTGTTCCAAGTCACTGTGTTAGTTGAGGCAGCTAAAATAAAAATTTGAAATAAAAAAATGGATTGAGGACTGGGGATGTGGCTCAAGCGGTAGCGATCTTGCCTGACATGCCCAGGGCACTGGGTTAGATCCTCAGCACCACATAAAAATAAAATAAAATATGTTATGTCCACTGAAAACTAAAAAAAAAAATTAAAAATTCTCTCTCAAAAAAAAAATGGATTGAGTGGCTAAAACAACAAACATTTATTTTCTCACAATTCTGGAGGCTGGAAAGTCCAAAACCAAGATTCTGGCAAATGCACGGTCTGATGAGGACCCCTTTCCTGATTTGTAGACAGTTGGCTTCTTGCTGTGTTCTCACATGTCTGAGAGAAAGCTCCTTATATAGGATATGAATCTCATCACGGGGACTCCACCTCACAAATTTAACATAATTAACACCCAAAGACCCCACCTCCAAATACTATCACATTAGGGACTAAGGCTTCAACATGAATTTGGGGGAGATGCAAACACTCATTCCATTGCTGTCACTAAGTGTTGGTTGGTTTGCTATGGAACAAAAGCGACCATTAACTAATTCATTTCTTGTCCACTGGAGTTCCTATTTACTTTACTTCCACTTGCTCATCTTCCAGATTCCTTCTTTTACTCTGCTTTTGGTCAGGCCTTGGGCAACAGATAACAATGTTAAACAAGATCCCACTAGCACTTTAGATGAGATCCAAACTTATTCTATTTATACCAAATTTCATGCTATAATAAGTAACATTATGATAATGTATGAAAGTAATTGCCATGCATGGAGTAAAATAATTCAATCAGTATTGATGGAGATCTAAATAAGTCTTAAATTCCCTTAGTTTCCTTTCCAGTCTACAGGTTAAAAACAAAACAAAAAAAGACACTTTAATCAACATAAGTCTAATATTGGGACTCAATAAAGTCATCAAGAACCCACATTCCTTGTATATTTCTTTTCTGCCCCACATGACTTTTATAGTCCAAAATTACAGCTTGTTTTCCAGCCATTACATCTGAACTCCAAGCAACAGAAAGGACATGAGCTTCTCCCCACCCCTGCCTCCTACCTGTTAATGATTCTCTCCACACAAAGCTACTCTTCGCGTATTAGTGGCAGTCACTTCAGATAAAGGGCTACAGGTCACTATAAAAGAGGCCAAGGAAATGCAGTTCATGTTCTGTTGCTAAGGAGGAAGGGCGAGTGAATATTGGGAGGTAATAAGTAATATCTGCAACAGACAATAATTCATTATTTTTAACTGTAACTAGACATCAGGCAGTTTGATTGACAGTATATACCAACATAGCATCCTGCATCTAAAAAACCTGGGATGTAATAGGGAGGCATTGCCAAGTCTAACAGTATCTCAAGTGGCAATGAAAATAATATTAATTAGAAGTTTCACTTCAGGGAGAAGACTGATAAGGTACTTTTGCCATCAGTATAGATATGAGGTTTTGGTTCCAGAACCTGAGTACTTACCCAACCATGAATAAAACAGCTACTAGCAGCAATTCACAGTCTAAACTTTGTATGTTTATAAGTAACTATCTGCTTAAAATCTCTTCTTAGATATTTGTAAGGCAGTGCAAATCTAATGTGTTCAAAATTAAAATCATTTTGCCCAGAAAACCTACTCCTCTGCCATTGTCTCCTCTCAGTGAACAATACCACCATATACCCAGATGCTCAAGCTAGAATCCTGAATGCCAAATGCAATGCTTCAAATTTGAACTACAAGGCTATGTGCTTCTGCAGCTCATCCTGTTCCCTAATTCCACTCACTCACTAAGTTCCAGTCATACAGTCTTCAGTTCCTCCAATCCTCCAATGTACCACATTCTCTTTTGCCTTAGTACTTTTACACACACTGTTCCTCTTCCTTCCCTTACCTGGTCAACACCACCCATGCTCTAAAACTCAGTTTGAATGTCACTTCCTCAAGGAGATAAGTTAATCAGGCTAGTCCAGCACCCTATGCGAGACTCTGATAGTACCACACACTTTTTCTCTGCTGTCCTCTTCATAATTATAATTGAGTGCTTAATTGGACCACTGCCTTCCCTGCTAGAAGAGGTGCTCCATGAAGACATCATTTTCTGTCATGTGAGGAGATATCTTCTCAGTGTAAAATACAGTACCTAGCATGGTACTCTCAGTAAATATCAGTTGAAGGAATGAGTGAATGAAAAATATTTATGAAAGATGGCGGCGAAGGGAGTGCATCACCCCAGTGCGCTGTGTCACTAAGCGGGAGAAAGGCGATGTGAATCGCCTGAAGGCTATCTTGTTGGGAATTTCCAGTGAAATTGAGGTGCTCCAGAAACTAGTGGACAGATTTCCATCGTGCGAAGTTCGACTGCGGGAGCTCCATTTCTCCGCACGGAGGGTCGCATAGCCTGACAGGTGATCGCCCCGCGGCTGGAGTCTGTGGCACGCGCCGGGGAGCGGCTGGGTGCCAGAGCGGCGGAGCAGCGATACGGATTCGGGGGGCTCCTGCCAGTGGTATATTGGCAGCCCTTAGTGCTGAGTTCCTGCTTTGAGACAGAGGAGAGAAGCGGTCCAGCCTGGTTCCAGACACCGGTTGGACCACAGAGGAGGACAGCAGCCGCCATTTCGGAGAGATGATGTAATCATCCCCATGTTCTACTGATCTCAGCTCATTCAACTACGGAACAGGTGATTTCAGGCTGGTATTTGCCTGCGTCTAGCAGACAGATTTCTTGCTCAGGCTCGGGACTGGGGATCTTGTGGAGAATACTCCTAGAGGCACACCTGGCAAGGCGTGCGCCGGGCACTGAGCAGCTGGATTCTGGTTCCTGGGGCTAACCTGGCCCAGGTCTGAGGAAACTGCGGAGACTGCGGGTGGAGGCCAGCTCCAAGTGGAGCGTGCGCTGAGCTTGGGGCGACTGGGTTCTGACTCCTGGAACAGTTTTGGCCTGGGGCTGGGGAACCCGTGGGGGTGGCTCACTGGAGCCAGCTCCCAGCGGAGAGTGTATCGGGATCGGAGAGGTGGGGTTCCGGTTACCTAAGCTGCTTTGGCCCAAGGCTAGGGAACCGGCGGTGACTGCTTCTCAATCAGGGTCCTGCTGGGTGCTGTGGGGGCAGAGTGGAGCTTCTGCCTGCGCCCAAAGCAGGCCAAGTGACCCGCCGGCGTGGTATCATGACACTGCAAATGCAGCTGGGGCTGAAGAGAGTAGCCGCCCACGCCTAGAATAGGACCAGCGACTCCGCGTCGCGATAGTCAAGTAACCTCATTTGGAGTAGGGGCTGTGCAGAGCTGTCATCTGAGCAAGCAGGGCAGGCAGACCTGCCGCCCACTGGCAAGTCAGGCCAGGTAGCTTGCCAGCATGGTGGACACGTAACACCGAGGCAGTCGCGTCACACTGGTTGGAGTGGGGGTGGAGCAGGGTCGCCGCCCGAGTCCGGAGGGGGCTCAGCGACCCGTTGGAGAGGTAGTCAGGTACCCCCATTGGGAGTGGGGGCTGTGCAGAACTTCGACCCACCGGCCTAGAGGACTGCCAGCGTGGTAGACACGTCACACCAATTGGAGTGGGGACCCAGCAGAGCCGCCACCCACATCCAGATCAGGACCTACGACCCCAGGGCGTGGTAGTTACGTTACCACAATTGGAGTGGGGGCAGAGCAAAGCCGCCTCCCGTGCCCGCAGGGGGGGCAGACCTGTGACCGATCAGCATGGTAGACAGACCACCCTAATTAGAGGAGGAGCACAGCCACTACCCGCCCTGCAAGGGAGACTTTCCAACTATACAAGAGCAACATAAATAAATAGGGGGTAAATTTCAAAAACACAACAGTTGCACCAAGCAGAAAGAAACGCGAGCAGTATGAAAAGACAAGGAAAGAAAGGACCACAAGCAATGCAGGTCAACTCAACTTTAGAAGAGGTAATAGCTGCAACAGATGGAATGTCAGATAAAGAGTTCAGGATATATATGCTTCAGATGATCTGGAGTCTCAAGGAAGACATGAGACAGCAAAATCAGACAATGAAAGATCACATTGACAAAAAAATCCAAGAAGTAAAAGATCAATTTCACAGGGAGATAGAGGTAATAAAAAACAAACAAATAGAAATTCTAGAAATGCAGGAAACAATAAACCAACTTAAAAAATCAATTGAGAATACTACCAGCAGAGTAGATCACTTAGAAGAGAGAACATCAGACAATGAAGACAAAATATTTCAACTGGAAAAGAACATAGACAGCTCAGCAAGTCTGCTAAGAAACCATGAGCAGAACATCCAAGAATTATGGGACAATATCAAAAGACCAAATTTAAGAGTCATTGGGATACAGGAAGGCACAGAGCTCCATTCCAAAGGAATAAACAGTCTATTCAGTGAAATAATACGAGAAAACTTCCCAGACTTGAAGAATGAGACAGAATCCCAAATCCTAGAAGCCTACAGGACGCCGAATGTACAAAATCATAAGAGATCCACACCTAGACACATTATAATGAAGATGTCCAACATACAGAATAAGGAGAGAATTTTAAAAGCTGCAAGAGAAAGAAAGCAGATTACATTTAGGGGTAAACCAATCAGGATAACAGCTGATCTCTCAACACAGACTCTGAAAGCTAGAAGATCCTGGAATAACATATTTCAAACACTGAAAGAAAATGGGCTCCAACCAAGAATCATGTATCCGGCGAAATTAAGCTTCAGGTTAGAAGATGAAATTAAAACCTTCCACGATAAACAAAAGTTAAAAGAATTCGCAGCTAGAAAACCATCTCTTCAAAAAATCCTTGGCAAAACATTACAGGAAGAGGAAATGGAAAATAACATTGAAAACCAACAATGGGAGGTAGGACAGTAAAGGGGGGAAAGTAGTCAAAGAGGATAACAAATCAGGTTTAGTAACATCAATAAACAAATATGGATAGAAGAACAAACCATATCTCAATAATAACCCTAAATGTTAATGGCTTAAACTCACCAATTAAGAGACACAGGCTAGTAGAATGGATCACAAAACAAGACCCAACAATATGCTGTCTACAGGAGACGCATCTGATAGGAAAAGATATTCATAGACTGAAGGTGAAAGGTTGGGAAAAATCATACCACTCATATGCACTGCAGAAATAAGCAGGACTGTCCATACTCATATCTAATAAAATAGATTTCAAGCCAAAGCTAATCAAAAGGGATAAAGAAGGACACTTCATACTGCTCAAGGGAACCATACACCAACAAGACATAACAATCATAAATATATATGCCCCAAATAATGGTGCAGCTGTGTTCATCAAGCAAACTCTTCTCAAGTTCAAGAGTCTAATAGACCACCATACAATAATCATGGGAGACTTCAACACACCTCTCTCACCACTGGACAGATCTTCCAAACAAAAGTTAAATAAGGAAACTATAGAACTCAATAACACAATTAACAACCTAGACTTAATTGACATATATAGACTATACCACCCAACATCAAGTAGCTACACTTTTTTCTCAGCAGCACATGGAACCTTCTCAAAAATAGACCATATATTATGTCACAGGGCAACTCTTAGACAATACAAAGGGGTAGAGATAATACCATGCATCTTATCTGATCATAATGGAATGAAACTGAAAATCAATGATAAAAGAAGGAAGGAAAAATCAAGCATCACTTGGAGAATGAACAATAGGTTGCTGAATGATTAATGGGTTTTAGAAGACATCAAGGAGGAAATTAAAAAATTCCTAGAGTTAAATGAAAACACAGAGACAACATATCGGAATCTATGGGACACATTGAAAGCAGTTCTAAGAGGAAAATTCATTGCTTGGAGTTCATTCCTCAAAAAAAGAAAAAACCAACAAATAAATGATCTCATACTTCATCTCAAAATCCCAGAAAAAGAAGAGCAAAACAACAGCAAAAGAAGTAGAAGGCAAGAAATAATTAAAATCAGAGCTGAAATTAATGAAATCGAAACAAAAGAAACAATTGAAAAAATTGACAAAACTAAAAGCTGGTTCTTTGAAAAAATAAATAAAATTGACAGACCCTTAGCCATGCTAACGAAGAGAAGAAGAGAGAGAACCCAAATTACTAGCATACGGATGAAAAAGGCAATATCACAACAGACACTTCAGAAATACAGAAGATAATCAGAAATTATTTTGAATCCTTATACTCCAATAAAATAGAAGATAGTGAAGGCATAGATAAATTCCTTAAGTCTTATGATCTGCCCAGATTGAGCCAGGAGGATATAGACAACCTAAACAGACCAATAACAATAGAGGAAATAGAAGAAACCATCAAAAGACTACCAACTAAGAAAAGCCCAGGCCCGGATGGGTATACAGCAGAGTTTTACAAAACCTTTAAAGAGGAACTAACACCAATACTTTTCAAGCTATTTCAGGAAATAGAAAAAGAGGGAGAACTTCCAAATTCATTCTACGAGGCCAACATCACCCTGATTCCGAAACCAGACAAAGACACTTCAAAGAAAGAAAACTACAGACCAATATCTCTAATGAACCTTGACGCAAAAATCCTCAATAAAATTCTGGCGAACTGGATTCAAATACATATCAAAAAAATTATACACCATGATCAAGTAGGATTCATCCCTGGGATGCAAGGCTGGTTCAATATACGGAAATCAATAAATGTTATTCACCACATCAATAGACTTAAAAATAAGAACCATATGATCATCTCGATAGATGCAGAAAAAGCATTTGACAAAGTACAGCATCCCTTTATGTTCAAAACTCTAGAAAAATTAGGGATAACAGGATCATACCTCAACATTGTAAAAGCAATCTATGATAAGCCACAGGCCAGCATCATTCTGAATGGAGAAAAATTGAAGGCATTCCCTCTAAGATCTGGTACAAGACAGGGATGCCCTCTCTCACCACTTCTGTTCAACATAGTCCTCGAAACACTGGCCAGAGCAATTAGACAGACGAAAGAAATTAAAGGCATAAAAATAGGAAAAGAAGAACTTAAATTATCACTATTTGCAGATGATATGATTCTATACCTAGCAGACCCAAAAGGGTCTACAAAGAAGCTATTAGAACTAATAAATGAATTCAGCAAAGTGGCAGGATATAAGGTCAATACGCATAAATCAAAGGCATTCCTGTATATCAGCGACAAATCCTCTGAGACGGAAATGAGGACAACTACTCCATTCACAATATCCCCCCCAAAAATAAAATACTTGGGAATCAACCTAACAAAAGAGGTGAAAGATTTATACAATGAAAATTACAGAACCCTAAAGAAAGAGATAGAAGAAGACCTTAGAAGATGGAAAAATATACCCTGCTCATGGATAGGCAGAACTAACATCATCAAAATGGCGATATTACCAAAAGTTCTCTATAAGTTCAATGCAATGCCAATCAAAATCCCAGCAGCATTTCTTGTAGAAATAGATAAAAGAATCATGAAATTCATATGGAATAATAAAAGACCCAGAATAGCAAAAACAATGCTAAGCAGGAAGTGTGAATCAGGCGGTATAGCGATACCAGACCTCAAACTATACTACAGAGCAATAGTAACTAAAACAGCATGGTACTGGTACCAAAACAGGCGGGTGGACCAATGGTACAGAATAGATGACACAGTAACCAATCCACAAAACTACAACTATCTTATATTTGATAAAGGAGCTAAAAGCATGCAATGGAGGAAGGATAGCATCTTCAACAAATGGTGCTGGGAAAACTGGAAATCCATTTGCATCAAAATGAATCTGAATCCCTATCTCTCGCCATGCACAAAAGTTAACTCAAAATGGATCAAGGAGCTTGATATTAAATCAGAGACACGGCATCTGATTGAAGAAAAAGTTGGTTATGATCTACATACTGTGGGATCAGGCTCCAAATTCCTCAATAGGACACCCATAGCGCAAGAGTTAATAACTAGAATCAACAAATGGGACTTACTCAAACTAAAAAGTTTTTTCTCAGCAAAAGAAACAATAAGAGAGATAAATAGGGAGCCTACATCCTGGGAACAAATCTTTACTCCACACACTTCAGATAGAGCCCTAATAACCAGAATATACAAAGAACTCAAAAAATTAGACAATAAGATAACAAATAACCCAATCAATAAATGGGCCAAGGAACTGAACAGACACTTCTCAGAGGAGGACATACAATCAATCAATAAGTACATGAAAAAATGCTCACCATCGCTAGCAGTCAGAGAAATGCAAATCAAAACTACCCTAAGATACCATCACACTCCAGTAAGATTGGCAGCCATTAGAAAGTCAAACAACAATAAGTGCTGGAGAGGATGCCGGGAAAAGGGCACTCTTGTTCATTGCTGGTGGGACTGCAAATTGGTGCAGCCAATTTGGAAAGCAGTATGGAGATTTCTTGGAAAGCTGGGAATGGAACCACCATTTGACCCAGCTATTCCCCTTCTGGGTCTATTCCCTAAAGACCTAATGAGAGCATGCTACAGGGACACTGCTACATCGATGTTCATAGCAGCACAATTCACAATAGCAAGATTGTGGAATCAGCCTAGATGCCCTTCAATAGATGAATGGATAAAAAAATGTGGCATTTATACACAATGGAGTATTACTCTGCATTAAAAAATGACAAAATCATAGAATTTGGAGGGAAATGGATGGCATTAGAGCAGATTATGCTAAGTGAAGCTAGTCAATCTTTAAAAAACAAATACCAAATGACCCCTTTGATATAAGGGGAGTAAACAAGGACAGGGTAGGGACAAAGAGCTTGAGAAGAAGATTTACATTAAACAGGGATGAGAGGTGGGAGGGAAAGGGAGTGAGAAGGGAAATCGCATGGAAATGGAAGGCGATCCTCAGGGTTATACAAAATGACATATAAGAGGAAAGGAGGGGTAAGACAAGATAATACAAATCGAAGAAATGATTTACAGTAGAAGGGGTAGAGAGAGAAAAGGGGAGGGGAGGAGAGGGGAGGGGGGATAGTAGAGAATAGGACAGACAGCAGAATACATCAGACACTAGAAAGGCAATTTGTCAATCAATGGAAGGGTAACTGATGTGATACAGCAATCTGTATAGGGGGTAAAATTGGGAGTTCATAACCCACTTGAATCAAACTGTGAAATATGATGTATTAAGAACTATGTAATGTTTTGAACGACCAACAATAAAAAAAAGAAAAATATTTATGAATGAATAAAGGAAAATCATACAAGCAGAATGACTCCTATTCCCAGAAGTTTGAGAGTAGGTTTGTCACTAGAGAAGACAGTATGAAGAGAGAACACCCATAAATAAAATGAATATGGAATACTTTTGCTCATTGTAAGGTCATAGCTGGACAACAGCAGTTGTGACCAGCAAGCAATTCAAACAGGTTTTCATGCTCATCCACCTAGGACCAGCTGGGGATCTGTGTCTTTAGGCAGAACTGATGGATACTGATGAGCTCAAACCTAACCAGAAGGTTCACTACTATGTCAGCTTGGGCTCCTTAAACTATAAACTGAATGAGGAGAGAGGTTTGGTTCATACTTTGGTGCTTAGTACAGAGTTGGTGCCCAGTACATATTTTACTGAATGAATCTCAACATACATGGCCACAAATAAGAAAAAAGTGAGTACTGGGAATCACAAATTCAGAACAAGCTCAAGAGGCAGGGGACAGTTTAAAGTCATACAAGAGAACATTTAAAAACAAAACAAAACATGGTAAGAGGACACTGTGCAGTCTTTAGTTTTTGATCCAATCACAAAAGCTACAGAGCAGGTCACTTCAATCACACTTGTGACATCTTTCATTTTTCCTTAAGAACTTTGCCAGCTTGGTTTGCTTTAAATGTGGATTTTCAGTGCCAGTTAGTTCCTTTCATTTTATAGAGCACATTTTTATACCATTTGAACCACACTAGAAACCAATGAGTTCAGGTGTTTTCAGTCCCATTTGGCACATTAAAAAAAAATAGTATCACAAATAGTAAGACAATTGCCCAAGGCAGTACAGATCACTAAATGGTTTGAGAAGAGGATTTAAAAGAATAATGAATTTTTTTTCTCTCTACTCACAGAACACTTCTGTGATCAGATATGTGGAGGGTTTTTTTTTTTTTCCACAAACCAAGCAATGGAATCAACAACTGGGTATCCTATAACTCCATTCAATTCTGATACTATCCAAATGCAGGTTGCTTTAGATTCCACAGATTGAGGGTTCAGTCCCACAAGATTATCCCACTGACTTCAGAGGCCAATTAGAATAGGTAGCACCTTCTGATTCATTGGGTGTAAATCAGTATTCCTTTTAGAAATTTGATTATAACTGCATTATTAATAAACACCAATCAAAACAAAAAGCTTTTCTTAGAGAATTAAATCTTTAAAAAAATATACAACTGTCTGTAATCTACAGGGAACTCTATATCTAAGGACATAAGTATACTGAAAGCAAAAGGACATAAAAATGTTACATACAAAGTGACCAAAAGAAAGCTGGAGTGGCAAAATTATGGTAGGCAAAACATAGTTTAAAACAAAAAGTTATATGAGATAAAATATATTTAAAATTTATATAAATTTAAATGAAGCAAACTAGAATATCTAATAAAAATAAAAGGGGATTTTCCCTAGGATACTGCAATAAGAATAGATACACTCACAACTCACATCGTACTTCCCAAATACAATAAGGTAAGATGGAGAGAATTAGAAATAGAAAGCATGACTATAGGACTAGGATACATCAACCCCCACTTAGTAAAAAGGAAAAGAAAGTCACATAAAATGATAATCACAAAACAGAAGACTTTGAAACATACTTTAAACCAATTATACTCATATACTTCATGTTCTCAATACCAAATGGAATATTATACTGGATAGACCTATTCTTCAAGAATAAAAAAAATGTTAGTAGATATGAGAATATTAAAATTATTTTGTATATATTATAGGATAAATTTAGAAATCAAAAGTGGAAGGGATGTACAAAAATCCATAAATATATGGCAATTAATTGAATACTCTTGAACATAGTCTTGTTCAAGAATTGAAAGATAAAACTAAAAGATGTTTGTACTATTCAAAATTATCTAGAGATGCTATGTAATAGCTATCAAATTTCCAATGTTTTTTTTTTTTTTTGAGAAACAGAAAAAACTACTCTAGAAATTGTATGGAATCTCAAAATTGTATGAATACCTCAAAAATATTCAGAATACAAATAACTTTGGAAGAATGCTGTTTCCTGACTTAAAAACAAATTAAAAGCTATAGTATTCAATTGGTTTTCCTTTTTCTTTTTTCTTGTTCTTGACAGTAGAGTGTATTTTGACATATTATACATACATGGAATATAACTTATTTTAATTAGGTTTCCATTCTTGTGGTTGTACATGATGTGGAGTTTCACTGATTGTGTATTCATATATGAACATAGGAAAGTTATGTCCAATTCATTCTACTGTCTTTCCTATTTCCATCTCCTTTCCTTCCCTTCATTCCCCTTTGTCTAACCCACTGGACTTTTTATTCTTCTCTACCTGCTCCTCCTATTGTGTGCCAGCATCAGAATATCAGTGAGAGCATTTGGCCTTTGGCTTGGGGGTTGGCTTATTTCACTTAGCATGATATAGTCTCCAGATCCATCCAAAGGTCATAAAGTCATTCTTTTTATGGCTTAGTAATATTCCATTGTGTATATATGCCACATTTTCTTTATCCATTCATCTGTTGAAGGGTACCTCAGTTGGTTCTATAGCTCTGTGTGTGTGTATTAGTGTGTGTGTGTGTGTGTGTGTATGTGTGTGTAGAATTATAGCTTAGTTTATATATATGTATACATATAATTATAGCTTAGTTTATATATATAATATATATTATTTGTTTTAATTAGTTATACATGATAGTAGAATGCATTTATGCACTTTGATATACATAGATGGGATATAATTTCTCATTCTTCTGAGTGTACATGTTGCAGAATCATACTGGTCATCCAGTCAATATACATACATACAGTAATAATGTCTGTTTCATTCTATTATCTTTCCTATCCCCATATCCCCTCCCCTCCCCTCCCATCACTTCCTTTTACCTAATCTAAGGTAATGCTATTCTTCCCTAGTACCCCCACCTTATTGTGAATTAGCATCTGCATATTAGAGAAAATATTCAGCTTTTGGTTTTGTTGGATTGACTTATTTGCTTAGTGTGATATTCTCCAACTCCAACCATCTACTGGAAAATTCCATAATTTCACTCTTCTTTAAAGTTGAGTAATATTTCATTGAGTGTATATACCACATTTCCTTTATCCATTCATCTATTGAGAGACACCTAGGTTGGTTCCATAGTCTAGCTATTGTGAATTGAGATTCTATAAACATTGATGTGGCTGTGTCACAATATTATGCTGATTTTAAGTCCTTTGGGTATAAACCAAGGAATGGGATAGCTGGGTCAAATATGAGAGCAGAATCTCCATACTGCTCTCCATAGTGGTTGCACCAATTTGCAGTCCCACCAGCAATGTATGAGTGTGCCTTTTCCCCCACATCCTTACCAACACTATAGCTTATTTTTAATGAATTGAGCTGCACTTACTACTCCTACTTTGTAAGTTGTTTTCTATATTTCTATAATTGTTTTTCCTACTTTTCTTAATAGTTTAATTTGTGGTTTGCTGATTTAGTGACATGTTTTGTTTCCTCTCCCACTTCTCTTTATATATTCTATGGTAGTTTGTCATTTACATTGAAATTTTATCCAGGTCACTTTAAGTTTACACTGCATTTTAAAATGGTAACAAATTAACTTGAATTCATTGTAAACATTCAGTATATTTATATATCCTTTCAAAGTTATGTTATTGATGTTTCAGTTATTTTATATCACATACCCACTAACAGGTTTATAATGATTTGTATGCATTTTTCTTTCAAATTCAATTACAAAATTAAGTGGTTTTGACCCATCATTAGCATAAAATAGAATTGTTTGTATGTGACTTTTCTTTGCCAAGAAAACTTTAAATTTTCATTTAAGAAATCAGTATTCCTACCACCCTTTCCTTTGGTTTGATTAATTTGCTGGAATGGTTCACAGAATTCAGGGAAACACTGATGTTTACTGGTTTATCATAAAGGATGTGGATGAACACCCAGATGAAGGAAGACATGTCCTCAAAGTATGGGGGAAGGATGTGAAGAACACTCCTGTCACTCAAGAAATTCAAAGGTTTTAGGAGCTCTGTGACAGAAACTGGGGACAAAGATCAACTGCATTACATGCCCAGAGAACTTGACATGGATTTTTACCTTCAGATTCTATTTTTCTACTATACTCACTTCTCAGTGATGGACAAAGAAAAAGGAAGTGATCATTAAAAATCAATGATTAGGTCTGGGGGCAAGGGATAGGGGGAAGTTTCAAACAGTTTAAAAAGATCATCACTAAAAACCTTCTTATAACTTTTGCCTTGTCTTAGCTTCAAATGCCCATGTCTATCTCTCTGATAGCTTCTTCCACTGTGGTTCACAACACAAAGTGTGTAAATTTACTGCTGTGGAAAAGATATGGAGCTGCAAATGTGCTACATTGGTGATACAAGATATGGTCACTTTGGGGAAAATATGTGCTTTCCCACAACATGCTTCAATGCATTTCAAAGACTCAGTCTTCTAGAGCTTGGCTTCCAGCTACCCCAAAATAGCCATCAGAGAAGCAATTTTTCTGGCGTTTTTAAGGGAATTATCCCAACAGTCACCCTAATCTCCTCTCTGACTTGTGTTAGCCAGAATCTGTCCTGCAGTGTTTGCTCAGGCAGGATCAAGAAGCAAGCTTTCATCATTTGGATGGCGCTATGATTCAGGGATGCAACTGACTCTGTACAATCCCAATACATGAGAGCTGGGAAGACTGAGCCATAGTAATCAAGCTGAAAGTAGATGCTATGTCATGGGATTGCTCCTCTGAGCTGAGGAGCTTGCTAAAATGCAAATTATGCATCCATTGTCACTGGGATCTGAGTTTTTAATTTATAGCAAACTCCAGGGGTGGCAATGCTGTAGGTGAGTAGGTTTTCCTCGGATTAGCAAGACCTAGACTCCGGGTTATTTGCTTACATTGTACCTGAACTTCATAGTATATGAAGTCATTATAATAGTAGTCATTACATGTTTGTGGATCTATTTGAAAGATATCTGTTTCACACACATACACACACACACAAAAAAAAACTGTAATGTAAAGTTTTGAAATTGTATCACTCAAAGTCTAGAACAGGTAAAGAGGCAATAACAGATAGTTGAACAGAAGGAATTTAACTTAGGAAACTAGTTACAAAAATTGAGAGTGAAATAACCTAGACGAAAGCAAATTAGACAAAAAACAAAATGCTGCTATCATCCCTTGAGCTATAAGAACAAAGAACTGTTACATGATCTGAATTATCTTTTGGGGGCTGGATTCATAGCAGAAGCTATGGCAAGAGATGGGACACAAAGAAGATACTATAACTTCTCAAAGTAGGAAGTGGGGGTACAGTGAGAAATACTATTGCTTCTCATCTTCCTGCTCTACTATTTCTTTATAATGTATCCCACTGATCAAACCTCGCAAGAAGCTACCTGGGAAGGGAAACTGGAAATAGTTTGCAGGAGAGATCAATAAATGAATCTGCTTGCAAACAGCTTGACAGTAAAGAAATGTCTAATTTACTTACACTGAGACCATAACACCTAGCATATAATAAATATTTATTGAAAGATTCAATCACCAAAGAAGTAAAACCAACTATCCTTTTTTATGAGTGTACACACACACGCACACACACACGCAAACAAACACTATATAGACACACACTTTGCACTTACTAAAACCATAAAAGACATCTGTGGCCACTGGATTGTGGCAATGCTCTGTATCATCCAAAGTTACTGTCATGCCCAGACTCTAGCCAATTGGAGTGAATAGTTATCCCTGAGCGGTGAAAGTGGCAAGTAGCTTCTATAGTTGAACAATTTTCTTTTACAGTAGACTACAGTCCATCCTGGAGACAGTAAGAGTAGGTGAGCATAAAAGACCCTCAGGACAATTTGGTTTTGCTACAGCATTATCTATAGTCAGTGCAAGCATGATAGGGGAACAAGCAATACACTGTTCAGCTGAAGATTCACTTCCCCCGAAGATTCATCTCTTGCCAATAAAGCGTTCAGCCAGCCGGCCCCTTATAGAAGATGCTGGATTATTTTTCTTACTACCTGGTTCTTAAGAGTCAACACAGACTGAAGAAATCATTAATAAAAACGGCTTCCTTTTTCTGAGAACTATTCACTGTCATTCACTTTCATTCACTTTGTGAAGTACTTTTCATGCCCTTTTTGATTTAGTCCTCACCACAACTCAGCACAGGCATTACGATGACTATTTCCATCTTATGAGAGAGGAAAAAGTAAGCTCAAAGAATAATTTTTCCTGCTTGAGATAACATGATGTTAACAGAGCTGGATTCAACACACCAGACCATGTGGCCCCAAAGCCACTTTATATCTCTGACATACAAAAGGAAGATTCCTGTCATAAGGGTAGAAATTCCTTGATGTGGACTTTGGTACCTGATTTCATGTGAATCCATTCTTCAGAGCAGAGGATTATACTGATCCATAAAGGGGACTGATTATATATCTTCTTGGGCATGCCCATCTCAGGATCTGTTTATCAACCTGGCTTATTATCTTTGGAAAGGACTTCAGATGTTCAATAAGTCCTG
This sequence comes from Urocitellus parryii, assembly GCF_045843805.1. NCBI lineage: Eukaryota > Metazoa > Chordata > Mammalia > Rodentia > Sciuridae > Urocitellus > Urocitellus parryii. The sequence goes on from NC_135531.1 coordinate 203,133,416, forward strand.
ATAATCTCAGCAAGTTTTCCAAGACATCTGAAACAGAGACTAACAGCATTCTTAGGTTTTCGGTGTCATTCTGAAGTATAGCTACGTAAAAGAGACTGAAGTTGGATCCTGAGAACGGCCCTTACTCCTTTGATGATGAAAAATGACTATGACACAATGCCATCAACTCTGACCCACCTGAGCAAGGTCCAGAAAGCTCAGCGAACTTCTCGTCTTGTCTACTTAGCATCTGTCAGAGCCAAGCTCTCCTTGGAAGGACAGGTGATCTTGAAATACTGTCAATTTAGATTCCAGACGTTGTACTCGGTATTACTCCTGTCAGCCTCTTTAAAAAATGTGTGTGTACCAGGTAACGTATCCTAAAGTCCAACGTTCCTCTGGTGGACGTAGGGGGTGATTGTCTTTGGTGCAGAAAACCCACAGAACAATCCACTCATCCTTCTCATCTTTGCCCTTTCGGAGTCACCTATGGGGCCTTTTAAAAGAGTAAAGGGAGCAGGATAGGTGCTTTCTCCCCCCTTGCTGGAAAGGATTAGAAAAGTCATCAACATTTGCTCAAGAAAATTCCCATTTTTCATGACTACAACTATTTCATTAAAATCTTTGACAATTCCAATCCATATCTGTCAATTACTAGTTATATATTGAGCATTGTTAAAAATTCAGAAAATATATCATCCCTCAAGGAGCATACAATTTACTGGGGTAATCAGTTACATGGGTGTTAGTTATATATTCCCACCATAATGCTGCATGACAAATAGCTACATGCAAAATAAGCACTTTGTGCTTGTGTATCTGGGGTTGTTAGGCAGATCTGCTGATCTTGGCTGGGTTCTGTCATGTCTGGGGCTTAGCTGGGCTGTAGTCTGGCCTTGGTTAGATTGATCAGGATTACTGGGCTCCCTTTCATTCTCCTTCAGGGACCAGCTTGGGCATGTCCCTCTCAGACAGCAGCAAAGTGCAAAATTATAGGCAAACTTCACAAGTGTTCTTTAATAAGATCTGCTAGTTTTTTTTAATTCTTTTTTTTTTCTTTTTGGGAGGGGGGCAGGGTATTGGGATGGTGATGGGACCTCATGCATTCTAAGCACAAACTGTATACCACTGAACTAAGCCCAAAGCTCAAGACCTGCTGACTTCTTAATCAAAACAAGTCACATAGCCAAATCCAGATTCAAGAGTGGAGAATAAAAAAACACCCATCTATTTAATGAGAAAAACTTTATTGGCAAAGGACAAGCATATACAAAGGGGTAAGAAATGAATCTATGAATAGAATCAATCTGCAGCATGTGGGTAAGAGAAAAAAAATACAGCAAAGAATATATGGCCAAGCTCCTTAGGCATGACCTTCATGATCTGGACAGTTCTGACCTACAGCTTGAGCTTCCTGTCTCCTTCCCACTAGTATTACACTCTTCATCTCATTAGATGACATAGGTGTTCTCTCAATTCCTGGCTTAAGGCCACATCTATCTTCCTGGAAGGCCCTTCCCTCGCCCATCTCACCTGACATTTGCCCAGTAAGTTCCTTAGGCCTCAACTTAGGTCTTCAACTCCTTTTTTCAAAACTAAAACCTGAGAGAAGGGCCCAACTGCATTCTTCCAGCACAGCCTCTTGCTCAGAACCCCAAACCAATAACTGTTCCATGAATAAAACTGCTCAGGGCCTTGGCACAGATGGGGCTGGGAAAAGGGTCCAGGGAAAGGCAGGAAATGATACCCTGAAGAAGAGAAGGGGCAGTTTCCTCCTAAAACGCTTACATAGAAATGATGCAGATGGAAGGCCTTGAAAGCTAAAAAGAACCTGTAGGTCACATGGATGGGAAGAGAGCACCACTGAAATTCTTGAGAAAGAGAACATAGGAAAGACTCATTTCCAGCAGATACTCAGGAACAGCATCACCCAACAGAAATATAATGGGAGCCGCACATGGACCCACTTATGCATTTTCTGGAAGCTACGTTTTTAAAAAGTAACAAGAAACAGGTGAAAATCATCAAAATAACATTTACTTATTCCAACTTATCCAAAATATTATCATTATAACATGTAATCAACATAAAAGTTAGTAATACGATATTTTACATTCCTTCTCTTCATGATATTTGCTCAGTAAGTTCCTTAGGTCTGAACTTGGCCTTCAACTCCTCTTTTCAAAACTGAAAGCAAGTGTATTTTACACTTGAAGCACATTTCATTTGAATTACCCACATTTCCAGGGCTCAATAGCCACAGTGGCTAGTGACTAACATACTGAACATTTTAGCTCTGGGAGCAAAGGAATCATCTGGGACTAATCTAGGATGATAATAGTGATGAAAATGATGACAGTATTGAGGATGGCGAGAAAGGCAAGTGCATGACACTCCACTGGCAGAATTAGTGTGTCAGCTTATCTGAGAGAGCCTCAGCACTGGAAATGTATATTTACACATTTGGCCTTCAGTCTGCATTGGAAAGGAGAATCGATTCACATACAAGCTGTGATTTTGTTCATATTTCTGTTCTCAAAGATAACTATTTGTTAGTGAAATCTACCACCTTTATCCAAGCCATGAAAATAGTGAAAGTACTTCTGAGGCTGATTCCCAGTGTTGAGTGCAAGATTTGTGAAATTTAAGCATACTTGGTAGAATTCAAACCCATTCTTATGTACTATGGGTCACAGTGAATTCAACAACCATTGAGTAAGTTCCTACTAATTGGAAGCCTGAGCCACTGAGAAATTATTCTTGGGAGAAGAATAAGCAAAAGCAAAATGTATTAATTTTCTAGTTATTCTCCTGGTTATATAATTAGCCGGTTCTTACAGACATAGTTTGGCATGTCTATGTGTCATAAAAGTATGCAGATATATTTTATTAGACTTTATGTTAAGTCACAGAGATTATCTAGTCTAAGGGTCCTTTCAGCTCCAACTTCTTCATTTTACAAGTGAATAACTGAATAAGAATGAAGACTTTCCTGAATATAGTCATTGAAAGATCTGAGAGAATCCTCATTTCATCCCCTTTGCAGGCAAGTATTTCTTCTGGGGCTTGTTTATTTACACAATGTGCTGAGTTTTGCAGGCTTTGCTTAATTCCATCCATTTGACATGAAAAAACAAACAAATGTTCACACACATTAAGTTATTTTTAAAGTTTTTTTCTATGGCTGTGTGTGTGTAATAAATGACTAAAATATGTAAATGTACTAAATGATTTCCTGTTTATCGGAATATTCTAAGTGTATATGTTTGTACTAAAATGGATTTCAAGCAAAGACCTTAAGGCTTTCTACCACCAAATTTGATTTGTCCCAAACTGTATCTTCATATTAGCAGCTAACTCTCTTACTCTTATGAGCATCTTTAACATATCTTTTTAAATGATCTGGATTGACTGTCTAGACTGCTTCAAGTTCCCTGGATAATTTTGCAACTCCCTCTTTACTCTGACAATGTGCCTGTGACCTTGAGTTAAATTAGAGAGCTTTCCTTTCTTCTAAATGCTTCATATGCACTACATACAGCACTTAATGTTAGAGATTTTTGCTTTAAATGTATAGAGAAAAAAATTCCTGTTGAGAAATATTAAATACCACTTATCTGAGATTATCAGGTTACATGACTGCACATTTCCAGCCTTTTCTTTCTGAAAATGAATCCAGTGTTACTGAAATTTAAAGAAATTAATGCATTTTTAATCGAATCAATATACATTTGCTATAATAAGTACACAATCCATTTTGAATTGCACACTATGTTTTTTGAGACTAATAAAATCACTGCAGGTCAAGCAACAAGTATTGGAACATAACTAAAGATATATAACACATATAATCATTGTCTCCAAGAATAAGGTGATCTCATCGGGAGCATCAGATAAATTCAAGGATTTGGTAAAATCAGGAACACCTTGGAATAGGAGGCAGATATTCAGACAATTTCTTGCTCTGCTTTTTCACATGACAATATGGGCAATTACAAATTCATAAATTAATTTAAAGGGGACTCACTTTCCCCTGGGATAAACTCATCTCATGAGAACTGAGGACCTGGAAGTTAAAACCCTTTGGATCCAATAGGCAGTCTCCAAATTTGACACTAGGGACTTTTCTTTTTCTCTCTTCCAATATGTCAACCTCTGAAAAGTAGGGATATACCCCAAATATCCCATAACTTTCCCTAATAATATACAGAGCCACAGAGTATCAAAGGCTCTTGGATATATTCTAATGCAAGTCTTTAATTCCAGATTCAATGAGAAATGTCAATCGCATGTCCAGCTGTGTATATCTCTTGAGGTAAATTTCTATGAATTTGTTGATCCGTCTCTTAGAGTGCTACAATATGCCCTTTATATCACTGAAAACTCATATTCATTAAGCTGCCCATAAGTGCAATGAGTTTAGTCCTTTAAACTTTAAGGCATTGACCATGGCTGTACAGCCTTCAGAGATTTGGTGATCAAGTCTGTATTCACTCTTCTTAGACCCTTCGTGACTTTGTAGACTTCAATCACACTCCCGCCAGCCTTCATCTCTCATATTATTCCAACCGAACTAAAGACATCTGAGGATTTGAAACATTTGGAAGCATTCCCTTTCATTTTCAGCCAAGACAAAAATAGAGGGCTCCATTGTGCTCCCAAGGGAAAAAAAAATCTATGTATTTGGTACTTGGGACTGTCTCAAAAAAAAAAAAAATGGGACCTTACAAAATACATCTCTGTGGAAGGCATACCAATGGGAGCCAGTAAAACCTAGAAGAGACGCACATACAGATAGCTACATCCACTCTCACTGTGGAAAAAAAAAAAAAACACTCCTGCTGGCAGCCACCTTTCACAAGTGAGGATGCTGACTCATTTCCTTCTTGGTATGCACTGAGGGAAATGTGTTGCCAAAGGAGGAAAGGTACACTGTCCCAAAATATTTCTCCTACAAAACATTTCTTCATTATCTTCCACACAGATGTCACTGACTTCTTTAACAGACTCTGTGGGTACGAATATTTCTCTTAGCATGGACTGTAAAATGCAACAGTCTCCAAGTTGATTTATCAATTATTCAGATCTCATTATGAATTGTTTTAATCCAATTGCTTTCCTTACTGATACCCAGATAAGATGAACATGGAAAGAACCGTGAGTTTTGACTGGGAGAATAAAACCTAGAGGCACTGGGCACTGACAAGAAAGTGAGGTTTGAATTGGTGAACCACTAAGAAGCATTGGATCTCCAGTGTAATATGAGGTCCATGATCTTGGAGTAGGGGTTGGGAAAAGAGAGGAATGTAGGGAAAAGGAGAAGGGGACAATGCATCCAGACAGATGTATTTCCAAAAGAATGTTAATTAAAATTTTACATTCATTATCTCATTTAATTCTCAAAACTGTCTTGCACATTACATATTATTATGCCAACTTATAAATATGAAAACTAAGGTTCAGAGAGTCTAATGAAGTTTTCAAAGGCCACACAGCTCATCTGCCATTAAGTATTAAATCCTCTATATAAATTTGTTTTTATTTAGTACTGACAATAACTCTACAAGGTAGATATTACCTGTACTTTAAAGTTAAGGAAACAGAGGATTGGGGAGTTTAAGGTTTTCCAAGTGTTCAGAGCTCATAAGTGGCAGAACTGAGATTAGAACTTCATAGTAAAGGCTTCAAACCACTAAAGCAATACTGTCCCTTTAGCTCAAAGCCAAAGCTTTCCTGCTACCCCAACAGCAACCCAGGGCCTTGATCATGAGTATCTTATTTTGTTGCTTAGGATATTGAATCTATGTTCAGCTTGGTGTGTAACCCCATTTACTTTTCTTTACTGATTAAGATTACCCAGCAAAATTTTACTCTTTCCTCAGTTATGCATGTTTGTTCAAACAAGCCTTTGCCAAAAAGTCATGTATCCTGGTAGTTATTTCAGACTTTCCTATGATTGGTTGAATGTCTCTTGATCAACTACAGAGCCACTAGGGACAAAGACACATCTATGAAATGAGAGATTGATGCCCTCCTAACAACAAATTCCACAATCCTATTAGAGTCTTGTATCAACCTGATAGTACCACAAATATTTTCTCAAATATTAAAACTTAGTAATGCCCAGGAGGTCCTGGAAGAGAGTAGAGATCTAAAGTAAAAGATATGCTGTTTGACTTCCATTGTTAACCCTGCCACATGCAAGGTAATATGGTTGGGGATAACATGGACCTGTTGTGGTCTTGGTGTGAATACTTGGTGTGTTTGTTTAGTTTGTTTTGAAACAATCCCACACTGTCACCAAAGCAAAGCATGTACTTATTCAATATCTATTGAGCACCAAATATATGCCAAGAAAGAGGAACAGACATGAACACTGACCTATCAATGGGATCTTGTAGGCTTCACACAAGGAGCCAAAAAAATTAATTTTTGTAGCTAGCTGACTTTTAATGAGAAGCCAATATATGCCAGGCAGCACTTCAAGCACCTTATAATTATCATCTCATTGAATGTTCATGCTAGCTCAGTAACTACTAGTGATGTCCTCATTTGACAAATGAAGAAACTGAGTCTAAGGGAGTTAATTCATTCATCTAAAGACAATGCAGATGGTAAATGAAGGAATTGGGATTGGACTTCAGGCTCTCGGTTTCCAAATACTTACTGTGCTACTTTCTCCTAATACTCACAGAGTTGTAATACAGGTCTCTAAGAGACATAGTAGGAGCAAAGAAAGGGAGCACAAGACCCAGTTAGGCTTCAGAAATTTCTGGGGGGAAAAAATGTAGTCTAAATTTGAGGTCACTGACTCTTCTCTGAAGAAAAAGAATAAAAAAGACTTTTTCCCTAGTATTGATTTATCTAATACATTTCAATTAAACACTATTATTTTTATATCATCAATATGAACATTGAGAAAATTTTATTTCATTAAAGGCAAAAGGATTTGGGGAAACTCATTCACTTTGGAAATTATTTATTCAAGTCATTTGTTTTAATTCAACAAACTCTAAAACTCTTAGGACAAGTTATCACAAGGATAAATTCTGAGTAAGTACCGAGCTATGAAGCTAAGGATAAACTTAATGACTTCACACATAAGTGTTTAACAAACCAGCAAAAGGTGTTTCTTTTTAGGGCTCTCTTAATTGTACTTCAATAAAAAAAATGTTTTCAAAGGAATGTGATTTTGCTTCATTAAAAGAGAGAGAGAAAAGAGAGAGAGCAAGAAAGTGGTAAATGTTTTCTGAAAACACCAACCCAAGACTCTATCAACACTGGTGTTTACTTCTGACGTCCTGGGACAACCTCGCTGGACTCTGTTATTTTTCCTGATCAGAACTCCTAATTCCAACTCCAGACCAGACAGTTAAAACAGACTTACCCATGGAATAGGTTTTTGGAGGTCAGAAGGGCTGAAGAGAGAGAACCAAAACTGCATTCCCCCTGGCCATTGTGGACAGGACAGCCATTGTGGAAACTCTGGGAGAAGGTAAGATTCAGGAGAGCATTCCCACTGAAAGATAGGTGGTCAGGAAGCCAGAATAAACAACACATCTTCTAGGGTCCTGCCCACGTAAACTTAGGACAAAAGGTATTGAGGAGCTCCACCAACACCTCACCCACCCCCACCACACCTAAGGCAAAGTTGTGAGCCACACCTGACCTTCAAAACAACTCTCAGTGCAATCTGTAGGCCGAAAGTCTAGACATAGACTAACTGGAGCCTTTAGTCAAGCACTGGGAGTTAAGAGCTTTTATACTCATTTCCCACCCCTTCCCAACCCCACATAACCTGGGCCCCTGTCCACACCTGCACAAATCCCTAGGAGAGAGGTTACTTGCCCACTTTTTGCCTACCTACTCAAAATATTCCTCAAAGAATCCAGGGACCATCACTGCAGAATTACTCAAGGTAATTAGTAAATAGTAAGATTCCTGGGCCACATCTCAGAATGCAAATTTTCAACAAGCTTCCTCGTTGACATTTATACATCCTAAAATTTAAGAACAACGTCTGGAACAACTTCTGGAAAGACAATTATATATGTTCTCGTTCATTTGTAGAAACTAAAAAGTCGATCTCTTAGAAGAACAAAATCATATAGTGGTCACTAGAGACTGAGAAGAGCCAAAAGTAGAAAGGATACAAAGAAGTTCAATAAGGGACACCAAACCAAGGGGAAGAAAGAGTGCTGGCTTTTCACCAGCACAGTACGGCAACTATTGACTAAAACAATCTGTAACATATTTCAAGTGAATAGAGAAGAAGACTACCGAATTTCCAACATAAAAGTGGTTAATGTTTGAAGAGGTACAAGTGTTTATTACCCTCATTAGATACTTATGAATTATATACCTGCATTGAATTACCATAACATTTTCCATAAAGGTGTACAAATATTATATCCCACTTAAGAGACCTCCAAACAACATTGCTAGGTCTTGCTAACAAGATGCAAATTAGATATATACGTAAGAATTTTAGCTCCCACAGATCGGCCTCTTGTGTTAAAATACAACACTACTGAAGACTCTGTAAAAGGAAAGTGATCTAATAAAATATTTTTTTAATTTTTTAGTTCACTAAAGTACTAAGTTGATTTAAAAAAAAAAAAAAAACCTCATCAAAGAATTTTTAAACTAAAGAGCCTTAGAAATCAGTAGAAAAAGTTAAAAGGGACCAAAGAGTGAAAGGTAAGGAAGGAGGGGGAAAAAGCTGGGGAGTGATAGTGGCCAAATTATATTGTTATATTGTGTGCAAGTATGAATATATAATAAATAATCCCATCAATATGTATGACTGTAATATACCTATAAAAATGTGGAAAAAAAGATAAAGAGTCTCAGAGATTGCTCTGATCCTACCCTCTCACTTTACAGAAGAGAAAAGTGAAGGTAGAAGGGCTATATCTTTCCCAAGGTCAATCAACTTGAAGGTTCAACAGGGGGCTTGGAATGGCTCCCGTTCTAGTGCTCTTTCTACGTCACACACTGAATTTCTATGTAGACCATTTCTAAAATACATGTGTTTAACAACTGCTCTTGAATTTATTCCTTTCAATGACTGATTAAATTTTATTTTAAACCCAAAGATGAGCAACTACAAAACAGACCACTCAGTATTATAACTCAAATACTTAAATATTTACAAAGGTCAGCCTTTAATACTCAGCTTGGGTGGTAACTATAATTATTTATGAAAGTGGAAGGATACATATATACATATGATAGCCAGGGAAATCCTCAAAGGCATTTTCGCAAAGCCATTGAATATTCTAGAAACAGGGTCCCCTACCACTCTGTTCAAATATTCACATATTCACTTATTTAACCAATATTTGTCTAGTGCCAACCATCGGCTGGGTATTCCAGTGAAGTTACATCTTTTGTGGAAATTGAGTTCCAGGGTCAGCACTGGAGGCAAAAATCATACAAAGCTAAAATTACTCTTGGGGAAAAAAATCCATTAGGAAGGCTTATAATTCCATTTCCCCCAGTTCTTTTTCTGATTGAGCATCAGATGAAGTTGTCAGCTTGCTTTTAGTGGCCATGTCGTATGAAAATTGTCTCATTAAACATTGAATTACCCATGCTGCAGAGAGATGCTCAGTATGGGAAGCACATAAGAACTGAGACCACCAGAGGACACCTGGGGTTTCCATCTCTCATCTCTTGCTCATTCAGCAGGTGCAAAGGCAAGTGGAATCATCTACCCCATTTACATTATGTTCTTCTCTCTCCTTTCCCCCCTAAGACATAGAATTGAGTCCAAGTCTTCATTTTGTCTTTTTGTTTTTGTTTTTGTTTAAGAGACTGGGTCTCACTCTGTTGCCCAAGCTTGTCCCAAGCTCCAGAACTCAAGTGCTCTCCTGCCTCAATTTCCCAAGTAGCTAGGATCACAGGTGTGCATCACCGTGCCCTTCTTGAATCCAAGTCATGGAAATCCAAACACTTTGGCACCTCTTGTCATTTGTCGTAATCTGTCTTCAGTTTGCATTATCCTGCTTAATCTACATGGTATTTTTCTCAAATTCACACACTTTGACCAACTAAAGAGAAAAATATAAGAGTCTTAATGACAAGAGGAGGACTTCCATTTCAAACTCTGTTACTATTATTTTAAGTTTGCTATTCAATCATATGTCCATTGTTTTTCCATCCTCCTGTCTTTGACCACCCCTTGGTCTTACTTCTGGTGGCTCAAACAGCTGCCAGTCTCTGGAATGAGTAGTGTGGTCCATAGCGTGGTGGCTACTAACTCTCATAGTTGTTTCCCATTATGTTCTGTTCTCCATGTAGGCCCACAATTCTGGAATGATTCCAAATAACATATTTTGATCAGCAATAAAGTTTGGTGACACTTCTTTCTTCAGCTTATCCTATCAAATTGCCTAAGCTCTTATAAGGGAGGGAATGGGAAAATAAACAAGGAGAGAAATGAATTACAGTAGATGGGGTAGAGAGAGAAGATGGGAGGGGAGGGGAGGGAGGATAGTAGAGGACAGGAAAGGTAGCAGAATACAACAGTTACTAATAGGGCATTATGTAAAAATGTGGATGTGTAACCGATGTGATTCTGCAATCTATATTTGGAGTAAAAATGGGAGTTCATAACCCACTTGAATCTAATGTATGAAATATGATATGTCAAGAGCTTTGTAATGTTTTGAACAACCAATAAAAAAGAAAAAATAAATAAACCATTTAAAAAGCAATTTTGTATTTAAAATTGTTTTTAAGATCCATCTCTTCTTTTGACAAATTAAAATGAGAATGGAGGCATTTGAAAAAATGCAAGTTTAAAAAAAAAAGAAGGGAGGGAAAATTGGTATAAATTGTTTCCAGAAACCAGTCCATTTAGAGCCCATTCATCAACCTTGTAGAACAAAGAATACCATGTGGCATAGAGTTATGGGGATTCTTGTATATTAAAGGTAGGATTGACAGCAACAGCTTATTTCACAGCATCCTCTAACTGGAGGTCATTAGACTCAGTGACTTTTTGATTGACTCTGAATTGGGAACCAAAAAATAACAGACTCCACATTTCCCATCTATAATCTCATAAGTCACTCAATCTAAGCCCAGGGCTCTATTGTCAAGTTTTGTAGTACATGCAACTGCATAATGAACCTCCAACCAGATCAAGCTTACCCCAGTATAATAGCATCAGGATTGGTAACTTCCAGGCTGGTGACCACAAGCCATGAAGAGCTAACATTTTTCTAGCTTTGGGAAATCTGAAAACATCATGCCATCAAGGAAAATAGTAACGGGACAGCTGGCAAGCACTGAAATTTGGGACTCAGTTGTATTTTATTTGCTTTTATTTCCCAGTTCTCATTATGCATCCTGTCCCACTCCTTTTCAATAAATTTACATTAATGAAAGACCTTAAGAAAAAAAAAGTTACTAGAAACATTAAAGAAATATTCTTTAATACATAATTGGTAATTAAAATGTGAGCATGTCCCCAGGGCAGAAAATGGATACTTCTGTTAGGAATTTCAAAGCTCATAAATACAGCAATATAAACACACCATTAAATTGCATTGTAACCAACAAACAGATAGAAGAATTATTGAGCCATACATAAACTTTGGAACCCGACTGTAGGAAAGACCAAAAAGCAAATAAAAAAAAAAAAGTCCAAATTAATAGAACAAGTAATAGAATCCAGAGGGTAAAAGGTTTCAAAATGGAACAGCTGAAGCATTGAAGCATAGCTTCTCAAAAGAAGGATCTCAAGTGGAGGAGGACAGCAGAAGAGAATCAACATAGAAAGTTCAAAGGTTCTTTTGGTAAATGCACACCTTGTGGTTTAGATGTCAGCACTAAGGCCAATTTCATTCTGAAGACGGAACACGTTGCTAGAAGCACAGCTGTGGGAACAAAATGTGATTCCATTTTGAATCTCTGGCACTATGTACCTCTTTCTTAAAAGTCTATGATGGCCATGGTGGAATTTCAGGCTCCAGATTCACCCTCCCTCCCTCCTTAAACAACTTTAAAAAACTAGACTGAAGATATGAAACGGCAGTCTTCAGACATCAAGCCATAGGGAGTCCCGGACAGTAATTCCCTAAATAAAGAGAAACAAACCAGGAGAGTTCTACTTGGATCACCCCTATTACTGCTTGGAGAGAGTTTCTGGGCTGTACCAAAGGTAGGAAATTCAAACAGAGCCTGATGTCTCCCTGAACTGAGGAGAAGAGTTGAACGTTCAGGGAGGGAGGCCACAGTGGCTAGAATTCAGAGCACACAGAAGCAGAGAGGAGAGAGCTGCCCACGGGACCTGCAGATCTCAGAGGACTCCTCTGTGTCCTCATCTGGGGTCCTGCCCAGCACACCCAGGTGGGAAACTTCTCAACACTGAGGAGGACCCCTGAAATGGAGCAACCCACGGAGCTCACACAGATCTGAAAATAATTCGTATTCCCCTGTCCACAGTGGGGAAGCCTCATCACCCAGAGGGCCATCCAGTGGTGAGCTGGGGGGCCTATTGCCTCAGTAGCGGACAAACCCCAGGCTAAAAGTTACTGCAGTTCTACCTAACAAAGTTTAAAAACAAGACTGCAGATCACACTGTTTCCAAGTAATTTAAATATATCCAGAACAAAACTCAAGAACATCTAAAAGAAAACAAAAATATCCAGGATGCAACAAGATTCACAGTAACTGGCAGGCAGCAAAAAGGTACTAAGATGAAAAGAAGCATAATGAGGAGAAAAAACCAATTAATAGAAACCAAATTAGAAATGATACAGATTTAGATATGAGGTAGCCCCCCAAAAGATCATGAGTAAGACAAGGCAAAAAGGTTTAGAAGAGAAATGATTGAGTTATAAGAATCTTAACACAATCAGTGGATTAATCCCCTGATGGGATTGACTGAGTGGTAACTAAAGGCAGGTAGGGTGTGTCTGGAGGAGGTGGGCATTGAGGGTGTGGCTTTAGGGTATATATTTTGTATCTAGCAAGTGGAGTTTCTCTCTGTGCTTTCTGATCATCACGTGAGCTGCTTTCCTCTGCCACACTCCTCTACCATGATGTTTTTTGCCTCACCTGGAGCCCCAAGGAATGGAGCCAGCTGTCGATGGACTGAGACCTCTGAAACTGTGAGTCCCCAAATAATCTTTTCCTCCTCTAAATTGTTCTGGTCAGGTCTTTTAGCCAGAGCAGCAAAAAAAGCTGACTGAAACATAGAGCAAGTGGACATACACATTGAAACATTTACTCTAACTTTATTCCATGGTTAGAAGGATTTCTTGATCTTAGCATTGCTCATGTTTGGGGCCAGATACTTCTTTGGTATGGAAGTTATCCTATCCATTATAGGATGTTTAATAGCACCCCTGACTTCTGCTGGCTAGATGTCTGTACCATCTTTCCCACCCCTATTGTGACAATCCAAAGTATCTCCAGACATTGCCCAACATCTCCTGAGGTGCAAAATCACCTGTGGATGAGAACTGCTAAGGTAGAGGCCAGCATAAGCAAGTTAAGGTGAGAGACATAGACAGTAGGAAAAACCCAATTCAAATCCTATAGATGAAAAATAGAATGTTTGAGGTGAAAAAAAAATACACAGAATGAAGTAAATAGCATATTAGACACTGCAGAAGAAAAAAACAGTTAACCTGAAAATACAGCAATAGAAACCATCTAAAATGAGTCAAAGCCTATCATGCACTATAGTTACTTACTATATCAGATGATCAGAGAATAGTGAGGAATATCAGCTATAGGGTCATCCTAGAAACCCAGGCTAATGAAAGCCAATGACATCATGGTAGTTATGATAGTAAAGTAATATGATGACCACTAATAATAATAATAATATATAAGTAGAAGAACTATTGATATTAAGGATTTTGTACCAGATACTTTCCCAAACATTTTATATGTGTTTATTATAGAATATTCACAACAATCCTGAGAGGTAGTTTCTCCCTTTTACAGATAAGGGAACTGAATTTTAGACAGTTTAAACATGAAATAAAGATTGCACAGATGCTAATGGCAAGTGATCCCATATCTATTCTCCCCTCTGGCCTGTGCTTCCATCACTGTGTTTGCAGACACAAAACAACTAGTTGAAAGGAAGTGATTTGAGAGATATTTTGAAGAAAAATTAAAGTGGAATTTGATGACTGACTTGAATGTGGAAGAAAGAAAATACAGTTCAGCACATGGAAAAATATATGATCCAAGACATAACAGAAGGATCAAAAATATAAATAAAACCGTATACACGTACAGCCCATAGAACTTACACACACACACACACACACACACACACACACACACACACACTTTTAAACAGTAAAATAAACACAGCATTTGCTTTCCTTCTCTACATTTGTTGAGCGCTTTAAATGACTTGCTTAGTTCCCCCACTGCTAGTTAAGATACAATGTTAAGACTGCAGCTCTAATTGTTGCCCCTCTCTGTTCAACACCCTGCTTCTCCTGAGTAAATATGTAAACATTCCTACCCCATGTCTAGCACATGGCAGATTCTTAATAAATATTAGATGTTTCTATTGACAACCAATTAAGCCATTCGAAATGACTTATGCATATAGACACAGCATTACTGCATAGGCCAGACCCACACTAAAATTGGCTCAGCCTTTTCTTCATGGAATAATCTTATTTACTATCAAATGATGTAGCCAAGTCACAGTGACTGGGGAAAAGAACAGATGTTCTTAGGATTATTTCCCCTCATAGTGTATGTTCTTGAAACCCTCTCATGCTAAAGTATCTAACACCCGAGCAGAACAGGACTACAGAGTAAACATTTCCCCACAAACAGGATTGCCTGCGTTTAGTCATTTTCACAGGAGGGATGAGCTAATGAAAGCAGCCAGTTTAAATGTACAATCTTATGAGCATGTCAGAAGCCAGGTGAGCCGTCTTCCACAGGGCTCTGTAACATTCAGGTTCCACCTGGGCCCCACACAAAGCCTGGCCTTAATCGCTTGATCCCCATATTCTGCTCACACAATTGACAAACCCACTTAGAGATGGCTTTCTCAGTATGAGATTGCTGTCCTGAGCAACGTGTGAATCAGTTTGCCTTTAAAGAGCCTTTCCATCGCCCTTGGCACCAACGTTTCCTAATGTTTATGTTTTTGAGAGGAGAGTGTTGGTGATAAAGCTCTCTGTCCCACTGAGGTGGCTTTTTGCTCCAGCAGTTCATAAGATCTCCAGTTTTATTTAATGGCTTAACTGCTTCATAATTGCTCATATTCAGCTGCTCCTAAGCCTGAATGATCTCAGCTTTTAATACGCCTTGTCTAATTTTTAGCCACATCAATCTATACAAGTAGCTCATCACTACTCTGAAATGCTAATGCTTGTCACATATTTCAATCGCCTTTATAAGACCTTGTTCTTATGTTCATAAATCTTGTTAACATCCTAGGACCTTTATTTTCTTGCCCAATGATTCAAATATATATGTATGTATGTATGTGTGTGTGTGTGTGTGTGTGTGTATATATATATATATATATATATATATATATATACACAATATATAATATATCCTAATTTTCTCCAAGGACAGAATTCTTTTAAAATATGAACTAAATAGATAGGTAACATCTTTTTCCTATAACACTATTTATTAAATGTTTATAGCATTTTACCCCCTTTGCCTTCTTTCTATGTTTCTTTCTATATTTTTCTTTCTCCTCTTGTTTATAAATACCTTGGGATAAGCCAAGAAGATAAATAAAATAAAAATAGGGTACTGGGGGAGACGGGGTAGTCAGAGACCCCTTCAAGACATGGTATCTAGACTAAGACCTAAAAAATAGGAAAGATGAGCTGTAGTGAAACTTCCTCAATGTTCTCACCTCCTGTGAGAGAACAGCAAGCTCATCAATCAATCACTATATGATGGAGATTTGTTTCTCAAAATGCTAATTTCTACAGTGAGGCAAGTGATGACATCATCGGAAATTGGTGAGATAATACGAAATTGTTGCCAGACACTCACGAGCCAACTTGAAGTCTAAAGACTCATTGCAAAATATCCCATAACAGAGCAAACAGTACCCCAAGTAGAGACTCATAAATGTGCCTTAAATTGATGATGCTCTATTTCTATAGTAAGTATAGTCAGCAATATTAGTCTCTTCAACTACATTGACAGGTTTCTATTCCAAAATAGCAACCATTTTTCAAATGCCAACTCTCCATCTTTGTTATTATTTATTATGTAACACCTCCACTAAAAGATAAACTCCAAGAGTGCAGAATGTTGGTCTGGTTCACAACTATGATCCCAACCCTGGAAGAGAACATATAGTAGGTACTCAGTGTGCTAAAAAATGAAAGGTGCCAATCTTGCATCAGAGCGATATGAGTTTCAATTGGTTGCCAATAAGACTGAATGGCCCTTGGACTTAGAGAGGAGCCTTTATAACTAACTAACTAATTAACTTTTACTATTAGGACATTAGAGTGTCCATAGTAGCTGGGTTCATTTTAACAAAATCATACATGCATGGAATTTTACTTACTTAATTTCAGTTCCCATTCCCTTCCCCCTTTCCCTCCTCATTTCCCTCCAGTTATTCTCCTTCTTCTACTCTACTGATCTTTATAACTAAATTTCTAGTTAGTATCTTTTTTTTTTTTTTTTGAGACAGAGTCTCACTACATTGCTATGTTGCCCAGGCTGATCTCAGGTTTTACAATTCTCCTGCTTCAGCCTCCTGACTAGCTAGGACTACAGGCATATGCCAGCACACTCATTTTTTAAATGTTTTATTTCATTTTTATTTTTATAATAGGGGATCAAGCTAGGACCTTGCACGTGTTTGCAAATCCTCTACCACTAAGCTGCACCACCAGCAGTATTTTTAAAACCAAAGAAAGTCCCTACAGGAAATAACTATTACAATGGTCCTGG
This sequence comes from Urocitellus parryii, assembly GCF_045843805.1. Taxonomy (NCBI): domain Eukaryota; kingdom Metazoa; phylum Chordata; class Mammalia; order Rodentia; family Sciuridae; genus Urocitellus; species Urocitellus parryii. The sequence goes on from NC_135531.1 coordinate 203,150,330, forward strand.
ATTATTTAAGTTACAAATTCTTTTTTTTCTTTTTTTTGTTGATTTAAAAAAAAATAAATGACAGCGGAATGCATTACAATTCTTATTACATGTATATAGCACAATTTTTCATATATCTGGTTGTATATAAAGTATGTTGACACCAATTTGTGTCTTCATAAACTAACTTTGGATGATGATGTCTACAACATTCTACCATCCTGGATAATCCCCTGCCCCCTCCATTTCCCTCCCACATCTCTGCCCTATTAAGTTACAAATTCTGACATGACAGGTCCAATCAGCACACTGTACATTGCCCTCTTCCAATGCCATACATCCCATAGGCTGAGGGAGAAATCAAACAACAGTGGCCACAGGGACCGTCTATCTGGAACTGGTTCTCATCTGGGAGCACTGTCAGAATACCACCAGGGGTGTCAGGAGTGTGGCCATCTGGCCTCCCATGCCCAGTTCTCCTCCTTGTTATACCCTATGCTAAGCAAAAACATACAGACCTTCTCCTTCAATTGCCTACAGCACCATATGTTAAATAAACATTCAGTGTTTGTTTCAATTCCTACACATAAATGTCCATTTTCCTTAAACCCAGTGAGAGCATAATCATTTAGTGGACTGTTTCCATTGTACCTACCTGCATCCATCATGACCAGGCACCATACAGTCATTTACAGATCATGATCTTCACCCAAAACCAAAACATAAGGCACTCAACATAATTCTAAATTCCATGGACCAGACCTTCCAAAAATGTTCCAATAAAAGAATTGTTCTCTTTCTCCTCCAGTACTTATTACCTTTAATAACACCTGTTATGAATGAGGCCTTGAGCAAAAAGAATGTTAGCTTAAAATTGTATGTTAGTTATAATTTGCCTGCTGGGAAAAACGTTGCTTAAGTAATAAATACATTTTATTAATAGCAATCTTGGTAAGAATTTTAAAGTGTCCACTTTCCAACTACCTTTCTCCTCTTTCCCTAATTTGTGCTACTTTCCAAAAGCTGCAGGTGCTCCTATGAGTGATTATAGCAGCTAGGGCAGGTTCTTCTGACAAGACCAATTCTAGAAAAAACACCTGCATCAGTCAAATTGGTCTCATGGGTTCTGGCCTCCCTTACTGCAACAATTTACCTCCACTTAGCATCTCTCCCTTCTCATGAACGTCTTATGGCATCATTTATCTGATAAACACACTCACACTAAAGCATCAGAGGTGTTGCAAGCTTAGTGTGTCACCTCATTCAGAAGTATTTGTGTTTCAATGGGAAGTAAAAGAAGAAAAAGGCAGTGTTTAAAATGGAGAAATAAATTTCTAATTGTGTAATTTCAAATGACAGTAAAAGAGCTACAAGTATCTTTTCCTTCTGTCAACAAAAACCAACAATGTGCAATCTTAAAAGGCATTCCGTTTATCATTCATTTATCCAGTAAGTCAGCAAATATTTATTGAAAGCTCATTTATACCAGTCACTGAAATAGTTGCTTAAAATATATTACATCACAGGCATAGTTCTTGAGTTCACAGAACTTGCAACACGCAACTCCCTGGATCTTGATTCACAAAAACTAATATCAAAATCACTGAACACTAATTTAACATTTGGACCAACACACTTCAAATACTCTTTACTTATTAGTGTTCTCAAAACTCCCAGAAGTTTTTAACACTAATTTCAGCTAAAAATCATTACCTAGCTCTGATTTCTTTTGCCTTTTCTTTCTTTTCAGTCTCTATGGGAGGGAAAAAAAATGTATCTGCCAGAAGACTTCCAAAGCTTTTCTCTAAAAGGCTTTAGCTTCAGTTTCAAACTTACAACCCAGAGACCCCTTGAACAGTTTCTACGTAAAGTGATCCTCAAGGGAGAAATAGCAGTTTTCTTCAAACAGCAAACTCACTCAGTACTCTAGAAAGCAGGACACTTCTCTTCCTGGCAGCCCATCACAGAAAAGAGCAGCAGACCAGCTGAGCCAGAGATTGAGAGAGTTCAGGCAATAGGAACAATCTAGAAACAGCAATTAGCAACAGCAAGCACTCAGACAGTTGCACCTGGAGTTTAAACATACCAGCCTCTGTTCTGATGGTCAGTGCCCAGGCCTTGCCCCCTAACATGCCCTTTCCCATCATTCTTCTGTAACTTTCATATAGATTCTTTTGGTTTTTACTCAAATATTTTCTACTTTGCTCAGTCTTGTTGATTTAAAGTGAATAGTATGTCTGATTCCATCCTGCAGAAGATTGGGACAAAAGACAATTTTGCCAATGAAACTCAAAAGTTTGCCACCAAAATATGATAAAGGGTATTAAAGAAGCCTGTCATAGGCAGGAGGCTTGTCCCTACATGATCTGGAGGAACTGGGTAAAATTTTCTGTGACTCGACAGGACCATTGTGGATGACAAAACAGTGGTCAAAAGCACACTGAACCAAAGTTGCAGTCACAGTGAAGCAAAAGGATGTCATTTTAGAGCAAACCACTTTCGCAAATTTGGGGACGGCTGACTTAAATTAGTAGGCTGAATAGAAACTTAATTATTTCTGGAGCCAATTTTCAGAGCTGCTCTAGCAGACTTTGAAGACCAGGAATTAGAGATACTTTTAGAAACCGTTTGATCTATATATAGGAGGAGAAAGCTATATAGAGGAAAAGGAAGTACTGGGCTGCTTCTATATGAGGCAGAGCAAAGTCTTCTCTAGCAATTTTTTGCACGTGGAGTCATGCTGCAGTTACTTTTAAATGATTAAAGTTAATAACTAGAGCATCCAAACAGTATTACAGATATTCTGAATGCCATGAATCAGTAATTATTAGGATATCTGGGGAACAATTTAAGCAGGGTAAAATCTTAATGGTAACGAAAAGAAATGTTAGCAAACAAAAACAAAACAAAATAAAAACCCATAGATAATAAAGATTGAGAACTTCACTCTTCTGTAGTTTGAACAACAAAAATCTGCACCTTAATTTGACCTATAACTTTGGTCTTCAAATACCTATTTTAAGTGAACATCATCAATCTCTTATGTTTTTACAATTAAAACACTAATCCTCTTACACTATCCCCACATCTTTCTTGAAAGAAGATAGACAGGTCATAATCCATGCATAAAGGAAGTTCCTCAGTGCCCCACCTCCCCCCCCCCCCCGGCCACATACCAATGGATCTTTCTACCCAGTCATCCTTCCCAGCCATGTTGAGAAGTCTGGGCTTTGGGGACAGTACCCTTGCACTACCTTGACCACACATGTCCTCAGGAACCATAGTCCAAGCAAGTAAGGGGTCAAGTCATTAATTTTTTCAAAGCAGAACCATTGATTTGTAGTCTTTGCTTGTGAATTTCTCCCATTGCCATGATTGATCCAAACTATTCTGCTTTATCCCATCTATCAAGCCAAATCCTGCAAACCTCATTCAAATTCCACTTCATCCATACCCATTCCCCAATCCATCTAGATAACATGAACTTTTTCTTCTCTTTGAGCTATCTGATTTCCACAATAATGACAACACTGTACAATTTGGGGCCATTCCAACCAGAATGAGTGCCCCTCAACCAGAGACTAAGCAGGATTGAATAAGGTTCACCCCAAAATTCACATCCATCTGGAACCTCAGAATATGCGCTTATTTGGAAGTAGGGTTTTCCAGATATATTTAGTTAAAATGAGATATCATTGGATCAGGGTGGGCTCTGTTCCCACGATTCCTCATAAGAAAGAGACACAGATACACAGAGGAAAGACAACCATGTGACGACAGAGGCTGGATTATGTACACTGCCACAAGCTAAGGACCACCCATGGATTGCTAGTGACAATCAGAATCTAGTAAAGGTTGGGAACCATTTTTCCCTACAGCCTATGGAGTGAGTGTGGCCCTGCTCAGACCTTGATTTCTGACTTTCCCCTCCACAATTGTGAGAAATTTCTCTTGTTTTAAGCCACTCAGTTGGTGGGGATTTATTACAGCAGCTCTAGGAAAATGTTATAAAAGTAATGTTTCATACAGGTTATGAATTCCTAATCTAAAAATCTGAAATCCAAAATGCTCTAAAATCTGAAACTTTTTGAACACTGACATAATGTGACAAGTAGAAAATCAACCTCTGTTCTCCTATTACAGGTCATAGTCAAAGCCTGCATGAAATATTGTATAAAACTACTTCAGGCTACATGTGTTAGGTATATGAAATTAAGTGATTTTTGTGTCAAAATTGTGTCCAATCCCTGAGATCTCATTAGGTAAATGCAAATATTCCAAAATCCCCAAAGATATGAAATCCAATATATTTTTCATCATAAGCATTTCAGATAAGAGATACTCAACCTGTCCTTGAATTTCTTCTGATTTCACAGTTGTGAGCTCTGGTTCTTGATCAATAATCAATACTTGTTTACTAACAGGATGCTACTTTAGGATGTTTGTGAAAGTTAAGGCAGCTGGCCTATGCAGCCATAAATGAGAGCTGGTCTTTAAATAGAGCCATTGGGCCATTCTCAAGATGTCTGGGAAGCAAGAGAGCCCTGCTAAGATATTTTCCAGTGTCAAGGATAGATTCAAGAAGTGGACAAAAATCTTAATTTTTAATGGATGTTTTTATTTGGGGTGGTGATTACTGCCTCAAATATCTTTTCTGTTCAAAAGCATATTCTCTCACCTGTATGTTATGTTTTTACACTCCTGACTTTAACAGGAGCTGTAGAATTATAAGCAGAGGCAAAAATCTGTTTTAAGAATCATTTTGCTCTGAGTCTTTGATATGCTAATTTGATCATTAACTTCCATGGCCATATATAGTTTTTAAATTTCCCATATTTATTTGATCATGGATTACTTTGGGTTGTGGAACATATACAGGGAATACATTTTGCAAAGCCTACTTATTAGTATCCCTTTAGTATCTCTTTCCATGAGAATCTTTGTCAGAATATAATAGGAAAAAAAGTGATTCTGAATGGTCTAGATGGTAAGAATTATTTTCTCATATACTAAGTTCTTTGTTAGATGTCTCCAAGGATGGTTAACTCAGCCAATCAGTGATGTCATCAAGCCCTATGGGTCTTCTCTCCTCTGCCTTTCTCAAGAACATTGTGAGTCCCTCCTCATGATTGCAACAGCACCAGCCATGACAACTGCACATGCCAATCTCTGCCAGAAAAATACATTGTTTCCTCTCTTCTGCTTCCTTTAGTCGGAGGCAATCTTTCCCCAAAAGTTTCCTATCTGATTCCCCCTATATATCTCATTGGCCAAAATTGCGCCATGCTTCTAATGCTTAACCAAACCATTTGCAAGAAAAATTAGGCCACCATGATTGGATTAGATCTTCTTATCTTCATGAATTTTTTTCCTAGGACTGGGAAGGAAGCCCCTCATTGTGAATGAGTCACACTTCTTGACAATGTGGAGGAAAAACCTACTCAATCCGTGCTTGGTCAGTGCACACACACAGGCACGTGGCCTCAACTGTTATCCACTCCTGCTGTACCAACAGAAGCACAACTTTGTGCAGAACAGCCATGTACTGGTACCCCATGTGTTTGAATCAATGATTACCTAAGCCATTCCTAAAAATCCCAATCATGTTTTCCAGATAATGGATTGAGCATCTCTAATCTAAAAATCCAAAATCCAAAATGTTTCCAAAATCTGAAACTTTCGAAGTCCTGACAACACTACAAGTAAAAAAAAAAAAAAAAAAAAAAAAATTCCACATTGTGAAACTTTGTTTCATGCACAAAACTACCAAAATTATTGTATAAAATTAACTCCAAGCTATGTGTATGAGAGGTACATGAAATATAAATGAATTTTGTATTTAGACTTGGGTCTCATCCCCAAGAAAGCTCATTATGTATATGCAAATATTCTAAAATAAAAAAAAATCTGCAATCCAAAACACTTCTTGTTCCAAGCATTTTGGATAAGGGTATTCAACTTTCAGGGCTTTCCCAGACCCTGTATTGTGGGTGGTCATAAAATATACTTCTAGTCAATGAGATAGGAATAAAAGTCTTCTGGAGCCTTCTATATATCCTGTGTCTGTCTGTGTGTCTATCAGTCTTTCTACACATATAAGAATGACAAAGAATTAGTTTAAGGTACTTTATCTCCCATTTATCTGCACCCTTCTCCTTTCCACCTTTGAATATGGCCATGCTGCCAGGAGGTATGACAGTCATCCTGTTACCCTGAAGTAACCAGCCAAGAGTCAAATACCAATACAGTGAAAATGACTGACAGAAGATAATGCCTTGTTCATTGATGCAATCACTGAGTCACAGAATCCACCCTAGATGTTCACCCTCTGAACATTCTTTGCATTATATCTGTTCATATCAGGCAGAACACTCACAGAACACAGAGAGCAAGACTTAGGAACACCTAAATTCCGGAATGGAAATACTATTGTAGCTGAATAAGCCCTGTCCACCATTCCATCAAAAAAGAAAAAGAAAGAAAGAAAAGAAGAAGAAAACGAAATATTTCTTTGGGGAATAGTATGTCAAAGACAGTAAGAAAAGCACTTATAGTTGGCTGCAGTGGTGCACTCCTATAATCCCAGCAGCTCAGGAGGCTGAGCCAGGAGGATTGCAAGTTCAAAGCCAGCCTCAGGAAAAGTGAGGTCCCTAAGCAACTCAGTGAGACCCTGAAACACAAAATAGAGGTGTGAATGTGGCTCAGTGGCCAAGTGCCCCTGAGTTCAATCCTCAGTCACCCTCCACCCCCACCCCCACCCAAAAAAAAGCACTTACAAAAGCAGGTTTGCTGAGGAAAGCAGAGGTGCCAGGAACCTGTGTTGCAAGGGAGAGGTGTGCACAAGATTTCACTGCTGTGAAGCAGCAGTGGGGCCCCAAAAGGATAGGGATGGGGAGAAGGGGCAAGTGTTTTACTGCAAGGATTCTAGGATCATTTTAACCACATTTTATCTTCACAAAGCTGGGGTGGAAAGAAATGGCCCACTTGGGGTCATCAGCACTGGTGTTGTCTGATCCACCTACTCAACAACAGGATGGTCCATGTAGAAAACCACTTTTTTGGGATCCCCCTACACTTCTCCCAAAGTTCCATCTCAATCTCCGGTTTATCTGTGACCTGTTTTGTAAAGTGCAGGCAAAGTGCTGAACTTTGCTTAGAAAAGGGGAACTGAAAAATATCAGTAATAACATGAGATGAGTTGGCAGAGCAAGCACATGCTTAGCACATTACCACCAGCAAAGAGGAGCTTAGAGCATGGGATCAACTTGCTCACTTCCCTCAAATCATCACCACACCTTCATTGTAACCAGTTGTACATTGTAACAGTAAGCCTCTATCCAGCACTTTCAGCCTGTGTCCAGGAAGTTTAAAACACTCTTTCATTTATTTGCGTGTTATCTTAGTCTAATAAATACACAAATTTATTCATGCTTCTGAAGTTTTAAACTCAAAAGAGTTCAGGTTAATTGAAGCAGGAAGAAGAGAAAAAAATTCAGAATAAACGATAAGGAGAAGAAAAGGCATGAATTTTCTAACTAGAGGTCCCCATAGAGGTTTTCTCATTCCACAACCTTCCCTATTTAGCCAAAGAACAGAGAAATCCGTTTTGTGCCAACGCTAAAATCTGTATTTCTACAATTCTTCTCCAGTGCTTTTCTCAAGGGACCCATCGTTTTAATTTCAACACAAATTTGTCAGGCTGGAGGGTGGGAGAATTTAAATCATACATTATTCACATAGAAGCACATTAAGAACTTGCCACAAAAATATACATGCCTTGAAATACCTAAAGTATTGCTTTTCATACCTTCTAGCTCTTTTATTTGTAACATCAGTGATATGTATGAGCCGATCAGTTAGGTTCATAATAGATGTATGAACTCAAAAAGGTTTAAGAATGCTTCTCAAGCTTAGCCAAGTCATCCCTCTTTGGGCTTTCCAACCAGGGAATTATCAAGACTGACAAATATTCACCAAAATACCACCCATAATTGCTATTTTTCTGATAGTTTCTGTTCCATGTAATCACTGACAGTCTTACGGGTCCAAATCAATCCCCTCAACAATGGGCAGGGGCCAGGGTTGCAGGAAGAAAGGCCCCAAGGCTGCTTCAGAGGCACTTCCTCTGGCTCTACCTTCCAGACTCCCACCCCAGGACCCTGGCTCTCTCTGGTTTTCATCTTGCATCTCCATGGCCGTGGCATGGTTTCCATCTCTACAGAGCCCACAGACATAGATTTCAGTTTGTTCTGAACACTGGATTCTCATCTGGACAGGCTTTCAGAGTTCCAATGACTCTACTTTTCAGTCAGTCGTATATCACATCCCTTGACTCCTGGCGAGGTCAAGTCAAACTTTCTAACCTAGGGGGAGGTTGAACATTGGCAAAAAATGAATTCTATCAGCTCTGTCTGAAAGGCAAGCAAAGGGAAATAAATAGCAAATGAGCATGGGTTTGAAATTGATATATGCTCAAAAAAAAAAAAACCTAATTTGGAAAAGCACTGTCCCAGGAATTGGAAGATCTCTAAGCAGCTGGATGGACCCTCATCTAACTAGCTCAGTTTTCTAAAGTCTGTGATCAAAAGATCTGGATCACTCAAAGCTTGAAGTCCCTTCTAGATCTAAGATTCCATGGTTTGATGAAACGAATGGATCAAAAAGAACTGGTACATAAACTTTCTAGTAATAAACATTTCTTAAATAACACAAAAAGCCTAAAAGTACTGACCCAGAAGACAGTACTAAGGAAATGAAAGTCAGGGTAACTGAATTTTCTTCTGTTCTCCCATCCCTCTTCAAGAGAAAGCAACAGAGATGCAGTTCCTGGTAGACCTGACAAACAATCCACAAGAAAGCAGAAGCATATATTTCTAGGATTCCTAAACTCCAGCCACCACCCCATATCAGTGAAAGTTAAATCATGATAAGAAAGGTAGATCTACAGTATTACTATCTGATTAAAATTTCAGAAGCTTTAGTTAAAAAAAAATAGTGATTGTTAATTTCACTTCTCATTTTGACTGAGCCAAGGGATACACAGATAGCTGGCAAACATTATTTGTAGGTGTGTCTTGAAAGCATTTCTGGAGAAGATTAGCACTTTAATCGGTAGAATGAGTAAAGAAGATTGTTGTCACCAACATGAACAAGCATCATCCAATCTGGTGAAGGCCCAAACAAAACAAAAAAGTGGAGCAATGATGAATTTGTCCACTCTGTTTTTGCCAGGATATCCTCTTCGGTCATGGGACATCAGTGTCCCTACTCCCAAGCCTTCAGACTCAGAATGAGTTATGCAATCAGCAGGTCTGATTCTCTAGCCTGAGGTGGCTGATCATGGGACTTCTTTCTTGACCTTCATAATTTCATAAGTCAATTCCCATTATGAATATCACCTCCCATATATTTATATATATGCTATCAGTTCTATTTTTAAGGAGAACACTAATATAGCGTATTACCAACTTGCATTCCATTTGAAATACATGTGAATATTAAGTTTTTAAAGATTCTGGTTTATAGCAAATACAATAAAATAAATATTGTAAATAAAATAAATACAGCACAGTGTATATATGCTTTCCTCAGTTTAATCCTGTCCTCAATAGGAACAATAAAAGTACAATAAACACACAAATATCCAGATTTATCCAGCTAAAGTAAGTGGGTCTTCTAGAAAGCAAGACACTGTTAGAATCTGTAAACAAGTCAAGATGGCACCTGGCATTTTGCAGAGGGAGTGGTTTATGAAGTAACGCCAGTGAGCCATTAAGTGTGGAGATTCCTTATTGGTTGACTGCTGTATCTAGTTTATGTTAATTAAGATAAGCTGTATGGAATGTATAAATACCCCTCCTGTCCAACAATAACGGCTCCCACTCCTGCTGTATCAATGTACACAAGTTGTTCGTCACCCCCCACCCCGTTACTTTGCTGCAGCAGGACTGGGACAAGACACCATTGAAAAAAAAGTCTTCCCACCATTTCCATGGTGATTGGTCCTTTACAGTCATTAAACCAAAGTACCTGAACCCCTACTTTATGAGGTTTATTTAGCTCACCATTTTAGAAGTTGAAAGTCCAAGATCAGATGATCCCATCTGTTTAGTCTCTGGTGAGGACTTTGTGGCAAATGGTACCACAATGGTTGGACTATGCAGAAGAGATGGTACCATGAACAGGAAGCTAGGTTTGCTCTTTTTATAACAGCTCGCTGTCACAGGATCTAGCTGAGGTCCTATGAGGATTGTTAATCCCTTTCAAGGGTAGCACCTCATCACCTTCTACTTGCCCCACCTCTTAAAGGTTCCACAACACTCAACATCACCACCCTGAGGACCAAGCTTCCAACACATGAACCTTTGGAGGATGCACGTCATATTCGAATCTAGTTTACATCTCCAATTTATGCTGTTCATCAACCAGTTTTCACTTTCCAGAAGTCTTATTCTTAGCTTACTCTCAGCTAGTCTCTCTCAAATAAATGCTTTTATCTGATAGTGGTTTAAGGTATTTCTTTTTCCAGGTATATTTGCATGTACATATGTGAAAGTTTTAAACCATCAACCTTACATTTAAGGGGAGGGAGCATTATGGAAAATAGGAAAGTGTTGAGTGGAAATTTTTCAATTGGCCAGCTTAATTTGTCAAAGCCCAAGGGAGAGAGAGAGTTGCAAACAGATATCAAGAAATTTAAACCCCAAACTGCCAACTGCTGAACTTTTATATTTCTTTTAGGTGCAAGTGACAAAAACATAATTCAAATCAACTTGGGCAAATGTGAAATTTTACTGGCTCATAATATTCGAGAAAGAAAAGAACAATAAAGTATGGGAAGAGGAGGGACATTTCTAAACCTCAGAAATTACTAGAATGGGAACTAACATCAACCTGGAGTTTCACAGTATTTTTCCTTCCTGCTTCACTGCCTATCAGTTTTATTTTCTCTCCCTGATGCCTGGCATTCTTCAAATGAGAATACACGCCATGCTTGACAGTTGCTCGATTAAGTTTATAAGATATCCTGCAGATTTAACCCCAAGAAAGATGTTGTCCTCCATCTCTCTCGGGCCTCCAGTCCACCCAAAGAGAGTACCATTATCTGAGTTTAAATCAGTCCTTGGACAAGTCAAATGAGCCCAAAGGGAGGGTTACTGGGATCAGTCACTTCCAGGGAAACCTATCAGGTTGGGTCCAGGAACTGACACAGGAACGGGTCCACTCTGAGGGGAGGAGCTGGGAGAGGGAGTTCTTAGCAAAGGGTCCAAGTGTCAGGTGTTAACATCTGGGCACCGCATGGTACTGCTTAGGCCTCAATGTCTCACGTTAGCACAACATCCTCACTCCTTCAATATGGAGTACCATGTGGCTTCACACCATGGAGATCCAAAGAACACAGCCTTCTTGGGTAGAACTGCTATAATTTAGGGGTAGCTTCAGGATAATATTGAGGAGACACACCGGGCAAAAGGATTTAGTGGATCCTACTAGATCCGTGGGTCCATACCGAACTGATATTCTCTGGGTACTCCCAGAATTACTTATAAAGTGGGGACAGACAGGGTATTGCTAGAGTATGGAGTTTCTGTTAATACTATTTAGGTGCTGTGGCCAAAAAAAAAAAAAAAAAGAATCATTGCTGTTAGTGTAGAATATAAGGAGCTAAGAGTTGGATCTCTGGATCTGGACAAATCGGTTCAAATTTTTGACCTACTAATTCCTAGGTATGGGACCTTGGACTCTGATTAATGCCTCTGTCACTCAGCTTTCTCTAAAATGGGAATAATAGTAGTATTTACCTCACTGGGTTGTTTTCAGGGGTAAATTATGTGTTAAAGTTGTATTTCCCAGACAGATATAGATGGAAACCTGATGAAAACTAAAATGTCTCCAGATACAAAGGAATGAATTTCTGGTATTAAACTGCAGACATAAATAAGATACTTCAGGGTAGAGAATTATGTCTATTACCCCTCAGTCTACGCATCACAGATACCTGCCTCCCTGGCTTTGTGTTTACAGTGCCAAACAGGAAAGGACAATTTGCAATGTTTTTTTTTCTCCTCTCACCACATCTCTAAGGGTCTAGTGACATGTATCTTTTTGATGGCTTAAAAATCATTTGATCTAGACCTTGAATCAGACCCCAACTTTGTGCCCCACCTCATTGTTCTAATAATAAAACATGGAACCCATGTAGACTCTAAGAATTAGAGGATGAGTGGGGAAGATTGAAAGACAAAGCCTGAAAGAACTGAGGAATACCTCACAATGGCCCATTGAAGGAGATAGGAAACAAACAGGAAGAGTGTGCATCTGGCAGACTAGTGAATCCTCCAGGCTATCTCAGAGAAAAGTGATAAGCTGCCCTCCTGAACAAGGTCAAGACCAACAAATAATCCTTGGGCACCTGCCATGGCTCTGAATTAAGAGGAAGGCAGAAGATGGCCAGATCACTCCAGGGCATCTTCAACCAAGGGTGACAATATGCGGGTGGTTGCACTACCCCTCCCCAACCCCAGAAAAATGTAGGCTCAATACAGAATGTAAAAGTGGACTCCTTTGAACTGCTGACTGATGATAACCCTTGTTTTGAATGGTTGTAAAAGCCGTGAGGGTACTTTTTTTTTTTTTCTTCTCTCTTTCCCCTGCCCCCTCCTTTAAAGGAAGTTGCTAAACTTGTTACTGGAAAGAGTCTGATTCCTTAGATTGTTCCATATGCCCAAATCTGACAGTTACACTGGCACACTTTGATTCCCCATTTCAAAAACGTGTGTGGAGACGCAACTGAGCGACTTCCATGTCACATCCTGTTCTCTCAACCCAGCTTTGACATTTGCAGAGGACTCTTCCAAAGGAATAAACTAAGCGCAGATAGAACTCAGTCTTTTCCCTTTAAGCCATCTCTTGCTTTAACATATTCTTCATCAAAGATGCACTAGAAAACACTGTCTAGTGCGTAGAGAAGGTGTAATTTTTCAGTTTCTCACTGAGACGCAGGTTGGCAAATAGGTTAATTTTAACTTCACAGATTGCAAGGTGTGTGAACAGAACAGCTATATCAAGAACAAAATAGAGCTGAGAAGAAAGAGCTGCTCTGAACCACCAAGCTGTTTCATCCTAAGGTCATAGAGGGCATTGGGGGCTGCCACATTAACTACTGAGGAACCTCTACAATATGTGTCCCTTTAATTCTTACCAGGAATAAAGAAGTGCACAGAACAGAGAAGGGAGATCAGGATATCCAAATTTTTCATAGATAATACTTTTAAGCTAACATTTATTGAGTACTTACTACATGCCAGGCAGTTGACTAAGAGTATGACATGCATGATCTCATTTAATCCTTACAGAAACTCTATGGGGGAGAAAAAGGACAGTTTCAGTCCCTTACAGATAGAGAATCTAGGGATCATAGAAATTAAATAATTGTCTGAAACCACAAAACTGGTAGGTGACTTCAGAACCTATATGTCATTTCTCTATCCTGCCTTCTGCCAAAAAAAAAAAAAAACCCAATGACAAGAAAAGATAGTCTACTGCTGACCCCCAGTTCCCAGCCTCTTTCTGCCGTTCACAAAGGATCTAGCATTATCTACCAGAAAAGTAAGCAAGCAGGGGCTGAGAGCAAATGAAAGAAGAGAAAGCAACTGACTTGTTGCACACTACTGTAAACACAAGGAAGTAACTGAAACCAATGGACAGAGTGAGATTTAGGTATTAACTGTATGTTCAGTTATCAAAACTGTTCGCTGTTCCTCATGAACCTACATACTCAAGTTGACTCCAAAGCAGTTTTGTTTGCTTTGCCTTTTACCCACCTAATTAGCCTAGACAAAGAATTCACTTCTGATTTCAGATGAACAAAGTCATTCTATATGAAACATAACTGGTTCTACAAGTAATACTGCAGCAAGGTCCCACCCTTAGATTAAATATAATTTAAGGCCAGAAATGAACAAGAACATTAAGTCATTATAAGGCCTCTTACTCCTACTGACTACTAAACCAAGGTGTGTTTATTCATTCACAAATGCCAGAAAAGTCCAAAGAAGGATATGCTTACCTTAATAAAGAAAGGATATTAAAGAGGTTAACTTATGAGTGACTTAGATTCATAGTTACATAATTCTCTGGCTATTGACCCTAGTTCCAAGGTTAGAAAACACAAACAAACATACTCAAACAAATGTTTTCAATGATAATATATTGAATTAAGTAAAGTTGTATTAAACAGTTTAAAAACTGGGTAATAGTCTTGAGATGTTAATAATGCTTTGGGGAATGAAAACTGAATGCAATTCCTGTTTGATTTGGGGACAAAGCAGACAAACTTAGGGCAGCATGGTGTGCTGAAGTTTTACAACCTTGTACATTAAATAAATATTTCTCCTTGGATAAAGTCAGAGTTATCCAAATGCCTTGGGAAAAAAAAGAGTCCCCTTTTAAATATTTTTGACAAAATTCATCTCTTGAATGAAGTATGTCTATTTCTAAAGGTCACAACAGCCACTGATTGATAAATGGACACTGTGGCAGAAAGTGTTGACTAAAACCCATATTTTCCTCTTCTTCTGAGAAGCACAGGTAAACTGCATCTCCTACCTTCTCCACAGTTAGATGTAACCCTGTGGCCATTGGAATGGGAGCAAAAGTGATGGACACCATTTCTGGCTCATCAGACCTTTCCACGTATGCTCCTCTATACCCTTTTCCTCAGGCATGTATCCCTGGATTCCACATGTTGAAAACGGCACAGTCTCCATCAGCCTGAGCCCTTACATGGCTTCATAGGAGACAGCCACTCTGCTGACCTGTTCGCTTGTTCCTATCATTCATCAAGTGAACAATAAATAAAACTCTGTGTGTGTTAGCCATATGTATTTTGGGGTCTATTCTCATGATAGTTAGCCTGCCCTAACAAACACAGATGCATTTTTCAGCCAAAAATCAGCTACAAATTTATTAAAATCATTTTATCTTAACTGACCTCCTGGACATTTCTCAGGAAAATCACCTATGATCCATAAACAAATCCTTGCTATTATTTATCTAGAAGCACAGTCACATAGAAATGCCCATGGAGAAGTAGCTTGACTGTAAATCAACATCCATAAATCCTGAGACTATTCTCTTCAGACTCATTTTGAAACTGTTGGTTTTCACTAAGGAGCCTTGAAACATGCAGAGAATGCTTCCCAATTTACAGGCCATGAGTCCCTCCCTAACAATGTCTCCATTTCTGTCTCTCTAAAGAATGAGCATGCATCTCTTGGAAGTGACCCCCAAGAACCTCATAAGTGAATCTCTGATATGCCAGATCATCATTATTTAAGTAAGGCTACATGAATCGGGCATCAATTCCTATCTCAATTGTAGGCACAGAAGAAATCTTCAGTGTCTTCAACAATTCGAGGAACAAACCAAAAAAAAAATTTTTTTTACATAAAACCAGTGTGAGGTAAATGCCATTTTCCTCAATATTTCCTATAATTACTCTGAAGCACTTTTAAAAAAAAGCTTCAAAACTATTTTTAAATTATTTTCAAATTTACCTAAGTAACATTATAATGTACCTGTTGATGATCCAAATTATTTTTAACCTACAAGAATACCAGCACCCTGGTCGCCTCCCTCCTCATTTTAAGGAAGTTATTTAGTTCCTTAGCTTCTGATTCACAGATATCTAGAACAGGAAATCAGAACAGAGGCCACAGAAAAGTCCAGTCCTAGAAGTGGGGAGGGAGATGAGGAAGAGAGTAGAAGAGAAGCTGAGGGGAAGCAACTGATGTGAGCTTAGAAACAGGGAGCATGTCTTTGAGAGGAGGAAAACAAGACCAGCCCAAGTGGAGTAGTTACTTATGCAGTGGTTGATGAGACGGTGAGTGTACAGTCACCTCACAGACTGTTTGGAGCAACTCAGTGATGTGATCAATGTATTAAAATTTCATTGTCCTATACATTGTAAATTCCAAGTACCTTTACTTTTTATGCTCAAAGCACACGGACACTTTCTACAAATCAAGATCTCAGTGTCCCTGTCCAGTACCCTACCCACAAAATCCTCCCCTCCACATTATTTGTAGGAGCCTCCAAAAGAGTCCTCAGTGCTTACAAAGAACTGCCCACTAGTCATCAGATGCTGTCTTCTGTGGTCAGGGACCAGTTTCCTACTGCAGGAGCCTCTTGGTTGCCACTGTTAGCCCACCCCCAACAAAATATGTGACTCCCTGGCTCACGTGTGGAAGCTAGGATGCTGATGGCTATAGTAACATGAAAAACCAAAATGGATGACCTGGATCTGGACCCCCACCTGTCCTCTCATTCAAATTCTGCTCATGTTAGACAATGAGCAAATTAAATAACTCTCTGGTGATAAGTTCTTTCCACACTTCAATTCTTCCTCTGTTTCCTCTAATCTTGATTTCTTCATAAACTTGTCTTGAAAGCAAAAGAAATCTGATCTTGAAATGGATTCCTGTTCTGGTTTTTGAGGTCTGCCAATAATTTGTACCATCTAAGGGCATCAGAAGCAGCTATTTTGACCATAACCAGATGGCTGCAGCTTCCCAATTTATCTGTATCTTCAGTGTAACATTTTTTTTCATTTATTTTATGGAACTTTTTGTAAGTCTATTGGTATCTTTTATTTCAGCAACAAAAATTCCCCCAAGGAACATCTTTTCAGCCTCCCCCTCAGCTTTTTCCTAATAGTTAAAATTGTGAGGTTAAAATATGAATTGAATAATCTGTCCAACTTTATAATGCTGCAAAGAAATATCAGTAACTTTCCGGTAAGACATGCTAATTTATACAGATGAATTTAGTCTGGATCCAGTGTCTACTTAGCTCAACATTTGTACTTACCCCCTCAAACACACACACATAAACAAGCAAATAAATTTTAATAATATATGCTTTGTGTGTGTGTGTGTGTATATATATATATATATATATATATATATATATAATAACTTATGTAAGATTTTTGTCATTATTGTTTTGTTTGTTTAGGCTTGGTTTCATTATTTTGTTGTTGAGTTTGTTTGTTTGTTTGTTTGTTTTGGTACCAGAGATTGAACTCAGGAGCATTTGACCACTGAGCACATCCCCAGCCCTATTTTGTATTTTATTTAAAGACAGGGTCTCACTGAGTTGCTTAGCACCTCACTTTTGCTGAGGCTGACTTTGAAATCGAGATCCTCCTGCCTCAGTCTCCCAAGCTGCTGGGATTACAGGCATGCACCACGGTTTGGTTATTTTTGAGACAGGATCTTGCTAAATTGCCCAGGCTAGCCTCAAACCCATGATCCTACTCCTGTCTCAACCTCTAGAATACCTGAGATTACAGATGTGTGCTGCTGACCTGTAAGTTTTATATATGGCTAGAGAGAAGATTGATATAGACATATAGAAAGGTATAGATAGATACAGAACATTAGAGAAATAAGGCTATACTGATGCCTGAATTTCACCTAAAATTGAGAAGACAATCAACTTTGGGCTTATTACAACAAACAAGTTAAAACTGCAGTTTTTTGTGAAAATTTGTGTGATTAGGAGGGGATTTAAGTGGGAATACCATAATTACTGCTTTTGGAATAAAATTCATGAGATTATTGTGTTCTCTCTCTCCCCTCCTCCCCCTCCCTCTCCTCCTCCCCCCTTCCCCCCTTCCCCCCTTTCTCTCTCTCTCTCTCTCTCTCTCTCTCTCTCTCTCTCTCTCTCTCTCTCTCTCTCTCTGTCAGACATGCCCTTCTTTAGAAATGACAACAAGCTCTATATACATCTCTTCTTCACCAAGGGCAGGGACAGAAGATGGTGACAGAAGTTTACACAAGACCAGTAGAACTATCTTTTGTGTCCGTCCCACCCCTCCAGCCAGATCTTTGTGCAGGCTGGTGTTTCTTTGGCAACACAGTGATAAATAATGGATCCTGCCCTGGGAAAGGCTGCAACTGGCAGTTAGGGAGGAGGAAACTAGACAGAAAAGGGAAGATCACTGGGTGTCAGATGGGGTGGAGAACTTAGGGTGGAGAATGTTATTGTAGAAGCAAAGAGTTAAATTATTAGTGTGCGTTTTTCTACACCTGATATCACTTCTTATCCTTAAGTATGTGTGGGAAAGATCACCCAACATAGAGGAGAGACTGATCTGGGGAGTAGCTCAAGATCATTCACTAAACTTCCTTGGGCCCTTATTTGCTCCAACTGTGAAATCAAGAACAATTCCTTATTATTTCTCTAAGGCATCTCTGAGAGTTTGAGATGCTAATGTGCTGGTCTTTAAACATTTCAATTTTGCATTGTCAAGACAGACTGGATTATGCTGAGGTTTAAAAAAAAAACTAAACTAAGATCTCTGTAACTGAACATGACACACATTGATTTTTCTCACAAGTCCATGCAGAGAGGGCAACTCTCCAGAGCAGCTCTCTTCCAAGGCTCAGAGTAGCAATACCTGCCCCTTAGATCTTGGGACCACCAGTTCAGCATCAGTACTCCTCCACAGCTTCAGTGTCAGGAGAAAAGAACTCGGAGAGACAGTCACCATCATTCACAACCGTGGCCAAGATTGGCATGTGATGTCTCCCAAATGTAAGGAGAGCAAAGAAGGTACAGTTTTCACAGGCAACCTGGAGAACTGAGAACTAAAATTCTCTTCCGCACAGTTAAGTCAGGAAATACAGGACATACACTTTAAATGATATAAAATATTTAAAAGCATGAATAATAGTTGAGGAAATTACCAATATTCCTATAAGTACCTAAGAAGTAGAATCTTTGTGTCCAAGACTCAACTACATGCTAAGGGGACTGAAGAGAACTCTTAAGTGATAGTTCCATATCTCAAGGAGCTTTCATTGTTGTTTCAGACACAAAATCTGCCTCAAAGAGTAGAGGCAGCTAGAAAAAATAGTGAAAAGAGCACCTTACCAGAACCAGAGTTCTTAGATTCTAGTACCAACTCTGTCACTTAGCATAAGCAAGTGCCTTATCCATTCTCGGGTTCCTCACGTGAAAGCCAAGCATCTATTCCATCCACCCTACAGGGCTGTGATGAGGGTCAGGTGGGATGACACACTTGTCTGAGCATCATGGATGAGAAAGTGTTCTCCACACATGAGCTGTAATCGCAGAACATTACAAGGCAGAACCATAATGACACTAATGGGTCTATATAACCATTCATTTAGAAACTCTATGCTTTACATTATATTACTCTTGGAGTATAGCTATGGACTTAAACAGGAAGAAAGAAGGAAGAGACATTCAATTACATGTGTTGGGAGCAGTGTGAAATGGAGGAACTGGATTCCTAAGCATGACAGATAAAAGGAGGGCAGGTCTGAGTAGCACAAATGGTTTCTGAGAAATAGTGTCAGAGAAATCTGAGTAGTTGTAAGGAAGGGCCCACTAATGGAGAAGTTTTGAAGGCAGGTTGACAAGAGTGGCCTAGATCTAGTTGTTAATAGGACACAGTAGGTTCTTTGATTGGAAAGTGACATGACAAAAAATGCTGTTTAACGAGATTAGACAAGATATTAAGGATGGTTTGGAGTAGAGAGGGGCTGGGAGCACATACCATCCTGTCTTGAATGGAGCCAGAGAATGGAAAGAAAACTTAGCTGTGAAGAGGAAAATCAACACGTGTCATTGATTAGATAAGAAGGATAATGGAAAGAAGAGCGTCAAAGATGCCCCCAAGTTTGCTTCCAGAAGATAACAAAAACTACTTTGCACCTTTTATCATCAGATAAGGAAGCCCATCTTAAATATTTGACACGTGGAAATCCAGTAATTAATAAAATGAGAGCTAAAGATAAATTGTTTGTTTTTATCTATTTAAAGTGGCCACATGAATTCTCATTAGAAAAATGGAATGTAATTAAGATTTGAGAAGTATAGATTGCACCACTGCTCCAGCACCTCCCCTCAATGGCCAGTTACCTCTGCAAATCCAGTTGGGCATATCACTAAGGCCTTGGAGAGTCTGGCCATATCACATCTTTTTGAACCTGGAACTCACTGCATTTCCTCATAGACTTTCATATTTCCCATACCCAACTGCATCAGGCTTTCACAAGCAGGCCCAATACTTTCTCACCTCCATATCTCTTGTTTCTTCAGACCCCCTGCATGGAATGTTCCTTCCCTCTTTTCTGTGAAGAAATGTGGCCGTGTCTGGTCTTATGCCTCAATGTAATTTTATGCCTCTAGCATGCAGCTTGATTCACTTGGTTTGAGATTATGACTAACTGAATATAGTTTCCACTATCTCTAGAGGTAACCAACTCATCCAGATTTGACATGCACCATCCCTATTAACCAAAGAACCACATCCCAGAAAAACCTATCCATCTCAGACAAATTGGGACAGATGGTTACCCGATACCTTGCTGCGTCACAAGCCAAATGACCCACACACTGCTGAGCACAGTGAACTGCACATGATAGTAAGTGTATACTCACACTGTGTTTAAGTGGTCTTTCTCTAGGCACTTTATTTGTATTTTTTAATCATCACAGCTGCCACAAGAAAGATGTTACTATTACTCCATTTTGCAGATGAGGAAACTGAGAAATAACGAACTTAAGTAGTACGCATATTTGGGAAATAGCAGAGCTAAGATTGAAACCCAGAAAATCGGATTTTTGGCCCCATTTCAGTGTGGACTCAGACATCAGAGAAGTTGGAGCCAGGCTAATGTTTCTCCATGTTTGTCCTTAAGCCAAATCTTACTTTTCTTAATAAGAACCATATATTCTACATTCTAGATATGGCAAGGACTAGTCTCTGTGTTCAGTAATGTTCCTTGAATTGAGGTTAACTGGTTGATAACTACCTAATGTGAAAAATAAGAGAAATACATCAAGGGTAAGGGAGTCATGAAAGAGAAATATTAACTAATTTTCAACACTACAAAGGAGAAAGGATGGCAATGATGCTTTTAGTTAGAGGTTAAGATAAAATTGCACCCAGTCTGACTCTCTCCTAAGTCTCACCTCCTTTCAGTCAGATGGAAACCAGGCCCTTTTTGCAACATTTTCTCAGAACATTTCCAAGTATTACTTCTCATTATTCTTATATTATTCCATTTGCATTTTAAGCATACAGTGTAAAGACTTGAAAACAATGAAACATGCAAATAAGGAAGCTGAAAGTGTTCTTTGAAAAGTTAAGTGATGAAAAGTAATGGCATTCAAGTTCTTTAAATGCAATACATTATCTCTTAAATCGACTTTTCTACCTTCCCCCTGCTTTTGTTACGCTCTGTCTTCAAATAAAATATTCCACAATAGCGTTTTTGTAGGGAAAATTAACTTTTAAAGTTTGAATTATTTATTTTTAATCTTATAAACATAATGTCTTTCTTGAAAGAAAAAAAAAAGTTTAACCTGAGCAGACTATTCTATGACAATTCTCTATCATTGCTTTCTGAGGGATTACATAATTAAGAGATGCATATAATAGTGGATATTCTTAAGCTTTGGGCTATTATGAGGGTCAAAGTCTTTCTCACTTTCCAGGCCAGTGCTAGTGACTTGAATTCTACTAAGGACATTTCTAACCAATTAGGTCATCACATAGCCATTCGGGTTTCATTGTGAAGAGGTACCATTTATATTTTCTGTTTACATAAAATTAGCTTTCAAATTATTATCTTTCATAATCTGCAAACTCTGAGAAGAAACCATTTCTGCTTTATTTGCCTGCTTTTTAAAAAGTGACTTCAATGGCCCTCCACAGGGATCAGTTCGGTATAAGTGTATCTTCATGACAACAATAGGGAAAGACCCAACAAAACATTCTTCAAGGATGCTGAATGATCAATAAAGTCTGGGTATCTACTGTTAAGTAAGTGAGCAGAACTGTGCAACCAGGGCATGTCTTATGTGAGCTGTGCCGCAGTATTCTCTTAGCCTGGAGCTCCCTTCCTTGATCCTCACTTCTGAGCCACAGCCAGATTCTTTCTAGATTCTGCTCATGAGTAGATTATTTTGGAGAGCATTAGTCCTCAGGTAACATGTTTTCTCTAGGAAGATGATATACCTCAGTTAGAAAATTCATAAATACAGACCTCGGGTGAAACATGACATAGACTAAGCTTTTCTTCCCCTCTATCTTTGAGATTTTATAATCTCTCCATTCTGCAATTTTGCCTGCCCCCTGGACTTTCTC
This sequence comes from Urocitellus parryii, assembly GCF_045843805.1. NCBI lineage: Eukaryota > Metazoa > Chordata > Mammalia > Rodentia > Sciuridae > Urocitellus > Urocitellus parryii. The sequence continues at coordinate 203,172,495 of NC_135531.1, forward strand.
CCTAAAGGGTTTCTCTCCTTTTACTTTTCCTCCCCTGACAAACTAGTCTCACAGGTTTATACAATCTTTTCCTCCCAGGAGTATTTGAATTTTAAATACTGCAAAACAGGGCTTCCCCCATGGAAACTTGATTATTTTTAATGATAAAATTAACATATACTTATTTCATAAAATGTAGAAAATTATAAGGAAGAAACATAAATTACTCATCATTCCACTACCCAAAGATAGGATATATCCTTCCAGATTATTCTGAAAGCTAACATGCATTTTATGAATGAGACCCTACATATAGTACATTATAACCTGCTTTCTCACTGTACGATGGAGTGAACAGGAGCGTGCAAAGCTCTTTTTTAAAGTGCCTTAATAAATGCTAGCAGAATATGAATCTAACATTTTGTTTTTTTCCTGATAGAAAAAGACCTGCTGCACATTCTCTCTTTGCACCCCGTCACCACCAACAACATTTGGTTAAGAAAGATGTGGAGAAAATTCTTTATTCATTTAGTAAATCAGTTCACTCCCCACATAAAAGTCAGAACAATTCCTCAGACATGAAAGGTCCAGCTTCCTTCACACCCTGGGCTTCCCCAGGGCAGATACCAGACTTTTGTTTTCTTCAGTGCTGGGAGCACAGTCGTTATGGATTCACACAGTGGGCCCTGGCAAACTGATCACTCCTGTGTTTTGTCTCTAGAAAACTGTTCTTATTTCTTTGATTAGTTCCTCCCCTTTATTTTTGTTGTTTCTTTATTCAGAAGATGTTGGAACTTCCTGCTTGGTGCTCTTATCTCGGGTGTTGTTGTATATTTCCATTTCTTCTTCTTCCTATGGCATTATGTGCTGAGCAAGTCCTTCTACTTCCTTTTCCAACTCTTGCACTAAATTATCGGTATATAAGCAATAATATTTTCATTCTTTAGGAACTTTTAGTTTTTATGATTGCTCTTATTTTATGTAATATTTTCTGGACTTTCTCTGAGTCGTATGTTGTTGTTTGTTTTATTCTGTTTCCTAAATGATCTTGGTTTCCTTTGGGCTTAGTTTAGTTTAGGTTTGTTTTTTGTTTTAGTTTTGTTGTTTGTTTTGTTTTTTCTTTTCTGTTTCTCTTGATCCTTATTTTCATGGGATTAATTTCCTTCCTGCTTCTTGGCTGTGACATCACGGTTAAGAAAAGGGGATTAAGTAAGTGCTGAGGGTTCTGCTGCTGCTACATAAATCAATCTGTTTCTTGAAAGATCTCTTACTTGAGTAGGAAACCTAATGAAGAAGTATGTGTCCATGGGTAAAACATCAACTAGCAGGCTCTGTTTATGGGTGAGGGTTAGAAGGCAACTCAAGGCTAAGACCATATTCATGACCCAGTCTCTAAACAAAGAAGGACTTCCACACCAAAAACCCTAGCTTTCCTTCAGTAGTGAGGTCAATCATTTAAGACATGAAGTCTCAGAATAATTTCTGGGAATAAATGACTCTTTAGGTATCTAGTAATAAAAACCATTTGTGCCAGGTTTTGTGGGGAGGCACACATTATTAGTACAGGTACACAATCTCTTAGTTAAACTCTGAAATCCAAAAATCTAAAAATCAAATGTCATTCCTAAATTTGGACCTAACTGAGTCTTCAGGTGGCAAACCTAAACTGAACTGAATGCAGCTATTTATTTATCTTCTTAGTGTGAATGGCTTAGTGTAAATCATGTAAAGAATAGGTCTTTATTTATCTACTTAGTGTAAATAGCCACAGGCATCACTAGAGAAATAGAAAAGGGTTTCATCAGGAGGTGCTGCCCCAGACCTTTCCCAAGTGTTATTTTAATATATGAAATATATATTCCTCTAAAACATCTTTCTTTCAAAGGGTCTTCTCAAATGACTGTCACTCAAAAGGTAATCTGAAGATAAAACTGATTTCTACTTTTAAAACTGTTGTGTTTTAATATTTTCTTTGTTACCTTTGTTAGTTGGTTTTGATTTTTTCAATTTATAGCTATGAAGTTTTCAAGACTGAGTTTTAGCTAGGATACTCCATTTATATACAAATAGAAAAATTATTAACAATCAATTAAGTTTTTTTGTTTTTATCACTTAAAATTGATTACATTGAGTTTTTTGTCCCCTTCTTTGTTTCTTCTATGCTTATACCAGCTTTCACCTTTTGTTTTTGTTTTATGTGCTAAGGATCAAACACAGGGCCTCATACTAGGAAAGAACATGCCACCCATGAGCTACATCTCCAGTCTGCCTGAACCAATGTTTTTTAAAGAACTAAATCTATTCCTCTTGTCATAATGTGTAATAGTAAGACAACATGACTTAAAATCTGTAGCAAAATACCATGGTTGAAAAAAAAAATGTGAAATGAAACTTGCACTTAGAAATCGTTCCTCACCCAGAAATAGTCACATTAGCCACATATAATTCACCAGTTATCTCAGCTGGGCAGAATCATTTTTCCAGTTGCATGTGGAGACATAAGGAAGAACCCAATTAGCCTCCCTGTTAATAGAGCCCAAAGCTATTAATAATAAATCAAACAGACACGGTTTAATTTAAAAAAAAAAAAACAAACGAGAAGCTATTGTCAGACAGAAATCACCTAATAAAAAAGTAATTTATAATGCACATCCTAATTAATAATTTACCTTTTAAGAAAAATATTATCAAAAGTAATTACAATTAGAACATAGTATTTCTTTTTTAAGGATAATAAGATAATACTCAAAGCTAGGGTAATATTGAGTAACAAATTCAACTAATATTATCATTTCTTTCTGTCAAAAATTATGATGAATGTTTAATGCTATTTTTTTTTCAAATATAGAGGTTCCTTTGCCTTAGCTGACAGTCAATTAAACTGGTAATTGTGACTTTGCAAATGGCAAAAACTTCTAAAAATGGTCTGATATAATTCTACCTAAGAAGGATATCCAAATGCTTAAAGCTTGGATGAGAGAAGAAAATTGGTTTAAGTTTGGGCATATTGAGTTACTGACCTAGAACCAATTCTGCACTAAACAAGAGACTTCAAGGAAGGAGATTAAATACAAACAGCCTCCCAGAGGAAAGAGCATTATAAAAACAGGGACTCTGCACACTTTCATTATCATATCCCCAGTTTCTTGCACAGTACCAGGCAAAATTTCACACTTAAAAATTATATTTTGCTTGAGAAAATGAAAGAATAAAGAATTATAGAAAAATGTATGAATATAGACAGTTGTAGAAGGGGCCCACTACCTTAAGACTAAGTCTCCCCAACTGCAGCAAGTGCTGTAGGCTGTCAGCTCTCGGTGGGTGGCCTCCTCAGGGCTTGCAGAAGCTAGAAAGACCCACCTCACCCAAGATCACACCCTTTGCCCAGGGTGGCCCTTCTCCACAGATAGATCTGTGTGAGTACGAAGGGCACAGCCTCCTGTGTCCCAGGTCTGAAAAGGTTATCCATGATTTGCAAATTCTCTATAAGATTGTCTGAGAACTCAGCTGAAATTGATTCATAGTTCAATCTTCTCTCTGCCCAATCCTGCCTCCTTCCAGAGATATTAATAATCACAAAAGAACTCCCTAACAAATACCTTATTTGCTAATCCTCATTTCAGAGTCATGTCCCAGAGAACCCAACCTGTGACCAGATGTACACTTTAGTTGAGAAAATTGAAAATTTGGAAAAATAAAACGTTTTTAAAGCACAATTTCCTGAATCCTCTCTTCTATTATCCAACTTACAACTAAATTCAGTAAGCCAGTAAAGAAGGCTGGAGAAGGAAGAAGTCAGTTGACAGACAAGCATCACCATGAGCAGATCATCAGGAAATGCCATGTTGCTAAAAGCCAGTCTTTCAAAGCAACTGGGGACTTAATTTGCTTGATGTCTGGGAGATAAGATGCCCCAAAAGAATATAATATGGTCACTGACCACAGGGAATTAGGTATCCAACAGGCCTGAATTGGAATCTTCTCTCTACAACTTACTGGTTGAGTGAATTTAGGCAAGTTTTTTGACTTCTCTAAGCTTTAATGTCAAAGATAATAGCCAGTGAAGTTATTGTGAAATATTTAAGAAAGTCCCTGGCACATAGTAAACACTCACTAAATGGTAGATATACTTAATTTACCAAAAAAAAAAAAATGATTACTAAGAAAGCGGAAAGATAATGATCTTTGATTGTCAGTCTCCCAACCTGAAAACAATGACCATTATTGTCGCAAAGGAGAAAATAATCATCTGCACCTTGGTTTTCAGTGCTCAGAAATGAGAACCCTGTGTGTTCATAAAGAAACAGAGGAAGAAATATGAGAGAACCCCAAACCTGTTTGCTTCTGGAAAGATGATAAATGGATGGGGTATTCCCATTTCCAGAACATTGTCAAGTATATGCATGACTTTTGGAATGTGGACTGAACTTTTATACCCACATGCAGAGAGCATGGACAGCTCATCTCCAGTGAAGATTATGTCCTTAAAACTAAGCATGGGTAACTTGCAACTTCCAACATGACAGAATAAGGAGATGGGAAAAATTTCTTTTTCCCAAAATCAATTATAAAGTTGGACACAGCAGTCAAAAGCAGCCATTTCAACAGTCTGGAATTTTCCTGAAGTCATACAACAAAATGAGAAGCATTTATTCACAAAATTTACCTAGCACTGGGTAAGAACAGCACATGTCTGGCATTTTGCCCAGAGCTGCTACCTCCCTCCTCCAATTCCCACCCCAATAGTCCAACTAGAGTGGAGAAAGCCATGAAAATAATAAGCTGTGCTGTTGTTGTTGTTGCTGCTGCTGCTGCTGCTGCTGCTGCTGCTGCTAGCTAAGGCTTCCCTGATTTCAAGCAATTTTAGTTGGAAAGAAGACCTTGGTGACAAGGGAGGGTTAGGGCTCCCTTGGCCTGAGGTTGCTAGCCCTTTGGAGGTAAGCAGTGGACTGGCAAACTAACCAGAGTTTTAACAAAGGAGTTAGAAAACATGAGACCTTCAGAGAGGGCAAGACAAACTCTTCAAATGCCCTAAGTTAACTAAAGGTTATATACATGCACAGTCACCCATATATTCTTGATTGACAAGACCTGCATCTGGGCACACAGAAGAGACTCAAAAGAACTGATGCAGTCTTAAAAATAACCTGAAATTTGAATGCACTCCCCGTCCCACACCCAGATCCATCAGCAGAGAATTTAAGGTACACTGGCTCAAGATGTGCAAGCCTCTAAACAATAATTGGCTAAACACTAAACCATTTAGACACAGAGATGATTCTAGAAAGCCAAGCTTCAAAATAAAAATGATAAAAACAAACTAAGTAGAGGCATCTGGAGCCATACATTGCCGGGGTGACAGACTTCCCAGACTTAATCTAGGCAAGTTATTAAACAAACAAGTAAACAAATAAAAACAAATTCTTCAAATGAAAGAATCAGAATCCAGAGTTGCTATAAGAGATTACCTACAATGTCCAATTTTCATCAATAACAACAAACAAAAACATTAAGACAAGCAAATAAACAAGAAATTATTACCTATACTCAGGGGAGAAAACCGCTTAATAGAAAAAGTCTGAGAGAATAGAGATGTTGGGCTTAGCAGACAAACCCTTGACAGTAGATGTCATAAATATATTTAAATAATTAGAAGAAACTATATTTAAAGAATTCAAGAAAAAATATGACAATGCTTTAGCAAACAGAGAATCTCAAAAAAAGAGATACAAATTATAAAAGAAGTAAAAGAATATTCTGAAGTTGAAAAGTACCATAACTGAAGTAAAAAATTCATTACAGGGTTTCAGAAGATTTGATATGAATAAACATATGGAAACATGATCATAGATTACTAGAAATTATCCAACTAAAAAACAAGAGGGAAAAAGATTGATGGAAAACGAAGAGTCTCAGATTCCTATGGGGCCCTCTCAAGCATATCAACATATATGTAAAGTTTGTTTAAGAAGGAGAAAGACAAGGAAACTTACAAAATTTGAAGAAATAGGGGCCAACACCTTCCCAAATTTAATGAAAAATGTTAATCTGCAGATCAGGAAGTTCAATTAACTTCAATTAGGATGAACACTGAAACATCTGCACCTGGAAATATCAGAGTCCAACTCTTAGATGGCAAACAAACAGAAAATCTTGAAAGCATCAAGAAAGAAATGACTCATCTTGCATAGGTAAACATCAAGGCAGTTAATGACTACCTTCTCATCAGAAACAAAGAGGCCAAAAGAAAATGGAATGACAACTCAAAATACTAAAATGACTGAAGTGTACACTTGCAGTAGCTAAATTTTATGGTAGCTAAATTATAAGTTAATAAATCTGTTGAAACAAAATCAGTTTAAGGGTGAGAGACTACAGCATAGGCATACCTGAGACCATTCCTGGGAAGAGTCAGCCTCTCCAGTTCTCTCCTTCTACTTCTTCCTTTGTCTTTTTCCGAGCCTCCTTGCTTCTTTATCCTCCCCTCATCATCCCTCACTTCTTCCAGAACATGACTTCTGTCGCAGCTATAACCCATGGAGATTGCTCAAGACCAGAAATAATCCTCAAAGATAGAGAGGCTCCAACTCCTGTTTGTGAATTAGAGAAATCCTCGGAGAGGCCTTCTCTGTATTCAGATCTTCCTCATTTCTTTTGTAATGAACTTCTATTTCCAATTATCAGTCTGATTTCATAAATCTTTAACAAAAGGAGGGGGAGAGAGGTAACTATGACTCTCAGAACTATAATTTCAAAGTGCCTAGCATTCAAAGAGAGACAGTTTAAGAAATCTAAAGGGGAGTTGCCATTTACATGGTGGGCCATGGTTCAGCGATTTAGCATCACAGTTTTCATGCAAATCTAGACAACTTAGCATCATGGTAAAGTCATTAATGGCATACTTTTGTTATTTATGCCAATATTTTCTATGGAAAAAATAACTTCATTTACTTCTATGCATTCATTAGAAGTGAGTAAAGGGCAATGGTTCTTTGAAAATCAACATACACTAAAAGCTGAATCTTTCTGTAAGAATAGTCAGATATGGGGGAATTTGGGCAGCCTTTCAAATCAAAACTGAACATAACAGATAGGGGCTAGCATCAGGTGGAAAAAGTTACGCAGTGTTCTTGGAGCCTGGTGCTGACACTGTACTGCGTAAGCTGGTACACTTGGTTGGTGCAGTATGCTACAGGGACATTCAAATTAAGCTCCTTTTTACAGTGCTGAAAGGACATAATGTGATACAGGCTTCACAAAACAAACTTTTATCAAAAATGAAATATCAATTATTACAATTCTACCCAAGCCAGCAGCTTGATCTGGTGGGAAAAATCTAAGGCAGCAGGTCCTAAAAGCAAAGCCTTGGGCTAAGAATCAAGAATTCATTCTGGTTTTACTGTTCAAACGTTATATAACCCAAAACACGGCTTTACTTTCATTGGGCCTCAGTTTTCTCATCTGTAAAATAAAGGAAACTAGTCCATCTATTCCCATGTTCCCCTTCATTAAAATAAATGAAGCTTATAAAATAGTCACCAAGCTCACCTCATTTTTGTTAATTTCTAGCTCATAAGTCATTTTTAAATGTTTGCTCAGGACTGGTTGTTACCCTTCCTGAACAATCTGGCAGGGAACAACTTGTTATAAAATTTACCAAATTATTTATATGGTTAAGGAACTTCCACATCATGACTGGATAGGAAAGAGCTTCAGACTAATATCCACATATCCACAGAATTGCTTTCTTTGAGATATTTTTTCCCTTCTTTTTTTTTTTAATTGTGTCTGGGATTTCATCACAAAATATTCAAAGTATTCCGCTCACTTTCCATGCAATTGTTAAAAGGATTAATGAGATATAAACCGAGATCAATCCACCAGCCTTTCTACCGAGTTATTCACCACCTTTGTGCCTCATAAAATCTACCCCTTATGCTCCCGACATTCTTTTGGAAGGAATTTCTCTACCTCAGCAAGACATTTAAGGAAATGAATCTTGCAAAAGCAAAGAGGTAGAGGATCTACCCTAGGGTGTTCTGCTTTGCTTTGAGCAGGTAGTCAATGTTGAGCAAAGAGAAACCAGATAAGAGGAGAAAAAGAGAAAGAGAATAAATTTACAGATGGAGAATCCACTCAGTTTGCTCCCTACATTGAGTGATTACCCTACATTAAGGAACCCCATTGCCCCTACCTTCCCTGAGGAAAAGCTCCTATTTTTGTGTTTTCCTGCCAGACCTCATTGTTGAGAGGTTTATGTTTCAAGCTAGCTATTTCTCTGAATCAACTGGTGGAATTCTCTCATTTGCATTAGCTGTAGTCTTCTGGGAGCCTGTCCAGTAGAACAGGAACAGGGAGATTTATTTGCATGCGGGCTTACTGATTTTGCACAACTTAATAAGCAGGTGAAAGAGAATCATCTTGCAAAATACACATTATCTTTAGATAGTCCTTAGCTGTCAATAGTCAGGCTTTTTAAGGATCACATTTGACAAAAAGCAACGTTTGCTTAACGTTATTGCTCCTTAGAGAAGTCATGTTGTAATAACTTAATAAGAAACCAATGCTTTATTTCAGCAAATAGATTTTACCCCCTCCTCTTAACTCTCTTTGTAATGTCACTACCAATATTTTTCTAAACAAATTCAATTCTTAATAAATCAATGAGAACTAAATTCCAATAATTATTTTCCATCAAGATTCAAAGTTATTTTACTACACTGGATTTCTGTTAAGTGTATTGATTCTCTCCAAGATTCAGGAAAGGGAGTCAAGATGCATAGCAATTGGACATGATTCGAGGATGTTGTGCTTGAAGTAACTAATCATGGCCACACATCTCTCCCTTCCCTGACCAAAACTTATACCAGTTCTGTGGTGGGAAGGTTAGACTACCATCTGTGATTTTTAATGAAAAATGATCCCAAGCCATAAGAAGCGGCTAACCCTCACCACAGCAGCTGGGCTCTGTCTCCAAAGAGAATTATAGGGGAATCATCGCATGCATAGCATTGCTTTGCAAGAATCTGATTAGATACAGCGTGGTAACCAAAAATGTGAACAAGCACAGTATAACTTTAGAAAGTGAGATTTACTATTCTATTCTCAGTTCCACATACTTTCTAGATTTCGTGAGTAGAAAGCCATTGTTTCTCTAACTTTTGTAGAAACAAATCATTTTACTTGATCTATTTAGAAATACAGTTATGGAAGGAGGAAAATCAAATGGAGATATGAAAATCAAAGTCAAGTTTCCTCCCTCACCAACGTGACTAAAGTGAAGCACCAGAGCAGGATGGACTCTACAAAGGTAGAATGCATAACCTTTGTAAGAGTGTGAGGTCAGAAAGGAATTGGAGGAAACTAAAATTGTGTGAGGCAGAGAAAGAAAAGTAGCATGTCTAATGAATTTAATGAACTTAAGAGTAACTAAACTTTTCCCACAATGTTTCTTGAAACAAAGCCCAAAAAGTCACACCATTTTAGAAGATCAAGGGAACAAAATCCCATCAAAAGCAAAGATGGGAAAACTAAAGAACCCACAGAGCCCGAGAATTTTGCCGCTATTGCAGAATGCAGGCCCCACATTGCCAAATTTTCTCATTTGTTAAGAAATTCTTTCCTCTTTTCTGTGCATGCTGGGGAATCAAACTCAGGGCATGTTAGTCATGTGCTCTACCACTGTGTTACACTCCCAGCCTTGAAGATGCTAGAAGTCTTATATAAAAGTGCACGACTTGTAAAAGCCTAAACAAAACACCTGTGCATACTAGATGTAAGCCAGAAACCACCTGTTTGCAACACTCTTATTTCACAAAAGGACACTGAAGCCCAAGGAGTGTAAATTCAAAACCAAATAGCTATCTTTGGACAAATATAATTTTCCTGATACTGATTCCGTGTTCTGTCCATGCCCTTCAGTAACTGGCTTACCCTAAATATGTCAACAATATAAAGATTATGGGAAGGAAAAATAAAACTACAGGTGATAAGACTCTGCCATTCTCATATTAGCCACCCAGTTTGCAATATGCTGCAAAACAAAAGAATCTAAGCCTTCCCATCAGGCATGCATATGCTAGAAGAAGCATGAAGCTTGTGATATGCAGCCATGGATCTTTTGATACACGGGACACTTCTCAGATTAGACTCTGACTCAAGGGGTGCAAACCATCTTCTTCTAGGATTGTGACACTTTCTCAAAATGACAAACGTGTTGACATAAGGCAATAAACACAACTGACCAGTATTTTCTAAGAAGATTTTACTCGTTAATGCCTTGAAATAACAAACGCTATTTTAAAACATTTAAAAATAACTTATACTGCAGTATTTACTTGTTCTTGTTGAGAACTGCAAACAAAAATAGCCACTCATGAAGACTTGCATAAGATTGTGCTATGATTTTCCAATGAAATCAGGACAGATTCTCTGAGGTCAGAGATTAAAATCCACAAAACAAGTAATGCAAACTAAGAGGGATATGTCATTACTTCAAAGAAAAAAAATGTGATATTTTACGTAACAATGTTATTAGGGTACAGTGACTTGCATCGTGTAATTGTATGGGATGTATTATGTATGCATGATAGATCTACAAAACAGTTGAGGACTGGTGTTTAAGTTGTGTCTTAGAGGAAACTTCAGCAAGAGTTCTAAGATAAGAATTTAAGTAACTAATAATAGAAATATTAGCAGAACAAATAACAAATTTTAGTTTTAAAATGCAAATATTTCTTTTCAAAGAAGATCTGATACATGTAATTCAGACATTAATATGTTTTTATAATAAAGTTGATAATCAAAGCATGGCTTGGCACATTCACTGACTAACTTTATCATGTATTTCATTTACAATTGTTATAGTCAACAAATGAAGATAGTTGGAAGAAATTGCTTTAAGAAGGGTTGACTTCATTTCTTATCAAATGTCACTAATCGGTCTATTTTCTGCCATTGCACAGTCTCAGAAGACTCTGGGACTGTGAGATGAATTATACTTACTACAGACTATACAACTAAATGTCCTCTTATGTTATCAAAAGGAATCAAATTAGAGCAGCAGTGCATTGTAAATAGCTGGTCACATGATCCAGACATTAAACTAGAAGGTCATTTTGTTAGGACGCAGACGCTTAAAAAAGATCTAGGAAGACAGGAAACTGAACCAATAACTAAATACTACCATGATCTCATGCTTCATTTTGGGAAACAGTGTAGAGGCAATAAAGAGAATTTTAGGACTATTTTAGATACAAGTATGCAAGGATGGTAAGCTTGCTGTCTGCAAAGGAGCTAACTGCTCCCTTATAAATGTCAGAACCGACTGCAGAAGGATCCAGGCCAATATAACATCATCTCAAAAAATAACAGCTATTATTATAGATCATGCTGCAAATGGTATTTTGAATCATACCATCCATACCAATGTAAGTTTCCAAAAGGTAAGTCATGTCGTTCCATTACATTTCAATAGCATATCTCTAACCAGATTCTTAAGGTCCAACATTCAAATAGGAGCAAACCCTGGGACACTATTTTTTACTATATTTCCCATAATGAGAAAAAAATTTCTCTTCCAAACATGCCATATTTGTTTAAGAAACATGAAAATTCCAACCTCGTATTATACCATTTGTCACATCTCATGTACATACTCTTTTAAAGTCAGGACCAGGTTTTATTTATTTTTACATTTCTTACCATCTAACAATGCTTTGAACAGTGTAGATGTTTAGTGTTTGTAAATTGATAGTCATCAAATCTCCTTTCATTCATCCATGCAATTAATCAACCTACTCATTCAGACAATTCAAATTTTTTATAAAGTAGGAAATATAAGCGTGCTCTTGCCCCATATGCTTTATTTCGTACATTTTTACCAATTAAGGTTGCTGTTCTTCATTCTATGAAGCATGTTTTCTCCCTGAACCTTCTAGATTTAGTAATAATGGGAAAATAAAAGTAATAAATTCAAATTCTGTTTATAACAGAAATATGGTCCGTAAATCCCTTCCTTACATTTAATGGCATGTAAGAGCTCTATCTTCTCATGGAGAACTTACAAGGGTTGCAATACCAATCCCTTGTGTCATGAAACTTAATCCCCCAGCGTCTGGCCAAATTTAAATTGGAACACATCCACTGCGCTTTCATAATCCAGCAAGATGCTAGCAGGAATTCTGGGACCATTTATCTCATCCTTCTCAGTTAAAGGGGGTCCCTTCTCCCTTTTACCCTGAGAAATATCCCTTGGCATGGTCCCTAAGCTACTGTTATTTTGGATTTTCAGTTAGCAGCTTGAGCTGACAGTGTCAAATTCTGGCTGTGTTAGGGCAGAGACTGTGACCACGCTCTGAGAATCACACCTCTGCTGACTACCCACTTCATCCATCTCCAGACTAATTTTCTAAGCAGCATATGGCAATAAAGAGAGATTAGAGTTGGAAGGCAGAAGACCTGGCTTTTGCTCCTAGCTGTCACTACTTTTGGTCAAATAGAGTAACCCTTTAAATACGATTTCTCATGAGTAAAATGAAGAGCTTGAATAAAATGTTTCCGAAAGTAACTTTCAGAGTTGAAAACCTACAGCCTCAGTCTCTTAAAACCATGATTTTCTGGTCTATTAAATGAAGAGGCTGTCAAGATTAAACTAGAAAATAGAAATATTAGATCATGGAATTTAACTCATTTGTCACTGCTACAGCTCATGTGGACCAGAACAGTGCCTACCACTTTGTAGGCACCCAATAAATATTTGTTAGCCACACTGGTGCTGACCAAGGAGATGATCCAATATTTTGCTTATCTATGATCAGTACCAGCCATCACAGCTGTCCCACCCTTTACATTTCACCTACTTGTCTTGGGTATAATTTAACATCAAGCCTATATTGGAGAGATCCCATGGTTTTTGCTCTAAATCTCTTAAGTCCCTTGGCGGCCATGGTAGAATTGTAGGATTGGTCTGGGTCACCCCATTTTCAATATGGTATACCCAGTTTTTAAATAATGCTGCCAACTGCTGAGAACAACTTTGGCAACTGAAGAACAAAGGCACTTGTTTTCAGATGGCTGCTTGGAAAAGTTTATCAGGGAAAAGCTATCTCCAGTCACCCTCCTGGCCTGAGACACACATTGATCAAAAGTTCTGCATTACTTGAAATGTTTATTGTGAGAAAACATGTCCATTAATTATGCCAATTTTTGTTTTCAGGTATGTATATTCTACTTACTCTGTTTATACTTATTCTTTAGGAAATTTAGGACATTAATTCCCAAAACATTTCCTCCCAAAAAATGTAATCCTCAGAAACTAGAGTTTTATTTCTATGAAAGAGACCAGTGGGTGAGGGAAAAATATGTAGGAAAATACTTTTGGAAAAATATCACATGCATAACAAACATTGTAATGTTAAAAGTTCTAATAAGTCCTATAGAGAAGAAATCAACTTGTTTTTCTAGCATTTCTCCAATCTTTTGACGAAGAAATATTTTCATTTTCTACTAGAATGAAGGAACTTTTTTTGAGAAATGCTCATAAGTCTCTTCTAGTTAAATATAAAGAAGGAAATACAACAAAATTTACTAAGAAATGGAAACCTTTAAATTCATACTGCTAAAATAATTTCATCTTAAAATTAACCTATGAGTAAACTGTCTATTGAGGAAGGAGGCAGTTCAAGCTCTGATTGGTGCTGACATTGAACTGTCCAAAGGCAAGGTCCATTGAGGCACATTTTCTTCACAAGAGAACAGTCTGTAACCTCGGCTCTTCTAGCCAAGTTAGTGGGTAAGGATTGGGATGCATTTACAGACCAAAACTAGACTGCCACAAAAGGGCTTCTGACCAATACAGGAAATTTTTCCTAGATGAGTGCAGACAGGAGACCATCTTCTTCCTGCCAGATAACTCCTCACAGATTCATTTTCGACAAGGCAAAAAGTTTGGTTTTATTTTAAAACTGTTTTGAAACATATATCCACATTGGAGGAAAAACACACGTCCTAAATTTATTCCATTTGATATATTTGCACAAGAGCAAGAGGAAAAGCTTGAGTCAAAGACCAATGCAATTGACGGAGATCACATGTGAACCAGAAGTACCTGTATTGGAGAATGATGTCCAAACAAGACTGATTGAGTTAGTGGGTACACTGCCCTTAAGAGTCACACATGTAGCCCCATACCTATCAGGAAATGTTCACAGTTATCTTAGTTGCTTAACATAACTGTAGGTGGCCCTTGGCTTTTGATTTGACACGAATACTATGGAGTGTTTGGTGTCAGGCACCTGGGCACCTGCACCTTATTAACAGCTCTTCCACAGACCCTCTGCTGCCAGAAATAGAAACAATGGTCTGTTCTCATCTAGAAGATGTTTAATCTCTCTAGCAGAAAGACAGATCAGATGTAGAAAAAACCAGGATCAAATTTCTTGCTTCTATCCTGGTGCGGTAGTGCTGAAATTTGGGGACTGAAGCAGGAGGATCACAAGTAAGGGGCCAGTCTTGGCAACTTAGCAAGACTCTGTAACAAAATAAAACAAAATGGGCTGGGATATAGCTCAGAGGTACAGTGCATGCATGAGGTACATGCATGAGGCCCTGGGATCAATCCTTAATACTGGGGGGTAAAAAAGAGGCTTGCTTCTGTGGTAGACTCTTCATCTGTATTGTGGGAACTCACCATGCAACTTGGTAATTGGTTGTAGGCAGGGAGAGATCAAAGCTAGAGACTGAAATTGACATTCATTGAGAGCAGTTCACAGAACAGTGTTGATCATGGCAACAAGGAGCAGAGGAAAAGCAATATTTTTACAAGACACAAGAAGGCTTTTGTAGTAGATGGTTAGTCCTTGTACCAAATTCATAGTAACTAAATCCCCAAAGTCCAGACTCTTAATTTCAGGACATAAAACATCTTCATTTTACAGATCTCTTCATTGCATTGTCTACCCATGCATCTTCACATCAGATAGCCACTAATAATACCAGCTGACATTTATTTACTGAGCTCCTATTAGATACCCTGAAACATGCAAAGCACTATACCTACATAACTCAGTTACTCCTCACTGCAAACCAGCAAGGTAAATAATGTTACTCTCCATATATATAGAAAAGGGTCAGGCTTGAAGAAGTTAAATAACTTACCCAAAATTATACTGCTAGGAAGCAAGTGATGGTGGCAGGCTGAAGCCAAACACTGACTGACCAATGGTCCTGCTCCTAATCACAAAGTCAGGCTGCTTCGATGAACAAAGTTTAATTTCCTGCAACACAACCTCCAAGGTATGCACCCTTGTTTGAAGACCAAGCAGATCCCTGCATCTTTCCCGCTGTGAAAGGACACTAGAGCTAACAGTTTCCTTATCTCACAGCTTTCCTGAAACAAGATACCATTGACTCTGTGGCTCAAGAATCTTCAGAACTTATACTTTCCCAAGTGATCCAACATTTATATTTCCTTGTTTTTGTAAGCAAGACCCTTACACAGTTCATCCATGGTGGATTCAGGTGGTGTCTCCTTGACCTGTACTCTAGCCCTGTATAGTTACATTCATGGTCAGCTTTGCTGCTCCGTTTTACAGGCCTGGGTGTTGTGCAATCTTTATGTTGCATTTAACTGACTGAAGAGAAAGTCTCTTGTCTAGGGACAGGGACCACAGACCTCAATCCTAGAATAAGAGGAATAGTATCTTCCTCTCCTCAGTTGCCTTTGGTCAAATAAGAGCAACAATTTTAAAAACAGCTTGTTAGCTTCATGACAAACAGGTAAACTATCATTTAATCAGTTCTGCTTAGTACAGCAGTTTCCAGGTCTCTAAGGATAGACCATAGTAACAGTTCTTTGCTGATCTGCTTTACACACACACACACACACACACACACACACACACATCTATTAAAAGAAAATCCTTTAGAACAGATGTGTTGACAAATCCCTGTCCACAAAGCAGTTAAGCTATTTAACAAAAAATGTTGGTTCAGTATTTGTTCTATCTGTTGTCACTGTATGTGTTTGCTGAGTCTCAGTGGGGTGCACTGGAGGAGGTGGGGTGGGGAGAACAGAGAAAGAAGCATTAGCAAAACCAGGTGAGGATGAAAGAAAACAGAAACAGGGCACAGTGAGAGGAAGGGAGGGAGAGAGAGAAAGAGAACACCATGCAGGACAGTTAAAACAAAAGTCACAGAAGTAGTTGATAGCAGGAAAATGACACCATATTTGCCCATCAGATGATGTTAATCCCAACAGTTCTTCTCCCAATTTGGCAATCCTAAAATATCTTCCAGACCCACGACAGAGCCCAGGCCTCAGCCTAGGGCCGCCCCCACCCACTCAGCCCCAAGACTGCCCCTACAGATCTGCATTGGAGCCCAGGTACAGGTCAGACCCGGGACCACCCCTACTGACCCACCCAGGAAGCCTAGCCCGCCTTCATCTTGGGTCACTGCAGCCATCACCATAGCCTTCACCACATGGTAGCCTCCACCTTGGGACAACAGACAGGGCCTAGAAGCAGCTGCATCTCCAAACAGGCAGCCATTGTAAAACACACCCTTCCAGCCCCATCTCTTAAAGTAGTTGTATTAATCTTAGGGCACTGTCACTGCTATCTTGAGTTACCTCCACTATTGCCACCACCACCTTAAGTTGCAGAAGCATCCATCTTGGGAAACCAGCCAGGGACTGGAAGCCCAACACCAAGGTGAGGTACAGGTAATCTGCAAGGACACTACAAGATTATAGGGTAGAAACTGTAATGCCTTAGATCTGCACTGCAAGAAAGAAAGACACATAGACATCATGAAAAAAAAAAAAACCAAGGGAAAAAAGTGCCCCAAACAAACCAAGATACTACAATAATAGAATCCACTGACAGCACTGTTGATGAAATGCCAGAGAAGGAGTTCAAAATGTACATAATTAAAATGATCTACAAATTAAAGAATGACATAAGAGAGCAAATACAGGCAAAAATTGATCACTCCAACAAAGAAATAAGGAAGCAAATACAGGCAACCATTGATCACACCAACAAAGAGATAAGGGAACAAATACAGGTAGCAAAAAGATTACTTCAAGAAAGAGACTCTGAAAAAGAAATCAGAAATCCTTGAAATGAAAGAAATAATAAACCAAATAAAAAACTCAATAGAAAGCATCACCAACAGACTAGATCACTTGAAAGACAGAACATCAGATAATGAAGACAAAGTATACAATCTTGAAAATAAAGTTGGCCACACAGTGAAGATGGTAAGAAACCATGAACAGAACATCCAAGAAATATGAGATAGCGTCAAAAGACCAAATCTAAGATTTATTGGGATAGAGGGAGGCACAGAGATTCAAACCAAAGGAATGTATAATCTCTTCAATGAAATAATATCACAAAATTTCCCAAACATGAAGAATGAATTGGAAAATCAAAAAAGGCTTACAGGACACAAAATGTACAAAATTACAACAGATCTACACCAAGGCACATTAGAATAAAAATGCCTAGCATACGAAATAAGGATAGAATCTTAAAGGCTGCAAAAGAGAGGAAGCAAATCCCACACAGTGGGGAGACCAATTTGGATCTCAGCAGATTTTTCAACCTAGACCCTCAAAGCCAGGAGATCATGGAACAACATTTACCAAGCTCTGAAAGAAAATGAATGCCATCCAAGAATCTTATATCCAGCAAAATTAAGCTTCAGATTTGATGATGAAATAAAAACCTTTCATGATGAACAAAAGTTAAAAGAATTTACAGTGAGAAAGCCTGAACTACCATTCTCAGCAAAATATTCCACAAGGAGGAAATGAAAAACAACAATGAAAATCAGAAAAGGGAGGAACTACACTAAAGGAAAGGCCAATCAAGGGAGAAAACAATTCAAATTAAAAACCAAAAATAAACAAAAAGGTCCAGGAATACAAATCATAAATAATAACCCTGAATGCGAAGAGCCTAAACTCATCAACTAAAATACATAGACTGACAGATTGGATTAGAGAGAGAGAGAGAGAGAGAGAGGAGGCACTGGGTTCAATTCTCAGCACCACATATAAATACAAAAACATAACAACTAACTAACTAAATAAATAAATAAATAAGACAGACCCAACAATATGCTGCCTTGAAGAGACTCATCTCACAGGAAAAGACATCCACAGACTGAAGGTGAATGCGTGGGAAAAAACATCACTCACATGCACTGTGTAAACAAGCAGGGGTTTCCATACTCATATCAGATAAAGTGGACTTCAAAACAAAGCTATGGAAAAGTGATAAAAAAGGACATTTCCTACTGGTTAAGGGATTCATACAGCAACAACACATAACAATCATAAATATCTCTGCCCCAAATAATGGAGCAACTATGTATATTAAACAAACCCTTCTCAACTACAAAAATCAAATAGACTACAATACAATAATACTGAGTGACTTTAATACACCTCTCTCATCACTGGATAGATCTTCCAAACAAAAACTAAACAAAGAAACTATAGGACTCAATAAAGCATCAGACTTAACTGACATATATACAATATTCCATCAATCAATGAGCAAATACACTTTCTTCTCAGCATCACATGGATCTTTCTCTAAAATAGACATGTTATGCCACAAAGAAAGTCTTAGTAAATACAAAAGAATAGAGATACTACCCTGCATTCTATCTGACCATAATGGAATAAAATTAGAAATCAATGATAAAATAAAAAATAGAAGCTACTCCAATACCTAATAATATGCTATTGAATGATGCATGGATAACAGAAGACATCAAGGAGGAGATTAAAAAAAATTCTTAGAGGTAAATAAAAACTTTGTACAACCTATCAAAATCTCTGGGACACTATGAAGGCAGTGCTAAGAGAAAATTTCATTGCATTAAGCTCATTCACTAAAAGAAGAAAAAGTCAACAAATAAATGACTTGATATTACATCTCAAAGCCCTAGGAAAAGAAGAACAAACAAACACTAAAAGTAGTAGAAGACAGGAAATAATTAATATCAGGGTGGAAATCAATGAAATTGAAACAAAAGAAACAATTTTAAAAATTCACAAAACAAAAAGCTGGTTTTATAAAAAAAAATAAGTAAAATAAAACTGCCACTTAGCCACCCTAATGAAAAGAAGGAGAAAGAAAACTCAAATTACTAAAATTTGTGATGAAAAAGGAAATATGACAGATAGTACTGAAATACAGAAGACAATTCAAAACTATTTTAAAAATTTATACTCCAGTAAAATAGAAAACCTCTAAGATACCAACAAATTTCTAGAGGCATATGATCAACCTAAATTGAGTCAAGAGGACATGCACAATTTAAACAGATCAATTTTAAGCAAGTAAATAGAAGATCTCATCAAGAAAAGCCTGGGACCAGACAGACTCACAGCTGAGTTCTTCAAGACCTACAAAGAAGAATTAATACCAATACTCCTCAAATTATTCCATGAAATAGAAAAGGAGGGAACCCTTCTAAACTCATTTTCTGTAGCTAGTATCATCCTGATACTAAAACCAGGCAGAGACACATAAAGGAAAGAAAATTTCAGACCCTTATCCCTGATTAACATGCATGCATACATTCTCAATAAAATTCTGAAAAATTTCATACAAAAACATATTTAAAAAACAGTGCACCATGATCAAGGGATGCAAGGTTGGTTCAACATATGGAAATCAATAAACATAATTCATCACATCAATATATTTAAAGATAAAAATCATATGATTATACCAATTGATGCAGAGAAAGCATTTGACAAAATACAGAAGGCTTTTATTTTCAAAACACTAGAAAAATTAGGGATATTAGGAATACATCTCAATATTGTAAAAGCTACATATACTAAACTCAAGGCCAATATTATTCTAGATGGAGAAAAACTGGAAGCTTTCCCTCTAAAAACTGGAACAAGACAGGGATGCCCTCTTTCGCCACTTCTATTCAACATAGTCTTTGAAACTGTAGCCAGAACAATTAGATAGATGAAAGAAATTAAAGGGATACAAATAGAAAAAGAAAAACTCAAACTATCATTATTTGCTGATACATGATTCTATACTTAGGGGATCCAAAACACTCCACCAGAAAATTTCTAGACTTAATAAATTAATTCAGCAAAATAGCAAGATATGAAACAATACCTATAAATCAAATGCATTTCTATACATCAGTGATGAATCCTCTGAAAGAGAAATTAGAGAAACTACCCATTCACAATAGCCTCAAAGAATAAATACTTGGGAATCAATTTAACAAAAGAGGTGAAAGACCACTACAATGAAAACTACAGAACACTAAAGAAAGAAATTGAAGAAGACCTTAAAGATAAAAAGATCTCCCATGCTCTTGGATAGGCAAAATTAATATTGTCAAAATGACCATACTACCAAAAGCACTATACAGATTCAATATGATTCCTATTAAAATCCCAACATCATTCCTTATAGAAATAGAAAAAACAATTATGAAATTTATTTGGAAAAATAAGAGACCCGAATAGCCAAAGCAATCCTTAGCCAGAAGAGTAAAGCAGGTGTTACCACTATACCAGACCTTAAACTGTACTACAAAGCTATAGTAACAAAGCAGCACAGTACTGGCACCAAAATAGAGTTGTAGACCAATGGTATAGAATAGAAGACACAGAAACAAACCCACATAAATACAGTTATCTCATACTAGACAAAGGCACCAAAAAACATACATTGGAGAAAAGATAGCCTCTTCAACAAATGGTGCTGGGAAAACTGGAAATCCATATGTAGCAAAATGAAATTAGGCCCCTATCTCTCACCATTCACAAAACTCAACTCAAAGTCAATCAAGGACCTAGGAATTAGACCACAGATCCTGCACCTAAGAGAAGAAAATGTAGGTCCAAATCTTCATCATGTCAGATTAGTCCCAAACTTCCTTCAGGAGACTCCTATAGAGCAAGAAATAAAATCAAGAATAAATAAAGGAGATGAATTTAAACTGAAAAGGTTCTTCTCAGCAAAAGAAACAATTAATAATGTGAAGAGAAAGCCAAAATTTTAGGAGCAAAAAAATGATAGATGGAGTTCTTCTTTTCCTATTCATATCCCTTTAATTTCTTTCATTTGTCTGAATAGAAGTGGTGAAAGAAGGCATACCTGTCCTGTTCTAGTTTTTAGAGGGAATGCTTCCAACTTTTCTCCATTTAGAATGATATTGGCCTTGAGTTTAGCATAGATAGCTTTTACAATGTTGAGGTGTATTCCTACCATCCCTAATTTTTCTAGTGTTTTGCCACACACACACATCAAATAGAACACTAATCTCTAGGGTATATAAAGAACTCAAAAAACTTAACACCAAAAAAAAAAAAAAACCCAAACAACACAACCAATAAATGAGCTAAGGAACTGAACAGACACTTCTCAGAAGGAGATATAAAATTGATCAATAAAATAACCCAATCAACAAATGGGCCAAGGACCTGAACAGACACTTCTCAGAGGAGGATATACAATCAATCAACAAGTACATGAAAAAATGCTCACCATCTCTAGCAGTCAGAGAAATGCAAATCAAAACCACCCTAAGATACCATCTCACTCCAGTAAGATTGGCAGCCACTATGAAGTCAAATAACAACAAGTGCTGGCGAGGATGTGGAGAAAAGTGTACACTTGTACATTGCTGGTGGGACTGCAAATTGGTGCGGCCAATTTGGAAAGAAGTATGGAGATTCCTGGGAAAGCTGGGAATGGAATCACCATTTGACCCAGCTATTGCCCTTCTCGGACTATTCCCTGAAGACCTTAAAAGAACATACTACAGGGATACTGCCACATGGATGTTCATAGCAGCACAATTCACAATAGCTAGACTGTGGAACCAACCCAGATGCCCTTCAATAGATGAATGGATAAAAAAAAATGTGGCATTTATACAGCATGGAGTATTACGCAGCATTAAAAAATGACAAAATCATGGAATTTGCAGGGAAATGGATGGCACTAGAGCAGATTATGCTTAGTGAAGCTAGCCAATCCCTAAAAAACAAATATCAAATGTCTTCTTTGATATAATGAGAGCAACTATGAACAGAGCAGGGAGGAAGAGCAGGAAGAAAAGATTAACATTAAACAGAGTCATGAGATGGGAGGGAAAGGGAGAGAAAAGGGAAATTACATGAAAATGAAGGGAGACCCTCATTGCTATACAAAATTACATATAAGAGGTTGTGAGGGGAATGGGAAAATAAACAAGGAGAGAAATGAATTACAGTAGATGGGGTAGAGAGAGAAGATGGGAGGGAAGGGGAGGGGGGATAGTAGGGGATAGAAAGGTAGCAGAATACAACAGTTACTAATAGGGCATTATGTAAAAATGTGAATGTGTACCTGACGTGATTCTGTAATCTGCATTTGGGGTAAAAATTGGGAGTTCATAACACACTTCAATCTAATGTATGAAATATGATATGTCAAGAGCTTTGTAATGTTGTGAACAACCAATAAAAAAAATCTCTAAAAAAATAGTAAAATAAAATTGATCAACAAATATATTTAGAAATGTTCAACATCTCTAGTAATTAGAGAAATGCAAATCAAAACTCTCCTAAGATTTCATCTTACACCAGTCAGAATGGCAATTATCAAGAATATAAACAACAATAAATGTTGGCAAGGATGTGGGGGAAAAGGCACACTCATACATTGCTGTGGGACTGCAAATTGGTGCAACCACTCTGGAAAGCAGTATGGAGATTCCTTAGAAAACCTGGAATGGAATCACCATTTGACCCAGCTATCCCACTTCTCAGTCTATATCTAAAGGTCTTAAAATCAGTATACTATAATAACACAGCCACATCAGTATTTACAGCAGCGTAATTCACAATTCACTGTGGAACCAACCTAGATGCCCATCAATAGATGAATGGATAAAGAAACTGTGACATATATATATATATATATATATATATATATATATATACACACACACACACACACACACACACACACAATGGAATATTACTCAGCATTAAAAGAGAAGAAAATTATGGCATTTGCAGGTAAATGGATGGCGTTGGAGAATATCATGCTAAGTGAAATAAGCCAATCCCAAAAAAACAAAGGCCAAATATTCTCTTTGATAAGTGGATGCTGATCCATAATGGGGGTGGGGCATGGGAAAAATGAAGGAATTATGATTGGGCAAAGGGGAGGGAGAGGAGGGAAAGGGGCATGGAGGCAGGAAAGATGGTGGAATGAGATGGACATCCTTACCCTAGGTCCATGCACAATTGCACATATGGTAAGACTCTACATCATGTATAACCAGAGAAATGAAAAGTTGTACTGCAAATGTGTACAACTGCAAATGTGTGCAAATGCATTCTGTTGTCATATGTACCTAATTAAGAATACATAAATTATTAATTAAAAAAAAACATCTTCCACCCTATACCTTCTCCTCCCCCAGTCACCCTTTCTTAGGGAAAGAAACCACAAGATTCTTAAGACTGGGATCTGTGAATCTTCTTGACTCCTTTCTTTTCACACCATCATGGAGCCAATCACCACTTTCTGATAATGTTTTCACTTTACAGTTGCTCATATCTGTCCCCTTCTCTCCAGTGCTATCATCATCTCTACTGTAGCGTCTTCAATCATTCTTTACTGTCCTTAGTCACACTTTCTTCCACTCCGTTCCTGACCCAGCAGCCCAGAAGATATTATTTAAAATGCCAAACATCACCTAACTTCATCTACAGTCTTTCTACTCCCATCTTTTTGCCCCCTTCTTCTGTGGGAAAGATGCTTAAAGTCTTTAACTGACACCCCCACAGCATTCTGAATAAACTTCTAACACTGAGAATGACAGACAAAAACCCTTTGACACTGGTCTTTGCCCATCTTTCCAGTTTCATCTTTTCTCCCATCTCTCTTACCAGTTTCTATCTGTACTCCAGCCACTCTTTTCAGCCCCTGAGCTTTTCCTGTCTCTGTAGCATTGCACCCAGAGAGCCCTTTCTGATTGGCTCATCAAACTCACCAACTCCATCTCCCACCTCCCACCAGCCCTTCAATTCTTTTTTTTTAATATTTATTCAGTTGTAGATGAACACACAGTATATTTATTTGTTTTTAAAGTGGTGCTGAGGATTGAACCCAGTGCTTCACACATGCAAGGTAAGCACTTTACCACTGAGCTACAGCCTCAGCAGCCCTTCAATTTTTTAGCTCTGGTTGTGGGTGAAATCAGGAACAAGGGAACTTTAGATCATTTAAATGCAGTTAATCTAGAAATTCATATGCAGCAAAATTAAATGAAACCCCTATCTCTCACCACACATAGAACTCAAAGTGGATCAAGGACCTCGGAATTAGACTAGAGACCCAGCACCTTATAAATAGATGTCCCTCAACACCTACAAAAGATTTGTTCCTCTTGAGATACCAAAATTTGTGAATGCTCACATCCCCTATATAAAAATGGCATAGTATTGCATATAACCTACACACATCATGCCATATACTTTAAATCAACTCTAGATTACTTACACTTAAAACAATGCAAATGTTATGTAAATAGTTTGGGGAATGATGACATGCAAAATAGTCTGTACATATTCAATATAAATGCAACTTTTTAGAATATTTTTTATACACAGTTGATTGAATCCATGGATTCAGAGCCATAGATATGGAAGGAAACACACACACACACACACACACACACACACACACACACGGGAAGGTGAGGGGAGAAAGAGGTGGTGTGGGTAGAGGGCAAATACAAGACTAGGAGAAGGATCCAGCAAACTCTCCCAACTGCCCCTTCCCTGAGATTGCCTGGCTCAGAGCCCTTGTCATTGTCACAGTCTTTTGTGGTATTGTTTGGGTTTTTTTGTTTGTTTGTTTGGTTGGTTGGTTGTTTGATACAGGGTCTTGCTAAGCTGCCCAGGCTGGCCTGGAGCTTGTGTCCACTTGCCTCAGAGTCCCAAGAAGCTGGGATTACAGGTGTGCACCACCATACCTGGATACCACAGCCTTTCAATCACCAGAAGTTTTCACCTCTTTGGGAGCAAGAATTCTGTCAGGATATGCTCAACATAAGCCTGATGCTCTGGATGCAATAGCAATTGCTTCTTGAATAGAAAGAACCCGTGCTCATACCCAAACTTTCCTTATTGAGAAACTATTATTTGCAAAGACTATACACTAAAGGATGGGAGGTGGGAAGTAAAATTTCCACATCCTGCAGCGCTAGATTTTTGCTTTAACATAATTTGGATTGAATAAAACCATCTGAATAACCCATCTGGGTGGTTAAAATGGAAGTTTTACCTGCAAATAGGAACAGGCACTTTAAAAAAATACTTTGTATAGTATAAATTATTCTCACTGATGGAATCCTATCTGCAGTTTAATCACAGAGTTTATTGATGTTTCCATAAATGTATCTGTACTGAAAGCACAGTTTATTTTCTGGACCAAAGAGTTCTAATTTCAACCACCCCAGAGAATACCCATCATTTTCATCCAATTCCTTGACTTCATAGGAGGTCTTCCTTTCTCCTCAATGGGACAAATGAACCATTTTTCCATCATTTAAGCTCACAGTAGCTGCTATAGAGGAAGTCCTCTGCACAAGAGAGAGCAATTCATTAGGCACTCAACAATACTACACTAAGTATCAGGAGGAGAAATTAAGGACCTAAATAAAGACACTGCCATTGAGGAATATCCACTTTTTGACACAAATAGTCAGCAGTTTTGAAGAAAACTGCTGTTAATGCTATGTATCCTTCCCAGTTTATAAACCTCTTTTCTCTGTTTCTTTACCCTTTCTGATTTCCTGGCCTCTCTGGCCACTGACATTAACAATCACAAGCTACTCAGATCTCTCAGAGTAAGACCAAATGTTTCTCTTGTTCCTTCCCTCAATTTCTACTGCACTCCCTCCCCAAGGGGGAAGTTAGAATACTCTCTCCTCACCAGTGTAGAGTCCTTCTGCAAAGTATTTAACTTCTCTGCACTACAATTTCTGTGGATGGAAGTCACATCTGCATACTCTTTTATGTCAGTTTAATATATCAGTTGAGATGATGAATACAAAATATGCTAGCACCGAGTGCTACACAAATCTCATTGTCGTGATAACATTTCTGATACATTAAAAAGATAAGAAATAAGCCTGTGATACCACCTGGACCAAAACAGTTCATTTGCTCTTGATTTATAACTCTGCCCAAATATACAGTCCTGACGTCAATCTCAAATTTGAAAATATATATGGTGGAAGGATGGGGATGCAGGGAAATTAAAGATGAAAGAAGAAGTAAATTAAGTGACAAAAGATACAGATTTTCACACTATCCCTTTGGGAGGCATTGTTATGTTGGTCATAAGGATAATAGTGATAGTGGTGTTAATAATATATATGTAATATTTAGTAAGCAATTAATTATGTTCCAGGCATTCTTTTAAGTGCTTTATAGGTTCTAACTCTCTGTTCTTCCAACATCCTCATGGCATAGGAACTATTATTACTTTTATTTTACAGAGAGAGAAATTGAGGCAAAGAGTTACTAAATTCTGCAATCTGAGTCCAAGGCCCATACTCTTGACCACACTGTCTCTCAGAACAGTACTGCACTGACGTACACAGGTTACAGTGCCAAACTGCCTAGGATTGAAGCTACTCTATCACTTACAATTACTCTCAGATTAATGAGATAATAAATACCCAGCACATGGTAAGCATGCAGTAGATATTAGCTAGCAAAACACTGGCTCAATTTGCTTTTCTTTGCTTCTCAAACAATGAACTGGCTCTGTTGCTTATCCCAAAGCAAAGCAATTTTTGAAGGCAATACATTTAAAATCAAGTGCCAAGCAGAAGCCCACACAGATGCTAGTGAACCAGCTGAAGGGAATCACTAAGTTCATTAGGTTCAGACCCTCCCAGGCTTTGCAGGGGATGGAGCATCAAAAAACCAGCAACATTCATTTTGCCGTTTACTAAGATGGTCCTCTGTGAATAAAATTAATTGAATTTTTTCCCCAAATCAATCCATACAGGGTAAAGCAGACACAGCCTAAGGTCTGTCTCTCTAAACAGGTAAAGTGAACCACGGAGCAAGGCAATTTTAGATCATTTTAGTATAGTCAGTCCAGTTGAATAATTTAAACTAAAAATCCCTGTTTAGCCATAGTGAAGACTTTTTAATGAAATAATTTAGGCAATTGTCCCAGATTTCCACTTCACTTCATGTGTATCTATGAAGCTTAAAGTTGCAATTGACAAACTCATTTATAAGGACCAGGAACTTGACTCTCAGCTCAGGTAAGAGGGAGAGTCTTCCGCAGTCTATTCTTTACCTGCTCAGGGCCATCCTTCGTGAGCTGTTTTGCAGAAGTCCTCAGACAGGGCTTCTCCTCCAGTCCCTCCTATGATTAAATATATATATATCTATATATCTATATATATACACATATGTATATATGATCAATTATTTCATAATAGAGTGTGACTCAATATATCATGCCTCCCTGGAGTATTTGCAATTTAGAAAAGAGCCACCATATGAGGGACAATCTTAACAGAAAGCAATGAATCACTGTCAGTGGCATTTCAAATATCCACAGTAGGCCTATATCTCTGAGCAAGGAAACTTCCTTGCTTCCTCTCAAATCCACAGGCATCTATTAACACTATATCACTAGACAACATTTCAATTTTTTTTTGTCATTTTAAGAATCAGCAACAGTGTATCATCATAATAAAAAAACAAGCAATATAAACCTTCATTAATGGAAAATAATAGAGGATGGAGTTATCTATTCAGTATCACAAATCTCTAAATAACAAAAGTCACTTTTCTAGAAGAAACACAGATTTTTCTGTTTTAATATACATACAAGGTGGAGGAAAGAGTCTTTTCAAATACAATGTCATATACAGTAGCTTTCTTATGCAAGGGCAATATGTTCTAGGATCCTGAGGGCTTGTTTGAAATCTTAAGTAGTACCAAACCCTATATATTGTAGGGGTTTCCTATATGCACAAACCTATGATAAAGTTTAATTTGTATGTTAAAAACAATGCTAGATTAACAACAATAATCAAAGAGGACAATCTAATAATATACTCTAATAAAAGTTATGTGAATATGGAGTTTTCCACTTAATATTTTCAGATCATGGTGGACTAGGTAACTGAAACTGTGGGAAACGTAACTGTAAGTAAGGGAGGACTACTGTGTGCTTTAAAAGCATTGCAGGTAAGTCTGACTGTGATTTTGAATATATGTAACTGTTTAGATACAAAGAGAGAAGTGTAGATAAGCTTATTCGTCACAGGGAGAAAGCACTGGCTCATTAAATAATAATGTTTTCAGAGGAAGGATCAGAATATGTATGGTATAACTGTGTGTCTGCATAAATGATGTATGTGTGTCCCCACAAGAAAATCCCTCCAAGTAAGCTTTAGAGATATAACATAACTTCTTGAATTTTTCACCAGTTTTGCTTAACAGTTATTCAATATCATGACAATCTTTGTAAAAATTGTTTCAATGTGTCCACATGTGTCTTTATATAGTATCATTTTAAATTCAGCATTTAAAACAATTGCTTTCTATAAGAATTGGACCACTCTCATTATCAGAATTACTACCTTTAATATACAGAACTTCAGTCTACCCTGTATGCAAAAGAAAAAAAAATCAAATTGTGGTAACATGTACATAACAGAAAACTTACCATTTTAACTATTTTAAAGTACAATGTTAAGTATTGTTAAGTCGATTCACATCCAATCTTTTCATTTGTCGAAACAAACCCTAACCAGGCCCAGTGATACATGCCTGGAATCCCACCTCTTTGGGACACTGAAGCAGGAGGATCCTAAGTTTGAGCCTGGTCAGTGCAACTTAGCAAGATCCTATTTCAAAGTAAAAAGGGTTAGAGGTACAACTCAGTGGGAGAGCACACCTGGATTTAATCCTCAGTAATATGCACATGTATGTACACACACACACACACATCCCTGAAATCCTGACCTCATGTAATATACAATGAGTTAGGAGAAATGAAAAATAATCACATGAAGATGTAATATAATTCAGGTCTTCACAGAATGTGGGCAAGACAGAATGTCCTAGTTCAGGTCTTTCCACCTATTCTTACAAAATCATAATCCTATTATATTAGAGTCACACCTTTATGGCCTCGTTTAATCTTAATTACTTCCCAGAGATCTCACTTCCAAATACCAAAGTTGGAATAAGTTTGAACCCACTAAATATCTAACAGTGAGGATTCAAGTTCAACATGAGTTTTGGTGGCAACATTCCAGTGGTCTCTCTAAAAATGTGGAGTTTGAGACCAAAATGGAAGAAGAGGCAAGGCATGCAATAATTCTGGAGAAGAACACTGTAACCAAAGAAACAGCAAATGCTGAGGGGAGAATGAGCTGAGTGTATTCAAAGAATAGCAAGAATAGCAATTTGGAAATCACAGAAGAGTGAGTGAGGAGGAGATGGCAAGAGATGAATCATAGAAGTGGGCAGAGGCCAGATCACCTAGACTGGGAAGAGGTTTGGAATTGCTATTATAGAAAGTCACTGGAAAGCCAGGAGAACACCTGTCTACCATGGGCAAGGCCCTGAATTTGATTCTCAGCACCCCTAATAATAATAATAATAATAATAATAATAATAATGTCAATGGATACTTTTTGATCAATAATAACATTCTAAATTGTTAAAAGATAATCCCGATTGCTCTGTGGAAAATAAACTGTAAGGAAACAAAATAGGGAATTGGATGTAGTTGCTTTCTACTAGGTAAGTAATGATGTGGTTGGGCTGGATTGATGCAGTGGAAGGAGCAACATAAATGAGCATGCAGCAGTAGTAATGAGAATTGGTAGATTTTCGGGGTATATTCTAAAGGTAGAGCTGGCAGGCTTACAGACAAATTGGCTAATTGGGAGTGAGGCAGAGAAATCAAGAATGACTCCTTTGTTTTATCATAATCAACTGACGGAATAACAGAGAGTGCATTGAGAAGGACTTGGAAAGGAAGTAGTTAACCAACAGTTACACTTTAAACCTGTTAAATTTGAGATGGCTATTAGACATCTAGGTCAAATTGTTGAGCAAGCAGTTACACAAAAGTCTGGGGAAGAGGGCAGAGTTAGAGATACAAGTCTGCAAGGCCCTAACTCTTACATGGGATGGAAGTCATTTGATAATGAGCAGAAAATAAAGGAAAGAAGGATAGAGACTGAGTGCTGGGGCATTCCAGATTTAGAGGTCTACGTAAGAGAAAGACCCAGGCAAGAAACTGGAAAGGAACAACCAGTCTGGTAGCAGAAAAATCAGGAGAATAATAAATCAACATCCAGAAGAAAACAGATAAGCAAAGGATTTGAAAATAAAATACAAGTGACTATTAGAAAAGATATTCAGCTTCCTTCATAATAAAGGAAAATAAGATTTAACTTCATTGTGATACTGTTGTTCACCCATGGGATTAACAAAGATCAAAATGTTAATAATATTACATTAAGAAAGCTGAACAGTTTCAGATATTATGGTGAGAGAGTGTTTAAACTGTCATATTTCCAGGCACGGTAGTGCACGCTTGTAATCCCAGGGGTTTGGCAGGCTGAAACAGGAGAATCTCAGGTTCAAAGCCAGCCTCAGCAATGGTGAAGCGCTAAGCAACTCAGTGAAACCCTGTCTCTAAATAAAATACAAAAGAGGGCTGGGGATGTGGCTCAGTGGTTGAGTGCCCCTAAGTTCAATCCTTGGTACAAAAAACAAAGAAACAAACAAAAAAAAACCTGTCATATTGTCTTTGGAGAGCAACTTGGCAATATTGAAATTTCAAGTGTGAATATACCCTTTGACAAAGCAATTCTACTTCTGGGAATTGTTCCTATAGAATATTTAGAAAAATGCAAAATGACAAGTGTGTTAAGATATTCAGTACAGAGGGGGTGACATTCAATAGTAAAAGGTTAGAAACAACTTTATGCATCATCAGGGATCTAGTTAAGTAAATTATGACTGATCTCCAAAATGGAATACTATTCAGCTATTAAAAAGAATGAGGCAGCTCTATAGGTGCCATATGGAAGAGTCCTGAAAATGCATGATTAGTATGGATACATACATCATATTTTCATATATGTACCAAGAATAGCTCTGAAAAGATACACAACATACACACACCTCTGGTTATGAGAACTGTGTCTGATGGAAAAGAGACTTACTCTGACTTTATACCCTTCTGTATCTTTATAATTTTATTTCATGCACATGTATTACCTATTCAAAGGTTGTTTATTGTTGTTAACATAAGGAAGGAGTACTGCCCACAGGTCAAGTAAAATAAGGACTGAAAATTGGCCATTTCTAAGACCAGATAGAGGTCCTTGGCAGCATTGATTAGAGTTAGTTCACTGGAGTGATAGAGATGAAGAAACTTGGTGGGATATCCAAGAACCAATGATTGGCATGTACCAATGATAGTGAATGCAGAGCCTGCACTGGAAAGAATGTGACTTATTTCAGACCCAGCCATTTCTTATCCTTTCAACCTGAACAAGTCTCATAATTTTTGAAAGCTTCAGTTACTTCACGAGTAAGAGGAAGAAAGCCATGACTTGCCTATTGGACAACATTCATGTTGAGCTCAAATGAGAAAGTGCCTTTAATGAGCTACAATACCCATTAAATTAAATATATCATTATTGGTATTACTACTTAAGCAGCCTTGTACTATAGAAGAAACCTTTGAAAAAGTATTTTGAAGAGTTGGAGATTTAGCTTTTTCTCTGTGGGTCCATTTTTATAATGCAACCCATAATATATTTCAGGTATGTCAATATTGTTACTTTCTTAAATGCCTTGTTTTTTACCCAATGAAATATTTTCTCCTTAAAATTCATCAGTTTTAAAACTGTAGCTTTAACTAAAAACTTAAAAGCCTCTTGCAAAAAAAAAAAAGCCTCTTGTTTATTTTTGCTTTAACAATACTGTGATAATATAGAAATGTGCAAAAATGTTTTAAAAATTGAAAATCACAACAGTTTCATTTCCCAGAAATAACCACTCTTAACTTGTACATTTAAAAAAATATTTCCAGACATTTTTGTATTTTGTGATCAACAATGCAATCCATATCCTTGTAGGCACTTTGGATTTAAACAAAAACAAGTTGACTCCTGATGACACTTCTTAATCAAAACCAAAACACTGAGCCACAGTATTTCTCCCCCCACTACAAACATGAATTGCCCCCATCCAGATCTGACTTACAATGGGAAAAGCCAGAGGTTTCCCCACTCTGCACTACTCTCTATGAAAAAAGTCCATATAAATGTCTGGACAAAAACAACAAGCTTTAGCAACTGAGCAAGACCCTTTCTGAAAATAAAAAAATTAAAAAGGGCTGGGGATGTAGCTCACTGGTAAAGTGCCCCTGGGTTCAATTCCCCATTCAAAAGAAAGAAGGAACCGACCAGCTTTGATAATAGGTCCTTCTTAAATGTTGAGTTTCTGAATTGAGAAGAAGTTGTAGCAGTTAATTTGATTCTGCCAAATAACTCTTAGCTCATTGGAAACTGGTAGAATTGTGTGGATGGATGCTTTGCAAAATAAGATATGCAAAACTCCCTCTGCTACTAACCCTTTGACCACGATAATTAGGAATCACCTAATTTAGCCCTGAACACTCAGTAGTGAATAACATATTCCCACTTGAAAGAGAAATTTTAAGATGTAATAAATATTCTTTTTAATCAAATTAATATTTGTTTGCATAAGTAGACCCATCTCCAGGGCAAGCCCAAGAATAGAAATTGCACATAAATCATGCAATACACCTCTATCTGTAAATGTGAATTTGCAAGTTGCAGAAACCTAGAATGCATCACAGGAATAAAGATGTTTCTGTTTTTCTTCTCACCTTCTAATTGTAATATCAATACTTGCAACACCACCAAAGTAATGGGGAAATAGCCAGATTTGGTGGTACGAAGAAAAAAAAAGAGTATTTTTATTGGCTGTACTAGCATATTGGTTGCCATAACTAAATACTAGACTGGATGGATTAAACAACATAAATGTGTTCTCTCACAAATCTGAAAACCATAAATCTAAGTTCACGGCACCAGCTTTGTCAGTTTTTGGTGAGAACTGTCTTCCTAGTTTGCAGGTAGACACCTTCTCACCATGTCTTCACTTGGTAGATTAAAGGCCAACAAACTCTCTGGTGACTCTTCTTATAAGGGACAATAATCCCATCACAAGGGGCCTTCCCTCATTACATTATCTAACCCAAATTTCTTCTGGAAGGGTCTTTTCTCCAAATATTATCTCATTGGAGGTTAGGGCTTCAACGTGAATTTGGAGAAGATATTGAATCCATAACATTGGTGCTTTCTGAGGTAATTTTATAATTATAAGGATTATAGAAACAATGAGAAGTGAAAAGTACCCTGTGTTAGAAGCCAAGAGACTTGAACTATGTCACAACTCTCTGTGTGTCCTTGAGCTAGCCATTTGATCACTCTCCGTTTCTTCCATTTGTTAAAATGAAACAGGTGGACTGGAGACTCAACACTAGATCTAATATTCCACTTATTCAAAGCAAAAGGAATGCTGTAGAACTTAATTTTTCTAAACCAGATAAAATTAATTTATATCCAGCTGTGAAAAGATGATTGAATTATAACCTTCCTTTTCCTTTCAAAAGTTATCTTTCCCAAACAAAAATCCAGTTTGGTTGCTAGAAATAAATTGCCGTATCTGTGGGAGAAAGAAGTTTTATTTTGCAAAACCATGTATAACACATATCATATGACTGATGAAGAATTAGTGAGACATTCGGAAAAAATCCACCAGAGAAAAAGTTTAAATGACTTCAAATTCCTTATTAATTTCCTTTCATCATCTTACCTTCATCTTTGAATTTACTCCTTTAAACTATGATAATGTTATTATGACCAGATTTAATACAATTAGTTAGCAATCTTTCCACTTTCCTGGTGATAATTGCCTAGGTCTCATTTGGTGAGGGTGATATGTAGGTTACATGATTTTTACAAGGTACTTTCAGATCCTGTAAACTATACAATTAGTACTTATGAATTTTGTAAACTTTAAGAATAAAAACATTTTATGAACTTTAAGAATAAAAACAAACTCCAAGGTTAATCAATAAATGTTTATTGAGAGTTTTAAGAGTGTCACATAAGTAGCCCTCAAATTTTTTAAGTTAGGGGTAGGGGGAGAAAGTGTTCCACAGTGACACCAGGAAGCCACAAAAATGATTTTGATACAATGGAGGTTTTATTTTTCAGAAGAAATTCAACAAGTACCTGCTATCTTCATGTTAAAACCAATGATATGTTAAGTGCACTTATGAATTTGGCATAATGAATCCAATATTATGTATAATTATAACCTACCAATCAAAAAACAGTGGAAATAGATATGATTATTTCTGGCCCCTATGTATAGTACAGTTCAAAAAACTCTCAGAGAAACAATATAGGGGAGGCATGAGAATCCTCCTTACATCTGATGCAACCATAAATTTGATATGGATTACATTTGATGCAACTACCTAAAGAAATGGTCCATAAAAACTAAAGTTTGTATAATTTTAAGAGTAGCAACCAGATATCCTCCTCCAATTGTAATCCTGTTTATGAAGCAATGCACGTCCATTTTTTTTTTCAACATCAATGGATACAGGGCATTCAGTAAGAGACGAGTGCCAAGTCAGATATTTCTCTGATCCACATTCACCTAAAGTTTCACCAGTTCCCTCATATGAAAGGAGAAATCTCATTTCAGAATAATTTTCAATATTCATTGTATTTTGTTAAATATATATTAACTTAAGTATAATAGTACTAATTTCAGAACATAGGTTCAGTTATTCTCAATTACACATAATTCCTTTAGACCTTGACAAAAAATATTGTCTGTACTGTGTGAACATCAAGACCCCAGATGATAACTGCAGTCAAGATTCAACTGCCGAAAGTGAGTGGGCAAGGTTAGCTTTACTCCGAGTAGAAAGGGCACAAACAAGCCTTTTTCCTATTTTAAGGGTTAACTACAGACGTATACATGGCATTGTTCCTGACTTTTACAAACTTGTTATATAGTTAGAGAGGCAATACTGATATACTTACATTCACAGATTTAGCAAAAAGAGGGGGAAAAAAACAGATTATGTGCAAGATGCTGTGTTAAGCAGAATATAAAGATGAACAAGATATACATGGTCCTTGACTTCAAAATAATTGCAATCTTATATGTAGAGGAGAATATAATAATAGCAATAAAGTAATAATAACTTCAAACATGTAGGGCTTAAATAATGTACCAGGGACTACACTAAGAGATTTATAACACACACATGATCTCATTTAATCTTCACATTAACACTATGAAGTAGGCACAATGATTCTTATTTTCCAGACAAGGAAACTAAGTTTACAGAGTTTAAGTAAGTGGCTCAAGATCATAAATCTAGCAAGTGAGACTTGTGTGTCTTGACTCCAAAAAGCATTAGCTCTTTCTGTGATAGCTCACCTCCACAAACAAATCAGTGTGATACAGCAAATGTCACAAGACCAGACCAAAGAACTATAGGGCATTTTTGTCTTATGGCATTTATTTCCGGCCATAGAAAACCAAAGTAATGGGAAAATAGCCAGATTTGGTAAAGTAGATGTTGGACTTTGGTAAAATAGATGTTGGACTTTGCCTGGCCTTTGAGCAATGGCAAAAATTCTAGCAAGAGTCGGCTAACTATAGGAAATTAGATTATTCCAGGAGGCAGAAGGCACATGAACAAAAGCAGGGAGCTAGGTGAACATACCTTTTGTAAAGGAGGGATGGTTAATGATCTTATGTGAGTGGTAGCCTCACCAAAAATATGGTGTTGTGATGGAAAAAGGGAGCTGGAACCTGGTTGAAGTCAAATGGTAACAGTAGGTCT
Organism: Urocitellus parryii; assembly: GCF_045843805.1. Classification (NCBI taxonomy): domain Eukaryota; kingdom Metazoa; phylum Chordata; class Mammalia; order Rodentia; family Sciuridae; genus Urocitellus; species Urocitellus parryii. The sequence continues at coordinate 203,208,509 of NC_135531.1, forward strand.
TGAATGCTACTTTGAGTTTAGACTAATTGATTGCTACCATTGATTTATTGAAATGTGTTTGAAGAAGAGCTTAATCAGAACATTGTGTTAGTGCAATTAAATAAGAACAACAATAATTAGGTGATGATATGTGACGATTATTATCAAATAGTATCTCAATGTGAGGAAATACTCCCATTGTGACATAAGGAAAAATAACCAGTAGACTGTCTGAAAAGCTGCTAAATGCTGATGGCATTTTAACCAGAATTATCACAGTCCAGTCTAGACCCAGGGGGCTTACAAACTCAACCTTGATCAGTCACCCCTAGCAATTTGACCTCCCTTGGAAAAATGACAAGAATAGCGAGGAAAATAAATGAACAAATTTTAGTAACTGCTAAACTTTGTGGAGTTCATATGATGTACCAGGAAATAGCCCTAAGCTTTTTATAATAACAACCTGATGTCTGCTCCATGAATCCAGGTTCATTGCCAAGAAAGTTAAGTAGTCCAATGGACTATTTAAATCAAGCTATACAGATATCAGAGAATTTATTTCTTTTCAAGTGATTATTAATGACAACAAATATAGTCTCTCCCTACTGTTGCACAGTTATGATTAAAACACTGAAAAATACACTCTCCGCCTTTCCCTTTCCTAACCCTCATAAGGACCATTTGTCACTAACACACTCCATTTCCAAGATTATAGTTTCTTTTACATTAGTTACATTTAATGGTGCTTGTTTCCCAGCACTTCTGTCTCTTCAGTAAACCTCTCTTCTCCAAATCAAAGTGTAGGATGAGTTATTTCTAGGAAAAGCTCCTTCAAATAAACTGATTCCACCCACTGTGTATTCATTCTGGTGTCTTGTTCCTGAATTTTGAAGCACTTTTGGAACCTGAAGCTCACAATCTATAATTGCTTAAAGTTTCTCAATGTAAAGGCAGACAGGATTTGTGAAATGAAAAGGAAGAGAAAGATTTTTCGACCATTATCAATCTTGACTAGAGAAGGAGACAGAGTCATCCATGTTTTCACTCACAAAACACCTACTATAAGTAAGCTATAGGCTTAAAAAGCTCCACTAGGATAGAATGTGGGGGAATAAACACTATCTTGAGCCAGATTATTACATATAAGTTTTTTTAAAAGATAGAAATTACTTCTTAATTATTTTTGTGTCTTTGAATTGCCTAGCAGTAAGATATACAGTCAGAATACTAAATAAAATATTTGTTGAATAATGAATAAATAAATGCTTTCTTAGCAAACCATAGATTGGCAGAAAGAAAAGTAAAATTTAAACATGAACAATTCACTTTTTTTAGCCATTTGAATTAAAGTATCTCATGACAAATGAAATTTGAGTTGAATTCATTTATTAGTTCTAGAAGTTTTCTGGTAGAATGTTTTTGGATCCTCTAGGTATAAATGAATTCAGCAAAGTAGGAGGATATAAAATCAACCCCCATAAATCAAAGGCATTTCTGTACATCAGCGACAAATCCTCTGAAAGAGAAAATAGGAAAACTACCCCATTTACAATAGCCTCAAAAAAAAAAAAACTTGGGAATCAACTTAACAAAAGAGGTTAAAGATCTCTACAATGAATACTACAGAACGCTAAAGAAAGAAATTAAAGAAGACCTTAGAAGATGGAAAAATTTACCTTATTCTTGGATAGGCAGAATTAATATTATCAAAATGACCATACTACCAAAAGCATATTTAATGCAATTCTAATCAAAATCCCAATGACATTTCTCATAGAAATAGAAAAAGTAATCATGGGAGGCATCTGGAAAAATAAGAGACCCAGAATAGCCAAAGCAATTCTTAGCAAGAAGAGTAAAGCAGGTGGCCTCACTATGCCAGACCTTAAACTATACTATAGAGATATAGCAACAAAAATGGCATGGTATTGGCATCAAAATAGACTTGTAGACCAATGGTACGGAATAGAGGACACAGAGACTAACCCACATAATTACAGTTATCTTGTATTAGAAAAAGGCACCAGAAACATACATTGGAGAAAAGATAGCCTCTTCAACAAATGGTTCTGGGAAAACTAGAAATCCATATAATGAAATTAAGCCCCTATCTCTCACCATGCATAAAACTCAAATCAAAGTCAATCAAGGGCCTAGAAATTAGACCAGAGATCCTATGCTTAATAGAAGAAAAAATGGGCCCAAATCTTCATCATGTCATATTAGGCCCCAACTTTCTTAAGAAGACTCCTATAGAACAAGAAATAAAATCAAGAATCAAATCTTCTCAGCAAAACAAATAATCAGTGAGGTGAAAAGAGAGCCTAGAAAATAGGAGCATATTTTTACCACACACACATCAGATAGAGCACTAATCTCCAGGATACATAAAGAACTCAAAAAAACTTAACACCAAAACAAACAAACAAACAACCCAACCAATAAATGTGCCAAGAAACTGAACAGACACTTCTCAGAAGAAGATATACAATCAATCAACAAATATATGAGAAAATGTTCAACATCTCTAGCAATTAGAGAAATGTAAATCAAAACTAAAGTTTCATCTCACTAAAACTTCATCTCTCTAAAATTTCATTTTACTCCAGTCAGAATGGTAGTTATTAAGAATACAAACAACAATAAATATTGGCAAGGATGAGGGGGAAAGGCACCCTAATATATTGCTGTGGCAAATTGGTACAATCAATCTGGAAAGCAGTATGGAGATTCCTTGGAAAACTTGAAATGGTACCACCATTTGACCCAACTAACCCACTCCTCAGTCTATACCCAAAGTACTTAAAAATAGCATACTACAGGGACACAGCCACATCAATGTTTATAGCAGTATAATTCACAATAGTTAAACTGTGGAACCAACTTAGATACCCATCGATAGATGAATGGATAAAGAAACTGTGGCATATATACACAGTGTAATATTACTCAGCATTAAAAGAGAATAAAATCATAGCAAGTGCAGGTAAATGGATGGAGTTAGAGAATATCATGCTAAGTGAAGTAAGCCAATCCCAAACACCAAAGGCTGAATATTTTCTCTGATATGTGGATGCTGATCCATAATGGAAGGGGGGAGAGCATGGGAAGAATGGAGGAACTTTAGATAGGTAAAAGGGGAGGGAGGAAATGGGAGGGGGAATGGGGGTAGGAAAGATGGTGGAATGAGATGAACATCATTATCCTAAGTACATGTATGAAGACACGGATGGTGTGACTCTACTTTGTGTATAAATAGAGAAATGAAAAATTGTGCTCTACATGTATACTATGAATTGAAATGCATTCTACTGTCATGTATAACAAATTAGAAAAAAATTTTTTTTAAATAAGAAATTTGAGTTTAATATGTTGGGCTTTTATGAAGATTTAATAATCTTTTTTAACATAACCAATATTGAATACCTTTAGTAATAAAATGTGGTCAGGCTGTTATAAGATATCTTCTTAGCCAAAGGAAAAAATCATACACCCGCTCTGCCTGCCTCAGCCATAGTCACCTCTACTTTAATGAATGGTGTAGTGGGTTAAATGATCAACCCAAAAAAGATATGTCCTGATCCCTAGGAACTGTCAATATTATCTATTTGGAAAAAGGGTCTTTACAAATGTAATTAAGCCAAGGTTTTTGTGCCAAGATCACCTGGACCCACCGAAGAGGGCCCTAAATCCAATGACTACTGTCCCAAGAGACAAAAAAGCAGGAGGCAACACAACCATAAGCGCACATTGGAGCGATGCCCCCAGGAAGACCAGTGAATGCTAACAGCTGCCAGAAGCTGAAAAAATCAAAGAATGGATTCTCTCCCAGAACTTCCATAGGGAGTGCAGATTTGACAGCACCTTGACTTTGGACTTCTGTCCTCCAAAACTGCAAAAGAATACATTTCTGTACTTGTATCCCATCCATCTGGTGGTAATTTATTACAGTGGTGCTAAAAATCTAATACAAAATAGATTTTCTTCCCCTTCCTTCCCCTGAGATCATCCTTAACTTGCATCTTTTTTTCATCAAAAATCCATCCTACGGCACTGCTTTCCAAATCTCTCATCACTTCACCATTTGCACTGCTCATTGATTCAAGCCACCACCAGGTTAGGACTGTTTATTCTCAACATCCAGGCAAACTGACCCTTTAAATATATCATATCATGCCAAAACACTTTAGGCACCCCCACAGTTTCAGAATAAAAGCAGAAATCCCTGAAATGGTCCCCAAGACTTGAGTGACCTTTTGACTTCATCTCCTACTCCGCCCTACGTGTTGCTCATCTCCAGCCCTTGGCCTCTACACCCCTCTTGGTTCCTCCTTTTACACTCCAAGCATGGTCCCACCTCAAGATCTTTGCACTGGCAGTCCCTCTGCTTGGAAAATTATTTTCTTAAGCATCTTTAAGGTTTACTCCAGCACCTCTTTTAAGTCTTTTGTTCAAATGTAACTTTCTCAGAGATGAATTAATAAAAATTATTGAATTAAATAACTAACAGAATGTATTTCAAATCTATATATTTTATAACTATCAAGCACTTTGCTTCACAATTATTCTGTTTTCCCTATGATTTTTTTTTTGTTAACTATATGGCCTTGTCTTAGTGTTCCATGCATGTTTTCTCAGCATATACAGAATTAGAGGCTTTTCCAATGTCTTATATGTTAGATCCATAATTATTTAATGACTTTGGATATCATGGAAACACACACTAATGCCTGATATTTTCTGAAGTGGTATGGCATGCATTGTCCAACTAATTAATTAATTGTGTTACACATGTAAGTGAAATAGTCTTTGCCTTATAAGCAGGGAGACAGCTGTGTATCTCTTCATTTTTTCCAAAGTTATAAACTACTGTCAAAACCATAAATGGTGATAAGTTAATGAATAATGTAAGAGAGTGGTTAGAATAACATAGAAAGTTAGCTTCAAAAATGAACAAACCTATCAAAGAAAAAAACTATCACTCCAATATGGTCAGGATGGTAGCAGGTATATTATCACTACAGGAAGCAAATTTGACTGTCAAGTTGATGAAGAATAATTACAATTGTCAGGCAGAGAAATGATGAGATTGTGGGAAATTGAGCATTCTAAAATTCTCACACAAGTGTTGACTTCATGTTGTAGTCCCAAAACTCATTTTAATGCTATAAGATCCAACTCACTTTTCCAGAAGTTATTGTTGCCAGTTTTTATCCTGCCAATTGTGAGAAGTTCCAATGTGATTTTTGTGTTTGTTTGTTTTATTTGTTTGAGATTTCATTATCACATTGTCAGATTTCTAGGTCATTGCTCAGAGAGGCAATTTTAGTCGCGTTTTAAATCACCCATGTGATAAACCTTTTCTTTGGAAAGACCTCTGTCCCAGTCATCCAAAATAATTTCATAATCTCTCTTGGTTTGAGAGTTTATGGATTTGAGGCCCACATAAATATCTCTTTGGCTAAGATGAGAAATTTTCCCAAGCTAAAGAGAACTTTCCCAAACCATGTTGAAAACAAAATTGTGATATTCTACTAAGTGTCAATTTCAACAGATCAAACATCTTTTCAAACTGTCAAACAGATCAAATACTTCTAGAAGTTAGGTACTGTGTGTTCCTTCTTGATTTGCTAGGTACTTGGCTTGTGGTAGTGGCATAATAGTGCAGCACTTCCTTTGAAGTCAGTATTCGTGAAGTCCCTAGAGGCAATGGGCTCAGGTAAGTTCCTCAGAGCTATGTAAGAGACAGACCTGGTCTGATATGTACAATAGCCCATGGCATTACCAGTTCACATTATAATTTTGCCAGATCTTATAAACTAAGCAGGTGTGGCCCTAGTCATTAGACAGATGGGAAGCCCCCAGGGTAAACCAGATGTTGTAGAAACTATCATTACAACTATTATTAACATCTATCTGGTGCCAAAAATATATCCAACTCATTGTTGTCTCTTGGATCCACAGCAAGACAATGATTCTGCACTTCACTGGGGGCACATGAATGCCTTGGCAATTTTAACTTAGGGAAATGTTAAACCAGAAAAGCACTTGTTGCAGAGGTTCTCAGGCAACATTATCCTATCCCCTCTGACTCTGGACCATTTTCAATTTCAGCATCCTTTATCATCTTCTTCTGTAGCCAAAACTCTGAAGGAGGCCCGGATATAATTTGATCATATTTGGACAATTTTCTCCCTAATACTTTTCAAATCTATCTCATCTTTGTTCATGCCAAATACCACTGGCTTGTTCAGTCCTTCTTATCACTGACCAGGACTAACACAAGAGATCCCTAACTGTTCATTCTAACTCCTGTTTATTCACTCCCCATTCATACCAAATCCATCCCCCTACATACATCCTCCACCTTGCAGAGGGATCTGCCAATCCTGAGAAGTTCCAATGTGTGTTGTTTTTTTTAATTTTTAAAATATTTTTTTAGTTGTAGATGGACACAATACCCTCATTTTATTTATTTATGTTTATGTGGTGCTGAGGATCAAACCAGTGCCTCATAAGTGTGAGGCAAGTGCTCTGCCACTGAGCACAATCCCAGCCCCCATTGTGATTTTTATATGTGGAAACCTCCTGGAACACATCTGGATCATTTCAATCTCAAGTTTTTCATGGTTCTGAATTCATTAATTGGTTCATTCACGTCATTCAACAAATCCAGAGTGTTTTAGAGCTAAGGGATACAACAGTAAACAAAACATATCTTTACCTTCTAGAAGCTTATATTCCTGTGGGTAAAGCAGGTAATAAGCAGACAAATATATAAAAACAAACAACAACAAAAATACACACACACACACACACACACACACACACACACACACATACACATGATGGAGGGGGAAATAAATTTTAGAAAGTAGTCAGGGGAGTTCTGTCCAGCACAAACAGTTGGAAGGAGAACCTTAGCCACAAGAGGGGATTAGGGTGCAGGGGCAAATTAAAGCCTTCCTTTCAGGCCTTCATAACTATTCTAGATATAAAGAAGCTATTGGAGGCTGAGCACTAGGGGATGTGATTACCTAAATTGTGTTTTAGAGGAAATGTTCTTACTTTTATGCTCTGGGTAGACTTACAGGGACAGAAATTGAAGCAAGGAGGAATATTCCCACACCAATTGTGGAGACACTGCTGTTATCCAGGTGGAAGTGCTGATAGCTTGGACTAGGTTGGTGACGGTGGTCAAGTTTGAGCTGTCTGGCCAAAATAATTTGCTGAAGGATTGAATGTGGGTTAAAAAAAAGAGAGAGAGAGAGAGAAAGAGAGAAATAAGAATTAGAAAAGTAAAGAATGAAAAACTTAACAATGCCTACAGAATCAAGCCTAAGTGTGACATATCCTTCCCATCCAACTCCTGCTTCTTCAGCTTCTTCTCCTTCCTTCATGCGTAAAAGATTTCCTTCCAGCAATTCTGATCCTGGGAGTTTCTTTGCCCATGTTCCCAGTGGCATTTCATGTCCCTATGATATTTCTCAGGCTGTTCTTTTTGTGTGGATTTCTCTTCCCACATAAATAATACTTTCTCAACTTTCAGGACTCAGCTCAGGTATCATCTCTTTGGAACACCTTTTCTGGACCCCATTTCTGACTATGTACCCTCCTTTTATGTGCCCTCAGCAATCTTAACATTAATCATGCTATATTGAAATTCTATTTTTGGTCAGTCTCTCCCACTAGACTATCACCTCCCCAAAGTAGGGATCTTGCATTATTTATCTTGGTATTTCTAGTGCTTCACCCAGGGCTTGCACACAGTAAAGGCTCAATAAATGCTTATTGATCTGAACTGAGCTTCCCAGGAACTCTCCACATCATCCAAGTCAGCCTAATGAGGAACCCACAGAGGATGCTATCATCAAAGAGAAATGGAGAGGAAAGCTTTCCTGGATAAATCACATTGCATGGGAGAGTGTACTGACCACAGGAATCACATGCTTTTCTTATGGAGTGTGGTAAAGGCAGCCAGTCCCTTTATCTTACATCCCTGGGTAAGATAAAGTCAGGAATCAAGGATTAATGGCTTGAGTCGAGGAGAGAAAGAATAGACTTACCTACTCTCTTTTGCACATGGAGGTAACAGGCATCTAGAAAAAATGAAACAATCAGGCACTAGCAGCCTGTTACCTTCACCTGTGTCCCCAACATCAGCCTGTGCTGCTTTTCTCAGTCATGTCTGGTAGACATCAAGAGAATCAGTCTGCAAACTTCAGGTACAGAGCCGTTTTCAGGGGATCTATAATCATGTTACATAAAGTGGGGTTTATATAAAGTTGACAGAATGTGCTGATGTGAGCCATTTACAGTTCAATTGTAACAGAGTAGTCTGGCAAGCAGCTAGCTTTATCTGGGATATGATGTACTTTGGATTCTGCTATCAAGTCAGATTTAGAATAACAATCTGAAAGGAACCAATCCCCCCTTTTTTAAAGTCTGCTTTTTCTTCCTGGGATTCAGGAAAGAAAGCAAAAGAAGCTAGAAGAGTTTGCATAATCCCAGCAAACTTTGCATTACTCTTTACAGAAATGCAAATCACCTAAAAAGTTTTTTCCAAGGGTGCTATTCATTACACAAACATTTATTTCAAAGAATAGATAACAAATTCTTTTTAAAAGAATTATATTTCCTTGAGTTAAATAATTTTCCAGGTGAATTAATCAAAGCTTTAATATTTTTCAGCATGTCTTTTTAAAAATATTTTTTAGTCGTTGATAAACCTTTATTTTATTTATGTATTCATATGTGGTGCTGAGAATTAAACCCAGTGCCTCATACATGCCAGGTAAGTACGCTACCGCTGAGCCATAGCCCTAGCAGCACCACCCTCCCCCCCCTTTTTTTTTTACTATATATCACAAATCACAATGAAAATTCTATAAAGGGACTAAATTAGGGAAGAGACATGAGATACAGACTATCAGACTGTCAGTTTAAATGTCACATGGGTATGAAAAAACAAAGAAATGTTTTGGTTTTCTTGTAGAATTTTTCTTCTTAATCCAGGACTATATTAACATTTGATTTATTTTCAGACATATTCTCAAATATTTGTATCAAATATTTTTTCCCAATTTGATTTAGAGTCTTCTAAAGGTTTTTTTTTCTATGCTGGAATTTTTTATTTTTGTAAAAAATTAAATACTTCAATATCTTCCTTTAAGCCAGGGGGGAAGAGTGGATATACATAATGAGGAAAGGCTTTCCTCCAAGAGTACATATACTGTCAGCCACACTTGTTTTTTCTTATAATTCTATAGTTTAGTTTTTACACTAAATATACGGTCCATTTGGAATTTATGTTAACATAGTCAGTGTTTAGTTAATTTTTTTTCCTGAATGGCTAATCAGTTTTCTTAACACTATTTATTAAATAAGCCATGTTTACACAGCCACCTTTACCATATATTTAATACCCTTATTTACATGAGTTTCCCAAACTCATTGTTTTATCTCATTCTTCTGTCTATTCCTGTGCTGGAAGGACCACCTACCTCTATTCACCCACCATTGCTTTTCTTTCTCAAAAATTTATTGGTTATCTTTTTCATTGGCTATTCACTTTTTCAGAATATCACTGGCTATATTTATGATCCAAAGTTATCTTGAGAATCATTTAGTCAAGCTCCTTCCAAAAAATTCACTTGGGATTTGACTAGTATCACCACTCACAAGTCAATCGACTTTGAGAACACTATCATTTTGACATGTACAAAGCGTTTCAAGCCAAGAAAAGATGTCTTTCCATTTTGTGTTTTCTTTTATGAAGCTCACTACATTTTTATTGTTTTCTTTATAGGTCATGTATATTCCATGTTAAGTTTATCTTTTGTATTTTGTATGTTGGAAGCTCAGAAATTATAATTGGCCATATCTTACACTAAAATTAAGATTCAAAAAAGATCTTAGCTCCCAACTTTAAGTCAGCATACATGTTAATGTATCATTAATGTTTAGTTCATCTCAAAATTTATGTGCCTTTACTGAGGTTCTTTAGTCATAGCCTTTGGAATATTATTATAGCTGCCCAGTATCTTTCAAGTATTCTCAATATTTTGATAGATTCTCACACTGGGAATCCAGCCTTGCCAGCATAGAATTAAACAACAACAACAAAAAAACTCTACTCCTTCCAGACTCACTTGTAGCTACAGTGCAAGCAGCAGACCTAGGCAGCCCCAAGTAGATTACACACACCCATAGAAGACTCAAGAAATAAAAGATGTAGAAAGTACAAACAAGTAGCCACATGTAGGAGAATTCATCTTCTGGGAAATATGGTGGTGAAGGTATTGATTCTTCAGGAGGTGTCTGTAACCAATTCTGTATGTGGCACCCAGCCCAATTAGTGAAAGGTAGTAGCAATGTTATCTTTGAAAATAGCCATCCTGCAGCACAGTGGGGAGGAGCTCTGAGCTATACTGATGGAGAGAACTTGTAGCATTCCAACCTGGTCAATGGCCTTGCAGAGACTCTGAGCCACCTAAGATACCTTAATAAGCCTTTCTCTCTCTCTAAACTATCCAGAGTAGATTTTGTGATTTTCAACTAAAATCTCCAGCCGATTCATAAATGAAGCATGGAAACTCCTTTAACAAGCACTAAGAAGAAAGAACTAATATAAGTTAAAGTGAATGATTTTTTACACTTATTTTCCTGTTTCCTGGGTGTTTATTTAATTATAGCCTTTACTCTGGCTGATAGACAAAGTTTCTGCTTGTATTCCTTAAGCACTCATAAACTCTTTTTTTTTCTTTTTTTTTTTTTCTTTGTACTGAGGATAGAACCCAGGGCCTCACGCATGCTAGCCAAGTACATGTAACTCTGTCACAGAGCTACATATCCAGCTCTACATTTAACTTTCTCATATAAAAAGCAAACATACTTTCATAGTACAGAACTTTGATCCCTGAGTTGCTTAATTTATCATACTTTCTGGAGGAAAAGTATGAATTTGGTAATGTGTATTTTTTATCCTTGTTAATATTGGCCATCCTATGTCTAGAGACTTAAGAATAGGTATACTTGAAGACAAATTAAATATTCATATATAACTATTAAACCACAAATAAGACACTAAATACATATTATTTGTAAATTATTTACTAGTCTCGGCTATACTATTAGCCACCAACAACTCTACATATTTTATTGGGTTTCCAAGCAATATTATTAGTAAGCTAAAAGAAACCAAGTTTTCAGAATAAGATGGGACTGGGATTTACTGCTCTAGTTATTGGCTTCCCATGCCTAAACACCATCTGAAGATTTTTTTGAAAGAAAGAAAGAAACAAAAAAACCCTCAAGAGTATTGGGTATAGGGGGAGCATTGTGGCTCAGTGGTAGAGCGCTTACCTGGCATTTATGAGGCACTGAGTTCAATCCTTAGAACGCCATAAAAATAAATAAAGGCATGTGTCTATTTATATATATATATATATATATATATATATATATATATATATATATAAACATATATATTTTTTTAAAAGATTGCTAGGTATAAAACTATGGAAAAGAGAAGTTGAATACATATTCTATTTTTTTCTTTTTCTAATTCCATTTTTCTTTCTCTGCCTCATAACATGGTTGAGCTCTTTTCCTTTTCTGGCTTCCTGTCCATTTTCTCAACTAGATAGTGAAATATCTCTTCTGCTCTTCCTTACTCAAAGTTCAAAGATACTTAGAATTTCCTTAAACAAGACTCAGGCCATCCTTATTCATTCCTGGAAATACACGTCATGCTCTGTTCAAGGCATTTGTTGGCCCTTAGAAGAACAACCATTAGCAAAGGATGAAGTCCCAGAATGCTCACATCAACCTCAAATGATGCCTTATTTCTCCAGCTTCAGGAACTGTAACCAACATAAAGGAAAAAACATTGTGTCTTCAGCACCTGGCACAGTCCCTGACATAATATGGGGTACACAAACAACATTTATTCAGTGATGCTTTGATGTTGGATTGTCGTTGGTCGGCTTCTTCTATGACTAAATTTCTGATTAATTTGAAGTGGTCCAAATAACAAAAATTTTTCCTTCTGAAACTTATTTTTATAACTTACTTTGCCTCAAATAAAAGACATATCCATTACAAAATTGCCTTAATTGAAAACTTTGTTATGGTTCTATTTATATGCACTATCAATAACTTATTCAAGTGAAGAAATAAATGGGGACTATTTAATAAAACATTAAACTAAAACATTTAGCCCATGAGAGTCAGTGGGATTATCTTCACTGTTTTATGGATTAGAGTAGATATTTCTAGATTCTTTATTACAATATAATTATATGAGAAAATCTGTATAAAATTGAAAATTCTAACATTTTTTTCTGACCTAACAGACCATACTGTCTAGACATTGTCTTCCTGTAAGAACATAGCTAAAATGGGTTTTCAAATACTATTCTCTAGATTTGACTCTGGATTTATCCATTTGCCCTTCTGAAAGGTAAGCCATAATTTAGGTAGCTGCTACAAATTTTCTTTTATACAGTGATTTATTCTTCACCTATTGACTTAATTTTTCAGGAAAAAAATGCAATAAAAATTAATAGCAATTGGGAAACCAAAAATTTTAACCTTTTCCCCCCAAAAAAGGAAAGAAAAACTTGTGAAGAAGAGTTGCAATCTTGAAAGGTAGTGTGGCCTTTATAAGTACTGTCTTGAAATCATTTATTTATTTCCTCAGACTAACCATGTTGCTTGGAATTATTGGCTTGCATATAAATACAATTAAGAAACATTTTCTTTCCATATAAAAAACAGATGGGTACTTGTTTTCTAATAAAGCAAAAATGATGACAGAATGAAAAAAAAAAAAAAAGGAAAGAAGGGAAGCTTTCCAAAATCTACAAAATTGAAATTGCTGCTGCTTCTTGGGGAATACAAAAAGGTCTTTTTTTTTTTTTTTTGCCCTTTCATACACTGGGAATTTATCTCCTCAGCTTCATCCACATTGAACCAGAATCTATGGTTTAATGCCAGTGTATGACATTGAAAAGCAAGGGCCAAACTCTAAATAAGTGTTTTTAAATGATGAGTTTGTTGCTAGAGGGCTTTCAAAGGCACTTTAAAGAAAATCAAGTGGATAATAGTTGGAAACAGAAAAATAAGTGATAGCTACTAATAGTAGGTGGTCACTTACAAAGCAGAGGCTTCTTTTACTCATACAGTCTTCACATTGTTGATTTCAGTCAGTGTGACCCATTTCCTAGCCATTTCAAATTTGTGTCAACTCGCGTCATCTCTTTTCCTCATGTTTCCCACTACAGATTAAGGTCACCGATTTTTCACAGAACAATATGAAGGGGGAAAAAAAAGAAAAAGAAAAACAGAACAAGAACCAATTTCAATCAGTAACTAGAAGGGAAAAGGTCAGTCTGTTAACAATTATCTACTAAACTGCCAATATATGTGAAGACCTGGAATAGATTCTGTATGGAGGAAAAAAAAAAAAGAAAACAGGCAGAAAATACTAATCATACCTCTTGGAGAATTCAAATTCTAGTAGAACAAATATAAAAATAATGACATACAAAAATATGGGGGAATTATGAACAGCCTGAACACTTTATGTACAACCAAGATTCAAAATGTCTGATTGATGATCTTAACTTGTTTGGCACCGTTCTCCCTATGCAGCTATTGGGTCTTCACTGCTTAGCTGAACTTAACAAAAAAGATGGTAGGACAAGAAAGTAAGACCAAACAGATCTCACTCACTTGTGTCAATCTTTCATCATGCAGGTGTCTGAACTATTCCAAGTTCACTCCAGATGCGTGAATTCAAAGTATTTAAAGAAACTTTTATATCCCAAACCTATATTCTAGAAAACTATTCACTTAAATCTACTTTAGAAAATGAATGTTTCCCACTATCCTCTAGTTTAACAAAAACAATTCAAGTTGATTAATATCTTTCACTGGATTCCTTAAAAAAAAAAAAAAGAATTTGGGAAAGAAAAGTTTCTCCAATTGTGAATCTGGGCCAAGCAAGCAGAAGACGATGTGAAAAATGAAAGCTGGCTCTGGATACCCCACGGAGCATCAGGGAGAGCAGCGTGTGACTTCTCCTGCTTCTCCTCATAGGGAGCTGTCCAAACACAGGGCAATTTTTGAAAAATAGTAGGAGATGAACACAGAACAGCAACCTGGGAAATCTCACCAAGCATGCCAAACAACTAATGCTCTTAGCTTTTTCTTCCTTCTTTTCCTGTTATTTGTTGGCAATGAGAACCCACAAAACACAGGATCACATGCATTAAACTTTTTTTCATGAAAAGTGCCTATCTCAAAAATAGTAAGTTCCTAGTGGGAGCAGAACAAGAGGTATGTTGATTCTTTTGCAGATAGATAGTTACTACTGTGGATGCCACTGTTTTTGTTTTTGTTTTAAGTGCTGAGGAAGGGGGTAGGGGAGATCCATCTGTCCTTAATCTGGAAAGGACCAAATGGTTCAGAAGCTTTTGTTTAAAGCTCACAGGATTGCTATACATTGACTTGTCTGCCTAAATGTAAGACTCAGGCCTTTACTTAGACACCCAAGTGAGAAAATTATGAGACTAACAGAATTATGTTTTTTAATAACCATTTATTGTCATCCAGTGTATTTAACTTAATATCTTATGTCTTCTTTGACATCTAGTTAAAATGTTAGTCTCATCTCACTGAAATTGATGAAATCTAAAATGTATAATTAATGACCTCCTTTGCAGAAGAGTAGAAAATTAACTTTATTTCTTTTAAAAAAAAGGTGTTATTCTCATGAATAACCAAATTTCTCTAAGTTGTTGGAAGTAGTTTAGCTTAATAGTCTTGTAAAAAAAGATCACAGAATTTTTATTCTTCCTTTTGCAAAAGAAATAAAAGCTACATGTACTGTAACACTAATGCTCAAAATTGGAGATTTTATGTTGGCTACTTCCATTCTCTGCCCCACCCTCCATCACTTTGCCATGCCTTTTCTTTCATTCTTTTGTATAATTTCTGAATTTCTCTGTCTCCCCACCCCACAAGACAGTAAGCTCTTCAGAAAGCAAGAAAGAAGTCTGACTCTTTTTAGGCTTCAAAGCTCTCATCTCTCAACCATATGTACATAGTAGGTGCTCAATAGGTGTTTGCTCAAAAATATTTTAAACTAATAAATGTACCAGAGACTGTTTCTGTTTCTATGTACAAAGATGGAATTGTTGACATCATAGCCCTGATGACAGCAAGACTTCCAAATAGGCAGATGGTGTGTTAGCAATGCCTTTGCCACCTCCACCTTCCCTCAACCTGGCCTGCAGCTGCTGTTGGAGTGAATAATGTAGCATTCCTTCTTATCCCCAGGCTGTACTTGATACCAACTAGATGTCATGTGCTCCAAGATTGAGAGCTCACATAAGAGCTTACCTGTGTGTAGCATCTTATTGGAAAAAAATATATGGCCCTAGATAAACCCCTCTGGACTTTCCTGGTCGCCTAATCTGTACGGGGAGTCAAATGCTGACCTTTACAGGAAAAAGAATTCCTGAGACAACATATATATGATTTAGGAAGAGGTTTCCAGAGCCTAGGTCCAAATGGAGAAGGGAAGATTTCTCAGCTGGTGAAAGTTGGTCTAGGACAAGGCACTCTCAATGGTTATGAGTATCATGAGTCTGCAAAGTGTTTGTCTCAATCTTCTTGATGTCAACTGTGTTCCTGCCATCAGCAGACCTAGTATCCTATGCACATGGGTTATGGTGTCTGGCTTCTCTTGCCCATTCCAACACTACCCTGGTTGATGCCACAGGTTCTAAGTAGAGACTGAAAAGATTGGAGCAAGGATCCTTTGAGTTCAACCTCCCTAGCTCCACAAGTAGTAGCATCTAGAAGAGTGAGCAGAGCTACATGTGCTAGTGGACAAAGAAGAAAACTCAATTTCTACTCCTGCCCCAGTCAATCCAAAACATCAAGCCCAAGAATCAAGCACAGAACAGAAATAGTTTTAAGCACATGGTTTGCAATGGAAGGCAAAGAGCCAGCACATTCAGAAACAGAATGGTAATGACCTGCGGAGACAAAAAAAGAAAAAAAAAAACTTTGATGAGGTTCTATACACAAGCTCACCAGCATGCAAAGAACTGTTAGTAGCCCTGGGTAGTTTGGATTCCTTATTTTCTCAAGGATATCAGAAGGGGAGAGGGAGATTACAGGACCCAGGCACAAGCCTTCTAGGAACAGTTTTTAGTTTGTTTCCCAAAATCAAAATCAAAAAAGCATCCATTGGTTTAGTGGTAGCACTGAGGTGGAAGATGGTCAACGAGATGAAAGTTGCAAAACTGATGAGGCAGAAGAAGAGCCCCAGGGGAGTTAACAAAAGAGGACACCAGCTTTGATCCCAGGAGTGACACCTTCAACTGAGACCAATGAGGGGGAAGCCAGAATAACCCAAATGGTTGTACTAGCATAATACCATCATCAAGTAACACAGGTATTAGAACAGCTGACAGGATCCTGAGACCAAGGTAACAGAGGAGGCAAAGCTTGCTAAAGGAAACAATCAGAGCTGCTATTCTGCAAAACTACAAAACCTCCATAGGAAGAATAAAATTGTCACATTTGCATTGGATGGCTGAAATCAGCCTTCAAGAAGCAGTTATCTACTGAGACTGGTGCTCACCTGGATGCTTTGTTTGCAGGCAGAAGGGATCAGGGGAATCTTCATTTGTCATCTGCATCAACATTCCTCAAATATTCATTGAATGGCCCCAACACAACAAAATAGTTTAAATCCCTGCCCTCCTACAGCTTTCTTTCCATTTGAGAAAATCTCTCAATAAGTGAAATATTATTTGTGGAACTAGTGCAAGCACAATGTAGAAAATGTATCAGGAAAGTCACATAAGTTGGTGGAGGCGAGGTGACAGTTATAAATGAGGCATCCAGAGATGATCTTATCAAGAAGGTGATGTTTGAAAATGCATATCTTGAAATAATTATTTTTTTCTCACCATGCAAATGTATACTTTTTAAATGAATGGAGGGCAATCTAGAAAGATAAAAGAGGAAGAGATGTCATAGGGATACAGGGTGTTTCCTGAGAAGCATATTTGAAAATGGGTGGGGTGGGGAGTGGAACCGGCAGGAGGTCCAGTGTTGAAACATTTATAGGGAACTCCGCAGTTCCCTAGAGCTCCTACAGGAAAACAGCAGAGCCTGTTCTTAATGCCATGTCCTCCCTAGAAGCTGTTCCCTTTCTGCTGGCTGCTCTGTGGGATGAACTCCAGCTCTGGACCCCCACTAGAACTCAGAGAGGATCATATAATCTGGGAGAGAAGGAGGAGATATAATGGGCTTCCTTTTCTTTCTCTCTCTCTTTTTTTTTTTTTTTTTTTGCACAAGAGCTTTTTAGTCTCCACCAGAATAACTCACTATGCTTCACAGGATTAGGCAAATTTCTTTTCTAAAGGAATAGTTGAATTTCAGAAGAGAATAAAAACAGAGGCAGAAGAAATGCTAAAATTCCAGCAATGTGGACTTTCTTCTTGAGTTTTAAGTGCACCTCACAGACATAATGGAAGAGTGAAACCTTCAAAAAGATGTACCTGCTCTCCCCAACTCCAACCTTGGGTCTCTTACACACACACACACACACATACATATACACACACATAACTGATCTCATGGATGGCTGTTGATGCTAGGAAAAAAAGATAAAACAATATAAACAAAGCTTCTCTACCTTATAATTGGTTTCTACATGTTATTTGGCTACAAAGTTTGTGTGTGTACACATACACACACACACACACACACTCCTACTTAATGGGTCTTCCAGATCCTCTTTTACTAGTCTTTTTTAGTACTAATAAACCATGTTATTTACAGTTTCCAATCTATACCCAGATATTTAGTTCCAAAGTTCTGTAGGTTCACCATGCATATTGACTACCAGTCAATATTTGAAGAACAACTCCAGCAAAAAAGCAGCATAACAATATAGCCACATAAAGACAATAATTGAAATAGGAAAATTAACATAAATTGTCCTCTGTACTTAGAAAATATATCTGAAATGGATCTCCAAAATTTCTTCCTTGAATAGTTATCCAGTTGGAAATTAAAGTTACCAGTATATCATTTGTTGGACATCTATAAATACTCATAAAAAGAGTCAACATTGCCTGACTTGGTATTTTTTACCTAATAAGCTAATACAGAGATAAAAGGCCAGTTTAAACCCATCCCTCACGGAACCACACCCCAGCATAGGAAGACAGACCCATGTGGCCTCTTGGATTTGTCAAGGATCATTTCAATGTTTAGCAGAGGGAAATTTGAATATTCTTCCAATATTTAATTAGAATTTCATCTTTGAGAGCTCAGGGCACTCATGTTTTTAACTCAGTCTGATTTGATGAGCAGTGTCCCCTTCTTCTTTCTACAGATTATTTTTCTGTAAATTTTTCTTGACAAGATTGCATTTTCATCTAACTAATATTCTCTTTATGCAAATGGATGTTATTTACATATATAAAACTGGTTAAGAAATCAAAATGACACCCAATTGATATTTACAGGCAATTTCATCTGCTTATTTTTTGGTTTCATAGAATTTAAATTCAGCATTTTCTGACTTGAATTCCATTAGATTGGTACACTTAAGAGTAAAGTTGATTTCCTTTCATTAAAGTTTAGTTTCTGTGGCTTAATCAGTGAACTGTAATTGCTTAAAGTATTCATTTTTATAAGATTTTTCAATAAATTATCAAGGATGTTTAAATCTGAAAACTGATGCTATTTCTGTACTTGTGGTCATAGATACACAGCACAATCTTTGCAGCTAGTCAGCTTGCTCTACTTTAATCTAATAAACCAGCTGGAAAAAAATGGTTCTGTTTTCTCTCTCCTGCATTTATTTATTTTTTTCCTATATGAATATGATCCTTTAATACCTTATCATTCTGTCTCAAAGGACACAAGCTTTTATTCTGAATCATTTCTTGATTCCTCAGGCAATAATATTGATGGAGAACTTACCACATGCTAAGCACATAGCGATGGATTAACTCCTTGTAACAATCCTAAGAAACCTCTACTATCAGTATCCTTATAAAGATAAGGACACTAATGCACATGGAGGTCAACCTAGGAAGATATTACTCACTTTGTAGGTATGTTGTATTCTCACTAAGTGCAGAACAGTGTACGTGGCTATACAGGGTCTGCCATGTTCTTATTAAATGCAGTGATACATGTAAAGCACAAAGCATAATGTCTAGCATACTCTTTGCACTACAAGTGGTCAACTAGAGTTAGTTCTGTTTTATTTTCTGTGTATATTGTTCTATTATAGCAAATGCTTCACCACATTCCAATTATGTATTTAGCTACATGACCTTGAGCAACGTGCTTAAGAGCTAGTAAGCAGCACTGCAGGATTCTTACCCAGGCAATTCTTGTCTACAGTCCTCGCTTTTAATCAGTAAAATATCCTGATAGATAAACAATACAACATTGATAATTTCATCAAATCAATACATGTTCCACTTTCTTATGATATTATGGTACACAGGGGATGCCTCTATTACCACATTGATTTGAGAATATTACCCACAGTCAAATCTAGATGACAATATCATGGGGTAAATACGGGGGAAAACATAAATATGGAACAAGTTTACACAATAAAGAGTGCTACATTTGAGACTGGTTAGGAAAAAAGCATGAATCACTTAACCCTGAAGAAAAGGGAAAGTGTATAATCCAAGGCTCAAAATAAGAAAGGAATAATGAAGCATTTTGTTCATGACCTTCATCTTGGAAATGCTTTTAAACCAATAAAGAAAATAGTATTAGTGGTTTTAATGTATAAAACTTTTAAGGTGGATTCATTCTTAAAACCTACCAGATTGCCCTTTCTGAAACGCAAATCTGATATTCCTCTACCACAATCTTGTGATGGCTTCTTACCACCCACGAGGTTCACTAGCTAGGGCCTGACCCTGTTTTCTCTTGCATTTCTCTCTTCTTTCTTCACCACTCCAGACCACTTGATGTAGTGATGAAAACTTGGGGTTTGAAGTCAGAAAGGCACGGATGACAGTTCCTCACTCCACTACTGCAAAGTGAGTGATGTGAGGGAGAGCCCTAAATTCTCTGATCACTATTTTCCTCCTCTGTGAACTGGGGATAATTATGAATGTTTGGGAGGTAGTATTATTTGGATTAAACACAGTATATAGTATGTGTATGTGTGTGTATGCGTGTATTGTGTGTAAGCATATAACATAATGCTCAGCGTAATAGATTTCCAATTAGCTTTAATTTCATTATATTTTGTTTACATGTTTTTTTTCCATTATGGCAAGGCTCACAGTATATTCCAAGTATTTACAAGTTCCTGAATTTCTTTAGGCTCCATTTTCCTCACCTTGAAAATGGGCATTGGACTAAGTGTTTACCTAGAAGAGTTTCATGAGGATTAAAGAAAATAATGAAATTTTTATAGTATAGTAATCACTCACTGAATGTTAGCTGTATTGTCACTGCTTCTGAGGTCAATGCATGAGCTCCTTAAAGACAGAATTCTGCTTTATTCTACTTTTTATCCCAGATGTCTTACACAGTGTCTCCTTATGCAATAGGAATTCAACAAAATTTCAAAGGGTGAACAAAGAGTTTTATCCACTTTGCTCTTGAAGCAGGGCTTCTTGGGACTCTCCAACCACACCAGAATTTATAGTAGTTTCAAATCTCATTTCTTAGTTCCACTGGAGATTTCAGAAACCAACATCATTGGTAAAGGTAAATGATTATAGTTGCTATGGAAACAACCTACAAACCTCAACAGTTCGACACAAAGAGTTTATTTCTTACTCACAGAACAATCTAAAGCGTGTGGGGGTTCTCATGGTTTGTGAAGGAGATAAAACTGCCAAAATCATCTAATTCCTGTAGAATAGGATCAGAGTTGTATATTTATTTGTATTAATGGCTTCTTAATCATCACTACCCCATTGTCCACAGATATTAACAGCGTCTTTGTTTTCTGTAAGAATTCAGAAATACTTACTAATGAAACTGCACAATAAAGTTAGGCTGTTATCCAAATATTTTAAGAAAAAAAAAATCTTATTAAAGAAAAGTTGCATGGTCTGGTGTTATAGCTCAGGGGCAGAGCATTTGCCTAGCATGTGTGAGGCATTGGTTCAATTATCAGTACCACATATAAATAAATAAAATAAAGGTCCATGAGCAGCTAAATATATACAATAATATATATAATAAAATATATATTTTTAAAAAAAGTTGCATATATGGGCTGGGGATGTGGCTCAGGCGGTAGCGCGCTTGCCTGGCATGCGTGCGGCCCGGGTTCGATCCTCAGCACCACATACCAACAAAGATGTTGTGTCCGCCGAGAACTAGAAAATAAATATTAAAAATTCTCTCTCTCTCTCTCTCTCCTCTCTCTCTCTCTCTTTAAAAAAAAAAAGTTGCATATAAAAGTCCTTATCTATGAATTTTGTCTAAATAAATTCATTTTGGAAGAAAATTGCTTAAATAATAACCACATTGTAACCATTTTTTGTACTAATTTCTAGCATTGCTAAAATTTTTTTAAAAAGCACTCAACTAGCTTAGTATGTATATTAACAGTAGTGATAAGTACTCTTTATAGACAGGGTCTGAGTCTTCCTAAGTGAATATTCAATGTACAGAATACATTAGAGTATAATGAATACTTACTGAATCCTTCTATCTATAGGCAATGACCTAAATTTTCTAAATGTATGGACTTATTTAATCCTCTCAACAAACTTTATAAGAGAAATCCTATCATTATAGGTCAAATATTCCTTTTCTGAAAATGCTTGGGACTAGACATATTTCAAATTTCTGTTTTTTCAGCTTTTGAAATATTTGCATATTCATAATGATATCTAGGGGATAAGACCCAAATCTAAACATAAAACTCATCCATGTTTCATGTACGTCTTCTGTACGTAGCCTGATGGTAATTTTTGACAATACTTTTAGTGTACCTGCATTTTGACTGAGATCTATCACATGAGATCAGGTTTGGTGCCAGGTTACTACTCAAAAAATTCAGATTTTGAGCATTCAGCCTTGGGATTTTCAGATTAGAGATGCTCAATCTGTGTTCCCTTTCACAGAGACAGAATTGACACAGGAGTTTCAACTTGCCCAAGGACTTAACAGCTGGGGAGCACAGGAGCCAGACAACAAAATTCAGGCAGTTGAGCTAAGAGCCTATGCTCTTATCACCTCTACTATCTCTGTAATAAAGTATAGATGGAAGAAAAATAATGTATTTTTGGATTCCAACTTCTGTCTTGTTTTTATAAGGTGGAAAAGATGGTATAGAAAGCCACATGGGCAAACTGTCATGTGAATTGTACCTATAGAAACAATATAGGCACAATTGTCTTTTATCTTTTTAACTTTAAAAAAGCCAAAGCTTTAGTATAGCCTGAATTAACAGCATTTGCGTTATCAATTAGCTTGGTAGCTGCTTTCTTTGATGCCAAAAAGGCATTTCATTTGATGTGGCAAAATAATACAATCCAGCTTTAAAGGTAACATTTGAGCTGAACTCAAGATTTGCTTTAAAAAAAAAAAATCTGTAATCTTCAGTTACCAATGGCTGATTTCCAGATTCTATTTTGAAAGTGATAATTAGGCCTGGAAATTTTTTGCTAACTTTGTTATGTAAATCACACCTTGGGGTGGGGGGCGGAATTGGACAAAATAACATAATAGCAATAGAAAATCATCTACCCTGAATGATTTTTTTTTCATCTATTCAATCAGATGATATACATTCTAGGCTTTTGATTTTTGGAGCCTATAAAAGTTCAGTCCCTGATTCAAAAAAGAATGAACTTTGTATTTATTTCACTCTGAGATATAATCTGGAATTCCTCAGGTCTTGAGTCTCCATCTCTCAACTAGTTAGTGGTTCATTATGGAGTCTTGAATCATTAGAATCTTAAATACTCTTTCTCCTTTACTCCACATTCCCTTCCCCCATCCCATTTCCAACAATGCTTCTCTGACAGAATATAAATAAATCTCCTGTTCATGTTTTTATACGCTTATGTCTATACTTTTTTAAAACTTTGAGACCAAATTATACAATTTCTAAAACTTTTCTTAGTTCAAGGCAATGCCCAAATAAAAACCGATAACTTTGCATGACACAACCAATGGGAAAGGGCTTGCTTGGGCCAGACAAAAGGAGAATAACTGTATCCGCTCTTTTGTGGCAGGGCTGCTTCACTGTGGGAGGCAGAATGAAAATGGTCCTACTATTGAGCACCCTGTTCTGGCTCCTTGAGAAGCCGTGTCTGGTTTTGATGGGAAAGTCCAATTCCAATGACAGACTCAAGACATCTGCAGAACTAAATATATCTCTAAATACAGCACAGCTTGAAAAACAGACCAGATCTGGTTTCAAAACACTATGTTGTTAACCCTTTTCAAGATATGGAATCCCTTGAAACGATAATCCACATAGTTAAAGAGAAAAAAAAAATGTCATGGAAAATCATTTGGATCCAAACATTTGCTTACATCTCAAAATGACATTCCCATGGTGGCTGCATCCTACCATAAATTACTTACTGTATAACGTCCAATGGATTCCCAGTTGCTGGAAATAAGAACAAAACAAAATGGATATAATTGTCCTATTCATACATTGAGGTCAGAATGGAGAGGCTGATTCATCGTGGAGTCCCTAGGAAGTCACAGTCCTTTCTATTGTTTGTTCACTGGTTATTATGAGCTATTCAATTGCTGTTTTTCTTTCTTTATGCAAAGCAGAAACATAAGGTCTAGGCGAGAGAGTGACATCCTTAGTGACTCTTCTCTCTCACACCCCACTTGACAGGGTGGCCAGTTGGCTGTCCTAGCCAGTTAGACACACATGTCTTTGTCACCCTGCCTCCTCATGTCCTCCTGCTTTAATCACTTGCCAGCATGCTTTTGTCTCTTATCTGTTCAGAGGGTAGTTTTCCTGAGCACAGACGCTCTCTTTGTTGTTGGATATTCCATTTATTATAGTACAGTTTAAATTGTATGTATACTTTAATGATTTACCTAATTTCAGGAAGCCAATTTCTGTTTATTCCTATTTTTCCTAATGATGAAGATTCTACATAAATAAGGGAACTTCTCTTTTTAAAACTCAGATCCTGATATATCTGGTTTTTTATAAATCTGCCGACTAAAAGAATCTTCCCAGATTTCACGGTGATAACTCCCTTTTCCTTCCCTTGGAAGTACATATTTAATACAGTCTGCCCTTCATATCTGTGGGTTCCCCATTCATGAGTCAACAGTGGATTGAAAATATTCTAAAAAACAAAAAGAATTGCAGCCAGGTGCAGTGGCACACACCTATAATCCCTGAGGCAGGAGGATCACAAGTTCAAAGCCAGCCTCAGCAAAAGCAAGGCACTAAGCAACTCAGTGAGGCCCTGTCTCTAAATAAAATACAAAAAAGGGCTGAGATGTGGCTCAGTGGTTAAGTGCCCCTGAGTTTAATCCCCGGTACCAAAATAAAAAAAAAAAAAAAAAGAAGGAATTGTGTTTGTACTGAACATGTATACTTTTCCACGTCATTATTCTCTAAACAATAGAGTACAACAATTATTTACATAGCATTTCTATTATATTAGGTATTATAAGTAATCTAGAGATGAATTAAAGAATACATGAGGATTGCATAAGTTGTGTGTGTAAATTTTGTATCAGACACATTTTGTATCAGATACTTGATCATTCATTTTTTTCTCTTTAATTATGTGGAATATTGTTTCAAGGGGTCCTAGAACAAAATTCCCATGGATATGAAAGACTTGTTTACCTTATTCCATTCCCTTTCAGTCTGAGCTTGCTTAGCAGTTGTTCTATTGCATATCAGAAATACTTAGGAAAACCCTACTCCTGAAGATTGTAATTCTTTTACAGATTAGGAGGGCCAGGCACAATGGCATACAGCCATAATCCTAGCTACTCAGGAGGCTGAAGCAGGAGGATCTTGAGTTCAAAACCAGCCTGGGAAACTTAGCAAGATCCTGTCTCAAAATAGAAGTTTTTGTAAAAAATAAATAAAGTAGATTAAGAAAGCTGCAATACCTATGAGGGTGCAGCCTATAAATATAATTTCTTTTTTAAGTTTTCTTGTGACTCTGAGGCAGATAGTCTATCAGTCAATTAGCCAGTGTTTGAGGATCTTTATCAGCAACCTATATAGTATGGAGGTTGTAAAGTGGAAATAGTAACACAGAGAAGGCTAAGGAAGATGGAGAATACCGGAAGTGACTAAAATAATGGGGAGCTCATAAATAAAGATTAAGTTAAATTATGTGGATTTATTTTGTAGATAATGAAACGCTACCAGAACCTATTAGACAAGGAATGTCATGATCTAATCACAATTAAAAAAAAAAATGTAGTTCTGAAAGCCTATTGAGAAGGATGGAATTAAGTGAAAAAAAAAAACACAAGAGTCAAATGAAACCAATTACAGAGCAGAAATGAGGTGAGGAGGTCCTAATTAATGAAGGAGGAGAAAGAAGGAATAGATGTGAGACATTCAAGATAAACTGTCAGGTTGGTGTTAGAGTGGGGGTGGAGAGTCAGATGGCAGCAGGGGTTCAAAACACCTCTCAAATATCAAACTGGATTACAGGATGATACCATTGCCCCCAAAAGGAGGCACAGAATTTGCAGGAGAGATGATAAATACAGGGATGCATTTCTTCCTGTAAATCAGATTCAACTTGCTTTTGGAATTATACTCAGTAGTCGGTTGGAAATTTAGGTCTGGAATTGAGGAGAGAGGTCAAAACTGGAGAGGTATGTTTAGGATTATTCATATAGAGGTTCTAATCAAAATAGTACATGATCAGAATATAGACAGAGTGGGATTGGGACCTACGAGAGCCTAAACTTGAGAATGAGTATTATAGTTTAGGTCTGGAATGTCACCCAACAGCTCATGTATTGAAAGCATGGTCCCCAATGCAGCAAAGTTCAGAGGTAAGGCTTTTAGATAATGATTGGATCATGAGAGCTCTGACCTCCAAATGGATTGATCCATGGATAACTAGATGAACTACTGGAAAGCAGGGCCTAGTTGGAGGAAGTAGGTCACTGGGAAAGCTCTGGAAGAGTTTATCTTCTCTCTGGCTCTTCTCTCTCTCTGGCTCCCCAGCTGCCACAAACTGAGCAGTTTTCTCTGCCATGCCCTTCTGCCATGATGTTCCTGCCTTAGAGCCAGCCGATCGTGAATGAAATACTCTGAAACCATGAGCCAAAATAAGTTGTTCTCATCAGGTATTTTGGTCACAGCACCAAAAAACTGACTGACATAGTGGGCTAGTGGCATCTTGGGTCCCTTCATCAAATCTGAGATCAATGAAAAGGCCATTGTGGGAAACATGAGAAGAACCAAACTGGGGAGGAATGAAAGGATCATCTAACAGCAACAATGACTGTACCAGTCAAGTTATGCCAATTGCTGTAACTATTATAAAGAGCCTCCAAATCTTAGTGCCTTATCACAAAAACAGTACTTGTGTTATGGTCAGTGAGGGCTTGTTGGGGTAGGGAGAGCAAAGGTTACAGTCTGTTAAGGGCTTGATTCCATGTACTTATTCAGGGACTTCATTCTCTTTACTTTACAACAGTGGTATCAAGATCATCCTGGCACAATCCAACCAGGAAAGAGGGACTGTGGTGGCGTGGAGGATTTACAAGATATTTTAGAGTTTAGGACCAGAAGAGGTATATATTGCTTCTACTCACATTCCACTGATTAGAACTCAGTTATATGGCTTTGCCTATCTGCAAAAGATGCTGGAAAATAAAATTTTCTTGTGTGCCAAGTTGGAAAAGAAAGCAGATTTGATGTGTACATGAAAATATCTCCACCATAGTCTGCCTCCTGGCTACCACATATCTGTTTCACCCCCCACTTCCCCCACATAGAACAAAAAAATGTAAAAGTATGTGGAGACAGAACTTTGCAAAGATAAAGTTAAAATGTGTTCATTAGAGTAAGCCTTAATCCAATATGTCTTGTGTCATTATAAAAGGAGGAAATTTGGAAGCAGACACACATAGGGGATAATGATGACAGGAAGACGCAGGGAGAAGATGGCTACCTACAAGACAAACAGAGAGACCTGGAGCAGACCCTTCTCTTAGAAGGAACCAACTTTGCTGATACTGAGATCTCTGACTTCTAGCCTCCAGAACTATGAAAAAATAGACTCTGTTGTTTAATTCGCTCAGTCTGTGGTACTTTGTTACAGCCACCCAAGCAAACCACTGAAGCTCTCTAGGGTCCAGACATCAGCTAGCCAGCAGAAGAGGAAAGAGGGAACTTGGAGAATCTTGCAGATTTAAGGAATCACATCCTGTATATCACATCCACTTCATAGAAATAGCTAGAACTCAGTCAGATAGCCTCCCCTAACTGCAAGAGAGGCAGGGGAATATTTGGTTGTTTGTAAAAAGGAAGTAGGTTTGGTGATCCCTTGAAAATGTCCTTGTTGCAATGCCAAGTTTAAGTTGGCTAGCCTGAATTTATGGTAGATAACTCTCTACTCAGACCAGGATTTCCTGGTCATTTCAGCAGAGAATTGGAAAGAAGAAGAGGAAAGAGATTTTCTGCTGTTTACAAACAGTTTCCCATTATAACTCTATTCATTTGGTCCTAAAATGGCTCATTCAAGTTTCTGCTGCACAATTATTAGCTGAATTCTGTTATGGACTGAGTGCTTGTGTTTTCCCAACTTATATGCTGAAACCTAAACTCTAATGATATGGAATTAGGAGGTAGGTGCTTTAGGAGATAAGTAGGTCTATAAGAGGTCATGAGAGTGAAGACCTCAGGATGGGATTAGTTCCATAATAAGAAGGAAAGAGACACCAGGGTCTCCTCTCCCCCGGTATGTGATCACACATTGAGAAAGTAGCCATATGTAAATCAGGAGAGCTGATACCAACATTACTATACTGGAACCTCATCTCAGACTTCCCATTAAGCTATCCAGTCTATGATATTTTGTTATAATAACTTTTTTTCTCTCTACAGACTTTGAATAAAATGTACTTTTTATTTTTAAATTTCCTAGACTTTCAAAATTCATTTTGTGGTTAGAATAGTTTGCATAAGTTACCTATTTCATTTATTTCTTTCAAAGCTATAAGTTGACAGATCCTTTTTTACTGTGATATCTAGATATGGCCTTTCCTGGCCAAGAATTTGAAGTAGGTGAAAAATATGAAATAGATAATGTTGTAGCCTTTCAAATATTATTTTCTTCTGCATGTTCTCTTTCTTTCTTTCTTTCTCCCTTTCTTTCTTTCTTTTTAAATTGTACCAACTTCTAGTTACTGTCAGATTATCAGGGTTACCTTAATCTCATTGGTAACTAGGATAACTTCTATGGTCATAGACATCCCTAATTCTTCTCATTTCTTTCCCAATGAAATGTATTTGTCCTCTCTCACACTCCCAGGTGTCCAAACTTAATCTGATAAGCAAATTTAAAGGTATAAATGCTGAACACAGCAGAAGTTTCATGGTTGGTTTCATGACACCCAGGGTTGTTTGCAGTGAGGTGACACACTCCAAGTAGGAAGGTAGAGTATGAAAACTTATTCATATCCCCCAAGTAGAAAAACCATATATATGCACATGGGAAAAATTCTGTGGTCCAATGTTATCCAGTAAAATATCAATATAAGAGGGGAAGTCCTAATTTAAAATTGATTCAAGTAGGAAAACAAGTGAGTAAAAAAAATACAGAATATTTTAGTGTCAGATTGTATATCTATGGTGGCTGCCTACAGTTATAAAATAATTACATTGGAGCTGGATAGCTACTTAATATAAAAAATTGTTCCTCTAAAAATCATCTGACTTACCAACATTTAATGAGAGAGATAATAAACACAGTCTAGAGGACAACTTTCTGTTTAACAGTGAATTGATCTAGTACCCAAATAATGACTAGATTTAAGTATAAAAATCATCTGCCTTCTCTATAAATTAGCTGGCTGGAAGGGCCACAAATACAGTGGTCCAAGCCCTCTGGGAGTAGTACAGCTGGGTTCGATGAAAATTGATTGAGAAGGGAGAGAGAGCTAGAAATGTACAGGCTATATTTTAAGATTATGAGCCTCATCCACATGGAGACAATGTCTTCTTGATTCTCTTGAAACCCTCTTGTACAGAGCCATGTGCATTTTTGATACTCCAATGTCCTTCAATACTAATATCAGAAAGCTTTCCACCCCTTCATAAGCTTCAAGAACAAGGAGGAGTTTTCACCTACATTCAATGTTATCATACCATTTAAGCCCCAGCAGCTGAAAAGTCTTCCCCTCTCTATCATAAAATGTTTTACTATGCTGATTATGGGAAACCCAATCAGTCAAATAATTCAGAGTGAGATGAAGCAAAGTACCTGGAGAACCATGGGAAATGATCATAAACCTGGCCATGGATGTGAGCACAACGATATAAATGTCTTTTTAATTTCAATGATTCCTGATTCCTGAAAATCAAGAAAATTAATCATTCGTTCCTACCCTTTTAACTATAAACCTACATACAAATGCATTTAAATAGAGGAGTTAGGTTGAGCACCATAATCACCAATTTTCACTGTGGATGAGGTCAATTAAAGAAAGAAGAAAAAGATTAAAAAAAAAACTAGCAGTGTTCTCTGTCTCGGTGGTAGGAAAGGAGATGATAGGTAGGTAGATTCATTAGCAAATGAAGCTTTTAAAATTTATTTAATTTTTAAATAAAAATAATTCAAGTATTTTCATTAAACAGAATCAAGATGAAAAAATTAGTAAGCCTCTTTCCTCCCTCTCTCTTATATACCTAGTCATTTATAGATATTTCAAGCACATCAAAGTGTAAATCATTAAGTATAAAACTAAGGTGGCATACTGATTATCTGCAAAGTCTCTTACCTCTCTTTCCCTCTATCACACAGAAGTGGAGAAAACTTCTTTTCTGGTTTTATTATTCTTTTTGTTTTTCATTTCAACAAATTTGCCACCAACTGGATTAATAGTAACATGTTGGTAAGCCTTACAGAGAGACAAACAAAACACTTTAGAGTTAAAAAGTCTGCTTAAATAGCCTTTTTGTTGTCATAAAGTCTTCATTTCAACATATTTGCTGTATTATTTTGTAAAAAGCAGTCTCAAAATTTTTACTAAAATGACAAATTTTTTAAAAAATATGGTTTCAATGATTCTTTTTCAATTCATTTCAAAATAAATTCTCAGATACACCCGTGGCAGTGCTTCTGGAGGTTTCCTTAACATTTTTTTTAGAATCATAAGTTTCATAATCTCCTTAACCTATTGAGAAGGGGTAGCCAAATTTATTGTCCTTAACACTTTTATCTGTTGTGTATAAAGCCTTTCTAGTTTCACATATGTGAAAGGAAGATGCAAAATAACAAAAATACCTTTTTGTTTTTCAGGACAGGAAGAATCAAGTTCTTCAGCTACACCTCTGAGCGGGTGATTCGTTAGCTTTCCTTTCCTTGTGTTCACGCCTCTGCCCTGGAATGTGCACTCCTAAATGGAGATGGTGGGAAAAGGTAGGGATCTGTCACAGGTCCAACCAGCCCCATTCAAGTCTGAGTCAGTGGAATCTGTTGTGACCCCAAATACACATACAATGGCAGGAAAAAGGAGAAAATACAGAGAAGGATCTTCTCCAGTCCTATGTGAATACTTAAAGACACCATGCATCTGCCTTCAACAGCCTACTTATTGTACATCACTGCAGATTTCTACTTAAATGAAAACACTGCCCCCAAAGAGTGGCCTTTCTAATGCTTAAAATAGATAACTTACATCCTCAAGAGGAAAACAAATCCTCATTTATTTTTAAAATGTCGTCCTTTGCTCAGAACCAAAACGTTCTTCTGAACAATATCATGTAGTAGAAAGCAAAAGGAACAAACGATGTTTTAGTAACTAGGTTTTCTTATGTTAAATAAACGTATCATGAAGTTTGCATATTGAAGAGGGCATAATGATGTAACCCAATCTCAGAAAACTTATATTGACAAATTGCTATTGGGATATATGCATTCCAGAGCATTGAGATTAATAGTGTATCTATATAAAACGACAAACCTTGTTGACAAATAAAAAGTATTGCTGCCTTTATATAAAATAAGGCAAAAAAAGCCATCCGTATAAAGTTTCTTGATCAATTCTCTATTGATTACAGAGAATTGAATTAACTGAGTCTTTTCCTAGTTCAAGAAGAGTTCGACAAATTCGCTCTATCACCCCAACCCAAAGCAAATCTTCTTTTCTTAGTCTTATTTAATTTTAACCTCTATTTTTAGAATTTCCTCTTTTGTGTGTGTGTGTGTGTGTGTTAGTGCTTGTAAGCTACCATCAATCATTTTTGAACACTTGAAAATATGCCTATTTTCCTCTCTTTCCCAAGTCCCAAGAAGCAGGTGGAATTGATTCTGCTTTATTCCAGAGATTCTGTGTCCAAATATCACCCCCTTGTTGCCTTGGGAGAGTCACACAGTGCAGATGCATTCACCTTGGTAAAGAGGATTTTGGAGGTAGAGGTATGTGTGTACAAGCAATAACATCACCACATTGAAAATCTGGCTTGAATTACATAAAGAACTAAGTACTCCATGTTGGAGTTGCTTCACTTGGAGCTATCTCAACTCTACCCTCTGTTCTAGGAAATTTTGGCAAACTGAATTACTCCTTCCTACCTTGCCCCAATACTGTTCAAACTCTAAGTGACAGGATTATGGTCCCAACATTCTTTGCTTCTCTTTGCATCCCCAATGATTTCATCCAATGCTGTACACACAATAACTGATATTTATTAAGCACTTATTATATTCCAGCCAGTGTTCTACCCAGTTAACATACTATTGCATTTAGTTGCTTCAACAACACTAAGAAGTAGATATTAATTGTATCCCCAGTTTACAGAGCATAGAATTAAGGCATGGACATATTTGGTAGCTTACTAAAGTAAAAATTTACACTTGTAAGTAGCAGAGGCAGAATTAGAAACCAGATCATTCACTCTTGAACACTAAGCAGACTTTTCTCACACTAAAAACACCACAGATGCTCAATTGCTATTTTGTTCTTTACTTGTTTAATCAACTTTGATATGAGAATAGGTGATTTTGGCAAGCAAGGTCATGAAAAGCAGTTGAAAGTCCAATTGCTCAAGTAAATAGGTGAGTATCCTTGATATCTCAGAAAGCTCTCCCTTTTACTACATATTCAGATGGAAGCAATGTAACTTCTTGAGCCAGACTGTGCTGTGGACATGCCCTGGCTTGCGTGATAGAAATAACTTCCTACAAAGCCTTCCCCTCTGCAATTCTCCCACTTTCAAATCATTTTCTTTGCTTTCCAAATCATTGATACTAAAGTTCTAATGTAAACTAGTTCACAATAATTTAGCAAGATCATTTGTCTCCCTCATTTGTTTCAAAATTAAAGCTCATTGAGAAAGGGATTGTATATTGTGCATTTTTATATCTTCTAGGTTGCCTTTCAAGTAGTAGGCTCTCAAAAAATGTTGAAATTAGTTAAATGAGAGCCTTGTCAAGTTTGGTTACTTTTTAAAGCAAAAGTAGGGTGATCCTGACTGGCTGAACATTCTAAGAGAAGTCAGGCAAAAGTATGCATATAAATATTTGTAATTTTTTCTTTTATTCTGTATTGTTATAAATGTGTTCAGTTACAAATAATGGAAGGTCTCACTTCCTGGCTCAAACCAATAAAGTTTTTTGTTGTTGTTGGTTTTGTTTTTTTTTTTTTGTTTTTGTTTTTGTTTTTTTTTTACAGAGCAAGATCAAGGGTAGCAGCTGCCAAGATTAGTTCAGCTGTTCAAGTGTATTCTGAGACCCAAGCACTTTCTATTCACCCCCCTTTACCGTACTCCCTATTTTGGCTTTTCCTCTGCATGATTTTTATCTAGTATTTGAACAATGGCTCTGTACATCCCATCCTTAAGAGGACAGGAAGACGGGAAATTGTACCACCAACCATCCCTTTTACCAGGAAAGGAATACTTAACCAAAAGCCCCCTCCCTGCCCCAGCAAGCTTTTACCTAGTATTACTGTCATCATATGGTCACACATTCAAAAGGAAAGCTGACAAAATCGGCTTGTCCACCCTGTTTATTGAAGATACAAGAGGAAAAGTAGTTGGCAATGACTGTGGGCCAGCCAACTAATAGTGTCTGCTATGGGGTTCTTCCCTTCCCATCTTCTCTGCCCTCCTGAGAACATCATCTCCAGAAAATTCATATATGCGTGCTCTTTCCTCCATCTCTTACCAGCCTAATATATCAAAACTATTTCTAAGGAAAGAATCTGAAACTTAGGTAAATTCCGAGTAACAATGACTACTCTGGTATTTACACATTAAAAGAAACCAGTCTTAAGCTAGACTCTATCAGTATCTCTCACCATTTGTACCACATGCATAGCCATTTGGGGTAGAATAATTCTTTGTTTTGCTTGACTTCTCATGTAAAATATTTATCATCATCCCTGTCCCCTTCCACAACCGATTACAATAATTTGAAATATCTCCTCTCATTTCCAAATGCCCCATAATAAAATTCCATCGAGCTAAAAGAAGGGAGCTCCAGGGTGAAATGTCAGAAATCCAAGTTACAGACTGAGTAAGAAATTAAGCTAGACAAAACTGTGGAAAGGAAAGTTGGATGGGTCAACATGACCTTCTCAGAGCCCTTGAAAAGTTAATACTATCTGAAAAAGAGAAAAGACTAAACAACTTTTCTCCATTTTTTGCCATTTGCTCTTTACAAAGAAGGCTGAGCATGGTGGATACACACCTGTAATTCCAGCACTTCCGGAGGTAGAGGCAAGGGGATCCCAAATTCTTAAGAAAGGAGAGATCATCTGGCATGCTTGTCTGACCAACATTACTGCATTCCACAATCCATCATAGACTACAAATGGAATCAGAACAGGATTGGTAAAGAAGACATACCACTCAATTTAGAGAACAGACAAAGCAGCAGACATTTCACACATGTGTGCACACACATTTGCACAAACTTAAAACAGCAATTCTATTGCAATATCATCTACATACCATACAATTCATCCACTTAGCAATTTTACTTGTGTCTGAGGAATGAAGTTTTGGGCTAGGTGGTCTCTGAGGGTGTTTGCAGCTCAATGATTCTCCCACTCACTGTGTTTTTCTGCACTTTATTTTTGAGCAGGTGATGGGAGATGAAGAGAAGTTGCCCAGTCTACAATCAGTGCTAGGAGCTGAGATGCTTTACCTGCTTCACCACCCTTTGTCTGCTGAGTACATGGGGAATGTGGTGCTGCTATGCAAAAATCATAGCAGTTATAAATAGTACTGTCCTCCAAAGAGCTCAAAGCCAGCATTACCTTACAGGAGTATTTATTTCCTGCATTAAGTAGGCAGGAGTTAAGTATGCTTATCTTCACTTCACTGATAATGAAAATGAAAGGCATTGGTTTTAGGTGGCTTAGTCAAAGTTTCACCATTTATCACTGGGTTAACTGAGCTGAGATTTCCAATGAGAGCACTCTGTTTTTATCTCTTAAAAGAATAAACTTTAATGGCAGTTTTCTACAAAGTTGAAGAGCAAAAATTACAATAAAATACAATTCCTTTGTAAAATATGCTTGATGTGTTCTTTCAAATTTGATCTTTTGTTACTAACAATGAAGATTTAGCACTTATGTAGCACTTTTAATCCACAAAGCACTTTTCAAATGTTAACTAATTAAACATCACAAGCACCCTGGGAATAAGAAAGAAAGTTATTATATTAGAATTATATGCTTTCTGTAACAAGTATATTAAAAAGTTTATTTTGAGTTCCTCAGAATATTAGTGACATGGATGAAGAAATCTCATTTTCACTAATTAATTGTCATCTTCTTTACATAATGCAATAGAAAGTGTTATTAAAAGTATTGATTAGGTATTCTGGAATTTTAATTTTAGTAAAATAATATAGGGCTTGAAACTCAATGTATTTTTGGTGTGACAGATTGTGCTTTTAAAGCATAATAAAATAATATCATTAACTGTTTTAAATCAACCATTAAGAGAGGGTAAAAACATCATCGACAATAACAAAAATTACTATCATTTATCAAGCCTCCCCTATGCCAGAGACAATTCTAAGTAGCTTACATTTATCGGCACATTTAATTCAGCCAGTAGCTCTATAATGAAATACATATCCCCATTTCATAGATGAGAAAACAAGGGAAGAAGGTTTGGTTGCCTTGAACAGGTTTAGACAGCTGGTAGGGAATTTAGGCTCCCTGGCCCCAAAGTTCAGACTCTTAGACCTAATAGTGCAATATTAAATTTGCAACTGAGGGTAAATTTTTAAAAAGAAGATTTCAACTTAAACAGCCACAGGTAGTTATTAGGATAATACAACCTGTCCAGGCACATTGCAAGTCTTAAACATAAGTGTGAATTTAGAAAATGATCTAAAGTTCTGACACCATTTCAGATTTGCAAAAAATGATAGATTTCATAATTTTATGAAGATTTTAATGCTTGATACTTATCTTAAGTGCAGATATACTAAAAATATCTCTGACACCACAATTAAATTTTTGAATGTTTAATTTGTCAATTTATCTGTTAATAACTTCTAAAACAATTATTAAACCTACCACCACATGGGAGGAAAATACCACATGCTACATTTTTTCTGTAGATATGAAAGCTAAAGTGTGTGTGTGTGTGTGTGTGTGTGTGTGTGCGCATGCGCATGCACTTGTGTACTCAAGAGTGTTACATAATATAAGCTAAATAGAATAAAATTCATATCTGGAAGAAATAAAATTTAACTAAACTTTGTAAGCATATATTGTTTAAAATATACTAGTAAGTTCAGTGGATACTCAAAAAGCATTCTCCACACACAAAATATTTGTTAAGTTTCTGCTGTGAATATTTGGAAAGGAAGAAGGAATAATTTTTCAAAAAGTTGTATAGCATCCTACTTATATTTGGGTATAGTACTACAAATATCTTAATAGAAAAGAAAATGCTCATTTACTATGATTTAATATGCCAACATTCATAACTTAATACCTAGGATGAATCAAAATGTGATATCATCCTGCTACAAGTTGTTTAATTTCATTGTGAATTATATTTACACTTCAGTTCAAATAGTGACCTTGAATATCTCTTTGAATAAAATGCAGCAAAAACCGGAATGGCAACTATGAATTCCATCTCTGTCACCAAAACTACAATACAGACTCCACTGTATCATCAAGGTTTTAAAAGCCACCTTTGAGAAAGCTACAAAATTTTCACCTCCTTGTTGAACCAAACCAGAGAAAATTCCCAAGGCTCTTTTCTATTTGCCCTCCTTCTCCTACTACTGTGACCTCCCCTATCACAGGAAGAGGGGCATCCCTAAGAAGCCATGGTCAAAGACATTAGAAAATATGTCAGATTTAAAAGCATTCTTGCTATTATGTCACTTCAACGGGAAGATATATATGCACCCTACTATTTTGTTACTTTTCCCTCTCCCCACCCTACTAAAAATTCTATCACTTTTTCTATGTCGCTGGGGTGTTAACATACTCTTACTACAGTTCAAAACAACACAATTAGACATGGGGTTTACAAATCAGCCATGCCAATGATATTTTGAAATTCATATGAAATTAATATCCACCTTATTAGTCCTCCACTTGAAATAACTTTTATTCACTTTGTTACAAAAACAACCATTTTAAAATTTTTTTTTAGTTGTCAATGGACCTTTATTTTATTTATTGATACGTGGTGCTGAGAATCAAACCCAGTGCCTCACACATGCTAGGCAAATACTCTGCCACTGAGCTACAACCCTAGTCCCCCAAAACAATCATTTTAAAGATACATATTGATTTCTATGGCTAAAATTTCAAGTATTATGTTGAATAAGGAACAATAAAATTGCATAATGATTAGATGGTACATGGAAACTTATTGATACATTTTATACTTCCTTTCAAGAGTAGAATGTTTTCTTTCACTTCCCTTTGTTTCTTAGCTATACAGTCTTAGGAATAAGAAAACTTGTACCTAATACATGTGCTACGTGAGGCTAGTGGAGATAATGCCACTCATAGGCACTTATGAATCTTCAGCAAAACTCTCTAATTCAAGATATGGAGCCTAACCATCAAACAAATCTTCCAATTTAAGAGTCAATCATTTTGATAAAAGCACCAAATTTGGTGATGTTAAAAGAACTTTACAATAAAAAGAGGGAAATGTGACAAAACAGCAGGGCACACTATATTCTAACTTGTCTCACTTGGGAATTAATGTGCTGTAATGTTTGAACACAATGTAGTTGTTAAGTGAAATGATTGTGTGACAAATGAGTGTAACATAAATGTCACAAGGACATGTAGGTAGTGAGTGTTTCATTTCTAAGAAGGACAACAGTTTATTTTAACAGCTCTGTGGTTGAAAGGGGTATGTTTAATAGTGTTTATTATTTTTGTTTTCAAGGTAATATTTTCCTCTGTCTACCTAGCTGAGGTTGTACTATCTATAGAATATATATGGATTATATATGTGAGTGTGCATGTATATAGAAAGATTTTTTTTTGTTCTGCTTTTATCATCCAGAATCCAACAATGCATTTTCTTAAGAAAGAGTTTGAAAGTGCAATTAAGGGATCCCTATTCTGCTATACAACCCCAGTCAAAAAGAAAGTGCTTTTTGAACAGTGAACACGCCACAGTGCTAAAGCAGGACTCCATTGATCTGAGCTTCAGACATTTGATAAGGGTGTGGCATATAGGTATATTAGATCTTATGTTGCAGGTGACATAAACCCCCACTCAAATTGCCTTAAAATAAATTTATTAGGCTTAAGGAGTTAAATTACTTCAGGAAAGGCTGGATTTAGCAGCTTCATTGATTTTACAAATGAGTCAGTTTGTCTCTATTTTCCACATTTTATCTCCCTTTGTGTTGATTTTACCCTCCAATCCCACATACTTGCCTCTACTAACCCTATCTCTAGTAACTGCAAATCTGACATCCTATCCACCAAGTCAAGAAAAAAAGTTGCATAAGTCAAATATAAATTGCAGGCTAGGATATCATTGGTCCGGGTGGGATCATATGCCTCTGAACTAATTATGAGGGCCATAGAAATGAGATATTGATAAACTGATTAAAGCTAAGGGCTAAGAATAGGGTCAATACTAACTACAAAACCATTGGCTGAAAGTGGATGGAGATAGCATGGGAAATGAATATTTTGAGACAAAATAGGAGTAAATGACAGAAGAATTAAGTATGTTCTCTATATCAGCCTATACATCTTCTGCTATAGTTGGCTCAGATTAGGCCTTCCTTGAGTCACAGTCTTCACAAAATAAAATGATAAATGCAAAAACTGTATAGACAATTCACAAGTAAACAACAAAGAAAACTAGAAATATTTAAATTCCTTAGCCTAAGGAAGGGAAATTTGAAATCTCGATCAACATATTCCATAGGAATAGTTCTAAAAAAAAAAAAACAATATTTTGATCTGAGGATAAAGATTTACTGGTCTTGGATTATCTTGGATTGTCCCCATAATGAATTCTTCTTGCTATTAGACTCCCTATCCTATCACAGAGCCATGCTGGAATTCTCTATCACTCCATTATGGTTTGGAGTGACAGAATTAGCCTGGCCTCTTGCCTAAGCATCTTGTCACTCACAAGCATAACAACCGCAACAAAGGCCAACTTCTATTGACTGCTTACTATGAGCCAGACAGTATGCTAAGAGCTTTATATGTATGCTTTCATTTAAGTTTCACAACTCCATTGGATGGTAACTATTATTATCCTCAGTTTACAGATGAGGAAATAAAATTGAGTTTCTTCTCTCCAAGGCCATAGCTTTTAAGTAGTGCAGAATTCTTTCTCCATGTCCAAATGAGAAGCAACATAACGATTTTGTAGAAAGCCAGTTGCAAGGCTTTTTGATGAGGTAGTAGTTTTTTATAAGACAGTCACTTTTCTTGAGGACATATAGCTACCAGAACTCTTTGAATATCTATTATAGCTATCCCAGGACAATATATTACCACAATTGGTGTTGTGGATCATATTAGTGGCTAGGTTAATCAGGTAAAAGATAGGCTTAACTATTGTTCAAATATCTCTAATTTATAATAAACACATAAAACCCAGTTGATTTTTAATATTTCTTTTACATTCTGTCTATAAAGATTTCATCTTTACAATTGAACTCTTCTGTATCAGTCAGCTATTCTCCATAATAAGTCACCCCAGTATTCAAGTCAGAGAAAGAAAAATATTTATTTTTCTTTTGTCATATTTTCATGGTTTTGCTGGAGTGTTTTTATTTCAGACTGGACCAGACCTGCTCTGCTGACTGGTGGAGGCAGAAGAGCAAGAAAGAAAAACCTTCCTACAGAAGCACTCACCAGACCTTTGTTCACATCTTATTATCTAATGTCCCATTGGAAAAAACAAGGCATATTGCTAAAATCAACATCAATGGGATAGGGAAATATACATCTCCCACAGAGGTTTTTGAAGGGGAAGAGACTGAATATTATCTGAACAATAAGTTACCACATTTCCTCAATAAGGGATGAGGAGAAAATTAACATGGATTAAGCACATACACATTTAGTCATCAATTTAGAAAATACTATAGACTAAGGTTCATTGTAACAATTATGCTAATACAAAGATGGCAGTAATGAACAATAGTCTAGTGGAAAAACAAATATTATTCCTTGTGAATACCAATTGCAATCCCATTGGTAGATATGCTTTTCCTTATTTTTCAGCTAAAGAAACTAAGGCATCAAAAGATTAATCAACTTAGTCAAAAGCCAACTGACAAGTAGCAAAGGTAGAAAGGGAATATAAATACTAATCATCCTGAGAATAAAGCCTAAACTCATTTGACCTCATTGATTTTGCTTCCCAATTTCTTATGATTTCAGAAATGCATAATAAAAAAAATAGATCACAGGAGGATAAGTAAGGTTCAATCAGGCAAGCAGAACTAATAGGAGTGAAAGAATTCATTATGATAGGGATTAACCCTTAGACAGTCGTGTATGTTACCTCTAGTTCTACTGCAAAAGCAGAAGGTGAGCAGTCAAGAAGATGGTCGCTGTTTTAGTCAGCTCTTTCGCTGCTGTGACTAAAAGATCTGACCAGAACAATTGTAGAGGAGGACAAGTTTATTTGAGGGCTCACAGTTTCGGAGATCTTAGTCCATAGAAGGTGGGCTCCATTCCTTGGTGAGGCTGAACATCATGGCAGGAGAGGTTGGTAGAAAGAAACAGCTCACATCATGGTGATCAGGAAGCAGAGAGAAAAAGACTCCACTCGCCAGATACAAATATATACTCTAAAGCCACGCCCCAATTCTCATCTCCTCCAGTCACACCCTACCACTTCAGTTACCACTCAGTTAATCCCCTATCAGGGAATTAATTCACTGATTAGATTGACTCTTTTAACCTAATCATTTCTCCTTTGAGCCTTCTTTCATTGTTTTACACTTGAGCTTTCAAAGGATACCATATCTAAACCATAACAGTTGCAAAGTTGGGGAGAACAAGAGCAAACTGGAAGTTCAAGGGAAAAAAATGAAATATCACCTAATCACTCATAACATCTGGTCCTAATGGTTTGGGTGGGATAAACCACCATCCTTACCACAGGTATGTATGCTCCACTGTCCCAATGTTCTGAGAGTCTGGAGGAGCCTAATTAGGAGTCGGAGGAGCTAGAGGCCCAGCAGCTGCCTCTTGTTGACAATAAATCCCTGGAACTGTGCAAACTGAAGCAGCATCTGCCTTGCCACCACCTTTCCCAAACATAGCTGCCCTTCATGTCCAAATCCCACACAGGGAATTCTAGCTGGTGGTAAGCTGGAACCAGATGGGAAGGGAACACTAGACAATCAACATGATACAAAGTCATCAGCCTCTGTTAGAACTCTTACTGTGAACATTTTAAAACATTTAAAATAGGAAGACATGACATAAAATGATTTTTTAAAACTTTCAAGTACCACAGAGTAGAAAATATTAAGATGTATCAGAAGACTCATGTTCAGAAGCTTCTTCCCCTGCTTCTTCTCTTCATTGTCACGTTACGAGGTTATTTCTTTTAGGATACAGTGACAATCATGGGTACCCTTCATCTATTTAATACTGACATTTCATATTTAAAGCACCTTAACAGTTTTTCTCAGAATAATTCCACTTTAATGAATACTTTTTTGACTAAAGTGATAGAAATCCAACTTAAGCTAGCTTAATAAGAAAAGAGGGAATTTATTGCCTCATATACCTGGAAATTCAAGGATAACTCTTGCTTTAAGTGTAGCTAAGTTTTGTGGTACAAATATTATCATTAAGATTGATTCAATATCTCTCAACTCTGCTTGCTCCTGTATCTCTTTGTAAGATTCATATTTTCTTACTCTAAATGGACTACCTCCACTTATCAGAACACATAAGTGCCAATATTCCAAGTGTGCATCTCTATCTCTCTAGAAGCAAAAAAAAAAAAAATTTAAACCCTTTCTAGCATGTGTCTACACATGCACACACACACTTCATTGAAGGACTCTATGTTGTCCTGTCTGGATCATATGACCACCACGTAGATCAAACATAACAAACAAAACGATAAGACACCATGACTGCACAAGCTTGTGTCTGCCTTCTGCCCACTCCTGAAGCCAGAAACTGGTAGTTTACTGGGACTGAAATTTCACCAAAACCCCAGACACAAGAGAGGAACAACTTCTCTAAAATCATGAACATTCTGATCATATTAAAATGATTGGTGTCTAATTCAAAGTTACCCAAAAATCAAAGAATTGTAAGGTCTCCTTTAATTGAAAGAGAAAGGATGTTGAAGCATATGCTGTTATTCCCTTTTTCCCAAAAAGCACAAAGGTAACAGAAAGAAGCACTTTTATTAGTTCAGCAATAACATACAGACTACAGAGGGGAAACCACCACATATTGGCAATAGAATCCAATGCAATTTTCTGTACATAGCACTAGCCTGCTACAGTCAACAATTTAAAATACATTGAAAAAATTTCTACCGGAGAAATTTTATAACCAAACAAACTTTATAACCAAAACTTTAATTTTGAGTGAAATAAAAGAAATCTGACATCTAGCAGATATTCTATAATGTTTTGCTTGTTTTTGTTTTTTTATTGTCAAACAATCATTCATATAGCTGTTATGAATTAGCCATTCACAGCTCATATTTATGTACCCCCAAATATGTATATATTGGGGTACACACACACACAAGAATAGAGAACTTTCCTGATAATGAAGAATGTCTTCTAATTATAATGGATTTAAAAAATTTTTTTTTAGTTGTAGATGGACAAAATACCTTCATTTTATTTCTTTACTATTTTTTATGTGGTGCCTGGGATTGAACCCAGTGCCTCACAAATGTGAGGCAGGTGCTCTACCACCAAGCCAGCTCCCTTATAATGGATTTTTACTTTCAGGTAAATTGGTAAAAGCTAATCTTTAAAGCATGACTTAAAATTATTTTTCTTAATGGCCTTGTTCCCAGACAGAATGTGAATCTGGAAATAAAACATTGAAATTAGTTCAGAATTAAAAGTACTAAAGTACTTTTCACTCTGTATTGAGGGGATACTTACTACATGACACTCACTGAGCTAAGCATGAGGGATACCAAAAAGAACAAGATGCATCCTTCCCTTGCATAAGCTCACAGTGTAGTGGAAGAAAATTCAAGAAACACAGAAATTGCTATAAACCAGTTGAGTCCCAAATGCTATAACAGTATAGAGAAGCAAACATTTAATTTTTAGTTGGGTATCAGAGGAGAATTCTTGTTAGATGCAGTTTGTGGTGAAGATGGAGGAATTTTCTAAATAGAGAAAAGGATATTCCAGTAAGAAAGAGTAGCTTCCACTATTACAGAACTTTGGGGTTAACAGGGTCACTGACAGGACAGGGGAATTAATAGGGATGAGAGCAGATTGAACAGGATGGGAATGGTAGAGTATGCCAAGGGGTTTGAAAAGATAGTACTGGGAGCAGAAAAAAGGGTGAGTGACAAACAGGAGAGGGACTGATAACACCAAGATCCTACATAGGTTATGGAGAAAGCTAACAGGGGGCCTAAACAAAGACCATGAAAGTCTCTAGAGACTTCCCAAAGTTAGAATAGAAATCAAGTAACTGAATGAAAGAAGGCTCTTGGGGAGAGGGGGGATTAAAATACCTCTTATATGTCCAGTTTAGGAGATTAGTTGTATGGTGTTAGCATTAAAGATATTAGAAGACAAAGGCATAGAAGCAGAAGGCAAGTTAGGGATGCCCTAGGAAAGAGAACAGAGCTGTGATCACCTAACTACTGTGTGTTAATTTTGTGTTCTAGTGCAAATACTTACGTGAAATATTAGTTTTATCCATAGTACATTATTCTTTGGTATATTTTGATTAATGTCACTTATAAATGTGTTCATCATGTCAATGCACATGTTATTAAATAGCAGTATGAAACACACCATCTATTTCTATATTCT
Source organism: Urocitellus parryii (assembly GCF_045843805.1). Lineage (NCBI taxonomy): Eukaryota > Metazoa > Chordata > Mammalia > Rodentia > Sciuridae > Urocitellus > Urocitellus parryii. Next base: position 203,252,200 of record NC_135531.1, read on the forward strand.
CAATACTATATGAGGAGTTGAGTAACAGTCATCTCATGCTCTATTCAGTATTCTGCCTTCATGAGTAGTATATTAATTACAGATGATTTGGTGAGAAATACTGTGTATAGAGCATGTAACTGCACAATATTTAGAGACAAATATTTTTTCTGACCTCAACTACTATTCTTGTTATAAAGTGAGAACTGATGCAACTGATACATTCTGCCTTCATTTTTCATGTGGAGATGTTTTCATCTGAATTAGTATATTTAAAAAAATTAAACCTTTTCAAATGGTGTATTTTGGTTTAATTTGTGAAATTGAGGACTATAGATTCTGTTGGGTTAGGATTAAACTGTTATTCACCAGAAGTGATAATAGCTACTAGTTATTGAACACATGTAACATTTTTCAATGATCTGAGAAACTTCCTCACTACTATAACTTTCACAGTAATCTTTGATAAGGCATTAAAATGTATTACAAGAGAGGTAGATGAGTTTTTTCTCACCAAATATGAGTGAAGTGGTTGGAGTGTCTAGTCTTATTTCACACTGAGTCTTTTTCATTTGCTTTTTCTTAATGCATTCAAGAGTTGTTAAAGTTTCTTATATAAAAATATGATTGATTATTATAGTGACAGTAATTGCATTTTAGCAAAAGTAACCATTATAGTAATTTTCTTCAGGGAAGAGAAATCTAACTAACTAAAGTAGCTAGTTACTTCCTCACACATTAACTTTGAACATTTTTAACATAAAAATACTTGATAAAGGAAGTAGAGATTGAAGAACATAAAATGGCATGCAATATTTATAAAACTATTTTCATTAGGTGGCTTACCATTTTACATAGCTGTTAATCATAAATTACATGAAACAAAAGCAAAGAAAAGAACTAAAATTTCTATACTAGTGGATCAATTAAACTAAGTCCTCAATTGCAGTCTTTTAAACGTGACTCTCAGATATCTTTTTTCATTTCTGAATTACATAAGGCAATTATTTTTAAAAACCAAGAAGATTTATTCTTTTTATTTCCTTAGAAGATTGGATCAAATGAATACACAAAGATATTATGATCACAAAGAAAAAGAACAAAATTAACAAATATACATGTGCAAAGACAGGGAAATACTTCATATAGTAACAATTTGTATATGTTAAACCAAAAACAAAGCAACACTGACATTTAATCTTATGTGTTCTTCTGCATACCTGAATATTAATTATCAACTAAAATGAGAAATGTGTGTTACTACATGTATTGATAAAATTTCAGTTCAGAACCAGTGATTTAACACGAATTGTATACTGGAAAAAAATTAACTCATCATTTTTAGTTTTATTTCTAAAATTACTTTTTTTCTTATTTAAGGCAATATGCTAATTTAAAAATTGATCAAAAACAATTTAAATGTTGGCTAAATTTGAAATTACATTTTTAAAAATATTTACTGTTAACAAAGTATAGATAGTAATTGCTAGGAGGAGTGTAAAGCAGAAGGTTCAAACTCAGTGTACAAATACATGAATAGCAATTCAGGGTAACCTAAATCAATTTATTCAACTCAAATTTTTCATTGTTAGTGAGGCACAAAGAATATTGTTACATTGTTTCTCCCTCCCTTTAACCCTGTTTTTGAAATGGCACCTAGAACTTCAAAAGACAAGTTCTATAAACTCAGACATAGGAAAAGTACTTTACCTTCATGATTTTCCCTGAGTTCCCTCTATTTAACTCTCTTCATCTCCATTCCTTGGCTAGCCTCTGTATTTAAATTGGCCTTGCGAGACCCTCATGGTTATACAAAATTACATACAAGAGGAAGTGAGGGGAAAGGGGGGAAAAAACAAGGGGGAGAAATGAATTACAGTAGACAGGGTAGAGAGAGAAGATGGGAGGGGAGGGGATGGGGGATAGTAGAGGATAAGAAAGGCAGCAGAATACAACAGACACTAGTATAGCAATATGTAAAACAGTGGATGTGTAACCGATGTGATGCTGCAATCTGTATACAGGGTAAAAATGGGAGTTCATAACCCACTTGAATCAAAGTGTGAAATATGATGTGTCAAGAACTATGTAATGTTTTGAACAACCAACAATAAAAATTAAAGAAAAAAAAGAAAAGAAAATAAAAAACATTTACCTCTAAAAAAATAAAAAAATAAATTGGCCTTGCACTACAATTTGATTTATTTCTGTATTTATTCATAGAGATGAGAATTCCATTTACAAAACCATATTTCTTTGAATTAATACCTTCCTTCAGTGTTCTACTATCCCCCATAGATTACAGATCCTCTCTCATTTGTTTATATTATTCTTCCCATCCACTGCATCTATAATACAAACTAGTTCTTAATACATAGGAGAGAAATTGCAGGAGTGTATGTGTGCAAGTGCACGTTTGTTTGCTTGTAAGTTATAGTCTAAGGATTTAGTATAAAGATGGCCCATAATAGTCTTTCAGCAAAGTCCTATTTTCTTGGACTCTAGTTGATATCTTCTTTTATTAACAGAATAGAAAGGTAAAAGGTAATTATAAAATAATGAACATTAGCAGACATCAAAATAAAATGTTTCAAAGAGAAGAACCAATAAAATCACAGAGATTGTATCAGTTAGGAGGCTTCTTGTTACAAAAAAATAAGATAAAATATAAAACATAATTCAAACTTGCATAAACAATAAGGAGAATTTAGTGGCTCCTGTAATTAATAGTCCAGAGGATGGGAAAGACTCAGATACACTTGATCAGAGTTCTAGGTCCATTTGGCTGTAATTATTTGGTTCTTCCATTCTTTGATTAATAGCTCTACCCTTAAAATAGATTCTCTTCAGGTTGCAAAGTTTCATCCAGCAACAACTGGGTCCACATCTCGTTTCCATGTCTCCTAAAATGGCATGTTATTCTCCAACCAAAGAATGAAAGTCCTGAGCTTCATTCTGATTGGCCCTGTTTGGGTCTCTTGAGTTGCTTATGGTGGCAAGAAGGAAACAATGTAACATTTTAGACCATCCAGGGTACATGCCTACTACACGTTGATACAATCCCATGGATGTTTAAAATATTGAAATGCTCCTAAACCCAGAGGATATGTAGCCAATGAGTTACTTCTCCCCGCCCAAAGCATTCTCCAGAGCAGGACTTCTCCAAATTCCAGAAACTAAAACATTATTATCTGAAAATCAAGAATCCTTATGTCCACATGCCAGTCCAAGCATTATCAATAGAGTAAATAGGAAATAAACTCCACCTACATTAATCCTATTATAATTTTTTCAAATGTATATAGTTGTGACTAATTAAATAAAAATTCACTGAAAACCTTCCTGCATTTACAATATCCCCTTTTTCATTAAGCATTTTTTTCTATCAACAGATGATACAATATAATAACTATTATACTTTAGCACACTAGCCTTTATTAAAAGGGCCATGAATATATTGGGATACAAGTCTAGCTGCTATTATAAAGGCTGAAAAAGCAATGACTCAAACAAATAGACCCTGACTTCTTTCTTACCTAAGAACTGGAGCATTAACCATCCAAGGATCATGAGGCAGTCACTCCAAACTCTTGAGGACCTCGGCACTTTCTACTACATTTTCCAGCATTCCCAAGACATAGTTTCCATCCCATGGACTAAAATGGCTTTTGTAACTTTCATCAGTATCACTCTATTCTGCATATCATTGGGCAGATCCTAAAATACATGGTCAAACACAGCAGCAAGAGAGACTGGGAAATATAGTCTTTATATTGGCCCCCAAGTGCCCAGCTAATTGTAAAGAGTTCTATTACTAAATAAAGGAAGGAAGAAGCAATATGGTGCTAAACATGATCTTAGGAGAAAGTAATGGATATTTGCACATGGTTGTATATTTCTAACAGATTATGACATTTGGTTTCAGGTAATTTTCAAGATAGTATTCCACATCTTGGTGAGAATGTATAACTCAGTGGTAGCACACTTGCCTAGCATGTTTGAATCCCTGGGGTTGATCCCCAGCACTGGAACAACAACATAAAAAGTAAATATTTCACATCTTTGATATTGTAACTTTGTGATTTGTTTTATTTAGTCTCTACCTCATCTTACTAACTCTAATTATATAATTGGCCTAAATTTGCTCACTAGATGTCTATAATAAGAACACTCTAGAGTCAGAAGGAGAATGCTGACTACTGAAGTCAATAGGATACCTTAACACCATGTATAAGGCAATTTGGAAAGTGATTGTTTTGCAAGAATAAGATTTTAACTCCCTATCTTTGATGGCAAGTTATCTGATTGCAACAAACAAGTAGAAAACTCAAACTAGAGTCAGTATTACTAAGGCTTACAATATACCTGCACAGCAAAGTGAGACTGTATAGATTGAAAACCTGGCACCTGCTTAAAAGTAGATTATTCTCAAATAGGAAGAAGCATATCAAGGTCTTTATAAATATTTAACAAAAATTCAAGCAGCCAAAAGCAAAACAAAATAAATAAAAACAACACTGCCAAGAAGAAAACAAAGGAGAAAAAAGGTGAAAAAACAATTATTATTATTTTTTTAGGTATAAACACTGAAAGTTTGGGAGAACACTATTCAATTTATGGTCATTCAGAGTTCATAATGGTAATTAACTTTTCATAATTCTCTGACTTTCTACAGAAGCTAATTATAAATTTTTTTATGGAGATAAGGGGCTGAATAGTCCCAATGTGTCCCTCAGAACCACTAGCCATCCTTCCTACCTGCTCTGTGCCTCAGGAGGCTACTAGACTTGCTTGTCCTCAGGCTTCCTGCAGGAGCCTACTAAGGAGAAGCACCAATAGGATACTAGACAAAGGTTTAACCCTGCCTACACTTTTGTAAATAGTTCCTTCATCAAATTCTCCTCAATTGCTCCTTTTGATTGAACCATCTGTTTCCTGCAGGGATCCTGAGTGATATTATAAGGAAGAAGTGAGTCACTCACCAAAAAGCTTGTCCTACTTGTTCAGTGGCTAATAGGCCATTCTCAGTTTTGAAATTCTCTTCTACCAATCCATGTTCTGTTCCTCATGAACTTGAATTGATGCTCATCTCTTTCATAAGCCATTTCTAAATCAGTCACATGGCTGTGCTTACTAAAAACACTGACCATCACTTCCCAAACCAGTCCATTACCCCACTTTTCTACTTTTGATGTATTTATAAGCCATTTCTAAATTTACTGTTGCTTGCTACAGAGACTTTTTTTTAGACCTTTTAGTGTCTTCAGTACAGAGATAATTTTTTGTTTTTGGTCTACTTTCTATAGAAATTCCATGAATGTTTCTAGAATTCTATGCTTCTTAACCAATAGATATTTACTTCAAAGAAGCAAATATCTCACTTTTCTAGAGTTAAAATTGGGGAGTGTGGTAAATATAGATAAATTTCCTCACAATGTATTCCCCACACTGCACTTTCACTATAAACAACGTATTTGTAGATCAGAGTTCCTCTTCATCTCTAGCTATTCTTCATGCTAGTGGGCCCCAGAAAGCTTGGTTTCTTGCCTATCAATACTTTTCCTCTGGTAGTCCTCATCCACTTTTATGGCTTAAAAGTCTAAGGAACATTTTCACTTCTATGTCTAATAGGCATTTTAATCTCAAACTTAACATATCTAAATCCAAACTGCTGATCTCCCCCTCACTCCTACTTCAAATATGTTAATGTTCCAGTCCTCCTCTTTCAGTTACCAGAAACTCCAGTTCCTTAGGCCAGCCAAAAACTTTGGAGTCATCCTTTACTTGCTCCCCATGACACTTTACAAAATTCCTATATGCAAAAATAGATTCACTGCTTACTCTGCTACCTACCACTTTGGTCAAGCCACCATCATTGCTTGCATGGGTCACGGCTACAGCCTCCTCACTGGTCTCCCCCTCTGTCCTCATACTTCTAATTATCTTTTCCCAGCAGATCAGCCCAGATTGCTTTCTTTTTAAGCCATGGTCAGATCATGTCATTCCTCTCATCAAATCCCTCCATTGGGTCCACTTTCACTCAGAGTTAAAAAGTCCTTACATTACCTACAAGATCACACTTGATGTTGGCTCTGCTGTCCATCTGCATCACTCCAGACAAACCAGCCTCTTTGCTTCTGGACAATGTACCTGTTGTTCTTTCTCCCCCGAGGATTCCAAATCATTCCCTCCCTCACCTTCAGGACTCCACTCAAATGTGACCTGTTCCTTGTACAACTCATTTCCCTGCAGTGGTGATCATCATTGACATATGAGATATTTTGCATGCCTATTTTGTTTATTGTTTGGCTTCCCCATAAGAATACAAATTATTGCCAGGTGCAGTGGCACACACCTATAATCCCAGTGGCTCAGGAGGCGGAGGCAGGGGGATCATGAGTTCAAAGCTAGCCTTAGCCATTTAGCAAGGCCCTAAGTAACTCAGCAAGATTCTGTCTCTAAATAAAATACAAAAAAGGGATGGGGATGTGGCTCAGTGGTTAGGTGCCTCTGGGTTCAATCTCCAGTACCATAAAATAAAAAATAAAAGAATACAAATTCTTGGATAAATTTAATATTTGTTAAATATTCTTTTTTATTCATTACACATTTCCCGTTCTTAAACCCATGCCTGGTATAAGGAAGATGCACAACATGTTTGATGAATAAAGGAAAGAATGAAAAAAATACAAACGTATGTCCTTTTGCAAAAATAAATAGACTTTTGAATACCTCAAGTAAATTTAAAAGAAACACATATATGGAGGGCCAATCATGACTTGGACTCTAGTAGCAAATCACAAGCGGATATTATGTGGCTGGTCTTAGAGATGAGATGTTATTTAATTAGTTTAAAAAAGTGAAAAAAGCAGCCGGTGCAGTAGTGCATGCCTGTAGTCCCAGCAGCTTGGGAAGCTGTAGCAGGAGGATTGCAAGTTCAAAGCCAGCCTCAACAATTTAACAAGGCTCTGAGCAACTCAAAATAGGAATGGGCTATGGATGTGGTTCAGTGATTAAGCACCACTGGGATTCAATCCCCAGTACCAAAACATATATATGGGTTGAAACCCTAATAAGTCTGACTACAGAGTCCATTCTCTTCCTAATGTGACTAAAAATGCTTCTTTGCACTTAAATAAAAATCATCACCAACAACAATAAAAGAAAAAGATAAAATCAAATGTTTGTTTAAAATAATATTGCTAAATGCTTGAGCAGGATTCCAAGGATATGAAAATTACAAATTTTAGCTTTCAAGGAAAAAAATATGAGAAGGCCTGGAAAAAGGCTGAGTACAAATTAGAACAATAGGTCTACAGGTTTATTTCAGATTAAAGAATTAAAGCTAGAGAAACTTTAATGAAAATCCTATTTTCTCTTCTCTTTTATAGTCATCACTGAAGTGAAAGAGGCCAAAATGAAGCCCAGTCCCTCTGGGACTTTTGACCTGAGCAAGAACCATAAAAGCCATTTCAATGCACCTTCTCACATTCACAGGGAGATTATGTCTTCCCCATTTTCCAAATAACGGAGACAAAAATGCAATGTTAGATCCATGTCTATCCAAAAGGATAATAAAGTACAGGTTGTGTGAGGACACTACAAAGACCAGCAAGTTCAGGATTACAGAAAGAAATATGCTATTTACATCGAATGGGTGCAGCAGGAGAAGGCTAATGGCACCATCGTCCATGTGGTCATTTACCCCAACAGGGTGGTTATCACTAAGCTAATACTGAACAAAGATTGCAAAGAAACCTTGAATATGAAGTCAAATCTCACCAGGGAGGAAAATATAGGGAATATAGGAGCTATAAAAATAAAGATTCTAGGGATATATACCTTTCATTAAAAATTTAATGAAAAAACAAAACCAAAAAACATCTCCTCAGACCTACTCCTGTTGTCTACCTACTGCCTCACACTCCCATAATCCCAAAGGCTGCAAATTGTTTCAAGATTTTGCTTACTGATTTGTTATCAATTTGCACCAAAAGACTGACATAATCAACAACTTCCAGGAATAAAATTAGAGCCCTCTTAATTAAGAGGGTCTCCTATCTTTGCACTTTTGTTGGCATACGAGGAAACCTAAGTTTGACTACTTCTGTTCTTCTCCAAATCTTCTTTCTTTTGAAATATGCACTATATTTTAAAACCACTATGTTTTTAAAACAGTCAAAAAAGAAAAAGAGAAAGGGCAAACGTCATAGCATCCCAGATACAAGGAAATGTTCTTGGGAAACATTTGCAAGTAGGTATCTGAAACTTTAAAAAACCACATCAATAAAATAAGAGATTATATGAATGACTTTTGAATATTGAAACTTAAAGTATGTTGCCAGAGAAGAAGGCCTATAAAACAAGACTATACCCTTTCTAACATCCCCTCAGGTCTCATTCCCATAAACAAAGATTCTAGAGGGAATTTTATAAAAGTAATTCCCATTTGGAGCCAACAGAAGCTTACCACTGATGATGGTATTACAGTTGCCAGTATTCCCCCCCCCACCCCAATAATACACTTAAGAATAATAAGTGCCTTAAAATTTCTATTCTTTGTGTGACTTGATTTGGTTTCAGAAGTACTACCTCAGAGAAAACTAAAATTTATATAAACCTTTGGGATTTAAAAAATCATTTTATGTCTTGGCTTTCTTAACAGAATTTTGTAGAAAAGAGGTAAAATATTGAAATTCAATCATAACTGAAACAAGGCAATGAAGTTGAATTTACTACTGTAAAATCAGAATTTCAGTACCAAAAGGTACAAATGTTGATATTTACTACTTTTGGTTTCTCTATTTTATATTCATTGATACTACCACCCAAGATGCATGTTTATATTTTTTTAACAGTTGGAGACATGATACAACTTGTGATGTACCTCAATTGAAAATATTCTTCATTATACCAAATTTTGTATGATGATGGCTAACTCAGTACTAAGGCTTGGGTAACAGTTATAGGTCTCCAGAAAATAGACTAAAAGATTCTAACACCTAGGAAGCACTTAGAAAAGACAAGTTGTCCTATCTAGTTTAAGGTAGAGCCTTGTGTATTTAAAAACAACCAAATACCTGATGGAAATTCAGTAGCAATTAGACAAGTTTGCTAAAAGATAGCATGATATTACTCAGAAGTCAAACATTTTTTTCATTTGCTAGGAAAATATGAATTCTCTCACTAACATCATGTGTTGTTTATAAAAATTACATACCCACCACTAAGTGGTTGGGTTCACCTACATAGTTGAACTAGCATATCAAACAAAAAAAACAGGCGTGGCCACAAAGTAAATGAAGGTCAAATAAAAGGCCAAACTAAACAGATGAGACATTATGCCCTGAAGATCAACAAAGGAGATCACTGTTAGGCGAAGAGGTTTTAGAAATTTCAGCAAGGTTGATTTACTGTGCCATCACAAACACAAAGCAGCTCATTTAAGTTACTTAGTAAAACCCAATACAGCTGAAAGACTGATGAGAAGTTGGTTGTATACACTTGGGTTTTTTTCTTCACCATGCTATACTAAAGTTAAACTATATTGGGCTTTACATGGATATACATTTTTTAAATTTTTGGTAAGAACAGTGGTAGTAACAAACAGGTAGTTTTGTATGAGTTCTTTTTTTTTAATACAGAGGACATTCTATATAAATATGTGATGGCAAGTATGATGACTGAGATTAATAATGAAATGTTTATGCAACACTTACTATGGTTTGGGTAAGTATCCCCTAAGGGCCCAGGTGTTAAAGGGCTGGACTTTAGCTCATGCCATTGTGGGAAGGTGGTGGAACCTTTAAGAGGTGGAGCCTAGTTGTAGGAAGTTAGGTCATTTGTGGTAGTAGGCCTTGAAGGGGACAGTGGGGCCCAATTCCCTTTCTCTCTCTGTAATTCTCCTTTTTCTGCTTCCCAGCAGCCAAGTGATAAGCAGCTTGCTCTACCACATGCTCCCTTCTGTGATGTACTGCCTCACCAGAGGCCCAATGGCAATGGGGCCAAGAAACCATTGACTGAAACTTCTGAAACTGTGAGCCAAACTAAGCCAATCCTTTTTTTTTTTTTAATATTTGTTTTTTAGTTGTAGGTGGACACAATAACCTTTATTTTATTTTATATGTGCTGAGGATAGAACCCAGTGCCTCACACTTGCTAGGCAAGTGGTCTACTACTGCGCCACAACCCCAGCCTGCCGATCCTTTTTATAAGTTATTATATCAGTTGTTTTGTCACAGTTATGAGAAGCTAATTAACATAATCCTCAACCTGTAACATTCTTCCCAAAATGATACCACACTTTTTGAACAATGATATCATCTGATCTACTTGTCTACTTGAAGGTACCAAAGAGTTCATAATATAAAATATATAAAAGTACACAGAAATAAGCTTAATAGGAAATGTTAAATCACTACTGGAGAACAGATAAGAAATTGTGAACACAGAGAAGATTTATGTAGTCAGTAGAGTTAACATCAAAAATATATCAATTCTTTCTGAGATAATTTATCACTAATATGAGCCCAATAAGAAAAATATTGAGTGAGTTTTGTGAAACTAGCAAACTGATCATAAAGCTTATAATGAAAAACAATTATCCAAAGTAGAAAAACTTGAAAAGGGGGGCAATGAGGGGAATGAATACTACCAGATATTATAACATATTATAAAACCATGAATATTTAAAGCAGTGTGAAATAGGTTTGTCAATAAACAAATTCATCAATGGAACATAATGTAAACTCCAGAATAATTGCAAAAGCATGCTACAATTCAATATATGATAAAGATAGCATTTCAATCAGTGGAGAGAAGATAAACACTTCAATAAATGGTTATACAATATCTGAGGAAAAACTGTCTTCTTTTTTTCTATTTAAGTGAGCATTTTCTTCCATTATATATTCATACTGTTTGTTGTTTGACTTTTGTATATTAATTAATATTGTGCCCCACTATTTTGCTAGATAGTTTTTAAGTCAAGTTTCTTGAGTTTTCCAGGTATATAATTATACTGGCTTCCAGGAAGAATTATAATGGATGCTGTGGAAGATTATACTCCAGTGAAACCAAGTTAAATTTTAAATGAATCTAAGATTTACATATAAAATCCTGAGACTATATAAATATGAGAAAAAACACAGAATTTTTTTAACATTGCAATGAAGAAGGCCTTCTTTCTTTATGACTCAAAATCCAGTTTCCATAAAATAAAGTAATAAATTTAATGACATTAAACTATAAACAAAGTCAAAATTACAAACTGAGAAACTTATTTCCAGACAATTACCTGTCTCCCTAATATTTGAAGAGCTGCTAAAAATCAACAAAAGACAGACCACATAATAGAAAAATGGGCAATAATATATACTTTGAAGTCATAAGAAGAAAATGCAAGTGACTTATAAACATAAGTAAATGATCAAATCCACTTAAAATAAGAGAAATATGTATCAAAACTACAATGATATGTCATTTTTCAAATTGGAAATGATCAAAGAGCTTGATAATACTTTTTATTATTTGTAGAAAAACAGGTCCTCTCATACATTAGGGATAGTTTTAATTTGTATGACTCTGATAGATGAAAATTTTGCAATATTTGTCAAAGCAAATTTGTCAAAGCATTTAACAGTTGACTCACAATTGGACTTCTAGGAATTTATCTATAGATATAGTTGTCCACATGTGAGAGGACATTGTGTGTAACACTATCCATACCATTGTTTGAAATTTAAAAACTGGATACAAATTGGGAGTTCATAACCCACTTGAACCAAACCATGTAATATGATGTATTAAGAACTATGTAATATTTTGAAAGACCAATAATAAAAAATAAAAAAAATAAAATAAAATAATGAGCAAATAAAAAAAAACTGGATACAACTCAAGTTCCCATCAATATAAGAAAATTCTTGTATATTTACAGTACTACACAATGGGGAAAAAAAAGGAATGAGGAAGTTTGCTAGTACTGATCATCAAGGTATATTGTTAGCCAGGTACTATTATGCATGCCGGTAATCTCAGCGACTTGAGAGGCAGGAGGATCAAGAGTTCAAAGCCAGCCTCAGCAACTGATTGAGGCACTTAGCAACCCAAGAGACCCTATCTTTAAATAAAATACAAAATAACTGGGGATGTGGCTCAATGGTTAAGCACCCTAGGGTTCAATCTACAGTACCAAAAAAAGAAAAAGATATATTGTTAAATGCAAAAAACAAAAAAAAATCAACATATAAAATAGTGGGTATTGATGATACTTAAGAGAAGGAATAAGACTATTCCTATTTCTCAGTGTTTGGATAAAGAAACTACAAGAGCATGTGAGAAAACAATAATAATGATTATGGCTATACATGTATAAGAGAGCTATGCACATGGTGTACAGGGTAAGAGTAAAATGTTTCACTGTGCATTTTACATTTTTTAAAAATTTCAAAGTATGTCAGACTTTTTGAGGAAAGGAGCAGGAATGCTGTTTTTGACAGAAGAGATGTTCCTTTACAATCCTAATCATAAGCAAACCATTTCTGTTAGGGAGAGTAATAAGTTAATTTAAAATCATCTTTTTCATTGAAGACTTCAGGACTCCTACTAAAATATAGACCATTAAAACCACAATTTGGAAAGAATGTAAGTAATAAAGTACATTTTTTTACTTATTTTTGGTGCTTTACCTAAATAAAGGAAATTATGCACAAATAAAATGTTATCCTCTAAGTCTTTTTAATCCTTCTTAAACATAGAAAAACAACCACTTAGTACCTACTCCCACAACATACTTTCAGACATTTTTAATGTTATTTTTTCTTTTACTTTTGTTGATTTTGCCATTATTGTTGGAAACTCCTCCAATTTGTCTACAGAATTTTAAAGTTTTCTGACAAAGATTGATATATTGTTTTAGTACAAGTCTGACAAAAAGTATAGTGGAAAGATTTCTCAAACTGAATTTGTGAGAATGTCTTTTTGGTTCAGCTTCATCTTCTATTTGTCTCCTATGATTTCATCATACATGGTTTTACCAACTTATCAAGGTCATTTGCCTCTCTACTAATATATTAGAAAACCATCTAATTCAGCTCCTACTGAGTCTAATAATATGCTCTGAATTATTTCATCATGATATCCATAAGGATATGAAGAAAACTGTGTTAATCAACTTTTCATCATTATAACAAATACTTGAGATTCTCAACTTATAAAGAGAAAAATTTTATTTTGGCTGACAGTTTTGAAAGTTCTTGTCCATGGTCAATTGTTCCCATTGTTTTTGAAATTGTGGTGAGGCAGCATATTGCAGGAGAAGAGCAAGGCAAAGCAAAATTGCTTACATAGTGGGTAGAAAGGAAAAGAGAGGAAATGGAAGAGGCTGGGGTTCCAGGATCCACTTCAAGGGCCTACCCTCAATGACCTGATGACCTGTAGGCCCCACCTTTAGAAGGTTCCACAGCATCCCAATAGTACTATCTAGAAATTAAAACTTAACCACATGGACCTTTGGGGACCCCTCAAGATCCAAATTCTATAATCAGACATAACTTTCCTAGCCTTGTATTTGAATACACGATCAAGGTAACTCTGCATCATGTGCAACCACAAGAGTGGGATCCTAAATAGAATAAGTTACATTCTACATATGTATAATTTGCCAAAATACATTATACTATCACGTATAACTGAAAAGAACAAATAAAAAAATTAAAGATCCAAATTCGAGTTCAGGAGAGAAGATGGCGGCGGGGAATGAGTGAGCCGCTCTGTGCTCCGCGCCACCGCCGCCGCAGCGTATGTTGCTGCTTCTTAAAAGAAGAAGTAAAGATCATCAAAGGACATCTGTCGACAAGGATTCAGCACCGTGTCAAGAAAAGGGCCTAGATGGAGTGAATCCGCCACGACTTCAGCACGAGCAGTAAGGCTGCAGCCCCCGAGCTGCCGGGCTCCCTGGGCCCCTTCTCACTCCCCTCTCCGCCTCTCCGCTTCGCTTCTCCCCCGCCATCTCTCCTCCCACGCTCACTCCCTAAATCTAGATCTCAATCTCTTTCCCCCACCCCACCCGCTCTCTCGCGTGCCCAGTACCCAGCCCGCGCGGGCCCCGAGGCGCTGCCTCCCCTCCCCCAGTCCGCACCCCCTCCACGGGGGTCCCGAAGGCCACAGCTTTGCCGCCACCGCCGCCGCCGCTGCAGCCACCTCCGCTGCCGCCACCGCTTTCCGCGGAGCACCTTAGAACAGACTCTTAACCGAGTAAAATGGAACAGCTGATAAGATGAGTGACAATTTAAAATCTAAATGATCCAACATGGCGGCGGACGCGGAGAGATCAAGTCTCTAACCCCTTCAGCTGCACGGGCATAGGGAGAAGGAAACTGTCAAAATACTGTTCGCTCAGGACCACTAGGCACGGTTGAGCTGAAGTGGACCCCGGGCGAACGGTCTAGCCTTCTCAGAACACACCGAGCCCGAATTGGCTGCATTCTAGCTCAGGTTCGCCTGCTTCATGGACTCAACACTAATGATCCCACTGAAATAACTAGTCGGCCCGCCTGAACTCAAAGAGGTAAAAGCCAACTGAGCACCACAGCCAGACCCAGGGAATCAGGAGTGACGCAGGACTAGTGGTGCAGGACTCCCAGCTATTGCTATCACCAGTGCTGATAACAGGTCCCTTGCACCAGCTATCAGGGGAGTTGCTGCTACCTGAGGGCAAATAAATTCGCTGGGGGCCCTCAGCCCCTGCCCTACAAACTTAGGGTCTGAGGGAGGCAAACAGAAAGGGTGTGCCCAGGCACCCATGAAAACAGGGCTCCCAGGAGCAGCAGACCTGGCGTGTAGTCAGTATTGTGGTGAGTGTCACAGGTGAGCGGGGCCTGGCTTGAGGAACCACAAGAGAAGGCCCTAGGCACTCAGGATTAGAGACCCACACAGTCTGGGAAGAAGAGCTGAGGCACAGTGATTGGTTCCCACCTATCAAGAAGAAAAGCCTGGCCCAGTGGGCATAGCTCCACCAACTGGATGAGAAGTTAATCGAGCTATATGACTGCATTTATTATTATTTTTTTTTTTTAATGATTATTATTAGTATTTTTTTTAATTTTATTTTCACTTTTTGTTGTTGATGTAGTTGTTGTTCTTTAACGTTCCTATTAATGGTTTCAATTTTTTTAAATTCTTTTTATTTTATTAGTATTACTATTATTTTTTAAACTTTAATTTCCATTTTTTTACTATCATTATAAAATTTTTTCTTTTTTTTCTTTTTTTTTTGTTGGTTTTAAATTTTTATTTTTTTCGTTTCTTCTTTCTTTCTTTTCACTTTTTTTTTCTTTTGTCTTCTCACTTCTTTCAATTTTCCTATTCCACCTTCCTTGAATTCTACCTGCCTACACTCATTCTCTTTAGTGACTTCTTCCCTCCCCTTCTAATATCTCTCCTCCCCAGTATCACACTAATTGGAGGAGGATCACAGCCACTACCTGCCCTGAAAGGGTGACTTTTCAACTATACAAGAGCAATATAATTAAATAGAGGGGGAAAATATCAAAGACACAACAATTTCACCAAGCAGAAAGAAACGCCAGCAGTATGAAACGACAAGGAAAGAAAGGACCACAGGCAATGCAGGTCAACTCAACTTTAGAAGAGGTAATAGCTGCAACAGATGGAATGTCAGATAGAGAGCTCAGGACATACATGCTTCAGATGATCTGGAGTCTCAAGGAAGGCATGAGACAGCAAAATCAGACAATGAAAGATCATATTGACAAACAAATCCAGGAAATAAAAGATCAATTTCACAGGGAGATAGAGGTAATAAAAAACAAACAAATAGAAATACTAGAGATGCAGGAATCAATAAACCAACTTAAAAACTCAATTGAGAATACTACCAGCAGAGTTGATCACTTAGAAGATAGAACATCAGACAATGAAGACAGAATATTTCAACTTGAAAAGAACATAGATAGCTCAGCAAGTCTACTAAGAAACCATGAGCAGAACATTCAAGAACTATGGGATAATATCAAAAGACCAAACTTAAGAGTCATTGGGATACAGGAAGGCACAGAGCTCCAAACCAAAGGATTAAGCAATCTATTCAGTGAAATAATACAAGAAAACTTCCCAGACTTGAAGAATGAGACAGAATCCCAAATCCTAGAAGCCTACAGGACGCCAAATGTGCAAAATCATAAGAGATCCACACCTATACACATTATAATGAAGATGTCCAACATACAGAATAAGGAGAGAATTTTAAAAGCTACAAGGGAAAGGAAGCAGATTACATTTAGGGGTAAACCAATCAGGATAACAGCTGATCTCTCAACACAGACTCTAAAAGCTAGAAGATCCTGGAATAACATATTTCAAACGCTTAAAGAAAATGGATTCCAACCAAGAATCGTGTATCCGGCGAAATTAAGCTTCAGATTAGAAGATGAAATGAAAACCTTCCACGATAAACAAAAGTTAAAAGAATTCGCAGCTAGAAAACCATCTCTTCAAAAAATCCTTGGCAAAACATTACAGGAAGAGGAAATGGAAAATAACATTGATAACCAACAATGGGAGGTAGGACAGTAAAGGGGGGAAAGTAGTCAAAGAGGATAACAAATCAGGTATAGTAACATCAATAAACAAATATGGATAGAAGAACAAACCATATCTCAATAATAACCCTAAATGTTAATGGCTTAAACTCACCAATTAAGAGACACAGGCTAGTAGAATGGATCACAAAACAAGACCCAACAATATGCTGTCTACAGGAGACGCATTTGATAGGAAAAGATGTACATAGACTGAAGGTGAAAGGTTGGGAAAAATCATACCACTCATATGGACCACAGAAACAAGCAGGAGTGTCCATACTCATATCTAATAAAATAGATTTCAAGCCAAAGCTAATCAAAAGGGATAAAGAAGGACACTTCATACTGCTCAAGGGAACCATACACCAACAAGACATAACAATCATAAATATATATGCCCCAAATAATGGTGCAGCCGTGTTTATCAAGCAAACTCTTCTCAAGTTCAAGAGTCTAATAGACCACCATACAATAATCATGGGAGACTTCAACACACCTCTCTCACCACTGGACAGATCTTCCAAACAAAAGTTAAATAAGGAAACTATAGAACTCAATAACACAATTAACAACCTAGACTTAATTGACATATTTAGACTATACCACCCAACATCAAGTTGCTACACTTTTTTCTCAGCAGCACATGGAACCTTCTCAAAAATAGACCATATACTATGTCACAGGGCAACTCTTAGACAATACAAAGAGGTAGAGATAATACCATGCATCTTGTCTGATCATAATGGAATGAAACTGAAAATCAATGATAAAAGAAGAAAGGAAAAATCAAGCATCACCTGGAGAATGAACAATAGGTTGCTGAGTGATCAATGGGTTTTAGAAGACATCAAGGAGGAAATTAAAAAATTCCTAGAGTTAAATGAAAACACAGAGACAACATATCGGAATCTATGGGACACATTGAAAGCAGTTCTAAGAGGAAAATTCATTGCTTGGAGTTCATTCCTCAAAAAAAGAAAAAACCAACAAATAAATGATCTCATACTTTATCTCAAAATCCCAGAAAAAGAAGAGCAAAACAACAGCAAAAGAAGTAGAAGGCAAGAAATAATTAAAATCAGAGCTGAAATTAATGAAATTGAAACAAAAGAAACAATTGAAAAAATTGACAAAACTAAAAGCTGGTTCTTTGAAAAAATAAATAAAATTGACAGACCCTTAGCCATGCTAACGAAGAGAAGAAGAGAGAGAACCCAAATTACTAGCATACGGGATGAAAAAGGCAATATCACAACAGACACTTCAGAAATACAGAAGATAATAAGAAAGTACTTTGAATCCTTATACTCCAATAAAATAGAAGATAGTGAAGGCATAGATAAATTCCTTGAGTCTTATGATCTGCCCAGATTGAGCCAGGAGGATATAGACAACCTAAACAGACCAATAACAATAGAGGAAATAGAAGAAACCATCAAAAGACTACCAACTAAGAAAAGCCCAGGACCGGATGGGTATACAGCAGAGTTTTACAAAACCTTTAAAGAGGAACTAACACCAATACTTTTCAAGCTATTTCAGGAAATAGAAAAAGAGGGAGAACTTCCAAATTCATTCTACGAGGCCAACATCACCCTGATTCCGAAACCAGACAAAGACACTTCAAAGAAAGAAAACTACAGACCAATATCTCTAATGAACCTTGATGCAAAAATCCTCAATAAAATTCTGGCGAATCAGATTCAAATACATATCAAAAAAATTATACACCATGATCAAGTAGGATTCATCCCTGGTATGCAAGGTTGGTTCAATATACGGAAATCAATAAATGTTATCCACCACATCAATAGACTTAAAAACAAGAACCATATGATCATCTCGATAGATGCAGAAAAAGCTTTCGTCAAAGTACAGCATCCCTTTATGTTCAAAACTCTAGAAAAATTAGGGATAATGGGATCATACCTCAACATTGTAAAAGCAATCCATGATAAGCCACAGGCCAGCATCATTCTGAATGGAGAAAAATTGAAAGCATTCCCTCTAAGATCTGGTACAAGACAGGGATGCCCTCTCTCGCCACTTCTGTTCAACATAGTCCTCGAAACACTGGCCAGAGCAATTAGGCAGACGAAAGAAATTAAAGGCATAAAAATAGGAAAAGAAGAACTTAAATTATCACTATTTGCAGATGATATGATTCTATACCTAGCAGACCCAAAAGGGTCCACAAAGAAGCTATTAGAGCTAATAAATGAATTCAGCAAAGTGGCAGGATATAAGATCAACACGCATAAATCAAAGGCATTCCTGTATATCAGCGACAAATCCTCTGAAACGGAAATGAGGACAACTACTCCATTCACAATATCCCCCCAAAAAATAAAATACTTGGGAATCAACCTAACAAAAGAGGTGAAAGATTTATACAATGAAAATTACAGAACCCTAAAGAAAGACATAGAAGAAGACCTTAGAAGATGGAAAAATATACCCTGCTCATGGATAGGCAGAACTAACATCATCAAAATGGCGATATTACCAAAAGTCCTATATAAGTTCAATGCAATGCCAATCAAAATCCCAACAGCATATCTTATAGAAATCGATAAAAGAATCATGAAATTCATATGGAATAATAAAAGACCCAGAATAGCAAAAACAATACTAAGCAGGAAGTGTGAATCAGGTGGTATAGCGATACCAGACTTCAAACTATACTACAGAGCAATAGTAACAAAAACAGCATGGTACTGGTACCAAAACAGGCGGGTGGACCAATGGTACAGAATAGAGGACACAGTAACCAATCCACAAAACTACAACTATCTTATTTTTGATAAAGGGGCTAAAAGCATGCAATGGAGGAAGGATAGCATCTTCAACAAATGGTGCTGGGAAAACTGGAAATCCATTTGCACCAAAATGAATCTGAATCCCTATCTCTCACCGTGCACAAAAGTTAACTCAAAATGGATCAAGGAGCTTGATATTAAATCAGAGACATGGCATCTGATAGAAGAAAAAGTTGGTTATGATCTACACGCTGTGGGATCGGGCTCCAAATTCCTCAATAGGACACCCATAGAGCTAGAGTTAACAAATAGAATCAACAAATGGGACTTACTCAAACTAAAAAGTTTTTTCTCAGCAAAAGAAACAATAAGAGAGATAAACAGGGAGCCTACATCCTGGGAACAAATCTTTACTCCACACACTTCAGATAGAGCCCTAATAACCAGAATATACAAAGAACTCAAAAAATTAGACAATAAGATAACAAATAACCCAATCAATAAATGGGCCAAGGACCTGAACAGACACTTCTCAGAGGAGGACATACAATCAATCAACACGTACATGAAAAAATGCTCACCATCGCTAGCAGTCAGAGAAATGCAAATCAAAACTACCCTAAGATACCATCTCACTCCAGTAAGACTGGCAGCCATTAGGAAGTCAAACAACAATAAGTGCTGGAGAGGATGTGGGGAAAAGGGCACTCTTGTTCATTGCTGGTGGGACTGCAAATTGGTGCAGCCAATTTGGAAAGCAGTATGGAGATTTCTCGGAAAGCTGGGAATGGAACCACCATTCGACCCAGCTATTCCCCTTCTCGGTCTATTCCCTAAAGCCCTAACAAGAGCATGCTACAGGGACACTGCTACATCGATGTTCATAGCAGCTCAATTCACGATAGCAAGACTGTGGAACCAGCCTAGATGCCCTTCAATAGATGAATGGATAAAAAAAATGTGGCATTTATATACTATGGAGTATTATTCTGCATTAAAAAATGACAAAATCATAGAATTTGGAGGGAAATGGATGGCATTAGAGCAGATTATGCTAAGTGAAGCTAGTCAATCTTTAAAAAACAAATACCAAATGACTCCTTTGATATAAGGGGAGTAAACAAGGACAGGGTAGGGACGAAGAGCTTGAGAAGAAGATTTACATTAAACAGGGATGAGAGGTGGGAGGGAAAGGGAGTGAGAAGGGAAATTGCATGGAAATGGAAGGCGATCCTCAGGGATATACAAAATGTCATACAAGAGGAAAGGAGGGGTAAGACAAGATAATACAAATGGAAGAAATGATTTACAGTAGAAGGGGTAGAGAGAGAAAAGGGGAGGGGAGGGGAGGGGAGGGGAGGGGGGATAGTAGAGAATAGGACAGACATCAGAATACATCAGACACTAGAAAGGCAATATGTCAATCAATGGAAGGGAAACTGATGTGATACAGCAATTTGTATACGGGGTAAAAGGGGGAGTTCATAATCCACGTGAATCAAACCGTGTAATATGATGTATTAAGAACTATGTAATGTTATGAACGACCAATAAAAAAAAAATAAAAAAAAAAATAAATAAAGATCCAAATTCTAGCACTGTCCTCTGCATAGGCTTAAACTAATTGTCATTTGATTCATCTCCTCTAGAGGTATAGCCATAGCCAACTAGTCTTTACCTAGAAGTGGGGCACACCAGAGTAGACTATTTTACAGACTTTGAAAGCCTCTTTTCTCTTCTTTCAACTGCTGCAGTTGCTAATAATTCATCCCAAATAGATATCCCCAGACTTTAACCTGCCTAGATTGAAACTGATCCAATCTTTTGGTCAGAGGTTTCTCTGAAGAATACAATGTGGGGTAACTATGACAACAGTATTGTAATGAAAAAAAAAATCCCTGTAAACTCCAATAATCTAGAATTCCCCTCAACCATTGTTTCAAATGAGAATTTATAATGTACTTAGTGCTGTAACTTGCATTATTCGGTAAAGATAATATGAAAGAGCTAGCCCTGGGATTAAAAGAACTATAATCCATTTGTTTTTCTTTATCTCCCTTCACTTTTTTCCCCTAGTATTTTAGTTTGGCTTCTGGACTAGATTTAGAATAAAAAGCAAATTGGGGTGGGTGTTGTGGTTCAGAGGTAGAGCACTCACCTACTATGTGTGAGGCACTGGGTTCGATCCTCAGCACCACATAAAAATAAAATAAAGATATTGTGTTTGCCTATAACTATAAAATAATTATTAAAAAAGTAAAACTGATCATGGGGGATAATAATTCTTGAGACAGCAATATTAATACAATATAGTACTCAAAGATCGTTCTTTTAAAAATAAATATAAGCAGACTGCAATAATTATAGAAGTTGGGTGATAAATGCCTAGGGGTTCCATATACCATGCCTCTACTTTTGTATATAACAAAATAATAATAACTAAGTAAACATCAATGTATGTTCTCAATTTCTTGTGGTGATGCATGTTATTAAATAGCCTCTGAATTACCCTGGGGTTCATTCCCTAAAATTGATCTAAATTCACAGTCAGAGATTAAAAATATAATTCAGGTGAAATATGCTAATGCCTTATTATATTTGATAATACAATGGGAACAGTAGAGAAACAATAGCTAAGTGGTAGTAACCCCTGAATTCTAGAAGCTCTGGGCCACTCAGACAGGCTACTGATATCTGTGTAGGTTTAGAGTACATGGGAAAGGGAAAAGTGCTGTGTAGTTACATAAAGTTGCCGTTCTTCAAGAGATTTTGGGTTCAGATAGCAGAAAAACAAAACAAAAAACATAACAGAGAATAAACTCAGGAAGAACTGATCACTTAAGGCTGAGCTCAGAAGACTTATGCATATTTTCATATATCCAATATAAAGTAAAGAAGACTGATCATGGAATTTCTGTGGGGTTAATCCCAATGACCCTGACAGACTGATGACTGCTCTGATGATTACAAGGACTGAAGTTTGCAGTTTTGACCCAAATCTTATCCAGACCCCTCCCACCCACCCCCTGCCACACACACATACACAAAATACTCTGCATCTTCAAAGGGTTTTTTTTTTTTTTTTGAAAAGAGTTTCATCTGCCCTTGAGTTAAGTAAAGAAGAGGGTTGATTGTACTAGAAAGAAAAGGCAGTGCTTTCAAGGGTTTGGGTTCAAGGAGAGAACAGCAAGTGAAAAAACTGAGAGATGGTTTGCTACTTCTAGGGTTTCTTGAGCTAATGAAGCAATATACAACAGTAACACACCATATCAGGTATAGTTTTTTTTCCACTAAAATTGTTGAAGAGAATGGTAGTATCAGGTGAGCGATTGGCCAAAGGGTGAACTGTATTTTGGTGAGTATAGTGGGAAAGGTTGTGTTCCAAGGAGAGAAAAATTCAGGCTATAGAGAGATATCTGGAGAAAAAGCCCCTCATGTCTTGAATCTTTAAGTAGCTGAGATTTTAAGTTTTTATTCAAGGCTATAGAGAGGTATCTGGAGAAAAAGCCCCTCATATCTTGAATCTTTAAGTAGCTGAGATTTTAAGTTTTTATTCAAGTTTTTATTTATTAAGTTTTTAATTGCAAAATCATAAATGAATTATCCAAGTTCCTTATTCTCTTCATAAATAGCACTTTCTCACTTGTGTGCTATTCAGTTGACTGAAAATAAAATAAAGGGTTTCTAGTAGTTATCCACAAATACATAACAGCTTTGTAGATTCTACTTTATTTATTATTCTCATCTGTGATTTCAGAATTTATGTTCAAAATATGCTTATTAAACTAGTCAAAGATGAAAAGTTAGCCCTTATCTGAAATACTTGAGACCACAAGTGTTTCAGGTTTGCATTTTTTCAGAATTTTGGAATATTTGCCTATATAAAATAGAGAGGAAGACAGAGGGAAAGAGAGAGATGGGTTGGCTCAAGTCTAAACATGAAATTCATTTACATTTCATACATACCTATATCAAGAAGGTTATTTTAAACAATATTTTTAGTGTGCCTATGTTTTGATTATAATCTGTAACATAAAGTGTGGTATGGAAGTTTTTTGCTGGTGGCATCATATAAGTGCTTAATATGTTTTGCATTTTGAATTTTGGAATTAGGAATGCTTAATCTGTACCGTTTTTCAGGAAAAGCCTTGTAGCATAGAGAAATGCTCAGATAAGTTAAGGACATAGATGCTAAGGTAAGGATAGGTTCCCAATATTCTTCAAATACCTAGAAAGGAATCACCGAATTGTGACCAAGCATTCTATGTTTCAGTAGAAATCAGGGAAAGAGTAAGTGGCAGAAGTACCTAATATAATCATGGGTGAATTCCTTATTCAAAGTATGTGATATTGTAATGAATGAGCATTGAGAAATCTCATCAAGGCGTATGTTTAAGTTGGATGACAAATACTCTTCTCACAGAGAGACTAAAAAGAGGAAGTTTTTATTGTTTTTCTTATTGACTCACTATGACCATTGCTATCATTTAATTGGAGTATTAATTCAACAAATCTAATGTGATTACTGATGTATTTACATTCAAATTTATCTTCTTACTCTATTTTCTATTTTATCACCTATTCTCTGTTTTGCTGTTCTTTCTATTGGATTGAGTGTTTGCTATTTCATTTATCACATCTATTAAATTGTTACTTATATATTTATTATTACCTTATTGTCTACTCTAAAATATTAGATTCTAATATTCTTATTGGAATTGCTTTTTACAATCTACCTTAAGTCAACTAATATAAGTCCTTAAGTTGACCGTTAGTGAGTACATTTAACATTTCTTGGATAAGTCAAGGACCTTATAACATTTTAACTTCATTTACTATTATGGACCAAACTAAGTCTCCCTGACCCCTCAAATCCATTTACTGAAACTCTAATTTTCAATGTGACAGTATTTAAAGGTGGTTTCTTTGAGTGGTAGTTAGGTTTAGATGAATTCATGAAGGAGACGCTCCTGATATAGGACTAGGGTCTTTATAAGAAAAGGAAAGAGACAGGAGCTCTCTCTTGCTCTCCATCATGTGAAGACAAAGCAAAAAAATGTCTGCAAACCAGGAAGAGGGCAAGGAACTGAATTTTCTGACATTTTGATCATAGACTTCTCAGCTTCTAATAGTAAGAAATAAATATTTGTTAAGCCACTCAGTCTATATTGTTTTGTTATAGCAGCCTAAACTAAGACATATACTTTTTTACTTTTTATATTATTATTGTCATGTATTAATACTCTATTTTAAAACCCTGTAATGTGTTACTACTATTGTTTGTAGTTAGATTTACTCCTATATTACCCTCCAAGTTTTCTTAATTTTTCTATAGTTCTGCATTTTAATCTGAAAAGATACCTATAGAGTCAAATTTAGTATAAGTCTGATAGCAAAAAAACTCTATCTGAAAAAGCATTTAATTAACATTCCTTTTTAATAGATATTTTTATGAGTATGAAGTTCTTGTTTAGCAGTTATATTCTTGCAGAAATTTAAAGATGTATTAACCTTGGCTTTATGGTTTGCCTAGGTTCTACTAAAAAGTCAGCATCGTCTCATTTTTGTACCTTTGAAAATAATGTGTATTTTTTTCTCTACATCCAGTATTTTTAATTGTTTTACAAATCTTTTTACTTAATCATCTGGGATACTTTTCATTAAATTTGTACTAAATGTGGTTTGTAGATCTTCTTGAATGTATGGCTTCTTTTCTTTCATTAGTTTTGTAAAACTAGCTACCAATAATTTTTCAAATATTGCTTTTGTTCTATTCATGTTTTCCTATCCTTCTAGGACTGCAACTATAGTTATACCAGAACTTTTAAACTCTGTTCCACTCTTATGTTCTTTTGCTCTTTTAGCTTTTATTATTCTGCCTTCTGTATTTTCCTTTTTTGGTTTTGTCGTTGTTTTATTCTCCGTGCTTAAATCTGAATATTTTCTCACCCTTAATTTACTATTTTCTGTTGTGCCTAACCTGTTATAAATCCATTTTTAAAATTCATTTTAGTTCTTATAATTTTGGGCTCTAGAAAATCCATTTGGTCCTGATTTTTATATGCTTTGTTAATTTTTAAGTGAATGCTGGATGTTGTGAAAAATTGCAAAGATTATGCAGGAAGTTATCTTTCTTCCTAGAGGATTTAACTTGTTCTAGAAGTCATATAATGCATAGACTTAATCATATTACTCCATTCAGTATTAGATTTCAGACTTTTTTAGGTTCACAAACTTTCAGTTTGTCTTAAAGCTTAGCCTTTACTTTTTAAGAAGTAGCCTTCTTGAAGAATTGACCTGGGCTCTTCCTCCTTCCCATCTCTGTCTCCAAAAGTTTCTAAGACTGCCAAAATCTTGGTTCAATTCTTTAACTACCAGACTGTTTCTTAACATTTAATTTCTCTGCATCTTACCTCACATAGTTAAGGAGTCAGCCTGTGACTTGAAGAGATTCAGCAGAATTTTGGGTTCACTCCTCTGTGCTTTTCTCAACTTCTAAACTCTAGTTCATCAAGTCACTTTAGCAGTCATAAACTATAACTTATCTCCCTAATCCAGTGAAAAAGCCACAGTCCTAACTGCCACTCTCTTGTTTTCATCCATTATCCATACCTTGAATGCAAAAACCAAAGTGAAAGGCATAGGTAAATATGGACCTCAATTCATTAAACTTATATCCTCTCTAGGATTTTTGTCCCTTTAATAATGAATTCTTTAATTACTTTTTAAGTAGTTTCAAATAGTTGTGACATATCTTATTTATAAATTGTTGTTCTTAACAGGAGAATTAATGTAATATAAGTTTTTCTATCATATCCAGAAATGGAAGTAGAGTCATTTACTTTTTTAAAAAAATACATTTACTTTATTTTTATGTGATGCTTATGTGAGGCAAGCGCTCTACTGCTAAGCTAAAACCCCAATCCTGAGCCATTTACTTTTTTTTTAATATTCAAAAAAATTTTAGTTGTAGTTGGACACAATACCTTTATTTATTTATTTATTTATTTATTTATATGTGGTGCTGAGGATCAAATCTAGCGCCTCACACGTGCTAGGTGAGCACTCTACTGCTGAGCTACAACCCCAGCCCTGACCCATTTACTTTTAATTGTAATTTTCCTTAATCTACTCTTTCAATACAATCTCCTTCCCATTTATGGCTTTGAAAGTACACGGTTAAAACTGAGTAAAAAATATTACATACCTGGGTGGACTTGAAATAAGACCAATGAGTAAGGTAAACATTTATTCAAATATTAAGTAATATTTATAGAATTTTTTTCTATGATTAGCCTAGATAACAGAGTACATGGATTACTGAATTATGTGTTTATTTTATGCAACAAATTCTTCATTCTGTGTATCCTAGGTCTGATGCTACCATTAAAAACAAAACATTCTATGGGTTTACAACTAGGAAACAGTATATTTTTGTAACCTATTTTGTATTACTTTTTGAACTTATAATATATACTTATTCTTTAACAAAAAAGCAAGTTTGATAATTTTGTGCGTAAGTTATTTTCTTTCTGCCTTAACTAAATGAAATAAATAGGTCTCTTTACTATTTTGCATAGGTATTCTGGATGGGACATGCTCCATTTAGAGCTCTGTTTCCTGCTTGGAGGAACAATTAATATGCCTACTACTTGAGAAACAGCATGGCTCATTGGACTAAGCTTTGAGTCAGTAGTTTGGAGTTATAATCCTACTTCTGCTACTGATTCAATTTATGCTTCTAGGCAAACCATTTAACCTTTGTATTTGTTCACCTGAAAAATGGGATAAAATTATCACTTATTTGCAAGAGCAGCTAGTAATAAATGATTTTGAATATAAAAAGGGACACAGAATGTATTTGGACTAGTTAAAATTACTAACATCCCTACAACTTAAGATTCCCCTAAAGCTTCAGTACAGCTTTGATTAAAATTCTTCTGATCTAAGTTAAAAAGAAGCACAATAAAGTGCAGTTAAGTGTTTTGTTTAATTTGCATGCTTAAACAGGTGGGAAAATCCAGTGTAGTTAAACCTAAGAAAACAAAAATTTAAAAAAAAATAATATGGAAAAGAAATTTTTTTTTCTTTTCCCACTGGCTTTATTTTACCACAAAATATTTATATATATAAATATAAAATGTATAAATATTATCTATTATGAAAGTGCAAAAATAACTTTCACACAAAATTAAAACAATAAGTTCACATCTTTTCATTTTCCTATTCATAATTCTTTAAGAATAGTTTTAAATCATAATTATTTCTAAAATAATAATTTTATCTTAGCATAGGTTAAAATGCTCTTTCCATGTTATAAAAGTAGCAAATATTCAGATAAGTCCTTTGTCATGTACTTTATCTTTCTTTACACAAAATATGCATCTTTCTCTACTCCCTATTTAGATGCTCTCATTCATTTCATGGCCTTAAATACCATTCATACATACTGAAAACTTCTGTATTTATATTTGTAGCATTGCAAGCTCCTCCAAAATTTAGTCACATAATCTACTTGCTTACTTTATGTCTTCACTGAGGTGTCTCACAGGCACCTCAAATTTAACATTTTCAAAATTGAACCTTTTAATCTTGTATCTTGAATCTCATCAATTTGAGATATATGTAGTGCTTCTTCCATAAAGTTTTCCCCATCTCAATAAATGACACTACCTCAATTAATTTGCTTACGAAGAAAAATCAGGAGTCATTCAATCCATCAGCAAATTCCAGAATATATCTTGAATCTTCTCACTCCTTCCTATATCAGTTCATAATACCATCATCTCTAGGCTGACTGGATGACTTTCTAATAGTCTCTACTTTCTTTGAGAATATCCTGCAAACTCATTCTCCATATAACAGAGTAATATTTTAAGCATAAACCTGACCACCAATGGCTCGATGCTTCATCTTGAATTGAACCCAAGGACCTTACTTTTTCCTATGAGATTTTGCATATTCTGGGCCTTGTTTTTCTCTCACTTACTCATACCACTCTCCTCCTTGACATGAGAGCCTTGTTTCAGTGTCTTAAATACAAGTTTTGTACTTACTGTTTCTTCTTCATTAACTTCTTTCTTGGCTATCTCCTTTTCCTTATTCAGCTTTCAGCCTTTCTAAGAAAGTGCTACTTTCTTAGAAAGCCCTTCTTGAATCACTCTAACTAAGTCCCCTCTTTCTACCCTATCCTACTACTCTTATTCTTTATCTCAGCATTCTGTCCACTTATCAAAATAATCCCTCCCATTTTGACAGTTACTTGTTTACTGGCTATTTTTTCTGTCTCCTTCATGGTATTGTAAGTTCAGTGAGGGCAGAGACTATATTTATTTCATCCATTACTTGTATAACTAATACCTAGTACAAATCCTATACCTAAAAATTTATTTTGAAATAAATGAATATCAGAGGTAAAGATGGACAACGTATTGAAAATGACTGACCCTTATGCAATCTTGCTTTCTGGAACTTCAGTAGTACTAAAAGGTCAAAGTTTTAGTTAAGATTTTAATCATTTGTCAAAATGGATGGAATTCACTGTTTTTTAAAAAAATATTGTTTAGTTGTATTTGGACACAAATTCTTTATTTTACTTATTTTTTATGTGGTGCTGAGGATCGAACCCAGTGCATCGAATGTGCTATACTACTTGTTGGGTAGAACTAATCAACCTACTGAAGGGAATTTAACATCCTAATCCTGGTACCCTAAAAGCTAGTAGCACCACCCTTACCAGTTGTTGTCTAAACTAACACCTTGCCCGACTCCAACCTCCATCCCCATACACATTTCTAGCTGCTGAGGGAAGGGTTGGTGATGCCACAATTCAGAACCACTGAGGGAAGGGGGTTCTGCCAGCCACTCAGCAGTTTTAGAGTAGGCACTTTGGTTTTTCAGTCTGGGGAGGAGTTGAGTCTTAGTTCCTGAGGAAAACTGAGTACTGTGGTAATCAATATAAATTGGAGGGAGGGAAAAAAAATCCTTTCGGGGCTGGGGATGTGGCTCAAGCGGTAGCGCACTTGCCTGGCATGCGTGCGGCCCAGGTTCGATCCTCAGCACCACATACAAACAAAGATGTTGTGTCCGCTGAAAACTAAAAAATAAATATTAAAATTCTCTCTCTCTCTCTCTCTTTCTCTCTCTCAAAAAAAAACATCCTTTCAAATTAATTTTGTTATTTTTATTTCTCATACTGGGTTTTGAAGGAGATGATAGTGGGGAGAAAAAGTAACATGTTGCTTATGCAATGTTACAGAGAAACCAATTGATTGTTGATATTTACATTTCTGGATGGATTACTATAGCCTTTTATCAAAGTACTAAGTATGTTATTTCTGTCACAACTAGTTTCTCTTAACTCTACTTACATTCTTGCCCTAAAATATTTTATCTCACTGCTTTGCCTTTTATCTAATCCCGCATCCTCATTCTCCTCAGTATGTTTTGTTGACCCCATTGGCATAGTGTTGCTATTGCTGGGCATAACAAAAGGGGAGGAATAAAGCAAAAGCTACTTTGTGGGGTTTCCTTTTCACCTTGGGTGCATAAAGATATTCATAAAATATATGTTGATCATTATCTGTCTTCCTTTGACTTACAAAGTTACCAAGTTTATTCCTTACCTATTATGCCTTAGAGCATTGGTATAGAAGAAATTTGTGTCACTTTCAGGAATGCTTGTGTTATGAGAACATAGCTGTAAACTTTTATAGTAGCTAGAAACAGCAGAAATACTTCCAAAGCCTTCATTGAAGGGGAATTTAACCTTCTAACATACACCAAAGGTTTTCAGTCATGTATCTTCCTGAAGATGAAGAGATTTGACATCTTGCTTCAGTGATATATTCAGATAAGTCCTTTGTCCCAAAACAAGTGAATTCTTAGGGTGAATTTCTCCAGAAATGGCATAATACTCAATCTCAGGGCAAATTCAATTCTAGCTCAGTTCAATTCTAGTGCTACTTCAGAATTGAAACTTTGTCCATCTTTTTGAGCCACATAAGTTATTAATTCAAAAACAAAATCACCTTTTACTCTTAAGCATTCTGTGTCACTATCTCATCCAACTAAAATATACTTTACTGTCTAGATTGAATCAACTTCTCAAGAACACAACACTAGCTTGTGGTTCAGTTGATCTTCTTAGCAGGACTCTAGAACTTGAAAGTCTAACACTGGGTTGGTAACAAGGTTAGATCTTGGGTGTGAGGATTAAGTGTCATTAACTGGATCTATTTATCTCATAACATCAAATGTTCTAGTACACTAAAATCCCTTGTTTCCTTTCCTTCCTTTTCTTCCCAAATCAGGTTGTACATCTTGTACAATGTTAGGAAAGTGCTCAATTTGTGGATTCCAAAAAGGGATTCTATGAATGGGCACAGTGGCAGGGGTCTGTAACCCCAGTTATGTGGGATGCAGAGCCAGGAGCATTGCAAGTTTGAGGCCAGCCTGGGCAATGCAGGGGACACCATGTCAAACATACATCACACACACACAATTTTTTCCTGAGAAAATAGGAAGGAAAGAAGGGCAGTATAATTAGCTGTAGCTACCTTTATCTTTTTTAAGCTTGGAACTCCAGTGGGAATTAGTCACATACTCTGTGGTTTTGCTATTATTTTTGAAATAAAAAAAAAAAAGCAGAGGGAGGAGTGAATATAGATGTAGGAGTAGATATATAGCTAATGTTACTGGATGTTAATAACTTCTCTCATGGGGTTACTTAACTCTGTTAGAATATTCTAGTGAAGATTTAGATTTGTTGCTCCTCTTAAGTACTACAGAAAAATAATCTTCATATTCTCTTATAATGGCAAATTTGAGTGGTAAGAAGATAAGCAATATGTTTTCAAGTTTCAGTTCCATTTCTGGTTATTCCAGTTATTCCACTTGCTTTGGTTTCACAACACAAGAATATTGAAGTGATGCAGTGATAAGACAACAGTAGAGCCTGTATCCAGGGCATAACTGACATCAAATTCCTGAATGGACTGAAAGTGGTTCTAAATCAAAAAAGCACTTTCCCATATGGATAATGGAAACTCTTAATTCAACCAAAGAATGGAAGTTTTATACATATTCTTCTGACCAGCTCATAAAAGCTGCAGAATTGCATGAGATCACGGACACCTTGAAGACTAACTTGGAACTTTGTTGCACAATATGAGTCAAATTCTGAGCACCACAACTTGAGAACTGGAAATCTTGGAGAGAGTTTAAAGAGCCACAATGATTATTAATAACCCTGACAAGAGGTAGAACTAGGCAGATAATTACAGGATGAACTTAATAGACAGAAATACAGAGTAATTTAAGGAAAGAGAAAAAGAAAACACTATAAATAAAAGTGAGAAGAGAAGGCTTGAGTTTTGTGGAAAAATGTGGGAATTGGTAAATCTTAAGTAAAATATCAATTAGCCTACGATACAGTTGTTGAAAAAAAGTAGATGTAAAGATATTTGTATTTAAGAAAGAGGTCAGTTACTTTTGAATCATTTATAATTTTCTTTAACTTATTAAGAACTTATGCCAGACACTTCTCCGTGCCGAGATAAAAATAGGGAAAAAGACAAGATCTCTAACGTTAGCTCACTAACATGTGGCAAAAGACAGAGCTAGTTAACTTTAATAGCATTTAATGTGTATTCTGTAGTCAACTTCCAATATAGTATATACCCTGAGCTCCATGTGGTAGAGATCCTATTTTCACATTTTGGATTCCATTATGTGCCTAACACAGCACCTTGTAAGCAAACAACATGGATTATATGTCTTTTGGGGCCTAAAAGAGCTAAAAATTTAAAAAGTAAACACCTGTCTGACCATTGGGTATGTCGATCGAAACCTTCAGGTTTTTCTTCAAAGCGTAACACACACATATCTGCGAATCTATTACGTACAGAACCGTTTTCAAAACAACGCTTTGAGTACAAAAGGTACGGTGGAAAAGGATTCAAATTGTACACTGCGATAATTGGCGTGGATATCCCAACCCGTCGGACAGGTCTTTCTTGATTAGTTTTTCAGATGCAACACAAAACGCTGAGATAGAAGTCACAGCGGTAGGTCGCATCGCCTAGGCTGGGGGCGCGGATGCCAGCTCGCGCGTCCCGAGCTCCCTCTGGCAGCTTCAAGGGCGCGGCAGACCGGTTCCCACCCGCGGATTCCACCCACTTGGTGCTGGCGACTAGGCGACCCCCAGAGGAAGGGCTGGGCGCCGCAGACGCCCTTTGGAGTCACCGTCCACCATCCTGGGTTCCTCCAGGACTGTCCCTGAACGATTGGGCGGGCACTCCAGAGAGTCCAGTTGGGCGCGATCTGGACAACAGCCGTGCAAGGTACCCGGCCGCAACCACCCCGCCCACCTACAGCCCTGCCACGGCCCAGAGACTTTGAGGCACCCGCGCCCCTTTGTCGAGGGATCTTCCGACCAAGCAGGCCGGACGCCGAGGCCTCGCGTTATCGAGCCTCCGTCCGCCCCGCCTCCTCGCCCTCCAGTCAGCCCCGCCCTCGCTCTCACCCCTCCCCCGCTCCCGCCTCGCTTCCCCGACAATCTCCTCGCGCTCCCGGGCCGGCACGCGCGCTGCGCCCGGCCGCCGCTGCCGCCGCCACCGCCGCCGCCGAGCGTTCTCCGCTGCGCCTAGTTTCCAGCTTCGGGCCGGAACCGGAAGTGTGGGGGGCGGGGCCCGGCGGAGGCCAGGAGACCGAAAACGCGGCCGAGCCCGGAGCCCGGAGCCGGAGCCAGAGCCTGGACCAGAACTTGGCCGCCGCCTTCGCTGCTGTCGCCACTGCCTCCCGCCGACCCTTCCCCGCGCCGCTGCCTCCTCGGCCGCCACAGTCGTGAGCTCGGTCGCCAGTGGTCCGCGGACTTTGGGTGTCCGGGTTGAAGGTCGGTCCGGACGTCGGACCCAGCTCGGTTCCCGAACTGTCCGGGCGGCAGTGGACGCCGCCGCCGCCGCTGCCTCCTCTTTGCCTCAGCCTGGCGTTTTGTTCCGAGAGACTCGAGAGGCGAGCGGAGCTGACAGTGATTTTGACAGTGATTTAAACCCGCTTTTGTTGTTGTTGGCTTTTCGTTGTTTGGTTTTGTGTGTTGTGCGTGTGTGTGGCGGTTTTTCCCCGTGGTGCATTTTTTTTTTTTTTATTGTTGTGCTTTTTTTTTTTTCCCTCTCTCTCTTTTTTTTTTTTTTTTTTAAGAACCCCGTGAACGTTTTTTTACCCCCATCCTCGGGGGCTTCCGAATATGTTTTATGACGGTTGATTTTACACCAGGAGGTTTGTCTCCGAGGAAGACGCAGGAAACTGGATATCTAGCGAGAACTTCCTTCGGATTCCCCGGCGCCTCGGGAAAATGGGAGCCGCTGCAAAGTTGGCGTTTGCCGTCTTTCTTATCTCTTGTTCTTCAGGTAGGTGCAGGGAGCGCGGCGGGGCTGCTACTGCGGCCGCGGCTGCCGCTGCTGGTGGCCGCGGTTGTTGTTGGGTCGGTGAGCTCCAGTGGAGCCTGGGGAGGTTTCCCCACACCCCAAGCCCGTCTGCTGCTACCACCACCCCCTGGTCTGATTGTGATCTGGAAATCTCCATGAATTTTTCTTGTTTTGAGTTAGGTTGACGAACTGATAAGAGTGAGTGCTGTGTTGTTGTGGAAGTGAGAAAGTCATGGTTTGTGGCCATAACACTGGATGACAGCGCTGGTGGGGTTGCTGTTAAGCCACAAATACCACAAGTGACAATTTATGCAAAGGTTGAGACCCAAAAGGGGTATTCTGAAATGTCATTTAGTGTAAGCTCCTCCAAAACAAGGTTTTTTTTTTCTTTCTTTTATGAATGTCATTTTCTAGTCTTCTAATTAGTGCTTCTCCGGTGAATATTACGACATAAATCAAGTCAGTTGATATTTAATTTTGACCGTGAGAAACAATGAATCCTATCAGCAATTCATTTGTCTCTTCTCACGTTTTCTTCAACTTCATTGTCCAGCAGTGTTAAAAATAGTTGTTGTTGTTGTTGGAGTATTAACTATAACTCAGTGCAGGAGAGGTATGCCGCTGTCTGTTGGTAATGTGCTGGCTTTCAACCATCATTTATTTGTGTGCTCTTTTCAGGCATAGATTTTGCTTACCTACGGAATACTTATTTTAAACGCTTTGTGTGGAAGCATTGTTTTCGGTTAAGAACAGCCCATGTGAAATTGTTCGTACTGTTAAATATGCTGTGCTCATGAGATATATTTTAGCCAAAGGTTGGTAAGAGTGATCTGGCCATTTTATATTTGAAATTTTGATTTTGTGAGGACGTTCTGTGTTGCAACCAGTGGTTGGAAAACTAGTCTTTTGTATTTGAAATTCTGTAAATGAATACAATATTTAGCAGCAAGGTGTGCAAATGTACATAACAGGAGAATTAGTTGCATAGATGAAACAGTTTAAAAATCATAATGGATATACTTATCCTAAGTATTCACTATCCAGTTACTAGGTTGTGAGATAGAATTATAGGAGGAAGAATGAATTGACAGGTTTCATGGTCATGTCTTTATCTCGTTTGCCACAGGGAAATTAGAGGGTGGTAGTCTTTTCTTTGTGTACCTCTGTGGTGTGTGTGTGTGTGTGTGTGTGTGTCTGTCCCTCTTCCCCACCCCCCTTTTAATAGAATCTTTTGTAATGTATAGAATTTTGCTGAATGGTACATTTCCTTGTGGTTAATAAATGGATAAAGTCTAGTCTTATGTCTGTAGTGGTATTGATCAGTTCCGGGTGGGCTGAATGTGTTGTGAAATGGCGATCATTGCCAGAGATTAACCAAAAGAATCATGTCTGTTTAAATGGAAGAAGAAACATGCTTAAGGCAAGCTGACAGTTCTTTTTGTGCACGGTTTAGGGAGGAAGCTAAACAATGGTGTGTCTGAAATGAATGAAGGCCTTGCTTTTGTGAAATGACTTAACCATGTAGTTTTTATCTTTCCTGTAGTACTCTTTTTCCTCTGTCCCTTATTATGTTTTGAATGGTGAACTCCTCTTATTCAAATCCCTTTTTCGGATCTCCTGCCCTTGAGAAGGAGGGGCATCATGGCCACTGACCAAAGGATCCTGGACATTATTCCCTCCCAAACCCACCTGAGTCACATTAATTGGTGAAGGATGTTATTCTTGAGTGGTCTTAACGTATTACTTCTAGAAAAGCAGGCTGTCGCTATAGATCTTACAGCTTCCTCTGGTTTGGGAGTAAAAAGAATTGAGCATTAGTTTCTTGGAGGATGATTTTTCACTGGGCCAGAGGTTAATATTGAAAATTTTGATATAAAGTATTTTGTTGCTATGGAGCATAGAGATAGTTCATTTACATTAAATTAATATTAAGTATTGTTGCATAGATTGTTTTTTTAAATGAACATTCCTATTTGAATTAAAATATGTGGTCCTATTGAATATAATTGAAGTAATCTTAAAAGCCTTAATCCATATTTACATGAAGGTTTTTAGTACTTAAAATGTCTGATTTTTAAAAAGGGCTTTGTTATGAATCAAATATTCTTTAAAAAAGGATTATTGTGTTTCTCCTGCTAATTGATTTTTCTGTGTAATGTGTAATCTGGCATGCTGGAAGTATCAGAGTGGTTGTTTTTTATGAGAATTAAGAAATTTATCAAGTTGTCAGATTCTTTTTTTTTTTTCCTTTGATATCTCATTTAAAAATTTTTAAGTGGGAAACAATAGTAAAGAACAGTCCTTCTAAGTGTTCAGGATGGAAATGTTTTCTTTAGTATTTTGTGGACTTTGATTTTTCAGTTTCTCATTCCATGGTTTGTATTCTGGAGACTGATTATGCAAGATATAGCCAAGTGTATAATTTCCTCCTATCTCTCATTCCAGGGGAAGCATTTTGAGTTTTACCCTCATCCTGGAATGCTTTCAGATTCCCTTTGATTTTGAATTTTTTCATTCCTCTTATCTCTTGGTTTCAAAATACAAATCTGCTTCTCAATTTTTTTCCTTTTTAAAGCTTCATGGTTAGTTTGTATCTTTTCTTATAATTTGTTAAAATATAAGGATGAATTTAATACTTGTCCTAGAACTTAGTTTATTCTACCTAGAATAATGAAGCTATTGTGGTATCAGAGCTACATTACATTTTGTAAGAATTCCTTTGGATTCTGTGGAAGCTGGAAAGTGTGGTCAATATATTTGATGAATAAATGAAAGTATGGTAATTATGTTACATTTTCTTCAGTTCAGCTAGGCTATCTGTGTGTGTGTGTATGTGTGTGTGTATATGTACGCGTATTTGCTTGTGCGCCCTCGCTAGTGTGTGTGTGATTGGAGGGAGAGTTGGCACTGCAGAGAATCTTCTGAGATTCTTGTTAACTTTGGCTAACAAGTGTAGATATTAAATACGTTGTTTTCTAAGAGGGAGGATCTCTTAAACGTTGTCTGTGATCAAATATAACCTGTTGAAACAGACTAGGAAAAAACCCCGACACACCCCCCATTTTATTTAGATTTTTTTTCTATTTATCAGGTACATCAGTAGTTTTCAAGTTGGGGTGATTTTTTTCCTCCCCTCTACTCCAGGGTACATTTGGAGATATTTTTGATTGTCACAGCTTGGAGTGTATGTGCTACTGGCATCTAGTGGGTGGAGGGCAGTGATGCTGCTAACCATCCTATAATGCATAGGACTGTCTTCCATAACAAAGAATTATCTGACTCAGTGTTGAGATTGAAGACCTGTTCTAAACTCTTAATTTTTTTTTTTTTCTCTTTGCAGTACTGGGGATTGAACACAGGGGCGTTTTACTACTGAGTTACATCCCCAGACTTTTATTTTGAGACAGGATCTTGCTAAGTTGCTCAGGCTGGTCTCATCATTCTGGAATTACAGGTGTGCACTGTGCTCAGTTTAAACACTTAATTTTTAAAAGCTTAGTATAGAAGTAAAAGTGCTGTGCTTCTTACTCCCCACAAAGTCGGTTATCTAAATTTTATCAGTATTTGGAATTGGTGATATCCAGTTGACCTTGTATTTAAAGTTTTTATCTTTTCATTATCTTTTAAAATTAAAATATGATTAAATTATGGAAATAGGCTATATGTATAGGTTATATATATTATTGCATCCCATTAAATTTTAATAAAAATATTTTGCTGACTTTTATCAGTAAACTTACAATGGTCTATTTTGATAGTGTTCATGAAAACTGCATATTCATGGATATGATGAAAAATTAGTCAAGGTATCAAGCCTAATTATATTGCTTTGGATCTGGGCTTCTCTCTGCTATACCAATCATCTTTAAGGATATTGCCTTTTATCTTTTTGAGATCAGTGGGCTGCATGGCTATGGGGGTATGTGTGTACATGTGTCTGTATGTATTTAACATGGTGCCTAAAAGTTTTGTATGAATGGAAGAAATATGTTCACCATCACATGTGCCTTGAATAGTTTCAACGTATAAATTCACCCTTTAAAAAGGATTTCTTTTGTGCAACTATAATTTCAAGAAACTTTCAAGTGAATTCTTAATTATATAATTTTCTTGAGAATCATTAGTTGGATTTTGGATACCATTAGACTTATTTAGGATACACTGAATGCTCTTCTATGATTTCTTGCCGACCCTTGCCCTTTTTAAGATTAAATGTTGATCATAATTAATAAATGCATACCTTATTTTGAACCCTGGATAGTTAACTCAGCCAGCCAGGATGAGAATTATAGTGAAATTTGAGATAGATTGATTGATTAGATTTGATTATATGGTTGTTTATTTTAGTGACAGTGTCTGCCTATGTTACACAGGTTGGCCTTGAACTTAACCATCCTTCTGCTTTAGCCTCTCAAATGTTTGGAATTATAGGCATGTGGCCACCATGCCTGAATTTATAGTGAAACTCTTTAAGTAGTGCTATACCATTCAGAGGAAGTCTGAAGTCACTTCCACAAAAAGTATGCAGATCAGCCTCATATTGTCTCTCTAACATCTCTTCATGGCCCTCTGGTATGGTACTACTGATATTTTCACCTTTGGATCCACCAGAGTCTGTTCTAAAGAAATGAAGACTAATTAAACCAAATGAGATTTTAATACTCACTAATTTGTTCTTTTAGAGTCTAAGACTTATTTTTTTTTTGCATTTTTCTTTTATAAGTACTATTACTTCTCATCTTTGATATCAGATTTGTCTTTTCATGCTTTCTTATGTTGCCACTTGTCACAGTGTTCCTCAGATCATGGAGGAAGTTGGCAACCTTTAACACTGGGGTTACTGGTATACCTTCACTATTTTTGTTGTAAAACTCATCATTTCCTTCTGTTATAGTTCCTTTTTCATATTCTTCCTTTTGTCTACTCCCCTGCCTCCTTTTCCTTCTGTACTTTCCTATACTGTAGGCTGTTTACTTGTGGAACCTATGCTAAGTATTCACCATGCCTTAATAGGGCTCACTCATTATTTTCAATGAAAGCAGATTGAATTTAGAATGTTTGAGATTGACCAGATATTTTTTTTCCCTCTGGTTTCTGAACTACTGTACACACATTTGGGAGTAGTGTTATCTCTTGTAATCAAATAGCTTGAACTTTAGATTGCTCTTATTTTCCTTTTCATATTCAGGTTTTTCTTAACTCTTTGCTGCTGTCATATAGTCTCTTACTAATTCATCATCTCTGTTCATGCCAAAATTTGACCATACCTGAAAGTATATTTCTTGCCACTGATGGGCCCACATTAGCTTTTGTTTGTGGTACATTTAATTCTGTTAAGTTATGACAGCCATGTCTAGACAGAACATTGATTTTAAATTAACTATTGAACATGAAAGTTCCAGGAATAGTGTATAGAGGAAGAAGGCAGGAAAACTATTTTAGATAGCAGTTGATTTTCCATCATTCTCCAACTAGATTTCAGTTAGTCATTTTCATATACCCAATACATCTAGTGGTCAGGTTTTTTAAAATAAAGGTATTTAAAGGAAATATGTTGATCCTGAGGTTGAATTTCTAGAACTTTTAGAAT
This sequence comes from Urocitellus parryii, assembly GCF_045843805.1. Taxonomy (NCBI): domain Eukaryota; kingdom Metazoa; phylum Chordata; class Mammalia; order Rodentia; family Sciuridae; genus Urocitellus; species Urocitellus parryii. The sequence continues at coordinate 203,291,558 of NC_135531.1, forward strand.
GGTAGACCTAAGGGGGGAAATTTGGAGTTTCTTATGGATAGTACACAACAAAGTTGGTTGTAGTGTTGGTTGACTTGGGTTCTTGTGCCAGTACTACCACTATCTAGCTCATCTGTCATTTTCTTTTACCTGAATCATTGTTGGTCTTTTAGCTAAGTCCAGTTAGTTCCCTGTTACTACTTTTCTTTCCAGTTCATCCAGATAGCTGCCAGAGTGGCCTCATTAAAAAATAAATCTGACATCACTTTTGCTTAAAATCTTTCATGTTGAGTCACCTTTATAGAATCTAAAGTATTAGAATGGTACACAGGGTCCTTCGATTTTTGGTTCTTGCCTATTTTCTCTAATCTCTTTGTATAGTAGTTAAGGGTATAGGCACTGACATTAGATTTCCTTGGTTTAAATTTTTACTTCACAGCTTAACCTTGGCCAAACTCACTTTAAATTCATGTGCCTCAGTTTCTTCATCTACAAAATGGGAATATTAACAGTGCCTGCCTAAGAGATTGGTTTGAGATTAAATGGCACATAAATGCTAAATATTTTGCTATTGCTTCTCTTTAGTGTGGATTCAATCAATACTTCATTCATACAAATTTGAATTACAGTTTTCTGGATGTCATCTTGTGTATCAGTAGGATATCTTTGTACATGTTGTTTCTTCCTCCTTTACCTGGCTAACTCCTGTTGTTTTAAAAGACTAAGTATCACCTCTTTAGAATTACTTTCTCTCTATCACCCAACCTAGATTCAGTTAGTTGTTTTGTGTTCATCTAACATCTTGTAAGTCACCTAGATTTCAATAATTATTGCAAATGTTTACTTTCCTGCTTTTACTTTACACTAGTGCAGATGTTTACTTTCCTGTTTGCACTCTTGAAAACATCTTCTCTTAATGTACAGACTCATTCCTATAACCTGGTACACAGTAGGCACTCAGCAAATGTTTATAGAATGAATGAAATGAAATTATTTCACTTTTCTGGGCCAGAGATTTCCTATTATGTTAAGAGATGAACTTGGATTAGATGATTTGAATTAGATGATCTCTGATTTTTTTTCCTACTTTAAAAGATATAAGATTCTATAATTTTAGGATTAGTGTTCAGTAGTGACATTTTGTTAAGAAAAATTATTTTGCTGGTAGTTGTTTTGATATTCTTAAGTTCTGATCATTTTTAAAAATGCTTTATCTTTTTCCTTAGACTAAATCTTTTAATATAATTTGAAATTTTATACTTAGAAGACATCTTAGATATCTTCAAGTTTCAGTAGCTTTCATTCTTTTTTGGCCATAATCCACAAGAAGAATTATACATTGTGTCATGACTTAGTTCTCATGTAATTGTGTATGTGTGTTGTATGTGTGTGTGTGTGTGTGTGTGTGTGTGTATGTATGTGTATGTAGCAGAACAAAGTTTCATGAACTATATAATCTTAATGTGAGTAGGATACTTTAAAAAAAAATTTGATTTCATTTTTAAAATGTTGAATTTGACCCATCAGTCAGTGACCAGCCAATGGATTGTAAACTTCTAAAACACACTGACCTAGCTCATCAACTTCTTATTCTAACCAGTACTTCAGAGAAGGAAATATGTTCAGTCAAAAAGATATACACTGAACAAAACTGTGCACTGAAAAATATGGTCATTATTTAATCTGTAATGGAGAATGTGTGTCTAGGTGTTGGAATATAGGGAAAACTGGTCTCAAGGGACACTTTTATTTCTGTTCTGGACTAGTTGCATAAATTAAAGTACATAAGAAGGTGTTGTAGATAATTTTGGGGAATTCAGACTTTTTTTTCATTTAAGAAAATTAGAGGAATTATAGCCCAATATTAGAGAAAAATAGTATCTTTCCAGGAGTTTAGAAGAATATTCATCTTATATGAAGCAAAAAGTACAAAATAGCATCAGGAGCACAAGAACAGTTGAGAGTAGACTTGACCATGGTTGGAAGGCAAGTTGGGATAGAGGAGTTTTGACCTAATCTGAAGAAAAGATTTATGTAATAAAGAGATATTCATAATTGCTTAAAGAGGTGGGATATTCTTGGTCAAAGGGGTAAATGCAGATGAAAGTAATTAAAACTTAGAAAAGGTAGAAGTGATATAGATCCTGATGGATGTTCAAATGTATGATGTGGAATATAGGACAGAAGAGCAACTTGAATATTAATGTAGATGGAGGTAGTACTAAATAAAATTGGTAAAGAAGTTATAAGCCAGAAAAAAATAGAAAGAGCTTTCATAACTGAATAAATACACAGATAGACATGGATTTAGTGATAACTATGAATTAAAATATGCACACAGATTTGGAAGAATGAAAGCGCACATAAAAAACTGGAGAGCCTGTGATATTCTCTTATGTGGTGAACACTGTTTGATGAATATATGATACCTACTTACAGAATTCTGAGCTTTAATGGCTCAATATGTTGTTTGTGCTTAAATAATGATCATATTCTAGTAATTACATTAATGAGTCTTAACTGGTCATCTAGATTATGTTTAAATAATGGTCAAATTCAAGTAATTACAATAATGACTCGTTATCTAGATTTTTATATTTTTATATTTTATATTTTTTTTTATATTTCTAAATCTGTGTGAGGCATTTTCCTTACAATAAATTATACTGTGCTATCAAAATAGATTTAGATATTTTTCTGATCTTGGTATATGCTATTCATACCTGAAACCTAAACCTTTCATTGATCATTGTTTTGTACTTAATACAGACAGTTTTTCATTTTTTTGGGGGGGTCTGTTATCACACTGGGAATCAATTTATCCCCTAATGTTGCTGAAGTAACAATGTTAAGCAAGGAGATACTTACTAAATGTTAAGCAAGGAGATACTAAATTGGACTAGCTACACATTTGGGGGAGGGGCTGCCTTATGAAAGATTTTTAAATTAAGTTTTTACATATTGTGATAGAAATAAGTCTGTCTAGTTATAAAGCTTGAAGGGAAGATTTTTCCTAGTTGTTATTATTGACTTTAAAATTTATATTTTATAGAAAGGCCATTATTAGGAAAAATCTGTTGTTCACATCTTTATGACTATATATTAAAAACCAAGCTTGTTCCAAGGCATTATTTCAAGAGGAAAGGGCATGGGTAAATTATGAGATCTTAGCAGGTTTCTAAAACTCTGAGATTAATTTTTTAGATGTGTAAACCAAGTTGTATTAAATAGAACACTATACCACATAACACGGTGGCAAATCTAGAGTAGCTCTCACATACATATGTTAATCATTAATCTGTCTTTGAGTCTAATTGGGAAGGATATAGTGTGTAAGACATTTAAAAGTATAAATTCAGTTTTTGGGAGATTTTTTTTTTTTTTTTTGTGGTACTGGAATTGAATCCAGGGATGTTCTACCACTGAGTAACATCCACAAGTCTTTTTATTTTATTTTATGTTGAAACAGGATTTCTCTAAATTGTCCAGGCTCACTTCAAAACTTGTGATCTTACTGTCTCAGCCTCCCAGATTGCTGGGATTACAAGGATGTGTCACCATGTTTGGCTTTCTTGGGAGATATTTTTAAATTTGCAGGTATATTACTTATAAACTAATGTTAAATCACATTCTAACTAAAAATGATACAGACAAAATATCAGTATAGAGTGCTAGATAGATGCCAGGAAATAAACATTCAGATATCATGGTTCTTTACAAAGAGTTCTTTAAGGTCTCATTGTTCTCACTCATTAAAAAGAAACATTGGCATAAATCTGCATCTGTATTTGTCAGAATTAAAAAAAAAACGATTATTTCATTTCAATTTTAGGTATTTTAAAACTTCTTTTTTGATATAGAATTTTTTGTGTTTGAAAGATTCTCATGTCTTTTTTTAGGTGCCAATAACTTAAGCTTTGAAAACACAATTAGTTGAATTTTAAAATCAGTATTTTGAGTGTGGTATAATATTTTGGAGTAAAATTTAATAAGAATCTTTCACTCAAATTCGTACTTTCCTGGTGACTCTTCTTTGACCTTTGACAACCATTAAGACCTCACTTATCCCCAAATTAAAGATGATAAAATAGGTGCTCATTCATTTAACAAATAAATTCTGGATGGTTTGCTAAGTGTTTGGGATTTGGCAGTGAACAAGACAGACATATTATGCCCTTATGGAGCTTATAGTCATGAAGTAAGCAGTCAAGAAGCAGTCAAGTGAACAACTAAATATAGAGGTCATATTTACTACTGTCGAAACGAGCAGGGTGCTGAGAGGATTGCTTTTTATTCACCTCACATCATACATCACAATCTCTAATTGTTTACCTTCCTATTTATTATTTATCCTTTTCACTGCTAGAGTTTAGGTTCTAATAGTAGCTCCAACAGTGAAGCAGGGTATGTGTTCATCACCATATCCCCAGGACATAGCACAGTTTCTGGCACAAAATAGAAACTCAAGAAATGTTTAACTGGCTGCCCAAAGAAGTAAATGTGGAGATCTGGAGAGAGAGGAACAAGATCATACAGGACTTTGATCTAATAGGGGAGGGGATTAGAATAAAAATGCAAAGAACCAGTGGTAAGCAAAGAATTTTAAGGAGGAACTAGATCTCTTTTGTAGCTATCTGAAAAATATATTGGGAGGGTATAGGAGTATAGGTGTATAGGGTATAGGTGAAGACTAGTTAGCAGTCTGTTGCATCAATGTGAGCTAGACGCTCCAAGATCTCTCCTAGCATTGAAAGTTCTCTGATTGTATTGTACAGCTTGCTTACACTTATCAGTCTTCCTCTAGTATTATTTAGTTATCGGATGTTTTCTACTAGAAAAAAGTTTTTTTTATGACATAAGAACTTTGAATATAGTGTCTCAAAAAAGTAAAAAAAAAGATAATAAAACTCAGACTTGGTTATTGAATTTTTGTAATAAATTTCTATATTTATATTTTGTTCATCTGCTAATTTATATTCTTATTTAAGCATTCCCACTTCTGAAACTTTGGCTTTCCTCTTCTTCAAATGCTTATTTTTAAATGTTTTTATTTGTGTATTATAGTTATACATAATAGTGGGGTTCAGTTTGACATTCATAAATGCATATAACATAATTTGCTCCACTTCAATCCTTTGTACTATTTTTTCATAAGATCACTACCTCTTCATTGTTTGAAATATGTAATATACTGTATTTTGTATCTTAATTATTATGAATAGATCTTTTTCAGGTAATTAAGCTCTTACAATAAATTCTGAAATGTAAATAGTTAATAGTTTGGGCTGTTAGTTTTACTTAGTGCTACAGCCTCTAATTGTAGGTAGTCAGTTTCAGTATTCTTATCTGGAAGGATTTCAAGCTTCTACTCTTGTTTAGAGAAGTAATGCTTTGGGCAGGGATATTGGCTTTTATTATGGCACCAAGTTGAACAGCATCTTTGACTAGGAAATAACTGCGTTATTACATAAAGGTGAAAGCAGAAGAGACATAAAATTTTACTGAATTTAAAAAATATAATGGTGGCTCCCTTTTCATTTGATGTCTATCATTTGAAGTAGGAAAAACTAACTATATTTGAGTCACTTTGTGTAAAGAAGTATAGTTTCATACCCTGTAAATATTATAGGACATTCTGTTTGTTATTACCTTCAGTAAAGTAGTTCTAGGAAAACAAAACAAAAAACCAGTGGCTAGACTTTGTGTTACCCTCTAGTGGAGTTTGATACTATAGGATTAGTGGAAAATTTTTAAAAAATTCTTTTTGTTGATGAACTTTATTTTATTTATTATATGTGGTGCTGGGAATAAAACCCAGTGCTTCACACATGCTAGGCAAGCACTCTATAAGCTACAAACCAAGCTCTAGTTAGTAGAATTTACTAATTATTTTTGTAATGAACTTGAACTTGCACAAGTGTACTTTAAAATGATATGGGGAGAACTGAAAAGTTGAAAAGTATAAGAGAATGTTGATAAATAACCAATGAGGACAGACAGTTCCTAGATGGTAGTTTTATGCAAGATGGGCATAGTATTAGAAAAACAATTTGTTTAGCAGGTATTCAGAAACAGAATAAAATACCTTTCTAAAAGACCAGGAAACAAAAAGAAGTTGAATAGAAACTAACAATACTTCTATTCTATATAAATATATGACAAATTTTATTTGGTAACCTTTTCTTATTTTCTTCTTTTGTTCTTTCTAGATATATAACTTGGTTTGGGTGTTAATTAGGAAATTAGGAGGCTCTGACTACTGAGAGGGCCTAACAGCCTGTCAAGTACCATTTTCTCCAGTAACTACCTCTGATGATTTTTAAGAAGAATAAACTACTCAAGCTGATCCTTACTTCTGAAGTATGGAATAAAAGTAATAGGTTATTGTCAGAAGAGAATTAGTTGGACTATATTTTTCTCTTTGGAGTCAGTGAAGCATAGTTGGGATCTTTTATCTTCAGGTCTTATCTTTTAGTATTGTATCTCAAGAATATTACTATACCAAGAATTATAATTTCTAACTACTCTAACAGCATGTATTTAGCAGCCTTAATTTAAGTATTTTCATAGTTAATAACTACCCTTATTTCCATGATCTCACTAAGCCAGAGAACAGAAGAATAGCTGACCCAATATATTATAGATTTAGAATTTTCTGCTGTTGGAGCATGTGATATACCAATAAGGGCTAGTTAACAGAAACAAAAACATATTGGTACAAGTAGTCGTTTGTTGACAAAAATGGCTGTCTAAAACAAACAGCCATAAGAATTTCCTTTGTCTTCAAATTCAGTGTAAGTCATCTATTTTGCATTCTTGGAATCGTATATTAGAAAGAGCAGACATTTCTCAGGAAGAAACCTTAGGTGTTGGACCTTTCTCTACCATGGTGTGATTCTGTGTGAACTTGGGGAAATTCCATAACTCTGTGGACTTTTTACATTTCAGTGGAATTTATGTTGCTCACCTCATAAGATTACCATGAGGATTCAAGGTTACACACAAAAGCCCAAGCACACTCATATACATATATACATGAAATCTTTAAAACTTTGAAATGTTATACCAAATATTTTTAAGGAATACAACAATGTTTTCAAGGAGTAGAGAACAATAGGAAGAGTTCAGGGGAACTATGATAATACTTCTAATTCAGAATTTGTGATTATTAATGAGTAGAAATTCATCTTTAAGCTGTCAGTGAATACAGGTAACAATTCCATAGGCAATTGAATATAAAACATTAAAGAGTATTTACTCCTTACAGTGACCTTAAAGACACTGCATACTATGGCCCAAGTCCAACCACATTTGCCATATCTGTTGTCTGGTAGTTCCTACAAGAAATCAACTGCTTTTTATCTCTGTGAGCTTTTTTCCACTTGCCTTTCATTGCTATTCATAAGAGAGACCATAGCTGACTTATTTATTGTAGTGTGTCCAGTATCTGGCAAATAGTAGATGCTTAACAAATATTTGTGAATGAATGTCGAATGCTTTCAAGTGCTTAGGACAGGAGTATGCAAACGTTTTTGTAAAGGACCAGATAGTAAATGTTTTAGGCTGTCTCTTTTGTAGTTATTTAACTCTGCCATTTTTAACACAGAATCAGTCATATGCAATATGTAAATTAATCAGTGTGACTGATTTTCACTAAAACTTTATTTGTGCATACAGGAATTGGAGTTCATGTAATTTTTAAAATATTTACTTATTTTTAGTTGTAGATAGACACAATACCTTAATTTTTAAAATTTATTCATTTTTATGTGGCACTGAGGATCAAGCCCAGGGCCTTGCATGTGCTAGGTGAGCGCTCTACCACTGAGCCACAATCCCTGCCCCAAATTCATATAATTTTAATGTGTCACAAATATTCTTTTGATTTTTCTCTATTATTTTAAAATAAAAACCATTGTTCAGGGGCTGTGTAAAAAACAGGAGTAGATTTGACCTGTTGGCTGTAGGTTGCATTTGTTGATTGTATGGATGGCATTACTCCCTCAATTTAGAAATATGTTTAAGAAACTTTCTTTGGAAACTAGTTAGCATTTTCTTATAAAATCATTAAAAATCATGTTTCTTATAAAAACATTAAGTTCCTAGACTAATATGAAAACCTACTTAACCTTCTGTATTGTATTCCAGCAATCCTATAGACTTTACCAGCAAGAATAATGCTATCTCTGAGGGGAAATGGGTTTAATAATCCTTCTTGGACCTTAATAAAGACTCTCCCCATTATTTTCAAAACTTCCTCTTTCCATGATCTCTTTTGCTTTCTGGGCTTTACATCTTAGGAAATACCCTGCTTCTGGGTGCTCCTGTAGGGTGGCATAGGAAGACTAAAAACACTTTGTGCATTTGATTAGAGAAGAAAAGATGGGAGGAGAAAATCAAGGAAAGAGAAGAGTACAAGGTAGTTTTTTTTTTTTTCCAAACTAGAAGTCACAAATCATTAGAGGTCTTGAAATCATTGCAGAACGTCAATTTGACAAAAAAATAGAAACTATTAAAATGTATCACACAAGTGATAGTATTGTTTTGTGAATCTTCAGTTGTGTGTGATTATATATATATGTATGTAATGGATCTCAATGAAAAGTTTATTTCTTACTGTAGTTTGTGGTCAGAAAAGTTTTATTAAAAGCCTTTGTTCTGGGGCTGGGATTGTGTCTCAGCAGTAGAGCGCTCGAGTAGCACGGGTGGGACCTGGGTTCGATCCTCAGCACCACATAAAAATAAAAGGCATTGTGTTGTGTCCATCTACACCTAAAATAAATAAATAAATATTTAAAAAGCCTATGTTCTAAGGGTTTGGGATATTGACCTTGAGATTCGTTTTTTTTTTTTTTAATTGTATGTGAGAGCCAAATGAAATATATAAAGGAAGCCTCTTGATTGCTTACTGCAGTGTGTTTCTGGTACTGAGCTACTTTATGAGGTAGTTACCTGTTTTACAGGAGAGAAAACAGAGTCATATAGCTAATACGCTTTATAACTGAGATTCAAACAGACTCATTTCATTTTAGAGTAGAGTATGTGCTTCATTCCTTATATCCTGGATGAAAGAAAGAAGGCATGTATGATTTTTTAACTGTGAATGATACTTTTTTGCTTACATCTGAAATTCTGGGAATTCAGAATTAATATCCTTGCTTGTAAGCTTCTTACAGGCACCAGAAAAAGTTTTATCCTTGGGTTCCACATTGTTCTGTGCTTTGTCCAAATGAACCTTTATGAGCTGGCTGCCATCCAGCTTCATGGGATCCTCTTGCCCACAGTTTGATTTGAGAAGACCCAAGTTCTCAAGGATCGCATTGTACACAGCTGGTCAGAGTGCAGCTTTTGGGATGCTTTTGCCTGTTTTTCAGATGGCTTTTTTTTTTTTTTTTTTTTGAGTTGGCTTAGGCAGAATTATCTGAGCAATAGAGACCATGTGCTTCCCACTGAACTTTTTCTCCAATTCATGCACAAGCCGAACTTTGATATTATGAGAAAATTTCAGTTGAGGAACTGGAACAAATATTATGATAGCTTTTTGACCACCACCAAATTCAATTCCCTTGACTGTTGTGCTGTTGAACTCCCACAGCTGGGCTTTGAGGTCCAAGTTTATCTCCAGCTTTAAGAGCTCTTGTTGCCCATTAGGCTTCTGAGCTATGGGTTTCATAATTTTCATAACTTTATGTTTTGCAGGACAAAAAGTATCCAAGTTGGTGGCAGCTTACTAGATTTCTTGAAGGCATTGGCTTCAGTGATAGAGCTTTTGAAAAGGTGTGAATAAATGTTTAGTAATCTATATGAGTAATGACACATGATACTTTTAGGCATTTTTGTTTATATCTGAAACTCTGGGAATTCAGAATTAATATCCTTGCTTGTAAGCTTCTTACAGGCACCAGAAAAAGTTTTATCCTTGGGTTCCACATTGTTCTGTGCTTTGTCCAAATGAATGTGTAAGAGGAGAAATTTTACTTTTAGTTTTTCTTCTCTCTTTACTAAACTCTTTGTTCCTTCATTTTTCATCAACAGTTGGGCTCTTTACTCATACTAGAAATAGCAGGGAATTGAGGATGAGGTTTAGTGAGGAAGAGTAATATACTCATGGCGTTAACTGAGAGGGGAAACCCAAGTAGCAGGGACACCTGGTCACCAAGATGGGTTTGCTGTTCCCATGTGGCAATTTACAAGTGGGTGTAGGTAAAACAGGACTTACTGTTAAAATGTATAAGCAGAAGTCTTGGCTTTGGAGATGGGTAGCTTTGATATGATAATTGAAAAAAATTTAAAGTTATATTAAGAGAAAAGTCTCTCTCAGGTAACTTGGTAGTCCAGACTTATTTACCCAGTTACTCATTTTAAATACTTAAAAATCACAATACTTGTCATTAAGACATTTCTGTCTCTGTTAAATATTGAGTGCAAATGTCGTGAAAACTAGTTCATGCTAATTCTGATCTCTACCTTGGTTTGTCATAGTTTCACTAGAAAAGTAACAAAACCATATTTAATCTGGTTAGAGAATGGAAATATGACAGAATCCTATTAAATATAATTAATTGTTAATGCTGCTTGTTGTTTTTTACTAAGCAGTGGCTGGCTATCTCTAAACCATTTATTGAATATGACAAGTTGGAGTGTAGTGAATTGACAACTGAAGCCACTCCAATGTATTTAGTAAGAAGCTACACTTTTGCAGTTGGCCACACTATTGTGTTCAGGATGCAAATAATTTCTTATTAATATTATTTATATTTTTATAATATTTATTTGATTTAAATCTAGAACATCAGTTTAGTTAGTTTTCAGGGAATAATACTGACATTTTCAGTTTCATAATTTAGTTGTATTGTTTATACAGAAGTTTTTAGGGAATCTTTTCAGAATATTATAGAATGAAATAGTATGTAATTTAGTAGTATATTCCCAAATGAGAGCACCTCAAAACCTTTTTTTCCCAAATGAGATAAAGCAGAATGGTTGTGTTAGGGGAATAACTTGAAATTTCCAAATTATATCTTGTTTTATTTTCTCAGTATTCAAATACCAACGTTTCTAGAAAAATAGCTTTCATTTATTAATGCTTTATAGTTTTGTAAGTGATTTCATGTTTGTTTTTGTTTGATTCTATTTGAACCTATTTGAAATAGGTTCTATGTTGTTATTTGCTTTAACTCAGACTCTGAGATAATACATTTTGCCTGAAGTCACTAACGAATGGAGCTAGAACTAAAACCCTGACTTTTAAGTTCAGGGTTCTTTATGCTTACCAACCTTTAGAGAATACTGCACTGCCCTCTCTTACCCTTAGTGGGGGAAATGTTTGCAGTAATTTAGAGTGGTTGCTTTGCAGATAATCTTTTGTACCAGACTTTAAGGAATCCATGTTTAGAGCCCAGAGAGCTGGAAACAGCAATGCAGCAATAGAAAGTACCAAAGTGAGCTTTAATTTTAGGACAGATATACTCTTGCTTGGCTAGCTTGATGGTGACTAAGAATCCACATGTGTTGATTGTTGCTTCAAGGAAATTTGTAGGTAAATCCTGCCCTTGATTGCTGAAGAAGTGCTTTTCTCAGTCACTTTTGTATTTTGATTGTGAATGTTTTAAATTGTTTTCCTCATGGTTCATAATCAAGTCAATCTCATTACACATGTGCCATAATTTTACATTGTTATATTTCTTTGGTCAAATTTGAAACAGGCAAGTTATGTCACAGTCATTGTATATATCAATAATATTACTAGGATTATCATTTTAAAACCATCATTATTAGCATCCATCTTTTATAACATGCTTTGGGCTAAGTACTTTGAAGTTAGTGATAATATGTGTGATTTGCAGTACAAGATAAATATTACCCCATTTTATAAATGAGGAAACCAAGAGTCAATGGCTTGTGGAAGGCCGTATAACTAAGCAGAGTTAGAGTATCTAATCTAGATTTTTCAGGACTTAATTCTATTCTTTATATTGAATCAAATATTCAGATACTCTAAAACATATTAAAAGATGAGTTACCAATTCTTGGGCAGTATGATTTTCTTTGAACCCATTCTACCAAAGTTCCTTCCACTTCCCCCTACCCTAACAAAAACTGCTGTTTTTTGCACCCCTTGAGATTTATGATGTCAGAAATGGTAGGTTATCCAGTTGAGGTGTTGATGGTTGGCGGTGACTGATAAAGCAGAGCTTTTTCCACCTCTTAAATAAAAGTAATTGTTTGTGCACAGCTGTTTAAAGACTGAGAAAAAGAAGTTATTTCTTTTGGTTATACAATGAACCAGAATCAGAAGTAGGTCAGAATTCATTTGCTCTGATCACTACTTGAGTAATTAGTGAATCAAATGTATAAAGTAATTGTGTCTATTTAAAATGATACACCTTGGTTCAGGAAAGTTGAATTAATTGAAATTTGCTCATGTAGAAGGAAACATATTCATGTTCTTTTTGACTCATACATGGAAAATAATTTAATGATAGTGGTTATTAGTTACTCACTTGGTGCCTGTTACAAATTCTGGTTTCATGAGGAAGAATATGTTAGATAAGCATGAATAGTCTGGTTTCTTTCCCTTCATTTATATTAAGATGGCTTGATAAATAGATTAATTTATTTTTCTAAATCCAAGGACCTCAATTTTCTGTTACTATAATTTTTAAAGCATAGGTTAGCTTACAGAAATTGAAATGTGATGAAGAGAATAGGAAAAAAAAGAAATCCCTTATTTCTCCAGTTTTTAGAATGCTAAGTATGAATAAAAGATGTTAAATGAGTAGTGAAGGCAATAATAAATCCATGGGGTTTTATTTGAACTTAAGCAACTGAATTTATAGGAAAACTAATATTGTCATATCCATGGTCCATTTAGTTATAATTGATATCAACCAACAATTAAGGATATCTACTATGGGCTTCCAAGTTTGGTAGATTCTGCAGAGCTTAACAAAAGAAGGATAGTCTTTGATTGTCTAAGAAATTAGTCACTTTGGAATGATACCCTTGCCTTCTAACACAGTACATACTCTGAACATGCAGTATAAAAAATTCAACACCTTCATTACTAATATTAATGCTGTCTAGCACCAAATTATTGACTGACCGTCCTTCTTTTTCTTTCCTTTTTTTCTTTCGTTTGGTTGCCTTTAGGACTAGGTGAGAGATGCATTTTAGATTTTCCTTCGTCTGGCCTTTTTTCGGTGCTTCTTTTTATTGTTTTTTCCTGAATTTAAGGATTGTGGTCCACCTGTGTATCATTGCATTTGTAGTGTTCAATACGTATTTGTCAAATAAATTAATGGGAAAGAGTCTTCCTTTTTTCTCTCACGGTCCAGTTTCTTCAGATGGCTCTTTATCTATACCTGCCTCCACATCTGTACCTTTTATTCTCTCTTCAGCTTACTGTTAACCTGAAATAAGTGAAATAATTACCTCAAAGATTGATTTTCTAATTGGTTAAAAAATTGTTGTGTATCTGGTTATGACTTAACTTTTCTGTAAGTTTGATGTTATTGTCTGCCTGTTCCTTCTTGAAATTCTTTTGTTCCTTAACTTCTTACTTTAGGCCCTCACCACCTTCGTATTCATTCTTTTTGTGTTGCTGTTTGTTCAGAGTTTAATCCTTATGTAATTTTTACTCTGTATACCCTTCCTTGCTGAAGTAATCCCATCTCTTGTAATTTTTTTAAAGCTAAATGTAGATGTCCTGAGTTATGTCTCTGACTTTGATTTCCCTCTTGAGTTCCAGACTTCTTAGTTGTCTAGTAAGTATATTGACGTCTGCAACTATGAGGATAAATAAGACACTACCTTACTCTAGAGGATTCACAGCCTCATTGGAAGAGAATGATTGGTAAACTAGCGATTATACAGCACTTCATACATAGATTAGAATGCTTTGGGATTACAGAACAAGATGGCCCAGTTCAGTTTGGAGTGGATCAGGTTATGTTTTCTTGTAGTGGTGCTTCGAGAAATCGTGAAGGATGACTAGGATTTCACCAGATGAATAAAGTAAAAAGAATAATTTTGTTTCTAACAAGTCTAGTGATTATGTTCCCTGGGGGTGAGACAGCTCAGTGTGGACAAGTTCCTTGATACCAGATGAAAGACAACCTCATCGGACTGAGAATTGTAAGCCAATGTCATGTTTGCAAAATTGTATAAAGAGTTAAATCCAGAGAGAGAGGAGTGACTGTGAAAACAAGAGAGTTAATAACATTTTCATTACTACTGATTCAAAGAGCCTATGTAAGGGAATGATTTAGATCAAAGCTCTCAAAGTTGTGTGTGCTGGATTTGCCTTTTACTGTGATACCTGTTGTGTATTGCAGTAGTGGTCATGATAGATTAAAGTGATGCTTTTCAGGCTTTAATATGTACACAAGACACCTGGAGATATTGCTAAAATGCAGGTTTTGATTTGATATGTCTGGAGTGTGGCCCAGGTTCTGCATTTCTAATAAGCTTGCAGTGTTGCTGTACGGTCTGTTTAGGGACTGTATTTTGAATAAAAAGAGATTAAAGAAGCCAAGAATGTCCAGACTAAGGCCAAAGAAACAATTTACATGAGTACATGAATAATTGTTACATTTTTGAGGGACTGGAATTAGTTCAGGAAGCTTAGATCATAAGGGATAAGTGGGTCATGAAGCATGTTGGAGGATGAGTCTGCAGAGGTTAAGTAGAGCCAGATTATGAAGGGCATGATGATTTGCTAAGGAATGTTAACTTCATGATGGAGGCTGTGGAGGGGCCATTTTCAGAAGTAGAATGTTTCATCAGATTAGTGCTTTAGAATAAAGAGATACATTATATTTTTATCAAGTTAAGTACTTGTGGCTAATCCTGATAGGGATTTCATATGAGTAGACTTATAGAGCTAAGCTGGGGAGAGGCATTTGAATATCCAGCCAGTATATGTATAGGCATGGAATCAAATAGGCAGAATGAAGAATGAAAAGAGAGTCAAAGTTCAAACTCAGGGGAATATGAACATTAACAGGGCAGAGGAGGAGGAAGACAAAGAAGACGAAGATGTGTCCAGAAATATAGAAAGAAAACAAGCAGTTTCATTCCCTCCTAAGTAGGGAGACTATTAAACAGTGTCATAAGATAGAGTCTGAATACTCATCACTGGTTTGTCAGTTAGAGGTTAGTTATTTGTAACTTTAGCAAGAAATATTTTCAGTGGAGTGCTAGAGACAAAAGCCATGTTGTAAAATGAGGAGTGAAATGTAGATGAGGAAGTGGATTCCGGTGTGATCCATTATTTTTAAGAAATATTGGTTGAGAAAGTTTGTGAAGAGATGGGGGGAACTCTTTCTTTCGCTCGGCCCCGTGGCATCGACAAGATGGGCAAGTGTCGTGGTCTTCCTACTGCCAGGAAGCTCTGTAGTCACTGACAGGACCAAAAGTGGCATGATAAACAATACAAGAAGGCCCATTTGGGCAAGCCTTGAAGGCCAACCCTTTTGGAGGTGTTTCCCATGCAAAGGGAATTGTGCTGGAAAAAGTAGGGGTTGAAGCCAAACAAATTCTGCCATCAGGAAGTGTGTCAGGGTCCAGCTGATCAAGAATGGCAAGAAAATCATGGCTTTTGTACCCAACGATAGTTGCCTGAACTTTATTGAGGAAAATGATGAAGTTCTAGTTGCTGGATTTGGTCTAAAAGGTCATGCTGTTGGTGACATTCCTGGAGTCCGCTTCAAGGTTGTTAAAGTAGTCATGTCTCCCTTTTGGCCCTATACAAAGGCAAGAAGGAAAGACCAAGATCATAAATTTTGCTGATGAAAACATAGTAAGAAATTTTCATATTCCAAAAAAAAAAAAAAAAAACAAAGACAGATTGGAGAAGAGGTAGGGTAAAAATGTTTATTTGCTTGAAGTATTGGTTCAGGAGAGTGCTTACAGAAAAGGGAAAATCAAAATTGGAGTCAGAAACTTGGCTATCATCTTCACTGTGTTCTTTTTACTGTTCTTTCAAATCTGTATAATTATGAAATCCTGTCAACTTGACCTTGTGTTTCTTATTTCTGTTTACTACTTGCTTCTCCATTCCCATCATCAGTGTGTTAGTTTCACCCTTACCATCCCTTGTTTGAAGTCTTGAATAGACCTTTTTGATCTTTTCCTCTTCTACTCCATAAACAAAACAAAGTAAGCCAAAAAAATCACCAGGGAAAAAGAAATCCTATCTTTCACAGTCTTTGATAGAAACCATGGAGATTGTAGAAACTAAGGGATCTACAAATCTGACCCTGACACTCAGCTTTTTTTTAAAGTGTGCGCGCGCCGGGGGGGGGGGGGGGGGGGGGGGGGAGAGAGAGAGAGAGAGAGAGAGAGAGAGAGAGAGAGAGAGGGAGGGAGGGAGGGAGGGAGGGAGGGAGGGAGGGAGGGAGGGAGGGAGGGGGAGGGGGAGGGAGGGAGAGGGAGGGGGAGAATTTTTTAATATTTATTTTTTTAGTTTTCGGCGGTCACAACATCTTTGTATGTGGTGCTGAGGATTGAACCCCGGCCGCACGAATGCCAGGCGAGTGCGCTACCACTTGAGCCACATCCCCAGCCCGACACTCAGCTTCTTAAAACTCCTCACTGACTTCTTGTCACCAACAAATGATGAAGGTCAAGCTTTTTAATATGATGTACAGCAGTAACCTAGGGATTTTTTTCCACCTTCGTTTCCTGCCACATACTGCCAACCACTTTGATCTTTCAACACATTAATAAGACTTTATAATTTCTCTTTTCTCCCTTTCCTACATACTTGTTTTTATTTTTTCCTCCACACTCCATCATTTTGTACGTCTTGCAATTTCCTTGGGGACCCTCTCCCCCGTTTCCTCTCTCCTGTATCCAGTTGTTAGGTGCTCCTTTCTGTGTTTCTATAATATCATATAATCACTTTATATGTGATTGACATTTCTTCAGTTTTCACTGTTCATATTAGATCGATAGGAATTTTTCTAATTCATCTCTGTCCTTGTTGCCTGGCTTACTGATTGTGGAGTTGATGCTTAACTCATGTTCATTGAGATTTGAAGAGAGTAATGCATGTATGTTTTAGCTTGTGACTGTGCCTGAGAGGAATGGTTGGATTTCACCAAGTGGCCTTTGATGGGAAAAACATTCTATTTACGGTAGCTGGCAAATCACAAAGCATTGAGGCAGTAAGTGTGATAATATTTACAGTATGCTGAATACTCCTTTTAGACAGGAGAGAAGAGGTAGAAAATATAACAGGAGATATGGTTAGAAAAATAAGTTGAGTGAAGATGAATTGGAGTCTGGGATCTCATGCTTTAAGGTTTTTCTTCTTTCCCCGTAACAATGGGCAGATCTTTTTATTGTTAATCTGGGAAATAATACTAATTCTTGAATTTTGAGGAAAGGTTCTGTATCTTCTGGAATTATCAGATGTGGATAACCCTGTCTTGTTGTGCCACATTTTAATAATTTCTGTTTTTTATTAAGGTTTAATTACCTTCCTAAAATGGTACTGCCCTTTTTGAATATGTAAGTACTTTATATCATTGTGTTTTCATGTCCTCAGACCTTGATGACTTCTAGATTTTTTTTACTCAGAGATAATCATTTAACAAGGCATTTTACATTATTTTTCTTTTAATATAGAATACCCTTAAAGAACTTTATAACATTGCTTCCTTTTGGTTTGATAACTTGTTGCTCAGAATTGCTTGGGGAAATCTGTAAATCTGCAAATTTTGCTGTGCATAGGCTTGCTTGTTCAGGTTATTTGTAAAAATGTTAAAAGATTGATTTTACATCATTCATGAGGGGGAGTAACTCTTCATCCTTGCCTTTTGCTTATTTCCTTAAGCCAGCATCTAATTTGTGGTTGTAAGATCCCCAGTTGTATTTTGATATATTTAAATGTGATATTTTGAAATCATGGAAGTATATCCAGGGACTGAATATATTTGAGAAATAGACAAGTTATGTCAAAGAGGGGAATAGTGTATAGAGTTAGCAGCCATACAAAAGGGATGTGTCTCTTATTGTCTTTCTGTAGAGAAAACAGAAAGCTGTGGCTTTGCTGTAGCTGAAGAGAGAATTCTATTAATAAATCAACAATAAATGTTACAATGTAGTTTATATATAAATGCTAGGTTGCATGAAAAACCAGCTGAATTCTAGTCAAGTAAGTAGGAAATCCAGGACAATGAAAAACATCAAGAGGCAAAATAACCTGGAAATTTCATGAAGAAAATGGGATTTCAGTGAACTTTGAAAGATGAGTTAAAATTCAGATTGATGGAATGTGGTTGTGGGTGGTGTGTGGTGGGTTGCAGGTAGGGGCTTGAACTAAGATAGGGACAGCGAGAATGGTATACTTGCAGTATAGGAATTAAAACTGGCACAGGAGATAAGGTTGAGAGGGTATGACTGAGAGGCTAAATTATTGCCACATTACTTATGTAGGGTCTTGAATGTCAGAGTAAATAGAGGGTAAGGGGTTTAGGGGTGTACAAGGTGGTATGTGGGGGTAGATACAAGAAGAGGTGTATGTGTGACTATATTCTCTTTCAGGCAAAAATATATTTTAGTAGAGTATAAAATATAAGAAAATCTTAGATACTTAGAAATGCCCATTGTCCTACTCTCATGTAGCATAGCATCAAATTAAGCCTTGGCTTATTTTTTCTCCCTTTAATATTCTACTTGGTCATCCTGCCTTGTTATTTATTTAATAAAATATGTTAGTTTCAAATAACTCTGCCTATCTGCCCTTTTTGAATTAGTTCTTGAGTAAAGTTATACCTTTGTCAGAATGCCACATTTAACATGCCATTTCTGATTCTTCTTGTTAAAGCATTTATGTCTTGAGAGCAGATGTCACAGTTTGTACAAATCTTTGGCTTATCTAGTCCCCTGTGGGCTATTCACAAGGGAGTTGGCTCTAAATATTGGAGATTTATGCTTTAGCCATAACACCTGTAAGCCTGGTAACTGTACAGTGACTGTAAATACCATAATTACCATGACTCTGTTTTTAAATTGCAAGAGCTGTTCACCCTGATTTATTTCATTCCTCCTATTTAATCCACTGACTATATCATGAAGGAGACCCCATATTTCCTTTTTCTCTTTTAATGAGTTTTTTTTTTAATTGCTTCTCATTGGTGGGCTGCTTTCTCCATATGTGCCATACCCTTTTCCTTCTTTGTACTTTATACTTTCTTTTTCTGCTTTCTACGTATAGCTAGAATCTTTTCCATATACTTGTGTGAAATCTTTTTTAACTGGTTCTTTTTATCCTTTTTGGTCTGTCTTCACATTTCTTTTATACTTTGTTTGCCAGTAAGCACACAAATTATTTTAAATAATTCCTATACTTTTGATATGTTTGTTTTTCAAAATGGATTTCAGATTTCTCTTAGGCAGAAAAAGACTCTTTTCTTTTGGTGTGTTTCCATAATGTTTTGCCAACTTTGAGCATTTAGATATGGTTAATGTCTGAAGCTCAGTCTCCTCTCCTGAGCCCAGAGTGCTCACACAGCTCATGTATGGAGAGGTGCCTCACCTATGTTGAAAGTCCTCTGGTTCCAATACTTGTTGATTTTAATGATATTAAACAGTCCCTAGAAAGAAAGATATATATATATCTTTCCCTCTCTCTCTCTCTCTCTTTTTGGATTAGTTTTGAGTAAATAAAATGTCATCAAGTTAATACAGCATATTAATCAAATTGTTAAGTAATATTTATTCTGTGTTTACCTGCTACTAATCATTTTCTTTGCATTTTAATTCCTAGATTCTAAGGACTTGAAGGGTCATCAAGAAATAATTTAACTTGCTGTGCATTTTAAGTCAGGGTTTTAGTCAAATAAGAAAATTTATAGAATGTCTAGCCTACATGCCTCTGCATTTATGTATATGTCATGTGTCTAATTACAAATACATTTTTACAACAGATATATCAATATTTTTGAAGGAGAAAAAAAGCTGTGTTCTCTGTTGTGGGTAAGTCGCAGCAAGCAAAAGTATAGAACAGTCTTTTCAGTTTCAGTGGACTTGAGCAGATATGTATTTAAAAAATTGTTATATAAATATTCTGAGGCCTAAGTCACATCCTTGGCCATCTGGTAAGATTTTGTTTTAAAGCTTGCTGTCTGCTTTTGGGGGTCACCCATAGAGCTGCTTATATTGCCAGCATCTTGCTTTTCTTCAGAGTGACACCTTATTGATCTTTCTGCTCATTCTCTTCTCATTTATCTTTTCCATTTGCATTCCTTATGAGATGATTTTGTTTTTTCATGGTCTTTGACATGAGTAGGAGAGAGAATGATTTGAGTGGCTACTATAATAGGGACTTTTCTTTTTCCCCCTAAATATGATCCTAGGGATTGAACCCAGGGCCTTGTGCTTGCTAGGAAAGTGCTTTGCCACTGAGCTACATCCTCAGCCCTTTTAAAAATTTTGATTTTGATACAGAGTCTTTCTAAGTTGCTTCCCTTTCCCTAGACTTTTCAGCATCTGGGATTACAGGCATGTGCCACCACTCCTCAGCTGTATTATGGATTCTTACTTGTAAAGATTGTTTGCTCTCAGATACAGGGTATTTTTACCCAGCATAGCAGCAAATCTGCTTGTATACTTTCCATTTCCTCTTACAAATTAGCATTAAAAACATGGGTCCATGGTTTGGTATTTATGTATGCATTCTATTACAGTACAATTTTAAAGACTGATAACTGCCTTCTTACTAGCTCTCTACTTACTAGTTTTGTATCCATCAAAACAAATAATACATTATTTTTTCCATATTAAACAAACAGGAGTGACTGGGGTTGTGGCTCAGTGGTAGAGCGCTTGCCTAGCATGTGCGAGGCCCTGGGTTTGATCCTCAGCACCACATAAAAATAAATAAATAAAATAAAGATGATATTGTGTCCTAAGAAAAACATACAGGAGTAAAGTCTCATTAGAAGTAAAACATGCCTTTATGATAAAAGTTTCTTAGGTCCTAATAGAAAGTTGATTTCATGAGTATTTAGCATGTTATGCAGTTGATTTAAAACCTTGGTAGCTTACATTGTATTATACTTTATATTATCAGAGTTATTTCTGAACAGACACCTTTCTCTCTTGCTTCTTTTTCAGTCTGACAACAACAGACTGCCATGATTTTTCATCTGATGATTTGGTAAAACTGCCACTTCTACAAATTCAGAAACATTGCAATTTTGGCTCATACAATTGAAGAACTATTGATTAGACCTCTTCCTTTGACAGGAATGCTACTGGATGACCATGGTAGGAGTCTGGGGTCACCCACTGTCCCTAGGTCATCTAGTAGAGCAAGGTTTGTGGCAGCTGCTGTTAAATGCATTCTTTCTGAAAATTATGATGATTTCCCCCATTACTAACATGTCTTCTAACTCCCAGCATCTTAGATATATTTGGTTTTATATATAAACATTTTAGTAATAGAAGTGATACTTACCTTTTAATAGTTCTTAGGATTTTCCTTTGTTAGAAATAACCATTGCCTTACCTTCTTGGAGGAACCTTTTTAAGTACATAGGAGAAAAAGCAATAATAAAAATTGCACAGAATAATTTCCAGGTACAGGACTATTTGTAGAGAAGGCAGAGTGGTTTATGTGCTTTGGAATAGCCCATTTGACACCTAACTTGTAGTTTCTCACTTTGGAGACATTCATAGTAGCTTCATTTCCAGATGTGTTCCTTCAAATGCACACATATATTATTTGTGATGAAACATTGTTTTTTTATCAGATGAACTAATATAATTTTGAGGAGATGATTGAACATATAAGAGTGGGTATATTCTAAGAAGGCCTTATATTGCTAAATGTATTATATTGATGGACTGCCAAGCTTGCAATGATGGAGTGTCTAGAAAAGTACTGCACAAAAAATATAGTGCAAGCTACAAGTGTGAGCCACAAAAGGAAATTTTAGATTTCTAGTAGCTACATTAAAATATTTGAACCTGTAATCAGTATGAAAATTATTAATGAGAATTTTTTTGTACCAAGTCTTTGAAATCCAGCATGTATTTTACATTTAAACACATTTCAGTCCAGATTAGGCACATTTCTAATGTGTGATAACTCCATATGGCTAGTGGTCATTGTATTAGATTGCTCAAGTCTAGAGCATGCGGTGAGGTAAAACTATGGTAATTAGAAAATTGATGAAGGCCAAAGATGAACACACATGAAACTCTTAGGACCTACCTCATGAAGGGAATTTTGTATGAAATTGTTTTGTATGCATATTGTTTTGGGAGAGAATCAAAAATTCGTATGAAACAGAGTTTTGGTAGATGATGATGAAATTGTCTGGAAGTTAAGAATAGTAGAAATTCAAAAGGTTTCAGGAAAATAGAAAATGGCAGAACTTGACAATTACCAGTTTATTTTAAGATGACCAGAGTAACTGTTTATCATTTTAAGAAAAACATCTTTTCCTACTAAGGGCTTTTTATCCTAGGCTGTGTCGTCATTACAAAGTTTGAAGGAGAAAGGTAGTCATTCATAATGACACCCCAGAGAAACTATTGAGATCAGCAGATAAAATTCATTGCAGAGGCATAATGTGGGTAGCAAGGAGGCAGAGAGGATGATTTACACTAATACAGTAGAGAGGAAGAGTCTGAGGTAAATGATTGATTTTTATGGAGTAAAAACCGGACAAAGTTCTTGGTGACCTAAGAGCAAATGAAAGCTCATGCAGAATATGGTATCAAAATTTATTGCTCAGGCAGTGACTAAGAGGGCCTTGTGTAGAGTCATTGGCCATAGAATATAAATGTAGTTAAGACCTGACTGGACCACTTAACTTTGTTTTCATTGGCAAGTTACAACCACCCAAGCCTCAATTTCTTCATCCAAAAAATGGGCAGAAATAATATCTACTTCATAGAATTGTATGGATTAAATTGTATGAATTATACAGAATCTGCCTGTAGTGACCTTGACTAGTATGACAGATTTCCTGTTATTATTTTTAGTTGGGGACATCAGAGGGGAGAAAAGAGTGACTATCATGTATTTTTGGAATGTATGTTCACACTGTCTCTCCCCTTAAAGCAGTTTTTAAGAAGAGGAAGGCCCCCATCTACAGGGAAAAAAAATCTGTTTGAGTAGTTAGGATAATCGTTTTGTTTCATAATTTCCTCTGATTTTCTGACATTTTCTGTAGCACCTTTCAGATCACATTATATATTTTTCCTACAAGAAACCTTTGTCCTCCAGTATATTGGTATGATCATTGAGTATCTCAACAATATCCAAGGAAACCATGTCATTGTTACTCAGGAAATACCATTGTACTTGAGTGTTTCTCTTGCAATTTTTTCTCTGTTGAATGGAGTAATAAACACTTTATTTAAGGGGGGAACACTTTTCAAGATTTGGTGAAACCTCTTGATCAGTAATTGATGAACATTGTTTTACACATAAATTATATGAAGAAAGTACTTTCTAAATCTCATTTTGTGAGTTGTGTTGATAATAAAAATGAGAAGTCTGGGATTGAGTATGTGGACCTAATCACCTTATCTCTCTAGGACGGAGTTGGGATTGTTTTTCAAACTGTGATTTGAGGACCTTTCATTATTAGAATTACTTTTGAGTAGTAGATAAAAATGCATATTCTTAGGCTACATGTTTGACCTACTGAATCAATCTAATGGTAGAGCCAAGAATGTTTTATTTCACACTCAACTGTAGCTGTTGTACATCATATGCATTTGGAGAACCACTGGAAAGGATGGCTCTTAAGATCTGGTTTGGTTCAAGCAAGCATCTACTCATATTATTATTGGATTAGGAGTTGTGTAGGAATGATGGTATCTATTTCTGTTAACACTGTAGGATTGTTGTAAGGATCAACTAAGATTTTTAAGTTTGTAAAAATAGGATTAAGTGAAAAGATATTTAAATTTTAGACTTCTGTAGATTAAAATCTAAGTGGTAGTGACTTATTAATAATGGTTTCTGTACTAGTTGAGTTTTGGTGAATCTTAGTTCTTATTAAATAGCTTTTGGTACATGATTGCAGTCCACAAAATTATGTGTTTTTAAATATCCCTATCCCCTTTTTAATTTTTTTTTTTTGGTTTTATTAGTTGCATAGAAGCTAAGTAGAATTATAGATATTCAAATTAGATGAATACAGTCTTCCTCTCTATCCATGGGTTTTGCCTCTGTGGATTTAACCAAACACAGATTGAAATGTATGTTTTTGTTTTTTTAATTGCTTCTGTACTAAACATTTGCAGACTTTTTCCCTTTGTCATTTCCTAAACAGTCCAGTGTAACGACTATTTAAATGGCATTTGCATTGTATTAGGTATGTTAAGTAACCTAGAGGTGATTTAAAGTATGCAGGAGAATATGTGTTGGTTATATGAAAATACTATATCACTTTAAATAAGGGAGTTGAGAATCTCTGGATTTTGGTATCTTCATGGGGTTCTGAGTTTTTTTTTTTTTTTTTTTTTTTTTGGTACCAGGGATTGAACCCAGGGGTGCTTAACCACCAAGCAATCTCCTAACCCTGTTTTATATTTTTATTAGAGACAGGGTCTTACTGAATTGCTTAGGGCCTCTCTACATTGCTGAGTCTGGATTTGAACTCATGATCCTCCTGCTTCAGCCTCTGGAGCCACTGGGATTACAGGCATTTGACACTGAGCCCGGCTCTTTGTGACTCTTAATTGTTTAAAGGAGGTTATCCAGATTTAGGATTATTTATAGTCTATGTTTAATAACCCTTCTCTATCAATTAACCTCTTCTGCCCTCAACAAATAAACAAAAACACCAACACAGAACAAAAAGCCACTCCATCATGACTGTACTTTTTGGAGATAAAATATCCTCTATTTTCTCCATTTTCAGAGAGTACAGACTATTATTGAGCATTAGTTACAGTGTTTCATACTTATAAATTTTCTTATTTAATTCCTATACATAGTTAATAGAAGCCCTTTTTATTTCTCTCTGGATATGAAAAAAGTAACTTATTAAATATGTAGAGCCTCAGCTAAACAGCATTATATTAGAGAATTGGATTTGTGGATCTGGAATGAGCTCAGAATTCAACTTTTTGGCTGAATATTTTTATGAAGGTTGTGCAGGGCCCACACATTGAGAAACATTGCTCTTGTTTCTTGATGCCTCCAGAGACACAGATTATAGGTACTGACTTTAATGTAAGTTGGAGATAATATAATTTTAGCTTGAACATTTAAATGTTGGACATCACAATGCCATGTGTGTTCATGTGTATTTTCCACGGGAACTCAAGATGATATTTATAGAGATGTCAAATGAAGGGACAAACCCACTATCTGTAGGTCATACCTGATAAGAAATTGGTTTGATAAAACTCATTTTATTTGTTTATTTCACTGTTCTTCCTTTCCTCAGGTAGGTATATACCATAAATTTCTTATGTGTGTTTAAAAAATTATAATATTAAAGACTGAGCTCTTAGACTGGCATTTAAGTATATAATTCTCATTAGCCTATCACTGTCCTTGTCTTTATCAGACTTACAAGGTTTTAAATGCCTGCAGGTATGTAAGTTCCTGTGGGCTTTTATTGCAGTTGTTCCCTCTTCTTAATTTGTCTTTAAAAAGTAAAAGTGTTCTTCACTGGAAACTGGAGCAGGTGGATGGATGTAAGTGATAAATGGGAAGAGGGTGTGTGAATTCCACCAGGAATTGGTTTTCAGATTTAGTAAAGACTGTGGATTAGAATTGTTGACCCTTGACGCATCCTCTAGCCAGCTGCTTAACTGAGAACAATTCTGATGGATACAGTTGTTCTTTCAACTTCATTTTTGTCGGCTTCTGTCTTTTGCTCCTGTCCCTTTCCCATCTCCTCAGCACACACATGCATCCTTGAGTACGAAAAAAAAAAAAATAAAAGAGTATTATTATTTAAAGCTGCTGTCTGTGTTTCAAAATTATTTTGTTTTCTCTAATATATATCTTTATCTCAGGCTTCCATTCTGAGGGCAGACCCGAACTAAAAAAATTGGCCAGCCATGGCCTTACTTAGTTTCTAGCATTCCAAAGTAGTTTTTGACTTCGAATAAAGTACATTATCACTTGAACTTCTTTGAGTCTTATTTTAGTTTCTTTCAGTGGTCTAGAAATATGACTTTTTTTGCTTTGTTTAAATGTTTCCAAATAAAGATTGAGAACAGCCCCAATAATTATTAAAGTTTCTTTTTAAGAGAATGATGGATATAAACATTTCTATGTAGAAGAAATGGTGGAATGGCATTCAAGGTAGGCTAACAAAAGTTACAGAATTCTTTTCAGGACATTTATTTAAAACATAAGGCACAAGTACTAAAATTGAAACAATATAGGAGAGATTAGCAAGACCTCTGGGCAAAGGTGACATGTAAATTCACAAGGAATATAGACAAGGCTGTATTGGGTTTTTATTCACTGTGGGTTTAAAAGTGAATGGTTTAACTTTATTTGCCATTCTTCAGTTTACTTTAATACCATTGTCATAGGTTAATTGTAGTTTGTAATATTAAGTAAAAAGTTGTGTTCATTTTGTCCTTGCTACTTTTTGTTTATGATATCTAGAGAAGATAGTAATCTAAAACAACTTTAGTAATTATTGAAAGGTCTTTAAAATGGGCAGATATTACTTTTATTAATATTTTTTTACTTTTTTATTAAGCAGGAATTCAGAACTGTGAACTAGATTCAGGTATTTATTTGATGTAGAATGTAAATCTGAAGTTTCTGGTTGATTTTCTCCAGATTTTCTGTGAAAGGGTGCATGTTCATGTTATTCTGACCAAAGGAATAGTCTCGCTTTCTTTCTCTCTCTTGTTTTTCTTTAAGAGAAAGATTTAGATTTAAAGGCTTTCCCTTGTCTCTTATAAATTAAATAGCAAGTTAGTTAGCTTTCTTTTTTTAAGGGAGAGGTAATATTATACAACTATCAGAAATTTAACTGATTTTAAGTGTTTTAAAGATGTAAGTAGTTTCACGGGAGGAGAAGATGATAACTTATGTATTTTGAAAACTTAAAATGCAATTAAATTGTGTTTTTAGTAGTTTAAGAAACTGAATTAGAGATGATGTTTTGCATTTTTTTGGTGAACTTTTTTCAAATTTGACTTGGTTTCTTTTGTGCTGCTATAATAGAATACATGAGACAGAGTCATTTGTAAATGATGTGATGTATTGCTTTATAGTTCTGGAGGCTGGGAAGTTCAAGCTCAAGGTCCCAACATCTGGTGTAGGCCTTCTTACTGTATCCTTACATGGTACCAGGGCAAGAGGAAGCACATACTTCTAAAAGCTGTTTTTGTAACAGCATTAAAACCATGGTCTAAACACCTCCCATTAGACCCCACCTCCCAGTACCTTTTATTGGCAATTGTAAATTCAGACAGAAGTTTTAGAGTGATAAACATTCAAATTGTAGCAAACTTTTTCAAGCACTTTCTCAATGTTTTTACTTCCTTCCATTATCTCACCCATTAAAAGGGATTCTACTGTCATGTATAACTAAAAAGAACCAATAAAAATAAATAAACAAATAATTTTGGATTTGAAACACAAGGAGGGGGAGGAGATTTGAGGATGATGGAAGAGTGGTAGAATGTATCACCTGAGAGTTTGATATTTAAAGAAGTTCATTTGTCTGGTAGGAATTGAGGCTCAAGAGGAGCCAGACTTTTAAAGTTCTTATATTTGCTAAAGATTTTTTATCTTAAGGCAAGTGTGGCAGGCAGCCATTAAATGAATGGCTCTAAGTTGGGGGAATGGCTTGATATTTTTTGTTTTAACCTTAATAAAGGAATTGTCTGGTTTATGCATGAAGAACTGATATAGGACAAAGTAGAAGCTAGGAAATCAGGTAAAAAGAGTATTGCTTATAGCTCAGGCAGAGATAATGATGACTTGCAGTAATAACTTTCTTACTTCAGTGACACTCACTTCCTTTAAAAATCCTGGTTTAGATTTTCTAATTCTGTTGTTTATGATTTATATATTTAACTTGAATTTACTTTATTTTTAACTTAATAATTTTTTAGAAAATTTGAGCTAGTTAATATTTCCTTCATCATATTTCAAACCTTTCTGTGTCTTTGTGGACAAATTAGACTTTAGGGCAAGTTTTGGATAGTGTTAAGTTTTTGTAAAGTTTAAAAACAGCCCAGAGCAGCCAAATAGGGAAGGTGATACCTCTAAGCTGTGTGTTAACATAGAAAGAAAAGGCACCAAAAGACCTAAAATGTATTTGTAATCATACAGAAACAAATTAATGAGTCTTCAATAGGAAAGAAATTATGTAGCACAAATGTAATAAACAAGAATTTTAGTTTTCTTTTTTCTTTTTTGATACTAGAAATTCTATTCTTTGTAAGTTGAAGCAACACAGTTATACATATGAAAAAAGCTGGTGATTAAAAAAAATAAGCTTAGCTAAGTGATTCGTATCCATCTGTTATTTAGTGTCGTAGTGAGTTATCAGCTTACGTCTTTTTACTTTAAAATAACTACTGTGTTGCTATTAAAAGCTACTTTTAACAAATATTATTATTATTATTCAAGCTCTCCTTTAAACTTCCAGATATTGCTTTGATGAGAGTGTTTATGGTGGCTGTCATGCTGTGTCCCCCGCCCCCCACTTTTCTCGCTCTTGACACTGCTGATTGATTCTTCAAGGGTTATGTTTCACATTACTTTCATAGAAAGCATAAATAATAGAAATATTATGTGTTTGGGTACTTTATCTGTCTACTAGGAGCTCTGTTGTGATTTTAAGAATCTACCTTTCATCTTTCCCCCTCCTAAATTTATGCTCAGTTTTGGCTTTTGTACATTTTTTTAAAAAATAGCCTATTAATCTGATGGGATTATTGGCCTCCAGCTACAGTCCTCATGATTCCCTTTCCTTGCCCGCAAATGAATATCTAATATCAGAAATATCTTTTGTAAAATCTTAGTAAAACTTGTTTTTACTTATTCCTGTTTTGGTATAAAGCATCTTTTGAATGAATGCCAGAAGACTACATAGAACTATTTTAATCTTAAGACTTCAGCATTTATAAATATATCCCATGTTTTGCAGCTATAGGCAAAAAGTATTTTGTGCTTTTTCTTTGAAGATATCTAACTTATCCTGGGCAATATATATCTTTTATGACAGTGTAAATATCAGGAAAAGAGTTAGCAACAGGGAAACATAGGATAAACATGTTTGGAAGCAAGCTTTGTTTTATTGGAAGTTGGATAAACATTTAGAAATATAGCTACCTAGTAAAGGAAAGGGACTAGGAGTTGTGAGAAAAGAAAGGAAAGGAGAAATACTGGGGAATGATATTGACCAAAGTGTATTGTTATGTTCATGTATAAATATATAATAATGAATCTCACCATTATATAATTATGCATTAATAAAAATATAGGGAAAAAAAGAAATGCAGCCATCCAACTTAATAAGCCTTTTCATTTTTATATATTACTTTTATATGCTCAGGGAGACTAAATATGGGACTGTGGTAAGCAAAAACTTGATCTCTGTACTCTAATTTGCTAATCCTTTAATGATACCTATGACATGCATATTATAGACCATTGTTTTTTATTGATTGGTTAGTATGGCTTCATGAGTTTCATTCCATTTCCAACACAGTTTACTTATTGTTTTCTGATCAATCTTTCAAATGCAATTTTATGTTTTTATTGTCTTTCAAGACATTTTTTCCTTTAGTGTACCATATCCAGTACTAAAGAATATGAAATGCTTCCATCCAGTGAGGGCAAACACTGTTCACAACCTTGACTATAGTTTCATCTTCTCTGCCTATATTTACTTTAATTCTGTCTCTATTTAGTAGTCATGCTCTAGTCCCATTTCCTCCATAAATCCTTTTAATTTTCATTCTTTTTTTTTTTTTGTTATGAGTGATTGAACTCAGGGGATGCTTAACCACTTAGCTACACCTATTTATTTTATTTTTTTAAATTTTGAGACAGTGTCTCCCTAAGTTGCTTAGGGCCTCATTAAGTTTCTGAGGCTGACTTTCAACTTGTAATCCTCCTGTCTTAGCCTCCTAAGCCACTGGGATTACAGGTGGGTGCCATCACACCTGGCTATACAGCCTTTTCTAATTCTTCTAGGTCTTTGTGAATTGATTTAGTGCACATTTATTGAGTGTCTATATGGTGTTAGCCACTGATGATACAGAGGTGGTGACTGTACTTGTTTTAGAAACTCTAATGGGGATCCTAGGTTATCATTTCCAAATTCCTACTACATTTATCTAGCCCTTATCTTGTTGATTTTATTTATGGAACAAGTGTATGATCAGTTCTTTTATCTGCATACATCCAGTGTAAAGCAGTTTTCTCTAAAAATTTATTCCTTAAAATAAGGTGTTATAGTTTAGTTTTTACAAGATTTTTTATATTTTGAAACTTCTGTTATTTTATTTTTAACAGAACTAAAGGATAAATAACCCTTATTCTAAATGCTTGGGACCCAGAATTGTGGAGTGTTTTCTCATATATAATGAGATATTTTAGGGATGGGACCCTGGGACCCAAAAATTCATTTTAGTTTTGTATACATCTTATATACATATCCTGAAGGTTTTTGTTTGTTTGTTTTAAACAGTATCTTTAATGCACCTTGTTTTGACTGTGAGATGTCAATGTGTAGCATCATGTTGCTGTTAAAAAGTTTCAGATTTTGGAGCATTTTGTGTTTTAGATATTTGGATTAGGATGCTTAACATGTTACTAATGGAAATCACAACATGTATGTATAGAACTATTAAAAAACTAACTGCCTTAGTATTATGTGAATGAATATTTTTGTCTTAAAAGATATTTTTATTGAGAGTATTATATATGACTTATAAAATGTATTGCTTTTCAAAACAACTTAAATGGAAGTGAAGATTATGCCTTTTAGGATACTTTTGATGACTCAAAAAGAAAGTAATAAGACACTTGTTGAAGATACAGGTAAAGTTTGAATGTAATTGTTTTATTAAATTTGTGTTTGTGATTTAAAACATAAGGCTAAATTAATAAATTCAGTATACATTAAACTGTATCAAGTAAACAAAAAATTTGTGTATTTTAAGTTAGTCAAGATAAAAAAAAATCTTCTTGGGGGAAATTAGGGATCCTTCATATTGAGGGCTGCCTGATTACAAGATATTTTGGATTAAAAAACATCATTCACTGTGATCTGTCTTCCATAGTTGATTCTTTGAACATGTAGTCTGTCCATAAAGTGGCAAGAGTAATGATATGTGAAAGGGAAATAAGAATTGTTTTTTGAGTTGAATTTATTATATTTGAAATTTCATTAACCTTTCCTAGAAGACTTGAGTTGCTTATAGGAAGCACAAATTTAGGGTAGGTCTTCAGTGGCGTACCTCTTTATTCATAGTTATAGTTTCAGACAGTATTATATCATCACCTTGTATCTTCTGTCTAAAGAAAAGAAATGTCAGTATAACTCATATATTCCCCAGTTCTTAAACTGGACATATTTTTTTTATTGACTCATTTTAGTTGATAAACAAAATGATATACATTTAGCATGTACAACATGTTTTGAAATATGTGTACATTATGAAATAGTTAAATGATGCTTATGTACATATGCATTGCCTTACATACTTACATTTTGTGGTGAGAATGCTTAAAATCTAACCCCCAAAGCATTCTGATATGTAAAAGTACATATATAAATAGCTGATTAAAAACATTGAATAAGTATAAAACAATTTATGTTGGATCGGTAATTGAGCACTTTAGGAGAAGAAAGAGTCCTGATTAAAAGAGTTAGGATTTTGATATGTGTATCTTAAGAAAACTTGAAAACTGTCACATACATGAGATTTTGCCTGGGTGGCTTTCTGAAAGAGCTGGACTTTCAGGAATTACTAGAATAACATTATATAGTGAGGGGGAGGGCATTCAAGATGTATTTGCTTCAGATCCAGTTGTTCCAGCACTCGTTTTTGAAAACCTACCCTTCCTCCATTGAATTGCTTTGTCCATTTTGCAAAAATTAATTGAACATATTTGTGTGGATCTATTTCTGGTGTCTTATCTGCTCCACTGATCTATGTGTGTTTTCGTCTTCCTATACTTCATTTGTCTTGATTTACTACAGTTAAGCCTTAAGGGGTGTTGTAAATCTTAACATTGTGAAAGTGGAGAGTGATTTCTCCCACTTTAGTCTTCTTTTCCAAAAAAATTTAAAGGAAGCTTGTTTAATGCAAAGAAATTTGCTGAATTTTGGTATGAATTGCACTAAAACTGTATGTAAGTTTAGGGAGAACAGACATCTTTATTAGTCTCAGTTCCATGACATGAACATAGTATGTCTCTTCAACTGTTTAGGTCTTTGGTTCATCAGCATTTTATAATTTTCATCATAGGGATCTTATGTATGATATGTTTGTTAGGTTATAGCTTCAAATTGTAACTGGTATTGCATTTTTAATTTCCACTTTGTTGTCAGCATATTGAAATGCAGTTGATTTTAGTTTATTGATCTTGTGTCCTGTGACCTGACTGAACTCATTTATCCTAGGAAATTATTTTTTAAGGTATCTTGTGATTTTCTATATAAATAGTAACATCATCTGAAAATAGAGACAATTTTATTCTTCTTTCTCAGCCAGTATCCCCTTAATTTCCTTTTCTTACCTTATTGCATTAGCCAGAACTTTTGAGTACCATTTTAAATAAGAGGGATAAGAGTGGCTATTACTACTTTGTTTCCTAAGCATTTGGTCTTTCACCATTAAGTATGATGTCATCTGTAGGTTTTTTAGTATAATATTCTTTTATGATACTGAGGCAGTTCCTCTCTATTCCTAGGGACTAAGTTTTGTTTTTTATTAATCATTAATGGGTGTTGCTTTTTCTGTATCAATTGATAAAACCGTGGGATTTTCCTCTTTTAGCCTGTTGATTTGGTAGATTGCATTGACTGATTTTTGAACGCTGAATCAATCAACCTTGTATACCTGGATTAAACCAGGTTGTGATGTAGTTTTCACTTTTAAAAATATGTTTTTAGATTCCACTTATTAAAATTATGTGGAGAACTGATTCATCTAAGCTGATAAGAGATATTGGTGTGTTTTTTCCTTTCTGCATTTTTTTTTTTTTTTTTGTATCAAGGTAATACTGGCCCCATCAATGAATAAATGCCTTTACTTCTGTTTTTTGGAAGAAATTGTGTAAAATTGATGAGCTGTATTTTAATATTTTATGTTTTTAAGAAACAAAACTTGAATTGTTCTCAGATGCAGTTGCTTCAGGTGAAATTTTTCTTTCTTTTTTTTTTTTTTGCAAAGGAAAAACATTTTAGATTGAACATTAATTCTTTTTTAATATTTATTTTTTAGTTTTAAGTGGACATAATATCTTTATTTTAGTTTTATGTGGTGCTGAGGATCAAACCCAGTACCTCATACGTGTTAGGTGAGCATTTTACCACTGAGCCACTACCCCAGCCCTGAACATTAATTCTTCAAGGTTATTTTATGGCCCAGTAATCTACCAAATATCAAATTCTGTGTATTGATCCCCCTGCCCCCATACTCCAAACACAGGCTCACATGTATGTATATTTTAATGGTAGGACGAATGCAACAGTTAGTACTAGTCTTCAATGCATAACCAGTATTTTTAATATATAAATATTATCTAAATTAAATCTGATGCTGGATCCACCTGACTAAATTTTCTGTAATAAGATGGAGTGTGAATTATGGATCTGGAAAATAATTTGGAAATTGAATTGAGGGATTTGCTAGCATGTTCAAGGCAGCAGTTTGTGAACTAGTCTGCAAGTACAGGCCAAAGCCTATTAAGCCAATGGTTCTTAACTTGGAATGAACATTAGAAAAAAAGAACACAAACTGAATACTATGTGTGTGTATGTGTGTGTGTGTGTGTGTGTGTGTGTGTGTGTGTGTGTATCCCCCAAATGTACTTTTCATCTACTGCATTTCCAGGACATAAGAAAATAGCGCTTTAATATGTGAATGTGTGAAAATACAAAGGGAATTTTGATGTACATCATTGTTTAAGAATCACTGTACTAACTCTGAATGCGTACCTTTCATGTATGTTTATTTCTTTTAAAAATGACAACATTAAGCATATGGAGTTATTTTTGATAGAATACACTTTTGTATAGGAACATGAAGTTTCAGGGGCTGGGGATATTAGCTCAGTTGGTAGAGTGCTTGCCTCCCATGTACAAGACCCTAGGTTCAATCCCCAGCACACACACAGAGAGAGAGAGAGAGAGAGAGAGAGAGAGAGAGAGAGAGAGAGAGAGATATGAAGTTTCAGAAAGTAGGACCTGCCATTAAAACCTAATACATGTAAATTATTTTGCCATCTTTTTAAAACCACACCTTTAAAGTTACAATGTGAGCTTAAGAATATAAAAATATATATAATTTGGTTTATTATATAATTTGGTTTATTTTATAAGTACCTCTTTATGTTTAGTGTTTAGTTATGTGATAGCATAGAAACTGATTACAGATAAGCTTGAGGAGTAGTGGAGAGATTGTCATAGTTTTTTCCATAAGACATTTTCTCTCTACCTATATTTCATATCAATGAAATGATAGTCTGCATCTAGAAAATCACTCAGAAATATTGTTTACCTTTAAAAAATAATTAGTGTGAATACTTTTTAAATAAATAAAATGGCCATTAGCTTATCTTTTATCTAAATTTACTCTGTCTAAATTGATGTGACATTGGTGTTGCTTTCCTCCCTTCTAAATGGTAAAATCCTTTCAGAAAAATCCTCAAAATCCTTTTTAGTACAGTGCTCCAGGCAGCCACTCCTTGATTGGAATTAACACCAGAGTTGCAAAGGGCAGGGTTCTTTGTTCTTCAGTTTTGTTTAATTTAAGGGGTATTACTGTGCCTCAGTGGAAACTTCTTTCATAAATTAAAGATAATTAAACAGTGGTATTTTAACACAAATGAAATGAATAAAATTCACAGGATACCCATCCCTAACAAAATAAACACAAGGCAAGTTAGCTGTACTGTTGTAATTAAGACATTGTTTTAAGACAGGGTAGCAGACCACACAATCTATGGGTCAAATGCAGCCTAAAGAAAGATTTTTACATTTTTAAATGATTGAAAAATTTTGAAAAAAAATTTTTAGATGCAAAAATTAGAAGAATTTTTATAGTGTTCATAAATAAAGTTTTATTGGAACACAACCACATTCATTCATTTACTGTCTGTGGATGCTCTTGTGCTTCACAAGCAGAGTTGAGTAGTTGCGACAGACCATATGGCCTGTAAAGCCTAAAATACTTACTGTCTGGACCTTTACAGAAAAAGTTTGCCATCTCTGTTTTAAGATAAAGTGTGGGCAGTAAATGATTGCTTTGGGGTTTTTTGGTAAAGGAGGAAACTTAGTTTGCTCATATTTTGAACAAGTTTCTGAAAAGGAATAACTTAGAAAATGGCTGTGTACCAGATAAGTAGTAGTATCAGTCCTTCTTGTATAGACTGCAGTTGACAGTTACCAGCATAGTGTGCTGTCAGTTTATGCTATTATTTTTTCCATACTTGAGGGGAAAGTCCATGGTGCCATTACTACTCATAGATACTAGTGGCTTATAATTATATCTCTGTGATAATACATTTGTAGAGCAGCTCTTCTTAGGACTTCTTTAGGCTCTCAAAAACCTCAAAGAACTTTTTAAAAATGTGGGTTGTATCTGTTAATATTAATCATATTTGAAATGGAAGACAGAAAATTTTAAAATATTAATTTGTTTAAAAATAGTAATAAATCTGTTCTGTTAGTAAAAGAACAGATCTTTATGAAAATATATTCCAAAACAAAGAGAAATTAACAAGATATTTTTTCATGATTGTTTTAGTAGAAGATAACTGAACTCTTCTCTTTGTTAAGTTTGTTGTGATATTTTATTTTGAATGAAGTATATGAAGGAAATCTGGCCATACAGATATATAGTTAGGGAAAGGAGTAATATTTTAATAATGTATTAGCTATTTGTGGATGCTTTTCTTTGATTCCATACCAAATTCAGGTAGTTTCTTTTCAATTTTATTTTCAAATCAGCTTTATTTAAATATAGTTTATGATAGAATAAAATATATAGTTTTAGATATACAGTTCTTTTTTGTTGTTGTTTTTAAATGTATGGGCCTTTTTTATTTGTTTATTTGTAGGTGGTGGTGAGAATCAAATCCAGTGCCTCACACATGCTAGGCAAGTACTTTACCACTGAGCCACACAGCCTCAGCCCCTAGATACATAGTTCTATAAGTATAGTGACCCTTAAAGTAAAGTATGAGTTCACCTTTGTACTCCCCTCACAGATTATTTTGAGTATTTTAGTTACTTGCTTTCCCAGCTAAGATTAAACATAGTTTCTTAAAAGTTAGTTGGTTTGGTATCACTGATGAATTTTCCATCCCTTGATTTGTCTTACACATTGGATTTACTTATAAATGCTTTTGTAACAATACCCATAATTCATTTAGAAAATATTGAGTCTCAACTATATAGACCTTCTAGAGATTAGTGCATTTCATTATTCACTCTTTAAAGGAGACCTTTGGGGGCTGGGGTTGTAGCTCAGCGGTAGAGCGCTCGCCTCACATGAGAGACCCTGGGTTTGATCCTCAGCACCGCAAAAAAATAAATAAAAGAAAGATATTGTGTCCATGTATAACTAAAAAAATATTGATAATATCACCACTGATCTTTTCAGAAAAAAATTTTAAGTATTGGGAAGGTTTTAAAAATTTCAAAATTCTTATTTTTGCCTGAAAACTCAAATTTTAGCATTTTCAATACATCCTGTTTATTTTTTTTCTTGAGGTAACAGTTTCACTTGGTTTACTTTAAGAACTTATCTGCCAGATACCCAAGTATGAATTTGTATATTGTACAGTCATACAAGGACTTTTTCTTGAGGCAACCATTTTGCTTTGCTGTGCAGCAGAATTGCATTTGCCTAGTTCCTATTTTGTCACAGGTATTGAAAAGAAGTCTATTCAATGATTGAAAATTAATACAGTTAATATTATCTGCTGCTTTTCATCAAGGGTATTCTTAAATGAAATGAAACTGGCGTTGTCCAGAGAAATTTTGTGATGTCTGAGATTATTGTGGTTATTTTTATACTTAAAGTCCAGGGATTAACCTGGAAACATAAATCTAAAATTATAATACTGGGAAGACAGTAAATTTTGACATTTTAGGAATACCTGAAGTTGCTATCTTGGGAGACAAACTCTTCTTTTATAATGATAATATAATATGTTATAGTAAGTTGTTGTTTTATTATCTTATAGGTGCTATACTTGGTAGATCAGAAACTCAGGAGTGTCTTTTCTTTAATGCTAATTGGGAAAGAGACAGAACCAATCAAACTGGTGTTGAACCCTGTTATGGTGACAAAGATAAACGGAGACATTGTTTTGCTACCTGGAAGAATATTTCTGGTTCCATTGAAATAGTGAAACAAGGTTGTTGGCTGGATGATATCAACTGCTATGACAGGTGAGAACATACTTTATTTTCTTTGAAAGTGTTGAGTAATTTTCCTGCACCTGTTCCCCCTTTTGAAATAAGATCAGTGTATAGATTGTCACATGAATTTTTCTTGCTTCTTAAATATGGAATTTTGAAGACCATTATAATATGCTCTAATGACAAAATATGTATTTTAAAGTAATAAACATGGTATCTTTATGATGTTTTATTCTTGATATATTTTGAATATTCTATCCAGTAGTGAGACCTCTTAAGGAAAAATCATTTCATTGCCCACGTCGGAATTATGAACTTTTATGCCAATTTTAAGGAAAAAGGACTTTTAAAATTGCTTCATAAGAGTATATCTGTTGAAAAATCTATCCTCAAGGAGACCTAACCTTAATTGTAGTATTTAATTTCCTTTCAGTTTTCTTCTTTATGTATTTGGAAGAAATTGATCTTATTACATCCCACCCTACTTTTTTCTTGCTACATAGGCCTTTGTTCTTTACCCCAAGAGACATTTTAAGTTGACATTCAGAATTACAGCAGAATTAACATAGTTCTCTTAGGAAGCTACATTTTATTTAAAAGATCTTTTATAAATTGTTCAGCACTGGAAGTAAAATATAGTGGTCATGACTGCCTTTGATATTTCTCTAAGAAGTTGGGTAGATACTGAGCCACAGAATTTCCATTACAGCAGAAAGTAAATGATGCCATTTATACTGAACCCCTGATATCTACTTTCAGGAGCATCAGTTGATTACCTGTGATCTCTGATCAGCTAGTCATATGTGACTAATAACAACATACATTGAATAAACCCTGAAAATTGGACTAGTTTCACATTTCATGACAAATTAAAGTGCAGTTATTTTGGTATATTTTTAGTGATTAGGGTATCCTTGTAAGTCTGAATTTTCCAAGGATTATTATTTTTTACACTTAACATGTTTTAGCAGTATTTCTGATTATTAGTCTGTCTGCTACCAAAAGTAGTCAAGTGATATGACCTATTATGAAAGGTAAATAGGAGGGATTTGGGAAACTTTCTTTTAATTAGTTTAGATCAGAGATTTCTTCTTGGGGGGAGGTGGAGAGTAAAAACTGTTTTCTACCTAAAACCAGCATTTCAACATGTGAGACTCAATGTTGAAATGAGTTGTGAGCCATTCACTGAAAGTCTGTGGAGTGCTTCATTATTCAGTGCAAATACATGCTTTCTTAGGGTGATAATTACTACACTAGCTTTGTTTGGGGAGACTAAATGCTAATAGAGAAGTATGTGAGTTTTTTTAATGCTCTAAATCTGATTGAAAAAAATTTAGTAAGGATGGTAAGAGAAGTAAGAGAAAAGAAGAAAGATTCAAGCAGTGTCCAAATGTGGAAGAAAATAAAGAAAAATGAAATTGGATGGCGAAAAGTAATTTTCTTGAACTAATTCAGCTAGGTATAATCATGTTAGTCTCCTATAACTTGAGGTATGAATCTGAATATTAATTTTTAAACTTGTACATTTCTTCTTATACATTGTTAAAACTTAGATTTGTCTTTTTACTTTATACTAAATAGGTATTAGTATAGATTATAATTTAAAATTTGATTTTGTTAAAACTATCTTCTTGAAATTTCTGGAGCTTTTCCCTTAATAGTTAAATTTAACTTTATTTTTCTTACAGCCATCACAAAGATTCAGTTTATTTAAAAGGGTGATTCTTTTTTACTTAAATATATATAGCTATTTCTTGGTAGTTGATTAGGGGTTGTTCTAGAGGATAAATCCACGTCTTTTCAGTGACTTAGGTCCCATTGACTGCCTCCCCCTTTTCGTCTTAATTCCATCTAATTCTTAGCAATTTGAGTTACTAGGTCCTGTATGTTTGTTATTGTATATTTGTTCACTACTTGATGCTTAACCCAGTCTTGCTCATTGTGTTCAGAAAACAAATCTATTACTATTAAAAATGACAATATTAATTCCCAAAGCTAGTTTGGATTTCTGATTTTGAAATATGCTTATACATGAGATATGAGCTTGTATAAATAGGTATGTGTATGTGTGTATACTTATTATTATTCCTTATTATACACATGCATTATATGAAGATTTATATGAAGTTTTTAGTTTTTAATATCCATAAAAATGGGAAAGCTATATTTCCAGTGAGCAAAAGCACTGCTAGCCTGAATTTTCTCATTGACTTATGTTGTTCTTCAAGCTTTTCTAATAATTAACAAAAGAAAGAAAAAAGATGCTTGGCATAGATTATTTATTAAAAACTGTATTAAAGCACTGGTCTCAAGGAATTCATGTGAATGTCATAAATTCAGCTGTTTTTGTCTGTTTCCTGATGAGATTTAGTAATAGCAGTCTAGGATACTTTTGGCTTTTAGGAAATGATCATTAGTCTGTATAATAAATGTGTACCAATAAATTTTTTTTAAAAAAATGTGATTCTCAAATATTAATAAAAATCTTGAAGTTGAGTATAAGTGACTCATTTATTATTTATCTCTGAGAATATTGATTTTGATTATTTCTCTTCTGTTTGTAGGACTGATTGTATAGAAAAAAAAGACAGTCCTGAAGTCTACTTTTGTTGCTGTGAGGGCAATATGTGTAATGAAAAATTTTCTTATTTTCCGGAGATGGAAGTCACACAGCGTAAGTTCATAGGGAAAATACATAAGATTATTCAGCGTGTAGACTGAAAACAAGGAATATTTGTGTTGATAGGATACTTCTATTTCTTCATATTCTATTTTTTTCAAATATTTGACACTATGATAAATATTGTAGAATTTTATAGACCAAATCTGAGTTGTTTTTTCCTTCCCCTTTCCACAGCCACTTCAAATCCAGTTGCACCTAAGCCACCCTATTACAACATTCTGCTCTATTCCTTGGTGCCACTTATGTTAATTGCGGGGATTGTCATATGTGCATTTTGGGTATACAGGCATCACAAGATGGCCTACCCTCCTGTACTTGTTCCAACTCAAGTAAGTTATTGCGCCATACTTTGTACTATTTAAAATTTTATATTTTAAAGAAATATTACTGTGCTAAAACTAAGCTAACAAATTATTTTCTTTTTGAGTTAATTTTTGAATGTTTATTGTCATGAGAACTACAGCTTATTTTACAAACATTAATTTGCTATGTTCTAAACTTTTCTCAAAAGTTGAGGTAGAGTAGAATGGGGGGTATTCCTATTCCTATTTTCTCTGTATAATTAATGTGTATGAATAACATTTTTTAAAAATTTGATTTTCAAATATTAATTTTGATTTTCAAATGTTCATTAATTAGAATGCAAGAATTTTGCTTTCATTCTAATATGTGTAAGTAGGAGGTACACCCTACTTTCTTCTTGAGGATTAATTAATGGTAGAGAAGAAGTGTCATCATAACCCTTTTTTTCTTTTCCAACCTCTTCTCTATTCTTAAATTTCTGGGCCTTTTTCAATACTATTGTCCAAACATTAGGATGGACCCAGGAAGATAACCAAGAAAGTATGAAAAAGAAGTATCATAATTTAGGAACATATCTTCATAAAAAGTGTTTTAAGGGGGAGGGGAGGAGCAGAAGAGCAACATTTCTCATCATGTGTTCATGTGTCACTGGTAGTTCAAAAAAATTTTTTTCCCCAACATACAAAGTACCTGTTGAAGACTAAAAACTTTTTTTTTTAACGCTCTTGTTTTTTACTCATCTTACCCTAAATATTTCTTGAAATAGAGATGTGATTGGTAATCAGATTAAATGCATTACTTTTTCCTCATTCTCTAACGTGTAGGACAATTGACACTGGTCTAGTGCCTTACAAGAACTTTTTATGGAGGTAATTTAATGTTATACAGGCCCAGGAAAGCTGAAAACTTTTGGTTATACTTGCTTGAGACATCTCTCTAAATTCTAGTTTTTATTGAGTTTCTTTTAACTCTTAAGATCAGATTACTATGGCCTTCCGGATCTCTTGGTTTAACTTTATTTTTCTAATACCAGTAGGATTAATGGTTAAAACTTGATAGAAGAAAATGGTAAAGTCCTATAATTTAATGACCATAACAACTTCTTCCCTTTAAGCTTTATTTACGTAACATACTTCTTTCTTAGTACTTGCAGCAATCTGTTAGTATTAGATCATTGATCTCCATAACCTTTGGAAGATATGTATATGGAGAAGTAAACCCAAAGGTAAAATAAAATACATTGTTCAATAAATTGGATAAACAATATTTTATGTAATAATATGTAATAAAACATAAACAATGTTTTATGTATGTAAATAACTGAAACATTTTAACTTTTAAACAGTAGTGGCTATATTTGGATTTATTAAAAATCATTTGTAAAAAGTGTTTTAAAGTAAAAAATTTTAGTACCTAATGTATATAATTTACTCCAGATAACCATAGGGTGCACTTTGCCTTTGTCAGTAGAAACTTTAAACTTTTGTTTTAGTACCTAAATTAAGAAGAGTATTCAATATTATAGTAGTTTTCTGAATTTACCATAGATTTGTGATGTGATATAAATAAACTAGAACCCACATTTAAATAAATTTGTTAAGGTTCTTATAGAAAGAATTTTAAAAAGATAATGTAATCCTATATTAGTTTATATCCAATATAGATATAAAGTTGTAGTTAAGATATTTTTTATAAAGGACTTGCTAATCTATATATCAGATCACTTTATTTAGAAATACTGATTAATTCAATAGTTCCTTTTTTAAAAAGGAACAATGCATGGGGCATGGTGGAACAAGCCCATAACCCCAGCAGCTCAGGAGGCTGAGGCAGGAGGATTAAGATCTCAACGCCAGCCTCAGCAAAAGCAAGGTGCTCAGCAACTCAATGAGACCCTGTCTCTAAATAAAATACAGAGGGTTGGGGATGTGGCTTAGTGGTTGTGTGCTCTGGGATTCAAGCCCAATACCTCCCCCTCCCCCTAAAAAAGAAAGATACCATAAGAACCTGGATCACAAGAATGTCTGTCTCTGAACCTTTTAGATATTTGTTGCAATTACTAATGTTATCGTACACATTTTTTTTAGTACTTGCATTGCTGTTATAAATTTATATGAATTGCAGAAAAAAAGTAGAAATACAAATTTAGTGATATAGTAACCTGAAGAAAAATGCAAGATGAGCCTGACTTTATGCTTTATTGCTGCATAAACCATGGAAAAGAGGCATTGCCATTGATGTGGAATTTTGCTTTCATCACCTCTCACTGTCTCTGAAACAGTATGGTTTACTCAAACTGTAGTTCTGTAAGAGTGTTCAGTAGCCATCCTGTGACAAAAGGGTTACCTTTTATTTAAAAATAATTAATGATAATTTGATTTACATAAGATATAAATGTGTGTTCTGGGGTGCCATTATATTATACATAAATACATAAATTACAATATAAAAAGCATATAAAGAAAAAGTTTTTCAATAATTTCCAGATTGCAATACTAGTGTATAAGGATTATATTTGGGATTTGTTAGAAAATATAATTTCCTGGATGATACCCTGGAAAATATGGAATGTGGTCTGTGAAATTATTTTTTCAGTAAGTTTCCCAGGTGAATCTTGTGACCAGCCAGATATGGAAAGCACTTATTTAATCTTACTTCACAGGACCAAATATGTAGTGTAAGTTACAATTTTATAGATAGAGAAATTGAGACAGCAAAACTCACAAGTGTTAGAGTTGGAATGTGAACCAAGAACCCTCTGACACTGAAGCTTTGTTTCTATTGCTGATTCAGTTCTGCCTGTCTTTAGAAAGCAGATGCTTCTGGTATTTCACATAATTCAACATCTCCTGCCATCTCAGAATCATTCTATAGGATAAATTATTTTTCTACTTTTGGATATTGAATAGTTTGTCTAACTACCAAAACAAGCAGTAACATTATCTCACATTAACATTATCTTGAAGGACAAAACAAGCACCCCCCCCCCACCGGAGGGGGGGGGAGAGAGAGAGAGAGAGAGAGAGAGAGAGAGAGAGAAAGAAATGTGTTTTCCATTTACAAAATTGTTTTAGGGCCTGGGATTGTGGCTCACAGGGAGAGTGCTTGCCTCGCATGTGTGAGGCACTGG
This sequence comes from Urocitellus parryii, assembly GCF_045843805.1. Taxonomy (NCBI): domain Eukaryota; kingdom Metazoa; phylum Chordata; class Mammalia; order Rodentia; family Sciuridae; genus Urocitellus; species Urocitellus parryii. Next base: position 203,335,227 of record NC_135531.1, read on the forward strand.
GTTCGATCCTTAGCACTAAATAAAAATAAAATATATTGTGTCTACCTATAATTAAAAAATATTAAAAAAATAAAATAAAAAAATTGTTTTAGCATTGGGCTTGGTAGTAGAGGCCTATAATCCCAGTGGCTCAGGAGGCTGAGGCAGGAGGATTATGAGTTCAAAGCCAGCCTCAGCAATTTAGTGAGGGCCAAAGCAACTCAGCAAGACTCTGTCTCTAAATAAAATACAAAAAAGGGTTGAGGATGTGGCTCAGTGGTTAAGTGTCCTTGGGTTCAAAGTTCAAACCCTGTTGGAAAATAGTCCCCAAAATGACTATTTTGAAGGGTTAAGAGGTAGTTAGGAGAGGAATACTGAATGTATGGTATTAAGGTGTCTTTATGAATTTTACCCCACATTCATGTATATCCAGTATAATTTCAAGACTAGTTGAGAAAAGATTTTAACATTTTTGCCATGGATTATTGGAGAATTCTTCTTCCAAATTCTTTAAATGTATAACCACAATGACCAAATTTGTTGTTACTTTCTTAGAGAAATTTCTCAAATCCTTGGTTAGCGAAATGAGATTGATCAAATTATGTGCATGTGTGAATATGACATAATGAATCCCACTATTACATATAATTATACCAATAAAAATATCTTGGCTAAAGACTGTTTTGTGAATAAAGTAGTCTGTTGTTAGGAATTGGTGGCATCATAATTAATAAAACTGTTCTGATATTTAAATGGTAGGATTCTTTAAGACATCAGGTTGTTTAGATTTTTTTTTCTGGTTTCATTAGTATTTTTATCTTGAAGAAGTGATACAGGGATATAAATACTTTAAAACATGGTTCTTTTAATTATGATTTTTAGTAACCAACAAAAATCATTCTAAAACTAGCATAATTAAAAGAACAGAAAAAGCATTTTGTTATTTTTTAAAAAAATTGAAGGCATGCTTCTTTATGATGGATAACTACTGTTTTTTCTACCACTATTTAATTTCTTCCCAATTACACTGGATGAAAGCCCTGTAGAGAACTATTTCTGACTTTGGCCTTGTCGTTTATTAAATCCTGTTCCTTCACCTTTTTCTTCCTTACTGATCCTATTGTGGTTCAGGACATTTTTACATCTGTGGTTGTGATTAATTCTGTATCTTATAGTTGGTTTTCTTGTTTTCATTTCTCTTCCTTCATCTGTACTATTGTTAGAATAGCATTTTACATGTTTGATTATGTTGTTTCTGTGTTTAAAAATATTTGATAACGCCCAGTGATCCACTATAAAGGATATAAAATTTGAGCATAACGTGTCTTGTACTCTGCCTTGTGGTTCTTTCTTCCCACTACACCCTAGAACATTCATCATATGTATCTGAATTGTTTTGATTATTTGCCATCCTTGAAAAAATTGACAAAATAGTGGTCAAGTCATTTTCTGTTTCTGCAATTCGGATGAATTATGTTGGGAAGGGCTTATAGCAATTTGTGTTCATATTCCATTCTTCTGTTAGATTGTAAGCTCCTTAAAGACTTAGTATATATTGTAATTACTGCTATATTTTACACAGGTGTTTGTGTGTAATCACCATTCTGTAAGTGCTGAATTAGTGAATTGAATTTGTTGTTTGTAGAGTTATACCAAGATGTTAATAAAATATTCCAGTTTTTTTTTCTTCAATTGTACGTTTTGTGCTTTAGGATTTTGCCTTGAGATAAATCTTGAGGTCATATTTTTGGAGGGATTTTAAAGAAGTTGAAATATTCCAGCTTTTATAAGAGAATGAGACTGAAACTTTCTGTCAATTTGTGTTATCCAGGTTAATTTTTTTTTTGTCTGTGCCGAAACTATCTTTCCACATATAGGAAGCTGCTCTTATAAAATATAGTGAGTAAACTGAATGTAAAAATATAAAACTGTTTGCATTGCTTTCATGACTATATGTGAGTTTAAGTTTCCTGCTTATAAGATTTATATTTGTGCTAATAAAAAACACCACTTGATAAGAAAATTAACTTTAGGGGCTAGAAATGATCCCCTTTTAACAGGGTATGATGTTGGCCACTTGTTCATTTTTTTAAGGCTATATAATTAGCACTTTATTATTGCAGAGTTAATAGTTATAAAAATGATACCAGCCTCTTTAGTCCTTGCATCATGACATTTAAATAGGTGTTAGTTTGATAAGAAGTAAGGACTTTCTGATGTTTGGGATCCCTGAGTTGGACTGGAAAATAATCCTGTTGACCTTAATATTAAAGTAATAATAGGTTGTCAAATTATGCTATGCCAAATTAGTACCCACTGAGAAACTAAGTCATCTGTGAAAGTACTCTGTAGAAGTTTTTCTCTTGATAATGGGTCTCTGTTTGGATCCATTTAGAATTAATAAGACATGGAATGGGTAGGATAACATTTTTTAAGTCAGTTTGGAAAAATATGCTGTTTCCTTATTTGGGAGGATGCAGGGGAAATATATTAAATTTTATTTTATTACAAAATAGTTATTATAGTATCCATAGAAGCACATCTTGAAGTCATAAGTTGATGCTAAATGGTTGGAGTTAATTAATACATATCTATTCTCTTGCCTTTTCTTTCTTTTGCCTTCTCCCTCTCTTTTAAAACTCTCTTTTACTTAAAATACTACTTATGAATACATGTTTGTTGTATCAAGATAAATTATTTAGAAAGAGGTGTCTAAAAAAGGAGAATGATTTGCTCCTCCTTTTTCCCCTTTCTCTCACTTTCCTGAAAATAATCAGTTTATAAAACAGCTTGGTGAATATCCTTCTGTATCTTTCTGTAACCTCACTTGAGGATATAGTTTATTCCTCTTTTATCAATTATAAAATATTTTTCTAAAATTGAATTATTTTAACAGTATACAGAAGATATATTTTCAGTTTGTTATGGGTAATCTATCTCATTTGATTAAATGATGTATTTTTAAGTGAGATTTAGTGGAGTGTTTTGGTATGCTCAGGAAATATCAAAACTGTGTGTGTGTGTGTGTGTGTGTGTGTGTGTGTGTGTGTGAGAGAGAGAGAGAGAGAGAGAGAGAGAGAGAGAGAGAGAGAAACGGTGTACATTTAAGGTGTACAATGTGATATTTTTATCAGCTTGGAGTTTTTTTTCTTTTTTGCCATATGCCTAAGAGATAGTACAGGGCTGCTATACATATTTTTCCTTCTGTGTTCCACTATGGTATATGATTACTTTTGTATTGATAACCTAAATTATAGCTTTCTTTAAAATATACTTCTAATTCTGAGCAGTGTCATAAACTATTCATAAACATGTCCCTTGAGAAAATATTACTTTCACTGGGCATATGTAATTTATTCCACTTAAAAATACTTAGAGGCTGAGTGTGGTGACACATACCCATAATACCAGCAACTTGGGAGACTAAGGTAGGAGGGTTGCAAGTTTTGAGGCCAGCTACAGCAACTTAGTGAGATTCTTACAATAAAAGGGCTGAGGATGTGGCTCAGTAATAAAGTATCCCTGGGTTCAATTCTCAGTTATTCCACCCCCAACCCACAAGTGCTCAGACAGGGTCACTTGGAGATGGCTAAAATTCTATGTCCCAAAGGAAAAAGTTAGGAAGGGGGAGAAGGGGGAAAAATGTAGTTTTATTAATAGCTTAGAGCAGTTTAAAATTAACCAACGCAACTTATTTCTAAAAGTGATTTTCATTTAATTTTTTAAACAATACCTTTATTCTATTTATTTAATTTTATGTGGTGCTGAGGATTGAACCCAGGGCTTCACACATACTAGGCAAACACTTTACCACTGAGCTATAGCCTCTGCCCTCCATTTAAATTTCAAAATCTTGAATTAATTTTTCCCTTTGGAAATGGGAACCATGTATAGGGACCAGAGTATATAATTTATCTTTTTTCTTACCTGACAAAAAAGAGATGGTAGTTAGGAGGAAGTGAGTTTGCTTTTTCTCTGTAGTCTTCATCTCCTAGACCTCATCTTAGACTTGTTCCTTCATGCTATTTCATTGTTGTCATTTTTTTTTATTTATTTGAGAAAATAGAATTGAAAAACTCCATTTAGTAAAACAACTGTTATGGAAGCTTTGTGGATTAGTATCTAAGTAAACTAAAAACAGGTTGATTGGTTGATTACTTTGCAGCTCAGAAATGAAGGGCAAAGATTATGAAAGGAATTGCATTAGTCATTTTATAAGAAAAGTATGAAGGAAGAAATGTCTGATTCCAGTTCTGTAGTGATTGGGAGGAAAACATTGGGGTGTTTTGCTAATGTTAAGTGCTCAAATAACTGTTAGCTGTTATTGCCAACAGAGTAGCAACTTCAGAATTGAACCCAAGCTGAGTGTGGTGGCTCATATCTATAATCCCATCTGCAAGAGGATCTGTAGCTCAAAGCCAGCCTTAACAATTTAGTGAGGTTCTAAAGCAACTCAGCAAGACTCAGACTCTAAATTAAAAAAAAAAAAAAAATATATATATATATATATATATAAATAAAAGGGATGGGGATGTAGCTCCCTGTTTAAGCATCACTGGGTACAATTCCTGGTACCTGGTTAAAAAAAAATTGAACTCAAAAGGAATCATTTTTATTGAAACTATCCTATCATTGATATATATCAAAGTTAATACTTGGAATTTTGTGTAATAAAATATTTCATTTTGAATTCTGTATAACACAGTATACAAAGCACTTTATACCTGTTAATTCATTTAATCTTTAAATACCCCATGAAATGGGTTCTGTTTAATCAAGTCCAGTTCATAAAGAAAATTAAGGCACATATAAATGAATTGTTTAGAGTCCCCGACCCTGTGGCAAAGCCTGGGCATTTAATTCCAAGTATTGAGGTTCATTGATTGAATTACTTATAAATGACTTATTTCAATAAATAATTTGATAGGGTCTATAAAAAATTCAAGTAGGATAAAGGGATAAGTTTATGTAATTTACATTTAAAACAGTTTCTGTTTCAAGTATATATACCCTTGTAGATAAGCAACCATTTTACCCACAACACAATTTATTTGTGTACAACATCATCCTTTTCCTTTTCTTCATCTTAATCTGCAGAATACAAATTCTAAAATAAATAAAATTTCTTCTGTAGTCGGAAACCTGATGCTTTTGACCAATAATCAGAAGGAGAAATGGACATGCCTTCGTTTCTTTCTGACTTTTCATCCCAGTTCTGTCTGCTCTGAAGTGCTAACCACTTTGTAGGGAACTTTTCCAGAATCCTTGTCTCATCCATGTTAATTTTTGCTTTGCTTTCGGGAGGAGCAAGGTGAAAAGAACTGTAGGAAGTAGGATACATTACAAAGGAATATGGAAGATCTAATTAGAATCATGGCTGTGTATTTAACAATATCAGTATTACTGAATCTGTAATTGTATATTTGCCTTTTCTAGCTCAGAAATGTTTGCCCTGATACACTGGGTTATTTTATTTCTATCTGCTTGACAATAGGCTTTTAAAAAATGAACAATTGTAGAATTTCTTAAAATGTAAAATAATTAGATAATAAAGAGGAGACATTCAAATCTTTTTTGATAGTCCCAACAGGTTATTGAGTGAGGTGTAGAAAAAAGGGAAAAATTTATATATGTATATAGATAGAGCTATAGATATCTTGGAATAGATTAAATAGTAAATAAAAGAATATTTATAGTACATAATCATGTAAACATATATAGTATATAAACAAAAATCTTTGTTTCTGGAAAGATTTCCTTGTATTTCATATCTGCATATTTTAACTCCTAAATAACTCACTTCTAGATTTTCAAACACTTACCACTCCGAAACTTGGTTTTCAATAAATGGAATAATTGCCCATTTAAGTTGGATATCTAGTCCCAAAATTGTTTTCTGCATCCCTCTAGTTCTTACTCCATTACTTGAGAGTGTGCTCAGGGAAATCTTATTTCACCTCCCTGTGAAAGTCAGGTATCTTTTTATAGATGCTTAAGGTTCTGAATTCCTTTGTATTGCTGTTAGTTTATAATTATGTATTCTTTAGTGTGAATCATTGGTAAGTCTCTCTACCCTGGACTACTGTAAGCTTCATGAGGGTTCGGGTAGTCAGTACCTGACACAGACAAGGTGCTTATTAAACAGTTTTTGAAATGATGAATGAAGAAATACTCTTTATTTTTTTCTGATGTTTGGCACTAATTTTTTTTCCCACTTAAGGGATGAGCAGCAAGTCTCTTTCTAATTCCCCAAACTAATTCCTTCACATTAATGTGCTGATTTTATTTTTGCTGTTACCTAGAGTTGTAGAACATAATACTCAAAGCTATGTTTTTAAATTTGTGAATCCAGCTCATTTGTTTGGTTACTTTTTAATCTGTACATTTAAGTCATTTTTTTTGGATTTTAACTTGTTATTTTGTCACATAGGGTATATTTTAAGGACTGTTGTTGGTGGCTTTTGTTTAGTGTGGGTCATTTTTCTTATCTTGATGTTTATTTGGAAATATATTAAGCAAATATATATTTTTATAAAAAATCTCTTTGTGAGTTTGTTGTTGTTTTTGGATTCTGTCATGATCCTTTTTGTCACGTTGAGCTCCGTTCTTGTTTTCACTCATTTAAGCTTTGGTCGTTTTATAACTTATTCTAATGTTTATTTATTAGGAATAATATAAGCAGAGATATCCTTTTTGGTAAGATGTAAGGATAGCACCTATTTGCACTGTGTTTGTACAGTGGTGTCTTTATTTCTGAAAGCACCTGTACTAAAGCAAGATCTGAGTGATCCTTGAACCTTGGGAATCTGTAGTTATCCAGATGGCATGGCTTTCACGGGATGAATTTTTCTCTGGAATACTGATGAGATATTTTAATGGTGGGATTAACTCAGCCTTTTGTATGAATTATAAATAGTTCTGAATCATTATCACAGGAAGAATATTGAGAAGGAAGAAAAACTGGCTAAGTAGCCGGTAAAGATAAAGGAGTTATCAGTTATTTTTTTTGTGCTATTTTTCTCTTTAGAAATGTTGTAGAAATATTGGAAACTGGGGAATATAACCATCTATTGGGAATAATTCTCAGCAACAATGTTTCTCTCAATTTTAAATTCAAGTTCTTACCTATTTGGGGATGACTAGAAAAATGAAAATCTTGTTCTCTGTTAGCAGTCGACTGGCCTCAGACTGTGAGACATGTGTGTGGAACATTCCCAAGGCCACTACTGCTTATCCAATTATTGAATGTTTCCAAATTTAAAGTTAATATTATACTTAAATCAAAATTTGAACTGCTGATATATTATCAGTTTGAAATGTGGATTAACTCATTTAAATTCTATTTTAATTAGGACTCATTTTAATTTCTTTGCCTTTATGTGTCTGGAAAGTAGGTTAAAATTAGGCCTGGTCTGTCACTGTTTTACTTAATTCTGGTGATTTGTTTTTTCTGTCTTATTAGTATTATTATTATTTTTACCAGTGTAGTATGTTGTACATAGTCATAGACACCAGAAACATTTTTCTCTTACGGCTGTGATTCTGCTGTCTTCCATGAAAAAGGAGTGGGGCAATTCACTCAGTAGAAGTAGGAGATTCTAAAAATTCTTAGGACAACCCAGAAAATATAATCAGAGGAGAGATTCTAGCTCTATAGAAATTTCTTTAGGGCTGCTAGCTAGATTTTGTTAAAAGCAATACTGCCCTCTGGTGTCCAGAAGCCAGTTCTCTCTCATATCATTTTGAGTTAAAATGCTTGTTTTAGTCTTAAAGTGTAGACTCTAGGTACTTTTCAAAAATCAGTAGTAAATTATTTAAGACTTGGTTTAGTTCACTTGCTAGCTTGAAGTATGTTGGGTCAGATAACTTCATATTGTTCTAGAGTCAATAATTTGTTTACTACCTCTCATCTGATAGGTAAAATCCAAGTGGTCCTTTTGTTTTTTGTTTTTGAATTTTTTTTTTGATATTACTTTCCTCTGTTCATAAGGAAAGTAGTTCCCAAAATTCATTTAAAGATATAATACATTGGATCACTGCCAACTTTTTAAAAGCTAAATCATTATTCTCTTTCCTTTTGTAACTGATGTGTCATTTTTCATCTCATTCTGAATATGAATCGTAATTTCTTTTGCCTGTGTTTTTTCTTCACAAGCACGCCTTTCATATAATGATAGAGGTAAGATGCATTGATGTTTGTTTTATGGTTGTGGAATTTTTTGTGGATGCATATTAAACATTTTGTCCTTAAGATTTTTGTTGTTATTGTTGCTTTACTGTGCATCCTTTAGTTTATATACATTTATGTTATAAGGATTTCCCCCTGCCTTTATTATAAAAATATGATTGATTTGACATAGTAATAGGTTTTGATTTTAAAGGAATGCTAAGAGTATTTATACTTATTTAAAGTAGAATATAGAAATGACTGTTTTAGCTGATTAAAAGAACATCAAATGACTCTAATTGCCTTAAAAATTTTGTATCGTTTAATTTTTAGAGGATGTCATAAGTTTCAATGTTAGCATGTGCTCATTTTTAACAAGAGCTTTCTAGTCCAGCCCATTATCTTTTAATGTGAAATCTGTATTTTCAGATAGTTTTATCTTTGGCATTTCTAGCAAATGAACTAGCTGCAGAAATACAACTTTTGATGAATTTTTGCTGTCTGAATGTTTAAGGCTATATAACTTTATTAGAATTCACCCTTCAAATGGAGAATTCAGAAATAGTAAAATGATAACAGATGACTTCACAACTGTCCATCTCTATCTGTGTATTCTAGTGTTGGTTATAATAATGATATTGGGAAGGAGTCCTGGGGTAGAAGACTTTTTCCAATAATTGTAGTTTTAGCATGATATTTTCTGATGACATGAGTATAATCAGAGCCATTTCTAATGTATATCTTTTTAGTTTTCCAAAATAGTATGTATATTGCAAGATAACTGGATACTTAGGAAAAGTTTTTATGAATTCTTAAAACCTTTTTAGATGCTTTCCCAAAAGTAGTTTTTCAGTATAGCAGGGCAAAGCAGTATTTTGTGGATAACATCAGACAGAATGCTGCTGTCATTTCTGACATTTACATTTGCATTTGTCTTCCCAGGGTGTCATACATTTCAAAGGTTTAAGTCTTTATTTCTAGAATCAAATAAGGTTTTTTTTTTTGTGTGTTTGTGTGGGTAAATTACTATAATGATCTTAATAAGCTGAAAATTGTTTCTAATATTCTTAGATTATTGGATAAATAAAACATATTAGAAATGCATTTAATATTTTATTCGAATAATTTCTGATTAAAAAAGCAAAAAATTTATATTGATGAGTACTATAGATTTTATACAATTATCTTTGCTAAAAAGTTATTCAATTTTAGACCTAATCCTTTAATTGTTAAAGAATATTATTTTAAATTACACTTAAAAACACATTTCTAAAAGTTTTAATACTATAAGAATGTGCCTTTGTAGACCTTTTTCTCACTCTGAAAATAAAATAGGCCAGTTTTTTCTCTTAATTTGAGGATTTTTACTTTTAAGTAATTTTGAAAGAAGTGTTATGGTTGTTATGATACAATATTGAATATAATTGTAATATTAAGAGGGTGACTTAAGATATCTTTCTGAAATAGTGGTAGCTTAGAAATTTGCTGAACAGAGCCTTAGAAACTTTCCTTATCTGTGCATTTGGAAAACAAATAACTACTTTTTCCCTAAACATACACATTAAAAATTATTGTATATCTTCTGAATTTAAAGTTAATGTACTCAAATCATTGTTTGAACTACTGATATATTTTTGAGATGTGAATTAAATCATCTAAATCTTGTTTTACAGATTGAATCATATCTCCGTGGTTGGTACCCTTTAGAACAGAGAGTATATAAATGTATATGTTATCTACAAACGTTCTCAGTTTATTTATGTCACTAAAAATTTCAGTTTAGAGCTGTATTACTTTCTACCATATTACTTTCTTCAGCTTTCAGTTCTTATCTGCATACTTTAGTTTTTGGCATTTTTGCTTTGAAAAATATACCTTTCTAGCCTTTTCTGTTTAGCTTAATCATTCCTTTATGCAGTTATACAGTTATTCTTGGACCTTGAAGACTGGATGGGTTTTCTTTGCCTCTGGAAAAGTAGTTTTCAGCATTTTTGCCTGTATTCACATTTGTATAAGCAAACTACTGCTGTTGGTAGAATCTCTAATTACAGGTAGAGATAGTTGAAGAATGAGATAGGGATGGTGTAGTTTCCATAGAAACTGCAGAGAGTCTTGTGTTCCCTCCCACTGAGAATCATTCTCAAGAGCCTGTCCTTCTTGTAAGATTAACAGCTGACCTCGTTGCCCTATTGCTTTGCTAACAGAAACACTCTAGCTTACTAATCCTTCATATTTTGAACCTGGAAAGAAAAAGCAACTTCTGTAGACGTTTTAAAATAAATATCTGAGTTTAAAATGAGTTACAGTAATCTATTTTACAGTATGCTGTTTTAAAATAGGAGTTCTCAAGCCATTTTATAAAGATTGTCTAGTTGCATGTTTTTCCTATTTTATAACCTTGCAGTGTTTCTATTGTTGAGGGTCTTTCTAATGATAGATGTGAACTTTTAAACTCCTGAGTGGCACCAGTAGGCTGAATGATGCCTAAGGAGCACTAGGAGTATTTGAGGCATTAGGAGAGGAGATAAAAAGAGAGGGAGAAGAAAGGCAGAGTAAGATGTATTGATCTGGGTAGCATAACATTTCTAAATGTCTGAGGAACACAGTGCCATCATACTTTTCCCTCTTGCAACAAAAATTTTATGTCCTCCTCACAACATTTGTTATGTAGCCCTGGAAACATTTCTATTGCTTTTCTCTGGAAGCTTTCTGGAATGGCAGATAACCAACCAATAAAATGTTTTCAGAGAAAAGTTGTCATCCTACTTTGTATAGGGAAGATTTCCTTGTTGTATTCCTATTTATATACTATGTTTGTTCTGTTTTAAAAATTAATTATTTATTATACCTTGCTATCTAATATGATGACCACTTCTTTTTTGAATTTTGGTTTATATTTTCTTTGCCAGTCGGCCTCAGAACACAAACTTATTTTGGGAATAATTATAAACAAAGTGATGAATTGTTAATATGTTAAAAAATGAGGACAACGTATAAACAATTTGGCTATAACATATTTATTTTACATGCTTTTGTATTTCGTACATCTAACTGCAATGTACTTAAGAATGACTGGTAGTTTCTAAGATTAATGAAGAAAATATTTTAATTAATGAAGAAAAAATTTTAAATTAAATAGCCATTAGAAAAAGTATATTTTGAGGTTTTCTTTAAGACATAGTCATAATCTGCTTTTTCTGGCACTTTTCAAATACTTATTCTCTGAGGAAATATTGTTATGAGTGATCTAAAGCTCACAGAAAATCTTAGTGGGGAAAATTAGAGAGACTGGATCAAAAATGGTATTAGATTTTTTTCTACTGCTGTACCTGAGAAGCAATACTGCTAACTGTTATTATGACAACTCTTAAATCAAGTTGCCTGCTTCGTAATCCCTACAGATTAGTGATGCTTGAGAAACTCAGTTCTAGTAAGATTGAAATTAATGTCATCCTTATGTGTTTACCATTTATTTCTGTCAGTTGATTCTTCAGTATACTCACTTATTTCTCATTTTTAGAATTGATATGTTCCAGGGTCTGCTTATTTACACTATTATTCTTGTTTATCTACAGGACCCAGGACCACCCCCACCTTCTCCATTACTAGGTTTGAAGCCACTGCAATTATTAGAAGTGAAAGCAAGGGGAAGATTTGGTTGTGTTTGGAAAGCCCAGTTGCTCAATGAATATGTTGCCGTTAAAATATTCCCAATACAGGTATGCAGTTATAAAGTTATATATAAAGCTGAAACCAACTAGGACATTATAACTCAGAAGCAGTCTAAACACATAGGACATATATTCCAAAGTGATAATGTGATAATACTGGGAAAAGCAGTTAGCCTTTTTATGTCTGCCTTCACATCTGAGAAATGGAATTATTAGTACAAAAACATGTTTGTTTGGAGTGGTAGAATTATATTAAATAAACATGGGTGATCTTTTGCCAATAAAAATTCTATAAAAATGCTAAGGATTCCAATTAAAAAACCCCATTGGTTAAATTTTAATATCCCTTACATTATCAAAAAAAGCAAACATAAAAGTGAAGAAGTAGCGTGTTTTGTTTTAGAATTGCTGTTTGGAGGTATGTGAACAGACTGATTTATTTTCATTCTACTTCGAGTGTTTATGTAATTATTTAAGTTTTTGTTTGGTGAATTTTCAGAGGCAGTGAATCAAGACTCCAAATAATTGGTTTACTATTGAGTTGTTTTTCTTTCAAAAATAGCTGGACTTTTCACAAAACCCTTATCAAGCTTTTACCCTTCTTTTGTTTTGTTGCATCAGTGGTGTAATTTGATGATGATTCCATTTTCCCTTGCTCTTGCTTTTGTACCCTTGTGGCTAATGCTATCCTTAGTACTTAAGCCCCAGGTTGGATTTGAGGATATAAGCTCTACTCCTACACCTAAGTTTTCCTTATTGCAAAGCTATCCTATAAGCAATTTGCCTTACTATAACTAGATTTTAGCCTTCTTACCTCTCCTAAAGCTTGTATTGTAGAATCTATGAAGAAGATTATTACTTTCATTGGTTATTTTTGTTAGTAATGCAGATCCTATAAATTACAATTTAGAACTCTAGAGTGTACAGTCTGTAATGCCAGGATTTATTTTTTAAAAAGTCAGAGAAGGGGCTAGGGTTGTGGTTCAGCAGTACAGTGTTCACCTAGCACATGCGAGGCCCTGGGTTTGATCCTCAGAACCACATAAGAATAAATATATAAAATAAAGGTATTTTAAAAAGTCAGGGAAAGTTTATTTTAATGTGTGAGGAATCTTAAAAATTACATGAACGTATTTGGATATTAAGAGTAGCATTTTATTGAATGCTCTTATGTCAGGTGTTATATATTACATATATGTATGTATATTATTAGTATGTACATGTAATGCCACAACACTATGAGACAGATACTGCAATCCCTGTTTTACTTAATGAGGAAATTGATTATATATATTGCCAAAGGTCAGTGGCAGATTCAGAATTTAAGTTTAGGTAGTTTGGAGCCAGAGGTTTCCTAATCCATATGCTTTGGTGCCTGTCTTTTCAGTGTCCTTTCATAGTGAAAAGAAACTAATCTTTTATAAGTAAAAATGTAGTAGACATGAATCATTTGCAGGCACAAATGAGTATATGGTGACTTTAAAGAATGCTACATAATATGTTAGTCGTTGAAAACAAAAATGTTTTCTGTTTGGACAGAGTAATTCCACCTGAATTGCATCTTTCAGAGAGATTATTTTGATTACTGACAGGAGCAGCTTCACACCATGATGAAATTACAGTGTAATACTTATAATAACTTGGAAGTAGAATGTGTTGCCATTGTAGTATGCAAAAGTGCAACATTTCTGATGAACTACTGTTCCTCTAGAAGCACAGAAAACGATGTTTTAAAGGATTAGGGTGGACAGGCGTTTAGTATGGAACTACCAGAACTCTGATAGTGTTAACTAATAGAACTTCCTTTCATTAAATGAAAGGTCAAAACAAAAGGTCTTTTCTACTTAAATACATTTTTTTTGTTTCTTTAGAACTTTTTAAGTAATTTATTAGATGTGATTTATTTAATATTTTGTTGTTGTTCTTACTATTCTTTCTTTTTAATCCTAGGATAAACAGTCATGGCAAAATGAATATGAAGTCTATAGTTTACCTGGAATGAAGCATGAAAACATATTACAGTTCATCGGTGCAGAAAAACGAGGCACCAGTGTTGATGTGGACCTTTGGCTAATAACAGCATTTCATGAAAAGGTAAAACTACCTAACACTTGAATTCAGTAAAATCAAGAGTTGGCCTACCTACCTGATGTTGACTACAAATCCCTCAGACCTATTTTTCAGTAGATAATATATTATATAGTTGATTATTACTTAACATAAAGTGCAAATTGCTCTTAAATAAAAATCCATTTTAAAACATAACTTATTTTAACAAAAGAATGAAGTAGCTTTTTTTGTAGCCTCTCTATTTGTAATACCAGTCTTTTGTCCCAGATTTCCTGTGCTGTCTGTAATTACCTCTCTTGCAAATACTTTAGTATAGGCAGTGCTTAGTAATTTTCATTTACTTGTTAATGACCTATTTTGATTTCATAAGCCATTTTCACTTTGAATTCTGTACCTTAAAACTCTTATTTAAAATCTATAATGACAAACCCAGAATCAGAAAATTTATATAATCTTTTAGGGTAATTATCACCAAAACACCCTTGTGTTTTTTTTCCCTCAATTTTTCAACTTCCAGAGATGTTTAAAAGTACCATTAATAAGGAAATTTCATTTTTGATACTTTTATCATTGTTAAGTATGTGGCTCTTATACCTTAATTCTTCACCATAATAGAGAAAGTTTTATTAGTGGTTGCTTGTATATTCTGATGTTTGTTATCCTAGTCCTTTTGTATAATATATTTAAAATTGCTATAATTTCACTTTAAAATTTTTTCTAGAACTTTAGATTTTCAGTATGTATGAAGAAAAACTTGGATTAATGTGAATTGGAAGGAAATTGGGACCATGTTTTTTGTATATTTTTATGTACTCAAAGGAAAGATACATTGTCTTACACTTATAGATAAAAAATTCCCGTGTACGTATGGCTTTTGTCAAGAGCTTAAGTTTTTTTTGTTTTTGTTTTTCTACCCTCCTTTCTTTAGGGCTCACTATCAGACTTTCTTAAGGCTAATGTGGTCTCTTGGAATGAACTGTGTCATATTGCAGAAACCATGGCTAGAGGGTTGGCATATTTACATGAGGATATACCTGGCCTCAAAGATGGCCACAAACCCGCAATATCTCACAGGTAGAGCAAAATTTATTTGTTTTTCCAGATGATTCAGAATATGTTTATGGTTTAATGAGCTTTTAAATCCTTGAGTAAAATTAATTTTTCCCTTAGTTATCCAGTCATGCCCTAAGAGGCAGATGATTTTCATTTATTTTTTTAAATTAGCTTTGATAATGGCTAGGAAGTATTTTGGAAAATGTATATATTAACATCATTAGTTAAGTTTAATTATCTCCGTATTTCTTAATTTAGTCTCATTTCTAAAACCATAGTTGAGAATGAAAGTATATTTTCTTAACTCAAAGGAAAAATAAATTTATTTTAATTCAAGTCAAGATATAAGGTGATTTTAAATATATTCAAGGGGATGTAAATGAAGGAAAGTCTTTTGAGTGTATCTTTTTGTTTTTCTTTTTTAATTAAATTTTTTTTTTTTTTTATTGTAGTACTGGGGAGTGAAATCCAGGTTCCAGGGGTACTTTACCACTGAACTACATCCCCAACCCTTTTTATTTTTTATTTTGAGACAGGATCTTGCTAAGTTGCCCAGATTAGCTTTGAACATGCAGTCCTCCTGCTTCAGCCTCCCAAGTCTTTGGTACTACCATGTCCAGCTCTTTGCTTATTTTTTGAATTATCTTATATTCTTTTTTTTTAGCTAAGGTCAAAGGAGACATCATTCAAACAATTGTCAGTGAGATGGTAATATCCAGACAGTTGTCATTGCTCAGAAGGCAAAATATTTTTCCTTAAAACATTGATTCAGTTTGCTATGTATTTAACTTCCTTCAACATGGGATTCAGTTTGTCATCTTGTATTCAATTTAACAGTGGTTGTTTTAAAAGTAGGCACTGACTGATTCATTTAACAAATATTTAGTTGATTATCACCAGGTGGTATTTTAGGTTACTGGGAGACATTATTTTAACCCTATGTCTTATATATAGATTCTGGTTTTGCAAACCTTAAATGACTTCTTCTTCTTCAGAAGAAGAAGTCATTTAAGGTTTGGCTTAATGGCTCCCTTTTCTTCTCACCTTCCTACATGCACTGTCTTCCATACAGGGAACGATTTAATCCTTTGGAGTCCCAAAGGTTATTAGGAGTAGGGGCCCTGAAAATCCTGAATTTCAAGCTGTTTTATGGAACATCCATATATACCTCTCCCTTTGCTGTTTCCTGTGACTGTACACATGCCATTTGTCATGGCAAAGATGTATTTAATTAGAGTAGAGCAATCTCTAGGATGAACTGGTTGAGGCAAGTGTGTAGAGGAAGACATCTTCCTATTTCAAAACTGTTACCCTTTTCAGAATACAGGATACAGCTAGAGTAGTATATGTTTATGATAAAATGTGTTATATATCCTAGAGATGTTAAATATCCTAGAGATATTTTTCTACAATTGGGTGTAAAATATAAGAACCACTAACTACACTAAGGGAGTATTCTAAAATATAGGTCTATACAGTTGACAAAAGGACACAATTTAGCTATTTTTTAAAAAATTCTTTAGTTTTTAAAAATTTTAGTTTTTTTGGAGTTTGTTACTATAAACTTTGAAATATTCTTAACCTCTTAAATCATAGCAATTTTATTATTGATATGTGAGAATGACATAGATAAAGTGTTTTTGGAATGGCATTTCTTTATAAAACTGCTTTATGGAGAGGATTTCTTCTTCAATCTGTGTTAGGAATAGGAGTTTTGTTACTTTACTCTTGTGCTGTATGGGGTCTCTGCTTAAGGTTCTTCTTTTCTCTTTTCCTTGCATGTCATATTTTAACTACTATTTTATAGCATAGATATTCTCCTTCTTTCCGATTATGAGCAAAAAATTTAAAAGATAACTTGTTGAAACTTAATTGTACTATCTTTATATTTGCAAGGGACATCAAAAGTAAAAATGTGCTGTTGAAAAACAATCTGACGGCTTGCATTGCTGACTTTGGATTGGCATTAAAATTTGAGGCTGGCAAGTCTGCAGGTGACACCCATGGACAGGTAAGGAAGGGTGGTAATTATAACATGTAACAAAAAATAAATATGTCTCATGTTTTCTTAGACTGGCATATCAAGATTGAATTGGTATAAATTGTTGTGGAGATTAAATTAGCATCCAATCAAAAGTTATATGTTACATTTTCTGAGGAAAATGTCATTTTCATATTGAGGTGGAGGACTCAGGTGGTTTAGAGTACTACTTCATAATATAACTCCTAGATGTTACAGGATTTTTTTTTTTTTAAAAAGTGGATCATGGAAGAACCCACCTTTTTTGATGGACCGCATTCTTAGGGATATCTTCTTATTAACTCAGTAGTTTTAATTCTTTTATTCTTTCACTGTCCTGTGGTATAGAAGAAAAATCAGCCATTATTCTTGCTTCAGTGTATTAAGATACCCTTCCCATTTTTGTATCCAACAATTTCTTGCTTTATTTTTTGTTTCTTGCTTTTCTTTATTGTTTCACTCACTTCTTAATCTACTTTCTGTGAATTCTCTCCAGAATACAAAGCCCTTGTATAGGCCTAAGTGAGGTACCTAATTAGTTAAAGTCTATACAACAAGAATTTGGCAGTGGAAACCTTATAGAAAGGCCAAAGAGAAAAGATTGTCTGTACATTTTATTCTCAGAAGCTGTGAGGCTAGGAAAGATGTTTTCACTCCTATAAGATAACCTTTTTTCAAGAAAACCAGTTTAACCTGATAGGTGACATTTCCTATGAAGCAAATGATTCATTGGCTTTGGTGTTAAATTTTGTTATACAATTTTTGGTCAGCTATTTATGAGCTTTATTTTTTTCAGCATATCCTCAAGTTTCTAAGAACGTAGTTGTAAACAGTCGTGGCACACAAATTTTGCCAATGTTGACTAACAATTAAAACATTTAGGGCAGTGGTCAGCAGTCACAGAACTCTACAGAAGTTGACACCAAATCTCTTTAGAAATGGAGACACTTTTGTGGCAAATACTACCAAGGTGGATGTTATGTAGAAAGCCTGGGGACAAACCTCTGTACTTTGTACTTCTTATGACTCACTGTCATAAGATGAACTTTTGGAAAGTTTCATCCTTGGTACCTCATAAACCCCTCTGGCATTTTTTCTGAGAAAAACTGGGGGACTCACTTATGTCAACTTTTAATTCCTTTGCAGTTAGGTCATATGGTTGGATAAAAATAACCAATTACTTATACCAGTTGATCCTTGACTTTAGATTTTATGTACCAGAAAATTGGAACACTATTTGAAGGTACTTGCATGTTATTGTAAATTTTATATATTGCAAATAAAGAACTCTGGGGAAAAATACGAGTTTTCATCTATTATCAATTTATAAAAGAGAATATTTTAGGCTAAAAATTTAGATAAGCCATGCTCTTATAACAAAAGAGAACTTCAGATGGCATACATTTATCTTTAAGAGAAAAAAGGAGGACAGAATGGGAGAAAATCTTTGCCAGCAACATTTTAAAAAGAGGATTAATATCCAGAATACATAAAGAACTCAAAATACTTCTCCTCCCTCAAAAAACCCCTACAACCCAATCAATAAATGAGCAAATGAACTAAATATACACTTCTCAAAATAAGAAATACATATGGCCAAGAAATATGTGAATAAAGATTCAATGTCTTTAGCAGTGGGAGAAATGTAAATAAAAACTATATTGAGATTTCATCTCCCTGCAGTTAGAATAGCGTTGTCAAGAATACAGATATTAATAAATGCTGGCAAGGATATGGAGGTATGAGGAGCCCTTATACACTGTTGGTAGGATTAGTGCAGCCACTGTGGAAATCACTATGGAGGTTTCTCAAAAACTAGAAATGGAACCACCATATGACCCAACAATACCACTTCTCAAGTATTTGTCTAAGAGAATTAAATACTATAGTGATCTATGCATACTTATGTTTATAGTAGTGCAATTCACAATAGCCAAATTATAGAACCAGCCTATGTACCCTTCAGCAGATGAACATATAAAGAACATGTGGCATACACACACACACACACACACACACACACACACAATAGAGTTTTAGTTAGCTATAAAGAATGGAATTATGTCATTTTCAGGAAAATGGATAGAACTTGAGAACATAATGTTAAGTAAAATAAGCCAAACTCAGAAATGTGTTTTTTTTTTTCCTCATACGTGGAAGCTAGAGAGAGAGAGAGAGAAAAAAGAAGAAAGTTGGGGAGGATCTCATGAAAATAGAAAGGAGACTATAGCATAGAGAAAGGGGAGCAGAGGAGGGGGGAGCAGGGGAGGGAGGAGGAGAGGGAAAGGGGAGGTACTGGGGAATGAAATTTATTATGTGTGCATATGTATGAAGATGTAATAGTGAATCCCACTGATATGTATAGTTATACTGCACCAATAATTTTTTTTTTAAGTAGGCTTTTGGGAGGTGTTAATTTGTAGTATAGTTATTCAGAAGAGGAAAAAAATTAAAAGCTACCTTTTCTTTCTTTAAAGTGTTCTCCTTATTAAATAAATTGAATATTCAAAACTTCAGAGTTTAGCGATCTGTCCTTATTTATTTATTTTTAACATCTGTGCTGTGTGTGTGTTTTTTTGTGTGTGTTATTGCATGTAACTCCCCAACTTCTAGTGTGGAATAGGAATCACAGTCACCTAAGGGTGGAGCTTTTTGAAAATAGCAATAGCTCAGCTGCTCAGTAGATCTACTAAAACTCAAGTATATTGTGGTCTACCTTATAAGACACAAAACTTTTTAAAATATCACATAAGAATGTTGTCAGGCACCAAATAGAGCTAGCTGTACTAGCTTAGTAACCATAGTGATAGCACTAAGAAATACCAAGTTGTTGGGCACAGGCTTGGTTAAGTATTTTTAAAACATTTTATAATATCTGTCATTGAAGCCCTCAAAAAAAGGGGTTTCTTAAAGATACTTTTCAAATATTTGCAAAGGTACAGTTGAAAACTATGCAGCTTTCTCTGTTCCATCCTTCTCCCATTGTTGTTCATTGTTCAATACCTTGTGATTACTTCTAGAAAGGGAAAAATTCTGAATCTTTACCAGAATAACATCTGTTGATATATTTTTTTAAGTATACTCACACATGATCTTACTATGTATATATGCTATAATTTGGTGTTCATAATTTAGTTGCTTTACCCTGATAATAGACCATATGTGGTTTTGATTCTTAAAAAAATGTAAAATGTTAGTTCATAAAGTTAATGAATGAGTACTGTTTGATTTCAAAATATTTTTCAGGTTGGTACCCGAAGGTATATGGCTCCAGAGGTATTAGAAGGTGCTATAAACTTCCAAAGGGATGCATTTTTGAGGATAGATATGTACGCCATGGGATTAGTCCTGTGGGAACTGGCTTCTCGCTGTACTGCTGCAGATGGTAAGGGAAAAAAGTATTTTGTTTTAAAAAGTACATATGCCACATTTATGAAGTGGATGGTTACATTCAAAGGTAATAAAGTACATTTCTGTTTTAATAACCAAGAGATGGTAGAGAATTCAGGAGGCAGGGAAGGAGAAAGGATGGGACAGGGAAGAAGGGAACTGGTCAGTGTTTGCTTCTTTACTGCTGCTAGATGTTTTGTTGGATACTTCACATACTTTTAGCTTATTTCCTAAAACCACTTTGGAGGTAGTTATTATCACAATTTTACAGGTGAGGAAATTGTTTCAAGGTAATTGATGAAACTTATATTTGTGATTCTGATCCAGTTGTAAAGAAAGAGCTGCTACTTCAGCTAGGTCATGTAGGTCCTGCTTGTCTGGTTCTCAAGTCAACTATTTTAGTAGGAGGACATGTATGTAAAGTGGGAGGGCCTTCTGACTGCCTTTCAAGACTCTGAGGCTGAGTCTGTTTAGCACTCAGGAAATGCCAGCGTATCGTTAACCATATTAAATTTTAGTTTTATCCTCTAAGACAGAACTGTGATCATGCTTTCACATGTACCACAGATAAAATTCTGCCCCCTAAAACATTGAAGGTTTGACCTGACATAGACATTAGTCATATTCTCTACCACAGCAGGGTGGCTCTAAAGGGTTTCTTATTCTTTGTTCTTGTTATTGAAAAGTTCATCTTTAAATCTTATAAGCATTAGGTATTTATTCATTGGTTATAAATCTGCATACCATATTTGTAATGTAAAAACTATAAAGTTCTACATATTTGATCTTTAGTGCTCCTTCATAAGGTCTGTACTCTGTCTCAAATATGTGGTAGTACTTTTTTTGGATAAGACAAACTTCCTGTTAAACTTCCAAACAAATTTAAATGAGCTTGATCTTTTTTTCTTTTAATTACCTAAAAACTTCTTCCAGGTGTCAAAAACCATAGAAAAAATATGTTGAATATTTCAAAAGGTATAACCAACTAAGAATATTTTACTTTCTAAATATTGTTAAAGGCTCTCGGTGTACAACAAACGTCCTCTGAAATGTGAAATTTGATTTAGGGGACTACACTTTTAAAGGGAACTGAAAAGTTCCCTTTAAACCAGCTAGCTCTGGTTGGTGCTTGACAACATTCTTATGTGATATTTTGAAAAGTTTTGTGACATATAGGGGTAGACCACAAGATACTTTGAGTTTTAGTAGATCTACTGAGCTGTTTAGAAATCTGTTCAGAAATGGACAGATCTATTTCTTTAGGATTGGGGTGGGTCCAAAACCTAAGAAAGGTTGAAGCAACTTGAGAATAACTTTTAGCTTTTAAGTGTATAAGAAAACACATAAGCTGTTTGTTTTGACTCAAAAGTAGAAGTAGTATTACATACAATTATTACATGCATTTGTGGAAATGGAAGTAGGTCAAGGAAAGATGTCATAGGAAAATACATTTTATAAGAACTTTAGTATGAATTTTTCATAGTAAACCATTGGATTGGGTGTCATAGGGGACATAAAGCCCAGTCTTCAAGTAATATACAGTTAAGGTAATAAAAAACATTCTGGACAATTAACTCTAAAGTAAATGAATTATCTAGCCCAGTGCCTGGTACCTAGACATTCAGTAAATGTTTTGAGATGAATGTAACTACAAGGCAGTGTTATGGTAGTTCATAGGGTGAAGAAGAGTCATCAGGGAGTATTTTATGGAAAAAGAAAAGGGTAAATGCCTTCTATTCTTAAATGCTTCATATGTGCAATGACACAATTAGAATCAGGTACTTCTGACTCTTAATAAGTCAGAAATTGGGGCCAAAGGGACATTGTGGGTGCTTTTAAATTTGTTGGTGACTAGTTGTTGATGGTTAAATTTGGTGATTTTTTTCCACATATAAATATGCGTACCAGACTCCTGGAAATCTTGTTAAAATTGAGATTCTGACTCAGTGGTCTGGGTTGAGGCCAGAGCATCCACATTTCTGAAAAGGCATCACCTAAGGCCAGTGGTGCTGACCTGTAGATGCAAGGTTGAACAGACATACCTTAGAACATCAGTACTGTCACTGGACTTGTTCAAGCAGAGACCAACTGTCCAGGCATCAAAGATTCTTGTTTGTGGAGACCTAATGACTTCTTGGTGATTCATTATATCTGCCCAGCAGTAATTGTGCTTTTTAGACTGCACAAGACTTGTATCTGTCTGGTCAATGAAATAGCTCAGTATTGACTGTCAAGAGGAGCTAATGTAGTGATAAAAAAGCAGACTTAGATGAATTCAAATTCCATGGGATAGCTGTGTGCCTTTGTGCAAATTTACATAAAAATTTCTGAACTTCCTATCTGCAAAATACAGATAGTGCACCTTCACCTTGTGAAGGCAAAACGGTGATAAATTATATATGTAATACAAGTTTCTGGTCAGGATAGCTGCTCATTGAATCTTAGTTATTATTAACTCTTATATTAGTTACTATTAACTCTTATATGAATAGGTAAAAGAAAGAATTATTGTTGAATACATTTTATCTGTGAAGGTACATTGACTTGTTGGGAACCCTGGTTAGAGATAGTTGTGACTTAAAAAATTTAACATAAAATGAATATTAAAATATTAAAGTTATTAAAAAATGTTAAAGTTATTGTGAGGAAAGGTAGAGAAGAGGTGTGACTTTGACGTGTTTTAGTTCCTCATAGGGGACATGTAGTGGGGGTTGAGGTTGCCACAGAATAAAGGTGGTTATAACACATTTAACCGAAAATCTTCAGAGGTGGAAACATCACTGCTAACCTTTCACTCTGAATTGCAAGAAGGAGTGGGTCCCTTAAAGAAGAGTGTAAGTGTAGTTGCTCTCTTGCTCTTACTGTCATTACAGCAGGTGGAATTGGAAAAAGATGATTCAGAATATATTTTAGAAAGTTTATACCAGTTTGGAAGTCAGAAAGATTTTAATTAAAATGACCACCCGTTTTTTGGTTTTACATTTCAGGACCTGTAGATGAGTACATGTTGCCATTTGAGGAGGAAATTGGCCAGCATCCATCTCTTGAAGATATGCAGGAAGTTGTTGTACATAAAAAAAAGAGGCCTGTTTTAAGAGATTATTGGCAGAAACATGCTGTAAGTTACTCAGCTTTTCATTTGAAATTTGAATAAAACATTTTTCAGAGGCATGATTTATTCTCTGCACATTTCTTGGAGGACTTTCTGGGAAGGTGATCTTCACACAGGATATTCCATACTACAGTGCAAAAGTCACTTTATCAGGGCTTTGTGTACTAACCAGGGAGATGGTAAAGTCACATAGCCTTACAAGGCTCATCTCTATAATTCTGTGCATGTATCTTCTATTTGGAAACCTTCTTTAAAAAAAGAATGACTGATTCTGGGCCTGTGGACAGCTATGTAACTTTGTTGATCACTACCTTTCATATGATGTCATTTTTAAATGTATTGAACAGCATCAATCCATCAAATCACTATGGGAGTTTTTTCAAAAGCCTTTTGATTTAGGCTTAGATTTTGAAGTTCATAAGAATACTTTAAAATTATAGATTAGGAGGTTGGGATTATAGCTCAGTGGTAGAGTGCATGCATGAGGCACTGGGTTTGATCCTTAGCACACATAAAAATAAGTAAATAAAATAAAAATATTTTGAAAAAGAAATAAACTCATCTGTCATTAAAAAATTATAGATTAGGCAGAAGATGGTACAGTGTATTATTGCCTTGATTGTTTTGGTCCAAGTATAATTAGAAATGTGGATAAAGCCAGGTAGAGATCCTGAAGGATCACCTTCTAATTTTGTATTAAATTTCAAGATGGAAATGCTGATATTAGCTAAGAAAAAGATGAAAAATAGTATAACCTCCATTACCCTTGCTTTTGAGTGTAGTTCAAGGTTGCATTGAAATGATCTGGTTTATGAAAAATGGATAGGAATTTTTGGAATTAAAAAATATTCCTGTTGTAGTAGTGTCCAGTACTTAAATATTTTCTTCTTTGTGCTTCTCTTTCATGGACTTGCATATCATCAGTAAAAAAATGAATGTTAAATTATATCATACTTTGGTAATCTTGAAATTTCCTTGGCCTACAAAAAGCAGTTCATGAAAATTTTACTCTAATTTCTAAAACCATTGTTGTGGTGTTTGACCATGTTTTTCTCCTCTTAGGGAATGGCGATGCTCTGTGAAACGATAGAAGAATGTTGGGATCATGATGCAGAAGCCAGGTTATCAGCAGGATGTGTAGGTGAAAGAATTACCCAGATGCAGAGACTCACAAATATCATTACTACAGAGGACATTGTAACAGTGGTCACGATGGTGACAAATGTTGACTTTCCTCCC
Source organism: Urocitellus parryii (assembly GCF_045843805.1). Lineage (NCBI taxonomy): Eukaryota > Metazoa > Chordata > Mammalia > Rodentia > Sciuridae > Urocitellus > Urocitellus parryii. Next base: position 203,359,928 of record NC_135531.1, read on the forward strand.
AAAGAATCTAGTCTATGATGGTTGCATCATCTGTACACACTGAGCAATGGGACTCTGAACTGGAGCTGCTAAGCTAACAAACTGCTTACAGTTTTATTTTCTGTGTGAAATGAGTAGGATGCCTCCTGGAAATATAAGAAAGCAGCCCCTTGTTGAAAAATGTGGCTCTGGGAGACTACTGCATTGCCTGTAGCACAGACGTGAAGGACATGAGGCTAAGAGAAAAATTGCAAACTCTATAAAGAAACTTTTGAGAAAATGTACATGAAGAATGTGGCCCTCTCCAAATCAAGGATCTTTTGGACCTGGCTAATCAAGTGTTGAAAACTGACATCAGATTTCTTAATGTCTGTCAGAAGACACTAATTCCTTAAATGAACTACTGCTATTTTTTTTAAATCAAAAACTTTTCATTTCAGATTTTAAAAAGGGTAACTTGTTTTTATTGCATTTGCTGTTGTTGTTTCTATAAATGACTATTGTAATGCCAATATGACACAGCTTGTGAATGTTTAGTGTGCTGCTGTTCTGTGTACATAAACAAAGTCATCAAAGTGGGGTACAGTAAAGAGGCTTCCAAGCATTACTTTAACCTCCCTCTCAACAAGGTATACCTCAGTTCCACGGTTGCTAAATTATAAAATTGAAAACACTAACAAAATTTGAATAATAAATCGATCCATGTTTTGTAACAAGGTATCACAAATTCACTGTGTTATTTAAGAAAAAAAAAAAAGTAAGCTGTGCTTAGTGCCAATAGTAAGTGGCCATTCGTAAAACAGTGTTTTAGCTTTTCTTGTGCTGGCTTGTAACTTAGGGAAAAGTGTTTTTTGAAATGAAAAAAAATGGTGTCATTTTCCCCTTACCGTATTTTAAAGCTTCATCTTATATCCATATCCCAAAATATTGCATTCATACCTAAGTATTTTTTTTTAAAGGTGTGCTGTGTTTGGGGAATGAGTATTTGAAAAATTTAAAGCATGATTTAAATTTTTTTAAATGAGCTGTGACACTGGAAAGCTCTTTTTATCTTTTAAAAGTCTTTTGTTTTTTCCTATTTATATATGTAAAACTGTAGTGTTTTTCTTTTCACCAAAACAGTGTGTGGGATATTTTTTATCACTGTCTTAGGACCACCTCAGGAAGTGTCATTACCCAGAATTCCTCACTCTCTGCTTTGAGACTTGTAACTTTTATCACTTCTGCTTGGTGCCATCTTGTCAGAGTAATATTTGATGTCTGTGATATGTAAAGAATTATCTTAGGACAGAGATATTAATTAACTTTAAGCACAGATTTCAGATGTTACTGCTTTAAAACCAATCAGGGATAACAAAGTTATAACTTAAAAATATGCAATGACATTTAGAGGTAACCAGTGTTGATGTAGGTAACATAGCTTAGCCTCCTCCCCCAAATTGCTTTTACAACTAACTTGGATATTAATTTAGGATAGTTCATGCCTTATCCTTGCTAAGAAAATGGAATTGATGGTAGGTAGGTGCCAAAGTGCTTTTTCAAACAATACTGTATTGGAGTATAATTGGATGCTTCTTAAAACTTACTTATATAGGCCAAAGTAAAACATTAAATTTCCTGAATTTCTAGATTACTAGCCAAGAAATAGCCAGGATTATGCTATACTTTTTGTCAGATCATTTTGAAATCCACACATAAACTTTAAAAACAGATTTTTTTTACATGTCACTATCAGGAGCTTACTGTGAATACATTATCTTCAAATGGTTATTTAACCACACAGTACACTACATTTTACATGTAAAATGCACTTAATCTCTGGGAAGAATAAATTATTATTTATACACAAAACATAGGCCAACAGACTCTAAACAGGGAGGAAAAGGAGAGTAATAGCATTCTTGTCTGTGTGCCACATCCCATACAGATCTGTTTATGTTTTTATATCGTGTGTGTACCCAAGGTCTCACTGTATTCCTAAGAATTCCCATTTCAGTGTTTACCATTTCAAAAAGTACTTGGCCCCTCTCAAATTCTTGACTTGGGTTTTCTTCCATCTGGAAACTAAACAAGGAGAAAATATGGAAAATGTGCAATCAAGAAAACAGTTAAAGACAGATTTCTACCTGTTGTAAGCATTTAACCCTTTTAAAACTTTTTTTAAAAAAAGGGATAATATGAATGTTTGGCTTATGAGAATACTAGAGATAAATTTTATAAGACCAGTTATTCACAATATAAAACATTTTGTCTTCATGTTACATTTTTATTTTAAAACAAATTCTGGGTATTGTGCTTAAGTCTAACCAATTTTAAAACTTGTATCCGTCTGAAAATATATATTTAGAAAATCTTTTTATAAGCAGTAAAGAATGTTCCAGTGACTGCTTGTCCTGATACGTAATCTTACTAAAACTTTCTTTTTGCAGGGCATTGGTTTATAATCAGTGTAGAGGGGGCAAGTTAAAATTTAAGCTAGGGATACTGGAAAAAAGATCAAAGGATGAAAAAATGGTGATTTATTTGGGGGCCAACTAAGACCCCCCCCACACTCCCCAATAACTTTTCCTCGTGTGTATGGTGCTCCTCATGATGTCTTGTTCTTTGCCTTTCTGATACCTATCAGAAGTGCTGCTCTCACTCACTTTCCACCTTACCCAGATTTCCCTTGTAAGAAATCCTTTATGATTAACTGCCATAGGACTGATGGATTAACCAGTGTTTGGCTTTATTTGAAGTCTATGCCCTGCAGAGATCTTGTATGTATTTTAGATGCTAGGAAGTTTTTAGCATGTGATATGTGATTCCTGTTTGGATGTTTTTATTACAGGTACCTTGTGAATTCCAGAAAAGAGACTGTGCCTCACAAGTGTTGGTCCCATGACCTTGCACTATCTTTCATGGTGACCTTTTGAAAATACAATCAGGAAAAACACCAACACCTTTGGAATTTAGGAATAGAATCATAATCACAAAATTAAAGACTCTCTTTTGCCCCTTTCCTTGCCCCTGACCAACAACTACATTTAAGTAAAATGTAGATGGTTTGGAAAAACTGGTCAGATGGTAGTTTAGTGGAATAAACTGATTACTGTTTTTTAAAAAATGCTTCATGATAGATATTTTCCAGTTTGTCTTTTTTACTTTTTGAAAAATTACTTTTTAGGAACATTTGGTATAATGTGCATAAAATAATTTAAAATTTTTGGGCAAAATGATACAAGTAGCATCTTGATTGAACATCATTTACCTCAGATATTCAACCAGCAGTACGTTTTTTATGCAGTCTCAACCCATATCCCTATTTGTTACCTCTCAAAATATCGGTGAGCAATTATTTTAGCTTTACTCTGTATTTCTTGTCAGTGTTTTGGGCACAGGTTGTTGTACTACTGTCAAATCATACTTGCTATTTTTTTCTGCAAGTATTTATTTAACAGAAAGTTAAAAACAACATACACGCAAACCCTCCTCCCCCAGTAAAACCCCATCTTGGTTAAGTGATTGTTAAATATTGTAAAAATAAAATGTATGCTATCCCCATTCAATCCCCAAGTTAAATAAAAAAGTGAATATGGTATGATTTGCATATGCAGTTTTTCTTTAGCTATGTTTTTAAAGAGGGGAATGGTAGCTTTGTAATTTATTGTGAGGCTTCCGCATTAAGAATTTAAGAATGGGGATAGTGGTGAAAGGAGGTTTGTAGCATTCTCCTCCTTTATCTAAACAGACTGTATTTGCACCCAAGTATATATGGTGGACCTGCCAGCATTAGGCAGCCAGAGGCCTGTTGGCATTGTATAACAGTTCATTCCAACAGATTATCAGTTTTTTTTTTTTTTTTTAGGATAAAAAGGAAGGAAGGAAAGGGCAGCACTTTGGTAATGGTGGTTTGACAGAAATTGCAGTGCCTTCTAAACCAAATGAAAATGCAAACCATGGTGGGATGTGCATGAATTCTCTTAAAAGACTGAACTTTCCAAAGCATGCTCTTCCAAAAACTGAATCTTCAGGAACCCGATATTATTCTTTTGACACAAATGGCATTACAATAAAAATTTAGATAACATGGGTTTTAATTTCTTACTAACCCAGGCATACATTTGAATCAGGTCTTTGAAAAAGGTTTTTTTGGTGGGCCACTTGGGAAGGAATATAATAAGTTAATATTGCTCTGAAATAAAACTCTTCATTTGCTTTTCAGTCTGATGATTGAGGGAAGTTTTGAGTTTTGTTTTTGCTATAATTCCTCCTAAAAAATAATGTAGGTATCTTTAAGCTATGCTTCTAAGTTTTACATTGTTTTTAAAAAATTGTTTTTTTTTAAACTAGAGCTTTTCAGATTTGGTTTTTGTTTAACTTAGTTAACCAGTTTATGAAATCAAGTTTCCCCACAAAAATGCCTTTGAGATGTAGCCATATCACTTGTACAATATTTCTGCTAGTCCCCCTGCCATTTGCTTTTAACTGTCATATTTTACTATAATCACTTATTTCCTCTTAGTTTTTAACTCATGTACCTTGTTGTTGATGGATCTTCTGTAGTTTTTACACAGCCAGGAAAGCACATGAGGGCTCTCAGCTTTCAAGTGGCATGAAAACCTAATAAAAATTAGGAATGCTCACATCATTTCATTAGGCTCACTCTTTAAGGTGGAAATACTTTCTTCACATAGTTCAGAAAAATTTTCAAAGGGAAAAATAAAGCTTAAAATTCTTCCCTCTAGTAATAATAGTAATGCTACTGTTTTAAGTATTTTGGCAAATGAGCTAGAAATTCATGGACTATGGCACAGAAGTAGTATGCATGCCTTGTCTTAATGAGACATTGCTGAAAAGTAAAGGAGAAGATTTAAAGGGCTTATTTTTTTGGGGGGAAGGAAAGTGTATGCAAAAGAATGGGTTGTAACTATTGGAAGTGCTAACTTTTATCCACAAAAATTATATATTCCACTCTTGAGACTTCCTAAAACCCAGGGGAATTGTTCATTAGAGCATACTTTTAACAACTGGTTAAGGAACCCACTGTAACATGGGCTCTGGTGTCAAATCAACATCTGAGTTGAAATCCAGGAAGGTCTGTTGGTCATTCCCAACCTGTATGATTCTGGACACTGCCACTATTCTGTCACTTTCCTTATCTGTAAATAACAGTACCTAAATCCTATAGGGCTTCTGACAGTTAAATGGTTATACATTGCACAAGGACAGGGAATGTCTTACAAACATTTTCCTATGACATGATATGTAAGTAAATACTTTTTGAACAAAGGAAGTTACTATTACTTCTTGAGTGCTTATTACATTTCATTTTAAACATAAATCTGTGTTAGTTCCTGGATTCTTGAATCTATAAAGCAATCCTTTAACTGACATTCTTACTTTTTGAAATAAATATTCAGCTAATGCTGTCCAACACTGTCCAATATCTGTAAGAATAATTTTCCAGGAATCTCTGACATTACTTGTTCAACAGGCAAATTCTGATCCTCTTTGACTAAGGCACGTCTAAGAATGTACATCTAAAAAAAATCCTACAAGGGATTCTGATGTAGATGGTCAAAGTACCACATTTTTAGAAGTTGAGAAAAGAAATAGTCAAGTTCCTAGGCCTTTTTCTTCCAAGTGAACCACCCTCTGGCTAACCTTGTCAATTTCCTGAAGTAGAGGATCTGAGGTCTGGATAGAATCCCAAATTTACACATGTACAGAAATTTTTAAAAATATGCAATACCACTACTGGAACCAAAAGGCGATCACATTTATTTATTTATCAATTCTTATGTTTCTTTACTGATTTTTAAGATTTGTAAAAATATCAGGATGCTTGGCAGGAACGAACTCTTCAAATGGACCACACAGACGCTTAACAAGTGTTAAATAACCACCTGATTCAATCCTTAGAGCAGCCACATTTTATTCTTTTGAACTGCTTATAGGACAATCTAAATTGATCCCTGGAATTACAAATGACAAAAATACTCATGATTCAAAGGCAAGATACAGAGCTAAGACATCACACGTTCAACAGTTGTTCATAAATACAAAAATTTTTATAAATATAAAGGAATATAATAACATTTCTTGTACAAGGACAACAGCTTTTAGTTCTTTGGAGATGTATGCCTGAAATGCTGAAAGCCATGTTCATAACCAGCTTAATGAGGATGTTGCCCACTGCCTAACATCTGTAGGACAGTTGGGGTATTTCTGCAGAGCATTCATAATTTGAGTATTATCCAAAAGCAGTTTCATCAGCTGGTACTCTCTCTGTGAATTTACTGAAGTTCTTTCCATAGGCTTTATTAATTCTAATTGTTGTAAGTGTTCAAATGCCTGAAAGATGAAACAAATAGTTGAGGTTGAACAAGGGAAAAAAGTAGCAAAGTTAGCCCAGAAAATAGGGTCATGGAATTGAGTGCCCCCCCCCCCAAAAAAGCCCAACAACAACAAAAAAACCCCAGCACAATAGGAATCAAAGGATTAACAAAAAACAAAGCTTTTATCAACCCCATAAAAACTTCATATTATGTAAAAACAGTGTCAGTGCAGTTATCTGTTCCTAAAGTGTTGAATATAAACAAGGCAAATTTTAACTCAGTCTTTATAACAAGATCTTGTTCTTCCTTCTACACCATAGTTCCTTCTGTACATCTTTTTTGGTGCTAGAGATTGAACACAGGGCCTCATGCATGCTAAGTACCCACTCTATCCTTGAGATACATCCAGGGCCCTTCCTGTGGCATTTTAATTAACAAGGGTTTCTAGTTTTCTTCTCTATAGAAGTGTAAGAATATGATAAGACTTGATTACCTGGTTACTCAAATTTGCATTTTTTTAAATTCCTGCCATCTGTAAGACTTTGCTGTATAAAAGTTAAGCACAGCTGTAATAAAGATGGAGGGAGGAAATTCCTGTGAGTATATACTAAGATTATTTAGGTGATCCTTTAGTTTAGATTCTGCAGAATGGTACAGACATGGACATTCTTTGAAGAGTACCACTGAGACTGTCAAACCTGTCAACAAGTTCTGTTCCATGTTCATCTTCCTGACCCTTTTTTCAAAAAATTTTTTAGTTGTAGTTGGACACAATACCTTTATTTTTTATTTATTTATATGTGGTGCTGAGGCTCAAACCCAGGGTAGGTGAACACTCTACTGCTGAGCCACAACTCCAGACCCATCTTCCTGACCTTAATAGAGCCCTTCACTGTTTCCTTCTTCTTGCTTCTAATATTCACATATTACTGTCTCTTCTAAACTTGATGTTTTAGATATTAGGGTATTAAAAAAATCATTGAATTGGGCTGAGGATGTGGCTCAAGTGGTAGCGCGCTTGCCTGGCATGCATGCGGCCCGGGTTCGATCCTCAGCACCACATACAAACAAAGATGTTGTGTCCGCAGAAAACTAAAAAATAAATATTAAAAAAACAATTCTCTCTCTCTCTCTCTTTAAAAAAAAAAACACTGAATCATGTTGTACTAATCATTAAATACACTGAATTAGATTCTTGAGCATTATATCCTTACAGTTCATTGTGAAAAAATCAGGAATATACTCTATCATAAAATTCTTCTGATGAAAAGAGAAAAAAAGAGACCTTTTATTTCTGAAAATGAGAAAATACTGGATGTTGCAGATGTTGAGACTGAACAAAACTGAAATTTACCATATTTCTATGCAGTAAAATACAACCTTATTTGAAATATAGAACGGAGCTGCTGGATATTATTCGTAAGAATTCAAATGCTCAGGTAACATTACTACATTTCACAATTCTCATAACCATGACTATTGGATATGGAGTTAGGAGAAAAAAATCTGGTCTTGCAGCATGCTAAATACTTTTCTTCTTTCAATGAAGAAATGACGAGGCTCTATATTCAACTTTTATTAGACAAAAAAAATGTAGGGGTCCAGTGTTTAAAAAAGAAAAAAAATTCATTAAATTTAAATTTGAAACCTGTTTAGACAACTGTTTCTAACAATCTCAAAGTTTAAATCTACTTTTTAAAGCTATAATGAATTTAAACAAGTTTCTAATAAGTATTTAGTAAACTGTGAACTGCTATAATTATGTGCAAAACACACCAAATTCCAAATATGAGACAAAAAAATACTGCATTAAAAGTTTCCTATTTGATTAAAGAGTTTGAAATATTTTTAATATATGGGATAATTATATTATTAAAGTTATTTCACCTTTTATTTCCTGTGGCAACTAGAAAATCCTAGTCCACATCTTTCTAGTGGACATCATGAAATAATGAAGCCTTTGAGTTTTAAACTCGTGCCTCACCTACTACCTAAATAAAACTTTGTATATGTGCCCACCAACTAACAGGATTTTGTCCATTAAGTTTCTTAATGGCATTAGTCTGCATTTTTGTCTCCTTATACTGCTGAAAGTATAAAGCCAACTCAGGTTGGAAAAGGACAGGATTACTATATTTGATATGTTTTGATAGACTATAATAAACAGCTCCTTGGTAGAATGCAAATACTAACAACAGACAGCAGAGGGCAGCACAGTCCAACAAACTGTCAAACTGCTGCCTTCAGAATGACTTGAAAGTTCATTTCATTTCTGGATAATTTTTGTCTGAAAAAAATTCCTACAGTAAGTACCTAAAATTTAAAACTCAAAAGTGAAACCTTGATCTATATAATCAAACTGTATCTAAAAAAGGTACCTGTCTGCAAGAAAACAACAGTAAACCAAATCTTACCTTCATGACAACAGGTTTCTCAAAATTATACACAGAATGGGCCTTTCTTTGAACAAACTTCTGAAATTCTGGAGAGAGCGCAAAGACAACATTAATATCTTCAAATAAGCATCAGGGGAAAATCAGAAAGAAACTACCAAAGTCTCATCTCACCATTATAGACCATTTGAAAATTAAAGGGCTCCTCTTCATAGATATCATTTAAATGTTTCATTGCTATTATAAGACAGATTTCTAAGACTGATAGACCTGTAATAGAAAAAGAGAAACATACCAAAAAATGTAGTTCAATGATATATAAGATTGAGACACCTGTCTCCAAAGAGTAAATAAAGTGAAACATCATGGTTTTGAAGGATGGAGGAGGGAGAGGTCATTTTCTAACTTTAAATGTGTTTCATTCACTATTATCTATGTAAATTTAAGCAAATCATTTTACCTGATATATTTTTATTTGCATTTGCAAAGTAAGAATCTTTCTAAACTTAGAGCTACCATAAAGAGATCAAGCACTCACAGTAAAACAACAATGAGAAACTATGATTATTATGAAATTTCAAATCACAAAAGGACCTTGAATGAGATTTACTCAGAGAATCCCCAAACTCCTGGAAACTATTCAAAATTGTGTGTGTATCCTTCCCTCCCCCAGAGAGAATGCTCACTGCATTTATAAAAGGGATAATAAACAAATGATTTCAATGCTAATAAAGGGTCTTCAACAGCAATTAGTGATTTGAGAACCTCAGTAATACAGTATTATCTGGATTTTCAGTGGACAAGGGAGGCAGAGTCAAGTTTCCTTCACTTTAAATAAAAGTGATAATAACCTTGTAAAGGATTAAGTTAAAGGCTGTCTGGATTTTAAAGTATTTATAAATAAAGTGCTGTGAACAATGTCAATGATAATTTTGAAAAATACATACTTAAACACACAAACTTTAAAAAACTACAAAAAACCCAAATGATTATAAAGCACGCTTCTCACCATGCACAATATTTGCTTTAGAATCCATGCTACAAAGCTGGTTTGCCTCCATGAAATCTGCTGCAGTCAAAAATGGATGTGATACTGTTACTCGACTTAAAGCCAGCATCTAGGGAAATATGAATCGGACAACCAACTACTTCAGCAGTTTGAGGATATCACTGAACAAGGCTGCTAAATTTGTAGTTTATTCTTATGGGCGAGTAGATATGAATACCTGGAACAAGTATTCTCAAATTTAGCTCTATTAAAATATAGTATTTCAATTAATGACATACAACTTTATAAACAAAAAGCATAACAAATTGCTGCATTCTGCTATCACCTCCCACTTATCATAATGACTTACTCTTCAAAAGAAGACACTTAAAAAGCGGAGTCCAATTCTCATGTACTTTTTGTTTACTTTCCCAAAACCTAACACAAATCCTGAACTAACGATCCCCTTCAAACACCTACTTTTTTTTCTGTAAATACTTGTTTTTCTTATAAAAGTTTAGATATTTAGGGATGGGAGATTTAGCAAATAAAAATCCACACACAATATAGTTTGGTATAGTGGCACCTGCCAGTAATCCCAGTGACTCTGGAGGCCAAGGGCAGAAGGATTGCAAGTTTTAAGGCAGCTTGGGTAACACAGACCATTTCTCAAAATAAAACATAAGAAGGATTAAGGATGCAGCTCAGTGCTTGAGCATCCTGTTTAATCTCCAATACTGCAAAAAGAAACAAAGAAAGAAAACTACAACCTAAAGTTAATAGTATGTACCATACAATATATCAGACACCTCCATTGTCAGTAGGGTACAAGTATTTTAGTTTAAACAGAGATCAGCAATCCTTGGAGTTCATTCTCCTACTGGGTACAGCCTGGGCCACCAATATCTCCCTCCCTTTCTCTTTTATATGAAATATTTATATGAAATATTATTTATATGAAATATTTATTTCATTTTAACAAAGGACTATACCCAAAGGACTTAAAAACACCATACTACAGGGACACAGCCACATCAATGTTTATAGCAGCACAATTCACAATAGCTAAACTGTGGAACCAACCTAGATGCCCTTCAAAAGATGAGTGGATTAAAAAATGTGGCATATATATACACAATGGAATATTACTCAGCAATAAAAGAGAATAAAAGCATGGCATTTGCAGGTAAATGGATGGCATCAGAGAAGATAATGCTAAGTGAAATTAGCCAATCCCAAAAAACCAAATGCTGAATGTTTTCTCTGATATAAGGAGAATGATTCATAGTGGGGTAGGGAGGGGGAGCATGGGAGGAATAGATGAACTCTAGATAGGGCAGAGGGATGGGAAAGGAAGGGAGGGGCCATGGGGTTAGAAATGATGGTGGAATGTAATGGACATTATTATCCAAAGTACATGTATGAAGACACAAATTGGTGTGAATATACTTTGTATATTGTATATGAAAAATTGTGCTCTCATTATATAGAGAATGTAATGCATTCTGTTGTCATATATAATTAAAAAATAAAAAATTTAAAAAATCACATTCAAAAAAATAAAAAACAATACCATTACTTGCTTATTTTTATGTGGTGCTAAGGATTGAACCCACTGCCTTATATGTGCTAGGCAAGCACTCTACCCCTGAAATATGTTCTTAATATACAAAGAGACAACAGAGAATAACGTAATACTTAAGACTACCCTGCCTCCTCCTGATTGGACTCTCTACTCTTTACCACATAAAATAACCATGCATATCTTTATATTCATACTCTATGTATATGTATTCCCTAGACAAGAGTAATTTTCAAATTTTATGCAAATACTATGTAGTCTCACAACTCATTTTTCAATGAACATTTAACTATGAAAATTTATCCATGTCGAGGTGTTAATTCTAATCATTTTTCTGTGTATTCCATTGTATATACCCACAATTATTCATTTTCTATTGACGAAACTCACCAGATTGGCAAAAAAAAGAGTAAGTTTACTTGTAGCCTTTACCTGCATTTCCCTGGTTACTGGAGACATAAATCCATAATACAAAAATAGCTTGCAGAGTTAAGACAGAGATAATCACTAAAAGGATGATCTAAGCATATCAGAAGTACCTCACTATTAATTACTATGAATGAAAAAGAGACAACAGGAAACTTGCAGATAATGGTTGTTCATGTTGACAATATTGAGGCAGAAATCAATCTATATCTAATACCTACCTATCTACATGCCACACATTTCTTCATAATAGGCCTATTGCTAAAAATGACAGGGGGATAGAACAATGAGAGGGAAAGTTTATAGGAAAAAAGAGAAGTTTTATGAATAAAAACAAAAATGAGAAAAGAGAAATGATAAACAAACATGGCAGAACCATATAATAAAAAGCTTGTAGCCAGAGAGCCTTGGGTTAAGTTCTGGCTTTGCCATCTACTAGCTGTGGGCAAGTTATTTAAAGAACCTCAATTTCTTTAAAGACAAAAATAAACACCTAAGTATAAAAAAAGTAAGATTATTATAAAATTTAGAAATAATGTAGGAAAAGCAACAGTATTACTTGGTAGATGTGCTAACCAATAAATGATGGTTGCTATTATTATTATTACTATTCTACTACTATTAAAAGTGACCAAGAAAATAATTTTCTCCTTAAAAGGTATCTGCCACAGACAATTTTCTAAATAGCAGAGTAATAACAAATACTCTTAGTGAAAGAAGTTCTTTAACTTTCAGGACAATTAAGTATTTGTGCACTGATGTTAAGACACAATACATCTTAGTGAAAGACCATGACCAAATGGAACTTATTCCAGGCATGCAAACTGGTCCAACATAAAACAAACAAACAAACAAACAAAAACAAAAACAAATCCACCCCAAAACAAAAATAAAAAACAACACAATCGAATGTATCAACAGCTAAAGAGAAACTGCATGATCATTCATTATCACCCAATCTAGCATTTGACAAAAATCCAAGACCCAGTCATAATAAATTCTTAGCATAATTAATTTAGAATAATTAATTTGATAATGAGCATGTACTAAAAAACTATAGATAACATCACATGACTGGGAATATGGAAGGATGTCTAGTCTTAACACTCTTACTCAACATAGTGGTAGGAGTTCTAACAACAGCAATATGGCAAGAAAAGAAAAACCACACAGATTAAATAGGAAAATAAAACTGAATCTATTTATGGAAAGCTATTGTCTGCATAGGAAATCCCAAGGTATCATTTTTTAAAAACTCCTAAAATAAGCTAGGCTTAGCAAGACCACATTGATATGTGTGTACATTTTTGTACACTAATGGTAAACACACATGCTAAAACCAAAATTTAAATCCATCATTTATGACTGCTCCAAAGAAAAGAACATACTTAGGCATTAAATGCTTTAAATATGTATAGGATTTGTTTTGTGCAATTAGAAAATGCTGATTTGAGTAATAAAAAAATACAATAAAATAAAAACCACATTCAGGGACTAGAACACTATAGTAAAAATGTCAATTGTCCAAAAATTTATAGATTTAACCACGCCCCATCTAAACTTAAATCACAATTCTCATACACTGCTGGTAGAATGTGAACTAAACAGCCTTTATGAAAACCAGTATGGAGGTACTTCATATCATTAAAAATACTATATGATCTAGCAATTCCACTACTAGGTATATGTTCAAAGGAAATGAACTCAGCATAGGACATCTGAATTTCTATCAATATTTCAGCATGTTCACAGTAGCCAAGAAATGCAAACAACCTAAAAGTGTCCACCAATTGTTGAATGTATACAGAAAATGTGTTGAATGCATACCTACACGTAGTGGAGATTATAATCAGTCATAACTGGAACTGGAGATGACTAGGTTAAATAAGACAGGAAGAATCTTACTCCTTTGGAATGTAATAAAGTTGATCTTACAGAAGTGTAGAGTAAAATGGTGGTTACCAGAGACAATGAAAAGAAGGGGGAGGTAAAGAGGGAAAAAAGTTGTTTTTGGATACTAAGTTACAGTTAAATAAAAGCAAAAAGCTCTGGTGTGCCACTGCACTGTAGAGTGACTACAGATAACAATGGTTTGTACTTTCAAAAAGCTGGAAGATGGATTTTAAAAGTTTTTATCAAAATGATAACTGAGGAGATTAACGAGGATTGTAACATGACACAATTTATATACATGTCAAAACATTACAAGATAACTTATATATCAGTTAAAACAATAAAAAGCCCACAAACCAGTAGTGTATGTAAGGACCGCAGGTTTTTGCTGATATTAAAATGCTTTTGTAGAACTTCTCTCACACTTGTATCTTCTGAAAGACACTACAGAAAAAAATATTAAAATTAAGTAATGATGCAGTCTTAAATCTAATATAATCATTTGCCTCATTTATTTACGTAACTTAGTACAATCTAAATCAAACTTCAATCCTACTGATATTCTTCCTCCTAGAAATCAATATACAAAAGAAGAAAACAATCCTTCCTTTCCCCCATCCCCAAATTCTAATCTAATAAGGGGAACTATACTAGTCATACTAGAGAATAACAGTTATTGTTTTTGGGAAAACAAGGAAAAGTATTATAAGAATGCTTAAGTCAACACACAAGAACATAAAGGAAAGAGAAGTCCAGGGATAGCATTAGTAATAGAGAAAGATTATTATTTGCAAACAGATAGTATGGAAAAACAAAGGAAGAAAATCTAATTAGAAGCAACTGCAATTGCTCATACCTGAGGTACAGATGGTGTGAAGAAAAGAGAGAATTAGGACATTGCCAGAAGAATATAAGATGGAGAATCAACTGATGAGAAGGAAAGGGTTAAAGGAGCTAAGAAAAAAAATCAAAGATGAACTATGGGGGACAGAAATGTCTGTGAATATAGTGGAATGTACTCAACTTAAGTAGAAGATGGAAAAGAGAACACAAAAGTAAGATACATTCTAAGAAGTGGAAAAGAATCCAGAAAAACAGTGATCTGGAAAGAAAACTTTAAGAGGGAAGTGGTGATTCACAATGTAAACAAACTGAGTTATATTTTGAGGGCAGGCTAATGGCTTTAGAAATGTGGAAACCAATAGTGCCCTTTGACAAGGCACTTAAAAGGAGCCAAGCAACTTCAGTAAAGTAGAATTTAGTGGAAGGTGTGGAACAGTTGGCAATGAAGAAAAAAGGGGATGAAAAGAGAGCAGCCTCAGAAGTGGAAAAGCCAAGAGGGTGTAGGGAAGACAGGTAGAATTTTTCAAAAAATCATCAGCATGGAATAAGGATTCTTCTTCCTTATATTAAAAAAAAAAAGTCCAGAAAATTTGGCATTACTATTGTTTATTTCTTTTTTTCCTTAAATGTTTTTAGTTGTAGTTGGACACAATACCTTTATTTTACTTATTTATTTTTATGTGGTGCTGAGGATCAAAACCAGCGCTTTGCATGTGCTAGGCGAACTATCTACCACTGAGCCACAACCCAGCCCCTGTTTGAATTTCCTGCATCTAGTGAAGGGATTACGGTAGTTAAAGGTCCCACTCTCTCAGTTGTTTTTAATTTTGTTTTTATTTTTTAATGGGGTTCTTTTTCTTAATACATACCTCCTTTTTCCATACACAAGACCAAATATCTTTTGGAAGTATATAAGGATGAATACACACACACACACACACACACACACACACACACACACACACACACATTTATATGTTCATCATTGTATATATAATGTTAGAAATTTAAGAAATATGTGCTAATTAGAATAGGCAAAGTATAGTCTTGGCTTCTAGAATTTTTGACTATAAAATCTCCTGTAAAGTTTATGTGGTACAATCAGAGCACTTAGAAAAAATCATCTGGGACAAACATAATTGATGAAAGAAAACTTTCTCTGTAAAAATTCAATTAAAAAAAACAAAAAAACAAAAAACACCTTCACCATTTTTGACATGCTTTTTCCCCAAAGGGTTAATCTGTATTTTGCCTCTTTAATTTTAGTACTCTTATTCAAAACTTTCCTGTTTTGGAAAGCTATCATCTTTTTCTTTCCATAATTACTTATTCTATTTTTAAAAGAAGTTTACATCATCTATATGTGAGCCAGTACAAGGAAAAAAAAAGCCAGCTTCTCATATTTTAATTTTTAAATTGCATCTTGATTCAAACAATATAACGTATTTGAAAATAACGCTATTATCAACAACCACTTGAATGTAGCTATGGCATTTTGGGGAATTTTCCTTGAGAATAGTTATAATTCTATTAAATTCTCTTTCCTAGGAATTTCTCTTACACTGCCATGCTGAGATGGAATCTACTCTACTGACATCGATTCATTTGAAGTAGGGATACAACAAACTTTTAAATTAAGCAGGATACCTAGGTTCAATTTCACACTGAAAATATTTATTATTTAAGATATATATATATATATATATATATATATATATATATATATATATATATATATATTTCTTTTAATTTAACCTTGCAATTTAAAAAAACTACTGGATGGAGAGGAAAGTACCCTGTAGCCTTCCTTACCCCACAACCCCGATGGGACTCAGGCTATGTTTTTTTTCAAGGGAAATTTATTAGTATAATCAAAGGAAAGTGGCACAAGAGGATTGATGCATGCATGTATCCCGAAGTTTTGGGAATACAGGGTCTGCAAAAAAGGAATAAAAAAACTAGGATTGAGTCATCCTACTATCACATGGTTACTATTTTCAGACTTTCAGAGTTGGGCTTCACTAGTAATCCCCATCATCTTCCTTGTTTATATTCAGACTTCACTTTATCCAGGAAACCGTGTTAAGGACATCCCACAGACAACCAAAATATGAGGATGCTTAGGTTCCTCAGATAAAATGGTATAATACTTGTACATATTATAGGAATATGTCTGCTTATATAAGTAGACTTATATATATAAGGAATATAAGCAGACTCCATTTCAGCATTGCAGTGTAAAAGAAATTCCTAGGAATGTACATAGGTAATTCCTGTATACTTTAAATCCTCTCTAGATTACTTATAGTATTTAATACTATGTAAATATTTGTCATACTTCATTGTTTAGGTGAGAAAAATAAGAAATAAAGTTCTGTACATGTTCAGTACAGGTATAGTTCCCCAACTGCAAACTAATCTGAGGACTCAGAAACCATAGTCATAGGTCAGACTATAATCACTTTGAGACACTCAGAATGCAAATAACAAGGCAAGACAGAAAGATGGATGAGGAAACAGTGCAGCCTGGCTACGTGATCACCACAGGAAAACTTGGGAGACCACATACACATATTTAAATAGTATGAAAGAGTTTTCTTCTGAAAAACATACTGTTGGAATAAGGCATACAATTCAGAAGCTGTAGAAAATGAAAGTCTGTGAGGCACTGAGAAATGGCCCTAAAGGCTAGATATTCAAATGTTGGATTTATTCCAGACCAAGAAACAATGTGGGAGTACCTATAATAAAGGTTCCTATAGAACTGAATCCTACAATTAGAAATAGTATCAACATTGCTGACCTAACTTAATGAAATAGATAATCTGAGTCCCAGGCAAGATTAAACTGGAAGGGAAAGAGGACCCACCTAATTATATCAAGACACAATATTTGAATTTGAAGAATAAAATCAGCTATTTTATATACAATTATGTATAGCTGTATCAGGAAAAAGAGTGAGAAATTATGAGAACAAAGTTAAAGCAAGTAAAATAAGGTTTGACCTTTTTAATAAGGTCTACAATGTTATAAATACATTGTAGTAAAAGAATAGACATGGATACAAGGGAAATCTCCACTTTTTACCATATATTCTACATGGATTAAATTTTGTTAGTGAATTTTTATGATTAAAAAAAAACCCATGTCAAAATTAACAGTGCTTATGTAAGCAGAACATACTTCATAATAAAGACAAAAATCATTTTAAGAGAAAATAAAAGCAAAATTATTAATTGTGGCACTGATATTTAAGATTTTACTGAAAAAAAATATATCTAAAATCATTGCTTTAACATGAAACACTTTTTCAGAGCTAAAAAATACAGAAAAGTATAATTCCATGCAGAAAATCAGTTGTCATTATTCAGTTGAATTGAATATTACAGATCAGTTTTTCCCAATTCCTTTAGAACCAAAGATTCTAATATTTTCCACTTTTACTGGATCTATACTTTGCTAAGATTCTGTCATGAAGGAATTATTACAAATAACATTTTTTAATGGTTTCAAACAGAGTCATTTAACTGATTACCTTCTCTTTTAGTAATTGAAACTTCTTGTCAACATAAAATTAAACTGATGATAGTATTAAGATGATACAACAATGGTTTAAATAAATGAGGCTATTCAGCTTAAGCACAGGTAAATTTAGAGTTTATAAGGTTCAACAAGTTGTTAAAACAACACCTGGACCTTATATCTAAGATACTCAAGGCTCCAAAGAATCTCGAATGAACATTACCAGTGTAGAAGAAAGGTGACTTAGCTTAGATTGGTTCTTAATAAATAACCCAATGAGACAAAAATTGAAGTTGTGTATGAAAATTTGAAATAAAAACATTAGCATAGAATAGGAATGAACATAAACATAGTGTTTTGCTAAAGTTGTAAACATGGAAACTAAATTTTTAATATTGTAAATTCACTAATAAAATTGTTTAAAAGGTACACCAGATACAGATAAAATAAAAACTTCAAAGTTAATTTGAAACTACTGACATTAAGTGCTAATCCTCATATGTGCAATTCTTTTGCAAAACAGAATGACATTTCAAATGCTTTTCATGAGAAAAAAAGAATTCAAAAGAATGTATTCTTCCAGTCATCACAACAGCATTAGAAGCTCTGTGTTAATTTATAAATTCTTTAAATTTGTAATTTTAATTGCTTTAAATCATATACCAAGACACACAAATTATTTTAACACCACTGCTTTCAAGTTACCTGAACATTCTCATTCCACTTCTCAGCAAAATGCTTATCTGAAATTTCTTCAGGTAGTAATAACTCTTCTTTAAATATTTTTACATACTGTGGATACCCAAATGAATTCATTAAGTGTATCTGCCGGTGAGAAAATCTTGACTTCACTCTTTTTTCTAAGAGTTCCAAAATGTCCTTAAAAACAAACAGAAATCTCTGTAAGATGCATGTTTATGAAAACATTACACCAATGTTGGAGGTACAAGTACATTATAATCTATACTTTAGTGATGCTTATTTTATATATATATATATATATAAATAAATAAAATTAAGCATTTGAAAAAATTTAATGGAAAATAAATAATTCTCTTGTAAGCATCAGTAGGCTTGATGATACTGTGCCTTTTTCCTATGGTAATCTCTAACAAAACGATTCAGTCTGAAAACTGCTGGACAATGTAACTACAGCCAGCTCTAGTGGTCCAGTTCTCAAAAGAGCTTGATTTTCATGGGGAGGAGAGCAGATGCTTTAGAATCAATAAAAATTTATCAAATGTTTACCTGGTATATGTCTCTGTGTGGGGAATTTTGTACCAATTGTTAAAGCAGAGAAGATTGGTTCTGATTATAGTATTCTCTTCTACATAAAATGTTGAAATATTCTATAACATTTTTAAAAAGGTGTAATGAGGTCCATAACTATAAAATTATAAATCTAGGCAGATGATTCTCATAACATCCAAGTTAATAAATCATGATACAAAGGAAATAATTTAAGTGATCAAAATGAGATTATGGATAGTATATGAAGGAGGACAGAAAAGATTAATAGCTTGAACTAGGAGGAAGAGAACAAAATATCTGGAATTTATAATAAGAATATTTTTATAATAAGATTTTACAATAAGAATTAAAAGAGAAGGAGGTTATATTCAGAAACAAGGGAATTCTACATTTTATTTTCTATAAATCTATGAAGGAGGAGTTCTAAGTCATTCATACAGGCAGGTACTGAAAGTAACTATGAAAGAATTAAGAGTCTACATTGGGAAGGAAAAAAGTTTCTCTCTTCTAAAAAAGAAAATGAGTTATAGGAAAGGAAAATAAATATATGGGTCTGACATAAAACTTCTAGAAATGGAGGGGGAAGGCTTGGAAAAAACTGGAGATATAAGGTGATTTTTAAAAACACATTTTATCTGAATTTAATAAGAAACTTCATACTATCAGAGTGTAAGGAGATAAATACCAAAAGATCTGTGCAGCTCTCCAAAGGTACAAAAGGGTTAACACGTATATAGCTTTCACAAAGTAAAGTGACTCACATACTAAGACTATGCTTAAAACCATTCTAAAGCCCCCAAGGAATGAAGAAGCCACTTTACTATTAACTGTTTGATAGAAAGGACCTCTTTAATTCTGGGGATGTATACTTAGAAAATTGCAATAGTATAATGCTGATTTGATTTCAAGCATTTTATTTTTCTTTTTAAAAATATTTTATTTAGTTATAGGTGGACACAATATCTTTATTTTTATGTGGTGCTGAGGATTGAACCCATGTGAAGCAAGTTCTCTACCACTGAGCTATAGCCCCAGCCCTCAAGAAATTTCAAAACACATGGTAGAAATTTAATGATTTCTATTAAACAGAGATTAGATTATTTAACTGTCTCTTTACTAGCTAAATGTAGAAATTATACTTATTAGTATTTTTTTCTCTTTCAATAATTTCAGTGAAGGGACTAATATATTAGTTTATAGGCAAGTGTAGTAATTGTTTTCTTGTATTCCTCAATTTGTAAAAAGCTGGATCTATATACATATTGGAGAAAAAAAAGGTTTTTTTAATGCCTAATTTAATGACTTACTGTACCAGCAATTTAGCTTGAATTTTCTAAATATTATAATTATTTTTTTAAAATAGAAAGACTTACCAATCTACATGTAAGGCCAATAACTGCTACTGGAGTCTGTGCAGACTGAGAAATGTCAAAAAGATTATAGAGTAGTGTTTGGTTCTTATGATGAGCAAAAAGATCAAATTCATCTAATATGAAGATCACAGGGCAACTGCTAGTTCGGTCACCTAAAATAGAGAGCTTTTATATTAACAACATTTCTTAAATTTCCAAACTATTTACTACATTTCTATTATTGAAACTCATTCAACAAACATTGATAACCTACGTTGGGTAGGGCACTTAACATGGATACTCACTGAATATGAAAAAATTATTCACAGACAAAGATATCCCCTATTGCTTTCAAATTGTTATTAGACTAGCAGATTGATAAAAAATTAAGAAAATCTTTTAAATAATCATTTAATTGAAGGCTGCAGATTATAAATCATATAAATGTAATACTTCTTTAATAATTATAAAGTTAACAAAGATTTTTCAATACTCATATAGAATCAAAACACTTTGGGATTAAAGTATAAGAAGTCACTAATTAATTAACAAATTACTTCTTTGAAAGAGAATTGTAAGCAAAAAGGCAAAATATATCTTCTTGTGGAAATAATTACTGTAAACACTGATTAGACAATGAAGTTTGATAAAAACAACTTAAATTCTTTTTAAACACAATTTAACATGTCCACAATGAGGGAAAGTTCAAACCAGACCTCTACAATAATATAGAAATTTAATATCTGATAAACTATGGTACTAAATATCAATGAGGAAAATGATTTATTCAAAGATCCTTATTTTACAATGCATACAGAAATAAATTCCAACAAAATATTAATGATAATTATATTAAATGCAAACACTGATGTTTTCATAATCTGAAGGAGAGAAAAAATCTACATAAATGTAACTATGCAAAAAAATTAATACTTTTGTTAAACTAAAAGGTACAAACCAAATTTAAGGGAAGAGGGTAGGGAGCACATGAATTTCCACAGGTAAATATGAAATAACCACCACAAAAATAAGGTGAAGAACCAACAGGAAATACATAAATCAGGAAATTATCAGTTGTCAGTAAAAATATGAAATGATGAGCCTCACCACTAACAGAATAATACAAATCAAAGAAATAAATCATGTTGATGATCAAGAGAATTTTTTTTTATTACATAGGCAAACATGAAAATTGTTTCTAGCATATAGGCAAAACCCAAAAATTGTTTTCAAATAAAATTAGAGAGTAATAGTTTGCTAATGTTACTTCTTTTAAATTTGATGCCTTATAACCCAGAATTCTATTCATTAAAATTTATCCAAGAGAACATATGATCAAATAAGCATGTCTTGCTAACTGTAAAAAAATCAGAAACAAAAGTTTTTAATTGGTGACTAATAAATTACAGCACCTTTAAAAAACAACATGGGAATCATAAAAATTATGCAGATAAAAATTTATAGATTAATAAAACAATAAGGAAAATGATTTTATTTTTTGAATAAAGTTATATTTATCTATGTAAATATACAAAGAATATGTGGCAGGTGAATAAAAATAAAAAACCAATTATTGAGATAATCACAATTATAGTTATAGGATTACAGTGATTTTTTTTTCTATTTCCACTTCTGTGTTTTCTGTTTGGTATTACCTTCATAATTAAGAGTAAAATAAAAGTTAAAAAGAATCTTTTCATGCTGTTGTATGAAAAGTATTTACCTTTTTTTAAAGCTTCCAGAAGGAATGAAAGGTTTTCAGCAAAGCTTCCCTGAAAAACAAAAAAAGAAAACAAGTAGTAAAATAATAAGAGGTTGATCCTTAGACTTACACAGAAACTACACATCTTTCTTTTCTAGTAAATTAAGAGTCACTGCCCAGACATTCAGCCAAGTGTCAATATATTAACTATTTAAAACTTAATAGAAAAGTAAAGATGATAAAGCAATGAAAATGGCAAAACTATGTAGTGTTTTAAATTTTATATGTTCTAAAATCTGTAAAAAATGTATAGATTTGCTATAATCTAAACACAATGGGAAACCCATTTGTTCAAATACATGGTGCTCCTAAAAGTCTCTAAATGTCATTGCCAAAGAAATGAGTATGAATTTTAAAGAGAAATTTTTAAAGGGAAAGGTAGAAGAAATTTGCTCGAAAATATTAGATAATAATGTTTTCTGCTGTGGCTGCCCAGCCTACTGCCAGCTCTGAGGCATCATGAGAGAACCTGGTGAGAATGTTAAAAACTGCATGAGAGAAATGCTGAGTCACATGTAAATGCAAACCTGTTGGCATCAACAGAAGATTTCTCAGCAGAAAATCTTAAGGCCAGGAGGGTATGGAATGATATATTTCAAGGCCTAAAAATAATTACCACGATTACTGTACCAAAGCAAGGTTATGCTTTAGAATCAAAACAAAAATAAAGACCTTCTTAGATAAGCACAAAGTAAAGAAATTCATGATCATCACACCTGCATTATAGAAGATACTTAAAGGAACCCTTACACCCAAAGACAAAGACAAACATATCATGAGAGCACAGGAAAGAATAAATGTCCCTAGAAAAGTAGTTACACAAATGAGAAATAGGCAAGAATCAAACATCAGTTTGGTAAACAGTCAAATGTCTAAATGAATGAGGAAGAAATTAACAGACTATTCAGAACACCCAGAAGATGTTCAAAACAACAAAAACAACTGTGTATTTTTTGATAATAATCCTGAATGTAAATAGTTCACAAATTAAAAGGTACAAACTAACTGGCTGACAGGATTAAAAACCAAGATCCAACAGGATGGTAAAGAAACTCATCTCACTTGGAAAGACATACACAGAACAAAAGTGAAGTATGGAAAACAATATTCCCAGTAAATGGAATATTCAAAGAAGTAGGAGAAGCTATACTTAGATATATAACAAAATAGACTTAAGACAAAATCAATTAGAAGAGGAAAAAAGGTCATTACATATCGAACAAGGCAACAATTCCATCAAGAAAATATAATGATTACAAATATATATGCACTGAATAGTAGAGCACCCAAATTTATAAAACAAAAACTATTAGACATTAAAGGGAAAGACAGATCCCAACACAACAATAATGGGTGGCTTCAATACCCCCATTTACAAATAAATCATTCCTGCAAAAAAAAATCCAAACCAAAAACAAAAACAAACAAACAAACAAACAAAAAAAAACAAACAAGGAAACATCAGATTTAAATTATACCATAGATCAGTTCTTTAGAAGATATCGAAAGAACATTCTACACAAAAGCTGCAGGATACCATTCGTTTTATAATTACATGGAACATTCTCCAAAATAAATGTTAGGCCACTGCAATTCTTAACAGATTTGAAAATAAAAATGAAATGCTTTCTTTTAACTTATTAGATCAAAATGGAACGAAATTAGAAATCAATAGCAAAACAAAACAAAAAACTACAGAAACTGAGGATATTGAACAAAAACACTTTTAAATGATCAATGATTCACTGTAGAAATTGGGAGAAATGAAGAATTTCCTAGAATAAAATGATCATGGAAACACAACATATTAGAATGTGTAGGATATAACAAAAGCAATATTAACAGCAATGTTTATATCAATGAATGTTTACATCAAAGAAACCAGAAATATCAGGGCTGGGTTGTGGCTCAGTGGTAGAGTGCTTGCCTGGCACACGTGGGGCCCTGGGTTCGATCCTCCTCAGCACCACATATAAATCAATAAAATAAAGGTTAAAAAAAAAAAAAAAAAAAAGAAGAAGAAAACCCAGAATATCACAAATGATGAGGCATCTCAAGGTCTTACAAAAACAAGAATAAAACAACCCCCAAATCAGATGGCAAGACATACTAACAATCAGTGCAGAAATAAATGAAATAGAAACTAAAAAAGAACAAAGCAAGGTGCTATAAACCAAGAGTTGGTTCTTTAAAAAGATAAAATTGATTAACCTTTAAAGTAACCAGAAGATGGAAGAGACCCAAATAAATAAAAGCAGAGGTTTAAAAAAAAAAAAAAAGAGACAATGCAACAAGTACCACTGAAAATCAAAGGATCATGGAATCATTAGGGAATATTTTGAAAAATTCTATGCCAATAAACTGGAAAATGAATAAGAAAGAGACAAATTTCTGGACACATAAGACCTAACGAAACTGGACCAAGAGGATATTTAAAAAATGAAATAGATCAATATAGGCAATGAAATTAAAGTTGTAATAAATCTTTCAACAAAGAAAAGCACAGGACCAGATGAATTCAATACTGAATTTTACCAGACTTTTGAAGTACACCAATGCTCCTTTATTACATAAAATAGAAAGGGAAGAAACCCTTTCAAACTCCTTTACAAAGCCATTATCAACCTGATACCAAAACCTGATAAGAACACAATAAAGGGCTGAGGTTGTGGCTCAGTGGTAGAGTGCTCACCTAGCATGCATGAGGCACTGGTTTCGATCCTCAGCACCACATAAAAATAAAGATATTGTGTCCACCTAAAAGTAAATATATATATAAAAAATAAATCAAAAGGATGCTAGAGACCAATATCCCTGAAGAAGAACGGTGCAAAAATCCTCAATAAATTACTTGCAAATCAAACTCAACAGCTATTAAAAATATACAAGTTGGTTTCATTCTAGAGACGGCTCAACATATGCAAATCAATAAATGTAATATAGCAAATAAACTGAATAAAAGATAAAAAGTACATGGTCATCTCAATATATACAGAAAAAGCCTTTGATAAAATTCAATGTCATGATAAATGCCCAGAATAAATTAGGTGTAGTAGAATCATAGTAATGGTTATGTATGATAAAGCCACAGTCCACATCATACCTAATGGAAAAAAAAACTGAAAGTGTTTCCAATAAGTTCAGGAATAAGACCAGAATGTCTACTTTCAGGACTCTTATTCAACACAGTACTAGAAATTTTGATCAGAGCACTTAGTCAGGAAAAAGAATAAAAGGAATACAAATAAAGAAGAAGATAGTCAAATTAAACCTGTTTGCTGGTGATATTCTATAAGACTCCATCAAAAGGCTTTTATAACCAATAAAGAAATATAGTGGTCTGGGGCTGTAGCTCAGTGGCAAAGTGCTTGCCTAGCATGCATGAAGCACTGGGTTCGATCCTCAGCACCATATAACAATTAACGAATAAAATAAAGGCATCTGTTCATCTACAACAACAAAAAAAAAAAAAAAAAAAGAAAGAAGAGAAAGAAGGAAAGAAATATAGTAAAAGGTGCAGGATATAAAAATCAACATGAAAATCAGTAGCTTTTCTATATGCCAATAACGGACTTGCTTAGAAAGAAATCAGGAAAGCAATCCCATTAACAAAAAACTCAAAAAGTTAAAAACAATACCTAAGAGCAAACCTTGCTGAGAAGGTAAAAGACCTCTTAAACACTGAAGAAAGAAACTGAAGAGGATACTAGAAGGTGGAGAGAGCTCCCATGTTCATGAAATGGAAGAATTAATACTGTTACAATAGTCCTACCACCCAAAGTGACCTACAGATTCACTGCAATCTTCATAAAAATTTCAATGGCTTTCTTTAAAGAATTAGAAAAAAACAATACTTAATTCATATGAAGTACAAAATACCACAAAGAGTCAGAGGAATCCCGAAAAAAATAAGATGGTGGGAGCCATTAAAATACTTGACTTCAAAATATACTACAGAGATATCCTAACAAAACCAGCATGGTTTTGGCATAAAAACAGATAAATAACACTAATGAAAAGAAATGAACGACCCAGAAATAAACTGACTCATTTACTTCCCAACAAAGATGCAAAAATCATAAATTGGAGAAGAGAGTTCTTCAACAAACGAGGCTTGGAAAACTGGAGATCTTCAGAAGACAGAAAACTGAGCCATATCTCTCATCCTGTACAAAAAATCCCCCCAAAAAAACGAAAACAAAGAATCAACTCAAAATGAATCAAAGACCTGAAAATTTGAAGCTGCAAAGAAAACCTACGGGAAATACTTCAAAATATTGGCATAGGCAATGATTTCCCAAATAGTACTCCAACAAGAAACAAAAGCACACTGAGAAATACATCAAATTAAATCATTTTTACATAGCAAAGGAAACAATTAACACAATGAAAAAGACAATCTATAGAATTGGCAAAAATCTCTGCTGGCTATTTATCTGATAGAAGATTAAAATCCAAAAATAAACAACTTTAAAAACAGTAAATGAACAAATGATTTGAAGACAGTTCTCAAAATAAGAAATATAAATGGCTAGTAAATATATAAAAATGATCAAAATATTCATTACATTATGTAAATGTAAGTCAAATTTATATTGATTTATATTTAGATCTCATGTCACCTTAATCAGAATGGCGATTATTAAAAAACAGAAAGTACTTGAAACACTGTGGGGGAAAAAAACACTTATACACTATTAATGGGAATGGAAATTATCATAGCCACTGTGGAATCACAGCATATATTCTAAGGATATCTGAAAGAATGAAGCCAGTATACAAAAGAGATACTTGCATAACCCATATTTACTGCAACACTATTCATAGTAGCCTAGGTGCCAGTCAACACATGGATGAAGAAAATGTTGTATATATACAAAATGGAGGAAAACACCATAAAGATGAATGAACTCCTGCCATATGCAGCAAAATGAATGAATTGCAGGACATTATATTAAATGAAATATGCCAGGGACAGAAAGACAGTACATATTTCTCTCATACATATAAGCTATAAAAAAAGAAAAAAAAAGAGTGACTACTAGGAAATGGGAAAGGGATTGTGGGGGGAGAGAGGAGAGCAACAGAGGGTAGACAGGAAGATGGATACAATCAATACACAATATATATACATGCTGGAAATGTCAAAGTAAAACTCAATAACTTGCACAATTATTGTGTTAATAGAAAAAATAAACTAGAGGGATGCCTCCAAGGGAAATATTAGATACTATTATAGTATTTGTCTATTCAAGAGCATATTGACAAATTTGTATTTATCACATCAAATTTGGCTATGTTTATACTTGGAACAGCCAAAATATTTTTGGATGCAACTTAAATATTCTGGATAAATTCTAACAGAGTAGCAGATGTTCCAGGTTCAAATTTTTTATAATTAAAGTCATAATTTTTTTATTTCATTAGACTTTTTAAAAAAATAGTCAACTTCCAAGTTTGAGGAAGTCACCTGTTAGTACCCCAATGGAAACATCTGGTAAAAACCACCATAACTGTTTTTTTAAGAAATTCTACATATTGTGATGATCAACGCTATTTTGTAAAAACTACTTCCATGGTAAAGCAGGAGGTATTATCCATAATTTTCCATAATACAACAAAGGCTCAAAGAAATAATAATTTAGAAAATCGGTGGTCAAAGTTAAAAAAAGATGGCTTATCTTTTGGCATTTCTATATAAAAATCCTGTTAAAGTATAAACATACACTTATGTAAATATGTATACATATTTATATATGCTTATATACATATAAAATATTATAATATATAAATGATACACATGTGTATAATACATAAATATGTTGTGCATATACTCATACATATTTTAAATACATTTTATATAGAAATATATATATGAATATGTATGAATATATGCATGACATTTATGTATACAAACATGTATAAATATATACACAACATATTTATGTTTGCTCTAAGTAAGTCAAAAACAGAACAGATCTGGGTTGAGTTAAATGACTTAGGAGCCTAATGTCCATACTCCCCAACATTTTTTGACCTTTTGTATGCTATATGCTCTCTGAGTGTCAAATACCTCATCTATATAATGAAGAAGCAAAACTAGTAATTTCTCTAAAGCTATCCCTGAAGGACTGGCTCTAGGACCCCACTATGAATACCAAAATCTATGGATTCCGAAGTCTCTTATATAAAGTGGCCTAGTATTTGCTTATCAATTATGTACATTCTTGGGGCTGGGGATGTGGCTCAAGCAGTAGCGCACTTGCCTGGCATGCATGCGGCCCGGGTTCGATCCTCAGCACCACATACAAACAAAGATGTTGTGTCCACCGAAAACTAAAAAAATAAATACTAAAAATTCTCTCTCAAAAAAAAAAAAAAATTAAGTCTTCTGGCTCTTAAAAAAATTATGTACATTCTTTCTTATATTTTAAATTTTCTCTATGTTAGTTTTAATATCTAGTACAATGTACTGATAGTTGTTATACTGTATTATTAATGCCAAGGGGGAAAAATCTGTATTAAGTATAGACACATTATTTTCTTGAATATTTTAAATCTATAGTAGGTTGCAAATGCATATGCAGAACCTACAGATAACCAAGGGTTGACTATGTAATAAAGATAATAACAGTGATGATTAGGATAAAGTGACAATACTGTGGCTTTTATTACTTCACATATGAATATCCAGTATGAATAAGTCCATTTAGGAATGTTAGAAACACCTATTCAGATCAACTGGAAACCAAAAGTCAAAATGAGCCTACATAATAAGAACTCCCTTTGACCAAGTAGTAGGTCACTAGCTTAGGCATACATTCTAAAGAGGAGTTAGAACATTATATTTATAGAAGGAGCATTATGAACTTGCACTTCAAAGATCTGCAAAATATGAAAGGAAAGCTTATGGTTGGCTCAGCGTTTTATAGATAATAATTAAAGAAAAGAAATTCCTAAATGCCTACACAACTATGGTATGTCACTGAAGCAGGGAGTACATGCTATGAGAGTACAGTGACAGCACTGCATGATCACTAGTCATCAGAAAATGAACTCGGAATGTAAGTATCCCATTTCATCTGCATAAGCAATATAAGGATAAGTAATTTCCTCATGAAAATTAGATTGCAAATTAATCTTATTTTCTTAGGTCTCATAAAATAGTTGACAGGTAAAAAGTTTATAAATGTGAAAACATTTTAAATCAGTGACTTTAAATTAGTGATGTTCACTGTCCTGAGACTGCATGCTGTGTGAAAATTGGTTTATGGATAAATTTCTGTAAATTTAATAGTAAGAGATAACTGACATTTGTATAGCATGTTAGCAACAAGAAAAGTAACATTTAATCTAAATTAAGTTTGTTTCCTTTCATCTTTATTGTATGTACAATAAAATAAAGCCCAGCTAACAAATGAAGTATCTGAAATTCAGAAACATTCATTATCCCAATATCACTAGAAGTTTAAAAGATAGTAAAGCAAGTGTCAAAAATAGTTACTGTAGCTTAAAATTCAGCAGTTTTTACTATGCCCATACCACAAGTCTCAGAAGACTACAAATAAATTAATATTTATCTATTAAATAGCAGTTTATCTCTAAGGACAGAAAGCATTTATCTTCTTGGCAAAGTAATAAACTTAGAGAATAGCTACATAAACAGATTTCTTAGCTATTTGAGAACTAGCACAATCTACTATAAAAATTCAAATATATAGGCTTGATAACTAAATGTATCCTAATACATTTTATATTTTTATGACCAGAGTTTTCCATATTTTAACTCAAACTCCTGAAACCCTCTCCTAACCTTCCAGAAATATAATACCTTTACTGGATACTATGCTTTGAAGATTATTTAATAAAATATCTGAAACAATACTTACAAAAACTTTATCTCCAACTACATTTTCCAGACTTAACTGCCTTGTGATTTCCTTCAGAGCAATTTTATCATTGATCTGCAGCAGTCCTGAAATACATCCCATTTAAAAGAACTAAATCAAAATATGCATTTAACAGAAGATTATTATCCAAATAAATTTTCCAATGTTTTTAAAAATTTACTAGACAGGAAACAAAGTCTATTAGTTCGCATTATATCATTAAAAAAATAGCAAAAAAAGACATTTGGTAGTGTCAATAAACAGATTTCCTTGAGGATATCACTGATTAGAAAAAGAAAGACAAAAACACTCCATGATGATCAATGTTTGATTCCTAAATATATTATGTATGGTTTGTTAGAGGCTGTTATGTGGTTCATATCATTCCCATGAAAACTGATGGCCTACTTACCATTTAGGTGAACTTGTAATACATTTTCATTCACCACTTCTATATCCATGAGTTCTTTCAAAACATGATTTATTAACTAAATAAAAACGAAATGTTAGAGATAAAAAGCAGTCTCTTTTAAAACTAAGATTGGGGGAGCAGAATATAAACAAGTCGTTCATAATTACTAAATTTTCAAATATTTTAGATAAAAAGTCTAACTAACTAGAACCTCATGTCTGACTTTTCTTAAGATACTAGAGCCAAAATTGACAGTACATTGTTAATCATCTACTCAAACTTCTAATAAAAGTTTAGAAACAAACCTAATATTAAAAAATATATATATTTTATGTTTTTAGTATTGGGGGTTAGATGTAAATGTTTGACCAACTAAGCTATATCCAGTCACAACTTAAAATTATTATTTTATAAAAAATTGTGCTCTATATGTGTAATATGAATTGAAGTGCATTCTGATGTCATATATAACAAATTAGAATAAGTTAATTAATTTAAAAAATAAACATTTTCCATGTTACAGTACTCTATAGTCCCTTATGAACTTCATGTCATAGGTGTATTTTATGTCTAACATTTACTATAAGAATAGCAAAAAATAATCAAAAGCTACTGAAAAACATTTATCAGAACAATGCTAAATTATTGTAAAAGAAGTGTATACCCAATATCAATTCCTGTGAAATATTGTAAACTATGTAGAATGATAACATGAAATGAAAATGAGAAATATTAGTAAATTAAGTTGAAAGAAACTGGGCTGGGGATGTGGCTCAAGCGGTAGCGCGCTTGCCGGGCATGCGTGCGACCCGGGTTCGATCCTCAGCACCATATACAAACAAAGATGTTGTGTCCGCCGAAAACTGAAAGAAATAAATATTAAAAAAAACTCTCTCTCTCTCTCTCCTCCTCTCTCTTTAAAAAAAAAAAAAAAGATTTAAAAAAAAAAGAAAGAAACATAAAGGTTGCAATGAAAAATTATTATTAAATTATTAAAAATTATTATTATTATTAATAACATCGCATGTGATAGTCATCATTACCCTAAGTACATGTATGAAGACACAAAGAATGTGACTCTACTTTGTGTACAACCAGAGATATGAAAAATTGTGCTCTATATGTGTTATATAAATTGTAATAAATTCTGTTGTCATATATAACAAATTAGATTTAAAAAAATTTAATAATGCAAGTAAAAGTTACTACTAAATATATTTATAGTCAGTGTTTTATTTCCTTAAAACATACAATTATATAGCTTCACATTTTCATAATGAAAAGTTTCTATGCCATCTATTTAATGCTTTTCTTTATTAAATATTTTTTTAGTTGTAGATGGACACAATACCTTATTTTATGTATTTATTGTTATGTGGTGCTGAGGATTGAATCTAGTGCCTTATACATGCGAGGTAAGCGCTCTGCCACTAAGCCATGATCCCAGCCCCCTATTTATACATTTTTACTTGAGCCATAATATTACTCTTATATTGCAATATCATAGACATCTCTTTATATTATCATTATATGTACTTATGAAAATTTGAAAATAAACAGAATTAAGAAAAATAAAACTTTCAAAAGGAAAAAGAATGATGAAATATTTCTTCTAATATTTTATTAGAGTACTATCAGAAAAAAAATGACCCAGGAAAAGAAGATATACAAAGAAATTATTACAGATGAAATAAAAATTTAGTGAGAAAAAAATTATTTAAGAAAGGCACTGGGGTAACTGGTAACTATTTAAAAAACGAATTTATTAAAACTATTTGTACTGGCAACAGGATACAAGATGATAAACAATAGCCAATTATTTGCCAATATGTTATCAATAAGAAATTTTGAATTTTATGGAAAGAGAAATTTAAAAACACAATTCACATTAGTATCAAAAGACAGTACTGTGGTATAAGTCTAACAAAATATATATAAAATCAATAATAAAAATTCGTATAAAATATCTAAATAAATAAAAATACAGTTCATGTTCATGAATGGGAAGATAATACAGTTAAGGTCTCAATTCTTACCAATGTGATCTATAGGTTGAACACAAAACCCCAGTAATTCAATACAGATTCCCAGGACTTTGTGGATACTGACAAATTGATTCCAAAGTTAATATGGAAGTAAAAATAGTAAGAACAGCTGACCCAATACTGAAGATGAGCAAAATCTAATACTTAGAGTACTTAACTTTAAGGTTTACTATAAAAACCATGGTAATTAGAATAAGTTGTATTCCATGTATATATAACATGTCAGAATACACTCTAGTGTAGTAAAAAAAAAAAAAAAGAATTTTAAAAACCTATGGTAATAAAGACAATGGCAAAAACAACAAATCAAATACATCTAACAAATCAAGGGAACAGAAAGGAAGCCCCAGAAACAGATGTACACAAAGTCAGTTGATCTTTATAAGAAGCAAAGGCATTTTGATGAAGAAAAGATACCTTTTTTCCCTCCAAATGAAAATCACAAATATAGAAAGAACTCTAACAATACCAAATGCTGTTTAGGATGTGGCACAATAAGAAATCTTATCCGTTGCTGATGAGAAAGCAATCTGGTATAGTCGCATTGATAGTCTGGCATTTCTTACAAAGCTAAATATAGCCTTACCATGTATACAATCTAGCAATTGTGCTCCTGAGTATTTGCACAATTGAGATGAAAAATTTCCTTCACATGAAAATCTGAACACTAATGTCTGTGTTAACTTTATTTCTAACTGCTAAATTGGAAGCAACCAAGATGTTCTTCAATAAGTTAATGGATAAACAAACTGGTAGAAGCATGCATACAATGGAACATTATTCGGCAATTAAAAAAAGATGAACTAATAAGCCACAAGGGGAAATGCAGCATTTTAAATATATTTGGAAAAGGCAAGCTATAGATAAAGGGAAAACAACAGTAGTCCCCAAGAGTTCCAGGGAAAGGATGAATAGGTAAAGCATAGGCGATTTTATGGTGGCAAATTATTTTGTATGACCCTGTAAAGATGTGTACATGACATTATTAATTTTCATATTCCATAGAAATGTATAACAGAGAATCTGAAGCTATTATTAGTTAATAATAACATTAATAATAATATATCAATATTAGCTTATTAACAAAGGTACCACACAAAGGCAACATGTTAAGTATGTGTGTATTTGCTGAGCAGAGAATTATATATGAATGCTATACAATCTGCTTAATTTTTCTATTAAAAAGTTTAATATGCTTAATTTGTCTCCTTTATTGAATAAAGAATATGAAAGAAAAGATGGAAGGGGATAAAGCAAGAATATCTTTTTGAGGTAACTAAGCAATATGATAAAAAGGGCAAGTAAAAGAAAATTATAGAAGATATAAACGAATTTGAAAAAACTGCTTAGAGTTTAACAATAAATGGTAAAAAGAAAAAACAAAGGGCAAAAAAAGAATGCAGGATCTGAAAATTCCCTAAACTATAAAAAAAGGAATAAAACTTACCTTGCAGGGTGGAAATAAAGAATAAATGAAAGAACATATGTTATAGGGGCACAAAATACATGCTCAATAAATGCTAGTTTATTTCTTCACAGGAAGTGTCTAATACTTTAAGCACAATGACCAGGATAGAACTAACATTAAGAGAAAATTTGTCACTGGGAAGAAATAGAAGGTAAAGAAAAGAAAAAAAAAAAAGGGTATGCTCTACTCAATATCCCACCTGACTTTGTAAGATTTTTGTATGCCTTCTCTATTTTAAAAGGGAAAAAACATTGTAAAATAGTGAAATAAAACTCATTGTTAGTGCTACCTGAAATAAGAATCATCGCATGTTTATCCAAGCAAAGAAACACCAAAAATTGCTCTTACCGTGGTCTTTCCTGATCCTCGGGGTCCAATAATAAGTACAGAGTTACTTTCTCCATGGATAGCAGTTCTTTTTAGTAGCTCAATTAAATGTCTGAAATGATACAAATAGGCCAAAATTTCAAATAAAAAGCTGGAATTATTTGCTGGTAGTACATTTTAAAAGCTACATATTAGTATGCACAGAAATTTCTCTTTTCTTTGGGGATCCTGACTTAGGCTTAAATGGTCCTACTGGGAAGAAAATAGGAGAAAAAGAGAGCAGGCCAGTGCTGATTCTCTGAAAACCTAAAGAGAAAACCTATTAAGTTTGGCAAACATTGAATTTTATGATGATAGGAACAATAGGCAATTCTTAAGAACCTTGCATTTAGAATCCCTTTTTCTACTAACACTGTAGCCTTTATCTCCAGAACTGGGTACCAATATTATGGGCAAGAAGGTCAGAATTCTCTCTATATCAGGTAGTGGAAACAAAACAAAATTGATAAAGAGCTTTATCATTGTGGAAATATTTACATCTGCCCATATTTCATGATATTGTTCCTACAAACAAAGCAAAACTTTTTCTATAAAAGTATTCCTTATCCTAACAAGATCAAATTTGTGTATGATTAATTTTCAAAACCTGGTAGGTAGGGCTGGGGTAGTGACTCAGCAGTAGAGTGCTTGCCTAGCATGTGCAAGGCCCTGGGTACACTCCTCAGCACCACATAAAAATAAATAAAATAAAGGTATTGAATCCAACTACAACTAAAAAATAAGTATATATTAAAAGAAAAGAAAAGAAACCTGGTAGGCAAACATCAGTAGCTTCATACCTGACAAGGGAATAGCTACACTTACTTGTACTGTGCTTGAAGTCCATATAGATTAGTATGTAGACTCTGATGACAAAATCTTTCACGTAATATTCTTTGTACCTGAATAAAATAAAGGGGATAAATGTAAAAGTATTACACATGCATTCAAAAATGAATAAAAAGTGCACGCATAGCAGTTGAGAAGAGATATTAATAAACAAATTCAATCCTTAGTACATCCTTGTCCTTAAGAGCTCTGTTACATTTTCCTGAGTTATAAAACTAATGATTCTTTTTACTTATCAAATCCCAAAGAAGTAATGAGAATTTAGTTGTGAAAGCTTCAAAAAAGGGGAGAATTATTTACTTACTTTAGCTACATCAGCAACGTGGGGACTATTCTAATCTTGTAAATGAATTAATACTTCACTTTGTATAAAAATGTCAGCCAAGGCAAAAAGAAGCAAATCTAATAATGGTCATGCACCACACACTCAAACTCTAGAGATCAACACATATAAACTGGCTTAGCTCAAATATCTGTACCTGTCATAAAAGGCAGGATTCTAAATTGAACAAAAAATTTTAAAAGTTCATGTTGCTTTGAAAAACTACTAGATTCAGAACAGAGTAATACTAAAAGTATATGATCCATGCTTTTTTAAAAAAATGCAAATAAATTGTCAAGAAATGACAAGTTCAAGAAACAAATGACAAAAAGATAGTAGTTCAGCTATAAGCAAATGTGTGGGTATGTAAAAGAAAACACATTTATTTAGGCTATAAAGTAAGGGTTAGATTAGGAACAGGGGTGTAACAGAGGTACAGTGCTTACCTAGCAGGAATGAGGCCCTGGGCTCTACCCCACTCCCAAAGAAATGAAAAAGTATGGAATCATTGAAATGAGCTAAGAAAAAAATCCTTGTAGGTAGCTATTATGTCAAATAATCTAATACAATCTTCTAAAACTGGAACATTAAAGTCATTCCTTCTATGGGTCTGCTCTAATACAGAAGTCCATCAAAAACCTTAGGAGGCTGTCTCAGATTTGGCCCCATGGGCTTAAATAAGAAGCCTCAGATTATTGGCTTCTCTCATACCAACGATATGGAATTCATCCTTTATGTACCAAAGAGAAAAATCTGAGTTCTCTTTACATGTACCAGAGGCTAAGGAAAGACAATTACTCAGTAGTGATAAAACAATCCATAGTTATATTTCAGGAAAATAGAAAGAATAATGATATTGGTGCCAGACAGCCACTTATATGAAGTTAGAAAGTTTAAGTCTTTCTAAATCTCAATTTCTTTATGTATAAAATGGAGATAATAATACCTTTATAACAGGCCTGATTTGAAAATTAAGGTAGTTAGTAATCTTGTTAGATTATATAGATATTATATACATAATAGTTGATACCTGAGTTGTAAAACACTCAAATGTGCTATATGTACAGATTCAGTGAATCACATGTATTCTCTACATAGAGGAGATCTATAGAAACAACACAAACCTCATTCTTTAAAAACAAAACACTAAAATCTACTAGACAAAAACTACGTGTAAAATATAAGGATAAGAAAGTGAAATTGTCGTGAATAACTAGAAGGGTCAAAATCCCAAAATATGGTGAATCCTAGCTACTCAAAAGGCTCTGGCAGGAGGATCACAAGTTTGAGGAGAGCCTGGACAACTTGGCAAGATCTGCCTTACAAAAAAAAAAATTCTTAACAAAAGTGGTAGATCTAAGGATATAGCTCAGTGGTAGAACACTTGCCTCACTAATAGTGTTAGTATTAACCACATCCAAAAAAGAAGAAAAGAAAAGTTATGGTCTTATAAAGGACTATAATCATATTTAGCTTTGTTTTAAAAAAAAAAAAAAAAACTGATGTAGTTGAGGTCAAGTCGGATAAATAGAAACATCAGGATGGAAATACCATCCCTATTCTCCCACCATATTATAAGCATCTTAAGAGAGAGACATATGTTTAATACTTAAAATACAGGATGCACTTAATATTAAACATTTAATATTAAACATTCCCTAAAAAGTCACTTAATAAACTAGAAAGTATATGTACAAAAAATGTATACTTAACATCATATATTATGGTAAAAACTGAATGTTTTCCCCTTGAGATCAGATGTAAGATATCAATGACTGTTCTTAACATTCCTATTCAACATTTTACTGATGGTTCTCACCAGGGCAAGTAATCAAGAAAAGAAATTGAAGGTATCCACATTGGAAAGGAAGAAGTAAAACTACCTGTATGTACAGATGACATGATACTGAATAGAGAAAATCCTAAAGAATACATTAAAAAAAAACTATTATAACGACTTCAGCAACATTTCAAGATAAATCATCATCATATAAAAATCACTTGGTTAATACTAGTAATGAACTAAAGCAAGAAATAAAAACTAAGAAAGCAGTTTCATGTACATCATCACTAAAATAAATAAGATATCAGGATAATTTCTTTACAAAGTGGTGCAAAACATATTTTGAAGATAACATTTTACTAAGTTGAATTTAGATCACTTTTAGGAAGACAAGAGTAAGAGGATTAAATTATCCAAAGACAAAAGACGAAATCAGGTAGCATCATGATTGTTAATATAAGACACATTTAAAAAAATTTTTTTTAGTCGTTGATGGACCTTTACTTTATTCCTTTATTTATATACAGTGGAGAGAATCGAACCCAGTGCCTCACACATGCAAGGCAAGTGCTCTACCACTGAGCTGCAACCCCAGCCATAAAACACATTATTAGTTGACATAACAGGACTTAAGAACAACCATAACAAGTTCTGTCATTGCACATTCTGGAAAGCTTTGCTTCCACATGATGTTCAGATGATCTTATACTGATCTCTAAGGGAAAGAGTTTGTCTTTGTAATAGCCTTGAGACTATGGAAAATACATACCTGAGAAAGGCACT
Organism: Urocitellus parryii; assembly: GCF_045843805.1. Classification (NCBI taxonomy): domain Eukaryota; kingdom Metazoa; phylum Chordata; class Mammalia; order Rodentia; family Sciuridae; genus Urocitellus; species Urocitellus parryii. The sequence goes on from NC_135531.1 coordinate 203,398,156, forward strand.
CTGCATTTATTAAGTTGTTACTCTTTGATTTACGACTGTTCATTTCCAATAAAATTCAATCCTAAAAAAATGAATATAATAAGCATTATTGGCTTAAATTTATTTAAGAGTTTACATTTCAGGAATCAAAATGAATGTTTTAAAATATGAAAATAACAAAACTTTTTCAAATTAAAAAAATCTCCAATGGCTCTCCTTTGTCCAAGTTCCAGCTTATTTGACACCCTTCTACTTTACACAGTTCTTACACCTACTCTTCTTTTGCCTTAAATCTACAATTCATCTTCCTTTCTCATTATAAAGAGTGTTTCTCTTACCAATCCATTCAATAGAATAATTCCCACAGAAAAACCTTTCCTTTCTGTTCCATTCAACAATCATACACAATCTACAGACTAGGTTAAATGCCTCTTCTATAAATATGTTTTTTCTTGTTGAGCAGAGCTCTTTCTCTGCTTCTGGATTGTCATGTCCTGAGCTTCTTTGCACTACCACACCCTTCTATCATGATGTTCTGCCTAATTCCGGGGCATGGAGCAATGGAGCCGGTCATTTATGAACCAAGACATCTAAAACCATGAGCCCCAAATATAAACTTTTCCTCCTCTAAAATTGTTCTTGTCAGGTCTTTTGGTCACCGTGGTGAAAAAGCTGACCAAAAAAAAAAAAAAAAAAAAAAAAAAAAATCTCCTTGAGACTACCTTTGGTTAAAAGATCTAATTTTCTTGGCATGGATTTCTTATAGGAGTACCTTAAAAGTCAAGTAATAATAATACCTTAAACAGTGCTTTACTTGGGTAGTAGAAGTTCTTACAAATACTTTGCTAATTTGACCCTCAAAATAATCCAAACAAGTACTATTATAATGTCCCTTTAAGATTAGAAGACACAGGTTAATTAACTTGACCAGAATTGAACAGTAAGTAGAAAAGCCAGAATTTAAACCCAATTAAGTCATACTTTTTTTTTTTTTTTAATGTATTTTGGACTGCCCTAGAGTCTACAGAAGGTAATCAATCCTATTTAATTCCATTTAAAGCTGTTTTGCAACTTCCAATCTCAAGAACTCATCAAACTCAAGACAGTCTAAATTACCTTCAAATTAATATTGTGTTGTGACAGGGATGACAACAAAATTGAATAGGAAGCCACCTGCTTTAAATCTCCATGTAACAATAATAATTTTATAGCCATCCATGAAATAAAAGTGCCCCAGTGGGAGCCTTAGTATTCTCACAGGAATCTGTGAAGTACCAGGGGAGCCCAAGACCTAGAAAGGTGGCTTTGAGAGGGCAAAAACTCATAAAGGTGACACATGTGCTAACTGTGGTCCCAGCTCCTGATTCGGAAGAAGGTCTGTTCCTCTGAGGGCTCAGGTATAGCCCCATGTTGCTTTGCTTTTCCTATAATGGGTCCAGGAGCAACGATTCCCACTAGTATTATAGAAGACAAGCCTATTCTCCTGAGTCTTGACTGGATAATGAAAAGTCCCTCAAATACAGTTCTTTGTTGTCTGGTTCTCCTCTGATATAGTAGCATACAGGGCCACCCTACTTAGCCCTCTTGGTTCCTTCCCAGGACTGATTTTGTGGGGAGCTTCAAGGGTGCTGTTTGAATGAAGAGTCACAAAATCTATATTGGACCAAATTTAATGAAGTAGAAACTAGTGCCTTGAAAACCATCAAAATATCTGAAGCTCAAATAACTTTGTACAGATCAAAACATTCCCTACAGAGTGTTTCATCTTGAAATTCTAGGCAGTTCCAACCAAATACCTACCATGGTGATAGAAAACAAAAAAACCTCTCAATAAAAATTGTGGTAATTTTGGCCCCCACCATGTTTAGGTGTAATTAGAGAACAAATTTCCTGCCCGGGGTACTGGAGGGAGGCAGGTCTATGCCACCCACAGGTTATCCAATCAAAGCCCCACAGAAGGTCCTGAAAAGCAGCTCTAGACCCTCTCAACACAATGAGATGAAGCCTGCCCATCAGGGACCTAGTGAGTGGCAAGCACGTCCATGTGACCAAAGGGATAGGCAAAAGAGTGGGTTTTAGCTATAGAGCCTAAGGCATTTTTGTGACTTTGTTTCAGCCTTACCAAGCCATGGACAGAAAACAGCAGTGTCTAACTACAATCTCATCTAGCAACCTGGGAAGATATCCAAGGGACCCAGAGAAGCTGTACCTATATGCATATCTTATAATAAAACTGCCATTTACAGGCTGTCATCCCAGAATTAGCCAAACATACTAAGGTACTGAAGGCAGTTTAGTACAGCCAGAGACCAGAGCAGATTTGTGCTCACTAGATCCCTGGGGTAAGAGACCAACTAACCACCAACCAAGGACTGCACTATGAACCCAGCAGAAGACAAATGACCTGGTTGGTCTCATTTGACTATAGTAACTAGGAAATCTCATCAGCCCAGGAACATCATAAGAAAAGGCTTTAACCTGCCGAAACCGGTCTGAAATGACTAAAAGTGCTCCCTCTTTCAAATGCACTAATATCAGTACAAGGCTATCCGGACAGCAGAGAGTCAGTAAAACATGACACAGCAAAGAAAAACTAATAAAGCTACAGGAACTGAATCCAGAAATAAGATCTAAAAAAGTTTTTAGTTCAAACTAGTTTCAAGAAGCTTAATGGACTGGAGGTGTAGCTGAGTTTGAGAGTACATGCTTAGGATGTGCAAACAGAAGGAAAAACAGAAGTTCACTGTGATGACAGAAAACACAAACAAAGCAATGATTTGTAAATTAATACATGAACAAAATGAGAAGTTTAATAAAAGAAATACAAACAATAAAAACGTATTAATTTTGAAGTTTGAGAATACATTGGTAGAACTAAAAAAAAAAATCAACTGGCAGTTTCAATAGTAGACAAGATCACACAGAAGAATTAGGGAACTTGAAGGCACGTCATTTGAAATGAGTCAAGAAAACAAAATGAAAAATGACTTATGGGAGAACATCAGCATATACATATTTTAGCTCACTTAGCAATGAGGATATGTTCTGAAAAATGAATTATTAGGCATTTTCCTTCCTGTGTGAACACCATAAAGTGTATTTACACAAGCCTAGACTATATAGATTACTACACATCAAAGCTACATGGTAAAGTCTATTACTCCTACACTACAAACTTGTACAGAATATTACTGTACTAAATAAGCAATTTTAACACAATATAAAGTATTTGTGTAACTAAACAGAAAAGTCAGAGTAAAAATACTAGGCAACAACAGAAAATTTTCAGCTCTGTTATAGTATCATGAGAACACTGTCATATGCAATTAATTATTGATTGAAATGTTGCCATACAGTGCATGACCGTATAAAAATTAGAGGAATTTCAGAAAGAAAATATGGAGAGGAAAAGAGACAAAAAACTTATCTAAAGAAATAATGTCTGAAAATTTCCCAAATCTTGGCAGGGATATGAAAACAGGAAAGTAAGAAACTCAATGGTAAAGGTAAATACTAAGTCAAATTCCAGAAATCTCTAGTACAACAGCTAAAGAAGAAAACTATGAAAAAGAGTTAGGAACACTTTTCAGAAGTACAGTATTGCTTAGCACGGGTTAAATCCCTAGAATTACCCATATACAGATAAACACATATATTCAATTTTATGAAGATCAAAGAGCCCTAAGTAAGATCACTCGAAAGAGAAATACTGCAAGATATATTGTAACCAAATTGTTAAATGTCAAATACAAGGAAAGACTTTTGGAAGTAGCAAGAAATGAGACAATCATCACAGGCAAGGAAACTCCCATAAGGGAGTGGAATGAAATATTTAAAGTACTGGAAAACAAAACAAAACAAAACAAAAACCCCTTGTAGAATACATTGCCTGGCAAAGTTACCCTTAAACAAATGGAAAAGATAATTCCAGAGAAACAGAAGCTGAGGAAGCTTATCATCACTAAACCTGGGTTATGAAAAATGCTATTACAATGTCTTCAAGTTGAAACCAAGAGTGATAATCAAAACCATGAAAACATATGAAAGTAAAAAACTCAATGGTAAAGGTAAATACAAAGTCAAATTTGGAATAGTATAACAGCTAAAGATGAAAACTACGAAAAAGAGTTAGGAACATTAATCAGAAGTAGAGCATTTGCCTATCACGTGAAAGGTCCTGATTAAATCCCCAGAATTACTCATGCGCGCGCACGCGCACGCGCACACACACACACACACACACACACACACTCACACACACAAAAACTATTAAAAATAAACAAACCTACAGTAATCTCTTAAAATGTACACAATGTAAAAATATGTAAACTGTGGCATTAAAAACAAATCATGAAAAAAGTGTAGTTTCTGTATGTGATTGAAATTGTTATCAGCTTAAAATAACCGACCAGAAATACAAAATGTTTTATGTAGCCCTCATGAAAACGACAAAGCAAAAACCTATAGGAGATTTATAAGAGATAAAGGAATCAAAATACACTCAATAGAAAATCATGAAATCAAAAAGGAAGACACCAAGAGAAAAGGAAAGGAACAAAAAGGTCCACAAAGCAAAGAGAAAACAACAATAGGTTAAGATTATCCTACTAAAATGGCTAGGACCAGAAGTATCTCATAAAGTTTTTTTCTAATTTTGGAAGGTTTGCAGACTTTACTGGTCAATGTGAAAATCTGAAAACCAAAATGTTGCCAAATCTGGAACTTTTTGAGCATTGTGTTAGGGTTCAAAAAGTTTTGGATTTTAGGACATTTCAAGATTTCACATGCTCAACTTGCAATAAAATGGCAGTAGGAAGTTCTTCTTATAATTACATTAAATGTAAGTGAATTAAATTTTCCTATCCAAATGCAGAGTCGCTGGATGAATAAAAATAGCAAGACCCAACTGTATGCTGTCTATAAAAAACTCATTTCACCTTGAAAGACACATATACTGAAAGTGAAAAAATGGGGAAAAAAACATGCCATGTAAACAGAAATCAAAAGAAAGCAGTGATAGCTAAACTTAGAACAGACAAAATAAACATTAAATTGTCCAATATTTCAGTGCCTTAATGTGTAAATATAAAAGATCTATATGTACATCAATACAATAAATGATTTCAATTCTTCATTTTCAACAATGGACAGATATAAAAAAAAATCAAAAATCAATGCAGAAACATTGAACTTGTACTATACATTAGAGCAAATGGACCTAACGGACATATTCAGAACATTTCATCCAATGAGACCAGAATGTATATTCCTCTCAAGCACAAGCAAACATTCTGTGGCACAGTTCATACATCAGGCTCTAAAACAAGTTTTAACAAAAAATTGATATTTCTTGTTATTGAAAAGCAGCTCTTCTAACCAGAATGGTATAACACTGAAATTAATAACAGGAAAACTGGAAAATTCTTAAGAATGTGGGAATTAAAGTACATGTTCCAGATGTCAAAGAAAAAAAAAAATCTCAAGACAACAGAAAATGAAACACAACTTACCAAAACTTACGTGATGCAGCAAAAGCAGTTCAAAAAGGCAAGTGTATAGTACTAAATGTCTGCATTAAAAAGAAAGATCAGAGCAGAAATAAATGAAACAGGAAGTACAGAAATGAAAAAAGCAACAGAGTTAGTTCTTAAAAAGACAGAATACTGATAAACTTTTAACTAGACTGAGAAAAAGAGAAGCCTCAAATACAATCAAAATTAAAAAGTGGAGATTTTATAACTAATACCAAAGATATATAAAGAATCTCAAGAGTTATGAACAAACACCAACAAATTCAATATTTGAGAAGATGTGGATAAGTTCTTAGAAACACATAATCTACAAAACCTGAATTATGAAGGAAGAGAAATCATCCAGTAACTAGTAAAGAGAACTGGATCAGTAATTGAAAACCTCATGACAGAGAAAGGCCCAGGGCCAGTCACAGTGGTGCATGCCTGTAATCCCAGTGACTCAGGAGGCTGAGGCAGGAAGATCACAAATACTAGCTTAGTGAGGTACTAAACAACTTAGCAAGATCCTGCTTCAAAATTTTAAAAAATAAAAAGAGCTGGAGATGTGACTCAGTGGTTAAGTGCCCCTTATTCATCCAAGGTGAGAGAGAGAGAGAGAGAGAGAGAGAGAGAGAGAGAGAGAGAGAGAGAGAAAGAAAGTGAGGGAGGGAGAGAGGGGCAGGCCCTGGACCTGATGGTTCATAAATGAATTTGACCCAGGAATTAAAGAACTAATACCAAATCTTCTCAAATGCTTTCTAGAAAATGGAAGAGGAAGGAATACATCCGAAATGATCTTACCCTGATATCACAGCCAAACAAGGATACTACAAGAAAACTAAATTCTGGGCCAATATCTTTGATGAATGTAGATTCAAAAATCATCAACAAAATACCAGCAAATTGAAATCTACAGTGCATTATAAAGATAATTCACATCATTAAGTAGGATTTCTCCTTGGTATACAAAAATTTTCTCCTTGGTATACAATTTATGAAAAACTATAAATAGACAGACATACCATGTAAAATAAATATAAAATAAATGACAAAAATCATATGACCATCTCAACTGATGCAGAAAATCTCTTTGAGAAAATTCATTATCTTTTCATTATAAAATCTCTCAATAACTAGGTATAGAAGCAAGGTATCTCAACACAATTAAAAATATTTATGACAAGTCCATGATTAATTACATATTTAGTGGTGAAAAATTAAAAATGAGGTCTTTCCACCTAAGGTCAAGAACTAGAAATATATGTTGATTCTCACCACTTATATTTTAACAAAGTACAGTACCTCTTACCTCAAGGAATTAGGAAAGAAAAACAAGGCATTCATATCATACTAAAGAAAGTTAAAAAATTGTCCATCTACAGACAAAATTACATTACAAAGAGAAAAACCTAAACTCTACCAAAGAACTGTAAGAACCTAAAACTAACTAACTAAATAAATACAGTAAAGTTGCAGGATGCAAAAGCAACATAAAATACTCAGGAATAAATTTACCCAAAGAGATGAAAGCCTGTATAATGAAAACTGATGACTGAAACCAAAAAAGGGTCAAATAATTGAAAAAGGTAGCACATTCTCATGAATTAGAGGAATTAATATTGTTAAAAATGTCCACACTACCCAAAGTGACCTATAAATTCAAGGCAATCACTATTCAAATTGCAATGACATTTTTTGCAGAAATGGGGAGAAAATTCCTGCAATACATAAGGCCTTACAAAAAATATTGCACAGGCAAAACCTAAGCAAAAAGAACAAAACTGGAGGCATCAATGCTATCTGATCTCGAAATCTATCACAAAACTATCATAACCAAAACAGCATGGTACTGGTACAAAAAAGACCAACAGAACAGAATAAACAGCCCAGAAATAAATGCACACATTTACAAAGCCAAGTATAATAAAGATGCCAGAAACACACAATGGAACAAGAATAATTTCTTTAAGACATGGGTGGTGGTGGGAAAATTCCACACGCAGAAGAATTAAACTGGGTTCTTAATAACATACCATATGAAAAAAAAATCAACTCAAATTAAAGATTTAAACCGGAGACCTAAAATTGCAGCTATTAGAAGAAAAAAGAGGGAGACTCTTTGACATTGTTTTTGACAAAGTTCTGGATATGACAAAACATGGGTAAGAAAAGCAAAAAACAGACAAATGGAATTATATTAAATTAAAAATCTTCCACACAGCAAAGGAAATAATCAACAAAGTGAAAAGACTAGGTACCTATGGAAAAGGAGAAAATATTTGTGAATCATATATGATTACAGATTAGCATCTAACATACATAAGAAATTCATATAACTCAATAGCAAGAAAAATGACCCCATTAAAAAATTATCAAGGGACACGAAAAGACATCTCTCAAAGACAACATACAAATGACTAATAGGTAAATGAGAAAATGCTCAATATCACCAATATCACCAATCATCAGGGAAATGCAAATCAAAACTAGGATGAGTAATCATACCATACCATACCTATTAGGATGACAAATTTAACAAGGATGTGAAGAAAAGGGACTGCTTGTACACTGTTAGGAATATAAATCAGTACAGACAATATGGGTAACTGTATAGAAATTCCACATAGAGTTAAACTTACGATCCAGCAATACCTCTCCTGGCTATATATCAAAATGAATGAAAATCAGTATATCAAAGAGACATCCTCATTCCCATGTTTACTGCAGCATTATTTACCAAAGCCAACATATGGAATCAATACAACTGTGCATCAATGGATAAATGAAGAAAGAGAATGTGGTATATATATATACACACAATGGAACAATATTCACTTTAAATAAGAAATTGGAGTCATTTGTTACAACTTGGATTTACCTAGACATCACCAGTGTTAAGACATGAGGCAGAAACGGAAGGACAAATACTCCATAATTTAACTCATATGTGGTCTCTAAAAGAGAAGAGTCGCTTAGAGAAGCCTAAGAGTAGAATGTTATTTATTAGGCCCTCGGGGAAGGACTAGGGAAATCTTAGCCAAAAGACACAAAGCATTGACTAAAAAGACAAATAAAATTTCAGTACGAGTTGAGAATAAATTTAAGAAGTCTATAGTACACTATGGTGATTATAGTTAATAATAACATATAATTAAAAATTGGTGAGCAGATTGTAAATATTCTTACAAAAAATAGGTACATAAGGAAAATATTAACTGATTTAGTCATTCTACAAAACAGCATGCTGTATATCATGAACATAGACAATTTTTTATTTGTCTATTAAAAAATATATTTATATGTCAGAAGCATGCAAGTGGCAGAGCCAGGATTTGAACCCAACCAAGTTATTATCTTCTTAACCAACTGTTACTTATTTAGCCAACTATTTTTAAAATGCAAACACATTTCAATAAATTGAAGAAAGATCAGCCATTGTGGCTTTGTTGTGTTTTATAGTAATATTTATTAACTTCATACAGTTAACAATTACAAAGCCATCCCTGGTAATACTGCTTCCATTTTTTTCTGGAAATGACCATAGGTGTGCTGCTGAGCTATGCCTTGACAAATAAATAGAAAACAAATCTCCCAATTACTGTTCAAACCAGGTAGTAAAATTTTACTCACCAACAGGAGTTCTGGTTTCAATCTCCCAAATTGGAAACCAAAGAAAAAACTACTGAATCTATTCTTAGAAGAAAAATGGTCTTCTCAGTTATTTCCTAAGACAGCTGTTAGAAACCTTTTATGTGTACAGAAGACACCTTGCTTGAGAATCTTTACCTTAATGATTTTTTAAAGATTTGTTTTATCACATTTAAGTTTTCCTCCAATATGTATACAAGAGGAAAAAAGGTCTTTTGAGCAATATGAGATGATTATATGCCATGAACTTCAAAAAATATTTTTCTCAAAAAATACAGAAATAAAGGGAGCTCTTTTATAACTTAAAATACATATAGTTATGTCATTAATCATGAATGTCTCATAGCAACAAAATTTCAAAATGGTTAAAACGTAGTTTACATGTTTAAGAAATTTATTTTTTAATAAATAATTTTTAAATGAACTCACAAACTTTATAAAGTTAACCAGTGTTCATGCAAGAGAAGGTAACAATTATTTTCAGAAAAACAGTATCAGTCAATTGCTCTATATTCTTATAATCCTAGATTAACAGCTCACTAGTAACAAATATTTAAAAGATTAATAATGTATTTTCCTTAGTAGAAGTAGACCAACATGTTTCATATTAAGATTTAGAGAGGCAGAAGGATCACAAGATGGAGGCCAGCCTTGGCAATTTGTTGAAACCCTATCTCAAAATAAAATATATAAAGTGCTAAGAATGTAGCTCAGTGGCAAAGTGCCCCTGTGTTCCATCCCTACTAACACACACACACACACACACACACACACACACACACACACACACACACACTGGATCAGTAATCAAAAACCTCAAAACAGAAAAAGATCCAGGAACATGCATGGTGATGCACACCTATAATCCCAGTGACTCAGGAGGCTGAGGCAGTAGGATCCCAAGTTCAAAGCCAGCCTTAGTAACTCAGTGAGTGCTTCACCAGTAATTTTAAAAGCATGCTCTGTGACATTAATTCATTTCCAATTCTAACTGCAAAACTGAGTAATTACTCATAATGTTAAAAAAGGGCAAAAAGGAAGGGGAGTTTCTAACACATAGGTTCAGGTTTGTTGCCCTAGAAATGATATTTCTTATGAATATTCATCCATATGGCTCTTGTCTTCCTTCCTGAATACTATTTGCTCTTTGCCAGTGATCACCCACTTGTCATCACAGTAACAGACATAGCCTATTAGTGCTAGTGCATTAGTGCTTAATCATTCTCCATTCATTCTATAATTGGAACTATGAAACTATAACCTTCAAGTAGCTCCATTATTTGGTTGTCTTATCAGAACACATCTTGGTCTTCATCTTTTGAATCATGAACATTTTTTTCAGACTTTTTATATTAGGAGCCTCTCAAGTTCTTTGGTACCACCTTAGACTGATAACTTGACAGCTTTTAGTAAATATTTTATTTTTATGTACATCTTTTTACTTCTGTTAAGTTTTTCTTAGTGTAGACATTTTAATTTTCCCAAGAAAAGCTGATGAATCAAATTATTATACAACTGTTTTATTCTTTACTATTAAAACATAAATATCAAAAAATGAAATAATGCGTACATATAAATTTTCCAGTAAGTTGACAGTTTCTAGACTTCTACTATTTTCTTTGTAAAAGTTTATGTGAACATTCAGGTAACCAAAGACTTCCAAGTAGATCACAGGATAACATGCACTTGGGGCATATCTTCAGCATTGTCCAGATTATCAAATGATAGGTTAAAAAACATTTAACTCCGGGCTGGATTTGTGGTTCAGTGGTAGAATGCTTGCCTAGCACGTGTGAGACACTGGGTTCGATTCTCAGCACCACATATAAGTAAATAAATAAAACAAACGTCTATCAACAACAAATATTAAAAAAACCCATTTTACTCTGTTTTTGGAGGAATGAAACTTCTAACTGCTTTTTATTTTCCTTTGTAGTTTATGACATGTGACCTCTTGTTTTGTCTAATTAGTATTCTAAGACTTCAAAGTCTGTTTACCATTATTAAAGTTCTTTGGTCTCCTGATGCCTTTCCTACTTAAAATTTCTCCATCTACAGCCCCCAGCTACTTTTTTTTTTTTTTTTTTTTTTTTTTTTTTTTACCTCCAGCCTAGCTTGATTTGAGAAGTTGCTATTTCTATTCATGGATTTCTTTATCTTCTGTTATACATCTTTTTAGTTTTATCAGCTTTAGTGTGAGATGTCCAGTAATCAGACTCAATTTTTCCAGTTGCTCAGAAGGTGTGATTCATGAACTGGCAGCAGAAGCATCATCTGGCAATTTAAAAAAAATGCAAGTTCTATAAGCTCTGTTCCACATACCTAAATCAGAAATTCTGGGTGGGGCTGGGGATGTAGCTCAGTAGTAGGGTACTTGCCTAGCATATTCAAGGCCCTGGATTCAATCCCTGATACCACAAAAAGAGAAAAAGAAACTGGGTATGGGACCCAGTAATTGGAATGACTTCTGAGGTTTGATTGGCTTTCTGTCCATGATTTGAGGGTCTATATAAGACCATAGTTGATGGATCTAACCACAATATTCTTATGACCAATATTTAAAAACTTTTATTATTTTAAATTGAAAAAAGTCCACGAGTACATATCATAGAAGTATGCCCTGATAGTTTTGGGGTACCTTAAAGTTGCTTTCAAAGACCATTGATCCATTATTGCCCTCTGCAAAAAGTACTGTAAAAGAAACTAGAACAAAAGTCTGTTTCTGTGTTTTGTTTTGTTCTGTTTTCTATCTCTATTTTTGAGCTCCCTAATACAATATGATCATTCCTAAAGGGTTCTGTGTTACTACCATGCTTGGCAGTTAATGGAATTGCATGTCAGGTCAACCATTTAATTTAATCCCCATACTAACCCTATGGATTAAATATCACGTAAAATTTACAAAGGAAAAAAACTGAGGTTTAGTGAAATTTAATTTGCAAAAAAGACATGACAGAACCAAAGACTCAAATCTAGGCTCAGTTGGTGACAAAGATGTTAAGGACACCAGTACTAATAGTGAAGTTTTCTACTTCTGCTTTTCTTCCATAGCTAAGTCTACGTTTCCATCTACGTTACATTTTATATGCTAGTTATTTTTTTACTGGGAAAGTCTTTAATGCATAGAGTTCTGATCAAATATTACCTTCAAATATTTCTCTTTTTTAATTCCTTGTAATGTTAAAGAAAATTAATTTTTTTTTACAGAAATCTAGTGTTTTCATTTTCATTTCTTTTAGTTAATTTTTCTGGCTTCATTTCATAAATGAAATAGTTTGAAACTACATATTTTCATGTGTTGGGTAATATATTTTAAATTCCCGTTGCCAATATATATATTTTAAATATATAAAATGTATTTATTATGGAAACAATAAATTTAGTCTAACTAGTAGCCAGTTATGGCTAATGCAAAATTATCAGGAAAAGTATTCCAAATTAGGGCATAGTTAAAAGTAAAGATATGAAGGATATTGGGAGTGCTTCTACATATTGACATAATAAATAAGTGTTTTGACTAGTAATTTTAATCTTCATTTGAAATAATTCTCTTCCAGTCAGCAAGAAATAACTCTCACACCATCTCCAGATGGAGTGTTTATAGTGAGGTAAAGATAAAATTAGATAAAAAGAAAGGTCGAAGGTGGGGAAGACAGAAGACAGCATAAGTATAAATTTCAAGTTAGTAGATTATTAGTACTTCCTAAAGGGATCAGTTCAAAAATACTGTATTAATCTGTAGTTTAGTGTCTAGTAATTCAAGCTAGGGCACAGCTTCTATTGAGATGTCTTCTTGATTTCTAGATAGCTGAAGAGTAGTTTCAAAGAAAATAAGTATTTTATGTAATTTCTAAAAAAATTTGCTCAAAATGGAAAACAGTGATGATCACTGCCAATTTTATAAACCCTTTTTTCCTCTCATTTGCTCTGAATATTCATGGACACAATTTACTGAGGACCACAAATTTACATCACATGAACCCAAGGTTTAAACATTTTTAGTTAAGTCTTTTGGTGACCAAGTTATTTGCTTCACTGATATTAAAATGAAGAATTGTGATTTTCTAATGTCTGATTATGCAATATTGATCAAATAATTCAAACTGAAAGGCTGGTAATTCTCTAGAAAAGCAGGGTCTCCTGCAAAGTTGAGTTTCCTATAGTTTTCACTTCTGCCTAACTGTGTTCTTGGAGTCATATATAAATATACACACACATATATGTATAAAACACATGTATGAGTATATGTTTTTAATAAGTTATCTACTTTATAAAAAACCTACTGGAACCCTCATATTAATAAATATGCCAATATATTTCTTTTTAAGAACATGGTGGGTTGAAATTGATTAAAAAAGTAAATATACCTTGGTGGGATGATCATATGGTTAATAATACAAAATTTTCAGGAAAAAAGGCACTTATAAGTTCCTAAAATTATTTCATTTTTCTTATTAGCAAGGAACACATTTTGTACAAGATGGTAAATCATCAACTCCAGTGTTAAAAAATGAAAAGAAAGAATACTGGAAGGACTACTTTAAAATACATGTCTAAAAATAAACTGTGCTTGCTTCTAAATTACATAGGCTAATGAAAGAAGCAACATGATCTGCAACCAGTCTAGAAATCTTTTAGGCTTTTGAAAAGCATTATACAATGTTTTGAGCACTGACTTATAAGTACAACTTTTTTTAAAAAATTATTTGCTCTTTTTAGTTATACATGACAGCAGGATACATCCTAACTATTAAACTCATCAATAGTAGTCTATATTCTCTGACCAATTTGACTATAAACATTCATTCTAAATAGAAGAAATTAAGTTAGTGAATCAAAGCTCATGTGTTTACTTGGGTGGGTAAATAATAGTACAAAGACAATAAAAACCTCAATCACTGAAAACATCTTTTTTTTTTTTTTTTTTTTTTTTTTTTTTAAGGATGAGGGTGTCAGATAGGACACAAGATTTAACACCAGGGTAAAGTAGTAAGTGGGTAAAGAGAAAGCATATGTGGGCAAATTTTCCTTGAAAAGCCTGGACCTATCCATAAAGTAAAGTGCTTTCTTTTTTTCAATAACAATGACTTCAGGTCTTATGTTCATTTAAGAATAACAAATAAAATACTCCTTACTATTTAACAAAGGTTTTCTTTGCCATACTCACACAGCTGAATTATGTTATGTGGATCTGAATATGATGTTCCAACTCTCTGAGATTTAATTTGTAAATACTAATTAAACTACTTGAGGGAGAAAACTGAAAGTAACATTGCTCTAGAGAGAAACTATTAAAGGACTTCTATAAACTACTGATGCAAACCCAAAATCTTATAATGCTCCCTAAAACCTTTTAAGGACAGTATATTCACTGTTCCATTTATACAGGAAACAGGAGATAAAGTTCCTATAGCCTAAGTAATACAATCAATTAAAAGACGTTCCCCAATTATGTTCTCCATTCCACTTTCTATCACCATGCTTAAATAACCTCACCAGGACAAATGAAAATGTTAGTTACAGCTATACTGTAATATGATATTGTAACAGATAATTGTTTTAGGGAGGATTCTAACAAGTCTCCTCCCCCCAATTTTGTTTTGTTTTAGAAAGTTAGTACTACATGTCTCAGAACTTTGTCATACATAACATCATATAAGAGAGGAAAATCATTCCTTTTCAGACTCCAACAAAATAAATTCCATCTCTAAAGTGGAATTTTTTCTTATGTTTGGCATGCAAAAATAAAAGTATTTTGTTTAGTTAATAAAGTTAGTGAGGTTGTGGTAAGTGGAACCAACTCATAACAAGAGTATAAGCATGTACTAGTAGAAGCCTCAATTTTGTGCCACCTTTCACTCAGTAATTCCACTTCTAAGCTTCTCATCTAATAAGAAATAATCAGATATACACAGAAATAATCACAGATACATGCCATAATGGTTTAATATCTAGCATTAGTTATAATAAAGGAAAATACTCAGCAGGAGACGAACTAAGCCATAATATACACGTACAATAAGACTACTACTGTTCAATGAGTATAGTCTTGAGTAATTTTTTTTTTTAAATATAAAAAGGATATTTTTTGGTTTAAAAGGATGAGGAATTTCAGTTCTGGAATGTAAGGTGGCTTGAAGATGGCACTCATCACAAGAAATAAGCTGAACAAACTGAAAACAACTGAGATCCATGAGATCACAGGGCAAAGTGTTTTCTCCCCAAACTGGAGAGGCATCAGCAGACACAAAGAATCATGGACTATTGAAAGAGGATCAAAAACTGCACTGGAGCTTATTTCAGGGTACTGCTAAAGGTTCAATGTAGACAAGCTTCAGAGTTAAAGATTCTTAGGAAACCAGTCTAAGGGAGGTTCCATCACTTTTCCTGAGTTCCTCCAGGAATCCTAAATCCTGGCAATAAATAAATAAATAAATAAGTAATAAAAAATCCTCTTCTGGGGGTGGGGATAGAGGGATAGGGGTGTTAAGAGGGGGAAGTAGCTATAATGAAATACACCTAAGCCTCAATGAGGCTTGCCCTCAAGGGAAACTATGTACCAGAACCTGACTGACTGGACTTTTACCAGAGTCTTTTACCAGAGAAGAGAAATAACCAACTCCAGTTTCTTCTACCCTTCCTGACAAACCTAAAAGTAGGTGTTGATAGTGAAAGCCCAGGGACAAAGGCTCATACACACAAAAATTGAGACCTAATAATAGGTCTATAGAATGGTGCTCTTCTACCACACTTTACTACCACATTAGTAAGAACTCCTATATACTTCACAGATGGTATCTAAGAAGTCCTTAGGAAAACCGAAATAAATATTAGAAATATTTTAAATAGAAGACACAACAGGAAATTTTAATCTGGACCTACAGCTATGGAAAACAATAAATTTAGTCTAACTATGAAGTACACGAATGTACAATCTCACTAAAGATATACTTACCCCACATCATATGTGGCTTTCACAATGAAAGAAAAAACAAATAAAAAACTCCTTGAAGCAGAACTAGATTCAGATAAGGGAAAGATTGTGGAACTATTACACTGGGAACTTTAAAATGACTAAGACTAGAATGGCAGGGCTCTAATGGAAAAATAAAACACACACAGAACAGCTAATCTACAGTTTATGGATGGATATAATAAGCGAAGAGATGGAAACTCTAAGAATCAAAAAGAAATGCTGGAAGTTAAAAAGACAATATATAATTCTTCTGATAGGCTTAGAAATATAGACAGGAACCAGAAAAGGAACAGGTAGCTTGAAGTTATACCAACAGTAACTTCTTAACTAAAATGAGAAGAATGGAAAAGAATGTCTAGGAAGTGTGAGACTGAGACCAAAGAGGAGGGCCCAATCTTTCCCAAAAGGTTTTTGTTCTTTTGTTTTTTTTTGTCTACAGAAAGCTGTGTGTGTGTGTGTGTGTGTGTGTGTGTGTGTTTCTGCAGGCAGCCAACCTGCAGAGCACTGGCAGTCTGCTGTTAAACTGATAGTGAATGTATCCTTCCCCCATGCCCAACTGCTTGGCTACAGCTGCCACTGCCCTGGGGCACAGCCAGATGACCTGCCAGCAAGATTTGAAGTATGGGGTGAAGGCCCTCAGCACTCTTAGTTGGGCTTGCACCACTTCTGATGCCAGTGACAGCTGTAGCTATTCCCACGATGGTCAGAAAATGTCAATAGGGACCAGCACTTCCCCACAGCCTCTGCAGTTGCTATGCCAACCATTTTCACTACTACTGCTTCTGTGGCTATCCAGGAACCATAGATTAGAAACCCTGCTGTTGATTTGTCCATGGTTGCCTCTGTAGCCAGGTAGGGCTGTCACCATGACATCAGCAGCTGCTCCCCTTTCAGCCTCTACCCTCTTGCAGCTGCAGTGCCTGCTGCCATAGTTTCCACAGAGACCTTCCCTTCAGCCTCAGCTGTCCGGCAACTGCTCTAGGAGACTTAACGTTAGCCAAAACTATTTCAAATAACTGTCCAGCAGGTCCAGATAACTCTACTCAGGTACTCAGGTAGTCTCCATATACCCTGCAGCTGCTTCAGATATTTTCACACCAGTCCACTATAACAGTGCCCCCACCCATGACAGCCAGGGCAGGGTGTATAGACTGGCAGGACAGCACAGAAAACCAGAAGGCAGGAGACTGTGTGAGTTAATTGGCCTGCCCCTTTTGTCTATATATGCAGCATTCCTCTAACTTTGAGGGGACAACCTAGAAACCCCCATTCCATGAATTGCTCCTCTTATGCTGAGTTTCTAGAAACCACTAGCTCATGGTGCTGAAAGCTGTTAGGAAAGCTACTAAGCACAGCTGGGAGACCTGCTCACATCAAGAGCTGAGAGCTACTGGCACTCAAAACTGAGAGCTGCACTTTGCTCTTTCATGATTTCTATATGAACTGAGTCAAAAAAAAAAACCCCAAAGCCATCTTGTGAGAATTAAAAAGGTATAACATGCACAATGAAAGAATACTGGAAGAGTATAGAAAAGAACAAAAGAAGCATTTGAATAATAACTGAGATTTTTTACCAAATTATTTAAGTACCAATTATTTAAGTACACTAAACCACAGATGCTAGAATCTCAAAGAAAATCAAGTAGAATAGATTCCAAAAAAATCTATACCTAAGCATATCTTATTCAAACTGCAGAAAATCAGAAAGCAAACCAAAAATCCTAAAAGAAGCTAGAAGGAGAACATTTTATCAATAGAAAATTAATGATAATCCCATCTGACTTCTTTTCAGAAACCTTGCTAGCAAGAAAGTACAGTGCAATACTTAGGGTGCTTTAAGATTTTAAAACTATAAACAAGAGCTGGGCACAGTGGTACATAACTGTAATTCAAGAAACTCGGAGGCATAGGTAGGAGGACCACAAGTTCAAAGCCAGCCTCAGAACTTGGCTAGGCCCTAAGAAACTTAGTGAGAGACCCTCTCTTAAAATAAAAAGGGTCTGGGAATGTGTCTCAGTAGTGCATTAAGTACCTTGGTTGCAATTCCTGATACCAAAACAAACAAGCAAACAACAACAACAACAACAACAAAACCCTAGAATTTATATCAAGTGAGATTATCCTTAAAGACAAAAAAATGAAGGTATTTGTTACCAGTAAACCTGCCTTGAAACAAATGTTCAAAGAAGTTCTTTTGACAAGAGGCAAATTATGCACAAGTCACAAATTCAAACCTACATAGAGAGGCATAGTGTTAGAGAAGGAATAAACAAAGTATTATTTTTGTTATTCTTCACTGGTCTAAAAGCTTGTTCCAAATAATACAAGCAAAAATGTATTGCGTAAATATAACTTATGAATGAGTAAAATGAATAACTAATCTAATAAATGATGAGAGAGAGAAATTGGGAATACTGTTACATGATACTTGCACCGGCCATTAAGTGATATAGTGAGTATTATTTGAAAGAGAAGCTGAATTGGTTGTAGATTTATACTGCAAACTCTATGGTAGCCACTAAAATAAGTCTAAAAAATTATAATCAATAGATTGAGTAAGAGAAAAAAAGCTGAATCAAATAAAAACAAGAGAAAGAAAGAGCAAAGGACAGGAGAAAAAAAAAAAAGAACAAGGACAAAAGAGAAAATCAAGAACAAATATGGTAATTATCCAATTCTACCAGCAGTGACCTTAAACGTGAATAACCTAAATAATTATACCAATTAAAAGAGTAGGTTACAAAACAAAAAAACCAAGACTCAACTATATGTTCCAAGAAACATACTGTAAATATAAAGACAGATTAAAAGAAGATAAAATTATACCATGTTAGTTGAAAGGAAGGTGGAGTTGCTATGTTAATTTTAGACAGAACAAACTTCAAAGTAAAAGCAATTATAATACAGGGGTCAATTCTTCATTAAGACAGACTTCAATCTACAGCACCAAAATTCTCCCAACCCAACCAATCCAACAAACCAAATCAATCCAATCCAATCCAAACCAATCACCAAGCTAAAAAACAGAAACAAATAAGTCCACTAGCCTAGCAAGAGGCATCAACAGATCTCCAAAAATAACTGATAAATCCAGCAGACAGAATGTCAGTACAGACATACTTGAATTGGACAGCATTAAGGGCCAACTGATCTGACATTAACAGAATATTGCATCCAAAAGGAACATCACCAAAATAAATCACATCTGGAAAGTAAAACATATCTTAAAAAATTCATATGCTCACGGACCAAAATGAATTAACTAGAAATGAGTGACAGAGGTGGCTGGAATATCCCCAAATATGTTAAATATATTGAGATAAATCAACACACCTCTAAATACCACATGGGTGAAGCAATTATGAGCAAAATGAAAACGAAAATAGAACTTACCAAATTTGTACAATGTAATAAATGCAATCCACAGATGAAGACTTATATTACTGAATGCATATATTATAACAACAACAACAACAACAACAACAACAAAAAAAGACCAAAAACATCAATAACCTAAGTGTCTGGATTGGGAAATCAGAAAACAAATTAAAACCTAAGTAAAAAGAAAAATTAGGGCAGAGGGCTCTGGTTGTGGCTCAGTGGTAGAGCGCTTGCCTTGCATGTTTGAGGTACTGGGTTCAATCCTCAGCACGGCATAGAAATAAATAAAAAGGTATTGCGTCTATCTACAACTAAAAATGTTTTTTAAAAATTTAAAAAAATTAGAGCAGAAATCAATGAGATTGAAAACAGGAAAGCAATCAAGAAAAACCAACAAAATAAAAAACTACCTTTGAAAACGTCAATAATATTGATAAACCTTTAGCCAGGCTAAGACAAAAAGAGCAAATATATAAAATTGCTAATCAGAAGTGGAAAAGGGAGCCATCAGTTCTGATCCAATAGACATTTATATGCTATTATAAAACAATGTAATGAACTCCATGGCAAACCAAATTTGATAACTTAAACAATAAAGAACAGTTCTTTAAGACACAATCTACCAAATTTACACAAGAAATAGATGGCATGAATAGATCCAAATATTTTAAAGAAATTGAATCAATAATTAATAATGTTCTATAACAGAAAACAATAGGCTCAGAAGGGTTCTGTTTGGTAAATTCTACCAACTTTTAAGGGATTTATTATATTAATTCTCTACAATCTATTAAAAAAAAATAGAAGTTGAAGGAAGACTTCTATTGTGGTTTGGATATAAGGTGTACCCTAAAAGTTCATGTGTGAGACAATGTAGGAAATTCAGAGGTGAAATAATTGAATTGGGAGAGTTGTAACCTAATTAGTGCATAAATCCACCGATATGGACTGACTGTATGATAACTGAAGGCAGGTAGGGTGTGGCTGGAAAAGACAGGGGGCTTGCATTTTTGGATATTCTGCTCCTTGTAAGTGGAGCTCTCTGTTTTTCTGGTGCTAGGTCCTGATATACTTTTTTTCTGCCATGATATTCTTTGCTCATAGCTATGTAGTTAGCTATCTATGAACTGAGACCTTTAAAACCATGAGCCAAAATAAACTTTTCCTTCTCTGTGTTGATCTTGTCAGGTCTTTTGGACACAGTGACAGAAGAGCTGACCACAACAACTTCCGATTTCATTCTAGGAGACTAGCATTATCCTAATAAAAAAAAGCCAGACAAAGTTATTACAAAAAAGACCAATATTTTGGGCTGGGGATGTGGCTCAAGCGGTAGCGTGCTCGCCTGGCATGCCTGCGGCCCAGGTTCGATCCTCAGCACCACATACAAAGAAAGGTGTTGTGTCCGCTGATAACTAAAAATAAAAATATTAAAAAATTCTCTCTCTAAAAAAAAAACCAATATTTCTCATGAATATAGACACAAAAATTGCCAACTAAATACAGATTAGATCTAACAATAAACTAGACCATAAGGAAAAATGCAAGGATGTCATCTTTATTATTTCTATTTAACATGATATGGAATCCTTAGCTAATGCGACAAGAAAAGGAAATCCAGATAAGAAAAGAAAAGGTATCCAGATAGGAAGGAAGAAATAAAACTGTCTTTGTTCACTGATGTCATTATTGTGTAAGTAGAAAATTCCTAAACAGCAACAAAATAATGACTCAAACTAATGAACTATTGCAGTAAGATTAGAGGATATAAGTCAGGTTAATATACACATGCCCATTGCTTTCCAATACATTAGTAATGAATTTTTCAAATTTCAAATCAAAACAATACCATCTATAATAGCACACATGCATGCACACACATATATACACAAAATAAAAAAAAATCTCAGTATACATCTAACAAAATATGTATAAGACCTTTGAGGAAAACTATAAAACTCTCTAAGAAATTATAGAAAACCTAAACAAATGGAGAGATATTTCATGTACACAGGAAGATTATGTACTACTGAATATCAGCAATTCTTCCAACTTTGATCTATAAATTGAATGCAACCCCAATCCAATTTTGTGAATATTACAAACTGATTTGAAAGTTTATATAGGAAGGCAGAAGTCTTAGAAGAGTCAACACAATACTGAAGGAACAAAGCTGAAGAACAAACACAAATCCTTTTCAAACTTATAATGATGAATTAACACAGCCTTTGTAACACAGCCTTTGTAACTTCACAAAACTTAACTCAAAATGAATCAGACACGTAAATGTAAAATGCAAAACTGTAAAACTCCTAAAAGAAACAGGAAAATAATATAGGCTTCTGTTTGGCAATGATGTTTTAGATACAACACCAAAAACATGAAGAAAAAATTGATAAGCTGGATTTTATGAAGATCAAAAATTCTGTCCTACAAATGACACTATTAGGAAAATGAAAATACAGTCACAAACTGGGGAAAATGCTTGAAAAATACATATCTAATTAATCACTGGTATCCCAAATAAACAGAGATCACCCGGTTTAAAAATGCCAAAGACCCAAACACCTCATCATATAAAGTGGCAAAAAAAGCACATGAAAGATGATCAACATCATGTTACTAGAAAAGGGGACAGTGAAACAATGAGATACCTACTTCATATCTATTACAATAGCTAAAATCCAAAGGAAAGATAATACCAAATGTTGGAGAAATGGGAACTTTTATGCATTACTGACAGAGATTGCAAAATGGTACATCTACTTTGGAAGACAAGTTCCTTCCCAACCTATTTATACTGTTCTCATACAATCCAGTAATCACATGCTTTTGTTTTTCAAGTGAGTTAAAGACATATCTGAAAAAGAACTATATCTGTTAATAGTACCTTTATTAATTTGTTTTATTTTTTTGGGGGATGTGGTTTTTCTGTGCTGCCCAGGTTGGTGTGGAACTCATGGACTCAAGTAATCATCCTATAAAAACCTCCTGCCCAAATAGCTGGGACTACAGGCCACCATGTACAACTAGTATCTTTATTTACAAATACCAAAAGTTGGAAGTAAGATGTCCTTCAGTAAGTAAATGGATTAACAAACTGGTATATCCACACAATGGAATATTATCCAGCTCTTAAAAAAAAAAAAAAAAGTAACCGATCCAGCCATGAAAAGACACAGAGAAGCAAAAGACATCTTTTATTAAGTGAAAGAAGTCACAGAAGATGTTACAGATTGTATGAATATAATTTTATGGATTACTGAAAAGACAAAGCTACAGAAACAGTGAAAATATCGACAGTTCAAAGGGGAGTTCAAGCAGTTTTTAACAGCACTGAACCTAAACTAGAGAGACCATAATGGTGGATACGTGTAAATTGTTAAAATCCATAGAATGTATAATACAAAGACTGACCTCTCCATACTAGGGAAGAGAGGTGGGAGGGAAAAAGAGGGAGAAGGGGAGTTGCTCGGAAGATGGAAGGAAAACCTCATTGTTATACAGAATACATATATGATGTTGTGATGAGAAAAAGAAAAAAAAATGTATCACTTTAGATTGGATAGAGAGGATGGGAGAGGAGGGGAGGAGTAGGAGGGATAGGAAGGGCAGCAGAATAGAAGAGACATTACGACTGATGTATGTACATTCCATGTATATATTATATGTCAAAATACATTCTGCTGTCATATATGGCTAAAAAAAATAAACTGTATGGTACTAAAAAACAAAAACAAATGAACAAAAATAAACTATGGTAACAGAAATAGGATTAAATAATGTGATACAATGAGAAGTGAATAGAAATAAACCTAAAAACCATCTGGAAATGATCTTTAGCTTGAAATCAAATTTTGTTTTCTGATCTACATGTTATGTTATACCCTTATAACAAACAATCTAAACATTAATTGTTGAAATTAAAGGTATGACATCAAAAAAATTGTACAATAATATGCTTATATTAAAGGTGTCATGACAAGTGAAAAAAAAGGTATGAATTTACACTAATAATATTTTGACACTGGTTGATTAATTGTGACAAATGTATGATACTAAGGCACAATCATACTATTTAATAACAGTAGGGAAGGTAGGGATTCACAGAAACTTGCTTCTAGACAAAATTCTGTGTTTTTACTTAACTCACAGATTATTTATAATTTTTTAAAATCATATTTGCTTCTATAGTATAAGAAACCAAATAATGAAATGCAAAACATATTTTAAGCTATTTTTCTCTTTTAAAAGTTAACAGTTTCGGGCTGGGGATGTGGCTCAAGAGGTAGCGCGCTCGCCTGGCATGCGTGCGGCCCGGGTTCGATCCTCAGCACCACATACCAACAAAGATGTTGTGTCCGCCGAGAACTAAAAAATAAATATTAAAAAAAAAAAAAAAAAAAAAAAAAAGTTAACAGTTTCAAAAGTAAACAGAACTGGGGCTGGGGATGTGGCTCAAGTGGTAGCGCGCTCGCCTGGCATGTGTGCGGCCCGGGTTCGATCCTCAGCACCACATACCAACAAAGATGTTGTATCCGCCGAGAACTAAAAAATAAATATTAAAAAATTCTCTCTCTCTCTCTCCTCTCTTACTCTCTTTTTTAAAAAAAAGTAAACAGAACTATTTTTACATGGTTCATTATTTAAAAACAGCTCATACCTATTTGTCATAGGTTTGACTCTCCAGAATATTTTCTGTTATATTTATACTATGATGGACTAAAAGAGTTGAGTTTTGTTATCTTTTCTAGTACTAGGGATTTAACTCAGGAGTGTTTTACCACTGAGTCACATCCGCAGCCCTTTTTAGTTTTTATTTTGATATAGGGTCTTACACAGTGGCTTAGGGCCTTGCTAAGTTTCTGAGGATGGCCTCAAACTTGATATCTTCCTGCCTTAGCTTCAGGAGCCACTGTGGCCAGCATAGTTGGGACTTTATCCCTTACTTGCTTAGTCCAGGGAAGAATGTGATATCAGCTAAGGCAGTTGTCACAGCCCTTGGTTCCCCTCTCAAGAGGAAAAAAACTTTGAAAAGTCATTTTAGCTTATTATTTTGGTATTAAACTTTCTAGTTTTAAACATATCATACCGTTAACTTCATTCTTACTATACTTAAAAATACTAGAAATACAACTATTCTGCAATGAAAATATATCAACTACAGCCAAATGTACTAACAGACTTAAATCTTAGCAACACAAAACAGAAAAGATGAAAAATGATACATAACATACAATGTATTTACATGTAGTAAAAAAAAGGAGATAAAACAAAACTGGTAGTTAAGAAATGCTAGATCCTCTCACTGATAACTTAGGGTTTTTTTTGTTTGTTTGTTTTGTTTTTTGGCTATATGACCATTCAGTATTTGTTTTTTTACTACTAAACAATCTGCTGGTTGTCAATGTATCCTCTCAATATATTCACAAGTATCAAGTATTTACATCAGTTAAATTTTAAGAATACAGAAAAGAAAGTGAAAAGTGAATGTGGGTTCTACTTATGGTAATGTCTGACTGGACCAACTTTCCTGCTGAGGCCAACAAAACAACTTCATTATAAAATAAAATAAACAAAGCAGTGAGAAATTACATGCCAAAAATCAAGGAGAAGGTAAATTAGAAATAAAGCCCCTGCTTAGTCACTTGTTCTGAAGACATTTGCCATTTAAAAGAAAAGGCTGGGAAGCAAAGCTGATTCACTTAAGGCTTTATTAGACTATGTAAAGGAACAAGGCCCACCAAAGTTGAATATTCAGATGAGCCTTTATCCAATTTAAGTTGAGACATTAAAAGGAGCATTGTCAAGATCAAGGCAAATTTGAAGTGAAATAATGCAAATTTGAAATCCTAATATCAAATATATAACAGGAAGACTTTTAAGACTTGAATATGAAAAAAAATGATTTGTAACTGGCAGCAACACTGTGTATCTTTCCTAGAAAAATATGCTTTCTTCAGAAAGATACCATTATCTCAGAACTCATATACCTATAATTTTTCAAGAATTACTAGCACAAAGGTATATAAGAAAAAAAGGAGAGCCAGCAGAAACAGAGTCATAAAAAAATTAAAAAGTGAAATTATCTGTCATAGAAAACAAATTAACTGTGAATACTATGCCAATAAAAGCCAAAATTCCAATTTTTAGCAGTTCTCCAGAAGTACTGAGAATGAACACAGGCACTATTTTTTAAAGACACTGATGCACTGATTCAAGAATCTCAATGAAACCAAAGCAGGACAAAGAATTCCACACAGAAACATCACAGTGAAATAGCAAAAACAAACTCTGACAAAGAAAAGAATTTAAAAGAGAGATTCTCTTCAAAGCACTCACTGAGAATTAGATTGACAGCTTACTTCTTAAAATTAATAATGGAAGAAAGAAACAGTGGAATGTTATCATCAACCTGATGAAAAACAACCACACATCAGACAATTTACTATCCCTCAAATATTCAAGATAATCAAGATAAAATGAAGACATTCTAAGGTAACCAAAAAATTAAGAGAAATGGTCAATAGGGTGTGTGCATTAAGGAATTTCTAAAGACTACTCAAATAAAAGTAAAAAGATCTCCAAAGAAGACTCAGAAATGCAGGAGTATATTAAGAAAAAAGAGAAGTGGGAAACACATAGGAATATATAATTCAATATAGATGGTTGAGAGCATTGCTATCCAAAAGAAATACAATATCAATCATATAAATAATTGAAAATTTTCTAGTACCAACATTTAAAAAAGCAAAACAAGGTAATACTGATCATAATTTCAACATAGAATCATAACAAAAAGTTGAGGTATAAACATTCTGTTTTCATACTGTTTTCCAAATCACCTGTTCATTTTAAATGTACAGAACACCACAATTTCATATGCTAAATTGTCATAATAAAAGTATTTGACCCATATTTTTATAAAATTTTCATCCGAGAAGCAAATTTATGTATCCAAGTCTTTCCAAACAGAGGTTTTGTAATAACTCAGAAAAGTATCAGTTTTCAAATATAATACTACATGAAAATAAAAATTCAGTATCTCAGTCACACCAGACACATTTCAAGTGCTCAAAAGTCATATTCAGCTACTAGTTGAATATGCAGAACGCAGGTAGAGAACTTGTTTGAAAGAGTTAAAGTAACATGTAAAATTCAAGTAACAACCATTATTCCATGTAAGTCAGTGAGGAATTAAATGTAGACGAAATTATCATCTAGGAAGTGTTAGGCTAACAGCAGAGAACATATTTGCCACATTGCTACAAATTTTCAGTAAAAAAAACAACCAAACAGAAAAACTGCACAAAAGAATTAGATGATTCAAAGACAATTCAGAAAGAAGAAATCCAAATAGCTAATACATTTTTGAAAAAAATGAAACTGAATCCCTATCTCTCACCATGCACAAAAGTTAACTCAAAATGGATCAAGGATCTAGGAATTAAACCAGAGACTCTGCATCTAATAGAAGAAAAAGTAGGCCCTAATCTTTATCAAGTGGGGCTAGGCCCCAACTTCCTTAATAAGATGCCTATAGCGCAAGAATTAAAACCAAGAATCAACAAATGGGATGGATTCAAACTAAAAAGTTTTTTCTCAGCAAAAGAAATAATCTGTGAGGTGAACAGGAAGCCTACATCCTGAGAACAAATTTCTACCCCTCACACATCAGATAGAGCTCTAATCTCTAGGGTATATAAAGAGCAGCCAATTTGGAAAGCAGAATGGAAATTCCTTGGAAAGCTGGGAATGGAACCACCATTTGACCCAGCTATTCCTCTTCTCAGACTATACCCAAAGGACCTAAAAACAGCATACTACAGGGACACAGCCACATCTATGTTTATAGCAGCACAATTCACAATAGCTAAACTTTGGAGCCAACCTAGATGTCCTTCAGTGGATGAATGGAATGGCATTTATACACAATGGAATATTACTCAGCACTAAAAAAGAATAAGATCATGGCATTTGCAGGGAAATGGATGGCATTAGAGAAGATTATGCTAAGTGAAGTTAGCCAATCCCCCCCAAACAAATGCCGAATGTTTTCTCTGATATTAGGGGGGTGACTCAAAGTGGGCTAGGGAGGGAGAGCATGAGTGGAAAATTATCTCTAGATAGGGAACAGGAGTAGGGGGAAAGGGAGGGGAATGGGAATAGCAAGGACAGTGGAAGCAGACAGTCATCATTATACAAAATACAAGTATGAAGATGTGAATTTGTGTCAACATACCTTTATATACAGAGATATAAAAATTGTGGTATAAAGGTGTATTAAGAATTGTAATGCAAAAAAAAAAATAAGAGAACTCATGTATAATGGCATAATTTGTGGGAACATACTCTATATACAGAGTTATGAAAAATTGTGCTGTGAATGGATAACTATGAATGTAATGCACTCCACTATTGTTATGTTTGTAAGAAAAAAAAAAGGTTCAACCTGCTTGGTGATCAGGAGGTTATATTATAATATAATAAATACAATGTAAATTAGAACAGAAACTAAAAGTACATTTATCAGCTTGATGAAATACAAAAATTACGAATAATATTGCAGAAATAAAAGATATATACCATACACTTCTGTGGAAATATAAATTGGTTTATCCATTGTGGAAAAGACTAGCATAATCTAGAAGTTGATGATAAACATAAATAATCTACAAAAATACAAGGTAATGTGTATAAGAATACATGTATATGAATACACACTGTGACATTGCTCATGATTACCAACAACTGAGCACAATCCAAATGTCCTTTAATGTTAGAACAATTAAATTATTTGTGGCTTATTTTAATAAATATACTATAACTATACCACAGTGAAAATATATGAACTGCTAAGCATACTATCAGGGTCAAATCTTAGCAACATGAACAAAAAAACAATAATAGAAGATACATAATATGCAATTCCTTTACAAGCTAATCTACAGTGTTTAGGAATGCTGACACAGGTAGTTTAAAAATATTAAAACCAGTAGGTAATTACCATAAAAATCAGGATGTTAAAATCAAGGACTTGGACTTCTTTTTTTACTTCATTCTCTTTTTGCATTTTACCCTAAGTTATCAGGAGGAAGCAAGGTGCCCTTTCAATACTTTGCATAGTAATCCCAGCTAACTATCCAATTTCATCCCTTGCAAGTTTTTTCAACCACAAATGCTAGAACACAAATACAATTCAACCAAGTCCTTTGCCACTGTATGCCAAGGGTCATATTTTCTCTAGTTTCTAGCATTATGTTCTTCATTTCTGTCTGAGATCACTAGAATCATTTTTAATGTCCATATTTCTCAGCTGTCCCTGAAAACTCTTCCAGCCTCTGTTGTAGTCTGTTTCTGATGCTATAAAAAAAATACCTGAGCTAAGTAAACTAATAAAGAGGTTTAAGTGGCTCAAAAACAAAAATAAAAACCAAAAAAAAAAAAAAAATCAGTGACGTGGGGGAATGATCATGACTGTGTGCACTGGGATACTTTCAGCTCCAAAGATGTTCCAGTTCTGAAAGTGGGGAGTGGTTAGAGTTTACTTTATTATTTATTATACTACATATGATTTCTTTCCCAAAGATTTAGTTTCTACAAAAATAAAAGGCACATTAATTATCTTGCTATATAATCTATTACAACATGGTAAACAATTAGGTTTTCCAGTAAAGAAACATCTTAGTTTTGATCCCATCTGACATAATTACTGAACACACAGAGAGTAATAAGCACTAGGCATGATGGATAAATAGGGTCCACTAACAAAACTTTTGGGAAGTATACCATAGAAAAACAGTAAGTTTAAATGATAGGTAAAAGAATCCATACCATAGAATAAATAACATTAACACATTAAACATGAGGTTTATTTTCTGTTTAAAAAGGGAATACCTAAATAATGATCCTTCAAAATATCTTTACGAAAAATTATAGCTGGAAAATGAAAATGTTTTCAATAAAGATTGTATGAAATGCATATACATACACACACACACACAAAGACATCGCTGTTTCTCTAGAAAAGACGAGGCACCTATTTGAAAAATTTCCCATCTACACTGGAAGGGAAAATTTTAATGATATCCCTTCTCTCTTTACCAGTTATAAAACTCAACATCAAGGAACACACAATCCCACACATAACTCTCTTAAGAACAGGCACAACGGGAGGGAAATTCCACTCAAGCATCCCCTGCCTGATCCTGTGTCAAAGTCACTCCAAAATTCCAGAGAAGGTTGCAAGGTAAGGAGCGAAGGGCACAACATCCAACATAAGTAATGCTACCGATGCAGCTGGTCAAAATTCACACACGTGGCTTCTAATTCCCCAAATACGTCGCCAGCTCTGAGGAAAAAGTTTATTTAAGAGTTCGCAGCCAAGGTCCCACATATCTCACTGCTCTCTTAACATCCAACCCACGATGCACCTCACCTACAATCCCCTGCTGAGGCAGTATCCTCAGCACTTCCTGCATTAGTCAGGATGCGTCGACAGGCTCATGGGGAGGCTAGGAGACAGACAGATCCCGCTTCGCTCTGGCCTGCCCGGCCTAGAAAAGCCTGCCCCTTCCCAATATTCGCTGCAGCTTTCCACCCTACCACTTTCGATTCTTCTTTGGCCGCTGGCGTGCCTGACCTTCATTGTGAGGCCAGTCTGATAGACATTACCTCTCGCTGCTAGCTTGGCTTTATCAGCGCAATGCCGAAATCCAGCGACTACTGAATTCGTTTCCCAAGCTCGTCCCGCCGCCACCTCGCCTAGACTTCACCTGCTGCTGCCAGCAGTACACAACCAACCACTACCAGCATGCCCTGCGCGCTTATCGCCTCTGGCTCCTCGACCCGCCTCCCACTCAAACACGTGACCTCCTTTCGCCTCCGTCCACGCCCACTTCCGTTCCTCCACTCTCCCTTCGGAGGGAGGAGGGAGATGGGAATGTTAAAGAGTACCGACTTCCTCCTACTCCCCGCCCCCGCCCCTCTACCCCCCGCTACAATGTCTTCCGGGTCGCGAGTGCCTCGGAGCTTTCTGGGAAAACATCTCATTTCCTCCCCTCCCCCTCCTCCTCCCTTCAACCAACCAGCCTCCCGTCAGAGAGGGGCATGCGCAGTGAGTGCCTCCCGTCTCTTCTACCCGAACCCCCCCTCCCCCCCCAAGCAGAGAGACCCCAGCAGCAGCAGCAGCTGATGATGAAGAGAGAGGCAGTGGCAGAGGGGGGGCACCTTTTATTTCTATTTTTAAAGGGACAGGACACTAATTTTACCCCACTTCAACCTTGAATTGAGGGGGGTGGGGGGAAGGCGGCTGAGTTCCTTCCCCCACCCTCCAGCCCGGAGCCCTGAGAGGGGGATTGAGCCTGAGAGAGAAGGAGAAGGAGTTTCTTCCTCTTCGAAAACCTCCATCCACGACTCCTACCCCCTCACCCCTCCACTCGCTTCCCTCCCGAGCCCCCTCCACCCTCCTTCTCTTTGGCCGTGAGAGGAGGAGAGAAAGAGACCAAAAGCCTCTTAGCAACACAGACCCTTTGCTGTTGCTGCTGCTGCTGCTGTGGCTGCTGCTGTTGCTACTGCTGCTACTGCTGCTTGGCCCTGGCTGGAGACATCTCACTACACCCAGGAGCAGCCACTTCCCCAGCTCTCCTCCTCCTCCTTCGCCTCCTCCTCCTTCACTCCCCCCCTTTATTACCCTTTGTGTCATCCTCCACAGCTCCAGGGAAGGCACTCAAAAGTGGGGGGCAGGAAAGGTAAGTGTGTTTGTGGGGGATTCATTGCCTTCCTCTGGCTCTGACTTTCACTCCGGGGCAACAGTAGCACCAAACCACATACGCAGTGGAGCTCCGGGGTGAGGAGGGGGTGGTGCTCAGGGGGGGTGAGAGAAGGAGGGGTCGGAGTGAGGAGGGATGTGTGAGGTGGGGTGCCCATCCTGTCAGGGGAGGAAGGGCACTTTTATTTTTATTTGCTGTTGTCAAAAGTGGTTTCTCTTCTTCAGCTAACATCTGATTGTGCCTTGCTCTAGTGGGGGAGAATACAAAAACAACCCCCCTCCTTCCTCCAATGAGGCGCCAGGGAAAGAGAGAAAGAGGCACACTTTCTAGATGTCACTTAAAAAAATTTCATTTGGAGAGCTTTTTCTCTTTGCCCAGGAAAAGCTCTACTGCATTTGTTTCTGAGTGGGAAAATGTCGGGATCTGGATTGTATTGGAACTGCCTATCCATTTGTAGACCTGAGTGTTTTCCCCTTTTTGGTCCTGTATGTGATTTGGATATTGACTTTTGGGTTGGAAGACTTGACTGGTTTTTGCGTTATGGGTTTATTTTCTCCATTTCTCGTTTGATCTGAGTTGAATAGAAATTTTCAAATTTTTAGTTTAGAGGCCTTTGGTTAGATTTTGACTTGCATTATTGCTTTTTTTTGTTGTTAAATGTTTGTTTCATATGTGAGTTTATAAAGTGCAGAGCTCAAAATGCTTAAAGTTTACATGCCACTGGTATTGTCTTACCCACATATGTTTCTGGAATTTATTTTCCATATAGGATGAGAATATTAGCTATTTCACAATTAACTGAGTATTTTTCTAATCCTTGTAACTTGTCTGAACAAGTAATCCCTATTGAAAACTTTATGTTGTTCTGGCTACATGGAAGGCCAAACCTCTCCATCAATAGTTTGCCGGATTGGTACCACTTTCAGTTTTAACTGAATTATTTATTTACTGTTGTAAATTGAGATGAGTTTTTCATCTCTTGGGGTACTGAAACAAATTGTTCACTATATGTGAAAGAAAATAAATGTCTAAAATATGTTTTCATGGATCAAAGAAAATAAAGTTGTAGTTAGTATATTATAGTTAGATATAAACTGAAAGGTAACTCCAGGTTTAGATTTATAGAGCAACAATCTTGATAAAAATCACTATTCTCCATTTTCACATGGTATGTTCATAGTGAATAGCTTTCATTCAGTGCTTTATTTCACAAATGCTAGAAAGTATGTTCCTGATGTAGGCCTTACACTAGGTCTTACATTAGGAGTGGTATTTTGTTTTATATACATTCTTTATCCTTTCCTTGAAGATGGATGCACACATACATTCCCTTTCTCTTTCCCTCTTTCTCATTCTCTCCCCGACATACATACACATTCACACCCCCCCCCCTTTTTTTTTATCTGCATTGGTATCTCTGCCATAATTTATGTCAACAAAAAAATATTCTTCTGTAAAGCAGCAATTTTGTGATCATATTGGCAATATGAAAACAGCAATTTGATCAACTAGAAAGGATTGAAGAAATATCAACCTATAAGGATATTTGCCATAAATATTATGAAGACATTATGATACTTTCTTATTTTCTGGCTGGTAAAGCCAAGACATAATATACTTGTATTTTAGTGACTGAAAAGCATTACATATGTAGAAACTTGTTCTATAAAATTGTAATTACCAACTGGGTGCAAAAATAGACGTTTATACATAACAATAACAAAAAAAATTATAAAAAGGAAAAAAGAGCTGTGTAGCAGTAAGCAATATGGTCTTATTTCTCTCATTGCTATTATACATTTGAATAGTTTCCTAGCCTTTCTCTGAGGTGTCATTGATGCACTGAAGTAGAAATTTGTGTCAAGTTCAAGTTTTTCCTCCACACATCTATACTGCTATTCCAGGTCCACCTGAGATTTTTTTTGTCCTTAACGTTAAAACCTCAGCAACCTTAACATAGGAGACAGACAGTAGAACATACTGAAGAAATCAATTTTAATAAAGTGAATTGTATAGGTAATTGGGGTAGTCATCACACAGTGGGCAGCTGAGTAAAAATTGACAGTCCTTGATTAATACCTTTACTTTGTTTCTGTTTCCTTTGAAAGTATTTCTTATTTTATCACTGCCAGGTTAACCCTTTAAGGTTGGAAGACTCCAGATTTTCTCTACTTTTGATAATGATTTATGCTTAGAAATCTTTTATTGTGGTTTATTTTTTAAGTGTTAAGAATTATTGATATTTTAGGATGGTAAGGTTTCAACTAGAAGGTATCTTGGAGGTCATTTTATCCAGCTTCATTTTCCATACCTCTGAAGTTCAGAGAGCTTGAGGAACTTGCCCAAGGTTCTAATGCCTTGAGTGGACACAGTACAGGGAACAGAGAACTTTAACACTTACTGTACTAATTACTCATTGTTCTTTGTCAGAAATGAAACCGTCATGTACAAGACCACATATAGCACTTAAGATTTTATATTTTATGAGAATAGTAAATAGTGTTAAAACTTTGTCCTATTATAATTAATTCTTTGTTGTTGATCTTTTTGAGAAATACTAACTTCACTTGTTGTGGATTGTTAATATTTTTGAGAATTATATTGGCTTTCTCTAATGCTGTTTTTTCTTAAACTTCCAATTAGGAAACATATTTACTACTCTTGTATTAATGACTCATATTTATAAAAAGAAATAAAATTCACAGCGTATTGTAAATGTTTACATGGTAGTCTTACCTTAAAGAACTACTTAAATAAAAATATTTTTGTGTTATTTAAACTTAGTCCCTCACTTTCAGCACAATGCCTGGTGTACAGTAGACCTTACTGGTTGTTTGTTATAAATCTTTTATTAGGTTTAGAATTAGACAAAGTTGAATTTCTTTTCTTCCAACTGTGAGATTCCCTTTTCCTTCCTCCCTTTTCTCTTTCTCCCTCTAATTTTCACTACCATGAAAACTTTTTTCTTGAAAAATTTTTTTTTTTTTTTAAATCTCTGCTGCGGTTCTCACTTTTTAAAATCAACAGCCAAATTAAACACCAATGATGATGTAGTACTCCTAATAATAACTAAAATCCTATTCACTTCTAATCATTACACAGAATAGAATTTAACAAACGTGATTGATTTTTGAATAAGCAATGATAAAAAATTGTACATAAAAAATGTAAATGTTCAAGATGCATTTAAACTTCACTTCATTGAGTGAATGGTGCAAATAGGTTGACGGAATTATTAGGCCGCTTTTACCAGCTCTATAAAGCAACTGTTACTTAGGTGACATGTTTCCCTGACTTTGTTTTTTTGGTCCTTACCCAGACAATTATCAACTTGCCAGTTTTCTATGGATATGAAGATTTACTCCTAGTCTTCAATGGGACCCCATGAAGTCAGCCAGAAAGCCTTTGTCCAACTTATGTACCTTTGCAAACTTGTCTGGATTTTGAATGTATGTGCAAAACAGATTGTACTTAGCTATTCATTAAACATCTATGGAGCATCTGCTGTCTGTCAGGCACTGTGCTAGGCATGTGAACAAACAAGAATGGTCCCTGCAATTTAATGTAAAGAGATTTCTTAATTGTATTCCACAAGTGTATTGGTCATATATTTACTTTGGTTTACCTAAATGAATTTTATATTAACTAAATGAATATTGTTAGGTAGAATAATGCATGTTTAAGAAGGATATTGCTGTATTTTATTAATATAGAAAAGATAAATTTTTTTTCACTTAATTCTGTATTCTACGGATTTCTATTCTGTTTATAGTTCATTCATTTAACACAATGAAAATAGTGTATGTGACAACCATTGCTGGATTTTTATTGCTAAGTATAATTATTTTTTTGAAGATGACCAAATTAATGAAGATGACTTCATTAATTTCCCTCTCCTTACTAAAAATAGACAAAATATTCAAATTCTCCAAACTTATTTTTTTCCCCAAATACTTTTTTCTATCTACATCTCTTATAACTGGATATCTTTCATGCTTATTAGGAAATCATTGTGTAATATCATTCTGAGTTTTTAGACATTTCTACCAAATTTCAAGCAAACCTAACGATATGATTTCATTATTATCCAGTGATTAATATCTACTTTTTATTAGTTTTAGAATTTTAGCATATGCTGGATATATTATTTCAAGATCTTTGTGAGAAACTTCCCAGTTTTAATTCTAAAACACTTATTATATTTAATCTTGCTTCTAAAGCTCTAGTTAAGAAAGTTGGAAGTTTCTGAAATATAAGGGAGTTTCAAAGCCAAAAACGTCCTATCTCAGTATCTTTTGTAGCTTTCATATGTGACTGAAAAGTATTAGAGGTTAAAAACTGCATTCACTTCACCTTCCTTAATGTAGTTTTAGAATATTGTTGATTCAGTATTGGAAAAAATCAAGGGACTTAACTCTGCTGGTACACATCTCAAGAAGATAAATAGACTCCTGAATGGTAAATTCTGGTATCTTCCACTAAGCCATGTATGCCCCCATCCCTTTTTAAAAAGAAAAAAA
The DNA here is from genome assembly GCF_045843805.1 of Urocitellus parryii. NCBI lineage: Eukaryota > Metazoa > Chordata > Mammalia > Rodentia > Sciuridae > Urocitellus > Urocitellus parryii. The sequence goes on from NC_135531.1 coordinate 203,433,944, forward strand.
AAATTTATTTAGAGACAGGGTCTCACTGAGTTGCTTAGGGCCTCACTAAGTTGCTGAGACTGGCTTTGAACTCGTGATGCTCCTGCCTCAGCCTCCCAAGCTGCTGGGATTACAGGCAGGCATCACCGTGTCCAGCTTATATTTATTCTTAAATTTCTATCTTAGTAATAATCATAACTTTCATTTATTTTCACTGTGCAGCACTGTTAATTCGATTTTTGTCATTTCTTATAGTTTTCCTTGTGAACTTTGCTTAATTCTGGTTACAAATGAGGAAACTAATTACTAACCAAACATCATTTTATCATTTTGTAGCACCAAAATATTTATATTAGACTTCAGACACATTCTAATTCAAAACACACTCAGGATAAAGAATTTTTGTCAGTCTATACTTCAATAAAGCATTACTAAAATCATGGCTCTGATAGCTTATTAATAAGTTTATGAAAGTGTATAAGGTTAGAAAAACAAAAAATGCCAGTTCTTTATAAGGAACACAAAATATACTTGAAGTCATTCTTTTCATTGCCTAGCAAAAATGACATTTGGATCTTTTTTTTTTTTTTTTTTAAACTTTGTTTATCTTTATTTGGTGCTGGGGATCGAACCCAGTGCCTCACATTTGTGAGGCAAGTGCTCTGCCACTTAGCCACAACCCCAGCCCTGGACCTTCTTTATACTGAGCTTTATCTTTTGTGGTATTATCTTTTCATTTTGTTACATTAAGTTTGGAGTTTCCAACAATATGTGACACAATGTATATTTACTATAAAAATTACACAAATGTCTTGGTAGTGAAACATCTCTAAACAAAGGGAAGTTTTTGCTTTCTAGTGCTTTGGTGTGTATATACACATTACCTTCTGGACTCTGTCATACAACATTTTCATAATTACATTACACATGTAGGACTAAGTTTAATGTTCTCTTTTTAGTACTACTTAAAGTCAGAAGTATTTTTAGTATGCGAATGGACAACTTTTGAATTCTCTGAATGCCTAAATTATTTTATGCTTGTTCTGTAAAAAAACTACTAAGGTAAAGTACTTTTTATCCACCTAATCAGAATAGATTTTTACATCTTTTAATAAGAGAAAAAGAGCAAATTTTTTTTTCTATTTTACTATTTAAGTGATTTTCACATCAATCCCAAGTAAATATACTTGCAAGCCATATACTTGTATTTACTCATCATCATATGGGATTTAGGCCAGTGCATTATGACCTGCAGAGTTTTGGAAACGTTTTTAAATGCCAAAGAAATACTCTGTATAGTATATTACAGCTCAGAAGGGAAAGTTTCTTAAAATGGTTCTGGCTTATAAAAACAATCTAAATAATTAGTGAAATGGAATAAGTCTGTGGTCCTGAATAATTTTCTTAGATAAGCTAAAAGTCATTCAGTTGAAAGTAAAGATTTTAACACCTGGATTTCTGTTTAAGCTATTCTGTATTATGTAACAACTGAGAGATTGGAATAACTTAGTGTAATAACTTCAAAGAGAAAAGGCAAGATCTAGGTTTAACATGCATTAAGATATGCCTTCTTATGTAGATGGATATGATGGATAAATGATTCTTTGTTATTGACCTGCTGTAAAGCTTATTCTTCTGCCAAAGCTGAATTTGACAAGTTTTGGGTTGAGTTCTTTCAGTTTATGTATATAGCCTTTTCTTAGAGAACTTGTAATTAAATTCTGTATCATTTAGTAGATTGTTAGAATGTATTGTTTAAAGGACTGAAATGAATTATGTAACTCAATTGATTTTCTCACAATGGCAAAAAATATTTGTACTTTGATGCCTTACATTCTTTGGCCAACCAACCAAAATTGCAGCAATGACATAGAATTTTTCAGTTTGGTGCTACTGTTAAAGCTTACATTCTTTTGCTGCCTTTTTTTTTTTTTAATAAATTCATGTATCTTAGTAGTTAGAAGTAAATGTAAAATGTTTCTTAAGAATGACTAGTAAATTTTATTTAGGTTTATTCTTATAGTGACAGCTATTATTTCTTATACACTTTCAGTCCAGAAATCTCCACTAATGTGCCATTAATTAATCTGTGCATTATCATTCATATTAAATGACATCAAAATATTTAGAAAATCAAATACATATTTCTGTAATGACAAAAATTAGGAGCTTTTTCAAAAATGTTTTTATTAAGACATTATACTTGTACATAAAAGTGAGGTTCATTTTGACATAATCGTACAAGAATGGAATATTGTTTGCTCCAGTTCTTCCTCTTTTCTCTCAACTCTTCCCTTTTCTCCTACCTCTTTTTTACTGGTTTTTCTTTTATTTATTTATTCATTTATTGTTATTTTAATTGGTACTTTATAGATATATAAAGGTGAAATTCACTGTGTTATATTCATGTACTTACATAGCATCAATTTCATGTCATAGTTCTAGAGGGTTTTTTTCTAGTATTCTAAAGTCATATTCCTTTTTCCACATTTATCACTGTAGAGTTTGTGCTGAAGGATTTCTTGGCCATTTTAGACTATAATCTAGTTAAAAGGTTTGTTTATGCTTCCCATCCCTGTTCTGCTGATGGTATTAGAATGCAGGCCAGAGCCAGATATCTAACTGTTTATAGCATTCAAACTTCAATTAAAGCTACAGTGTTCACTTTATTATATATCAGAAAGCTCATACCAGCTAAAAATATCATATGTAATGATCTTATGTGGCCATAAGATATCCTAAATCTTACTACTCTTTAAGAATATTTTTTTTTTCATTTATGAAGTATTAATAATGTATTCTTTTAGGATTGTCAAGTGAAGGTTATTTTCCATTAGAAGTAATATAGATTTTCCTTTAAAATATTTTTTCTTTTCATAAAAATGAAGCCTAACAGCTTATATTAGTGCTTCAATTGTCTAGTTTACTTGTCTTAAAATTAATACATTGTCTAGACATTGCTTTCCTATTCAATTGATTTGAATCCCCTTTGAAAACTATAGCAATATGTTGCCAATTAGAAAATAAAACTGTTAGTCATATTACTCCAGTTACCTTGTATGTTTGAAAAGAGTGTAAGTACACATAACACAGATTTTAATTTAATATAATATTGCTTTTCTAAGCTGCTGCTCTTGCCGTTTTGGTTTTTATGTTTTTAAATATGTTGATAAACTGTTTTAAAGGTCTTTTTTTTAAGTTATTAAGAATATTTTAAGTACATTTCTTCAGCTGCCTCTCTGCTTTTGTCGTTTTCCTAGGCTAATCCGAAAATGACTCAATTGTATGGGTATTTAATTTTTCAATATAGTACACAAATTTGATATATACATTGGTTTCTTTTTTTCTTTTTCTTTTTTTTTTTTTTTTTTTTTTTTTTTTGTGGTGCTAGGGATTGAACCCAGGGCCTTGTGCATGTGAGGGAAGCACTCTACCAACTGAGCTATATCCCAAGCCCCTACATTGGTTTCTTTTTTTATAAAACTAAATTTTATTTTTTACTTGTATTTTTACTTTTACTTTAGACCTTGATTGACTAAACATATACATTAATATTATTTGTTATTTTTATTTTTAGTAATGGGGATTGAATCCAGGGTGTTTTGCCACTGAGTAACATTTCCAGTCCTTTTTATTTTTTTATTTGAGACACTTTCTCATCAAATTGCTTGGTACCTCACTAAATTTCTGAGGCTGGCTCCAGCTTTGTGATCCTCCTGTCCTAGCCTCCTGATTTCCTGGGATTACAGGCATGTGCAACCGCTATGGCTATGTAGACGTTATGTATATATAAATACTTTATTGATGTCTATTTTTATGACAGGTATATAAACAACATATCATTTAGGATAAAAAATGATATCAAATTGAATGAATAGTTGCTAAAATGTTTTAATTAACAGATACTACAATGGAAAGATCTACATGACTCACTTTGCTGGGCACCAAAGGAAACAATCCATTTATTTTGAAATAATATAAGTTAGAAAATTAGGAAATGCTAATTATGGTATCTAAAGATAAGAATTAAGACAACCATGTAAAATTTAGATTTATAGATTAAATACATGGGTGGTTTTCTTTTCTTTTTCTTTTTAGTACTAGGGCTTGAACCCAGAGGTACTTTAACACTGAATTACATCCCCAGCCCTATTCATTTTTTTATTTTAAAGCAGGGTCTTACTATGTTACTTAGGGCCTTGCTAAGTTGCTGAGGCTGACCTCAAACTTCTGATGCTCTTGCCTTATTCTCCCTGCAGAGTATGAGACCATTAATGTAAATAATAATAATAATTATAATAATAATAATAATAAATTTACAAAGAGAATATTATGTTTGTAATACTTACAAATGTATGTTTGCACAGATATACAATACACATTTTATACTATATGCAGTATATTTGCATAAAGTATATGCCATGTAAATATATTAAATAAAGGTCTGAAAGATATATACCAAATTATATCTTTTGTGTACATAAAATATATATGCCAGATGTTGGAAGGCTAAAAAACTCTAATGTATAATTCAGCATTACTTGGCTTTAATTTTCAACAATAAGCTTAAAGTCAGGTTGTGATTTTGTAATGTAAACATATATATTAAAAGGCGTGGTAGAGGAAAACAACCCAGGAAAATTGCATTCCTAGCCAAATAATCATATGAATATATTCCTTGAATACCTTGAAAAAATTTGGTATTTGCTAATAACTGTCATAGCTTGATCCAGATTAAAGTCTATCACACTGACCTAATCTTACCTAAAACAGTAAAAAGCTTAGTCAATTGGAGAGAGAAAAATTGTGTATAATAAATCTTGATTTTAAACATTTGGTTCTTACTAAAAAATCGGTTTCTCAGTATTTTCCTGGGAATATATAGATTGTGCTGCTGGGGGTTGGTGAATGATGTCAGTTATAATGTTATAGATAGTTTTGGCTGAGAGAAGAGAGAATACATTTAGTAGAGCATTGTGATGCACATCTTTAATCCCCCTGACTAAGGAGGGTGAAGCAGGAGGATCACAAGTTTGAGGCCAGCCTCAGCACCTTATTAAGATCCTCAGTGATGTATCAAGACCCTGTCTCAAAATCTAAAAAGGACTAAGGATATAGCTCATTTTTAAAGCACCTCTGGATTCTATCCCCAGTACCAATGATAACAGCAACAAAAAGAATCCATGGGCCTAAGATAAACTTTCATTATTTTAATCAGTGATCCAGATTTTTATATGTTCACTCAAAATATAAATGGTGTAGTCACTTAACATTTCTGTACTATTTTCCATATTAGGTACTGAATTAAATATAGAACAAAAACCAGAAGGTTTTAGAACTAACTACTTTTATTTTTTTAAGTGACTGAAACATATCCTTAAAAAACACTTTAGTTACCTTTATAAAAATAACATCAAACTGAGTAGGTAAATATGCTTAGTAAAGAAGGAATTAGAATTCTCCAGAATTTATCACAGTGTGCATGCATTTTGAGAAGACATGAGTTAGGTAGAGGAGAGATTCTAGGTTGCCACAAAAGAAGTTGTTTCAGATAAAGACAAAACTTCCAATGGGATGAGGAGTTGAGGGATCTTGTTTTTACTATTAAAAGCTAATATTATAATTCAGAATAACCTGGTAAATTAGGGAAGTGGTTAGAAATAGTATACCTTTAAATATATGTTTTGAAGATTTTATTTGCCAGAATGTAGGTTAGAAAAGAAACAGTAAAATGGGGGTAGGAGGAAATCTCCTTGCAATTATAACTAGGAAGTCCTTTAGAATCTGAAGTAATAAAAGAATATAACTTTTGAATTTACCTTTTATCCAAGTAGCCATGTTAAATAAATTATCCCAGTCACTCTTAACACTAGCAATTGAACTGAAATTTTCCCTTCAGAAAATTGCATATTTAAATAGCTCTACCAAGTATCATGATTTCAACTGAATACACATAATAGATTTTCCTTTAAAACTATATAGGATCATTGAGTGGTTTGCTCATCCTTATCTTTCTTCAACAAATATGTATTGATACCTATTGTGTACTCAACTTGGATAGTAAGCAAAAATAGACTTGGGTCATTGTATTCTGGAACTTATACCATAGAAACAGGAAGGGATATTAATTAAGTAATCAAACAAATAAAAGCAAAATTGAAACTTTCCAATTGATGTAGAATGGTTAATGGTATTTAATATTTTGGCTTTAAGAAGGAATTTGCTCAACCAATGGGATCAAGAGAACTTTTGAGGGAGTGTTTGCTTAGCTGAGATCTCAAGAAGTATGAGTTAACTTGATCAAGATGGAGAAGAGAATTTCCTGAAAAGAAGCAACTTTACATACAAAGTCCTGATGAGAGAGGAAGCTTGGTATCCAATATCAAACAGATAAGCATAGCTGACAGAATTTTATAATAAGAAAGGGTATATGATAAAATGTGATGCTGGGGAATTAAGTAGAAGCCAAACTGCAGGACCAAACTTTGCTGAATCCTTAGGGTTACCATTTAAACTTATTTAATATTCTTTATGCTCAACAGGAAAAGCTTACTATTAGTTATAAAGGGTTATATTATGAGAGATAATTTTTATTTCTTTCTAAACCTGGTGAAGCTTTTTCCCGTTAAAAAAAAAAAAAGATCTGATCAACATGATTACAGTGTCACATCTCATAAAAACATCTTTAACACAAATAACGTTAGAAACTAGTTGAACATAACATTGTGTCCTGAATATAATCAGGTAGAAGCTAGAAAAGAAAGAAAAGGAATTTAAAAATGATGTCTGTCTATATTCAAAAGAGAATGTCTTGGTTGTATTTGACTAAGATGTGAATAATGAAAAAAACGAAAAAGCCTACTTCAAGGGTACTAAGCTGATGTTGGAGGGATCATAACAAATGATGGTAAGGGACAGTCAGTTAGACAACTTGAGAGAACCCTCAACAAACTCCTGGATGTAGGAGAGTGTTATACCTGGAGCCAATCAAGTTAGAGGTATAGTAGAAGATATAACATAAATCTAGTATATTTTGTGTCAGTTATTACAATATAAATATTGTATAAATTCTTCTATGTTTTGTTAAGGAGACTAGAAAAATAATAACAATATAAGTATCAACTTTATTTTCATTAATATTTCAAGTAATTCATAGAGTCAGAAGTTATAAGTTACTGTTCTATTAACTATTTCAGCCCATGATGTTAGCCTTGAACATATTGAAGTAATATTTTCAAAAATGAATAAATGTAATTTTTAATCATATTTTCATTAACTTCTAAAGTTATCAGTAAATTATCTTCATTTCATGTTGTTTTTAATTATTAAGCATCTTGGACATTAGTTTCTATCTTTATTAAGGAATTAACAATCTAATCAATAACTAGAAATGAAGAAATGACCTGACTGGCATTATAAAAAATAATGAGTCGGTTAAGTCACTTTTATTAAGGATTGAAGATCACAAAGATGTATTAAATTGTAAGAGGGAAAACATACAAGCATTCATTGAATAGAGGGGTACATCTTACTAGTGTTGGTTGATGAATTCTACCAGTGCATCAATTTGAAGATTGAACATCCGTCAAGATGCAATCTTGACCTTAATTTTCTGACCTTGTCAGATATGGTAGACCACACTTTTAAAAACAGTTTAACATTTTAAAATAAGAACCACAGAATTGAATTTGGTGCTTATTTAGTTACTTATAAAACATTCTAAAGAAGAGAATATCACTATCACTATCATTGATTCGTTTTTCATGCACTAACAGACTACTGAGGATTTTTAGACCATTAATATTTGAATTTTTTAGAATGTGTGAAAAGGAAGTTTATTAAATTTAATAATACTAAGGCGTCAATGTTCCTCCTAAATAGAAGTGAAGATACACTTTGGCATTATTCTAGAATTGTTGTGATCATTAAGTTTTATAGCCTCTTACTGTCTTTCTAGCACAGTATATTCCAAAGGCCTCTAGTTCTGTGATAAGTGAATAGGTATGATTCCCCATCCCCCCAAGGTCCCTTCATTTATTAAGATTTAGAAACCATGGTTAAGTTAAAGAATAGTAAATAGGGTTCCCTTAAAAAATATTGTATTTTAAGGGATACCAGCACTAACTCTGCTGAATATCAAATAGAAATCACTAACACTTATTAAGTACTTTGTGCCACTCAGCGTGCTAAGCAGTTTATATACATTATCATATGTCTGATTCTTTTAACAAACAAACAAAAAACATTCTGAGGAACACACAAAAATTCATCTTCATATCATTTCACTGTTTACAAATACCATCCAAATACGTCTGTGAATAAAGGAAAAGTAAGATAAATATCAATTTCTGTTATTGCATTCTAATTACTTCAGGAAAGAAAGGTAATGAATTTTATCCTTAAAGTTAAATGCTGAATTTAGTAGTATATTTCTATATTCTTTTCACCGTAGTGCCCATAGATAATCGACAATAATCTTTATACTCTTCTTATTACTGGGTGGCAACTTTTACAGTTTTCAGAGACATTCATTCCTTGGTTTGAACAATAGCTTCATTTCTTGAATACTGTAATACACAGCCTTTGGTGTACTGCTGATTTTTGAACTTCAGTTTCTTTATCAGTAAAATTAGTATAGTGATGCATAGCTCAGAGTTGTTTTGACTATTAAATGTTAGAACACATAGGAAGTCTCAGCAATGTTGTGGAGCCATTCACTAAAAGTTGGTTTCCTTTTGTTTTCCTTCTCTGTTTCTAGTAGTAAGTATAATCACATTTTAAACTCTTTATGAATTTATACTATGCATTTGGATTATTGAAATTTTATTTATTTATTTATTTATTTTTGGTACTGTGAATGGAACCCAGAGTTGCTTTGCCTCTGAGCTCTTTTTTTTTTTTTTTTTTTTTTTGAGAAAGGTTCTCACTAAGTTGTTTAGGGCCTCACTAAGTTGCTGAGGCTGGCCTTGAACTTGTGATCCTCCTTCCTCAACCTTTTGTGTTGCTGGGATTACAGATTTGTGCCACCACACCCAGCAAGAATTTTTTTCTCCCCCCCTTTTCAAAATAAAATTACTTTAATTTTAAAGCTATTTTAAAAGCTTTCTGAACTCCTACACTTGAGGACCTGATCTTCATCTTAATGCTCTCCTACCTTTTGCTAATAAAATGGGCATCTATAAATGTTATAGAACTCAGATTGTAGTGAAATTAGAATAAATGGCCCTACTTGGTTAATGTAAATATTCTAGACATAGCTTACAGCATTGCTTTTGGTGATTATGATCATTAAGTGAACAAATATGTAAATCTATTTACTTTCCTGGTCTTGATTTCTTTATATTAAATAAAAAGATTAAAAAATAAAATTCTGAAACCTGAAAAAATAATTGGCAATATTATACAAGAGTTGAGAGTTTGGACACCAGAGCCAATCTGGATTCAAATCCCTATTTCATTGCTTTCTAGCTATGTGATTTATTAGCAAAATCACTGTGGCCATCTCAGGGTTAGTTAATGAGTATGTACTGATGAATTAAAAGAAGGTCTTGCTATGTTGCTCAGATTGGCTTGGAATTTATGATCCTCCTTCTTCAACCCCCAGAGTGGCTGGGATTACAGGTGTGTAGTACTACACCTGGCTAATGAGTTTAAATGTGTATACTAACTTTAGAAATGCCTGGCACATGCTAAGTAGCATTAAAGTGTTAACTATTATAGTGCTTATGTATATTATTTATATGTTAGATGTAACATAGAAAGAAAACAGTGATTAGAATATTTTGGTACATGTCTTAACTCATAATTTTACTTTTGGTAGAATGAAACAAATTCAGTTTAATTTTTAGTTCTAGAAAACAGTGATTAGAATATTTTGGTACATGTCTTAACTCATAATTTTACACTTGGTAGAATGAAACAAATTCAGTTTAATTCATAGTTCTTCTAACATGTGTCAGATTTTTACATAGCATTTTGTATTTGCCAAATTCTTTTAATATTTTCAAATTTAATCTTATCGTTGAAGAAGCTAGTATGAAAAATGTTCCATTGTTTCATAAAGAAACTGAGGCATCCAGAAAGTTTAGGACCTTTAAAATATGACACTCGAAAAGTGAATAGAAAGTTTAAAATTAGAATATAAATATTACATTTAACAGTGTGTTCAGCCAAACTGACTCTACTCCTTATTGAAAATTCAAACAAACCTATTTGTGGGTAAAATAAATGTTCAAGATATATCATTCTGTTCTTCAAAAATTTCATTGGCTTGCGATGTGTTGCCTTAGTTAACTTGATTTACTCAGATTGCATGAAAAAATTGTTTTAAATGGGATTAGTCTAATTAAAGTCAAGTGTTGAGCTAGCTATCCCTTAGAACATTTAAGGGTTGAATTTCTTTTTTTAGCTATAAACTGGCTTTTTCTCCCTCTTTGATGAACTAGGTCAAAAACTCCTTTCTATTTCTCATGCTATCAGTACTCTAGTACTATATATTATGGATTCAGTGTGTTTTTTAGCCAGCTAGAAAACGAAGCTTTCATTATTAATAGTTGTTTCTGTGAACAGTGATCCTAAGTTTTAAACAGTGAATTATTATAGAATGAAGTTCTGCAAAACACAGGCTTATATGGTAAACAGTATCAATATTTTTATTATTCATTAAAGAACATTTTTAATTGGTGCCTTTTTTTTTTCTTATATGCATGGCATCTATAATTCATCAGTTAAGAAAAGTGACGGTTGCCTTGGGATCCAGAAAAAAATACTGACAGTTAGAAGACTCAAAGAGAACCATGTCTAACAGAGAATTGTAAATGATTGCTTAGACAAAAAGGTAATGGAAAAGTATCTAGTTTCAAATTATAATTAATGTTCATTGTTACTTTGGAATAGTTTTTGACATAAAGACAGTATGAATATTCTCTTTAACAACAACAAACAAGAATTTGGATAGAGCTCAGTGATAAAGAGCACTGTCCTGGCATGTGAGAAACCTCGGGTTCCATATTCAATATATGTGCACAATACATACTCACAAATAATAGTAATAAACAAAACTTAGTTTAGTATTCCTCTCTGTCAGTTGCCAATATTCATGAAGATTTTCACATAAAGATCATTTTTTTTCAGATGCACAATGCTATTTTTCATATTACACAATGTTTAAATGTTGTAAATGGGTCTACAAAATGTTATTTTTCACTTTTTTTGGTATTTTTGTGTATTCATTTTGCTGATTAGGTACACAGTTCACCATTAACCCAGTTTGTAAACTTAGATTACTCACATTAAGGCTAATATAAGCTAAGAAGCTATCAAATACTGACTCAGGGAATAGTAAAAATTTCATAGGCAGGAATTTGTCTCAGGGGAAAAAATGTTGTTTTACATGTATTCATTTTATATATCCATTAGAAAAGAAAGACCCAGGCCTTAGGACACAGTCTTGGGTTTTTCATGATGGTGTAAATAAATGTAAATGTTTATTTAATTACTCATTCTACAAATACTAAGTACTAGCTATAGGCTAGCAATAAATAAGAAGGCAAGGACAATGGAGCTCACAGTTTTTCAGTTAGGATCAATACTAAACAAATATTTGTATGAGTGATGTATATTACAAACAGTTTATTAATGAAGAGATATATAAGAATTAAGAATAGAAATATAAGTTGTTACCACATATCTAGGTAATGATAATGAAGGAATGTAAATTTCCATTTGTGTGAGTGTGTGTGTGTGTGTGTGTGTGTGTGTGAGAGAGAGAGAGAGAGAGAGAGAGAGAGAGAGAGAAAGAAAGAAATAGAGACCCAGAAAGGGTTGGTGGCTTATCCAAGGTCATATAGCACATGGCATATCTGGGTTGTAGGTCACCTGTTTTCTAGTATATTTAGACTTTCCATGTGAAATAAAGTAGGAATCTAAAGAGAGACTAGATGTCTAGAAAGTTGGATCACTTTAATATAATTAATATAATCCAAAGAATCATACCTGTAAACCTTTTTATGCTTTATTTTATTTAAATTTCTTTTGGGTTGTCTTTTGTATTTACTGACTGTTTGAATTTTGCTAAGTTCAAACTCAAAAAAAAAAAAAAAATTTAAAGGCACCACTATGACCTTGCAAGCCAGTTTTGTTGGTGCCATAGTCCTAAATCTGATCTCTCTGGAAACTTTTGAGTGTTATTTATTTATTTATTTTCTTAGTAAACAAAGTTGGTTTCCTTTAATTATCTCAAATTTACTAAACTCTACTCTGCTTGTTGCTAGACCAAAGAAAAACAGGGGATGTTGGAAATTTAAGGACACATTTTTTTCCTGGAATGATTTTGATCTGTCACTTAATTTGAAATACTGTTAGTATGGGTCAGTCTTGAATATATCTGATTAGAAATGAGTTCATAGTAAATTAGAAAGGAACCCCAATCATAGTTAAGATCTTGGCAAAATAATACATAGAGAAAGTTAGATGATTGAAAGTTAGATGATTTTACCCTAGTTTCCATTATATTTTTAAATTTGATATTATCCTTTAAACACCAAGTTAAATGATTTGATTTTTATTTTTATAAAAAAGGATATTAAATAGGAAAACTAGATGAACATTCTAGTAACTGACTTGGGTACAGCAAAGCACAATTATAGGATCACACTTTGAGAAGTAAATAAACTGTTTGAAAGTTGAGTCTGCAAAGCTAGACATAGTAACAACAGGAAACATCCCACCTACAATACATATGGCAAAGGAGAAAGATAGTGCAGCAGACTACAGACAAAAATAATAGCCGTGAGTTAAAAATGAGTATTCTGCTTTACAACCTTAGCTCTGTTGTCTCAAAAATAAAGAATATCTTTTAGATATTCTATGGTGACATGAACATTTTTTAATTGATAATTTTTTCCTTAAGTATCCCCCTTCATATTTTTATATTATTGTTAGAATATAACATTAGTGTACAGTATATTTTAAACTTTATTGTTATTCTAGTATGTATGTTTTTTGTCTCTTCAGAATACATGCTATTTTCAATTTAATGTTGGACTAAATTTTTAAGAAATTTGTGCATGAAATATTGAATATACCAAGTAAATGGTGAAAATGTTTCACTGAAAGCTCTTCTGATACACTTAAGTGTTTGTAGAATCAGTTCCCAACCTGGACTAAAAGGTATACAGGAGAACTCAATGCTAAAATGTCAGAACTCACTGCAGCTGAATAGTAATTTAAAATGAGGATAAATCACTCCTGAAATTTTAACTATTAACTAATGAAAAAGTATTTTGTACATAGAATCTCCATTTGAATCTAACTTCTAAATGTATTTTATTGGTTTAATTTTGGTTCAGTTTTGTTTGAGATTAGTTTGTAGAGTCTGTCTGAAAATAGAAAATGGAGAAAGGAGTTAGAAGGAATGTTGTTATGTTACAAGAATTATATATTAAAATGACATTATTAATTGAGTATATTTAAGCACAGACAACTGACATGTCAGTTATGTTTCAAAACATCTTACCTAGTTTGAGAAAAAGTGACTTTGGACACATCTTCCTATTCTATATTTAGTAAAAGAAAAAGCAGTGGTCTATAATACTGGACCATTGTGTAGTTTGAATTTTAATATTTAAATCACCCAAATGAATAGTAAAATCTTTCTTTAAAATTATAATAAGATAAATTATAATTTTATATCTCTGTTAAATTCAAGTATATACAGAGTATCTAACCTTATAATTCTCTTAACACTATATTTCCATGATCTAATTAAATAAAACAATTTGATGTTTATTGCATTTACTGTATATTCATAATCATTGGTGAAATTCATGATAATTAGGTAAATATGTTAAGTGGTTACTGTAAATAACACTGATAGCTTTTTAAAATATAACCAAAACATTTTCCTCTTTGTTCTAACTCCAGCATTAGTTTTGATAGCATACACAATTTAATCTTTGTCATGAAATGCATCCATTAAGTTATTGCTTACCCCTTCCATACCCTGTTAAAAGCATGTTAAAACAATACTTTTTCTTTTGCATACATCATCTTTCTTCTAGGTTTGGAATAGTCAATTTTTGACCCTGGATACATGTTGAAATCATGCATGACCTAAAGTTTTAAATCAGAATTTTTAAGCATGGAGGCTATGGTATTTTGTTGTTAAAAGCTCCTCAGTTGATGCTAGAACTCAGCCATTGTTGAGAATTACTGTTATAACCCTAAGATACTCTTTGTTAACATTCTCTACCTCCTCCTTGAAGGATCCTTAAACACCAGTCCACAGATCTTTGGGAAGCTGAAGGCACTACAGAATCTGGACTTCTAACTTGTTTGAGTATAACACTGGGATGTGCTGAGGAGTTCCTGTGAGGATGGTGTCAGGATGGTGTCTTTAATTCCTGAGGCTAGGGCAAGAAAAATGAGAGTACTGCATCTTGGCTCAGCCCTAGGAAGAATCAGGAAAGGGGCCTTCTGGCTGGCTAGGTGAAATTGAAGCAAGTTTGAAACTATCAGGAAAGTAATATTTAAAAAGTGGACTGTATAGCGTTCATGTCCTAAAGTCCCAAGAAATGGACTTGCAGAAGAGCCACCACCAGGCTATCATGTATGGGGAAAAGAGAACCAGGTATTAACAGATCCTTACTTAGCTCCCCTTTGTACCTGCACACACATTGTATACTCAGTCATGCCAATTCACATGGTATATACTGCCACTAAAAAGCAAGTAAAGTTATACAGGTTTGAGGTACAGATTGATTATTGGAACAAAAGGTTTTGCTTATTCTCTATTGCCTTCCATTTCCCACCTATCTTCCCTCCCTCCAAAAACAAAAAGACATTTAATACCTATGTGCTTGTACCAGAAAGCCATTAAAGAGAACAAGCTTTTTGTGAGGTGGGATGGGTGCTAGGGATTGAAATCATCCCCAAGTTCCCATTTTTGTTTTGGGGGTTCTTTACAGACAGAGGTTGCTGAGGGTCTTGGAAAGTGGCTGAGGCTGACCTTGAACCTGGCACTCTTCCTGCTTCAGCCTCCCAGGTCACTGAAACAACAGGCCTTTACTGCCACACATCACCAGACTTTCTCCCTTAGATAGTTCATTAGAGGTGAAAGGCTTAAAAAAATGTAAATATATACATTGCAATAGTGTCGAAACTTAGCATAGTCTTTTTTAACAAGTTAAATGTTTATTTTGTCTCTGCTTTAATCTGAAGGAAATGGACAAAGATAGAAAAGCTCTATTTTCCATTTTCTAGTTTGTCATTTACCTTTATTATAAACAGAAATGCAAGATATTTGCAAAAGTATTTTTAGCCTACCAAACGTCTGTTGAACAGTTCAGCTGCAGATAAATGATTAGCACATAGTACTTTTGCTATTAAAAATGTACTTTCCCTTTTATAAAAATCAGTGTGAATATAAGTAGTAAATATTATTATAATCAGAGTTTTAGGTGGATGTTACTGTGGTTCAAGAAAAAACAAGATTTTTCTTCCTTTCTTCCTTTTCTACATAATAGCCATTAGAATAACTAAGCATGGTCATGAATGAGGGTATTGCACTAAGAGTTCAGTGATAGTACATTTCTGTTCTTAGCAATATTTTCTACCATTTATTTTTAGTGCCTCTATAACATTTTAAAGTTGCATCCTTCTTTATATTACTGATGAGAAGGTATGCCTCTGAAGGTATGCCTTTACAGATAAAACTTTTCTCACATCAGTGAGTAAGCTATAGGGAACTTAAAGCAAAGGCCAAAGGACCTTTTTTATTTTTTTAATAATGCCATTGGATACATAAAAATATTTAGATCAGCCTTGTAAAACAAGGACAGTTTTTAAAGTTTACATTATCAAGGCCCATTACATCATTTTAAAAAACAGCTATACAGTTCTACAATCCACAATAAGTGAAGAATAAAATAAAATGTATTTTAACAAATTTGGGAAGATGAAATAGAGGTATCCTTTTTTAAAGCCACAAAAAATCACAGATCTAAACTTATTTAGAAAACTGTGATGTAATCAATTTTCTTATTAATATTTGATACTTTTATAAAGACATCAAGGGGATGCCCCTGCAAATGACAAGGAGGGGAAAAAATGACAAGACAATTAGTGCTTAAAGGAACCTTATAGTTCATGGATATCTGGTTGATGATGGGGATTATTTTTACCTGGGATTTAGTGCCTCCTAAGGCAAGGGGGCATTGACCCTTTGTTGCTCTTTCGGCTCCCTTTGAAAATCTGATGAACTTATTTGACTCTTGATAGGGTCTCTGTATGGGTTTGTTTATGTGTTGCAGGGTTTTGTGAACTTTTTGAAAACCAGCAACCTCCTAGCTCACTTGTGTCAGAATCACCAAGGTACCTATTAAAATGCAGACTATTGGGCTGCATCCCAAACTGCTGTATTAGAATTTTTTAATAATCTAGTTTCAGGAACCTGTATTTTAACAAGCATTCCCTCATGATTCTTTCTGTTCACTACTAAGGTTTAAGAATTGCTCCTTTATAACTTCATGGGATACCCATTCTGCCCTTGGCCAAGATCAAGGTTTTCCAACTTCCACTATAGTGATATTTGACTGAAACATATGTTACCTACCCATTTCTTACCTATCTACAAAATATCAAAGGGGTATCGTTGGTGTTAATAAAGATTATAAATAAATGAAATGGTTTCTGTTGGATTCTTTATTTTATTTTATTTTATGGCCCTGGGTATTGAAACTTGGGGTGCACTACCACAAGCCATATCCCCCAGCCTTTTAAAATTTTTATTTCAAAACAGTGTCTAAGTTGCCAAGGCTGGCCTAAAACTTGCAGTCTTCCTGGTTCAGCGTCCTGAGTCTCTGGGGTTACAGGCATGTATTTCCATGCCTGGCTTGATTATCATTTTAATTAAAAGAAATGTTATGAAATATATATTAGATCCTGAGTCTTTTAGTACATATAATGTGCAAGTGAAGTAAATTTAACTTATTTCTCATCGTTTGTAAATATACTCACTTGCTTTCGAAATGCATCTGCAAGGGCTGGGGTTGTGGTTAGACAATGAACGCTTGCCTAGCATGTGTGAGGCACTGGGTTCAATCCTCAGCACCACATAAAAACAAACAAACAAAAAACAAAGGTATTTTGTTCATCTACAACTTAAAATATTTTTAAAAATGCACCTGTAATTGTTCAAGTATTTAATAGTATCATATTGGGATTTCCAATAATAAGTGCTTGAAGATCTGCTAACAGAGTAAATTAAGGCCAGATGTAGTGTGAAATTTAAAAAAGCAAAACTTATAGAATTGTTTTAAAATATATACAGCTTAACTTCAAATGTATATGAGGATAGGAACTATCTCTACAGAGTCATCTCCATATTTGAGTGAAATAAGTTTTCGTTGTAATGCTTAAAGCAGGTGGTAGTATGTAAATCAAAGCTCTTAAAAGAGTTTAAAAACTGCTTAAAAATAGTTTATAAAATTTGACCAAGCATTTCATTCCAAATCCTGATATGATCTTACTTTACTTTTGTTGGTTTATTTCTCAGATAAGTTCAGGGATGAAATAGACTAATGGATACATGTGATTATCTCATTTCAAATTATTGGATCTGGATCAATGAACTAATATGCTTATGAAGTTAATTATTTAGTATTAAGCAAAAACAATGTTGCACCATCACACTGAGTGGCTGTAAGTCATGATTTTTTTTTAACACAGGGAAAAAAATTCTCTAGTGAAGGATTCTACTATATATTAGTTAACTTTCTTATTAAACATGTTGTTGAGGGTCAAGGGAGATCCAGTAATATGTGGATAACTTAATGAAGGATACTTATTGCTAAAAGAAAATTAATAATTATAAGTGATCAATGGGTAAGAAGAAATACCACTTTTGTGTGGGGAAAAATTCTTACTATTGTTATATTTTTCATTGGTACAGTAAAAATATCTACTAATGTTCATCTAAGTATTTCTTCCTTAAAAGCAAATTAGATTAATACTAGTTTTATAAAGACTATCATGTAAAATCTATTATTCCTAACGTCCTGTTTTAGGAAATCACATGAAAATACTCAAAAAATTTCCATTTCTCTTATGCAGTGTCAATTTATATAAAAGTAGGAATTTAGTTATTCTACAAAATAAAAATTTAGTTGGTGATCTTCCCATTGTATCATATTTCAGACTGAAAATTCATTTATGTTTTCATATAAGATAATACTACTTATGTGGTATAATTTTTGATGAATCGTTGAATTCATTTTTTTGTTACCCTTTGACTGACTTTATGTGTTCCTCAAAGACACACAGATACTTACACACATACAAATATCCTATTTATCTTTGCAATAAAAAGTGCACTATATTTTCAAAACAGTATAAAAGATATATTAACTTTTTATTCACAAGTCACTTGTATCTACTAAATACATATTTTACAAATGTATTATATCATTTTAGTCTACACAGTCAGCTTTCAAATTCAGTGTAATTTTTATTCCCATTATTGAGATGAATAAATTCAATCAAGGTTACATGACAAATTTTTAACTAATTTCAGTACTTCTTAAGCACTATACTTTATAACTTTCAAAATAACTTTAAAATATGTCAAAAGGTTCATATTAAAAACAATGTTAGGGATTGTGCTGTAGCTCAGTGGCATGTGTGAGGCACTGGGTTCGGTCCTTAGCATCACATTAAAAAAAAAAAATAAGACAAGTAAAATTAAGGCATTCTGCCCATCTATAACTACAAAAAAAAAGATGTTAAAAATATAGAGAGATGCCTCTCCCTTGTGAAAAAGAAGGAAGAAAGATATTAGCTTAGCTTCTTATTATATTCTAGACATAGTTACATATTCTTGTCTACATAGCATTTAATCCTTACCTGTGATATTGGCCTTGTTATTCTTTTCCACAGATTTAAATTAAGCGTCTCATTTAATAACTTCCTTAAAGTTTTAGATAATTTGGTAGAAACAATATCTGATAATGTAGTTGAATGATAAGTGATAAATAAAAAGTTGAACTTGAATTAGGTTACTCTCTCAAGTAGAGTGAAGACTAATTGGTTCAGAATAAAAGCAGGGAGACTAAGAATTGAAGGGAAATTTTCCTGTAGCTACTAGTAAATGCAAGTAGTAAGTATCATATGTCTTCTTTCACCATTGCCTTCATGCTATTAAGTATATTAGGATTCATTTAATAAGGTAATCTACAAAATTTTTTGAAGACTTGTGCTGTAATCATAGGACATGATAATAATATCATGTCCTAATTTATATATGCAATCATAGTCCATACAAATCAAATCAGCTCACTAATACTTTGTTGTTATTGTTGTTTTAAATGAAGGCTTTTGATGTGTTCGTGACTTGAAAATGAAATATAAAATCTTCAAAGATTTTGTTATTGGTTGAGAAGACCATATAAACATATCAAAAGAGTTCAATAATATATATGATTAAATCCTAGACTGTGTGCTTACCAGTAAGTTCTAGAAGTCCTTCAAACTCTGAATTAATATAAGTAAACTTACTAACATCTCTCACAAACCTCTTTTTTGTTCATACTTTCTTGGATAGTGTCTTTCTATTCACCCTGAGTCCCAAATTAGAAAATGTTATAGTTTTCTGCCACGTGTTTGTTTTCCTCCCTGGTCAGGCTGTCACCAAATCCTATATGTTTTTTCTCTTTCCTAACTGTTAAGTCTGCTCAGTTTTGTCTCCTTGTTGTGAATGAACTGCTTTAGTTCATTCCCTGACTAGAGAATGGCAGTAAATAGTCTCCATAACTAACTAATCTGCCTTTGGTTTTCTGTCTAGCCCGTATTCTAAATTTTGCATAAATCTCATTATGTCACTACCCTGATTGAAAACATTAAGGAGTGTCCCTTCAGTTTGGTTTATATATATCCTAATTTCAGTCTGGCACACAAGGTCTTCATTTGACTATCTTCAAGTTAGACCTCTAATCTCATCTCCCTTTATTCTTTCCTTTTTGCCTTTTCTTGCCTTTGACCTAACTGCTTCCTCTTCAGCATTATATTGTGTTCCTTCAGGTCTTATTGTTGTATACACATACTGTCTTCTATACCATGTATGTTGCCTTATCCAGCAACTTGCCCCGGAATAGTTTTACTACAAATCTGAAATCAGATATCACTTGTTATCCAAGTATCCTAGTTCTTCTCGGGCTGAATTATTTTGCGTCTTCTTAGTGGCACACAGAATTAACTTTTATGATCATGTAAGATGATTATCTCTTTACTTTTAATGCCTATCCACTCCCAGAATTATGAAGAGCTTGCTTTGTTTTTTATTTAAATTTAGCCCAAGATATCACATATTCATATCCTATGTGTATTATAGTTATTAAGACCAAGGCCTTTGCAAAGACTCAGACAGTCCTTGATTGAAGTAAAGGCTCTGCAACCAAAGTGAATGGAATTAATTTTGTGTGGGGGAGGAGGAAAGGAAGGAAGATGGGCAATGGCAAGTCTGTATGTTTTTCATATTCTCCTGTCCAGGATTAGACAGGTAATATTTCAAACCTACCAAAAGTCCAAATTGGGAAACAGAAGTTGTTAGCCAGTGTTTTTAGCAAATTTCTTGTAGGTATATGGTTTTGTGCTATGCAGACCCTAGGGATACAAAGATGCATCAGAAATGTAGAGTGAATATGGGGAGCAGACTTGTAAATAAATAAGTTATTTGAAGTAATTTTGAGGAATAACAATCTCTCATGATGATAATAACTCCCTTGGTAGAATGGCCTCAAGTCCAGAGCAGTGCCTCAGCAGAATTTTAAAGTGTGACTTGGAATTATTCAGATGAATAAGTTGAAGTGGTTTCTGAATAAGGCAACTGCATGTACAAAGACATAAGATATAAAAGCAGTAAGACTCGTGGAGCCATTGTTTATAAGGGTAAGATCTTATGCATAGTGTTATTTTTAAAAGCCTTTCAAAGAAGCTTCTGGTTAGGTACCATAGATAATATCCATGTTAAGTTCTTAAGTATCCATTTTGGATACAATCTTCCATCAATATATTTACTGTACCTTCCCTTTGAAGTATAATGTGGGTAGGAGTATGAACTGTAAAGATCAGAATTCATATTCAAATCCTGAAATCTTCTGTCTCTCTATAAAGCATCATTTTACCTACTGAAAAGTGTTTTTAACTGTACCCACTTTTCAGGGTTTCTAGGAAGTTTAAGCAAGATAATGCAAACAAAGCTGTTGACAGTGCCTGGTCCACTAGAAGTCTGAGACTAAAGGAATATTAACCTGTATTGTGGCTCCTTATGGGCCTTTGTTTCCTCCTTTTCACTTATTTAAGAAAAGATTTATTGAACACTTAATATTTATTAGATTTTGGAATTTCAAAGATGATGAAGACATAACCTCTGTCCTTGGAGAAATCAAAATATAGTAGGAGTAGAAAAACAACAATTATAATACAGCCTCTTTAATGTGTTAGTGGAGAGGTTTGTAAGAAAAGAACGGAGAGAAGATGTCCCCTTAGGGAAGTCTTCCTCAAAGAAGACTAACCAGTAATCTAACTAGTCAGGAATATCTTTTTGGAATTGAAGGGTAGAGTGGGATAATGCTTGGAATTGAAGGGTAGAGTTGGATAATGCTCGGAGTTGAAGGGTAGAGTGGGATAATGCTTGGAGTTGAAGGGTAGAGTGGGATAATGCTTTTCAGGAAATAGGAAGAACATGTTCAAAAGGAAGATCAAGATAACATGACTTATTCAGAAGAATAAAATAATTCCTTAAACCATTTTTCTTAAATTATTTCTTAAATCGTTTTAGAGATTTTCTTAAACCCCTAAGAGAAGAGGATGGGATGAAAAGCAGGCAGGAACTAAATGGGAGGGAGTGGTGTGCTATGAAGTTGAAAAGTAGGATATTCAAGGAAGTTATCCTTTCTTCTTTTCTTTGAATAAAGGGAAGAATTTCGATAGTCCTAGAAATCTGTGGAAATGTTTGGTAGAACCTAACCATAAAATGTTCATTGTGATATGATTTTACATTTCAGCTGTATTTCTAATCTGATGAGGACTATGGCAGTATCTTTTGGATGAAAAATCAAAGAGAAAAGAAACTGAAAT
Source organism: Urocitellus parryii (assembly GCF_045843805.1). Classification (NCBI taxonomy): domain Eukaryota; kingdom Metazoa; phylum Chordata; class Mammalia; order Rodentia; family Sciuridae; genus Urocitellus; species Urocitellus parryii. Next base: position 203,456,054 of record NC_135531.1, read on the forward strand.
TTTTTGAACATTTATTCTATTCCTGAAGTATCAGGTTTTGTTGAGGCGGTTATTTTTTACTGAGATAAAATTTACATAACACGAACTTCACACTTTTCACCAGAGTATATAATTCATTGATTTTTCAGTATATTCACAGTGTTGTGGAACTATCACCACCATTTAATCACAGGATATTTCCATCATCCTAAAAAGAAACACCATACCTGTTAACAGTAACTTCCAAGTTACCCCTCTCCCCATCCTCTGGAAATTTTAATCCACTTTATATAGATTTGTCTATTCCAGACATTTCGTATAATGTAATCATACAATGTGTGGCCTCTTATGTCTGGCTTTTTTTCATACAGCATGTTTCATCCATATGCATATATCAATATTTAAATGCTTTGTGGCTGAATAATTTTTCATATAGGGATGTCTATGAAATTTTGTTTATCGATTTATCAATATTGAATCGAATTGATGAACATTTTGGTTGCTTTCACTTTTAGGATATTTTACTTTTTGGATATTACCTGTATAAACCTCCATGGACAAGGTTTTGTGTAAATATATTTTTATTACTGTTGGATATATACCTAGGAGTGGGATTTCTGGATCACATGGTATCTCTATGTTTAATATTTGGGGAACTGGATACTTGTTCACAGTGGCCACACTATTGTAATTGCCACCAGCAGTGTAACAGGGACACTTGCTCTATTTTTTATTGTAGCCATCCCAGTGAGTGTTAAATGGCATCTGGTTTTAATTGCTTTACCTGATGGCTAATTATGTTCTAATAATTTTCATATGCTAATAAGTCATTTGCATATCTTCTTTGGAGAAGTATGTGTTAAAATCCATTCTCCTTTTTAAATGGTTATCTTTTTTTTACTGTGGAATTGTAAGAGTTCTTCATGTATTTTGTGCTAGATTAGAGGCTCAAATTATCCTTTACACATCCAAATTTCTTAGTACCATTTGTCAAAGAGACTATTCTCTCATACATTGAATGACCTTGTCACTCTTATCAAAAATCTGTTTATGATACATATATTTGTATATTTCAGCCTTTCAGTTCTATTTCCTTGATGTATAACATCTCTCCATATATCACTACCATACCTTAACTTTACATAGTAAATTTTGAGATCAGAAATTGTGAGTTCTCCAACTTTTTGTTTTGTTTTTGTTGTTGTTTTTTTTCTAAGATTGTTTCAGCTATTCAGAGTCTCTTATGTTTCTATAAGAACAGGGTGACAAAAGCAACAAGAGCAAGGCTGTTGAAATTTTGATTGGGATTACATTGAAGCTGTAGATCATCTGTAGGGATTACCAACTGATGAAGATTGTCATAATAGAAACTCTTCCAATCCACGCACAAAGGATATCTTTTCATGTGTACATACTCTGTAATTTTCTTACACTGTCTTTTGTAGTTTTTAGTGCACAAATCTTGTACCTCTTGGTTGAATTTACTCCTAAATATTTACTTCTTTTGATGCTGTTTTAAATGCAATTGTTTTGTTAACTTCATTTTTGGTTGTTTCAATGCTAATATTTAGAAATGCAACCGCTTTTTGTAAATGAATATGTATTTTGCAATTTTATTGGATTCATTAGCTTTAAAATTGTTTTAGTGGATTCTTCAGGTTTTTTAACACATAAAATCATATCATCTGCAAATGTAGTTTTATTTCTTCCCCTCTAATCTGGATTAATATTTTCTGCTTCTTTTACCTATTTGTCCAGCATAGAATATTATGTAGATTAGAAATGGTATTTATTTTGAAGATTTCACTTTCTGAGAACCAAGCATGAATTTAGTATGGGATTTTCAGAAATGCTCCTTGAGGTTGAGGAAATTTCCATCTAATTTTGTTGTTTCTATTTCTCTCTCCCTCCCTCCCCCTCCCTCTCTCTCTCTCTCTCTCTCTCTCTCTCTCTCTCTCTCTCTCTGTCTCTCTCTCTCTCTCTCTCTCTCTCTTTGTCTCTCTCTCTCTCTTTTTTTTTCCTAAGGGAGTGTTGTGTTCTAAATAAATAAATTATTTAGCTGGTTATATGGTTTTTCTTTTACCATTGTTCTATTAGTTTGGTGTATCACATTATATTGATTTTCATATGTTGAACCAGGCTCACAATCCAAAGAAAAATCCTACTTGTCTATCATACATAATCCTTTCAAATGCTTGTACATTCAGTTTTCCAGTGTTTTGTTGAGGTTTGTTGGATTTGTATTCATAATATATATTGTCCATAGTTCGTTTTTTATTTCAAGGTCTATTGTTCTCGTACAATGATTTAGAGATTGTTCCTTTTCCTTTCTCTTTTTTTGGAAGACCTTAAGGATTGGTTTACATTTTTGCTTGAATGGTCAAATTCGACAGTGAACCATCTAGTTATGAGCTTTTATGTTAGAAATTTCCTTTATAATTTGTTCATTCACGTTACTTATTGTGGGTATATTCTGTTTCTTCTTCAGTCAATTCTGGTAGTTTATGTTTTTAGAAATCTGTTATTTAAGTTGTTGACATAATTGTTTATAGTATTCTCTTTAAATTCTTCTTATTTCTATAAAGTGTGTCCCTGGTTTCATTTATGATTTTAGTAACTTTAGTCTTCTCTCTTTTTTCTTGCTCAATCTTGACAAAGTTTTGTCAAATTTGTTAATCATCTCAACTAATAAACTTGTTTCATTGATTGTTCTCTTTTATTCTATTCTGAGTTTTTTAAATCTCTGCTATAATTTTTCTTCTTGTTTTGAGTTTAGTTTAAACCACTTTTTCTTAAGGTGGAAGATCATGCTATTGATTTGGGAACCTTTTTATTATTATGTATTATTTCATGTATTTCTTGATACTAGGGGTTGAACCTATAGTCATTAACACTTAATCCCTGAGCCACATCCCCAGCCCTTTTAATTTTTTTATTTTGAGACAGGATCTTGCTAAATTGTTTAGATCCTCATTAAATTGCTGAGGTTGGCTTTGAACTTGTGGTCCTCCTGCCTCAGCTTTCCAAATTTCCATCATGCCCAGCTGTGGGATCCTTTATATTGTGAGCATTTATAGCTATAAATTTCCCTCTTAGCACTGCTTTGAGGCACACCATAAATTTTCATATGTTGTTTTTTCATTTTCATTCATGTCAAGAAATGTCTAATTTTCTAAGTGATTTCTTCTTTGATCCATTGGTTATTTACCAGTGTGTTGTTCATTTCCACTCATCCTTGAAGTTTGCAAATTTTCTTCATCTATTATAATTTTCTTCTATAGTGGTCAGAGAAGCACTTTGTTTGATTTTAGTATTTTAAAAGTTTATTGAAACATAGGTGTCTTGGAATATACTTTGTGTTCACTTCAGAAGAATGTGTATTCTTTTATTTTGGTTGTAGTCTTCTATAAATGTTTGTTAGGCCTTAAGTCATACAAGCCTTCTGTTTCCTTGTTCATCTTCAGTTTAGTTATTACTGTTCTTCAATGAAAGTGAAATATTGAAGTATTCAGCTATTATTGTTGAAGTTATTACTCTTTCAATTCTGTCATTTTTTGTTTTCACGTATTTTGGAATGTTAAGTGTATGTATGTTTGTAATTGTATCTCTTTTGGGTTGATTGACCCATTTTTAAATTATGTGATGTCTCATAATAATTTTGTTTTACCACCACTGAATTTAAAAGATACTTTATTATTTACATTTAAAAGTTTTCTAGTCGAATATTTAATACACACAAAACAGAATATGCAATGTGGTAAAAAAAATGAGTCTACAATGTCACTACATAATGAGAATATAAATATTTTATTATTCTATGTTCCTCTCTAAATCCTCTCTGCCTACATCTTGGTAAAGTACTAATGTAAATTTTGTTTAACCATTCTCTGCTTTTCTAAAAATAGTTTTATAATCTGTTTACCTATAACAATAAATTTACTTTTGCCCAGTTATCACATTCACATAAAGGGACCACTCTGTATAGTCAAGCATCACTTCACAATGAGCATATATTCTGAGAAATGGAAAATTAATCAATTTACCTTTGTCACGTGTGAACACTATAGCATGTGCTTACGCAATATTAGGCAATATAATTGTACATGACCATCATCATATAGGCTTCTGTCCTTAACTGAAATGTTTTTATGTAGTGTACAAATTGTATGTATTCTCTGACTCATTTCAACTAGTATTACATTTCAAGATTCATACATATGGTGGTATATTTAAATGTAGTTTGTTCATATTTGTTGATGTGAAGCATTCTACTCTTTAAATATATGTAATTCATTTACTTATTTACTAATGATGGACAATTGAGGGATTTCAAGTTGTTTTGTTGTTATTGTTTTGTTGTCAGGAATACTGTTCCATTGAAATTCTTTCCTTATGCATAAATGTCTTCTGCAGCCCATGTGCAAGAGTTTCTCTGAAACTGCACTCTACAATACTAGCTAAACATAGCAACCTATGTTTAAATTTTATTTGATTTAAATTAAATTTGAAAAGTTAGTTCTGTTTTTCTCTGAATAGTCATGTAAGATAGTGGCCATATTGGACCACACAGATATAGATGTTTCTATTATCACATTAAATTATATTGGATGCCTTTGTTCCACCAATGCATTTAAAATATGTTTCATGGACTAGTGCTGATATTCAAAGTGACACTGGTCTGCAACAAAGTAAGTACAAAAATTGATACAGCTTAGAAACTTTCATGGCAACTTGATATTGCTGCAACATCCAAACTCATGATCTTTTTGATAGTAATTCATTTTATTAATTTATTAACTTTAGAATTTAGTAATTTATTTTTGTATTTAACATAGGTATTGATCCATGGAATATTGGAAATAAAATATACAGTTTGTTCATAATGGATAGCTTGAGAAACAGTACCCCAGGGTATGTTTAGGTAGACTTGCAGTAACACAGTCTATACATTTCTGTTTTGCAGCATGAATGTAATCTGTTTTGCCAAACTTATTATTTTATCTATTTGTACTTCTAATAATCAGGATTTGAGTTTCTATTGCTCATTGTTTTTCTGACCCTTGTTATTGCATAACACATCCCCTTTTATTTTTAACTTTTTTATGTGGTAGGTGTGAAATGGCATCTTACAGTTTTAGGTTTTTATTTCCCAAATTATTAATGAAGATATGCATACTTTCATATGTATATACTACATGTTTGATCTTGCTTTGGATTCTTAGGTATTCTTTATATGTTCTGGATAGTGATTCTCTCTTAACTGTGCATGTTATAAATATCTTCTCCAGTTTGCTTTTGTTTTGTTTCATTTGCTTTGGTTTGGGTGTCTTAAATAGAAATTTTTAATTTCAACTTGGGAGAAATTATTTTATGGCTTCTTCTTTTTTTTCATATTTGAGAAACTTTCCTGTGCCTGGCACGATTGTGTAGGCCTGTAAACCCAGCGACAAGGGAGGCTGAGTCAGGAGGATCACAGCTTCCAGGCCAGGGTCAGAAACTTAGTGAAACCCTAGGCTGGGGGTATAGCTCAGTGGTAAAACCCCGCTGGGTTCAATCCCCAATACAAACCAAATAAATAAATAAATAAATAAATAAATAAATAAATAAAGAAAGAAAGAAAGAAAGAAATTAATTCTATAAATTTTTGTATATTTAAGTTTTAAAGTTTTGTCTCTCATGTTTAGGTCTCTGAATCTACCTGTAGTTTGATTTGATTTTTCTATAGGCTTTTAGATAAGGGCCTAATTTTCTTACCCTTCTGTGGTTAGCAATCCCATCATTCTTTATTCAATAGGTTCTCCTTTACCATCAAGGTCTATTTGATCTTAAGTTTTATTTTCAGATATGTTATGGGTAACCTTCTGGGCTCCATTTGTCAATCTGTATAACCATTGTCTCAATTGGTGTAATTTTCAATTTAATCTTGATAACTGATAGTGTAAGTCTTACGATGCACTTGTTCCTTAAGAATTTAATAATCATTTTTTCATGGTCTATAAGGAAATTCATGGAGATTTTGATTAAAATTGATCTCTTATCATAATTAGTTCTTTTGTTCAAAACCATGAAATACCTCTTATATTTTACTTTTCTTAAAGTCTCAGAGTTTTCAAGTTTTCCATATATATATATTAGTCTTTAGTTTTCCTTGTTATTTGTGTAGAGAAATATAGTTGTCTTTTTATATTATTAGAAAGCTTACTAAGTACTCTTTACATTTATTAATTTATTTGCACATTCTTTGAAGTATTTTTGAAATAGGTGGTCATTCTAAATAATGTTTTGTTTGTTTTCTTCCTTTTGGCTTTCTGTGAGTGCTAGACTCTCCAATTCTGATAATGAGCATTCTTGTACTATTATTGATCTTAAAGAGAATGCTTTTTGTGTGTTACCTTAAATATGACTTTTAAATTATTCTTGTGAATGCCTTTTAACAGATTTTAAAAGTTTTCTATTCCTAGTGTAAGCATTTACATCATGGACAAATGTTGAGTTATATTAAATGCATTTAATGAGATGACTCTGTTTTTTTCTCGTTTTATCTGTAATGTAGTGAGCAATCTTTTATGTAACTTTCTGAATTAAATAAAAACTGACAGTGTGGTTGTGTCTTTTTTATAGATAGCAGCATTAAGTTTTAAAATGTTTAGTGTGGTAGAGAGGTGTTTTGCCTCTCTTGAAATTGGCCTTTAATTGCCTTTTTTGATGAAGTGAGTTTTTTTTTCCATTTCTGGAAGTGTTAGAATAAGATTGGAATTATATTTATTGAACATATAGAGGAATTCACTTATAACAAAACAGAGCTGTGGTTTTTCTGTGAGAAGATTTGTAACTTTTGATTTAATCACTTTGCTTATTATAGGAATATTTAAGAACTCAGTTCATTCTTTAAATAACAACATGCTATGTTTTTCTATGAATTCATCAGTTTTTCCATTTATGGTCATGTAGTTTTTCCTAATATCCTCTTATCTGTTTAAGGTAGAAATTGTTGTTAACCCCCCCCCCTTTTTTTTTTTTTTTTTTTTTTTAGTATCAGGAATTGAACCTAAGGGCCTAGGGACACTTTACTATTGAGCCACATCCTCATCCCTTTGATTTTTTATTTTGAGGTAGTGTCTCACTAAGTTGCTTAGGGCCTCACTAAATAGTTTGAGGCTGTCTTTAAACTTCTATCCTCCTGCAGCAGCCTCCCCAGTTGCTGAGATTATACCATATCCCTCTCAAAAATTTTATTATGCTTCTCTTGTTCTTGATTAGCTTTGTATTTCTATAACTGTATTATGTCTTTTTTTATTTTGCTTTATTCATTATATATTCTGATGTTTAAAACTTTTAAAACTTAGATGCTTTTTCATTAATTTGCAGTCTTTTACCTCTTAAAATTTCAGCACTTATGATCATTAAATATCCTCAAGGTATTCCTCAAGCTTTGATAGCTAGAGTTTTTTTTTTTGTTGGTGGTGTTTTGCTTTCTCATAAACATTTTCTAATTCTATTGTGACTTCTTCAGTGATTTTGGGGTTCTTCAGAACTGCTATTGACAGGCTGGGATTGTAGCTTAGTGGCAGAGCATTTGCCTAGCACATGTAAGGCAATGGGTTCAATCCTTAGCACTACATAAAAATAAAAAAATGAAGGCATTCTGTCCATCTATAACCACAAAAAACATTTTTACAAAAACAAAAAGAACTGCTATTGGCCCCAAGTTTGTTAAAGTATCTTATGTTATTGATTTTAATGTGGCTTTAAGGGCATTGTGGTCATGAAATGTGATCTGTATGGAGATCTTGTTACTACATTAGTAGAAGAATCAAAATTCTTAGAATCATATACTGTAAAGATGGTATTAATTTTTCCACCTTTAAATTTAATGAGTGTATATATATACTCAGATGTATTTGCAGCACTGTCATTACGTACATGTCTGCTCTGGAATCCTAGAGATTAGTAGTTGCATGAAGAGAATATCTACAAAATTATTTTCATAGTTAAATAATAATATAGTTAGGCCGAGCATGGTGGCCACAAGCCTATAATCCCAGTGGCTCGGGAGGCTGAGTCAGGAGAATTGTGAATTCAAAGTCAGCCTCAGCAATTTACAGAGCCTGTGGGGAATTTAGTGAGTCCCTTTCTCTAAATAAAATATTTTTTAAAATAGCTGGGGATTTGACTCCTTGGTTAAGTATCCCTGGGTTCAATCCTCATTACAAATAATAATAATTATATATATATGGAGAAAGAGATTCTAAAGACTATTATTGAATTATTGTTGTTTCATTGCTGCTTTCTAATTTTCTGGGCACTGCAGTAAGCACTAATGCAAACCTGGCTCCAGTTTGATTTTTGAAAACAGACATTATAAACTTCACTGTGATTTATAGTTCATTCCAGAAGACATTATATGCAAAATGATGTTCCTTAGCCAGTACTTGTAAATACTTTAAACTCCACACAGAGTATTGCTCTCAGTTTGCTGCTGATTTAAGAGTGAAAGGTATAACTCTCAACTCTCTGCCTTTACCTCTGTTTGAATTACCAGGTCTCCCCCCAACACCCATACACAAACTTACACACTTTTCTCTTTATAGTATGTTTACACTTATATAGCATATAAGCATTTGATGAACTGTTTTGTCCAACATTATTTGTGGTATATTTATAGAAAAGCAAAACGTATGCTTTATTTATTAGTTTACACAGTTCCTTCCAGAATGCATTTTTTCTGTATTAAACAGCATTTCAGAAGAACATAGTGACCTTATATGAGTTTTAGTGAGAACTTCTTTTAGCTATTTCAGTCTGTAAACTAAGACAGTAAGACATAATGGAAGTGTTTTATGCAGTGTATTAGATAGAGTACAAAGATGGATAGATTAATAGATGAGTAAATGAGTAAATATATGAAAAATTTGCCTATGTTATTTACAATCTATACTTCTATATGTTCTAATTTTTGATATTGTTTATGTTAGAGGAAACAAAGAAAGACTTCTGGATGAAGAACCCTGGCAAGAATTTTTATAAATAATTTTTTTCTGATAGTATTTGCTTCCAAAATCAGATGAGATCAGGCAAGTTTTTGGTGGTATGGCTGTCAACATTGTGGTAGTATTTTCTTGTATAAAAAAATTATATGTTGCGGCTGGGGCTCAGCGATAATGCACTGGCTGTGCATGTGTGAAGCAATGGGTTCAATTATCAGCACTGCATATAAATAAGTAAAATAAAGGTCTACCAACAACCAAAAAAATTTTAAAAAATTATATATTTATTTCTATAGTTTATTTGTGTTCATCCTAGTATCATTCATAAATACTTGTGTTGTCAGATTCTTTTTAATGTGAAAATATTTTCACACACATTAAAAACTGGTTCTGATAATTAAAGAAAAGTATAGTTTACTACTTAGTTTCCGTATATACAATAAATGTATACATTTGATAATGGAATGATCAACAACAACTTTTCTTGCCTATCAGTGCCACTTTTATTGCTAAGGTTGAACGCAGTAGGGCAAATTTATCTTAATGCATTAGATTAGCAGAAATTTAATTAATGTAAAATGAGTTAAGTAAATATTCTAGCATAATTAAGCATGTTACTTAACAACCTGAATTTAAGTACATTTAAAATTACTTTTCAATTAAGAAATACCTAAGGAAATTCTTCCAATTCCTTAAAGGATTTCTCTAGCCACCTGACCATGGAGAATCTTGGTTCTTGGTAACTAGCAAGATGCTTTGAAGATCTGAAAATTGTCCCACTAGAAAGGAATACTTTTTGAATTTTTCAAATATATAGTTTATGCAGAGTCAAATTTTGTCATCCTTTCTTACGGACTTGTTAGTTTTTCATCTTGTTTTCTTAGCATATTAGTCAGAGTTACTTTTATTAAAATATTTATTTGGTTTTTATTATCCTTCTTAATAATGCCCATAATTTTGTAGGAGGATTAAATGAAACACTTCAGGGAAAAAATAGAAAAATATTACTTCTAAGTGTCCATTTCTTATAACTGATATGGTGTAATTATTTAGTTTTATATATATATTTTTCTCATTATTCCCTAAATATTTTGCCTTATTCAAATCATATTTACCATTTTACCCACTCTTCACAGACTGACAGGTAGTTCTACTATTATCTCATCATCATTCCATTTTACTGTCTGTTCATTAGTTAACCAAAGGGCCTTTATGTTTTCATGAAGACTATAAAGAAGTTTGGACTAATTGTAATACTGATACTCTTTCTTCTTGCTTTAATCCTTCGTGTTCATACATTTTTCTCTCTATCACAAAAGGTTTCCCAATCCCAGAGTGACTTATGTTTAAAATGTTTTTTGAGGTTTACTTCTGTTGTGGTATTTAAAACATCAAATATAAACAATTTCTTCCAATATTCACTTTTCTGATTTTATTTACCACCCAAGTGAATTTTTATTTAGGATTTAGTCCTTTAGACAAATGTTTTTGTCAGAATCCTACTTGTCTGTCAGATATGCAGGTTTTACTGATTTAGTATTATAAAATTATTATAAGTAGCTGGTATTCATATTCAACTCATCAGTGGTACACTGGCCATTTTCATTTTCTTTTTATTTTTCTCTTTTCTAAGCCTATTTCATGCTCACTGGGGCAAATTTGGAAAATAGAAGATAGAAAAAGCCACTGTTGATACTTTGGCATGTTTCTTTTTTTGTTTGTTTGTTTTCCTATCCTTTTCTACCTTCAAAATTGAGACCATCTCATTTATTCTGAAGAAAAAGAAAAATCTGTTATGATAAATATGTTACATGTTATCAAAAATTATCTGATATAAAGTTCCTTTATTTGCATACATCAGCATTTAATTAGCCATTTCCTTAATTTTGTACTTTAGGTTATTTCTAATATTCATTGTTATTAAAACAGTGCTTTTTTACATTACTTTATCAATATCAATCTGTATTTCTAAAGAAAATAATTATTGAACATGATATTCCTGGTTCAAACTTTATGAAAATTTTTATACTTACTGATTTATACCTCAGTTTACTTAAGAAAATTGAAACTGTTTTATATGTCACAGCTAGCAGTATGTCAGGATATCTAGCCTGTACCATTGAAATCTTTGGATTTTCTCTTTTTATAAAATCTTTAATTTTTATTTATTTTTGTTCTCAGGCTTTTAAATATTTTCCCAGTATTTTTTTCATTTGTATCTCTTTTTAATAAAATGTCTATTTATGTACTTTTTCTTTACTTCTACTGAAGGCTTCATTTTTTTTTTCATTTAACATTTTAACTTTTTTCTTTTTTTTGTTTCATGTTTGGTCAGAGCTAAGTTGCAACATGCTAAAATTTGATAGTAACCCCTAGAATCTTATTAATTTGTAAAAAAGTAAAAAATTACATCATCCTTCATCGTACAGCAGTTATAGTTGTTCTTCAAAAATTGTCTACTTCAAATATGTGACAATCCCACCATTATATGCAACTAAAATGCACCAATAAAATATATGAAAAAAAACCTCCAAAATTTATATACTTTCTAAACTTTAAAGCGTACACTAATCATAGAAGGGCTAAGACACAATATGATTTAAAATGTATCATTTAAAAATGTTGGTATTTATCTTTATATTCCATAAGCTCAGAGTAATGTAAAAACATATCTTGAAATAATTTTGCTTTAATTTCAAACAGTATTTTGTCTTACAGAATTCTGATGCTTTTACAGATGATTACATATATAGTTTCAACTTTGGTTTAAGAAGTTTTAATATTTAATGGTATTGCAATTTGAAATCATTCCTGAGCTTTGTTAAAAATGTGCTGTTATGATTTTTTTAATATTATTTTTCTTTCCACCACTGACATACTTGATAAAGATTTCTCATATTTTACTACCGTATTTATTACTCTGCAGTGAAAAAGAAGTGCACTCTTTTCTTTTTCAAAATATAATATTAAACATATTCAACATATACATTTTAATAATATTCAAAATTTCTCAGGGCATAGTCATAGAGTTCTTTTTTTTTAAGAGAAAATTTTTTTTTAATATTTATTTACTAGTTTTCGGCAGACACAACATGTTTCTTTTGTATGTGGTGCTGAGGACCGAACCCGGGCCGCAGGCATGCCAGGCGAGCGTGCTACCACTTGAGCCACATCCCCAGCCCTTCATAGAGTTCTTGAAACCTGTGACCCAGTCCATTTAGCCTCTCAATGTCTTCGTATTCTAATAAAAATGATTAAAATAGTTGGGTGTAATGTTGTACACCTGTAATCTCAGAGACTCTGGAAGTTGAGGCAGGATGAGCACACGTTCAAGGCCAATCTTGGTAATATTGCTAGACCCTGTCTCAAAAACTAAAATAGATTGGGGGTGTGGTTCAGTGTTAAATTGCCCATTGAGTTCAATCCCTGGTACCGTACATGGGGGAAAAAATAAGATGATGATAATAACAACATATGCTTTTAGTAAGGAGGATAACTATGAAGGTTTTTAAATTTGAGGTACATGTTACTTTTAGATTTTTTTTAAGGATTATTGATAGATTGAGGATGAAATTCATTTCAAAATTTAACTAATTCTTCAAGAGTTTTTGTGAATTTGTATTTTTCCTGATGTTTTAGGATCTTTATTTTACTATATTTTCCCCATTTTAATATAAACTTAAGTGTGAAAAAAACATTTTAATTTACATATAAAATAGAAATAAAATAAATGATATGTGCTTGCTTTAGTACTACATATCCTACCTTATAGAAGACTAGCATGACCCCTGCACAAGGACAACAGGCACATTTGTGAAGTGTTTTATGGTTTTTCAAAAAGCAGAGGCAAATATTAACCAACTATACAATCTTGTAAAATAAGCCAGAAACAAGGGAGCACGTGCTGTTAAGTTTCAGAGTCATACAAATTTCAAGAAGGGTGGTAGGGAAACAAATCTTAAGATGTTTTAATTTAGGATACTTGTTCCTTGAAGAGCAGAATTCACCTGGAATGAGTGGGTGAGGAGATTCCCAGGTATTGCTGATAGTCTATTATTGCTGTTCACACAGTTTTGTTAACTCTTCGAACATTCATTTGGTTCTGCACATATGATCTGTGTGCTCTTCTGTAGTATGTTATACTTCAATAAAATGTTATTTTAAAGATTAATAAATAAATAACATGCATGGAAGTTGAGGATCCTTAGAATTCTTTCAATTGTATTCAATTATAGGGTCCAAATTATTATTTTTTTTTCTGGAGAGGGTCAGATACTAAAGATTTAGGCTTTACTAGCCACACTCAGCTCTGCATTTTTATTGCAAAAACAGCCATTAACAATACCTAAATGAATGGGCATGCCTGTGTTTCAGTAAGATTTTTTTCTTTTTTACAAAACAACAACAACAACAAAACCACCTGACAACTGGATGAATTTGCTGACTGCTATTCTGATGCATGTTTTAGATGTTACTGCCTATATGAATGTGAGCCAGCTTTTTTTTTTTTTAAACTTGATCTTCTTGGTATGAACCTCCTGAATGATGATGATACATTCTCCCACTATACAAAATACATACCTGAAAAATCTATGAGAAATATCGATTATAACATTACTGCCTTCTTATTTGCAAGTATTTAAGACCTTTGACCCTCAGATTTTACCCACCTTGTTCCTGGGCCAAGGTATTAATTTCTCATTCTGGCATAGTTTCAATCTTTTTGTCTCTAATCCAGTGTTCAGATGCCTGCATTGAATTCATTAATGTTCTAATATAAACAAGTTATAGCCTTCTCCCACCATTTCCAACCTCTTTGCCCAGATTAAGAGTTGATAGTCTGTCTAGGACTAGCAAACTTATTTTCCTGGGGTTTTACCAGGAAACTTGCTGCTTCAGCTACCTGCCTTCAAATGCTACCACTATACAAAGATTCCTTTCTCTTCTCATCATTCCTTCTGTCTGGTGAGATAACATTGAGAAATTGGCACTACCCTGCATCAAGTCTATATTCTTCATAACTCCTTAAACACTCTTACTTGACTGTTACTTTTCTCTGAGGCAAGCACTCGTCTGTCTGCAACCTCAGTCCTCCCCATGTGTTTTGTTTATGACCCAGCAAATCTTACAGCTCAACTCATTCTCTTTTTAACTATTTAACAAACAAATTAAAAGAGCAATAGCTCTGAAATCACCACTTGAAAAAATTGGAGGCCTTATATTGACTCATTTTTCCCTACCTTTCTTCTTTCCTTATTTCTTTGCTTCCTTTCTTTTTCCTTCCTTTCATTCGTTCAGTAAATATTATTTAGAAAAACAGTTTTTAATATTGGCAGTTCTAGCTTGTACACACATAGCCTACTATTTTTATATCAATATATATCTGAAAACATATCGGAGAGCTGAAATTATTTAGTAGAGTCACTTATACCTAAAATAATTATTCCTGTTTGTCTTGCCTCTTTCAGGTCCTATGACCAAGTAGGCAGGTGAGAATATTTCCTGCTTTGGAGTCTGATGGAGGTGGAAGTTGAACAGCCAGAATCTAGAGAGAATATATTTTGGCATCATCACTTTTCAAAGGGAAGATTAGGGGTTATGTTGTTGCCAGCTTCATCCCCAGTCTTTACATAATCAAGCTCTGCATCCCCCACTGCCCCACCCTACTTGGACTAGTAGTGGGAGAAGGGTGAAACATTTTTGCCATTTTATGGAGCTTTCTCCAAAAAGAGCCTAACAGACCTCTTTTTAGCTTTCATGATAAGACTCTCCTACTTTCAAATAGTCTAGCATTTCCCAGCAATGTTAAGGCACAAGCAAGAAGAAGGCAGTGTGAGAATAACTTGAAGATTGAAGGAGTTGGGCCATTAGGTATGTGTGTGAACCGCAATTGAAGCCATCAGTTGAGGCAGAAACCATGAGTATGTGAGATGCTTTTGGGATTCTCCTAGCTTGTGAGCCTTCTCTCTCCCATGGTAGATATCAGACTGATTCTTTTAATAGTAACAACTCAGAGACATTGCCATGCGCATTTGAAATCATCATTCAACAATTATGACAAAATGTAGAAAAAATGAAACTCAAAGAATATAACTATATCACAATATGAATATACAGGTTTTCTCTATCGTTGTAAGAAAATGTGCATTTCTTCAAAGTTGAATGTATTGAATGACTACCTACCTATAAGGTAATCTGTAGATGTCATGGAAATTGGGGAATAGGAATACCATAACATAAAATGATGAATTTGGATATTTTGTGCATTGTAGACTTTTTGATAGAAGACACTGAAGATCTGAGCCTTGGGTGAGCTTTCTTAAAGTTAAGAATACAGTATTCTTAACTTTAAAATAGGAACTTTCCATTCCTTTGTATTTTATTGAAATACAAAGCAAAACTAAAAATGTGAACTTAGCACTTAAATGATTTGCAGTTAATAAGACATATCTGTTATTTGTATGTTCCAGAATTAAACATATGCTATGGTTAAAGTTTTGGAGGTAAGAAGGAAAAAGAGATTTGCAGTATTACTTTCACTAGATAGATTTATAGCCATTAGTTTTAAATGCTATGGTGTTAATAGGTAAATATTTTATCTTTATTTCTTAAAGTCTCCTCTCTACTTCCTCACTTGTATATTTAGTATTTCCTTCTAAAATAATAAAAATTTTAGATTGAGGAAATACATTTTTTCCTCACCTTCAGGATCCAGCTATTCTCCAGATGTAGAACGAACTTTCTCTTGTCTCATTCTTAAGATTTGAGATTTCAATATCCTATCAAAAAGACACTCTTTGTCTTCCTTCAGGGCACTATGTAACCCATCCGGTTTTGTACTATCTATCATTGTGTTAGAATTTTGGGGGAAAATCTGGAGGAAAAAAGTGGTCTTCCTAGTACCTGCCATAGAACATGGCACATAGAAGTATTCTGTAAGTATTTGTCGAACTGATTATAGATTTAACAGTCTATGTGCCTCTTCTGGTCAATCTCAGAAACAATAACTGATACTGACAGAAGTTTTACTGTCCACAATAACTGCAAAATAGATTGCAAAAGGTACACTTTCTGAATATTCTTTAATTCAAAATGGTTATGGAGCACCCATTGAACCAAGTACTATGTTAGACACTGAAATATTTATGGGCTTTAAATGCATATACTTCAAAGAAATATTTTGGACTCCTGTTAAGAACCACTCAGTAACTTTTAGTGACAATAATAACTAAGGCATTTTTGTTGTATTTGATTTTTCTCTATAGGTTATTATTAGATATAATAACAAAATGAAAAATTTCAATGTTTCAGTAAACATTTAATTTGCCAAGGTATAAATAAAGTTAACTTACGTTCTGATACCTCTAAGACTTGAGATAAATCTGTATTTTATGAAATCATTTTAAAATTGTTACATCAGTAAATATAGTTTAGAATTTCTATCTACTTTCCTACAAAATAAAAAAACAGATTTAGATTCAATTTTTACTTAACTGTTAGCTGGAATTAAAACAAATAGAAATCTAATGGTATTCAGATTTTCAAGAAAATTTTGTTCAATTCCTTTTCATTATCTTTATTACCCACTACATTCAAGTCTTCGTCATCCCAATTTCCCAGGTTGACTTCCAAAAATCTCATGGTAATTGAATGGGTATTCTAACTCTTATCTCCCACCAATGCTATAAGAAAGTGTGTTAACCTGTGTGTGTAACTTTAACAAAATTTTTCCCGTCCAATTTTAGAATCTGACTTTCTGTTAACTCTCTAACTCTGTTTCCATGGTAATCTGAGAGGGTGGTGTCTCCCCTATGTTCCTAGGCAACATTGTTTATTGTAAAAATGACTCCTAGTTGATAAAGTTCATCTAGAATTTTAAATACTTATAAATACCTGGCACTAAGTCATATCTTTGGGCTTCTCTATATGTGGTGACTCTTAGAAATGAGCATTTACCATGGAGGGATTCTAGAAGATACACCAATGGTGTTGTTTCAGGAAATATTAGCTCTGGTGGAACATGGAATCTCTAAGTCAGTACAGCTCCCTTACCTGAATGTGAATCTCATCTTGCACCTAAGGACAATCTAGGAGAACAGAAAAGAAACCTGCTAGATAGCTGTATGAATTACTATACTACATAGACTGCTGTCAAGACTGTTACCGAAGAAAAATACCTGGCACTGCTCCAGAGCATAACCTCCTTGCTATTCCCAGAACTTGACTAGCCCTGTCCTGGTTTAGGAACTTTGTTCATGCTGTTTCTTCAGCTTTTCATGTCTTATTCCAAATATTTGTTTGCCTCATTGTCTCAGATCCTTTTGTATATGTACATACATATATGTATATATGTAGTATATATTTCAGTGATTGGAGGAATGTTTGTTACTAGTAGGACAGACTAATCCCAACTGCTTTATACAAAATATCAACAAAGCTTTTAAAATTTAAATCATTAAGAAAGTCTCTGTGAAAATAAACCAAAATGCCTCAAGCAAAATACCATTTTCTGTTTATCCTGGTAGAGCCAAATTTCCTTGATATAAAAATAGATAGGATACTAGGTATGAAAATTAGAGGACCATATCTCCGGTTCACATTTCACCAACTACATGTTAGAAATGTTTAGTTCATTACTTTGTTAAAAATTGTGCCTTTCCTGTGATATTTCCTGGAACATTTTATTAATTAATTAATTAATTAATTTATTTCATTGTTGGTCGTTCAAAACATTACATCTAACTTGATATATCATATTTCACAGTTTGATTCAAAAGGGTTATCAACTCCCATTTTTACTCCGTATACAGATTGCTGAATCACATCAGTTACATCAATTACATTTCCATTGATTTACATATTGCCATTCTAGTGTCTGATGAATTCTGCTCTCTATCCTAACCTCTATGGAACATTTTATATTGTTAGAAATATAGGAAAGTCAACTTAGGTGGTATGAAAATTGGAAATGTAGAAATAACATTTAAAAGGATCTTAATACTATTTTTTGAAGAATAATTTTCTAATTGAAGCATAAAATTTGTAATAGTATCATTAATTAATAATCCTTCCAAGTAGAAGTTTAGCAGTATATCAGATACATGTTAAAATGGTGAATTATTTTTTATATTTTTTATTGGTGCATTATAAGTACACCATTTGCAGGATTCATTGTGCCATATTTATACATGTGCATAATTTGATCAAAGGAAGCTACTGAAGAATGAGAATCATTTTTGTTCAAAGTTAAAATTAGTAATATTTGCCTAATATTTCTTTCCATTTTGATAAATTACAATTGTCTTATGTATGTATCAATATTCACAAATAGTGTATTTTTTCTGTGTGCATATACATAAATACATTTGATCTTTTGTATGTAGGCATGTAAATATGTAAGTACTTGACAGGAAGTACAACTCCTGAGACAGATATTATTCTGTCACTTTATATTCTCATTTAAGTCTTCTGATACCCCAGTGAAATAAGTACTTTCTTATTCCCTTTTGATGAGTTGAGGAACTGATTTAGGGAAGGGAAAGTAATATCCAGGGTTATCCCGGTGTTTTTGAAAATGTCTTAAATAATCAGGAATATTTCTAGAAGAATCTCAGTATATATATATAATATATATATATATATATATATATTCTATATATATATATATATATATATATATTCTATATATATAATATTTGTTCCTTGTTTTAACCTTTGTTCCTTGTTTTAACCTTTAATGTAACAATTTTTATTCATGTAGAGAATTTAGTATGCTATTATTGAATTTATTATATTACATAATAATATCAGGTTGAATAGATAGAATGTCTTGAGACCTGCCAAAATTCAAATAAGAAAACACCTTTATGTAATGAACCTACATAAATATATAAAATTACGTGAAATCTGCATAGTAAAAATGAAGTCATTTAGTTTAAAAGAAGTTTAATAAATTATATCATTACACATAATGTCACCCCTTAGGTTAACATAATTTTAGATGTTAGACAAATTCATGTTTTATCAAAAAATTAGATAAAAAGTCTGGACCAAAATGCAAACTTTAATATTTACAGATAAAACTTCTATGGTAGAAATCATGAAAATGGCTTATTCTGTGTCTGTTTTGGTCTGCTTTTTCACTGCTGTAACCAAAAACCTAAAAAGAACAATTTTAGATGAGAAAAAGTTTACTTGGGGTCTCAAGGTTTCAGCAGTCTCAGTCCATAGATGGCTAATTACCTGAAGTGAGGTAGAACATCATGGCAGAAGGATGTGGGTAGAGGAAGGCAGCTTAAGACATTACTAGGAAGCAGAGAGAGTTCCCTTCACCAAGGACAAAATATATACCCCAAAGGCATATCCCTAATGACCCACCTTCTTCTTAGTTTAAAACTATCCTAACTCCATCATATCAACTCTAAAATGTTTTCTGTTATGTCTCATGTGAGCTTTGGGGAGACACCTCACATACAAACCATAAGACTATCTGTAAGTACTTCAGCCAGGTGTGGTGGCACACACCTTCCAGTGACATGGGAGGCTGAGGCAGGAGAATTACAAATTTGAGGCCAGCTTAGTGAGACCATGTAAAAAAATAAAAACAAATAAAAAGTGCTAGGGAGATAGTTCAGTACTGAGGAAAAAAATACTACTTGACATATATATATCGTATACTGCACAAAGAAAAATTGTATATTCTTTTATTATAATTATTTAGGCTTAGAATTATTTTCATCTGGGAGTTGATACCTTTGGTATTAGACAAAGGTTTGATAGAGTGGTAAGTTGAATAATTTTCAATTCAACATTTCATTTTCATTCTTTAGGAACATGTGCATTAGTTGTATGGAAACTGAATAAGTGGCACAGAATTGACACTGATAACAAGATCATTATTTTCATAGCAGGCTCTTCATTATGAATGCATCGTACTTATTTCACTCAAAAGTTTTATTCCAAATTTTCATGCCCTATGAAAGCTAAATCATTTGGATCTGACTGGTTTGGAGTAGTACTATCCTTTTAACAATGCTAAATGTTTAGGATTCTTTTCTAAATACAAAAGTTTTCTAAAGGACCCTGATTTGAGTGAGAAATACAGATTTCTAATTGTATTTTGTTAATGTTTAGGAATACACATAAGTAACTTTAATGGTCATCTTTTTAAAAATTTTTTTTTAGTTGTAGATGGATACAATACCTTTATTTTATTTATTTATATGTGGTGCTGAGGATGGAACCCAGCGCCTTACATGCGCTAGGTGAGCCCTTTACTGCTGAGCCGCAGCCCAGCCTTAATGTTCATCTTTTTAACAAAACATGACTTAGAATATGAAGTTATGGTTGCGCAAGGTGGCACACACTTGTTATACCAGGGGCTCTGGAAGCAGAGGTAGAAGTATCCTGAGTTCAAAGACAGCCACAGCAAAAGCGAGGTGCTAAACAACTCAGTGAGATCCTATCTCAAAATAAGATAGAAAACAGAGCTGGAGATATTGCTCAGTGGTCGAGTGCCCTTGAGTTCAATCCCCAGTACCAAGAAAAAAGGTGAAGTGATGGATCACTGTAGTTAGTACCTCATCTAGTGTAAACCCACACTTTACACCCCTTCCAAACTACTGGTTGAGTACTCCTATAGAAACATTTGTTTCTTTGTATTTGATTAAGTTTACATACTCCACACTTCTTAGAATTGTGAGGTTCTTATTGTGATGAGTTTCTTTTACTGTTTCCTAAAAAGATGGATCAGATGAAGACCCCTACTGTGATGAGAAAGTTAGTGTAGAGGACAAAAAGCCCACTGTTGTCTCAATTTTAGATTTATCATTTTTGGAGGATAGAAGCAAGTCATACTGCCCATGTTCAAATAAAACTCTTGGAATTAAGGGGTAGGTACAATATTAAAAAGGGTGGTTTTGCAATCACTATTAAAATTGTCTCATAATTGTTCTTCATAAATCAAACTGGAACTGTATAAATGATTTTATCATTTCTTCTTCCTTACTCTTATATTTAAATGTGTATCAATAAGCCTTAATGTCCAACTTAAATTTTACATCAATAAGGGCTTATTTACTTGTTACAGTCTTATAATTTCATACTTGATAGTATTGAAATTGCTTCTATAGACAAGTAAGTAAAAAGTATCAATCTTTTTTGAACGCTTTTGCTTAGTGTGTTTCTATTCTAAGAATGTAACATGGGGTATCTCATTATATCCCATAATAACTCCATGAGGTAGGTACTGTTTTTATCCCACTTTTAAAGATTATTTGTCTAAAATGAAGAAAAACAACTGGCCTCTGTTCACACAGTTATCAGGAAGGAATGCTTGGTTATGCAATCAGAGACAGTTTGACTCTAGAGATAGTAGTATGTACTGCTGTGCTGTATAAACCTGTGCTACTAATATGAAAATGTACATTACCTATTAGACAACTGATAAAAATAGTTTATCACATATAGCATGATAACATTTCTATATAATGTTGACCCTAGTTATTTTCTATTTCCAGGATATCAGATAATGTTTTTATATCTTTACAGTGAATATTTATGCTTTTTCTAATAAGATAAATGAAGTTTTTGTATTTTGGAAACAATAAATAAATCACTGCCCCAAACTATTCTCTTCTCTCTCTCTCTCTTTCTCTCCCTCTCTCTTTCCCTCCCTCCCTCCCTCCCTCCCTCCCTCCCTTCCTTCCTTCCTTCCTTGTCTCCTTTTTGTACCAGGGATTGAACCCCCAGGGGTGCTTAGACACTGGGCCACATCCCCCTCCATGCCCTCTCTTATATCTTATTTAGAGACAGGGTCTCCCTGAGTTAATTAGGGATTTGCTAAGTTGCTGAGGCTTTTTGAACTTGTGATCCTCCTGCTTCCGCCTCTGAAGCCCCTGGGATTACAGGTGTGCACCACCATGCCCTGCTCTCTTCTCTACTTTTTCCCTTTGCTTTTTGTTTCTTCCCTTTCCCATCAAACTTGTTGCCTTAACTTCTACAAAACAAGAATAATGCTACTGAGTCCACTTAACCTTCAGTGGTTATCTCAGCATTAGAAAGACCTTTTGTACATTTATATGGTATGTTATTTTTAATTCCTTTAGGTGCTTCCCCTTCCTTTGTAAGTGTCTGTGACATTTAGTTTGGTGTTTATTGGACTTCCAGACCATTGATGAAGAGGAAAAAACAAATTTTAATGTGAGCATTCTGCTGAAACAGTTTTATGGGTGATACTGTTTCCTTTTAGAAGGAATAATTATAACTGACAAATAGCAGACCTCAAAATAATAGGATTTTTATATGAGAATATGGCAGTAGAGATTTGGAAATGATCCTGAGTAGCTAAAGAAATGCTGATCTCCTCCTTCTGCCAGACTGTTGTAGTTTATAAAAATTAGGGGTCCTGGGAGAATAAAGACTTCCTGTATAGAGGGCCATCAGAGAAAGATCTCCTCAGGTTTCTATTTTTTAGCAGGGGTCAGTGTCTCTAGATGGAGTGTTTTGTGAAGTCATTCCTCAGGCAACAGAGGTTTGTTGATTGTTGATTAATAATTATAGGGTCGATAATAGAGATTTGGGCCTGGGGTCATAGATCAGTGGCAGTGCACTTGTGTAGCATGTGTGGCACTGGGTTCAATCTTTAGCACCATATAAAAATAAATAAATAAAATAAAGGTATAAAAAAGTACATAATAAAAAATAATAATGAAGATGCGGTAAAAAAGCATTGTGGAAGAGATTATTGGAAAGATGGCTTAAGGAAGAAGTATCTGAGAGTAGAATGAAGCAACTAAAGAAGATGGTAGATGATTATAGAAAAAAGAATTTACATGTCATGGTATCACATGTAGAAGGACCATAGCTATACTATATACCCCAGGATAAACTGGGAATTAAATATTTATTCAGGGGTTTTTGTTTGTTGGTTGGCCTTTGTTTTATTAAGGACAAGAGTAAAATTTGATTGCTTCTTTCAACTAGAGCCCTGCTCATCCAATATTTCCACTTTCCCATCCTCATTCTGTGGTCTACCCTTCCTAAGTATTACACTGGACTAAGAGAATTGGAAATAATTTTCTTAAAAGTGGTATAACATCAAGCTGTAGGAACATTTTTAATTTGTATAATCTGTCATATTTCTTATGAAATATATATATTTATGATAAGATATACATGTTATATATTATGTGTATGTTTATATACATAAATATATAGTGTATAACAAATTATGTATACCTAAAAGATCAGCACTCAATTTAAAGACAACTGCAATACAATTATCACCCTTCTAAAAATTAGAAAATTTCAAAAAATAAAAAAATTGGAAATATTCTTTAGTTATTATATCAGTCAGTTTTCATATTTTTCTAATTATAAGTTTGAGTCTTTGTAGGTTTTTGGTTTTTTGTGTGCGCATTTTTACAGTTACTTATTTATGCTAGGATCTAAATAAGAGCCATGCATTGCATATGAAATCTTTTATATTTTTTTTATTCAGTGCCCACAATATAACTGTATTAATGATCAAAATAATTACTTCTGAAGAAATGGGGAGCCACTAGTAATTAGCCAACTTATTCAATTGTAAATAACATCTGCTATAATTTGGATCTGGAATATCCTTTAAAAAACCATTTTGTCAAAAGTTTAGTCCTTAGCTTGGCCATATTGGGAGGTGGTATTATCTTTAAATGGTGGAGCCCAGAGGGATTTTCAGGTCACTGGGGGCATGCCCTCAAAGGGGATTGAGGGACTCCATGCTCTTTGTGTATCATTTGAGTCCCTGCCATGAGGTGGATGTTTTTACTATCCATTGCTATCATGATATGCTGTGTCTAAAAGCAGTAGGCCCAACCAGTCATGGACTGAAGCCTCTAAAATGGCCAACTTTTCCTTTTTATAAGTTGATTTCATGTAAGATATTTTATTATACTAACAGAAAACCTACAAACTTAACATTTATATATTATAAACTATAGTTCTTTTCCTAACTTCCCTGAAAGTGTGATCTTAGAAAGTAAATACTATCCTTATTATCATACTATGGTTAAGAAAACAACCTAAAAACTAAATGATTGTTAATTTACTGTAGATCATCAGGACACTTTTTTTTTTTCCCAAGCAGACTGATTAAGATATTTTTGTCTTTCTGCTTTGTACTATAGCCAGGCATGAGTTTTCAAATAGTTTGAAAGTTTTCAAATCATTTCAAAGAGTTTGCAAGTAGCCTGAAGATGTGATGATTGGTAGTATATTAGTAGTCAGCATAGTCTATATTATGAAGTCATGAGAAACAACCTCAAAACCTCAGTGGTTTGAAACAACAAAAGTTTATTTCTTGCTCTCCTTGCATGACCATCATGGTCAGCAGGATCTCTGCTCATAATAGTCTCAGAGAGATCTATGGAGCAACCACCATTTCAATCATTTTTGATTACCATGCTGGAAGGCAGGAAGGGAGGGAGGAAAAAGAGAGGAAAGAAAGGGAGGAAAGGCTGGCAAACAGAAAGGAAGGAAGGAAGGAAGGAGAAGAGAAGGAAAAAAAATTAGTCAGACCTGGAAGATCTCTAATCTGCAATCAATGCTGGGAAGTTAATTTTCTGGATGCCTAAAATAAAAGGACCACTGTTGGTGAGCAGTACATTAACAATAATTATAAATTCTAATAATATCTTCAGTAGTAATTCTGTTGCTGACTGCTTAGATATCTGTTCACTCATTCGTTTTCTCATTTATTCATTCATTTATCAAATGTTAACAATATTATATAGCTGCTATATGTGAATCACCTTGCTAGTCATTGGAAAAACTTAAGTGAATAATACACTTTGTCCCTCTTCAGTAGCTTCTCACAGTGTAGTAGTAGCAAAACACAAGTTTTTCTGTACTAAAGAACAGCAGAATGTTGCTTGCAGGACAACTCTGGCCTAGAACCTGTTTCTCTATATCCCTTAAGCTAAAAATGTCTTAGGTTTTTTAACAGCCTATATATATATATATAGTTTCTGTTATATATATATATATATATATAAACAGAAACTCTTAAGTGGCCTGGACAGTCTAAAAAATTTACTCTTTAAATCTTCACAGGAAAATGTTTGCAGAATCTATAACTAATTTAAATTTGAAGCTCCTCAAACTTAATTTCTGTCTATCCCACTCTTGGATAAAGTCCCCAATTTTCTTGTAAACTCTGGATAATTCTTAATGGTATGCCTTTCATTTAATCAGATGTTATATTTCTAAAGAGATAAATATCTGCGTTTTTAAATTGTTCTATTCTCTTCTTTGATCATCTTGTTACAGGTAACTGGAGAAATGGGTTGCCTATTGGATATGATACATAGTAAAGTAGCTGTGAGATGGGCAAACCCATAAGATGTCTATGTACATATATTAATAATAATGATTTGATTTGTAACACGTAATAAAAAACCATAAGGATATTCACTTCTTCAGAGACATAAGACATAAAATCTTGGCCATTAGGTGGAATCCCACCAGCCAAGCCCACACGGACCCTTGGGCCGAGCACGGGATCTCAGAAGGGGAAGGAAGCAGTACAGTCCCATCCCCCACAGCGGACACTCCACCGAGGCAGTCAGCGGCCACCATCCGGGAAAGCTGAAGGATACACCGCCACTCTCCTTCAGAGTGCAACATCAAAACAGGTCGGTGTCATTCAGCTCACCCCCCAGACAGCGGGAATTCGCATAAAATCTCTCCTAGGCTTGCCGGGAGAGGGAGTATCAAGCTGAGCCTCCATAAAGACTAGGGGGAAACCAGAGACACCTGACCTCCAACCCCTCCTCCCAGTAGCAGCCAAAACGAAACCTGGCTAGCCAGCGCTGGGGGAGGGGCAAGCAGAAAAAATCAAAGTGATAGAGTGCCAGGGATCCCAGCAGCCTGCAGCAGGGCCCCGGAGATCCAGGCCAACTGATTCGCGTGGCCTGCCCTGCGGCGACAGAAGGAGTGGCGCCTCAGTGAAGCCATTAATTAACAAGCAGGGAGGTTAGGGAAGGCCATTAGGTGGAATCCCACCAGCCAAGCCCACACGGACACTTGGGCCAAGCACGGGTTCTCAGAAGGGGAAGGAAGCGGTACAGTCCTATCCCCCACAGCGGACACTCCACCGAGGCAGTCAGCGGCCACCATCCGGGAAAGCTGAAGGATACACCGCCACTCTCCTTCAGAGTGCAACATCAAAACAGCGGACACTCCATCTAGGCAGTCAGCGGCCACCATCCGGGAAAGCTGAAGAATACACCACCACTCTCCAAACCTTGCAACATCAAAACAGCCAGCAGCAGGACCCCGGAGATCCAGGCCAACTGATTCGCGCGGCCTGCCCCGCAGCTACAGAAGGCGTGGCGCCTCAGAGAAGCCATTAATTACCAAGCAGGGAGGTTAGGGACTGCCATTAGGTGGAATCCCGCCAGCCAAGCCCACCGCCCACGCCCGGAACAGGCCCAGCGACCTGCCAGCATTGTAGTCACGACACCCCAATTGGAATAGGAACAGAGCAGAGCCGCCTTCCACTCCCGGAACAGGCCCAGAGAGTCGCCAGCGTGGTAGACACGTCACCCCAATTGGAGTAGGGGCACAGCCGCCGCCCGCACCTGCAAGGGAGACTTTTCAAGTATACAAGAGCAACATAAATAAATAGGGGTTAAATTTCAAAACACAACAGTTGTACCAAGTAGAAAGAAACGAGAGCAGTATGAAAAGACAAGGAAAGAAAGGACCACAAGCAATGCAGGTCAACTCAACTTTAGAAGAGGTAATAGCTGCAACAGATGGAATATCAGATAAAGAGTTCAGGATATATATGCTTCAGATGATCTGGAGTCTCAAGGAAGACATGAGACAGCAAAATCAGACAATGAAAGATCACATTGACAAACAAATCCAGGAAGTAAAAGATCAATTTCACAGGGAGATAGAGGTAATAAAAAACAAACAAATTGAAATTCTAGAAATGCAGGAAACAATAAACCAACTTAAAAACTCAATTGAGAATACTACCAGCAGAGTAGATCACTTAGAAGAGAGAACATCAGACAATGAAGACAAAGTATTTCAACTGGAAAAGAACATAGACAGCTCAGCAAGTCTGCTAAGAAACCATGAGCAGAACATCCAAGAATTATGGGACAATATCAAAAAACCAAATTTAAGAGTCATTGGGATACAGGAAGGCACAGAGCTCCATTCCAAAGGAATAAACAGTCTATTCAGTGAAATAATACGAGAAAACTTCCCAGAATTGAAGATTGAGACAGAATCCCAAATCCTAGAAGCCTACAGGACGCCGAATGTGCAAAATCATAAGAGATCCACACCTAGACACATTATAATGAAGATGTCCAACATACAGAATAAGGAGAGAATTTTAAAAGCTGCAAGAGAAAGAAAGCAGATTACATTTAGGGGTAAACCAATCAGGATAACAGCTGATCTCTCAACACAGACTCTGAAAGCTAGAAGATCCTGGAATAACATATTTCAAACACTGAAAGACAATGGGCTCCAACCAAGAATCGTGTATCCGGCGAAATTAAGCTTCAGGTTAGAAGATGAAATTAAAACCTTCCACAATAAACAAAAGTTAAAAGAATTCGCAGCTAGAAAACCATCTCTTCAAAAAATCCTTGGCAAAACATTATAGGAAGAGGAAATGGAAAACAACATTGAAAACCAACAGTGGGAGGTAGGACAGTAAAGGGGGGAAAGTAGTCAAAGAGGATAACAAATCAGGTTTAGTAACATCAATAAACAAATATGGATAGAAGAACAAACCATATCTCAATAATAACCCTAAATGTTAATGGCTTAAACTCACCAATTAAGAGACACAGGCTAGTAGAATGGATCAAAAAACAAGACCCAACAATATGCTGTCTACAGGAGACGCATTTGATAGGAAAAGATATACATAGACTGAAGGTGAAAGGTTGGGAAAAATCATATCACTCATATGGACCGCGGAAACAAGCAGGAGTGTCCATACTCATATCTAATAAAATAGATTTCAAGCCAAAGCTAATCAAAAGGGATATAGAAGGACACTTCATACTGCTCAAGGGAACCATACACCAACAAGACATAACAATCATAAATATATATGCCCCAAATAATGGTGCAGCTGTGTTCATCAAGCAAACTCTTCTCAAGTTCAAGAGTCTAATAGACCAACATACAATAATCATGGGAGACTTCAACACACCTCTCTCACCACTGGACAGATCTTCCAAACAAAAGTTAAATAAGGAAACTATAGAACTCAATAACACAATTAACAACCTAGACTTAATTGACATATATAGACTATACCACCCAACATCAAGTAGCTACACTTTTTTCTCAGCAGCACATGGAACCTTCTCAAAAATAGACCATATACTATGTCACAGGGCAACTCTTAGACAATACAAAGGGGTAGAGATAATACCATGCATCTTATCTGATCATAATGGAATGAAACTGAAAATCAATGATAAAAGAAGAAAGGAAAAAGCAAGCATCACCTGGAGAATGAACAATAGGTTGCTGAGTGATCAATGGGTTTTAGAAGACATCAAGGAGGAAATTAAAAAATTCCTAGAGTTAAATGAAAACACAGAGACAACATATCGGAATCTATGGGACACATTGAAAGCAGTTCTAAGAGGAAAATTCATTGCTTGGAGTTCATTCCTCAAAAAAAGAAAAAAACAACAAATAAATGATCTCATACTTCATCTCAAAATCCTAGAAAAAGAAGAGCAAAACAACAGCAAAAGAAGTAGAAGGCAAGAAATAATTAAAATCAGAGCTGAAATTAATGAAATTGAAACAAAAGAAACAATTGAAAAAATTGACAAAACTAAAAGCTGGTTCTTTGAAAAAATAAATAAAATTGACAGACCCTTAGCCATGCTAACGAAGAGAAGAAGAGAGAGAACCCAAATTACTAGCATACGGGATGAAAAAGGCAATATCACAACAGACACTTCAGAAATACAGAACATAATCAGAAATTATTTTGAATCCTTATACTCCAATAAAATAGAAGATAGTGAAGGCATAGATAAATTCCTTGAGTCCTATGATCTGCCCAGATTGAGCCAGGAGGATATAGATAACCTAAACAGACCAATAACAATAGAGGAAATAGAAGAAACCATCAAAAGACTACCAACTAAGAAAAGCCCAGGACCTGATGGGTATACAGCAGAGTTTTACAAAACCTTTAAAGAGGAACTAACACCAATACTTTTCAAGCTATTTCAGGAAATAGAAAAAGAGGGAGAACTTCCAAATTCATTCTACGAGGCCCACATCACCCTGATTCCGAAACCAGACAAAGACACATCAAAGAAGGAAAACTACAGACCAATATCTCTAATGAACCTTGACGCAAAAATCCTCAATAAAATTCTGGCGAATCGGATTCAAATACATATCAAAAAAATTATACATCATGATCAAGTAGGATTCATCCCTGGGATGCAAGGCTGGTTTAATATACGGAAATCAATAAATGTTATTCACCACATCAATAGACTTAAAAATAAGAACCATATGATCATCTCAATAGATGCAGAAAAAGCATTCGACAAAGTACAGCATCCCTTTATGTTCAAAACGCTAGAAAAATTAGGGATAACAGGATCATACCTCAACATTGTAAAAGCAATCTATGATAAGCCACAGGCCAGCATCATTCTGAATGGAGAAAAATTGAAGGCATTCCCTCTAAGATCTGGTACAAGACAGGGATGCCCTCTCTCACCACTTCTGTTCAACATAGTCCTCGAAACACTGGCCAGAGCAATAAGACAGTCAAAAGAAATTAAAGGCATAAAAATAGGAAAAGAAGAACTTAAATTATCACTATTTGCAGATGATATGATTCTATACCTAGCAGACCCAAAAGGGTCTACAAAGAAGCTATTAGAGCTAATAAATGAATTCAGCAAAGTGGCAGGATATAAGATCAACACGCATAAATCAAAGGCATTTCTGTATATCAGCGACAAATCCTCTGAAACGGAAATGAGGACAACTACTCCATTCACAATATCCCCCAAAAAAATAAAATACTTGGGAATCAACCTAACAAAAGAGGTGAAAGATTTATACAATGAAAATTACAGAACCCTAAAGAAAGACATAGAAGAAGACCTTAGAAGATGGAAAAACATACCCTGCTCATGGATAGGCAGAACTAACATCATCAAAATGGCGATATTACCAAAAGTTCTCTATAAGTTCAATGCAATGCCAATCAAAATCCCAACAGCATATCTTGTAGAAATAGATAAAAGAATCATGAAATTCATATGGAATAATAAAAGACCCAGAATAGCAAAAACAATACTAAGCAGGAAGTGTGAATCAGGCGGTATAGCGATACCCGACTTCAAACTATACTACAGAGCAATAGTAACAAAAACAGCATGGTACTGGTACCAAAACAGGCGGGTGGACCAATGGTACAGAATAGAGGACACAGTAACCAATCCACAAAACTACAACTATCTTATTTTTGATAAAGGGGCTAAAAGCATGCAATGGAGGAAGGATAGCATCTTCAACAAATGGTGCTGGGAAAACTGGAAATCCATTTGCACCAAAATGAATCTGAATCCCTATCTCTTGCCGTGCACAAAAGTTAACTCAAAATGGATCAAGGAGCTTGATATTAAATCAGAGACACGGCATCTGATAGAAGAAAAAGTTGGTTATGATCTACACGCTGTGGGATCCGGCTCCAAATTCCTCAATAGGACACCCATAGTGCTAGAGTTAACAAATAGAATCAACAAATGGGACTTACTCAAACTAAAAAGTTTTTTCTCAGCAAAAGAAACAATAAGAGAGATAAACAGGGAGCCTACATCCTGGGAACAAATCTTTACTCCACACACTTCAGATAGAGCCCTAATAACCAGAATATACAAAGAACTCAAAAAATTAGACAATAAGATAACAAATAACCCAATCAATAAATGGGCCAAGGACCTGAACAGACACTTCTCAGAGGAGGACATACAATCAATCAACAAGTACATGAAAAAATGCTCACCATCGTTAGCAGTCAGAGAAATGCAAATCAAAACTACCCTAAGATACCATCTCACTCCAGTAAGACTGGCAGCCATTAGGAAGTCAAACAACAATAAGTGCTGGAGAGGATGCAGGGAAAAGGGCACTCTTGTTCATTGCTGGTGGGACTGCAAATTGGTGCAGCCAATTTGGAAAGCAGTATGGAGATTTCTCGGAAAGCTGAGAATGGAACCACCATTTGACCCAGCTATTCCCCTTCTCGGTCTATTCCCTAAAGCCCTAACAAGAGCATGCTACAGGGACACTGCTACATCGATGTTCATAGCAGCTCAATTCACGATAGCAAGACTGTGGAACCAGCCTAGATGCCCTTCAATAGATGAATGGATAAAAAAAATGTGGCATTTATACACTATGGAGTATTACTCTGCATTAAAAAATGACAAAATCATAGAATTTGGAAGGAAATGGATGGCATTAGAGCAGATTATGCTAAGTGAAGCTAGTCAATCTTTAAAAAACAAATACCAAATGACTCCTTTGATATAAGGGGTGTAAACAAGGACAGGGTAGGGACGAAGAGCTTGAGAAGAATACTTACAGTAAACAGGGATGAGAGGTGGGAGGGAAAGGGAGTGAGAAGGGAAATTGCATGGAAATGGAAGGCGATCCTCAGGGTTATACAAAATGTCATATAAGAGGAAAGGAGGGGTAAGACAAGAGAATACAAATGGAAGAAATGATTTACAGTAGAAGGGGTAGAGAGAGAAAAGGGGAGGGGCGGGGAGGGGAGGGGAGGGGAGGGGGGATAGTAGACAATAGGACAGACAGCAGAATACATCAGACACTAGAAAGGCAATATGTCAATCAATGGAAGGGTAACTGATGTGATACAGCAATTTGTATACGGGGTAAAAGCGGGAGTTCATAATCCACTTGAATCAAACCGTGTAATATGATGTATTAAGAACTATGTAATGTTATGAACGACCAATAAAAAAAAAAAAGACATAAAATCTTTAGAAATCAAAGTCAGTAAGTAGAAGTTCGCAGAAAAGTAGAATTCTATTTTCTGTACTATGGGCTGGGATATTCTCTTGAGGATTATTATAAGACTGTGGTTAAAATGTATAGAATTCAAAGACAATTGATGAGGTACTTATTGTGCTACAAGGAGAAGTCAAGAATCATTTGTGACACAAATTCAAAATAAAGCATATTCTTCTGATTGATATTGACAGGTATAGAATTATATAAATTTGACTTTTTCTATAGCAAATTTGGAGGGGGGGAAAAAGCCTGGAAAATATTTATTTATTTTATAATGAGGATAGAGTAGTCAACATGAGAAAAAAAAAAGAAGCCTTGAGCTTATATTTAATGTAGTCTTGTTTTGACCATCAGAACTTATTTCTCTTATATCCCCACATTTTGGGGGAAATGTT
Organism: Urocitellus parryii; assembly: GCF_045843805.1. Lineage (NCBI taxonomy): Eukaryota > Metazoa > Chordata > Mammalia > Rodentia > Sciuridae > Urocitellus > Urocitellus parryii. Next base: position 203,488,518 of record NC_135531.1, read on the forward strand.
AGAATATAGAACTCTGCCAGATTCCACACCAGTAATAGGTCTACTTAAAATGTTTTGCTTTGTGAAATGTAGATTGCCAATGCCAAAAAAACACTTGTTCAACCACAGTGTATAAAATTCTTTTCTTGGTCAAGGTCATCTTCTGTTGAGTTGCTAATAAGAACTAGATTTTTGTGTATTGGGGATAAATCCTCTTTTAGATCTGAACACTTAACTGTCACCTTTAACTACGTATTAGACTTGTTTTCCTTAACATCCAGAGAGCATAATTTTCCAAATGACTCCTAAAGTTCTTTGTAGTTTTGTTGACTATTTTTAACTGAATGACAGCCTTCAGTAATTGTAACCAGAGTGTGAGTCTTTATACTGAATACTCTAAGTATCCAGTGACAGCCTGATTTTTCCTATGTCAACTTGACATAGAATTTTACCAGCTTTCTATATGGAAACTAGCAACTTATTCTTTATACAATAAATTTGTGTTTTAGTTAGCTTTTTTGTTGTTATGACTGGAAGACTTGAAAAGAAGAATGTTAGAGGAATAAAAGTTTATTCGGGGCTCATGGTTTCAGAGATCTCAGTCAGTAGATGGCTGAATCTCATGCTCTAGGCCTGAGATGAAAGAGAACATCATGGCAGAAACAACTAGAGAAGATAAAACAGCTCTTAAAGTGACAATCAGGAAGCAGAGAGAAACTAAGCTTGGCTCACCAGGGACAAAATAAATATCCCAAAGACATGGCCCAGCAACCCTCCTGCTCCAATCACACTGTTCCTGCCACAATTACCACCCAGTTAAACCCTGTCAATGGATTAATGCTCCGATTAGGTAAGGCTCTTATAACCCAAACATTTCACCTTTAAACTTTCTTGAATTATCTCACATATGAGCTTTTGGGGAATATCTTGTACCTAAACATAAAAGTGTACCAGTGTTACCTATGGATTATGTACAATTTACTTCTCTTTGCTATTAATTACTATTTTATATAACTCTTAAGATTATCATTTATAATCTCCTTTTCCTTATGTAGTCTTTTTTTGTTAATTTCCATAAAGCATGCTCCCCTACTTCATAGCCACTGCAAATATACTCTTATGAAACGATGTCATATCACTGATTATCCTTTCTATAGTGGCTAAAATAGCCCAATATAAGATTGTATTATACATTGGTATTTCTTTTTAATACACATTTCTACCTTACAAATGTTGCCTTTTTGTTGGTAATCATAAACTTCTTTTGGTTAATGCTAATTTCACATGTAACTTTTATAACTTGGTATCATAGTCATGAAGTACTCTGGGTAGATAGTAATTTTGTCAGTTGGTTAATTTCCCAAGAAGTAAGGTATCCATATACTAAATTTAGGAGTGAATTTTCCAACAGAAACCTTTCTATTTTTTCAATGCAAAAGATTTATTATAATCATAGTTGTTTCATTAAATCACTGTATATAAAAGCAATGTAGGTTTTCATTAGTTTTACACATATCTCCAGCAGATGAACAGATGTCATTGACTTTAAAACAAAAAGTGATGTAAGGAGGGAAAAAAAGGGGAAATGCAAGATATGGAATTAAAGCAAATTATATTCCATTATTTTATAACTATGTCAAAATGAATCCTTGCGTTATGTATGATTAAAAACAACCCATACAAAATAATAAATAAATACATAAAAGATGGACAAAGAATGAAAAAAAACTAACAATATTGAATTTTAAGAGGAGATGTTTAGTTTAGATAAATATTTTTTCCTTTAAAAAGTGAAATTCTTTTCTGAACATATAATTTATGTGTTTGGAATCAGATACTTTACTAGTTGATGTTGTTGAAAAAATGATGTCATTAGCATTCTCATTTTTATTTAGCTACAATTTAAAATAGAAATTGGTGCTAATGTAACAGTATTTTATTATATGGAATAATATTCTTTTTAAAAATTTTTCTGGAATCAGATTTTAAACTTGGCATTGTTTAGGTTTAAATTGTTAGGCCTCAATTTAAAGACAATTTTAGGCTTACCATAAATTTTTTTCCCCTCCATTCTTAAACTTTTAGATGGACTAGGGGAAGGATAAATGTATACCTTGCTATTGGTCTTATTAGCAAATATCCTAAATTTAAAAATAAACCAAATTATCAAAAATGTTTAAATTTGGGGCTGGGATTGTGGCTCAGCGGTAGAGTTCGAGCCTAGCACCGGCGGGACCTGGGTTCGATCCTCAGCACCACATAAAAATAAAGGCATTGTGTTGTGTCCATCTACACCTAAAAAATAAATATTAAAAAATGTTTAAATTAAAATTTTTCAAAAATATTCAAAATTATTACATATCATGACGGCAACTATGTAAATATGCAACTATTTCAATATGTAAAAATATAGAAGGAAACGTATGGGAATAATATTTTTCTTATGGTGTTAAGTTTAGGGCCTTTGGGATATGAAAGATGGTGAAATGAGATGGACATCATTACCCTAGGTACATGTATGATTGCATGAATTGTGTAACTCTACTTTGGGTACAACCAGAGAAGTAAAAAATGATGTTCCATTTGTATATATTGAATCAAAGAGCATTCTGCTGTCATGTATAACTGATTAGAACAAATAAATAAATTAAAGTAGGAAAACAAACAAAAAATAATGATAGACTTTTTAAAATAGAAAATGTGAGCTAATCAAATCTTTTTTAAAAAAAGATTAAGTCCTTTTTTCCCCTCTTAAGTTTTTATTTTTTCTGCAATACAACTGTTATTTTTATGATGAAAATATTTTTACAAAAATTTATTTGTCCAAAGACTATAGTTTCTTTTTTTTAAATACATTTTTTAGTGATAGATCTTTATTTAATGTGGTGCTAAGGTTCAAACCCAGTAATTCACATACGCTAAGCAAGCACTCTACCACTGAGCCACAGCCCCAACCCCCATAATTTCTTTAGCATATATTTTCCATGAATGGCAGCTCAAAGCTCAGAGTGTCAAAGCACTAGGTAATTTTCAAAATTAATATGTTTGATTATAAAGGGAGTTAAATAAATGTTAACTTCTTTATTGTCTTCTCTGAACCTCATTCCCTCAAATATACACTTTTTAAAACCTCTATAAAGTGAGGGTTCCTGTTTGTTTTTTTTTTTAAATTGGTGTATCCCTAGCATTTAGAATACTTCCTGGAAGAAAGGTGGCACTTAATAAGTATTGACTGAATCAGTGAATAAAAAATCAATGAGGGAAATATGTATTAAGTCTTTATTATATATTCACCAATATTTTCAACATAAATTATTTTATGTTTTATTTATCTTCCTTTACAATCTGTCCTGGTTTTGCCTATAAAATCAGAGTAATACAAATATTGTTATAATGATTAAAGATGCCGTGAACTCTCTGATAGAGAATGTAGTAATTTAGAGAAGAGCTATACCAACCATGATAAGGTGTTAACATCCCCATTTCTCATTTTATTTATTTATTTATTTAGTTAGTTTTTAAAGAGATAATTTTTTTAATATTTATTTTTTAGTTCTTGGCAGATACAACATCTTTGTTGGTATGTGGTGCTGAGAATCGAACCTGGGCTGCACACATGCCAGGTGAGCGTGCTACCCCTTAAGCCACATCCCCAGCCCCCCATTTCTCATTTAAATAAGGAATGAAAGTAAGTAGGACAGAGAGGTGGTAGTAGAACCCTGGAAGTCCTGATCTCCTTTCCACAAGTGAACTCTGTATTGCATCACAACCCAAGTTGGCACCCTCTCATACTTCCTGAATGGTTCTGGGTATGCTTACATGACCTGATGTGCCCTTCTATGGGCCTCCATCAGTATCAAGGCTTAAACCTTCGGTTTGTTCTGCATGGCCCCCACTGTATTGCTTCTCATACTTTGTGGGGAAATCCTAGAAATGAAGCTATACCAAATAGGAATAACTTCTCATCTTCAAAGTGCATTAATAGGTAAACAATTTAATGTTAGCCATCGCTCATATAATCAGTGTTTTCTTTTACTCATTTCACTGTGAATCTTTATAAATCATTCTTACATTTAGAATCATTCTGCTTTTGTTTATTCCACAGCCTCATTCCTTTTGCTTGCTGTGCCCTCTCATATTTCTTTCCTCTTTGAGGAAACATTTCATTCTTCATATACAAAACCAGAGTCATTTCTCAAAGAGTCTTTGGACAACCAAAAAAAAAAAAAAAAAAGAAAAAGAAAGAAAAAAAAGAAAAGAAAAGCAGAATAGCCTTTCTCTAGACCTAGACCTCTCTCTATAGTTTTAGGGCAGTACCGCTCCATGCAAAACTACCTGAATTTTTATAGAACAGGATCTCTGACTCTGAGCCCTGAGTTTTCCAGTTCTTGTCATCCATTCAGAGTCTTCTGTGATGTTTTCCTTTTTCTAAAGCACATATCCTTCTCCCTGTCAAAGTTTCATCATTCCTTCGGCTCTGCTAAGTTCTCTGAACTCTACAGTTGTTTGCCACTTGCCCAGGAATACCAGCTTCCCATTCTAAGTTATTCCTTATCTTAAATGGTCATATTTCCCCTTCAGTTTTTGTTGTTGTTGTTTGTTTGGGTTTTTTTGTTCTTTTGGCCTTTGTATAGCTTCTCTGATTTATATTAGCTTATTCATTCACTTTTTTAGTCATTCAGCAGGTATTTATTAAATCACTATTATGCACCTGAGTTGTGTTAAATGTTAGGATAAATAGTAAGAGAAAACAACATACATGGTCCTAGTCCTTGCTTAGTTTGTTGTTCAGTTGAAGCATGAGACAGTAACCTTACACCTTTATAACTCAGTATACTTTAGTTACTGAATTTACTTGTGATTTAAGGGAAAGAGTGTTTATATTAATGAACTCTCTTGTGTGTTTGCAACCTAAAAAGAAGTTAGTGATCTTATCATTTTGCTGGTGGACCTGCCACAATTTCATGACCATTTGGTGTGCTTCCAAAAAGATGAGTAGGTTATCCTGTATAAAAAATATTCTTAATAATTATAACTAACATTTACTAGGTATTGTGTTTCTTGACTTTTAGAGACATGATCTTCTCTAATCCTCACAACAAACTCATGAGGAAGCTAGGGCACAAAGAAGTTGTTATTTTCCCAAAGTCATTCATATACTAAGAGAGAGTGAATATTTAAATCCAAGTCTGTTAGGTATCAGAACCTGAGCTCTGTTGTCATGTTGTAAAATTAATCAAAAGCTAATTGTCTAAAATTTGTGTACCCCTTTACTCTTATTAACAATCCAAGATTTCTAGTCTATAAAATATTAAACAATCTTAGTTTAAAAAATCAAGGTATGGATATAACCATAGTCACAAAGGTACTCTTTAGTTGGGTAGTTATTTTGCTTATTAATGTGATTATAACTTTTGAAAAGCTGAGTACTATTTACTCTGAACTGAAAAATATTTTTATGAAAGGATTGATTGCATTTTAGTATTCTTCATGATTTTAAATAATAGCTTCTTTATTGAGAGTCAGAAGACAGTGTCTTTGTTAAAAAATATATTTTTATAAATGGAATATGTAAAGACGTGGTTCTACCCCAAATACATTATACATACTTTAAACTTTTTATTTAACATGTTTTATCCAAAAATAAGAAATGGAGTATCCCAGACATGGTCCTGTATTCCACCCTGCCTTTATTCAAATAGTTCCTTTCTTTCCATTGTTTATATAGTTTATTAAATAATGTTTTTGAATCCTGTACATTTTCAGTACCAGAGACTGTTTTTTCTTCCATATAAAGACTGAAAACCTAGCATAGAAATACCTTATAAGTCTCTTGTTTTGCTTGTTTGCAATTTAAGATTTAGTTTCATATTGTAGAACACAGACTTATGTAGTTGTTAAAAGCATTGAACTACAAATCAAATACCAAGATATCCATCACTGTTAATATTGGGCAGATCACTTAACTTTTTCCACTTCTGTTCTCATGTAAACGTGCTAGCAACTAATGTCTTACCACAATATTCATCTTTATATCAAATTTACAAAAGTATGTCCAAACAGAAGTAAAAATATTCTAAAAACAAGCATATATAAAAGATACTGTATAAGCATATGTAAAATATGTGATAATCATCTACGAATTAAAACAATTAGGACAGATATATCTACCCTAATTTTCTGCCTCTTGAAATATCAGTATAGTGTTGTTTATTAATTTATAAATCATTATTTTAAAATAAATATTTTTAAAGGGGAGAGAGAGAGAGAGAGAGAGAGAGAGAGAGAGAGAGAGAGAACCTTTTAACCTTTTTTGTAGATGGACACAACACAATGTCTTTTTATTTATTTATTTTATGTGGTACTGAGAATCGAACCCGGGTCCCGCCCATGCTAGGCGAATGCTCTACCGCTGAGCCACAATCCCAGCCCTAGATTTTTTTTCATCATTACTACATTGATCTTTTCATGGAAAACTTGAGCCTTTTAAGATCTTGTCTTAGAAACAAAACAACGTCTCTTGTAGGTTCTGCTTTTTTTTTAAGAGCTAATTAATCTTCTGTCTGTGGATATTATATACTTTTAAGAGATATTCAAGATTATGATTTTTGCCCTGTTTTTTTTTTAACTTGTCTTTAAAAAGTACAACACCATTAAATCTTTTGGGCAAAAAGCCATTATATAAATACAAGTTATCTTGTTACTATTTATAAAATATTTTGCCACTTATTTACTGGTAGATGACTTTTTGCTTCACACTTTTCTCCACATCTTAAGCCATCTACTCCACTATTATATACTTCCAGCTATATTTCCTTCCTTACTACCATCATTTTTCCTTAATTTTTAAGAAAGTGGATTCTATTCTGCTGCCTTTCCTATCCTCTACTATCCCCCCTCCCCTACTGATGTGATTCTGCAAGCTGTATACGGGGTAAAATGGGAGTTCATAACCTGCTTGAATCAAAATGTGAAATATGATATATCAAGAACTATGTAATGTTTTGAACAACCAACATTAAAAAATAAATTAAAAAAAAATAAAAATAAAAAAAAAAGAAACTGGATTCTAATTTGAAGTCAGAGTATTCCACTGAAAGCAGAAGTGAGTTGATTGTAACTACTGAGTAAGAAGCTGACACAAAGTAGTCAGTAAGAAAGAAGAAGGAAACACTCAAGATAACCCAGATATAGCATCCCTTGTGCCACATAAATGTGTTGGTCTTTGTAAATAATTCAGCAGGTAATGAACACTGACACAAGGACTGAAATGAACAACACTGCCCAGGTTCAGGGAATTTTTCTTGAGTGTGAGGAAATAAGGAATGATGGATATTGTTAGAAGCTGTGAATCATTCATGTGAGGCTGTTGAGAGAATAGGAAAACATTTATAAATACTGAAATAAGTGTCTGTTGTTTCTTGTCTTATCTAAATTTCTGAACTCCAAAAAAGTTCTGGGGGGAAGGATCTGCATTTTTATTAATAAGAAAAAATTAAGTAAATTTTACTTCAGCCATCAAATCCTAATTTGAACTAAATTCATTTTGTGGCAAATCTAAACATGACTTTATGTAAGGGTATTTATGAGCTTTGTATTTTTAATATGTGAATAGTCTTATATTACAATGGAAAATATTAATGTGATTACTTTTCTGGTGCTGCCTCCATCATTTCTGTGAATGTTACATCTCACATATGTACTGTATTACTATTCTAAAACAGATATAACTTTTAAAAATTCAGCTACCCCCAAAGGTTTCAGGTGAGAGAGATTGTGGACCATTAATAATATTATCATATGACTCTAGAATCACATATTTATTAATTGTTAATCATGATAGACCCTATCATGTAAAATAGATTGTTTAATCAGTCTGTCATTCTGAATCTATTTTCTCATAGAAATACTATTTCAGATAATGATATTATGTCCATTGAATAGATCCATAATGTATATAAAGCATAATATTAATTTTTATGTAACTAACAGAAAACAGTTTTTAACTTTATTTTCTTTAGATCCTAAGAACTTCCTTTTCTAAATTCCTTCCCATTTTTACCACCTGTAGTTCTGGTATCTAGAAATAAATGTTTGGGACTGGGTTGATATCTTTCTTTATATACTACCTTACTTTTTGTATTTTGAATCACTCATTTAACCCTTCTCTATTTCTCTTAGTCTTCCTTTCATAAGGAAGGCTTATGATTTTTGCTGATAGTAATAATAAACAAGAATAAATATACATGATAGGTGGTTAAAGCTATTTAAAAAATTGAGGCTGAGCAGAATGAATATTAGAAAATACTAGAAAAGCTAGCTTCTTGTCAATCATGACCTTTTATTTTCTTACAGATTATAAATTTACATATGACAATTAGTTTTCTAAGGAATATTCCCATTGAGTTCTTTTTCTGTAAGTGATATCTCCATGTCACTTCATCTAATGTGCATTCACATAATGTATAAGTTAATAGACTGTTTTTAAACAAACATCCTAGAAGCTATCCATGAAACAATTGTCTTTTCTTAGAAAGTAATCACATAGGATGATATGCATTTATTTCACTTCTGTTAAATAGTTTTGGAACTCCTTAGTTCTTTGCTTAAACATTTATTTGTGAATCCAAATTGGACTGTCAATTATTGATACACCAAGCTTTTTCCTGCTTTAGGACATTTACACAACTTCTTCCATCCAGTCTTTCAGTGTTTTATCAGGCATGGCAAGAAAAGCTGCTGCCTTCCTTTTTGTTTTTTTTTCATCTGAATGAGATTATTATTTTAAAAAGTTTGATTTCCTGGAAGTCTAATTAAACATTTAGTAATTGGAATAAAAATAACTCATGGCATACCAGCCATAAGTCAGTTCTTATAAGCAGGTGTTAGAGCAAATAGGTATAGAATCCACTATTCAAAAAGAGTAAGACAATTCACTTGACCAAGATTCTATAGATACCACATTGCACAGATTGGATTCAAATTTTCATGTGTCTGATTCCCAAATGACTGTTTTTTCTACACTCCTTGCTACCTCATATCTCCATTGCATAAAAGTCCAGGATCATCATCTTAAATTATTGGGAAGTTAAAAGTATTGATAAATTAATGAACAAAATTATGGTGCTTGTTCTTTGCACACTAAATATATTTAAAAGTTGACATTCCTATCATCTGCTTAATCATTGCAAAGTGTTGCATCACCATTAAGAAATCTAGCTTCAGCAACCCTTTTTAACAGGTGGGAAAATATGATTTATCATAGGAATGTTTATTTTCGAATTCCTAAAAGAACACAGTGAATATTAAGATAACATTTTTGAAAGTATTTAAAAGTGAACAATTTTAATTTTTCTTACTAAAAACTACTTACTTGTGTTATTTCTGCATGAGATCTTAAAGAAAACACAAAATAAAAATCCAAATATGACCACCTCATATTTTACATTACTGTGTTATTATTTAACCACCTTAATACAAATGTAATCTGTGTTTAAGTAAAAATTATACTCGATTTACATAGTTTTAAAGTGCTTTAGTTACAGGGCATATTTTGAAGACTTTGTTTTTAGATGCTTAAAACACATTTCTCTGTTATAAAAGATGGGAACATTTAATTATTACATTGAAACTTACAAAGTATTTTTAGAGTTATGATAGAGTATTTTAAATTAATTGCTGTGAACATTACATGTCTCTATGTACAATACCCATTTCAAAATCATTTCCATTACTGTGAGCTAGTTTCTGTTGGAGTCTTGCTACCTTCAACAGACTTGAAAAAAATGTTCCAAATTAGGCAGCAGTTTGAAATGTTAAATGTTAATTGGTATCTCTGAGCTACAATGCCAGCTTTAACCATTTTATGTGTTTTAAAGGGAAACTGACGTTCCGTTTTCTTCTTTAAAGGAAAAAACTAGCTGAAATATTTTAAAGAGTTAAAATAGCAATATTGTCAATTTTTAGTTGTTCGTGGAAAATTGATTAACATTATATAATCAGTTTAACATTTATACTTTTTCCCATTTTCTTTCTTACTTTAATATGCTTTTGACTATTTAACAGCAAATTACAAGAGAACACTGAAGGGGAAAAAAAATGACACAAGCAGAGAATAGACATTTAACCTGGTAATTTATTAGACATTCTGGGGGGGGGGGTGGAAAATGCTTTGCTAACATGACAAAGCTATAAAATTATATAGGATTGCTCTTCTTAAAGCATCAGTTCCCAATGGGCATGATTGCCTTAATTTGGCAATGTTTATACATGGTTTCAGCTGTATGAACCTGAGAGGGTTGGGGTATTGCTAGTAGCATGTAGTGGGGAGAGTTCAGGGGTGCTGCTCAGTATCTTACAGTCTGTAGGCCAACCCCCAATAAAAAAATAATTATTTAGTCCAAAATGTCAATAATGTGAGGTTAAAAACCCTGTATTATAAAGTGATCCAGACCTGTAATTTCCCAAATAATAGAAATACCTAGAGATATGCTTAAAACCATGTAACTACTAAGTGAAATGGTCAAAACTCAAACCTGGGTCTCCTGACACTACCTTTGTGCTTTCCTTTGTTTTCATTGTTCTTATAATCAACACCTCAGCTGTCTTTGGTTAATTTTGGGGAAAAGAGAGAAAGAATAATAAAAGTTCAATGCTGTGTCTCCCCTTTTATGTTTCTTTTAATTGTATTGTAATTGGTTTTATATATTGTTTGCTCAAATGTCTTGTGAATACAATAAGTAGAAGAACCCTTTGTTTTTGGAATTGGTAGCTTTATTAAAAATTTAAGCAATACATATTACCAATGTTTATTCAGTGAAAGACATCTGTGAGGCATACCATGGGGTAGTAATAGTATTAAGACAAAATTCAAACTTTCAAGGAAAGTACAGTATAAAAAGAAAATGAAACTCTTAAAATATGGGGAAAATTATTAAAAATGTAAGTTGAATGGGAATACAAACAATATTTTATCTAAAATGATGTCAGGAAACTACCAGAATGTCCAAGAACAGGAAATATTTGGGTACGCGGCAGTACTTATATGTAAAATTATATTACATACTTACTCTAAATAACTTTTTGATGACTTTGTAGTAACAAAGGTACATGCTTATATTAAAAAAAATAGGATACAAAGCCTATGTAGCAGCTTTTAACTAAAATGAAAAGCATATACTGGGTGCAGCTATAATCCCAGCTACTCAGGAGGCTGAAGCAGGAGGATCATAAATACGAGGCCAACATTGGGAAACACAGCAAGATCCCATCTCAAAATAAACATTTTATGAAAAGGATGGCTGGGTTGTAAGTCAGTGGAAGAGTATTTTCCTAGTATGCACATGGCCCCGGGATCAATTCTCAGTACCACGAAAGAAAAATTAATATATAGGTATATATGCAGATGAAGTACAGTTATGAAGAATTACTTATTTTTTTATAAAACCTGACTTCATTTATCTAGTTTAATTAATCAGTGATATAGACAGAGAATATGGCAGAAAATGGACAGAGCCCAGGCTTTGAGTCAGCAAACTGGCAGGAAAAATAAGAGTTCAGATGCCAGTGATTTTGCTGGTTAGTGTGGTAGTATAAGAAAGGAAGTGGATGTAAAATTAAACTGAATAGTATTCTATGCGTATCAATTGTGTGACCTAGACATGGTATTCATCATTTTGGACATTCCATTTTTTTCTGTAAAATAGGAAGGATGATATAGATTTTTTGTTGTTGTTGTTTTTGTTCACCATTTTATTTAGTATTTTTGCATAATTTTCACAACAGTGATTGATCCATAATTTTCTAAAAATATTATCCTCATCATAATAAATGTTATACTTTTATGAAAAGAATTTGTAAGTTTGTTCTGCATGTTTACATGTTCTAGAAGTTTATTATTCTTTTTATGTTTGGGGGGCTTTTTTAGTTATACTTGACAGTAGACTATAATTTGACTTATTGATACAAACATGGAGCACATCTTATTCTAATTAGGATCCCAGTATTGTGGTTGTACATGATATAGAGATTCACTGTGGTATACTGATATATATACATAGGAAAATTATGTCACAATCATGCCGCTGTCTTTCCTATTCCTTTCCCTCCTCCCTTCCCTTCATTCACCATTTATTGGTTCATGATTTTTCTTCTTGCACCTTAGGAGTCTTATTGAGGAATTTGGTTCCTAAGGTGACATGATAAAAAGTTAGGCCAGTCTTTTCTTCTAGTGCATGTAGGGTTTCTTGTCTAATGTATAGGTCTTTGATCTACTTTGAGTTGAGTTTTGTGCAGTGCGAGAGATACTTACCTTGTATGCACCAGGCCCTAGGATCAATTCCCAGTACCCAAAATGAAAAAGAAATGTATATGTATATATGCAGATGAAGTACAGTTGCAGAATTACTTGTTAATTCTTTAGTACAACTCTATTGTATTAAACTATGGAGATTGTATTGATTCATACATCCATGTAGTACCTCTTTTCTCAACACAATCTCTTCCAAGCACTTTGCTAGATTGTAAAACTATGGAAGTGAGCTAGAGAGGTGTGCAAGTTTTTCTTAATATGCTCATAGTTTTATCAGGGAAGACAGATAAGCAATACCAAGTTGTATTAAAAATAAAGGAGTAGTTGGAGTAGATAACTGAAGCTCTGTATTGTTATTGGTAAGGCTAGGTTATACTATGCTTTTGTAACCAGATAACCCAGAAAACTTCATAATTTATCATACAAGTAATTTATTTTTCACTTAAAAGTAATCCTGGTTTGTATTAGGCAGACCTCCATATTGTAGAAGCATATGGCTTCTTAAATTTTCCATGATAGGGGAAGGGATGGTTGGTGAAAACCATAGGATGTTTAAGGACCAGTCTCATCACTGGTTTTCTAATATTTTTCCCCACATTTTACTGGCCTGAAATTAACTTTATTCCTCCAATCTAACTGCAGGCAGGCTGGGAGATGTTGGGAGCCACATCTGAATATGTGATGAATATAAGCTTTGCCTTTCCTCTTTACCACAGGTTGAAAACAGTTCAGGAAAGTTTTCCCAGAAACTGTAGTACTTAAATTGCACATGAAAAATTAGGAGTTAAATAGAACAGGAAGTGATGGAGAGATTATTTGGGGTAATAATAATTTTATGTCAATGGCTGGAGAAAGAGGAAGATGACTCCTAAGAACTGAAAGTTTAAGTACTTCAACATTGAATGTAGGGGCAGAGCAGACAGGGGCATAGTCATGAAACCCTTTATATGCAATGTTAAGGTAGTTAAAAATGATTCTGAAGGCAGTAGGAAGCCACTTAAATGTTTAAAGTGTGACAAACTTTGGATAACATAAGGAGAGCAATGTGATAGTTTGCTTTTTAGGAAGATCATTCTAGTTGCTGTGAATATTATGGATTGGAAGAGAGAGAACAAGATTGCAGGTGGGAGGCCAGTTATGGAGCTCTAACAGCTCAATTGGGTAATTACAATGGTCTACATTTAAAAAAAAATGGGAATAGAAAGAAATAGATTCGACAGATACTGAAGAGATATAATTTTGGTATTTTGTAGACTTTGGAGTGTCAATAATAAGGGGAATGGGCTCTGCAGAGTATGAGAAGTGATACTCAGTTTGAGACATGAGTTTGAGAGATATATGAAAATGTTTATGTACAAACAAAATAGTAGAATACAATGAGGAGAGATGTATGCTGAATATATAAATTTAGGATTTATCAGCATATAGATTATAAATGAGGCCACAAGACTAAGTGGTTTGCACACAAGGAATGCATACTATAGAAAAAGAAGAGGATCTATGACAGAGACCTGTGGACAGCATTTAATGTAGAGGTTCTTAACTTCTACAGTATTTCTAAACCACCTGATGAAATTTTTAAAAATATGCCACCTATGATTTCATACTCCAGGAATTGTGATCCACTTGTCTCAGGTACTTTTTACAATATCTTAAATTTCAAAATATCCCATAATGATTGTAATATGCAGCCTAGGTTGAGAACCATTGAGAAGAACAAAAGGAGAATATAAGAGAGTCTAATAAGAAAGATCTAGTGGATAGGAGGAAATTATCTGGTGTCTCCATGCCAAAGAAAGAAAAGTTTTAAAGAATGAGAGTTTAGCTGAGTCAAAAGCTACTACTGAGAAGTAATGAAAACTAATGATCCACAAGTGATCACAGTATGTATAAATATGCATATGAATTGGTGACCTGTAGTAATGGTCATGGAAGACTAATTTATGTAATTTGAGAAGTAAGTGGGAGGAAAGAAAAGGAGACAGCCAATGTCATCACTCTTTTCGCGGAATATGATTATAAAAGCAAAGAGAAATAATGGTAATCACTAGAACGATATTCAGATTGAAGGATTATTCCTTGTATAATGGGAGAAACTTCCTTATGCTTACCTGTTGGGAGCAGTAGAGAGAATAAACAAATTGTCAATAGAAAGGAAGATTAGGTAAGACATGAGACTAGAAACCAAAACACAGGAAGAGAAATATCTTTCCATTGTTAGAGGAGGGAGAAAGTAAATGCTGGAAAGTTTAAGAAAGTGGTAGAGCAATCACTGTGGAGTAAAGAAAGGAAAACTGATAGTATTTCCAGGTATATTGGGGCCCAAACTGAGTATGATGACCAGAGTTTATCCACTATCTACAGAGTTTTATATTTTTGTTGTTTTTTGCTTGAAGCCCTTGGGAGCCTAGTACAAAGGAAAAATTGTGAGACTAGGGGTATTGATAATATTGACAGGCAAATGGTAAAGTGAAGTACAATGGGATAAAAGCTCAGTAAGGAAGGCAGTGAGGATAAAAGATAATGGATGGAAAGTAGCCTATGAAGTGATTTTAAACATATGTCACCAATGTATTTATGTATTTATAAATTACATTCATTTATCCATATGCTAATATGCTTTATATAATTTGTACTTTGTAAAGCTTTTGCAAAACCAGAAATTGTAAAAATTATGAAGTTACGAAAGATAAAATTTAAAGATATGGAAGTGTTTAAGGGTTTCTTTGTGTTATTTACAAGATCATCTTCTACATCTTACTTTGGAAATGACTTACCTCAAAAACTCTATATATTGGGGAAAAAAACACCTATATTGGATCCTAATTAAATGGTAATGCTGGCAAGTTAGGAGGTCATGACCACAGAGAAGGATGTTTGTATTTATTATTTTGAGGACATAGCAGTGATGACATTCATGGCATATCCATGGAAATCATTGATTGAATCTGACAGTGAATAAGATCACTGAGGAAATCAAGAATAAAAGGCAAGTATTGTGTCATTCATTAAGTATGTTGAAATTCTCTAGTTTATTGCAGTATTTGGATAGGAGGAAAGGAATATGAGCCGGGTGCTGAGTCTTCTGAGGATTAAAGATGAAAGGGTTTTTTTTGAAGAGGTTACCTAGTCTGTAACAGCAAGGAAGAGATATATGGGCTTATAGGACATGAGATTTTGTTTAGACTAGTGAGAGTAAGTATAATGAATACTTAAAGACCTTTCTATCTTTCTTCTTCCCTTTCCATTGTAGGTGATCTATTTGAATAAATAAGTCCCTCATCTGTTGATAATCATCAATAGGGGAGGAATAATAATTCATATTCTAGAATTTAATAGTTATAATGAAATTAATACTTATTTTAAATTAAAAAATAGGAGTAAGAATTGGAGAAAATAATCTTGGAACATTTATTTAGATGTTCTTATTTTCTCCCCAAAGCAATTATGTTCCATCTTACCAAGGAAAACTCTTCATATGAATGTGTTCATAAAATAATTTTAATGATCTTATTAATTCATGTAGTTTGAAATTTAATGAAAAGAAAAATGCATGAAATCTATACTGTCTTGAGACAAATGTGATGTATAATAATATAAATATGGGACATTTACACAGGCAGATCTGAACAAATTAGGAGATTTTGGACTTCTAAAGGTACTTATGAGCGTCTACAGATTTGGGTTATAAGACAAAGTGAAAGTGTCAGGAACAAAAGGTAAAGAAATTGAGGAAGAACTGTCTGATTTATAAAATTGTCAAAACCCAATTGTTTTGTCATTGAAATAATCAGATCTAATGCCTGTTTTTTATATATATAAACCTCTACTTATACCTCTCAAAAAAAGTCTCAAACTTGCTTATATAGAAACATTCTATTCCAGTTTTCAAAGTCTGCATATCAAGCTACCCCAAATTAGTAGAATACAACAACTGTTTATTATACTACATTTCTGGGTTAGGGATTCAGACAGGGCACAGTGGGGATGGTTTTTCTCTGGTCCATGATGTCTGGAGTCTTAGCCTGAGGACTAGAAGGCTGTGAGACTGCAGTATTGTTCGTTCATATGTTTAGCAGGTGATTCTGACTGCTGTCTTGATCACATGATGTTTCCTTATAGGCTAGATGATTAGGATTAAACCTATAACTACTGCTTATATATTGTCACTTTAGACATATATGCTATACACACACACATGTATACATAATAGCTAAGACATGTATATGCATTATATATGTATATAATAGCTACATGGGGTAGTTTTTTGTTTGTTTAAACTTCATTTTTTGCACCATGCTACTTGGAAGCCTCAGTTTTAATGTGGACAATGTTAAACCAGAAAAATTACTGTGTTCTCTCAGTAAAAATAAGTATTAAAATTAAAACCACAACTTATTGCAATTTTGGTTTTCTTTGGTTTGCCCTGCTTGTCTTACACATGGAATTGTTTTTTTACATGTATCTCTATGAGTCTTGTGTGTACCTATATACATGCATGTGTACATACATACTTAGCCATGAATGTGAAATGAAGAACTTTCTAATTTCATTTAACTCCCTTAACCCATCCCCTGATTCCTCTGATTTAAAATGATCAGGAAAGGCCTGAATTAAATCAGAAAAATAAACTTAAGTCAGGTATTTATCCCTGATATCAAGTTTTCTATTCTATTCTGTCTTCCTTCTCCTGATTCAAAATTATTTTAGAAACAAGGTTGAAATGGATAGAAATGAAACAGTATATTGTTTTCATCCACTTTGGCCCAATCTAGGAGTATGAATTATTGTTTCCATTTCAGAGGAAAATCAGGAGAAAGCTAAGACTGGAAGAAATGAATTGTCTGTTAAACAGCTGTGACATTGTGGTGACAGTAGAATTCTAGAACAGATCTGCTTAAGTCCAAGTACTGTGTTTCTTCAGTGGTATCAGTATGTTTTATAGATTTTCTATAATAGTTATCATTTTGATTTAAATTTAATATTTATGAGTGATTAGAATCAATTTATTTGTTCTACTCAGTAGATTTGTATAAATCTGGATCATGTGTAAGCATTTGAAGGACCAATTGAAGATTTATGAAAGCAGAGAATTGACATTGTTAGGAGCTCACATATTAAATATTTTTCCCTAGCTCTTTGTTATGACCAAAAAGAAAAAAAGAAACTATGGAAAGCATAATTTATTATATGCTGTAGAAGACCAGAATATTCCCAATCACCAAAAAAATAGGTAAATGGAAAAATTTAATCAGAATATAAGTTGCTTATAATATATATGTATATATACATATATATATATATATATATATGAAACTAGTCCTTTAAGAAATCAGATTTTTGACTTACAGTGAATTCCTTACATACCCACATTAGCATCATGAAGAAAATAAATCATGTTTTACTTTATTGTCACCAAACAAAATACAGTTCCAACTGTGTTGCTACATACTGCTTGATCTCTATTATTTTGATTTACATCAGTGGCTTTTTTTCTTTTTCAGAGTAGCATATCTTTCTGTGATATTGCATTTTGTATAGTAATCAAGATTATTGTGCGCTGGGGTTGTGGCTCAGTGGTAGAGCATTTGCCTAGCATGCATGAGGCACTCAGTTCAATTCTCTGTACCAAATACAAATAAATAAAATAAAGGTCCTTCAACAACTAAAAAGATATTTTTTTAAAAAAAGGTTAATGTAATTGGAAACAATGAAACTTTGAAAATCTTTTATTATTAATGTAGTGAGTGGCTCACTGGTATTTCTGGGGCTATAGGAAATTTAAGATAGAAGTAGTAGTTTAAGAAATTCCTCCTTCTGGGCCAATCACTAATATGGAAAGAGCCAGAAATTTTACCTTAGGAAAGGGAATCTCTTTGGGAAGCTACACAACTTATTGATTTGCTGGCATGTGCTGCATGCTAATGTGACAGGTTAGTACGTGAAACCATACTTTTGGAGACTCAGCCTCAGAATTCATTGATGTATCCTTTCCTTTATTCTGGACCAGCAATAATTCTCAACTTTTCCATCCCATCAAAGATCTGTTGGCTTGTTTCTTATATTTTTTTTATCTGTGCCAATACATGGGAAACTGAAACAAGATGGGCTTTTTAAAAATTTCATTGTATTTTTGTCAAACATGAATCTCTAAATTTTTATTTCAAAATAAAGGTATCTTTCCTAGAGTTTAGGAGGTAAGTGGAAAATTTATTACTCACCTCATCAAATCTCATTTTTAGCATTATTCAGTAATAAATTTGAAATCCTGCCCCTTACACAATAATTTTTATGGCAGACACCAATAAAGCATATATATACCTGACATACTCGTGGGGAGTATGAGGAGATTTGATAGGATTGACCTAAGTTCCCTATTCTGAAATGCTTCCTACCCCTGCCTTTCCCCTAAATATAATTTCTTTTTTAGAAGACAGTTTAGAAATTGTCACTTTGGGAGGCAGTTTCTGATCTCTTCATTTTGGATTAGCTGTGTTTCCTCTGAACGTCTACAGTACTCTGTGTATACTTCTGTCATGGTGGTTTCATTTATTTGTCTAACTCTCCCTTCCTGAACTGAAAAATCATAAGTTTCATCCCTGTATCTCAGTATATAATATTGTGCCTAATACTTGGTAGCACTAAAATCTTTGTTGAGTGAATGCATACTTGAAAAAATGAGAGTGAATAAATTTAAAGGTATTTTATGAAGCACACATTCCTAGAAGATTGTGTTTCAAGAGGAAAAAGGTCACTAGTTCATTACCTATGAAATATTGAACCAAGTGCCTTTCTTATACTTCTTCATCTCATCCTGCAATATTACTTTTGTTTCTTTGAATCTTTAGCCCTTGCAGTAGAAAACAATGCTTGTTATTAAAGATGAGTTTTATGACTTTGTCATTGTTATTTTAACATACAGTATTATTGGCTATTTATAAATAGGCATTTAAAATTCTTTCAGCATTCTTGATTTGAAGTAGCTTTATTATATGGCCAGTTTTCTTCCCAAAGAATGTGGCTTTAATTATTTAGTGGATGCTAAGAGCTAAATAAGTTTTGCCTTATGGTGAAAACTTGACTTTTTGGTATATTCTTTGCTAGGTATCTGTGTTTAGATTTAGGGCTTTCTGATTTAAATCTAAAATTATTCAATTTATATAGTTTTTATAACACTTTCACTTCACAAATTCCCTTTCTACTTTTTAAATGATTATGAGATACCATAATGTTTGTGAGGTAATACAATGGGATATCATAATATCCCATTTTATCATTAAATAAACTAAGAAGCATGGAGATTAAACAATATTCTAAATTGCATAGCTATGCCTAGAATTTAATTTGTATCAAGAATTTTTACTATTGATTCATTTTCTTTAATAAAATTAATCAGAATTTTCTACTTCATCATGAGTAAGTTTCAGTAAGCTACATTTTTCTAGGAATATGTTCATTTCATCTATATCTTCAGATATATTGGCAAGAAGTTGTTTTCATAATCTCTTATTTTTATAGCATTGCTTATTACATAGTTTCTGATGTTATCAGTTTTTCATGCATGCCTCCCTTTCTCCCTCTCCCTCCTTATTACTTTTTAGTAAATATCTACAGAAGTTTCTAATGTCTTTAGAATTTGGAGGGTATAATTTTAACATTATTGTTACTTCTATTTAGTTTTTCTCCATAATTCATTATCTTCTTAACTGTTTCCTTTCTTGTAGTTTTCAAAGTTTACTTTGTTTTTCATTAAAATTATTCTACTGCATTCTCACAGAATTAATTTTCATCCTTCTTTCCCATATTAGATACTTAGGTTATAAAATTCTCATCGAATGTTGTTTTTGCTATACACCACAGAGCATATTGAGATTATGGTTATTATTCCGTTCTGAATATTTAGTTCCAATTCCCATTCTAAATTATTTTGAGGGATTCTTCTTATTTACAGATCAATTGGATTATTTCCATTTACTGTTGTGTGTTGAATTTTAATTAAATCTCATTGTTAGTAAATGTATTATTTGTAATATCAAGTACAAATCGTTGAGCCTTACCTTTTACCCTTGTATATGATCAGACTTAGCATGTGTTCCATTTTGGAAATGTACTTGAATATAAACATTTTCCTATTGATGTTGCAGATACATTTTGACATTGTCTCTTGGCCTTTCAATTACTGTGCTGTATAAAATGTCTCTCATCTTGGGGTATTTGTTACTTTAGTTCTACTTGTCCAGTTTTGTATGCATTTTGAGGATATTAGTTGTATACAAATGGAAAATTATAATATCCTTTAGGTAAATTAAGCTTTTTATCCATTTTAATGATCATCTTGTAGTAATATTTATTTTGACAAATATTTATGTAATTTTGGGTTGTATTTGCAATGAATATCTTTTTCTTTCTTGAACTTATATTTGTTATATATGTGTCTTAAAAAACATAGCTAACTTTTAAAAATCAACTCCACAGTTTGTATCTTTTCACTGGATAATATAGTATATTTACATTTATTTTAATCACTGTTATATTTGGGTTTATATCTAACATTTTTTGTTTTTAAGTTCCCATTTCTTTTTCTTTCCTTTATTGCCTGACATTTATATTATTCCTTATTCTTTTTTTCTCCCCATTCACTTTTCTTTTTTCTAGTTTGGAATTTGTGCACTCTATTTTTAGGTGATTACACTAGAAATGTTTTCATGTGCACATTTCAACTTACTTACTGTTTAGCCAAACAAAACAAAGACCTTAGAACAAAACATTTTAACCTGACCATACTTTCCTAAATTTGTATTTCTCTATATTTAATTTTATCATTTTTAATTATATTTTCTTACATAATTATAATTGTAATGTTCATGTTGCTTATATTTACCCACATTTTCACCATGTTTTCTCCCTCATCATTCCACTTGCATTTCACAACTTCTACCTATTGTTATTTTCTTTTTTCCTAAAAGTGTATTCAGTGAGGATATTAAAATAATAAAACCTCTCAGTCTTTATTTATTTCTAAATAACCTTATTTTACTATCATTCCTAGAAGTTATTTGTTTCTGGGCATAGAATTCTAGTAGATGAGTGAACTTCTTTTAGTGCATTGAAGATATTAATTTCACTTTGTTCTGGCTTTTGTTATTTCCTTCAAGAATTCAATTATTAGTCTCTCAGTCCTTTGAATATAATTTTTCAGCTCTTGGAATATTTGCTTTTTGAGATCTTGTTCTTTTCTTTCATTTTTCTCTACATTTCAGTATATTTATTTATTCTGGTGGGATTCATTGGAATTCTTGAATGTTTGGTTGAAGTTATTTTTTTAACCAGATATGGAAAATTTGCAGTATATCCTTTACTTTTGTTAGAATTCTAATTCAAGTATATGTAAGATCCTCTCATGTTACTTTCCATGTCTGTTTACCTCCCAGGATTCAATTTAGCAAGATTTATTAACTTCTCCATTTCAGTTCAGAATTAAAATTCTCTTTTCAGCTACATTGAAGTTACTGTTCGCCCTATTCATTGTTTTGTTTTGCTTTGCTTTAATGATCACATCCTTCACAGTTTTAGAAATTTTCTTCTTTCTGAATTCATGTTCTTTTTATGTTGTTAAGCCTTTTATTTCTTAAACCATTAATCATATTTATACTGTATGTATAGTATGTAGTGTATAATAATTCTAATACTTGCCAGTTTCTTAGTGATTTCTGCTGTTTATTTAACAGTATCATATTAATTAAATTATTTTTTTTCTATCTTGAGCTTCTCATTTTTTTTGAACTTTACATGTGAACATATTCTGATACCTGTGATAAATGTGGAATTTTCAAGAGAATATTGTGTTTGTTTCTATCAGATACTTGAGAACAGTATTAATATAACTGTTAGTATAGTGCCACTTTGAATTCTTGGCTTAAGATTTTGTGGCCTGAAAAAGTAGTATGGATTCAGATTACTAATTTCACTGCTATCTTTTGCTTATAAATTCTCAAGAGAGGATTTATTTTTCTCATCCACTTTGTGCCAAAGTTCTGTGCAGGCAGTTTTCTCTGCATTTTCTGTAGGGAAAAGGGTAGGGAACAGGAGACAGGAAGTGGGTTACAGGTAGTATTGCATTATCTTAAAAGACTAGTCTGTAAACACAGACCGTCAGAATTTGCATTTTGGATTAGAGTAAATTACTTAACCTTTCTGCACTTCACTAACTTGATTCCGAAATCGAGAATTATGATGGTGCTTTTAAAATGCCTTTTTCTCAGGATGAAATTGATATCTTTGAAGTATTTAGAATATAGTAACTTCTGTAAGTATTTCCTATTGTTGTCATGGTCAACATTGTTGTGCCAGCTTACTATTATCCTAAGTGGTAACATTTTCTGGTCCCACCTCTGTGGAAGACTTGGTTTTACATGTTCCACCTTTTGAGGCCAGAAAAATTAATACTCAAGTTTAACTGATTCAGCACATATCCTCAAGGTAATAACCAATTTATGATCTTCATGTAAGCATTTTAAAAACTAGTTTTTACTTAATTGTGTCCTTGGTATTCTTTACTTCTTTCATTAGCTCACAGGTATATTTAAGAGAGATTTAATCTGGTATTTTAGTTAATTTTAATTAGACTCAAGTTACAAGAAATAAAAGTTCATTGTACAGCTTGTAAATTCCAAAACCAAGACCAAAATTCAAAATTGATTCTGACCATGTATCTAAAGAAGGAGCTAGACAATAGATATAAGCAGACTCTTTCAAATTTATATTTTTGCAGAAATTTATATTTCTCTTTATTTTAGCAACTCATGCAAAATATAAATATTATTGTAGTGCTAATACAATAGTATTTTTCTTACAAATAGAAAAGAACAAAAGGAAAGAAACTATTTAAAAGCCAATATTGAGAAACAATTAAGAATTCGGATGCATTCATATTTTTTACTGGCAAGAATGTTAATTGCCAGAGCTCCTATGCAGAGCTATTTTTTATATATTTGTTTGTTTATATAAATACATATATGTATATTTACATAAACGTAAATAATTTTCATGAGATGTAAATTTCAATTATAATAATTTATAAAAATAAAGATATACATTGAGTTTTAATCATAAGAGTGGTCTTGTATTACTTTATAGAAAATTAGAGTATTGGAAAGATGTAAGTGTCTCACAATAAGAGAATGACTTGAATTAAAAGTGACATATCCATGTAATGAAATGCTAGATAGAAATTGTAAAAGATGTGTTGGAATATAGTTATGACATAAAAATAGTTCATGTTAAAGCTGATTTAAACTAAAATATATAGTCAAACTTTTTAAAAAGCATTGATTATAACCTTCTCAGAGGTTAGCAAATTATATACATTAAAAACATACTGTTTTCTGTGTATCAGTTATACTTAAATAAAGCTGTGCATTTTTTGAAAAGGTCAAAAGTAGTATCTCTTGGGAAAGAAGGTCATATTTTCTTTTTTATATTTTCAACAAATAGCATGCTATTAAATTAGAAAAATAATAATTTACAATTGCTTACCACACTGTATTTTACTTTCTTAAGTTACTGAAGATTAATATATATTTCTAGTAATTGTTTAAATGTTTATATTTTTAGCATAGAAAGCACACCAGTTAAATAATAAAAATGATTATTCTGAAGGGTTTGTTGTTGTTGTTGTTGTTGGCACTGGGAAGTGAACCCAGGAATGCTTAACCACAGAACCACATCCCCAGCCCTTTTTATTTGAGTCAGGGCCTCACCAAGTTCCTGAGGCTTGTCTGGAACTTGAGATTCTTTCTACTGCCTCATCCTCCCAAGTTACTGAGATTACAGGCGTGAGCCACCATGTCTGGCATCTGAAGATATTTTTAACAGTTTTAATTTATCAGGTACTTTTCTGTTGCTTCACAAAAGTTAGCACATTTAATTCTTAGAATAGCTTTATGAGTTATGCATTATTAACCTCTAATTCATGGTGAGATGAACCCAACTCAGTGAATGTAACTGGATTTTAAAAAGCTAAGTGATTCATTGGTTACACAGCTAATGAGAGATTGAGCCAAAAATCAATCCAAGTTTGCCTGATTGTTTTACAATTTGTCTGTGTCTTTTCTGCTAGTATTTCTAAAACTATTCTGTAAATGTTAATAGCACATGTTAACAGGAATAGAAATTAATGTATATTAATTCTGTTTTCTGGTTTCCATACCCACTTTGGAATTTTTTAGACCCTTGGTTTTTACTTTACAGTAATGTTGTTAAGAAGACCAGTCAGCACATTTCAGATTCTTTTCTTGTACATAAGAGTTCCCCCATCCAATCTCTGGAAGTTTTTAGGATCTCTGTTTTCCATAGTATGATATACTTTCTAATTGATACACCTTACTGTTCAATTTTTATATTTTGTTCTGGGTACTATATAAATATTTTATGTGAAAATTATTCATGTTTTGTTTGTTTGTTTGTTTGTTCGTTTTTTGGTGGCCCTGAGGATTGAACCCAGGGCCTTGTGCATGCAAGGCAAGCACTCTACCAATTGAGCTATGTCCCCAGCCCTTTATTTATTTTTAATCGCTGTATTTGTCTTCTAATGTTAGTATTAGTGATGCAGCAGCATCCTTATGCACTTAATTGGATGTTGATCCTCCTAAACTGGTCCTCTAATTGTCTTTATCTATCATTCATTTCTCTGTCATTTTGTTCTACCTTGTGAGAGAGTTCTTCAGCATTATATTTTGACCCTCATTTTCTACATGTATACTATTTTTATAGTTTCCTGTAAATCTTTTTTTGTACTTTGAGAGTTTCTTTTCATGCAGAATGGTGGTATCATAAACCTTACTTAATCCCACGTTTTATACAAGGTACCTTACCTTACTCTCAGCTCTTTTTGGCATCTAAGTCCAAGCCTGCTCTGATTCAGCTTCCTAGAGAATAAAAGTTCAGTCATCTAAAAAACCAGTTGCCTGTCTCCAAAGAGTAGTTGGGACTACATGTGTTCACTCCCATACCCCACTATCAAATCCTTCCATTTGAAGTCTTTCCCCACACCTCTCTATCCAGAAATACAATTCTTGAGTTTTACTGAGGTTTTGCTTCTTATTGGTCTCTCCCCTGCTCCCAGGTTTCTCTCTCTCTCAGGTTTCTCTCTCTCTCAGGTTTCTCTCTCTCTCTCTCTCTCTCTCTCTCTCTCTCTCTCTCTCTCTCTCTTTCTCTCTCCCTCTCTCTCCCTCTCTCTCCCTCTCTCTCCCTCTCTCTCCCTCTCTCTCCCTCTCTCCCTCTCTCCCTCTTTCTTTCTCATCCCTTCCTTCCCCCTCTTCTTTTTCCCTTTTCCTCTCTCCTTTACCGTCTGTCTGGCCTTCCCTTTCTTCTTCTTTCTTTCCTTCACTTCCTTTACCTCCTTCTTTCTCTTACTTTCCTCCCTCCCACTTTCCATTCCTCTCTCTCTCCCTCTCTTTCCCTTATGTTGTCTCTCTCCCTAACACCCTTCACTCTCATCTTTATCACCCCCCTGAGGTTATCTGTAATCTATCCAAATTCTGAAATTCTGTTGACATCTTTTATGTTTTTGTCTCACAACTTTGTTGTTATTTTCTTTGTGTTATAATTTTTAAAAATACTTAAATGTATTTATTGTCAATGAAATAGTGTTTCAAGAAGGAATGGAGATGAATACATGTTTAACATACTGAAAATTTATTAATACTGTGGACACACGTTCATGATTTTTTCTCCATTTATTCAAGTTATTGTTTAATTCACTCAGTTAAGTTAATGTTTGTCTTAACAAAGATTTGATGTATCTCTGAATAAATAGCATTCTAAATAATGCAACTTTTCCTTTTTGTTTGAAATGTATTATCTACCACTTTCTTATTTTCTACCTAGTTGTTACTTAATGGTGTTGCTTTAGGATATTTAAATGAAAATATTAAAATCATCAATTCTATAATTTCTGAGCATATTTTTTAGATTTTATAGTGTACAATCATTTTATCATAATATTTGTCACCATCTAATATTACTTCATTGTTTATGTCCTTTTCAATTTGAAAAAATATTCAAGATCATTATAAATTATAGTGATTATTTAATATCCTTATTTTATTTCTGATTTTTGAATAGTGTTTTACTATTGGAAATATTACTGACTTCTGTTTTGAAATAGTTCATTAATTTTGGAATATCAAATAATGACAGTAATGAATTATAGCTAAATGAATTGAAAATAGTAATCCAAATATATTTAGATAAATAGAAATAAGGGAAAAAAGGAATATTTCTTCTGATCAAAAGAATGCCAGCTATTAAATGTAGCAAGCATAATGGAAGTAGTAAAGCACCTTTATTTGCAACAATTGTAATAATTGATTCAACAAGTCACCAGTTGATGCTAAAATTTTTGGTGAAAAATTTTTAGCATTAGTCTATTCACATGATCTCAAAAGTCTCACCTCACGTATTTCTTTTTTTATTAGGGAGGAAAAAATACCTTTAAAATGAAGAAATCTGGCAGATATACTCTTAACCAAAATATTTAACTTCATAGCACCAATAAAGGACAGTGTAACCTTTTGTTTCCTATAATTTAATGCACCATAGAAGGAAAAAAATTCCACTTTTGTCATATTCCCGCCAATAGCATGTAACTTTAATAGTAAGGAATTAACCAGATATATTCAAATTGAGGAATATTCTGAAAAACAAGTGACTTGGAGTCTTCCAAAATGTCAGTAATTTAAAAAATTAAACAAAGCTGTTAAATTGTTATATGAGAAAGGAAAATATAAATATACCTTAAATTGAAAAAAGAAAAAAAAATTAGCAGAAATAGCCAAAGATTTTCTTGGGCACTTTAGAGACAAATGACAAAACATAAATATGTATTATAAGTTATATTAAATGTCAGTGTTAATACCCTGAATGTGTAGGAGAATGTCATTGTTCTTAGGAGATCCAATTTGTACAACTTTCAAATGGTTTAGCCAAAAAAAAATTATATGTGTATGTATATATATAAACACAAAAGAGAGAAAGAAAGGAGAAAAAACAATTTGGAAAGAAGGAAGGACTAATGTGGCAAGAAGGTAGAGATTGATTGAACTAAATGAAAGGTAGGCTGGGCCCTTTGGCATGAGCTATAATCCCAGCAACTCAGGAGATTGAGGCAGGAGGATGGCAAGTTTGAGGCCATCCTCAGCAACTTAGTGATACCCTTTCTCAAAATAAAATACACCAGGTCAGGGGATGTGGCTCAGTGGTAGAATAACCTGGCTTCAATCCTCAGTACCACAAAAATAAATAAGTAGATAGACAGTAATTTGGCTCTTCTCTGGGTATACTGTAATTAGAACTTTCCTGAGAAATTTCTTTGAAGTTAGAAAATAGAAATATATTTTTGTAATTCTGATATGTAATGTCATAAAATTTAAATCTCACTTTCCTATACCTAGAACTATACTCCTTAGTAGTAATTCTTTCTTGCTTTAGTTCATTGTTTTTTTTTTTATGCCTAAATATCTGTTTGTGTGTATGTGTTTCTAAAAACATACATGCATTTGTATAAACCTTGGGGTTTCTACTAAAATCCTATTCTCCAAGGCATCTTCTTTGCATGTGTAGTTATTATTAGTAGTTTTTTCTCTGACATAAAATCCTAAACTAGAATGTTCTTTCCTTCTTTAAAAAACTATATCACCTACTAAGTTTCCTACATGACCATTTCCTAAAATGGTCTAGCAAAACATTGTATCAAATACTTTCACTTGGTGAAAAATGAATGCTTATTAATTTTTAACATACTGCAAAGTAAACTAGAGGTGAAGAATTATCACATGAATCTCTTTGTAATTCATGGTTTCCAGTATGTAACAAAAAAATAGTCTTAAGTGCTAGTTCTCTTAAC
Source organism: Urocitellus parryii (assembly GCF_045843805.1). Taxonomy (NCBI): domain Eukaryota; kingdom Metazoa; phylum Chordata; class Mammalia; order Rodentia; family Sciuridae; genus Urocitellus; species Urocitellus parryii. The sequence continues at coordinate 203,516,711 of NC_135531.1, forward strand.
AAATTTGCAATTTTTAACTTTTAGTGTTGAGTCATGTCTACTTTGTTGCCCACTTATGATTATTCCAATCATATTTTGTTCATATGTTTATTCCAATTATATTGTTTATGGCTTAATCAGTCTCATTTGGTATACTATGTTGATGAACTTGGTGCGGGGGATGGGGGAATAACTTTCAGTCGGGACTCAAAAATCCTAGGAAAACCAGTTCTTCTACTGACTAACTCTAAACTCAATCAAGTGTTTGGATATCTAAATGTCTAGTACTGTATTGTCTTCTAAAACTTCCAGTAGACAAGGTAACAATCACTAATATTAACTTCTATTTTAGCATACAGTGGGAAGGCCATGTCTTCCATTATTATGTGGCTTCTACAAGTATTTGCTGCCATACTTTAGCTAGAAGTTGTTTTTCTATCATGCCACTTCTAATGTTTGAAATGCAGTTGGAGTTGAATTAAGAGATGTGACCTGCAACTTTTTTTAAAAAATAATATTTTGTGATTTAGTGTTTGATGCTTCCCTTTTGCTTAAATAGTGGCAGATGCATTGTTATTTTATCTGCTAGGAATATTACCTTGTGAAAATATTTCTATTGATAGTATACCTACTCTTAAATTTTGGTATTTCTGGCATTAACTATTAATAGTTTCTAATCACTCTAATTAAAAAGTTGTTGACATTCCCATTTAGTTCGAGAAACAAAGGATAGAGAAACTTAAAATGCCTCATTGGAACAACCATTTAGTTGCTTCTTTTCCAGAGGAATGTAGTAGCCACAGTACACCTTATTCTGTTATGAACAACCCCATTTCAGCATGGAAGGAACTGCTAGGAAGTTAATCGATAGGACAGAATGGTGAAACTAGATTAATAACTGATATGCATATCACTTTGCTTTTGTACCCCATTTTCCTGTGAGTAATCTGAAGATAACTATGCATACCCATACCATATGATAAACATAGCGCAATACACACTTTGATTTGCCACTGTTTATACTAGTAGTTATTACAAAGTAATATTGTTTTCTTCTAGAAAGTGCCAAAAAAGAAAAACAAGAAAATAAAAATTACATGTAATTGTACCATCAAAAATAAGCATTTTGATTCTATCCTCTCAGATTTTTCTTTTTGTAAATTTTTATTTTTTAAATGACTTTGTATTGTGACTGCAATTTTGTTATTTGATTTTATTCATTAGCAATATATTGTAAACATCTTTCCATATTTTTCAACTTTCTTCTGTACTTTTTTTTTTTTTTTGTACCAGCAGTTGAACCAAGGGGCACTTAATCACTGAGCCACATCCCCAACCCTTTTTAAATTTTTATTTAGAGAGTTGCTAAGTGCCTTGCTGAGTTCCCTAGTGTCTCACTAAGTTGCGGCTTTGAACTTGCAATCCTCCTACCTCAGCCTCCCAGCTGCTGGGATTACAGGCACACCTTACCACACTCGGCTGCAGTATTATTTTTGATACACAATATTTGTATAATATTGTGTAGTGATTCTCACTTATTTAAATAGCTTCCATTGTTGATTTAAAATTTTTATTAAACTAGTGCTCTGATGACATTGACAAAATAAATTTTTAAATCAAAAAATAATTGTTGTATAAAGAGGACTTAAGTTTTCTATTTTTACACTTATTGCCAAAGTACTTTTTCTTAAATATTCTATACTTGGTTTATACTATTGTTTAATTTTTAGAGAAATCAGTAAGGAATATAGCTAATTTAAATACTGTCTGAAAACTTGAAGAAAACTGAAAAAAATTGTGGGCTAAAGATATGAATATGAGATCTGGAAATGTTTGCTATCAGTAGAGTTATATGAGGAATTACAAGAGTAACTTCCAAGTAATACCTATGTAATAGCACAGTGCAGTTTACGGATAAATAAAAGGTATGAGCTTCTTCAGTTTGAGTATCTCTTATCTAAAATGATTGAGATCAGACATGTTTCAGATTTCTATTTTTTTTAATTTAATTTAATTTTTTACACATGGAGTATGGGAAGAATAGTCGAACTCTAGATAGGGCAGAGGGGTTGGAAGGAAGGGTGGGGGCAGGGGGTTAGCAATGATGGTGGAATGTGATAGACATCATTATCCAAAGTACATATGAAGACATGATTTGGTGTGAACATACTTTATATACAGAGAGATGAAAAATAGTGTTCTATATGTGTAATAAGAATTGTAATGAATTCTGCTGTCATGTATTTAAAAAATAAAATCAATAAAAACAATCTTAACATATTATTAACATCTTCCCATAGTACTATATCTATTTACCTCACTTTTTAAGTTACATGCAGTAAGTCTTGTATTTGAGTAAAACTATATTTGAATTGTGTGCTTTTAGTTAAATCTATCAGTCTTTTATGTTTTATGGCTTTCCTTTATATATGAAAGGAACCCTCTATTGCAGTAGTAGAAATGTCTTTGTATATTCTGCCCTAGAGATTTTATCATCTCTATTTTCTACCTTTAAATATATATCACTACTTTTTTTTAAATTTAGTTAATATTGCCTTCTCCATATACACATACAAGGAGCATATTAGAAATGCTAGTTTCCTTTTAGCTTATCACCATGATAGAGAAGGCACTACTGGTACTCAATGGTCAAGACCAGTGATGTCTGCTAGACTCATCCATCAACAAAGAATTCCAGAGGCCTACTTGGTTTTGGAATGTCCTGCCAGATATCAGAAATCTTACTATTGCTTTCTGCCAACAACATAGCAAATCTATACTCTATCAATTATAAATAAAAACAGCAATGAAGTTCATCCATTACTGCTTCAAAGATTAACTGATTTTTTTAAAAAAATAATACCTGAGTATGGGGAGAAATTTTGTATTTCATGTACCAAGGTAGGTATGTAGATTAGTACAACTCTTTTGTTATTGTTATTCATTATTGATTGCCCTTTTCCTTAGTAGTATATGCCTATTTTATTTGTAGAATACCTCTCAAATATAACTGAAACAAATTAGAATATTTTAAGCACTCTTTTTTTTTGCATTATTTCTCTTCATTGAATACTATTTGCACTGATTGCTCACATTGACCTTTTTCTTTTGAATTGCTGGTTCCACTTTTATGTCCATCAATTCTTATTCATGTAGGTTTTCATTAATAATACTGTTGGCTCTCTTGGGCCTCTCCTATACACATATAGATAGCCCTGACCACAGAGGCTCTATGGCAGGAGTGGGCTAAGAAGCAGTAAGTTTCAAATACTGAATATGATAAACTGGTCAAATAAAAAATTCAGTCTTTTTCACTACAAGAATTAAATGTTATTCCTTATTTTATCTTTTCATATAGTATACATGAGATAATATAATTTGAGTCCGAAGTATCCAAAAGATTGATAAAGATACAGTATACAAATAATTTTTCATAAATATAGTTTTTCATAAAAAACAAGAAGCTGAAAGAGGCATTTCTATAATGTAAAAGCATCTTTAAAATTATGATGAAAAGGTAGATAATATAGCTTCTGCAGAATTTTAATAACATGCAGGAAAAAATCTCTTATGGTTGTTTCTTCTTTCCTTTGTGAATTTAAAAATAGAGTTCATGCAAAGGGCTAAGATATACATAGCTTCAATTTGTAGCCTTTTAGAAATTATATTTTATCTATGAATAGAACTTAAGCTATTTAGAATAATGGTCATATTACATTACTTTAAGTAATTTCCCACTTACCTTGTCTCTCAGCTAGACCTTGCATAGAGGATAGATAGAAATCAGTTGTACATAGTTGCCAGTTCAGAATATAGCCATATTTTTTAAAGGCAGATGAACAAAGTATAAAGTTAATATGCCTTTAAAATAGACCAAAGTACACACTTGGATGAAGAAATAATTTCCCTCTACACATAAAAGAACACCTGTGTGTAAGCTAGTTGCTACCACTGCTGCCATTGCCAATCATCATCATCATCATCATCATCACCATCATCATCATCATGCTTTTTGAGTGGTTGACTCTGGCAGTCAATAGTCTATATCCTTTAAATTAAGTGAGATAATCTCATTTAATTCCCATAAGAATCTAATAAGATAAATATTATTGTCCTCATTTTGCAAATCTAGAAACTGAAGCAATGAAAATTTAAGTAATTTGCTCAAGGTGTCAGAATAAAAATCAAATTGACTGAATTAACATTTTATGCTTACAGCATACTGCATTCTCAGAGAGAAGAGAGATAAATTGATTTTGATCTGCTCTAGCACATAAGAAAAAAAGTACTAAGTCCTGAGAAATCTTCACCATAAACCCCTTCTTCTATATATTTTTAAAATAGACATTACCAGTATTCCCATATAGCCCCCAAGAGTGGTCACCACTATTTCCCAGCATTCATCACAGTGTCAAGCTCATAGATGACAAGGAGGAAATATTCACAGAAAATGAGTAAAACTCTGTAATAAAGTTCTCATGGATTGACTAAAATAATGAGTGACATAATTTCATTCTGCCAAATAAATTAGTTTTAAAATATGCCCCCCAAATTACAAAAAAATAATTTGCCATTTGTTGCAATAAGTCAGTTATATTTTCAAAATAATTGTTAATCATTTTAGCTTCAGAATTATTCGCACTAAAACATTTCTGTTATTTGTTTAATGTTATAAATGCTCTTGCTTGGTGTTTGTCAAACTCTATAAGAGTACACATAGAATAAAATTTAATATTTTTATTTTTTTTCTCAAGTTGACTTTCCTCAGATCACCTAAGGGTTGGTTTCATCCCCAAGTAATTTATATAAGGTAAAAATATTATGTTCAAGTTATTTTCAACAAATTCATTTAAACTTAACAGATACCGTGTAATGCACCAATTACAAGCATACAATTCAGTGCTTTCTGATATATTCAAAGCGTTGTACAACAATCAGGTATAACATGTTTACATTACAAAATGTAAAAAAAAAAAAACCCATGCACTCATTACTGATCGCTCCAAATTCTTCCCTGATCTGCCTCTGAACCCTAAAGCCATCACCAGTGTACTGGCTTTCCCTGTAGACTTGCCTATCCTAAACATTTCATAAGAATGGAACTTCTCTTGGGTATATATCACTAGAATTGCTAGGTAACTTTATATTTAACATTTTAAGGAACTTCCAAACTTTTCTGAAGGATCTGAATCATTTTACATTTCTAATAGGAACTTAGGAGGATCCCATTTTCTCCCATGTACTTACTAATATTTGTTATTATCTGTCTTATTGTGGCCTTTCTGATGAATATGAAGTGGTATCTCCTTGTTTTGATTTTCATTTCCCTACTGCACAATGATGTAGAATGTCTTTTCCTGTACTTATAGTGAGTGGTTTTATAACTTCTTTGGGGAAAGGTCTATTTAAATCCTTTGCCCATTTTTCAGTTGGGTTGTCTTGATTACATTTTTTTTTTAAAGTTGGACACAATATCTTTATTTTCTTTTTTTAATATTGTTCAGTTGTCAATGGATCTTTATTTTATTTATTTATATGTGGTGCTGAGAATCAAACGCAGCACCTCGTCTGTGCTAGGTGTGCACTCTACTGCTGAGCCACAACCCCAGCTCCTTGATTAATGAGTTTTAAGAAGTATTTATATATTCTGAATACAAGTTCTTTATCAAATATATGATTTACAATTATTTTCTCCCATTATGTGGGTTATCTTTTCACTTTCATAATGGCATCCTGTTTATTGGTACAAAACTTCCTATTTTTATGAAGCTCAATTTATCATTTTTCTGTTGTTGATTGTGTTTTTTATGTTATATGTAAAACAGGCATTAGGTAACCCAAGCTTACAAAGATGCATTCTTACATTTTATTTAGCATTGTGTAGTTTTAACTCTTACTTTAAGGTTTATGATCCACTTTGAGTTAATTTTTGTGCTTTCTATAAGAAAGGGGTTCAGCTTCATTCTTTTTCATGTGCTTTTCCAGTCAACCCAACAACATTGGTTGAAAAAAATATTTTTTACATTGAATGGTCTCAGTACCCTTATCAATAAGCAGTTGACTAACTGCTAGAGTTCAATTTTTGTCTCTTTGATCTGTCCACACAGTTATGTCTTATACTTTATACCACTACCATCTTGTTTTTCCTGCATCCTTCTCAGTAAGTTTGAATGGTGAATTGTGAGTTTTCTAACTTTGTTCCTCTTTTTCTTGTTTTGGTTATTCCTGCATTTCCATGTGTGAAATTCTAATCTTCCTGTAAAATTGTATAAATTCGCTAGCTAGGGTTTTGATAGGGATTGCATTGAATCTGTAGAATAATTTCAGGAAGTTGACTTCTTAATATAAACTCTTGTAATTCATAGGTGTAATTTGTCTTTCCATTTTTTAGGTTTTATTTATTGTCTTTCAGATTTCTTTATAGCATAAGTCTTACATTTTTTGATTAAATTTTATCCTATACATATTTTCTCTTTCAGACTATTATAAATGGAATTGCATTCTAAGTGCCACTGTCATTTCTTTCTAGAGTATTAACACATAGTTACTTTTCGTACCTTGTTCTTGTATCATGCTACCTTATGGAACTCATTTATTCATTCTAGTGATATTTTTGTGGAATCGTTAGGATTTTTTGCATATAAATCATGTCATCTGTAAATAAAGATTGATTTAATTATTCCTTTTAAATATCTTTTTTGCTCAGTTACCCAATACAGTGTTGAATACAAGTGGCAAAAGTTTATTTTAGGGAGAAGAATGCAATGTCTCACCAAGAAATACAATTTTTAAAAATATTTGGTTTTTTAGTTATAGTTGGACACAATACCTTTATTTATTTATTTTTATCTGGTGCTGAGGATTGAACCTGGGGCTCACACACACTAGGCGAGCACTCTACAACTGAGCCACAACCCCGGCCCAACAAATGCAATTTAAACTGTGACTTTTTTGAAGATGTATTTTATCTGATTGAGAAAATTCCCTTAAATCCCAAGTAGGTTGAGTATGAATATTAAGCCATACAGTTATTACTGAATTTTACACTGGATTCAAAATTTTGTATATTAGAATCCACATCACGTGAAGACTGACCAAAATGTCCTTCAATTATAGTAACAACATAGCCTGGTACTTTCACTTTCTAGTTCTTTTAACTTGGACAACTTGAATTTGTACCAGTTTTTGAATTACAAAACTGGATTTGATATTAGTGCCTGACTGATAGGGCTTAAATTATTACAAGCAAACCTTACAAATAGCACTTGTCCCTTGTATACACTTAGATATAATATAGTTGTTATTAAGAATATGTATCATTTATATATGAATTAGTCCTAATATATTTTTTCACATTTATAGCTTATGTAGAAAATCACTTCTTTAAAAATTAACATGTCTTATTCAATACTTTATTTTAATCTCTCTCTTTCTCTCTCTCTCTCTCTCTCTCTCTCTCTCTCTCTCTCTCTCTCTCTCTTTTAACAATGAAGTATGTTTCTCTTGGTAGCATACTTATCTATGGCTACATTTCTAGTCTCTACAAATTTTGGAAATGTATGACTTAGAAACACTTGTTCAATTTGGGAGTGGTTTGTAAGTTGGTCTGGTTTTGGTTTTGCTCTACCTGATCTTACAGATGAATTTAGTTCTTCAGCACATGCTGTATTTTAAAAGCCATGTACTATGTCTTGAAAAAGCTTGAGGAGAAGCATCTTCCCATGTTTGGTATATAGTTAACTAAGCTACTTCCTTAGACAGCATGAGTAGCTATAGAAAGCAACGCATCTTGCCACAAGGACTAAATTCATTAACTACATCCTAAAATTTTAAAAACTACATTTCTAGGCTTTTTATATCAAAGTAGAAAAAAACAAAGCCACCATTTTGTGTTGTGAGAATTCCTTTGGCCAAAGAAAAGGGGGATAGATAGGTAGATGGTATGGGTTTTTAAAAATAATTCCTATTATAATTTATATATGAGAATAATTTTATTAATTTATTTATGTATTTATTTATTTCAAAAAAGGAAAATTTTAGGGATCTAAATTTGAGTAGAATTTTTAAAGTTAAAGTGCTTGGACTTCTTTGGAGTCTGAGAGTATCAGTTTCCACATATTAATTTCTTCACATTGTGGAAAACCATTGCATATAATTTACTGTCATCTAATAGGGATTTAATACTATTTTAAGTCATTTTTTAAAAAACTCTAGACCTAACTGACATCCTCATTTTTAAAGGAAATAATTTTATGGAGTCATTTTTAACAGAAATCCTAATTCACAAATAATACAAAGATAGAGAACACTGAAAATAGAACCTACAAAATTCTTGTGTTACTACAGTTTTCTCTTTAGTCCCTCACTAAATTTATTGACTGATAACGTAGTTCAGCACACAAAACTTTAGAAGCAATACTTGATTATGGAAATTTTTCAAAGTATTTTGATAGAAAAGAGGAAAAACTACATTGAGGAATTTAAACATGAGAGATACAAATGATAAAATGACAGTAAATCATAATAGATGGACTGGATTTGTCAAGTAGAGTTAAATTATTCTTTGCCTTCTTATGAAGTCAGGAGTGTATATGATATGTTAGAATGCTTTTTTCAAAAGTGGGTAAATATATATATATTAGAATGCTTTTTTTAAAAGTGGTTAAAGTTTTACAACTTTTCACATTTGAAGAACTACAGTTACTTAGAAAATTAGTCATGTCAATTACTTCATTTCCTAAGAACTTCATAAATTAGGTATTTTGTTTTCTTAACTTTTTCCTCAGAATGACTTGATAAAACTAATAATGATCTTTACCCATTCATTAAATTGACTATCTTTTGCCTATATTTAGTAAAATATTGAGTTAGATTCAACTAGAGTCAATAATCATGTTAAATAGAATATGAATGTGAAAGCAACATTTGTAAACTGTGAAGTGCTATAGAGTTCTTCCTTGGCAGTTTTCATCACTTTAAAGCTATTCTTTATTTTACCTTTTAACTGTTGGCTTTCTTTCCTAAGTGACATAGAGTAAGTAAATATCAGGGGCAACATATGAGGCCAAATGACTTGTCCAAAGATAAGGATGACTAGCCATAGCCAGTAACATTCTGATCTCACCAACTTTGTTCTTTTCCATTCTTCTATTTCTTCTATTCCTAATGGATTTTGCAGTTTTTCTTTGATTTATCACATTTGCAAATACATAATAAGTACTTATTAAATATTCTAGAATTATGATGAATTTTGAGTTTTAAACTATTATAAGAAGCTTTTCAAATTTTTTAAACTACAAGTGTTAGCTGAACAGACATATTTAAAGAAAATTACTATGATATGCATTAAAATGAGAAGATTCAAAACTGGTAACTCAGTTCTACTATAATCCAAATGAGAAATGTACGCAACTTATGGGACCTTGAAAGTAGGGAAAATGTTAGAAACAATATAGGTATAAATTCAACACTGTTTGAATTCACTAGCTAAACTGGGAGTCTTGTAAAAGAGGATAGTTAACAAAGATGATTCTGAGGTTTCTAGCCATGTACATTTTGATTTTATTAACCTAAGACGTAGAACAAATGTCAAAGTAGGATTGAGCGTGAATACTACAATTGTGTTTTGATTATTTTCATTCTGCATTTTACTGCATGATGTCTAGTTAGAAATTTCCTTAGGAAAATTGAAATAGATCTCTACACTCTTCACACATAAGAAGTTATGCCTAGGAAACAGATTCTGAATAGATAGCCGTTTACTTCATTAAAAGGTGTAAGCCATACACAATGGAGCATGACTATAATCCAGGTGACTCAGTAGTCTGAGGCAGGAGAATCACAAGTTCAAAGTTACCCTGAGCAACTTAACCAGACCCTGTTTCAAAATATAACAAAACATAAAGGTATGGGAATATAGCTCAGTGGCAAATACCCCTGGTTTCAGTCCCCAATACTGTAAAATCAATAAATAAAATAGATAAAGTTCCCAAGGGAAATGTCTATGCAGGAAGAAGACTCCTGAGAACTAAAACTTATGGGAATATATGTAAAGTTGAGCAGTAGGAGAGAATCCAGTGAAGGAAAAACTAATTCCAAAAATAATACATCTCTAATGTAAATTAAAACAAATTACTGAAAGACTTTGAAAGAAAGAGTTCTTCCCTGCAGTGTTAATTTCTTCTGTGTCTTTCCAATCATTTTTCTTCCACTTATAAGTATTACTGTATTCTATTTCAGTATAGATGCAAATTTTTTACATTTTAATCTTTATGAAATCAGGAGTCATTTTGCAATCGATGTATGTGTTAAATTTCATGGATTTTTTTTATTAACATTGCCATAGAATTAAAACCATTGGAAAAGAGATATAAGTCAATGAGGGGTATATGTGCATGTTTATGATATATCAAATAAAAAATGTAGTATATTCATTCCTTTGTTTCTTTGTATCCCATATCCACAAATTTAGCCATGTGCAGATGAAAAATATTTCTGGGAAAATGTGTCTGTACTGAACATGTAAAGACTTTTTTCTTGTCATTATCCACTGAATAATACAGTACAGCAACTTTTTATAGAGCATTTATATTGTTATTAAGTGTTTCAAGTAATGATGATTAAAAGAGATGATTTAAAGAATACAAGATGATGTTCATAGGTTATATGCAAATTTTATAAAATCTAGAATCCCTAGACTTTGATATCTGCAAGGGGGCCTGGAACTAATCCTTAGAGGCTATTGTGGGATGTCTGTAAATAAAAAAGTTATATCATACACACACACACTATAATATATATATAAAATACACACACACAACACCTATTTTTTATACAAGTGGGGTTTTATAAGTATGTACTATTCAAACACATGCTCTTTACACATTTTTAAATTATAGAAATTTAATTATATATAAAAGTATAAGTTTATCAATTATAAGACATAGTTTTTCATATTTTAACATCTCTGAATCCAGGTCGATCACTTCTAGCATCTTAAACTTGATGAAAAGTAATGAATTCTTTGTCTTTGCTATATATTATTCCTTATTTAAGTGCTGACAAGCTATATTGCTAATATGCATACCTTATGAAAACAGAATAGTGATTAAAGTTATATTTGTCGCTTTAAATTTATTTTCCATATGATAAACTTAGTCTTCTTTCTTAATGGAAAATGTGATCATGACAAACATATGTATAAATTCTTTTTTTTTTTTCCTTTTTGCTGAAATACCCTTCTTGAGTTTTTACTTTCCCACTCAGACTTCAGGACTCAGCTTTGGTATCATCTTGAAAGATTATTTTCAATCTCAAAGATGTGTCCTCTATATCCTGATGCTCTCCTATGCTTAACCCCTTTTAGTATTTATCACTATTTATTGTAGATGACTTATTTATTATTCTGTCTCTTCCACTAGGTTTCCTTGAGATCTAGGACTGTGCAGCTAACACTGTGCTTATTATAGCCCATAGATATTTACTTAATAGCTCAATAAGTACTGAAATAATGAATAAGGCTATAAAAGGTTTTGTTTCCAAATGTTTCCTTTAAAGATGGGCAATGAATAGTTCTTTGCTGTACTGAAAAAGAAAGTATAATGATTGATATATTTAGCTACATGACTAGCTTAGATGGATAGGAAAAATATAAGTACAGTAATAAATGTTTAAGAGGTCTGTTAAGTAAACAAAGAAGGCACTGAGAACAGTAGGTCAAGAAGTAGGTGACTTTACAAAGGAAAAATTACTAAAGGTTTTGGATAAGGCAATATAATTTTAGTTTTCAATATTTAGTTTTAAATATTAACTTTTCATGCATGATAACCAGAGTGCTTATGCTAGCACTCATCTTTAGTGCATGCTTTCTGCCTCCTGGTGCTTCCCTCCCATATTCTGCATATACATCAAAAGGAAAAAACAAAGCAATTATCTGTACTTAAATTTCTCAGCATAAGTTAAATCAATTACAGTGTTAGGAGGAAGCCCCTAACCTAGTTTTAATAGGAACAGTGATATTAATATCATCTCCGCCCCCCCCCCCACATACTCCTTATACTTATATAGCAGTTAGTAGTCTCTTATCCAGCATAGTAACATGATGGATGGTACCTGTACAACACACTCCTTACTCAGGAAAGTATGTTGGAATTCACTTAATTGAAATGGGGAGGGAAGGACAAAGAGAGAGAAAATATAATTCACAGTGTAAGGATAACCTTGCATTCTCCTTAAATTAAAAATAAATAAAATTTACTCAGACTTTGGTACTTAATTATTAATAACAAATTACTGTAATACCCTGATTGATAAACCCTATTTTTACAAAAATGTCCATATGTGTTACTTAACATACATACATCACATACACATACCATAAATAACACCAATCTTTACAATAGCCCTGTAGTTTTGGTAGAATAGATCCTGGTATCCTAAGGACCAATGGCAAACACTAATCTAAAGAAACACATTAATTAGTTAGAGGCAAAGTGGAAACTAATTCCCAAGTTAACTTGATTTGTGGACATATCCTCTTTTCTTCATTCTGTATTTTCATGGCATGGCCTGAAGATGACATTCAGCATGAAAACGCAAAATTTTCATGTATATACACACATTCATGTATGTGTGTGTATATATATATATATATATATATATATATATATATATATATATATATAAATGTATGTATATATATGTATATATAAATGTGTGTGTGTGTGTATATATATCGGCAATGCATTCATATATATATGAATGCATTGCCAGTGAGCCCCTTTTTAAATATCTGAAGTCTACTCTGTCAGCAGATATCTAAAACTTCACTTTTACCTCTGTCCTAGAAAAACTTAATTAAAATTAATGGGTTTCAAATATGATGTGTCAAGAGCTTTGTAATGTTTTGAACAACCAATAAAAAAAAGAAAAAATAAATGAATAAAAATAAAACTTGATGTAACAATGTAACATGAAAAAAAAAGAGTTGAAGCTTTGGATCTATTTATTTTAGGCTAGCAATTTTAGATTTCTTTTTGTCATTTTTATCATGATCTTCAAAATGCTTTCATCCTGCCAGCCCCAGTTTTAAAGATTTTCACACTCCAAGAGAAATGAAAACACCAGAGAACTGTTAACAGTCTTAACCATGAAAATGGAACACAAGGATAGCTGAGGGAAACTTAAGAAACTTCTGAACCAAAATAGTGAGTCAGATCATAGTCGTAGGCCTTAAAAACATATGCTTAGTGAATATATCAGCCACATTGTACAAAAAAGGTTAAAATTTTTGGAGAGATCTCAGTTTATCTGTCTTTTCTATGACTCTGTAATGAGTATTTGATATCAGACATTACAAATATATTTCATGAAATAAGAATAGCCAAAGGTAGAATTTAGTACTGTATTATTATTAAATAATATAGCCTTTTTAAAAACTTTCTTCCATCCATAGAATACTTTTTAACTTGTCATGGTTTAGATATGAGTTATCTCCCAGAAGTTCATGTGTGAGACAATGTAAGAATGTTCAGAGGTGAAATTATTAGATTATGAGAATTATAACTCATCAGTGGATTAACCCACTGATTTCGATTAACTGGGTGGTAACTATAGACAGTTGTGGTGTGGCTGGAGGATATAAGTCACTGGTGACATGACTTTGGGATTTATGTATTCTCCCTGGTAAGCAGAGCTTTCTCCACTTCCTGATTGCCATGTCATAGGCTGTTTTCCTGTGCCATGTTTTTCCACCATAATATTCTGTCTCAGGCACAGTACTATGAAGTCAGCTGATCACTGACTGAACTTCTGAAACCATGAGTCAAAATTAACTTTTCTTCCTCTAAGTTGTACTTTTCAGATCTTTTTATCACAGCAACCATTCTGAAATTTGGACTACCTCCCTCAATGACCCCTCCAAATTTTTTATTTAATAAAATTTTTCTATTGCTGAAATGTTTGTTGTTCCAATACAGTTTTTAAATTTAAGAAATTTCATGGCATAGCAAACATTTTGTTCATATCATATAACCATATGTTTAGGGCCATTCTATACACATTTAGGGAAATAATAACTCAAGCCTATTCATTTTAACCTGGAAGAGGACTCCTGTCCTAAGGACCAATCACAAATATTAATCTAAGGTAACACATTAATTAGAGGCAAAGTGGAAAAAAAGCCCTAAGTTACTTATGGGCCTTTCCTTTTTCCTTTGTTCGTATAAGTTTTCATATATATACACACATTCATATATATATATATATATATATATATATATGAATGTATTGCCAGTGAGCCCCTTTTTAAATATCTGAAATCTACTTTGTCAGCATCAGTCTGTTTTGGAAAAAAATGTTAATATCAGTTTTAGTTTAGTTCATAGAATACACATCATCTTCTGGCTTTTTGTGATAGCTTTCAATTTCCTCTGCATTGGTAGTATAGAATCACTGTACTTCTGGCAATTAACACTGTATAGACATAATCCTGTATGTTTGAGATGCCTCTAGAGTTTTGTTTGGTTTTATAAATTTGTTTATTTGTGGTACTGGAGATTGAACCTAGAGCCTTGCAAATGAAGGCAAGTGTTCTGCCATTGAACTATTTCTGTATCTTTGGAGTATCATTCTTTTACAGGATCTTATGGTAACTGAACTAGGTCAGTGAAACCATGCAAAATAATTTGTTTGTTGTTTACTATGGCAGGAATATTTTTCTTTATTACTATATAAATATCCACCAAAAAAGCATGTATGAAATTTTCACTGAATTTGAAGCTTTTGTTTCAGCTGTATTATATTAACAGCTTACTCTGGGAACGGGAGAAACCTGTCTTGCAGGCAAGTGAAGTCACTAGAGAGGGTCTTAAGACTTATCAGGAGTAACATGAATGTATATTAAGACATTGTAGAGGAAGAAAATAAGTAGTGTTAATTTTGAGTTTCCAATCGAAAGTCCCAGGGATGGACCTGCCACATTACAGGATTTAATTTGCTCTCTAGCTCTTTCTCATGTAGCAGTCCATAGAGTGAGCAGCAGCAGAAATTTACTCACTTAATAATGGTTAATGATTCTCCTGGACAACATTGGGGAGACCAGCTTATATGTAATATATTTTATAAAGTTTACTAAAGGTGATTAGAGTCAAAATACTTTGGGTACTTAATAAATGAGGCTTTACTTACCTGAAAACTGCATTCATCCATAACATCTCTTTTACAGATAATAAGAGATGAGGTCTAGTCATAAAATGCAGTATAGAGATTTTCAAGAGGAGTTACTTTGTTTTGCTGTTTTTATAAAAAGGATTTATGGGTCAAGTTATATTAACAACTAATTACAATCACCACTTATTCATATTCTAAAATTGAATTTAATAGGTGCAGTAGTTTAAAGAGACTGCCAATTTTACTATATTTACAAACATAAGACAGATTAGAATTTGTTTATTTGTTTATTTTTGATGTCAGGGAATATCTCTTGGTCATCTTTATATTACCAATATCTAGATACACTGTATCAAATAATGAATGTTCTTTAAATCTTTTTGTTGTTAGTTTTGTTGTGTTTTATTTTGTTTTTGGTGCTGCAGTTGGAACTTCACACATGCCAGGGAAAAGTTGTATCACTGAGCCATTTGCCAAACTGTATTACAAATTGTTTACCAATGAAGCCTGGCCTTCAATCTTTTCTCACACTTCCATTTAGGGCTTCCCTGCTTATAATTCACCATATACCTTTTTCTTTTATAACATTACAATGTCATTCATTCTGGAAAGAATGTATCAACTTATTTACACTCAAAAAAGGTAAGACTTAAAACTCATCCTGTGTGGAAGCTGCTAACACATTATAAAGGATGTATTTTGAGTGGTGTATCTTAATGGTAAGAGTTAGTATTTTAGAGAAATTGTTTTATCAGTCATTTCCATAATAGTTACAACACAAAATCTAATTCTAACCACCGTGTAACACATTGCCTGGCACCTAATCTAGCCAGATAATATTTTTTTTTAATGAGTACACAGAAGAGAAGAAGGAAGATGAGGAGATTGAAAGATCAACTTGTTTTTCTTCTTCCACATCCTACAATTAGGGTTTTTGATTGATTGTTTTTTTTAAAGGCATGTTAGGCAGTGGTAGACATATTTACCATAGTAAACTAATAAGAGTAAATAGGAAAGTTATTAGAAAATACTTAAGAAATCAAAAGCACAATCATCCAAATTTTATTATATTATACTCTGACAATAGTTATCAGTATAATTATAGCACATTGACTTGAGTTTATTGACCAGAAGAGTTCCTGGTTTTCATAAAAACCAACTTTTTTTTAGAAAAGTTATATTATCTTTATTTATAAAATATGAAAATTAATAGTACATTTGGAAAAATATCTTGAACAATCGTAAATGGTGAATAACAGTTGTACTTCAGTTGTCTACAAAAAGAACCCCTAAAGTTTCTGATCCTTAATGGTTCTATGTGAATGAGATGTGTCTATTCAGCATGATGGCCTCTTGGCCTTGGAAATTTGTGTGTGTGTGTATGTGTGTGTGTGTGTGTTCCTTTTTGGATATATTCACTAATAATTACTTTACACAAAGTCAGCTTAAACTTAAGTTATTTTGATAATTGACTTTTCCATTATTGGACAGAACAGAAATTTGAAGTCAGACTTAAGCTACAATTTGCCCACATGAACTCTCCAAGTTTGTTTCCTCGCTAGCAAAAATGGAAATAATTATGCTTGCTACATAGGTCTGTTACTAGAATTGAGATAATCTGTTGAGCACAATGCCTGGCTAATTGAATGTGCTCAATAAATAAAACTATTATTAGAGGATTACAAAAAGAGAATTTAATTTAACTATGGTAGTATTTTAGGATTTACTCCTCCATGTTTTTACTTTTCCAGAAATCTGAAGTCTCTTATTCAAAAAACTGGAATTAAAATAAGATATATAGAGATGATATATAAATTATCTTCCATTGCTTTCATATTTTGTTATAAATAAAATTTCTCCAGGTTCTCTATAAGAATTAATCTTCAGTGAACTATATTTATATGGCAATACTGAAATATAAAAATGAACTGTTTTTTAATATTGAATAAGCATAAAAAATCAAATTATGTTGCTTAAAAAGGAATACTCATACATCTTTCTCAACTTGCATAACACAAAAATAGCTTACTGCTTTGCTCATAAAAATCATATTTGGAGAGTGACTAAGCATGAGACAGTTCTCAAACAAATCTTTGAGAAAGTTATACAGGAGTGAAAGTGACATTTCAGCCGTAATCAGTCTCCTAATCTAGGTTAGTTCTCTAAGGATAGGCTGGTAAATTTTTTAAATCATTAAGTAATCACACATTATTTTTCAAGTAACTTTGGGCTTTGCGAAAATATTAAAATTTGATCTGATTCTGTTTAAACCATGACTTCATATTGTGGGTTATGACTACTATCTAATTCTTTCTTTATTGGCATAATATTTATTTGTTTACATAAAATACATGAAACATTGAAATCTTATCTGAAGGTTAGTCTAGTAATGTGTCATCTGTGTGTTCATATACTATCCTTGATACCTAAAAGTAATTGGTCTATGTTTAATAACAACACAGTTTTAATTAGAAAGTAAGGGTATTGGTAGTACTGTACCAGATTTTTTCTTTTTACAAAGTTTACAGCTCATTTCTCAGAATATGTACGGGGATTATGAAATTACATATAAAGGAAACCAAAGAGTTTACCTCTCATATTTCTTAGGTTTAATAATGATTTGATTTCTGAGTTTCGTACAAGAATATACATATATTTTTGTACAATTTTTCCATGGGGTTACTAAAAGCTATTTTAAGGATATTTTGTAACACTAATAGTGTTTACAGAGTATACCATGCCAAGTAAATTATTCTTAGTAAAGTATTGCAGTTCAGTTCCATTTCTATAAACTTTCCTAAATTGATGTTTGTTGTTTTCACTTTTTTTCTTTTTTTGTTTTTCTTGTCATTTTATTATCAAATATAGATAATAGTTTGTTTAAATAAAGCCATACTATTTTCAGAAAAAATGCAGGTTAAACATACCATTTCAATGTATTTTTATTTTTACTTATTTATTTTTGTTACTGAGGATTAAACACAGGGGTACTTAACCACTGAGTTACATCCTCAGTCCTTTAATTTTTTATTTGTAGACAGGGTCTCACTAGTTGCTTGTCCTTGCTAAGTTGCTGAGGTTGGTCTCAATCTTGCAATTCTCCTGCCTTATCCTCCTGAGTTGCTGGAATTATAACCATGTACCACCACACCTGGCTCCATCTATTTTAAAAGGAAAAAAATGCTGTCTGAAAACTAATATTACATTAGGAAGATGTAAATGCAGAAGAGGGGTAATGAGTATCTTTGCCATGAATTTCATAGACATTCCTCAAATAAAATATTCCTCAATAATATTCTAGATAATGAAAAAATGTTTTTCTGTGAAAGGCATGTTTCTACCAGTCTTCGAATTACAGATGATCATGTTCATCTTTTATATTTTCTTAATTTTAGATAGACAAATAGTCTAGTAAGTAGATGATAGGCAGATAAATGGAAAGATATAAATGGTGGTATACAAATACATTTACATATATACAAGTATGTTGAAACCCCTTGCCCTAAAAGAACAGAAATACTCATTACTTTCTTTTAAATGTCTGTTTTTAATAAAATATCATGTAGATAGTAGGGATTATAGGTTTAGCTTTTTTAGCCCAATCTAAAACTTCTAGTATTTTGAGTGCACTTTATTTCCCTAACTCCATAAAATGGAAATATTATGCTTTTTATTCTGATATTCATTGCCTCGTACATATTTCTCTACAATTATATGAAAACTACAAACCAAATAATTCCCCACCCCATCAATGCACTCTATTTCCTTCTTCTACATGAGACCTTGAAAATGTTTTAACTCCCCATTCTTTTTTCCTTCCAAATGAGACCTTCAGGATGTTTTTGCTTTTCCTCACCCTCTTTTAACTTCTTAGTTTTGCTAAGTTCAATATTTTTGGCTCTAGATTTTTTAGCATTTTTGCTTGCTGTATGTCTCTTCTATTTTAAGAATCCTTAGCTATTTTATTAAGATAGACAATTGTTATATCTGTAGTTTTACCATTATATTACAAGGCCTTTTACACTGTCTTCATCTTCCTTTACTTCATAATTTCTGTTCTGATTGATATATTGTTTGGTTCAAATACTTGCTTCAGTATTTTCTTCAGATAGGGTATAAGGGTGGTATTGTCTCTTTGTCTTTGAATTTTCGAACTGTCTTTCTTCTGACCTGCAAAGCAAGTGATAACTTGATTGGGCATATAATTCTTTGTTCACAATCCTTTTCTTTCTGTCTGCAATATTCAATATCTTTCAACATGAAATATTGAAGATGGGAAGTAAAATATCAATGTGATATTTCTTTTGTACCTTGTGCTCTTTCTGGAAATCTTAAAATTTTCACTTAAGTATACAATACAGAAATTTCACCTTATTTTGATGAATCTACCTAGAACTTGGCTCTTTAATTTACAAACATTATTCTTCTTCAAAACAGGAAACATTACTTGTATTATGTCTTTATTTCTAAATTTCTAATCTGTTTTATTTCTGTTTTGTTGTTGTTCTTTTGAATATATCTTTCTCACCTGAGATTTCTCTGGGAATAATTTTTAAGTGTGTTTTCCCTAAAGATGCCCCCCTGTATTTTTACTTAATATTTTGATTTATTCTTCCATTTGATTTTAAAATTCAGTAATTGTGAACTCAGCAAGAATATATTTCATTTAATTCTTTTTATTTTTAATTTTAAAATCATATTTTAAAATTCCAGATTTTGTTTTAAAGTTGATCACATGGGAATAATTAAACTTGCTATGTAAATTTCTTATTAGAATCAAGTGAGGTAATCTATTGAGCACAATGAAAGTGCTTAATAAGAATTTTACAGAGCTGGGGATGTGACTCAAGCAGTGGCACGCTTGCCTGGCATGCATGCAGTCCAGGTTCCATCCTCAGCACCACATACAAACAAAGATGTTGTGTCTGCCGAAAAACTAAAAAATAAATATTAAAATTCTCTCTCTCTTTTTCTCTCCCTCCTTCCCTCCCCCTCCCTCCTCCCCCTCTCTCTCATTAAAAAAAAAAAAAAGAATTTTACATAACTGTTGTAGTACCTTAGGATTTGCTCCTCCATGTTTTTACTTTTCTAGAAAATTAAAGACTACTGATTAATTGAGAGAGGAAAATTTATATTTATAAAGTCTCTATATTGCTTTTGTTAAAGTTGTTTCCTCTCCTCTCCAACAGTTCCATTTCACTAGAAACACCCTAGGTTTTAGGGCACTCTCAGATTACTGGTTCCCTGCAGTACATTGTCACTTCCTTGTGCCTAATTTTGGCTCTGTACAGCTTTTGAATAATGAGAGGCCCAGGATTCTCATTGCTAAGAGATTTAATTGTACCAATTGGCACACTTATTCACAATTTCTTAAGGCAACACATTTAGGTTAAAGTACTTATTTAGGTTAAAATACTTCTTAAGATGTAGAGCCTCTGCCCATCTTCATGTCTGTTTAAAAGTCTTCCACAAACACCAGCTATACCTCCTAGGTCAGACGCTTATTTGAAGCAAAGGCCAAGATCTCTCAGGACACTGGAGTTTTGATAATACTATCTGGTTCTGCTACCACATTCCCTCCAGCCTCTGCAGTCCCTGAAATGGACAAAATTGGGTGCCTGCTACTTCCTTCTTGAATTCCAACACATCCCATGGTCTTGAACATTTTCTGAGCTATCTGGTCACCAATCTTGTGCTCATCAGAGGAAAGAGTATCAGAATTGGTATATGAAGGAAGATGTCAGGAACATATTCTCAAGTGACCCTTTCCCAAACAGGTTAAATGGAATAAATTTGCTTAATTTCAAAGTTAAGGTTTATCAGAAAACTACAGAATCATGGTGTTATGTATATTCTCTTTTTTTATTTAATTGATTTTATTTTTAAAAAACATGACAATGGAATGCATTACAATTCTAATTACACATATAGAGCACATTTTTTCATATCTCTGTTGGTATATAAAGTATGTTCACACCAATTCATATCTTCTTATATGTACTTTGGATAATGATGTCTATCATATTCTACCATCGTTGCTAACCCCCTGCTTCCTCCCTTTCCTTCCCACCCTCTGCCTTAATTGTGACATTTTGTTTTATAAATAAGGAACTGAGACAAGGAGCTATATTCTGTGTTTCTGCTTATTCAGACTGAATTTATATTCTGGGATTTGAAGGGAGAAATTCTCATAGCTAAGTTATAAATTGCAAAAAGAGAAATTTAAATTTTGATTAAAGAAGGGGAGTCTCGGGAGACTTGCTAGTGGGAAGGTGTACATATGAACCAATTAACAGGGTCTGATGAAGGCTTGGGCTGTGCCTAAGCGGTAGCACACTTGCCTGGTATGTTTGAGGCACTGGGTTTGATTCTCAGCACCACATATAAATAAATAAAGGTCTATCAACAACTAAAAAAATATTAAAAGAAAAAAAAAGAGCCATCCATTACCTGCAAATGCCATGATTTTATTCTCTTTTAATGCTGAATAGTATTCCATTATGTATATATAACACATTTTCATTATCGATTCATCAACTGAAGGCCATCTAGGTTGATTCCATAGTTTAGCTATTGTGAATTGTGCTGCTATAAACATTGATGTGGCTGTTTCCCTGTAGTGTGCTGTTTTTAAGTCCTTTGGGTATAGACCAAGGAGTGGTATAGCTGGGTCAAAAGGTGGTTTCATTCCCAGTTTTCCAAGAAATCTACATACTACTTTCCATATTGGCTGCACCAATTTGTAGTCCCATCAGCAATGTATGAGTGTGCCTTTTCCCCCACATCCTCACCAACACATATTGAATTTGTTTGTATTCTTAATAGTTGCCATTCTGACTGGAGTGAGTAGTTTTGATTTGCATTTCTCTAATTGCTAGAGATGTTGAACATTTTTTTCATATATTTATTGATTGATTGTATATCATCTTCTGAGAAGTGTCTGTTTGGTTCCTTGGCCCATTTATTGATTGTGTCATTTTTTTTTTGGTGTTAATATTTTCAAGTTCTTTATATATACTAGAGATTAGTGCTCTATCTGATGTTTGTGTGGTAAATTTTTTTTTCCATAAACGTAGGCTATCTATTCACCTCACAGGTTGCTTATTTTGCTGAAAAGAAGTTTTTAAGGTTGAAGCCATCCCATTTATTGATTATTGATTTTAATTCTTATACTACAGGAGTCATATTGAGGAAGCCTGGGCCTAATCCAACATGTTGGAGATTTGGGCATATCTTTTCTTCTATTAGGAACTGTATCTCTGCTTTAATTCCTAGGTTTTTGATCCACTTTGAGTTGAGTTTTGTATATGGTGAGAGATAGGGCTTTAATCTCATTTTGTTATATGTGGATTTCCAGTTTTTCTAGCACCATTTGTTAAAGAGGCTATCTTTTCTCCAATATATGTTTTTGGCGTCTTTGTCTAATATAAGATAACTGTAGTTATGTGGGTTTATCTCTGTGTCTTCTATTCTGTACCATTGGTCTACAAGTCTATTTTGGTGCCAATACCATGTTGTGTTTGTTACGATTGCCCTGTAGTATAGTTTAATGTTTGGTCTATTGATGCCACCTACTTCACGCTTCTCACTAAGAATTGCTTTACTATTTTTCCAGATGAATTTCATGACTTCTTTTTCTATTTCTATGAGGAATGCCATTGGGTTTTGACTGGAATTGCATTAATTCTGTACAGTGCTTTTCATCATTTTGACAATATTAATTCTGCCTATCCAAGAACAAGGGAGATCTTTCCATCTTCTAAGGTCTTCTTTAATTTCTTTATTTAGTGTTCTGTAGTTTTCGTTGTAGAGGTCTTTCACCTCTTTTGTTAAGTTGATTCCCAAGTATTTTATGTTTTTGAGGTTATTGTAAATGGGGTACTTTTCCTTGTTTCCCTTTCAGAGGATTTGTCACTGATATACAGAAATACCTTTAATTTTTGGGTGTGGATTTTATATCCTACTACTTTGCTGAAATTATTTATTAGTTCTAGAAATTTTCTGGTGGAATTTTTTTGGGGTCTTCTAGGTATAGAATCATATCATCAGCAAATAGTGTTAATTTGAGTTCTTCTTTTCCTATCCGTATCCCTTTAATTTCTTTCGTCTAATTGCTCTGGCCAGTGTTTCAAGACTACCTTAAATAGATGTGGTGCAAGAGGGCATCCCTGTCTTGTTTCAGTTTTTAGAGGCAATACTTTCACTTTTTCACTGTTTAGAATGATGCAGGCCTGGTGTTTAGCATAGGTAGTTTTTACAAGGTTGAGATATGTTACTTTTATCCCTAGTTTTTCTAGTGTTTTGAACATGAAGGAGTGCTGTACTTTGTCAAATGCTTTTTCTGTATCTGTTGAAATAATCATATGATTCTTACCTTTAAGTCTATTAATGTGAAGAATTACATTTATTCATTTCCATATGTTGAACCAACATTGCATCCCTGGGATGAACCCCACTTGATCGTGGTGCACTATCTTTTTGATATATTTTTTGTATTTGATTTGCCAGAATTTTATTGAGAATTTTTGCATCTGTGTTCTTTAGAGATATTAGTCTAAAGTTTTCTTTCTTTGATGTGTCTTTGCCTGATTTTGGAATCTGGATAACACTGGCCTCATAGAATGAGTTTGGAAGTACTCCCTCTTTTTATATTTTATGAAATAATTTGAGGAGTATTGGTATTTCTTCTTCTTTAAAAGTCTTGTAGAAATCAGCTGTGTATCCATCAGGTCCTGGGCTATTCTTAGTTGGTAGGCTTCTGATGGTATCCTCTCTTTCCTTGCTTGAAATTAATCTGTATCATTCGGATTTAGTTTGGGCACACCATATACCTCTAGAAATTTTTCAATGCCTTCAATATTTTCTATTTTATTGGAGTACAAGTTTTCAAAATAATTTGTAATTATCTTCTGTATTTCTATAGTGTCTGTTGTGATATTTCCTTTTTCATCACGGTAGCAATTTGAATTTTCCCTCTCCTTCTCTTCATTAGCCTGGCTAAGGGTTTGTCAATTTTATTTATTTTTCGAAGAACCAACTTTTAGTTTTGTCAATTTTTTCAGTTGTTCCTTTTCTTTCAATTTCATTGATTTCAGCTCTGATTTTAATTTTTTTCCTGTCTTCTACTAATTGGTGTTGGTTTTTTCTTCTTTTTCTAGGGCTTTGAGATGTAATGTTAGGTCATTTATTTCTTGACTTTTTCTTATTTTAAGGAATGAACTCCATGCAATGAACTTTCCTCTTAGTACTGCCTTCATAGTGTCCCAGAGATTTTGATATGTTGTATCAGTGTTCTCATTTACCTCTAAGAAATTTTTAATCTCCTCCTTGACATCTTTTGCAACGCATTGTTTATTCAATAGCATATTATTTAATCTCCAGGGTTTGGAGTAGCTTCCATTTTTTACTTTATCATTGTTTTCTAGTTTCATTCCATTGTGATATGATAGAATGTGAAGTAGTATCTCTACTTTTTTGTATTTGCTAAGAGTTGCTTTATGACATAATATATGGTCTATTTTAGAGACCATGTGCTGCTGAGAAGAATATGTGTTCGCTCATTGAAGGATGAAATAGTTGATATATGTCAGTTAAGTCTTAAGTTATTGATTGTATTATTAAGTTCTGTAGTTTCTTTGTTCAGCTTTTGTTTGGAAGACCTATCCAGTGGTGAAAGAGATGTGTTAAAGTCACCCAAAATTATTCTGTTGTGGTCTGTTTGACTCTTGAACTTGAGAAGAGTTTGAATGATGAACACAGATCCTCCATTGTTTGGGGCTTATATATTTATAATTGTTATATCTTGTTGGTGTATGGTTCCTTTGAGCAGTATGTAGTATCCTTCTTTATTATCCCTTTTGATTAACTTTAGCTTGAAGTCTACTTTATTTGATATGAGGATGGAAGCCCCTGTTTGCTTCCGCAGCCCATGTGAGCAGTATAATTTTTCCCAACACTTCACTTTTAGTCTGTGGATGTCTTTTCTTATGAGATGAGTCTCTTTTAGGCAGCATATTGTTGGTCTTGCTTTTTTTTTTTTTTTAATCGAATCTGCTAGTCTATGTCTTTTGGGCCATTAACATTCAGGTTTATTATTGAGACACGATTTGTATTCCCAGTCATTTTTGTTTATTTTTGGTATTTAACTTGATTTTGTTTATCCTGTGATTAATTTTTCCCTTAGTGTAATACCTCGCTCTGCTGATTTTTAGCATTGTTTTTTATTTCCTCTTCATTGAATATTTTACCGAGGATGTTCTGTAGCACAGGTTTTCTATTTGTAAATTCTTTTAACTTTTGTTTATCATGGAAGTTTTTTATTTTGTCATCAAATCTGAAGCTTAATTTTGCTGATTATAAGAATCTTGGCTGGCATAACTATCTTTCAGAACTTGGTATATGTGGTTCCATGATCTCCTGGCTTTGAGGGTCTAGGATGAAAACTCTCCTGAGATACAATTGGTTTCCCCCTCTGTGTGATCTGATTCCTCTCTCTTGTGGCCTTTAAGATTCTATTCTGATTCTGTATGCTAGGCTTTTTTATTATAATGTGTCTTGGTGTAGATCTGTTGTAATTTTGTACGTTTGGTATCCTGTAAGCCTCTTGTATTTGATTTTCCAATGCATAGGAAATTTTCTGATATTATCTCATTGAAGAGATTGTGCATTCCTTTGGTTTGAAACTCTGGGTTTTCTCTATCCCAATAACTCTTATATTTGGTCTTTTGATTCTATCCCATAATTCTTGGATGTTCTGTTCATGGTTTCTTATTATCTTCATTGTGTGGCCAACTTTATTTTCCAGATGATATACTTTGACTTCATTATCTGTTATTCTTTCTTCCAAGTGATCTGTTCTCTTGGTGATGCTTTCTATTGAGGTTTTATTTGGTTTATTGTTTCCTTCATTTTAAGTATTTCTGATTTTTTTTCTTTTACAGTCTTTATCTCTTTCTTCAAGTAATCTTGCTATCTCTATTTGCTACCTGTATTTGCTCTCTGATCTCTTTGTTGCAGTGATCAATTTTTGCCCTTATTTGCTCATTTAGGTCATTCTTTAATTAACAGAGCTTTTTAATTATGAACATTCTGAACTACTTCTCTGACAGTTCATCAACTTTGCTGTCCATGGGTTCTGTTATTGTAGTATCCTGGTTTGTTTGGGTACTTTCCTCCCTTTTTCATGTTGTCTATGTGTCTTCCTTTCTTGCAGTGTGGATCTGAGATATTACAGTTTCTACCCTATAATCTTGTAGTGTCTGTGCCAATTATCTGAACCTCACCTTGATGTTGTGCTTTCAGACCCTGCAGGTGTCCCTTGATGTATGCTATTGCAACTAATGGTGATGGCGGTAGTAGTGGACACAGCAGTGGAGGGCTCCAAGATGGATGCAATGTCTTTCAGAGATGGGGCTGAAAGAGTGGGCCTTACACTGTCTTTGGAATGCCTGCTCCAAGATGCAGCTGCTTCTATCCCTGTCTGTTGTCAAGAAAGGTAGGGGCTACTGCGTGGGGAAGGCTATGGCAATTTCTGCAGTGTCCCAAGATGGAAGTGTGTAACGCCTGGGCTCCCCTCCCCGGTAGGGATTGGGGGATGGCAGACTTGGACCTCCCCTGGGCCTGGGTCCCCTGCAGGTTGGCAGAGGCAGTCCTGTGCTGGAGCCTGAGCTCTGATGTGTGTGTGTGCTGGTGGCAGGATGGACTCAGACCTACCCTGAGTCTGTGTCCCCAACAGGTTGGTATAGGCAGATCTGGGCCGGGCCTAAGAGAGACCTGGTAAATTTTAAGCATCAAACACCTTGCATAGCATGTAAGTGCTCAGTAAGTGGTGGTGATTCTTGTGTTTATTATACTATGCTTCTCTAAACCTGTGTTGCCTAAAGTCACCACTGACTTAATTATGAAGTCCTCTCTGGTCCCTTTTTTCCCTTTGTTTTAGTTCCTAACAAAGCAAAGAATGCTGTATTATATTATATTTGATTCTACTGACCATCTTGAAATTATCCATTTCTCTTGGTCTTGTGTTCTTCTTACCCCTTTGTTCAATCCTCCTTGGAATTCTTTGCTGGGTTTTATGTTACCCACTCATTAAATATTTTGTGTTTCCCAATTTCTGTGTTTTTAAAATTCTCTTTTTCTTCTACTCAACTGTCTGTGGATTTGATATGATTGAATGTATCAGTAAATCTTTCCATCAGCACCACTGGATGCCTCCTAATTGGGCATATTTAAAAGTGAGCTTGTGTGCTGGGGTTGTGCCTCAGTGGTAGAGGGCTTGCCTAGTGTGTGTGAGGCACTGGGTTCAATTCTCAGCACGACAAAAATAAATAAAGGTCCACCAAGAACTATTAAAATTTTTTTTTTAAATGAGCTTGTAATCATCTTCTACTTTTTTTTTCCTCTTTGGTCCTATATGGATAGGTAACATTGTTCATTCCTTCATTCAATCATTGTTCAACTTATTAATTAAACAAATATTTATTGAGTGTCTATATACTAATAAAGTAAACATATTTTTACCTCTCCAGGAATTTTTATTTCTAGTGAAAGAGACAAAACAAATAAACAATAATAGTACTGTGTTTATGATATTGCTAAGTTTTATGGAGAAAAATGAAGTAGGAAGATTGCTAAGGTGAGTAAAGATAAGAAATCAGTTGCATTTCCAAGAGGGATACTTGGGGAAGTCATCACTTGAAAAAATACATATATATATATATATATATATATATATATATATATATATATATATATATATATATACACACTCTGAGCAAACACTGAGGTTATAATGGAGTGAGTCTTGTGGATATCTGAAGGAAGGCTATTCCAGGATGAGGAATCAACAGCTACACAATGTGAGACAGGAATGTTCCTTGCATTTGGGGAAAATAATGAGGTAGACATTGTACCTGGCTTAAGAGAAGAGCAGTACCTCAAAGTGGCAACAGGTAACATAGTTGTGTTGGTTTTGCCTATCCAGTTTTTAAATATTGGGAACTATCCTCCTTTACTTGACCCCTATCAATCTCCTTCCTTGTTTTCTTCCTCTAACAGTAAGTTACCACATTCAACCCTTCTGTCACTCTCCCATGTATCCTCCACATCTTTAACACTTTCACCTTCGTTCAGGCCTTTATCATTCATCACCAAGGTGGTCTGCTGCCAACCTCATACCCCATATTTAGTATTCATTCAAGAGATAGTTATTGAACACCTTCTGTGTTCCAGGTCCTTTCTTAGACATTGTGGATATAATGGTCATCAAACTAGAAATAATCATAGCCTTTCAAAATTCATAGTAACTGGGAAAATCATAGAGGCAGTTAGTGAGTGACATCACAGCATAATAAGCACCTGGAGAACAAGCAGTCTTAGTGCACATGGGGCGACAGGTAGGTCTGATTTATGAGTGGTAGTGCAAGCTTTCCAAAAGAAATTATATTCCTGTTGATATTTGAAACAAGTGGGAGTTAGGCCTTCAAAGAGCAAAGAAAGTGTGTCTAAGCAAAGCGACCACTTCTAGAAAGGCAAAAAAAGGGTAAGGAGAGAGGGGACTAACAGCTGTGTAGTGTTATCAGAAAAAGGACAGATGAGAGTGCTTTAGTATCAGGCTGGAGAGGTACAAAGGTGCAAGATTGTGCATACTATCTTCAGGTCCTATTAAAGTATTTGATAATCCATTTGTCTCTGAAATTATCAGTATAAAATATGAATATAATCATTCATCTCCTAGAACTAAAACTTACCAATAATTCCTTGTCAACTTTTGAAAGTTAAATTCAAACTCTGAAACAGCACAGAAGTTTTTGTAAACTGGCTTTTACATCTTCATCATCAATTTCGATAGGCCCTGCTTTTCTGTTTAAGCACTAACAATATAGGAATGATTGTAATTACCCCCCAAAAAACAGACTTCAAGTCTCCAGGTCATACCAGATTCTCAGAATGCTCTTTGATCCTTACCTTTCATTACAGTTATCATTATCTAGAACAGTTTATTGTTAAACTTCTCCAATAGTGTGAGCTCTTTGTGGGTCTGTGGGGGTTTTGTGTTAGTTTTTATTCAGCACAATTATTAGCCCCTAGCATAGTGCCTGTCAGTTTTCTGTACTTGATAAATAGTGAATTTAATAATATAAAGCAAGACTGTTTAATTTTGACTGAAAAACAATGAGAATTATTTATAGGAAACAATTAACATTAAATCACAAGATTGTGGGAGCACTATCAAAATTGTTGCCAGTAAATAATGGTCAGCTTTATTAAAATATAAACTTCATGAGGACAGAAAGTTAATCTAGCTTCTTAAGTTCTCTGTCTCCAGACCTATCACATGTTCTGGTACATGGAAAAGTACTCAGTAAGTATTTATCCCTGTATTTATTTATCCTTGGTACATTATTATTATCTGTACAATACTTAGAATTCCTTTCCTTACAGTCTCTCAGGGTGATATGGTCGCAATGAAATACTCAAGTAATTTTGTAAGTTAATATTATTTGAATAAAAAATTTGTCTTTTACTACAATAATGCTTTAAAATGTCCTTTTCTGATTATTATTTGTTAAAACTACAGTATTTTATCATGGACAATGGGGGTGGATTCAGCAAAATGGATACTTAAGTCCCTAAAATCACAAAACTTAGGCTTCCTGCACTGTAACAGTGTCTTATCCAGTCCAAACTCAAGTATTCTTTATATAGAATACCATAAAAACTATGGCAGATGTCTCATAGAATAATAATAATTTCTCATGATTATCTCATCACTGTGGTCATTTCTTTAAAAAAAAGAACTTTAGGTAGCAAGTAAATATTATAAAATGTTAAAAACTCTACTAATAAATAAAAGAAACATGACTTTTTAGACTTTTTCAGCTAGTCATTGTGGCACACACCTGAAATCCCAGCAACTCTGGAGACTGAGGCAGGAGAATCACAAGTTTCAGGCAGCCTCAGCAACTCAGCAAGATCCTGTCTCAAAATAAAAAATTGTAAAAAGGGCTGGGCATGTGGCTCTTGACTTAGTTGTTGGCACCCCCTGGGTTCAATCCCTGTTACAAAAAAGAAAGAAACTTTCTCACTATCAAAGTTTTATGCATGTATGTATACACACATACTAATAATACACAAAAAAATAAATGTGCTAGGAAATGGACTGTATCAGATACCACTGGTGAAACTTGAAATTGCTTTTTTTTCAAAGCAGTTTAACAATATATATTGAAAACTTTTAAAATGTTCATACCCATTACTACTTCAAAAATATTCATGTTAACAAAAATGTCGATAGATGATAATTATACAACTGAATTGTTTACCTTAAACTGATTAACTTTATGTTATATGAATTTTACCTTAATAAATTATTTCAAAATATTTATCCTAAGGAAATACTACATAAATATTATTTAATAAAGTTTCTTGGTTCAGCCTAATTTATAATAGCAAAAATTTAAAAACAGCATAAATATAATATAGAGTAATTTCATATGGTCTGTCCACATACTAGAATACTATGCAGCCATTAAATAATTTTATAAGGAATATTTAATGATATGGAGAAATGCTTAAGATAAAATTTTATATGAAAAATACTGTATACAAAATTATTGTTGGATGGTTTCTTAAAACAATCATACATAGAAAATGACTGAAAGAAAAGATTGGAAGAAAAATTTAATATTCCTTGAACTTATTTAAGCACTTTGAAGCCCTTTGCCCAGAAATTTAAGTGGCAGGTTTTCCATTAGTTGTCTTCTTATCTCTATGGTAAGACCACAAGCCATTGGGGGCTCTAATTTTGTCAGTGGCCTGTTAGTTATACCCAGGGCCTTTACCCTCATGGTACAAGAGCCAAGACAGACGAAAATGTTATTGGCATACCAAATTGGGAAGTTATACTTTAGTTTATACTGTTATTTAGCTGTAAATAGGATTTGAGGTCTAGCTTGGAGCATTAACATCATTGAATAATTACTGTGTCTAATGTTATACTACATACTTTCACATTACTTATCTCCTGTAATGTAATGCTTCACCTGAAACTTTGTGAAGTACAAACTATATTTATGCCAACTTTGCAGAGGGAGAAATTGTAGAAATCTGTGTTAGGATTATTCACGTGTGATTTTTGCTGTACTACATAAGGTAATTATACAAAAGTACAGATGTAGTCTGAAACTATAGTCAATGTGATATCATGCTATATAGAATAACTGTATGTCTTAGAATCCGGTGAGGGAGCCTCCTAGAATTGATGATATTTTCATATGCGATGTGAAATATGACAGGAAGCTGTTGATTAGGATCATTACAAGGCAGAGGGTGTATTGTAGGAGAGACATTTGAGAATAATAAGCAAAGGGGTTTGTGAATCTTTTTAATTGAAAATTATAATTAGGGATGGACTATATCTAAGCTCCTTAGAATTAGACTTTAATTTTAGTTCAAGAAAACTTAATTTGCTTTATATCAATTCTTTAAGAATTACAAAAAATATTATTAATCTCTCTCCCTTTTGTTTGGAATTTTATTTGAACCACTGTTTTATGGTAATTTGTGTGTATGCATTTTATACTAGAAACTCTTTGTTCTCCTTTAAACACCCAAGAGCATCTAAAAACTGCCTTGCACACTGTGGGTGTTAAAAATGTTATTAATTCAATAAGTATTAAATTGATTATCATCCTTAATGTTACACCTTAAAAGAAGAGCTATGATGTATATCTGTTGTTAACAATATTGAAGCCTAAATAACAAACTTAAATTCAATTATATATATATGCATAATTATATATACAATAGAGTTAATAAAATATATCTTTGGAACCAGGTTATATTAACAATATAAGACAGTTTTTTGGTAGGTGAACATTGTTTTTTCTTCAGATGATTAAACTAGTGGTATCTATTTATTTCCTATAACCTGCTTGGAGACATAAGCAATGCCATATCAAATCTCTATCCTTGAAGAAAGAAAAGGAAGAAAGGTAGTTAAATAGGTAGACTGAGAGAATTAAAATGTGTGCCATGTGTGTTTTTGTCCTCTCACAAGATCTTACAGTGGCTGGTCTAGTAGAGGACCTGGAATATTAGGTTCCTAGTAAACCACCAACTTTACTCAAAAGGGAAAAAAAAAAAAAAAAGTATGTGCTAATTAAATGCATGCCATGCAGATGAGCTGGTGTGGAATTGAACTTGTTTCACTTTGCTCTTTTACCTTTCTTGCTACATTAGTCATTTTAGAGGCAGAGGAACACTTTTTTCTTTTATCTTTTCTGTATCTGTGTTTTATATTGAGTAGGAATCTCTCTATGTTGTCCAGGCTGTCCTATCTTGAACTCAAGTGATTTGCCTTAGTCTTCTGAGTAGCTGGAACTACAGGTGTGTGCCACTGCACCCTGCAAAACATGAATTTAAGTATTGGTAGACACACTGGATACTTTTTCCTTTAGATCAGTGAGGGGTGTGTCAGCCTTCTTCACAGTAGTAAAAAATTTATATCACAAGACTGACAGTCACTTATAGGCCGCACATGGTGGTGCACACCTGTAATCCCAGCAGTCCGGGAGACTGAGGCAGGAGGATTCAGAGTTCAAAGCCAGCCTCAGCAAAAGTAAGGCTCTAAGCAACTCAATGAGACCCTGTCTCTAAATAAAATACAAAAATAGGGCTGGGGACATGGGGACGTGGCTCCCTGGTCAAGTGCCTCTGAGTTCAATCCCTAGTACCAAAAAAAAAAAAAAAAAAAAGAAAGAAAGAAAAAAGAAAATCACTTTTAGGATAAAAACTAGGCTTGTAGTAAATCTTGTTATATTTTGCACTATTTTTATAATATGTTAAATGAATGCACTTTGCTTTTTCCCAGGAGGAAATTGTGATTTGAATTCTAATTAATAAATATCTAATTGAAAAGATATGTTTGAGATGGATTTTAAAAGTGTTATTTTGTAAAGAGCTATTAGTTAGAAGTTTCACTTATTTCTTCCTTCCTTTTTCCATATATAATGTGATCAAAATAGGATATTAATATAATTTATTGAAGTGAGTTTGCTGTGATTTGAATTAAAATCTCTCTGGGACATGAACATATTAAGAACTAGATAAATATTTTTAAAAAATATTGGGGCTGAGGATGTGGCTCAAGTGGTAGCGCGCTCACCTGACATGCGTGGGGCACTGGGTTCTATCCTCAACACCACATGAAAATGAAAGATATTGTGTCTACCTAAAACTAAAAAATATCAAAAAAAAGAACTAGAAACATCTGTGTAGGTGCTTTGGTCATTGCTATCATTGTCCCATAGACTTTCTCTCTTAATCCATTGAATAGAAAATAACTGTCCCTCAAGCTACATGCAGATTTTTTCTTTTGTAATTTGATCTTTTGAAGTTGGGGATATATTTCCACTTACAAAAACCATGTAGTAAATGGAACTAAGGTTCCTAGGAAAGTGTTCCTAGAGATCACATCAACCTAGTCATCTGTAAAAGGGGAAGTGTTGAAACATTTGGGGTCATTGTTGACAGCTATGTCACAAGAAACAAGAGGAGCCAGGAGCAAAGGGAATTCAGAAGGAATTCCTACTGAATAACTCAGCCTCTCATGAAGTTTCTAATTTGGCAACAATGTTTTGAACAAAGTTCTATTTTGGAAAAGCAGGTCTTATAGATAATGTTATTATACCATCATCACAAAAAATTATGTAAAGTATTTGGTTTTTACATCTCTTTCTTGATCTTTGACCTTTGCCATTTCATTGTTTTCTCTAATAGGTGGAAGCTAACCCACAATAAAGGAAAGGGTGAGAAGAAAAATAGAAGTGTAATGGATTAGGCAGTGAGGAATGGAGGAAAGGGAGGGGGAAAAAGCAAAGGAAAGACAGTGGAATGAATCTGATATAGTTTCCCTGTGTACATATATGAAAACAACCCAGTGAATCCCACCACCATGTACATCTATGTAATGGAACTTATAACTACAATAAGATATATTCCATACTTGTATAATTATATCAAAAATGATTCTGCTATTATATGTAACTGAAAAGAACTAATAAAAAATACCTCTCCCATTCATAACTTTCCTTTGTCTCAATTTTCACATTTTCGTATTAATATATAGTACTAGTTCTTTATATGCCACTCGATCACATTGAAACAAATTAGGGCAAATAAAAATTTTAAAGTGTTATAAATCGTAATTTTGACACAATTATAAACCATTTTCTGAGGAACTACAAAGCATCATGGAAAGGCAGAGTAGAAGCCAGATGTGGTTGTACATACCTTTAACCCCACAGTTCAAGGGAGGTTGAGACAGGAGGATTACAGTTTCAGAGCCAGCCTCAGCAATTTAGCAAAGAGGTCTAAGCAACTTGGTGAGAATCTGTCTCAAAACAAAAATTTTAAAAAAGGATGGGGATATGACTCAATGGTTAAGTGCCTAATGGTTCAATCCCTGATACCAAAAAAGAAAAAAGCATAGACTGGTAGGCTTTACTTCAGTTTCATTTCTACCAGGGCCAGAGTCTTGGCCTCTGTCTCAGTTTTGTTTGTTGTTATTATTGCTGTTCACTTGTCTGCTAAATAAGGATAACATTGGCTCCTGAGATTTTAATAATGATTAAATAACTTTATTTGGGGGGGAACTATATGTCATAAATCAGAATCTTAATAAATATTAGTTGAATCTAGATCAAATTTTCACAGGTTGGAAACAGTTTTTTTTTTTTTTTAACTTTTTTTTAGTTTTTTAACTGAAACTTTTTGTTTGTTTGTTCCTTTGTTTAGTATGGGGATTGAACCAAGAGGTGCTTTATCACTAAAATGCATCCCCAGGCCATTTTTTATTTTGAGACAGGGTTTTCCTAAGTTTCTGAGGCTGGCCTTGAACTTGAGATCCTCCTGCCTTAATCTCCTGAGTCATTGTGATTAAATTTTTCTTCCTTCAAGATATGCAATTCCTGTAGCTAAGTTGTTATAGTTTTTCCTATTTGTTAGGAATATGATGCCAGGCACTCTGAATTCAGACATCTGATTGGTAAAGGCCTAATGAATGCAACAAGTGCTCCCTCTGGAGATGAAGGCTTCAGAGGCCTCTGAGCCTCCAGGTTGCCTCTTTACCAGTACACAGCATCCACATCAAGAGGAAGGTGTTTTCCCAGGCACCAAAGCAGAAACATAAAGCACATTTTCCTACAGAAACTGTGATATGAATAGGATCATTTTGTCATATTTTTTCTCCTAAAATTACCATAATTAAACAATTGCAAATTAAACAAGTATACTTTATATCATATAACAAAGGGACCTCACCTAGATCTTCCTAGTTTATGGATATCTGTCATTTCCTTGCCCTTCATTCTGAGTCAGCAATTTGAAAAAGGCAAACTTAATTCAACCTGTTTCATTTCCAAGCCAACAAACTAGATACCCAGGTGATCTGTTAATGAAGCAGTATTGTTGCTTTAAATTTTTTACTGGATTAATGAAGAACCATAGAAATTGTTTTTTTTTTTTTAATTTTTCATGCTCGTATGTAGTTTTGGAAAATGAAAAACTTAAAAAACAATAGACAGTGGAGGGGAAAAGAAACTTTGGGCAGAGTGCTAGAGTAACTTATAAAAAAAGTATCATGTCTACTTTCCCTCTTTTTCTAAAGGTATGTCTTTTAGGACATAAGTTTTTAATGTGAGACTTTTTCTTGAGTCTCGCTGTAAATGTATTTAAATCTATTTTATATTAATGAAATTGCAAAGAATGCTGACAGCTAAGGCTTATCCAAACATTTTCTCTCAAGTATTCTCTTAGCAAGAAAATTATTTAAAAGTAGAGATATATAAGTTTGATGTATGATCATGTTGGGAGGTGGTACAATGCTAAAACTTCCCAAAGGTATTATTTATGATGAAGATGTATTATGATGTGGCTCTGATCCGAAGAAGCTCTGTAAATTATAAAAACATGTTATTATTTTTAAATTATTCATGGAAAGGACATTTGAGAGGAAATGAGGGAATCTGGATCTTGGGCAATCTTCTGTCACTGACTCTGACCTTCAGAAATCAACCTTTATGTTCTGTGTTCTCTACATCTTGAAAAGGAAGGCCACAGTTTCAAGGATTGATCGGGTTCCTTCTAGCTATAAATTTCTAGCCTTGTTATTAAAATTTGAGATAATATTAGTCATGCTCTATCTAAAATGATTCTTTATATTGCAAAGTGTTGTTTTTAAAATATACAAAAAATACAGTCTTGTTTCTTTTTCCTTAAGTGTTTATGTTTGGTGAACTATATTTCTTTTCCAGACTTCATTTTGAGAAAGAAAACCTTTTCTTAATTTAATCTTCCTCCCTTCTCAATTCCTGCTATCTCTACTTCATTAGGCCTCCCCTTTCCCCAAAACCCATTCCTAGTCCTACACCCACACTTCAACACTGATAATCAAAGAAATCCATAGAGTATTAGAGGTACCCTGACAAATTTGCGGGTACTGCTTCCTCTCTGCAGTAGCAATAGACTTGATGCTTTGCAGCTATATTATGAAAATGTAAGTCAGAAGAAATAAAAGCCTGCATAATTGACCCCAGAAGTATGATTTACAGCATAACAGTATACTGGGAAGTGTCATTGGTTCATTTTTACACACTTATCTGCTTTCCACCTTTTTGTCCCTGTTTTGTTCAAAAATTAATCATATCCACAATTTAGTTTCATACCTACTACAAATATTGGTCTTAATACAGATATGTCACTTACATATACATAACTTTAAAAAAATGTTTTAGTTGTAGTTGGACATAATACCTTTAATTTATTTTATTTTAATGTGGTGCTGAGGCTTGAACCAAGGGCCTCACACGTGCTAGGCGAGCACTCTACTGCTGAGCCACAACCCAGCCCTATAATTATCTTTTTTACTGATACATTTCATTTTCCCAATATTACTACTATGTAATGAAAACACATTGTGGGCAGTATGTGAACAAAAACACACTATCTCGCTGTTTTAGTCTGCATTTTCGCTATTGTGAATAAAAGATATGACCAGAACAATTTTAAAGGAGCAAAAGTTTATTTAGGGCTTACATTTCAGAGGTCTTAGTCCATAGAAGGCTGGCTCCATTCCTCCAGGCTTGAGGTGAGGCTGAACTTTATGGCAGGAGAGTGCAGCAGAGGGAAAGGAATCACAGCATGACCAGAAAGCAGAGAGACTGCACCTCCAGATACAAAATATATGCCCTGTAGCCACGCCCCCAGTGAGCCACTTCCTCTAGCCACCCCAACTGCCTCCAGTTACCACCCAGTTAATGGCATCAGGGATTGTATTAAAGCTATAACCCAATCATTTCTCCTCCAAACATTGTTGCCTTGTCACATATATGAGATTTTGGAGTGGTATGGAGCAGTCCTCAAAAAAGGAAGTTGTAAGATTCAAGTCACAAGACTACTAAGAGGAGGGACCAAGAAAGTTTTACTTATATGAGGAATTGTCCATTCAAAGTATGTTTGAATCTTCCAAATGACTTTAAACCATACTTAAAAAGGAAAAAGAAAAAAAAAAAAAGCACTACCTTCAAGTTAAAAATAGGAATGTATCTATTTGCTGAAGGTAGGCTATTGGGATGATGCTTCATATACTTGATCCTGGTTATTATCCTTGCTATAGTTGGGGCCATTGCAGGGATCTGTAAGGACATTTCTTCAAAGAGATCATGGACTGATATTGTTTGAACATATCTTTGTCCCTTGTATCCAAGAACCTAGCTCCTATTTTTTGTTTAACATTCAATTTGAGAATTTGAAAACTGCCTTACTACTGATAATACTTAGCTATTTTTAGCATACCTTCTGCTTGAACTTAAACTATTTTGTCAAAATTTTGCCAGCATTCAGAGTGTCATAATCACCACTGTAATGATTACGTGTGCCTAATGATTTTGCTTTTATAATAATGTGAATGCTCTGTCCACATGCTCTTGGAGCCCCTTTCTTTTTTGTGCACATCAGCCTTCCAAGGACCAGCCCCTGCATCTAAGCTATAAGATTGCCTTTGAGTTCCTGGAAGCCACTGGAAAAAGACATTAAGCAGTGAATGATTGGCAGACTTTACCATGTAAATAACCCAGCTTCCTTGGCTCTGGCTTAAGCAATTCTTAAGACATGTCTTGCAGCATGTGCCAAAATTTTCCCCATGGGATTAAGCTTCAGTTGACCTTCATGGTAGCTAGCTTAATAATATGCCCTATATTAGCTGCTGCTGCTTCTCTTATCACATTTCCACCCTCCTTCCAGTTTTTCTGAACTTCCCAAATAAATGTGTTTACTCATCCCTTGTGTCAGGGTCTGTTTCTGGGGAACCTAAAATAAGACAGCTGGATGATTATTTATTTTATACTGTTATGATAATTTATTGAAAAAAATTGACAGCTATTTGGTATAATAGATTACTTTCCACATTTTATAACCCAAAAGGATTAAAATTATCAACCATTAAATACCAGTAAAAATTACCAAAGGAATGTGAATGAAAGGGTCTTACATGATCATCTTTTTAGTAAAATTCTAAACACAATTTTAAAATACTAAAATCAATATGAGTAGTAAAGTCCTGACACTGGAAGTAAGGAAAAATGTATGTTTACAAAAAAAAAAAAAAAAGCACATCTTTATAACAAAGTGTTTACCGAGATCTGTGTTCTAAAATAAAACCTTAATACCTTTAAAATACTCAAACATAAATGTTTAGGAGCAGTTAAAATTGAAAACAATAAAAATGGTAAGGAAGTAAGATCCTAAGACTAAAAACTAATATTCAGAGATGTAATGTACCAAATAAACTAATAAAATATGTAACAGCTACCTTGATACTAAAAGAAGATGTAATAAAATGGCCAAATGAAAGTATTAAGAGCAATCTAAATATACTAAGAGCATTATAATGAAAATCATTGTAGCACACCAAAAAATAAATTTTAAAAATAAGTCTTTCAAAGCCAGAAATGGTCACAGGGCACTCAAAATCTTAGTGTAAAAGAAAAGTCAGATGTAATCTTAAGAATAAGGGCATCCTAGAGAAGGCTGAGAGCTTAAACCCTTTGAAGGAAATAAGCCTGTTCTCTTCATCTCTGGGGAAGGTTCCAGGCAAGAGCATAGTTACTGGCAATAGATCAGTTTTAGAAGCCCAAGCCAGTACCAGACTAAGGTTGGTAGGCCAAAACCAATTTGAAACTATGTTTAAAGATAAAAAATAAAAAAGCTCTTCCTCTGATAAAAACAGAGATCAAGCCAATGTCAGGGACCCCAGGTCCTGCTGCATTTTTCATCCTATACATAATAGTCTGTAAAAGCTGATGATATATATGTAGATGAGAAAAGGAAAGGTAACTTCTCAGGAACATTAACTGTGATGAAACTTGGATAACATTTAAAACCTTTGACAATAGGCATTTCACTTTATATCTTCACAAGTCTTGTATGTTTCAGCTTGCTTTTTCTCGAGCCACTGTATGTAAGACAAATCCAGTATACCTTTTTTGTCTTTTTCTCAGCTTGACCAGTTTTGTCTTTATCACACATTGAGAAGCTATCATTTATTAAGATGACTTTATTATTTAAAAATCTTAGCATTTTATCATTCACACAACTCCAATGCCAGTATCATATTGGGATTAGGAAGGGACTTACAACATAATTACCTGGGTCCCATCCTGGTTCTACTGCTAAATAGTGGTATGACCTATAGCATTTTAGTTGACCTCTTTCCCTTAATTCCCTCATCTGTTAAGTGAGGATGGTAAAAGCATATTAAAACATTGTTTGAGGACTAAATAACTTAAATATGCAGTGTTTAGAATAGTGCCTGGTGAATAGAAATGCGCTCTTGCTCTCTCTATATATATATGTGTGTGTGTGTGTGTGTGTGTGTGTGTGTGTATACACATTTTTTATGTGGTACAGGGTGTTGAAACCAGGGCCTCAACCATCCCCAGCTTAATGTATGTTAATTTTTTCATGTCAAGAATAGTATATTCTGGGTAAAATTAGAAATTAGAATTTGTAAAATTATTATGATACAATAATAATTTTTATGTAGTGATTGATTATCTTGGGGAAATGCATTCTAGTTATTAGACTCAAGTCTTCAAAAATCAACCTTT
Source organism: Urocitellus parryii (assembly GCF_045843805.1). Lineage (NCBI taxonomy): Eukaryota > Metazoa > Chordata > Mammalia > Rodentia > Sciuridae > Urocitellus > Urocitellus parryii. The sequence goes on from NC_135531.1 coordinate 203,557,024, forward strand.
GAGACATGATTTTTTTCCGTATTTTTTTTTATTGGCACATTATAGTTGTACATGACAGCGAGATTTGTTTTTATGTATTTGCACATGCGCACGATATAACAATATAATTTGGCCAATATCATTCCTCAGTATTTCTCGTTTCCCTTCTCTCCTCCCTCCTTCTGATCCCCGATGATCTCCCTTTGATTTTCATGAGATTTCATCCACATTTGTTTCCCTTTTACCCCTCTAGCTTCCACATAGGAGAGAAAATATACACAATCCTTGACTTTCTTAGTTTGGCTTATTTTGCTTAAAATGATGTTCTCAAGTTCTATTCATTTTCCTATGAATGACATAATTTAATTCTTCTTCTTCATAAATGTATACCACATTTATCCATTCATCCATTGATGAACACCTAGATTTATTCCACAGTTTGTCTATTATGAATTGTACCATTTTAAATGTGGGTATGCCTGTATCCATACAGCATAATGACTTTAATTCTTTAGGATAAATACTGAAATATGATATAGCTGCCATGTGGTGGTTCTTTTCCTAGTCTTTGTAGGAGTCTCTCATACTGATTTCCATAGTGGTTATACTAATTCACAACCCTACCAACGATGTAAAAGTATCCCATTTTCTCCACATCCTCTCCAGCATTTACTTTTGTTCACATTCTTGATGACTGCCATTCTAACTGAATCCCAGTGTGGGATTTGGTTTGCATTTTCCTAATTGCTGACAATGTTGAACATTATTTTCATTTATTTGTTGATCATTTGTATTTCTTCTTTTGAGAAATGTCTGCTTAGTAGTTTATTTGCCCATGTGAGGTTGTGTTTTGTTTTGTTTTTGATGAAACAACACAATTTTTGCTTATTTTTTCATGTAGTAATTGCTGTTTCTAGTAAGGAAACAAAAGTAAATGTTAGGTTACTATATGCTAATAAGTATTTTACATCATTTTGTGTAATCCACAGCATTCCTAGTAGATAGGTATAATAACTTCATTTCAAAGAAGGAAGTGGAAATTTCTAAAAAGGTCTTTTGGTTTACCTAGATAGCAGAGTTACTGTAATGTAGCCTGTTTAACTCTAAACTCAAATCTGCTGTTATCTCCGTTTTACTAACAAGATACATTCAAAATACATAACTGGGGTCGCACAGGAACCACTCAATCAAAGTGGATGCCAGAGTCCTTGAGGACCCCTCCTGTACCAGGTGTTAGCCTTCTTAGGAAGCATGAAAGAGTCTTCATGGAGGAGGGTTTCCTAGCAAAAGGGACTATGGAGAACTTAGAGTAGTGGCCATTATCCAAACAAAATGGTCTTTTTGATATACTTAATATTATTACTGAGAATATGAGATTTTGTTTTTTTATTAATTTTAAGCAACATTGTTAGGAATAGACATAATTAAGAATTCCTTCCTCATGAGTTTTGCAGCTAAACTATTACTACAATAAGTATATCATCCTGTTTCATTTATATTGATTGATTAATGACCAGTTAACATAGATTGTCTTTATTTATATTTAACCATCTTTACGAATTATGAGGTACTAGGGAATGAACTTGACCAAATTGTTACATGCATGTATAAGAAGCAACAGAAACCACTAATATTTATCATCTTGTGTCTTTTTTAGTAAAAAAATTGAATTATAGATTTTAAGTAATGAAAATATTGTTTTTTCATCCACTTGTAATACACTATATCAGAATTAAGCTGATTAAATTGTTAATTCTAATACTTTGTATTTGAATCATATGAAATTACCAATATTTGACCTTTTTTACAATTAAAAAGATAAGCTTCATCTGACACAACCCTGTATATAGGCATACATTGCCAAAATATTGGTTACTTTTAATGTAATTTGTTTTTATTATTTTCTCTAGGTATGAATTGAATATTTCATTTTATATTTGCCTCAGTTGCTAGTGGTTAGGTGTTCTCTGTAGTAGCCAGCCAATGAATATATATTTTACATATTTTATATTCAATGTTGACTGAAAATGAACCCACCATACTGTTTCACTTCCACATATTGTTTTGTAATTTCTTTACCAAGTTAAAACTCTGCTATATATATTTAAATAGGGTACATTTTATTATACTATCTTTTATATCTGTCAACAGTATCTATAGCTATATGCTCAATAGTAAGAAATCATTGGAAGACCATAGCATTATAAATGATAGCCTCATCGGGAACTTTTAGTTTTTGATTAATTTTAAGCAGTATTTAAAGCTATTTGTGAGAGATGGTATTGTGACTTAAGTCACTCATTTAGACCAAAATGGCTGACAACATGTGGTTTAAACATTTGAATAGTTACTTTTATGCATGTTGGTTCAGTTCTTTATAAACACAGAGAGATTGAGCAAGTATCTGGAAATACTTCACATTTTCTATAGCTTTTGAAATTCTAAAGCTATAAAATTTAAAATATATTCCTTTTTTGCATCTCAAAAAAAAAATGTTAACAGGACAGTCCTGTCAGAAAAAAATATGATAAACAAAAGAGTCATGCAGAAGTATTTAGGTTACACTTACTCATAATCAGATTTCATTTTGATTTCTCAGTCATCTAACACCATCAATAAGATCCTTATCTTTTTTATATTCCTGTAGATAATTAGTGTAATCCAGATAAAATGGTTTATTCTTGCATTAGTGTGTTTTTTTTCTATTAAAACTTCATTTTTCAGAAGGTTAACATAATATTGAGCTATTCTTGGTAGAATTTGAAATATTGGTCTCATTTGGTGAAAGATAGTTTCCAGAAATGATAAAATCAGGCATTTTTGCTGGCTCACAGAATTCCTTACATAATATGATTTCTTTTACTGTTATAAGTGTTTGAACTAAAATTTTACAGAAAGTCAGAGCCTCTTGTTTTCCCCCAAATGATGTCTGTTTTGACACTCAAAGACATTAACTGACCTCCTTTTCCAACACACTGAGGATAATCCCATACTCCATTTTTCTGTGTACTTGCATTTTTTCTGCTTCCCATTTTATTTTTTCAGTGTGTTGACATGTCAGAACTTATATACACTTCTTGCACTTCTCCCTACTACTTTTTATGCCTATTAGAAATTACAGTAGATTTTGTGGATTATACAGGAACTTATCTATCTCCCTACCTACCTTTCTTTCTTTCACATTCTTTTCTTTTATAACTTCATATTTTCCCAGCATGCAGCTACTTGGTTGTTTGGTTTTTGTTTTCTGTCAGTGTTATGGTTGGATATGTGGTGTCCCCCAAAAGTCCATGAGTGAGAATGCAAGAATGGTCAGAGGTAAAATGATTATTAAGCAATGGCTTTAGCCCCTGATATGGATTAACTGGGTGGTAATTGTAGGCATTTGAGGTGTGGCTAGAGGAGGTAGGTCACTGAGGTTATGCCTTTAGGGTTTTTATTGTGTACCTGGTGAGAAGAGTTCTCTGTCTTCTTCCTGATGGCCATGAAATTTGTCATTATAATAGTGTTTTGACTTATGGTACTAGTGTTTTATGGGTCTAAAAATATTATTTCCATTAACATATAGAAGTACCTACTTTCCTCCACCACACTCTTCCACCATGATATTCTGCCTCATCTAGAACCAAAGCAATAGAGTTGGCCATCTGTGGACTGAGCTCTCTTAAACTTTTCCTCCTCTAAAAATGTTTTTATCTGAGTCTTTTGGTTACAGCAACAAAAAATATTACTCAAATAAAATTAAAAAAAATTAAAATATTAAAAATAAAATTTAAAAAAAATCATCTCTTGAAGATTTATTTCCAATAATAAGAGTTCTTTTTCTGTGTATTGTTGACTTCGTATAATCCAGATAAAATAGTTGAGGGGTAGTAACTTAAATAGTCACTTTGGCTAAAAGATGAGCCTCATCACCAGATGTCCTTTAGTGTAACATTCAACAATAAACTAGGATGTGAAAAAATGTAAAGGCTGAGGTTGGTGAACATTTGCAGCTATAAGGCTGGTTGCATAGGGGTAACATCAAAATATGCATTTAAGTGGTATACATACTGGAGCTACTAAGAATTTCACTATGACACTTGGTAACTTGGAGAAATCCTCAGAGAAGAACCTGCTCTATTTTAGAAAGAGATGTCCCAAAGAACGGTATCAGCAAAGAGAAGAATATGCTTGGTTTCAAATCCCTTCATTATCAGAAGCTTTCCAGGTAGATTAAGTAAATTAGGGATTTGTGGGATTCACTGAGGCATGTAAACAAAGTAGTCTAAAACTAATTTCAGATAATCTTACATTTATTTAACTGTTCTTATATATTATAAAAGGATTATTTACCTCATTTTCAATGTCATAAATACTATAAGAAAGAGGTTAACATTACAGAACATTTTTAGTATGATTTGACCTTTACATGTAAGCAATTTATATGCTACATTTTTAAATTTATAGCTTTGTTTTATAAAGCTACTCCTTTTGATACTCCAAAAGAATAATAGTCTGTAGGTACATACTTTTTAAAAAATGTATTTATTTAAAATTTTCTATAAGCTAATTCAAATATATCTTCCCTCTAGTTTTCCCTCAAATTAACAAATACTAATTAGTTAATATTATCAACTTCATTGATTTTGTTTTTATAATGGAAGCATCTTGTAAAAAGACTTTCTGAGATCTGATATTATCTGCTTTAATTTCTACAATATCTTAGTCATTTTTTTATTTCCATACATTGGAATTACTTTTTGACCTAGTATCATTTTTTTGCTACCAAAATGTAGATAAGCATTATGCTTTATATTTTGAATCTGATGTTGTTTTTTGTTGTTGTTGCTGTTGTTATTGTTGTTTTAAGGCCTTATTTGAAGTATATTTAGAATAGCTTCATGAAATTTGTATTATAATAGTGTTTTGCTTTTGGGTACTTAGTGTTTTATGGGTCTAAAAATACCATTACCATTAACATAATTGACACTATTGTGGCCCTTCCTTAGGACCTCCTAATTTTTGTCAGTCAAAACAAAAGTATCTCTCACTTTCTCTGCTTCTCTCTCTCTCTCTCTCTCTCTCTCTCTCTCTCTCTCTCTCTCATCTCAGTTTTTCATTTCTTTATCTTACTTTCTTAACTCAGCATCATAGTCTCGTTTTCTCTTTCATCACAACAAGAAATCTTCTTGTGCTTGAGCTAAAGAATTCTTTTGCAATTTTTTAGTTTGCTAACTTTTTTGTCATGTTAGCCTCCCAACAATTTATAATACTTATTTTTAACTCTCTATTTAGCTAAATATATTAGTTAATAGTATATTGATGCTTATATTTTGCCATGTTGCTTTAGAATTTTTTTTGCAGTTCATGATATCCTATTAAATGATTATAATTTCAGTTTTGTGCCTCTATGAGGGGACAGTATAGCTTTGGTGTTTAATTTGTGTACTCCTTTGCTTTCTTTTTTGCTTATACAGTTTCTAGTGACTAAAATCTTGGAGTTGGAAGGGACCTTTAAGGTTATCATGATTCAGAGAATTTAAATATACCCTCTGATGCTTAAATTCCTTCTTTGATATCCTTGTCTCTTCTCTAGTAATTGTATTTATATTTTTAGCAAAATCCTAAATAGTATAATTAGCATTGGTTGTCACTATTGAACTTCTTCTCTTCCCTTCTTTTTCCTCTTATGTAGAATTTTCTAGCATAAAAAATATTTAATTTCTAGCATTCTGGAAATGTAGATAATTCCCTTTGATGATCATATGACAAAAAATGTGATGTTTGATTAAAAAATGAAGATGATGTCAGTGATAGTAATTTTTTAAGGAAGCCATAAAAAAGAGCTTGCTGCTCCTGGCATTTGCAGAAAAATGGTTGGAGTTAGAGAAGATAATGCTAAGTGAAGTTAGCAATCCCCCCCAAAAAACAAATGCCTAATGTTTTCTCTGATATAAGAAGGCCAACTCATAGGGAGGTAGGGAGGGAGAGTATGGGAGAAATAGGTGAACTCTAGATAAGGCAGAGGAGTGGAAGGGGAAAGGAGCCAGTAGGAAGTTAGCAAGGATGGTGGAATGTGATGGACATTATTATCCAAAGTACATGTACAAAGACATGAATTGGTGTGGGTATACTTTGTATACAACTAGAGATACGAAAAATTGTGTTGTATATGTGTAATAAGAATTGTAATGCATTCTGCTATCATTTATTTTTAAAACATCAATTTAAAACTTTTTTAAAAAGAGGTTGCTGCTGTAGGAAAAGGGAACCTGGAATTTCAAACTGTGTTCCATTGAAAAGATATTTGCTGTTAGAAATGTATAAGAGAAACCACTGAGTCAGGACTCAAGAGTGACTAGAAAAGAACTTGAGAATATATGAAAAAGCATTTACATAATCCTAACTTAAAAGGGTACAAACATTTGGATGGAGGAGATAGCAAGGTCACTGGTGTGTGTATATATATATATATATATATATATATATATATATATATATATATATAGTGTATTATTCCAAATAATTTTATAAGTATTTCTGTGAAATTGCCCTAGAAGAATTTCTGAAAAGTTCTAGTGAACAGGAAAGAATAAAGGGAAATGATTACTAAAGTTAAGATACATGAATTGTTATTGATCATGTCTCATTACCATCCCTTCTGAAATTTTTGTTTCAGTGACTCTAAACCTATTAACATGGACTTTCGTGTTCATTCATCTCAATTCCCAATCCTTTTTTATTTGTAATATATTCAGCTTTTCATTCTTAAGTTTTAAATTCATGATTTTCAAAAATATTATTTATGAAGTCAGAGTCTATATAAAATTAAAGAATGAGTAACTAGCCCATTCACTGGGTCCCAACCTTATTAGCTCATTAATTGTCTCTCATTTCAGCAAACCCAAGAAGACAACAAGGCTAAAAGTGAATTTATTATGGCCATAATGTTAGAATGTATAATCTTGCTAGTATATTTGGCAAAATATTGTACTTCTTTGTCTCTGAGAAAGCTCTGAAGGTATTTGCATATAATTACATACAGAAATCACTAATATTCCCTAAGTAATTCAGAACCAAATTCATTATTTATTCCAGCTGAAGAGATACCCTCTACAGATTCAGTGAATACTTTTAGGAAATAATAATAGGAAAAAAAGTAGAGAAAATGCTTTTATTTTACTTTCTCCAATAAAAATATTTCATTTCCTATTACTACTTTAGTTAACCTGGGTGGTGTTAACTTTCATAGATAGAATTTCAATTACTCTGACTTTAAATATATAAAAAGTTAGATCATCTGGACATGTTGAAAGAAAGCTAAAGACAAATCTTATGGTGGACAGGATTTAAAATTTCCTTTGAATCTTCGTTCTTGAAAGTGATTTAGGGATACCTAATAAAGGACTCTTCTGTTCTTTACCACAAAAATATAAATATTGATTAAAACCATAAAAAATAATTCAAGGTCCATTAGAAGAGTAATTTGGAATATAAATACTAATGTTCTTAATTGGTACTAAACAATGACTTGAATCTGCCAAACTAAAATTTATCTGATATAAAAACAGTTGAAAAAAGAAATCTTTCATGGATAGCATGATTAGAGGTCTTGTTATGCTGAAGAAATATGAAATGTTTTAAAAAACAAACGTAGGCTACAAATATTTTTAATTCTTTGAATGTTTGATTTCTGTTGAAATAAAGAATCTGAGTTTTGATTTTATCTTACAGTTTTTTGCCATGAGCTGTTTCCATTCAACCAAGTCTGCAATCTGTGAATTGGAATTTTATTTAAAGTAGCTCATTGGATCAAAATGAATGGAATTTTAAGAGATGTGGAAGTTGCATACTTAATATTGATATGAAAACAAATCACCACCAGGCTGGGGGTGTGGCTCAGTGGTAGAGTGCTTGCCTAGCAGGTGTAAGGGAGGCAGTGGGTTTGATCCTCAGCACCACATAAAAATAAATAAAGTATTGTATCCATCAAAAAAAAATCATGTGTAAAAATTTGGTTAGATATAGACCAATAGCTAAGAGAAGTTAAAAAAGCATTATTTTTTCTTATCCAAATAACCATAATTTAAAATTGGGATTCTAATAGTATTTTAAGATAACATACTTTCCTAAGGGAATTGATAACATGGTAAAACCACAAATTTACATCTCAATGGCAAATAATTTTTAATGTGATTAGGCATATAAAACATTACATTCACAAGTTAGACTAAGATTTTAAAGATAAACCTTTAGTATCACAGAGGCTTTATTACATTGTTTACATTGCACAGAAAAAAAACAGAATGTATATAGAGCTAAATGGAGACTTCAAAGACATTTTTTTTGCCAGGAAGAAAAAGTTAGAAGTGAAGCATCTTGGCATTCCCTTTGCATATGGGAAAAACCTTGCAAAGAATTAGTGAGTGTAAACCAAAACTTGCTATAAAGATACGTTAATAAGGCTTCTAGAGCTGTGGGAGATTTTAATTTATTTAATGGGTCCTTCTGGAAATACCTTTGTTAATTTTACTGTGGAACCTTGGGCAGGTTACCTACCTCTCTCCAGTTTGTTTAAGCATATAAATTAGATGAGAATAACACTTCTTAGGATTGTTCTCAATAAATGTAAGCTAGTAATGATGAATTGAAATGTAAGGAAGAGTTTTTAATAATGTATATGAAACTTTGGTGGTAATTAATCATAATATACACAAACTTGTATTTTTTAATTGTTAGAAAATGATGTAATAGATTGAATTTTTTCTGATGTAGAGCATTATGTGTAATTTACAAAGCCATTGGTTCCTATTAAAATATATAGAGAAAAAATTAGTTATAAAATAAATTGATTTTAACTTGCCAGAAAACCAGAGACCATTAGGAGTGCAGTCATGCAAAGAAATAATAATTTCCAAACTAGGTAAGGAAGATAAGTGGTAAAATTTAGTAGTCTTTTCAGATTTGGTAGATATAGAGGTCACCATAATTGTTATGTATAGCAAAATCTCAGATAGCTTTGTTTATTAAAATTATCTTTTTCTGAAGGAATCTTAAAAGGTATATATGTGAGAATATATTATATTTCTTACAAAGTATTTATAGACCTGTTTATAAGATTTTTCAAAACTAAAATGTTAACAGCCTATTTAATGTTAGTGTACATGTGTTCTAGAGGGAAATGTTTCAAGACTTTCTCTATAAAACTTTTGCCTTTGTATTTCAGTAGGAAAAAAAATGATATTATAGAAGTGTATCCCAATTTCCCATGCCATCATGAATTTTAAAATTTAAATTCTGAAGCTTTGAGGTTATATCTCTACTTATAAGTGAGGTTTAAAATGAGTTATAAATGAGGTTTTTAAGTATTTCATTATAGAATATAGCCTAGTTTTCTATTTTCCCCATAAGTTTTTACTGATTATCTACTACACCATTTACTTACGAGGGTAGCAGGGCTTACAAAGTCTATAATTTGTAAACATTATTTTAGTTTTTCTACATTGAATTATTGCCAAAATTATGTTTACTTCATGTTCAAAAATCAGTGCTAAACCAGTAGGTTTGGTGATTATCTTTTAAGTTTAGAAATGTAACTTAATAAAACATTAGTAAATCACATTCAATAACACATTTAAAAGATAATACACCATGCTCAAGTGGGTTTTAGCCCAGAAATGCAAGTTTGCTTCAAGATATGCAAATCAATTAATATAATTCACCTCATAAGTATAACTCAGAACAATAATCATATGATCATCTCATTAGATGGAGAAAAGACCTCTAATAAAAGCCAGCAAACATTCATGTTTAAAGCGTTGGAGAAACTAAGGATAGAAGGAACTCACCTCAACATTATGAAGGCTATACATGCCTCAACATTATGAAAGCTATACATGACAAACCCAAAGCAAACATAATACTGAATGGAGAAAGATTGAAAAAATTTCCTGTAGAATCAGTGTTAAGACAATGATGTCCACTCTCACCACTCCTTTTCAATATTTTTTTTGAAACTCTAGCCCTAGAAATCAGACAAGAAATTAAAGGGATATAAATGAAAAGAGGTCAAATTATCTGTTACTGCTAATGACATGTTCCCATATCTAGAAGACTCAGAAAACTACCTGAAGTTAAATGATTTCAGGAAAGTAGCAGAATACAAGCTTAATAGCATAGATCAATAACTTTCCTATACCCCAACATCAGTTGTGCTGAGAAAGAAATCAAGAAAACTACTCCATTCACAATAACTTCAAAAAAAAAAAAAGAAACAAAGAAAAAAAAGAAAAGATGGGCTGGGGATGTGGCTCAAGTGGTAGCGCGCTCGCCTGGCATGCGTGCGGCCCGGGTTCGATCCCCAGCACCACATACCAACAAAGATGTTGTGTCCGCCGAGAACTAAAAAATAAATATTAAAAATTCTCTCTCTCTCTCTCTCTCCTCTCTCACTCTCTCTTAAAAAAAAAAAAAAAAAAGAAATCCAACAACAAAAACCTTGGGAATTAATCTAGCCATGGAAGTAAAATCTCTTTACAATGAAAATTATAGAACACTGAAGTAAGAAATTGAAGAAAACCTTAAAGATGGAAAGTTCTCCTATGTTCTAGAATAAGCAGAATTAATATTATCAAAATGGCCATATTATCCAAAGTGGTATATAGATTCAATGCAAACCCAATCAAAATGTCCATGATATTCTTCACAGAACTAGAAAAAAAGAAAAAACAGTCCTGAAATTCATTTTGCAGAAAAAAAGCCCAGAATAGCCAAAGCAATCTTAAGCAAGTAGAGTGATGCTAGAGAGATCACAATGCCTAACCTCATATTATAGAGCTATAGTAACAATAGACACAAAGAACAATGGAATAGAAGATACGGAGACAAACCCACATACTTACAGGCATCTGATTCTTGACAAAGGTGCCAAAAATATATATTGGAGAAAAGATATCTTTTTTAGCAAATGGTGCTGGCAAAACTGGATATCCATATATAGAAGAGTGAAACTAGATCCCTATCTTTCACCCTGCACCAAAGTAAAATCAAAATAATCAAAGACTTAGGAATTCGACCAAAAACTTTGCAGCCTCTAAAAGAAAGAATATATCAGTACTCCAACATATCGGTGCCAGCATCAACTTTATTAACAAAATCTGTAGCTCAAGAAGTAAAACTAAGAATTAGTAAGTGGGATGACTTAAAATTAAAAAGTTTCTGCACAGCAAAGGAAATGATTAAGAGCATGAAGAGGGCCTACAGAAAGGGAGAAAATCTTTGCAGCTACTCTTCTGATAGGGGATTAATATCCAGGATATTATAAAGAACTCAAAAAGCTTAACACCAAAAAAAATCAATAAATGAACAAAAGAACTAAACAAGCATTTCTCAAAACAAGAACAGATGGCCAACAAATTTATTTTTAAAATGTTCAACATCTCTAAAAATCAGGGAAATGCAAATCAAAACTGCATAAAATGTCATCTCACTCCAGTCAGAATGGCCATTATTAAGAATACAAATAATAATAAATGTTGGCAAGAATTTGGGGAGAAGGTACACTCATACGTTGTTGATATGACTGAAAATAATTCCAGTCAGTCTGGAAAACAGTATAGAAATTCCTTCAAAAACTGGGAATGACACCACCATATGACCATGCTATCCCATTACTTGGTCTTTGTACAAAAGAATTGAAATTGGCGTACTCTAGTGATATAGCTACCTTAGTGTTTATAGCAGAGCAATTCACAATGGTCAAATTATGAAACCAAACCAGATGCCTGTCAATATGATAGATTAAGAAAATGTGGTGTATGTAACACATGGAGTTTTATTCAGCCATGAAGATGGAAATTATGGTATTTGCCAATAAATGAATAGAGAACATCTTGCTAGGTGAAATAAGCCAAACTAAGAAAATCAAGGGTTGAATGTTTTCTATAATATATAAAAACTGGAGCAAAACAAGGGGAAAGGGGACAGGGTCAGATATCATAAAGATATAGAGATCGATGGAGTAGAAGGAGATCCAGAAATAGGAAAGATGGACCAGAAAGAGGAGGAAATGTGGAATGGATTTGACAAGATTACACTATGTACTTGTTTAAGTATACCACAGGGAGTTCCACCTTTAAGTATATCTATAAACACCAATTGACAGTAAATAAACAAATGAGTGAAAGGAAGACCAGTAGAGTAGAGGAAGTAGAATAGGGTGAAGGAGAAGGGGAGAAAAAGGAGGAATACTGGGGACTGAAGTGGAATAAATTAAATTCCATTCTTGTATGATTTGGTCAAAATGAATCCAACTATTATATATAATATAACTCTAATTTAATAATGAAAGAAAGAAAACTAAAAGAAGAAATATAAAATTAAAAGTAAAAAACTGTTTTTATAAATGCAAATAATAAGTCTAGTAATAGCTTTCACAAATGCTTAGAACACTGTTTTACAAGGAGAATAGGGGTACTGGGGATTGAACTCAAGGGCACTCAACCAGTGAGCCACATCCCCAACCCTATTTTGTATTTTGTTTAGAGACAGGGTCTCACTGAGTTGCTTAGCACCTTGCCTTTGCTGAGGTTGGCTTTGAACTCGAAATCCTCCTGTCTCAGCTTCCCACTGGGATTACAGGTGTGTGTTACCATGGCTGGCTAGTAGACCTGTTTTATAAAAACCAAGGATACCTGTAAAAAAAAAAAGAGAATCTGTGACCTCAGCCTATTTTTCACAAATCAGAATCTCAGGGTATGTCATGTGAGGGTCTATGTTTTGAAGTACTACATTTAATCCTTAAATGTCTTATAGTGAGATTTCCTGCAGCTACCAATTAGATCATGCTTGGATCCATGTACTGTCATGTATCACATGGTTGTTGGAGTATATTTGTGTATGTTTGTGTGTATGGTGAAATTTTTGAAGTCATTTTGTATATTTAATAGATTAACAAGTGTCAGTATCTCATAAACTTCTGTAGATGTTTTATAGAATTTAATGTCTTATTAAATATGTAGAAACTAAGCCAATAGTTCCTGTGAGATTGTTTCTCAACCAGAAGAAAAGATAACCTTCCTTAATTAACTTAAAAAAAAGAAAATCCTAGGTTGCTTAAAACATGCCTATAATTTCAGTGACTATGGAGGCACGGCAGGAGAATCTAAGTTTGAGGCCAGTCTCAGCAACTTAATGGATCCCTAAACAGCTTAGTGAGACTGTATCTCAAAATAAAAATGGCCAGAGATGGGGCTCAGTGTTTAACCACCTCTGGGTTCTATCCCTGGTACCAAAAAGAAAAAAAAAGAAAAGAAAAACTAGGACCTGACCCCGACTCTGTAATAATTAAATCAGAATATCTAAGAATCAACTGACTTAATTTATTTTTAAAGTGCCTGAAGTGCTTTCAGTGTATATCTGCAGCTAAGAAATAGAAATGTACACTAGTGATCAAAAAGAACAATGACGACACTAATTCAAGAATCATTTATGTTTGGCTTGAGAATCTGTAGTACTCAAAACCATATATTAAAGATACAACACAGTAGGGTTCCAATCCTTTTTCCTTAACTGCATTGTTAGGCAATAAAAATCGAGTTTTTAGGGCAAAAAACATTCTCTGAAAATTTTTCTCTTAAAGAGACCATTTCTGCTGTTTTTCTAAGTTGATGTAATGTGCTGAATGAGAAGTTTAAGTGATCAGGATATTCATGAGAACAGAATATTGAACTTGTTGATTTCCATTCTGATTTTGGTTCACATGTAATCAAGAATATATTTCTGTAATAACTTTGAACAAGGAAAGTATTTTCTATGGTGGGTCAACATTTATATAGGAGATTAGAATCTATGTATTTGTAATTACATTTATTTAAATTTTTTCAAAGATTTTCTCTTGTATTTATAATAAATGAAACTATATATAATTCACATTTTCTTATGCTTTTTTTCTAGATGATCCTTGGAGATGTCATTTTGTGCATATATGAAATAGATCTTGAAGGGTTTATGGTTTACAGACAAAATCTTTAGAAGTTAGACACTCAAGGTAAGTAATAACTAAAGCCTCATAAGTAATTTTATTAAAATTGTTAGGGTTATCTGATTATAATTTCAACTTGTAAATTTGCTTATTTTTTATCACTGGCCTAATCTAACTGACTCGCATCTATATTCATTTATATTCAGAAACAACTTTTATACCTTAATACCAACTTAACAGGAAGTATCCTATTTTGTTTATAATAACCAATTGATTAAAAATGACATGCTGTTATGGAAGGAGAAAACCAACTATAAATAATAATTGAAGTAGCTTCAATGAAACCCATGAACACATTTTGTAGAGTATAACTTGAAAAAATAAACCAAAACTACTGTCATCCACTGGTTTCTTTTTCTTTTATATATATGTGTGTGTATATATATATATGTATATACGTATATATTAATTATTATAATATTAGTTATTATACATGTGTTTGGACACAGTATCTTTATTTTATTTTTATGTGGTGCTAAGGATGGAACCAAGTGCCTCATGCATGCCAGGCGAGTGAGTGCTCTACCACTGATCCACAACTCCAGCCCCTTGTTTTCCTTTTAATGTATTTAATCAGTTCCTTTAAATACATTAAGAGTTTGTTCTTTGCCTACTCCAGAAAACCCTGTCATGCTTTCATGTACTCATGGTACCTCTGAATACCAGACCCCTTTTCATTATTTCATGACTTCTCAAAGATCTTTCCTCACCTGGCGTATCCTGTTACTCCATGTGTTCTGTCATGCCTTCTGTGACTGCTTATATGCTTTCATTACTATACATTTCAGACTACATTTTGATAACATTTCCAGTGTGATACAAGGGGTACAAACCTCATAAAAGGTACGTTAAATAATTGTTTGCCAGATGGGGACAATGAAAGTCCAGAAAGTATGTGGCCTATAAATGGGACACTCCTATTCAGCTCTAGGATTCTTGCTGAGTGGAAATGAGAGGCTGCAAAATCAAACCTTATTTTCTTTTCCCAAAGAAACCAGAAGTTCGGATTTAAAAACCTTAATATTTCAATAACAGTGTAAGATTTTGTCTTTGAAAAAATCCAATTTTGCCACTGTGTGAACCCAGTAAAACAGTTTATGGCCTCTGGTGCAGTTTCTTTTTTCCTTTGTTCTATTTTTCTTTATTCTTTTAGAGTACAAGTACTTCAAGTCTATTTTATTCCTCTTTAATTCATGGTTATCAGCTTAGTGATTTTGCTACTTTTCTGTGATGAATGTTATTGTCATAAATTATTTTATTTTAAAAAATAAGTCATATTACTTATTTCTAATTCATTTCCATAGTTATATATTATATCGTAAATTGGTTACTTTGAACAGCTATTTAAATGTTTTTTGAATTATAATGATTAGATAAGTGTAAATCAGATCCTTCTGATTAAAAAAAAATGTAATGGACCTTTTTGCACAGAGAGGAAATATAGTTTATCACACTTCTCAGTTCATGACACACTGTTATTATTGGTCATGAAAATCATCTCAGATTCTCTTACTCCCATCTCCAGTAGTTTCCTCTGACCATAGGAAACCATTTTCATATGATATTCTAAAATAATATTAATTGTAGCATTCTTTTTTTGTTTGTATTTTCATATAAGTATTATTGTGTATTTTAGGATATCTTTTTTAATATTTATTTTTTAATTTTAGTTGTCAATACCTTTATTTTTTTTTAATGTGGTGCTAAGAATCGAACCTAGGGCCTCCCATGCGCTGGGTGAGCGCTCTACCACTGCACCACAACTCCAGCCCCTATTTTACAATATCTTTATATAAAAAATGTCAAATTAATATAAAGAAAATAGAATAATATTATGAAATGTCATGTGCCTATCTTTCAACTTCAACAGTTATCCTCTAGCATTTGAGTGTGTCTCACCCATCTGTTTCCTTTTCCCTTCCCAATTTTTATACCTAAAATGTAAATATGCATAAGTGGTATTGTTCCTTCTCTCAAATTGCATATTCATATACTTTATTCATTTTTTTCATTTGGGTCCCTGTATCTTGATTAATATGTTGTAGGTATTTGTTATATAAGCTAGATATTAATTTCCTGTTATTTTTAGATATGAAAAAAGTCTCCATGCTTCAACTTTTTACTTTTATGCATTATACTTTTTAAATAGACACCCAGCTTTTGAATATTAAATTAATTGTACTGTATCTCAGTCTATTTTCTATTTTATTTAACATTATGTTTAAACATTTATTTATGTTTCTGTGTTTACATTGCTTGTAATGGTCGCATAGTATTTCATGGTTGATAGCTGTCCTGTTTTAACTGTCCATTTTTCCCAATGAATATCACCCAAGTTGTTTCCAATTCCCTGTTGTCACAAACAATACCATTGATGAACATGCTCATACTTATCCTATCATGGGACTTTGCAAAGATTTCTTTGGAATATATTCCCAGAAGCAGAATTGCTAGATGATGGGATATATGTTTATGCATAAATTGACAAAATCCTATCAGATGTTCCCTCAGAAAAATGGTTCAGTCCATACTCCCAGTAGCCTCTTCATTCCTGCAAACCATTAGCATTATCTAGCTCTCTTTTGTTTTCAGTCTAATATGTGTCATTTTATAACTCATTGTTTTAATTTGAGTTCTTTTATCACTGTTGAGTTTGAGACTCTCTTTATATATTTGTCTGCCTTTTAAGGCTTCTTCTGAAATTGCTTATTTATAGTCTTTATTCATTTTTTCATCTGGGTTCCTATATCTTAATTATTATGTTGTGGGAATTTGCTATGTAGGCTATATATTAATTTCCTATTAGTTGAGATATAAAACAAATTTATTTCCATCCTTAAACTTTTAAATTTTATGCATCATGCTCTTTAAATAGATACCTAGATTTCATATATTTAATTAAAATATTTTTATATCTATTGCTGTCATAGAAATGCTACTGAGTTTTTTGAAGTGGTTCTTAGTTCCAACAACTTTGCTGAACCCTAGTAGTAGTAGTAGTAGTAGTAGTAGTAGTAGTAATAGTAGTAGTAGTAGTAGTAGCAGCAGCAGCAGTATAGTAATAATACCAGAGATTGAACCCAGGGGTGTTTAACCAGTGAGCCACATCCCCAGTCCTTTTTATATTTTAAGACAGAGGGCTGGGGATGTGGCTCAAGCGGTAGCGCGCTCGCCTGGCATGCGTGCGGCCCGGGTTCGATCCTCAGCACCACATACCAACAAAGATGTTGTGTCCGCCGAGAACTAAAAAAAAAATAAATGTTAAAAATTCTCTCTCTCTCTCTCTCCCCTCTCTCACTCTCTCTTTAAAAAAAAAAAAAAAGACAGAGTCTCTCTAAGTTTCATAGAGCCTCACTAGGTAGTTTAGGCTGGCTTTGAACTCGAAATCCTCCTGCCTCAGCCTGCCAAGTTGCTGAGATTACAGGTCTGTACCACCACACCCAGCTGAAATCTATTCTTTTTTCCAAGAGAAATGATTATATCACTTTGTTAATAATGACAGTTTTCTTTCCACCTTTCCCATTATAATACCCATTTTTTTTTTCTTTTTTCTATTCTTTTGGTTAGTTTCTTTGGAACTATTTTGCAGTAGTAGTATAATTGAAGCATCTTCATCTCATGGTTTCTCAATTAATTATAATATTCAGTGAAGGTTTCTATATGTAACTTTTACCTAATTAAGAAAGGTTCTTCTATTTCTAGTTCTTTAAACAGTCTTATTATAAATAGCTCTAGAATCTTATCAAATGTTTTATGATACATACATTCAAATAAAATAATTATATGATATTTATCTTATCATGCATTACTGTTGTGAGTTGTGGATAGAACTTCTAATGTTAAATCATTTATGCATTTTTAGTTTACATCATGATGTAATATTTTTATGCATTGTTGTGCTTTGTTAAGAAATATTGAGAGTTTTGAAATCTACATACTTAAGTGACATGCACGATAATTTTGTTTCTTATACGATATAATAACTAAGATGACATTAACCTTATAAAATGAAATGGGCAGGTTTTGCTCTTTTTATGTTCCTGGAATAACTTTAAAAAGTAGGAATTTACAATTTATTTAATATGTCTTATAACTCAGAGATAAAACTATCTGGCATTTTTGTGAAATAGATGTCTTTGACTACTATATTCATCTTTAGTGCTTATTGTTCTATTTACTTTTTTTTCTCAGCTTCTTCCACTCCCCTTTGAGTATTGATGGCAGCTGATGTTCTTTCTTCAGGAGGGTATAGCTCAGAAGCAGTTCCCTTTGAGTGAAAAAATTACCTAGGTGATCTCAGTCCCCACATCCAACAAAATGATCACCACCTTATGGACTGACCAGGAATTTGGTGTCCTAATCCTGACTAAGGGGCTCTGATTTACCCATTCTTGTTTGACTTAAATTATTGGTGTCATATACCATAATTAATCTTGCACTACAATATTTTTCTGCATCTCTATAACAAGAAACAGGTTAATAATGCCATAGATTTTCTTATATCTTTTACTGTTGTCTTGCTTTGAGTTACAAGTAAAAGATAAATATTTTTTAAAATAATAAGTTGGGCGTCATGTGCAAAGAAGTGTGTGTTCAGGAAAATATTAGCAATTATCTTACGTACTCTCCTTTAGAATGTGTGCCAAATTGCAGTTAATTAGAGGATTTACACTTCATATTCTGAGTTTGAACCTGATAGCAACCATGTAACTTCAATACAAAAATTCAAGGTATTTCCATTTCAAAAAGAAAAAAAAAGCAGTATTATAAGCATGACATTCACAGACACTCTAATAAAAACAGAGAGTCAATAAGCATAGTTATAATCTTATACATTTGAATGTGTTTCTGGCATCTTAAACATTTCGATTTTCCCATATTTTTTCATTACTTCTTTTTAACACTTTCTTATTAAATAACAAACCTTGATATTTATATATCTTCCCAAAAAAGATTCTTGTACATCTAACATGACTTTGTCTCTTTTTACTTTCTCTTACCCCTCATATTGCTGTTATCTACTTTCAATTTTTAACTGCTATGCTCATATTTTCTTCTCTTTTCATTTTGTTAGCTATTGTAAAAGACTGCCAAGATATTTTATTGTGGCAGTCCGGCTGCAGCAAAATAACCAGGGGGGGGGGGGTGACGCGGAACTTGTGTACATTGATACAACAGGAGTGGGAGCCCTTTATTGTAGGACAGGAGGGGTATATATACATTCCACACAGCTCATCTTAATTAACATAAACTAGATACAGTAGTCAACCCATAATGAATCTCCACACTTAATGGCTCGCTGGCATTACTTCACAAACCACTCCCTCTGACAAAATGCCAGGCGCCATCTTGACTTGTTTACAGAACCTAACATTTTACCAGTATTACTTAATACTTTTTTAAGTATCTTATTTGTTTCTATTTGAGTGGTTTCATCAAAAACTATGTTCTGAGACTTTGTATGCTCAAAAATATATTATTATATCCTCACATTTGAATAAATGCATAGCAATATGTAAAATTCAGGGTTTTAATATTTTTCCCCTGAATACTGAAAATCTATTCTCTCTTTGTCCTATTTATCCCCATTATTTCTTCAAATATGTTCTTCCTTATATTTTTATTTGTTTGAGTTTCTAGTTATTAAAATGTTAGCAAGCCTATCCATTAGCCTTATTTTACATTTTCCTTTGTCTTCTCTTTAGTCCTGAAGATTTTCTGAAACAAGTCTTCAAATTTACTAATTTATTCCTCATTTTGATTCTACTTATCTAATCTTATCCTTCAAGTGTGTTTCTCAGAACTAATATTTCTGTTTCCCTATTTGTCCTTCTGTTCTTACTACATTTTGTTAATTTGTTCCTTTTTCTATTTTAGTATGTTTATTAAGCTAATTTTAAAATCTTGGACCATCAGATCTGTCTGCTTCTCGTAGAATTTGTAATTCCAATATGTTTTTATTCTTTGAAAATAGATGTGTTCCTTAAATGTTTTGATATTTCAACCTGTAAGGTTATTTCACCCTGGGGATATTGGCTACTCTGGCAGCTCATATAGTTCAACTGGTCATTGTTTTTCTTAGAGATGTAAGATACTAGGGAAAGACCAGCACCTAGACTGTGTCATTCTCAGTGAGCTCAACAAAATGATATCTCAGGTCTGTGGTCATCATCTCCCCAACCCAACCAGAGAGAAACAGCACCAAACTCTGGTGGTATAATTCATCAGCTATATGGCTTGGTAGGAAAAGGCAGAAAAATTGCTACCTAAACTTAGTTACTCCCCACCTGTTTTTATACACTCCTTATAAGCATTCTGTTTACTCCAAGGACAATTGGACAGTAGTCTTGGGTGGATACAGATGTGGAAAATGAAGTATTTATCTCAGGTCAGTAGGAATCAAAAGCAGTACTCCAATAGTTCATTTTCTCTTTGTCCTCCCACAGCCTTAGAAGGGCTACCCCTTGCCCTAGAATCTCACTTTCAAAGGCCCAAATTACCAGTCTAACACCTTTATCATTTCCAAATAGTCTTCCCAACACCCTATATTCCCTAAGAATTTTTCATTTACTATTTTTTGTTTGTTTATTTAGTACCAGGGGTATTTAACCACTAAGGCACATTCCAAGCCCCTCTTTATTTTTTATTTTGAGACAAGTCTTGTTAAGTTGCTTAGGGCCTCACTAAGTTTCTGAGACTGGCTTTGAGCTTGTGATCTTCCTGATTCAGCCTCTCAAGTATTTCCTTTTCCTTATTAGTTGCCCTGTTCTCTTTATAGTTCCTTCTCGAGTTGGTATTTAGAAAGTGAACCACGAGTTGTACTAGTCCACTATCTTGGTATAATCTTTCTGGAGGAATCTCTAGCAAAAGTTGTAAATATGTATGTACCCTTTGACCTAGTGACCACATTTCTGGAAATTTCTCCTAAATGTATTATCAAAAATTATTTAATCATGATATTGGAAAACAAATGCCTAACACTGGGGGTCAATTAAATAAATTATATTAATATAAAAAACTATTCTGAGTAATATAATATTATATTTTTATAAAAATATCCCTATACACACACAGTCACCAAAATATAATACAGCTTATCTTATAGGATGAAATGATGGCTGAATATATTTTTGCTGTCCTTATTTGCATTTTATTTAATTTCTACAGTAACTGTGTATTGCTTTGTACCCCAAATTAGTGGGCAAACAAATAGTTATATATATTTAAGAAAGCAGAAGTACTTGGAATGCAGTGATGTAGAATTTCTAAGCATTTAGTGTATGTTTTTCTTCACCATTTGTACAATAGATTTTTTGCCAAAAGTTTGAAATCAAGGGAAAAATTGAAAATATTGGTTTATATAATTTTCATTACCTTGTCAAAGTAAGGAAAATAGTTCAACTGGTCATTGTTTTTCTTAGAGATGTAAGGTATAATGGATATCACAGTAAATCATACCGTTATTTTCTGTTTCTGATTACTTAAAAATGAAAAAAAATGTATTTTCCATTATTCTTCTATTTTAATGTTTTTTCCTTAAATATGTAAGATGTATTAGCTGTTTCATACTCTTTTCTAATTATATTATTGCTTTCATTTAATGCTCTTTTACTATTGACTGTCTCTTGGTTTGGGGTCATATTTTGCTACTTTTTCACAGTCTTAAAATTATGGACCAGGTGAGTTTATAAGGTAATCTTTATATGTGGCGATTTCATATTTGCATATCTCTAGTAAAGTACTTTTCAAATTATAATTAGTTCTTTTCCTCCTTGTGACCAACTATGACATCCTTAGGAAGAAAGTATTATATATGTTCTGTGGTTTGAGTATAGTTTGCACCATGAAAATTCATCTTAAGGCTTGATCCCCAGTGTGACAGTGTTGGTAGGCCCATCAGTCTCTTCATATGCCAGCCTCCCTTTCTACTTTTCTGCAGTATTGTGGTACAGCTAGGGGTCCCAGCACCATGCTGCTTGAACTTTTTAACCTTCAGAATCATACATTTCTTTACCACAGGTATTGTGTTATATCAACAAAATGGACTTAGAGATATGTCTTCTTGATCATGTATCGTCCTTTATGTAACACAGAGAATATTAGGACCAGCAGAATATACTTAGAGCTGGCAGTTAGAACATTTTACTTTTAGTAAAATTCTATAGTGAAAGAGAGGATAAAGAATTAGTGAAAGGAAACAAAATGTGTCACAATCCTTTCATGGAATTTGTCAACAAGATGATAGATGCAGCAACATGGAGAAAAAATTTTACATGACCCTGAACATTACCAAAATCAAATTGGCCTCAAAAGAGAAACTAAAATAGCTGAAAAGAAAGAGTATTCAAGTTAAAACAAAGAGTATTCAAGTTAAAATAAAGAATTATGATTATTAAATAGCAGAATAGTAGTATAGTTTGAGGAAAGTCAGCTGCCATTTTTATTCCTTTAAAATTTTTTACCATATTGAGAACATATACAGAAAGCCAGGTGGAAATACAACTAAATCAGACATTTGTAATGTCCAGTATCTAGCCTAGTGAGGAAATCCAAGCCACATGAGAGGCCACAGTGACATCATGCACTTTGCATAGGGCATCTCATGACTGTGTTCCATGGAAAATAACTTAGAAATCTTTCTACAAGTCATTGTTTTAATTGCCATGTATTTTATTAATAAACCATGTTTCCATTCATTCTTCTGTGCTTGAACATTTAGTGTGTGTACCACATTTTGCTCTTATATATGTTTTAGTATTTGCTTTCTTTAAATTATTTCCTTAGGCTCTTTTCTTTGGAATGTAATTACTGCACCATAGCATTTGAAATTTTTAATGACTATACTTTTTAAAAATTAAAAAATTTTACATTGTCAATACATATTTTGTTTGATTCTTCAAAGATTTCAGAGCTATTCCCTTTCTTCCTTTGTTTCTTTCTAAAATATAAAAACTTACAAATTTCTACCTAGATTTAGTCATTTTTAATTGCCTTCATGTGTATACACATGCACAAATGCACATTTACATTATTTTTAAAATATTTTATATGGTACCAAGTCATTTTTTAAACATTTTTTTTTGTTTAATTTGTTGATGGAACTTTATTTTTATTTATTTATATGTGGTACTAAGAATTGAACCCAGTGCATCACACATGCTAGTCAAGCATTCCACATACTGACCTACAACTCCAGCCCTGCACATGTATATTATATCCCACATGTTTATGACCACAGTCCCCTGGGGTTTCATGGTCCTGGGACAGCTCTGCCACTGAATATTTAGATTTTGTTTTTTTAGTGTCTCCATGCTTCAGCTTTCTCTATAAGATGGGAAAACAAATATTCATCTGAGGCTTTGCAAGGAGTAAATGAAATAAAGTTATAAATCATTTGGCTGGGTTTTATGTATTATTTTTTTAAATACTCAACTCTGAGGAAATCTAGGTTTTTTCATATAAACTGTTATGGTTTCATTGTGTTTGTAATTTTTCATAAATGTTAGATATAAAAGCTTTATTTTACTTTTCTCATTGTCATTTTCCTTTTTATATTTTGATTTTGTTGTTTAAAATTTCAAATGTTTAATCCGGGACAATGGTGCACACCTGTAATCCCAGCTCTTCAGGAGGCTAAAACAGAAGGATCATGAGTTTGAGGGATACCTGGGAAACAGCTATTCTCTGTCTCAAAGATAAAAAATTAAAAAGGCTGGGAATGTTTAGAGCTATGTATACTGACTGTTTGGAGAACCCTGACTGATACATTGTTTCCTCATACTAGTTTTCTTAAGGAAAGGAAAGCATCATATCTTATTGTGACCTCTGCACATAGTATAGTTCGTAGCATGTTGCTTTCTCTAAAGAATATTATAGAATAGCTGGAAGATAATTTTATAATAATTATAATAAATTTATTATAATAATATAATAAATTATTATATATATTTTTCCCTGTTCTGGGTAGTGACACAGGGCTGCTTTATTGCTGATATATATCTCCACCACTTTTTATTTCTTATTTTGAGACAGGGTCTTACTAAATTGCTAAAAATGGTCTTGAACTTGCCTCAGCTTCCCTAGTCTTTGGGATTATAGGCATGCATTACTGCACCCATTAAAAAAAAAAAAGAAATTCCATGAAATTCTTTATCATCCTCCTTCTATAACATATTTTCTATGAGTGTCTTCTCTAAAGAAAAGCTGTCATAGGCAATGTACAAAGTATGACTAAGTGGTGAAGTGATTTGACCTTTAAACAACCTATATCATGTCATCTAAATGAATGTTACAGTCTGTAATCTTCTTAGGAAACTTGGTTTTTCTTATATTAGGATTCCCTAATATTTTGTACATCCTTTTGTAGAATTGCATTCTGAGCATAAAATGCATTATTTGAACTATATTAATAGTTTCCTCAACTTTTGTAAACCTTTGCTCGCACAATACCTCTCAATAAGACCTATTCTGACCATTCTGTGTTATTTTATCTTATCAAAAAGAGTTTGAATTTTCAGAGGTTTTGGGATTGTTTTTTGTTTGTTTTTGTTTTTTTGAGATGAGTTTTTGCTGTAATCCTCAGGCTGGCCTTAAACTCCAAGGCTCAAGGGATCCTCCTGCCTCAGTCTCCACATAGGCTGGAGCAACTGTTATACCCTGTTGCTGAACATTCATTTTTTTCCTCTACATTTTTATGGGTGCCTTGTAGTTGTACATATTGCTGAGATTTGTGGGTATATATTTGCAAATAATATAGCAATATAATTTGACCAACGTCTACTCCCCAGCATCTCCTCCTCCCTCCTTATCTGTCACCCCTTCATCCCCTTCCTCTACTCAATCTCCCTTTGTTTTTTTATTTTTCCAATATTTTTTAGTTGTTGATGGACCTTTATATTATTTATTTGTATGTGGTGCTGAGAATTGAACCCAGTGATTGAACCCACACATTCTAGGCAAGCGTTCTTCCACTGAGCTACAACATCAGCTCTTCTTTGGTTTTTAAGAGATCCACCCCCACTCTATCTATGCCATATTTTCTTTATCTGTTCATCCATTGATGGACATCTAGACTCAAGTCATCATTTGGCTATTGTGAATTGTGCTGCTATAAACATGAATATGCATGTATTGCCTTAGTAAGATGACTTTAATTCTCCAGGGTAAATATCGAGAAATGGTATAACTAGGCCATATGATTGTCCCATTCCTAGTCTTTTAAGGAACCTCTATACTGATTTCTATAATGGTTGTACTAATTTACAATCCCTCCAATAGTGTAAAAGTGTTCCTTTTTCTCTACATTCTCTCCAGCCTTTATTTTATTTTTATTATTGATGATTGCCATTCTGACTGGTGTGAGATGAAATTTCAATGTAATTTTGATTTGCATCTCCCTAATTGCTAATGATGTTGAACATTTTTTATGTAATTGTTGGCCAATTATTTCTTTTTTTGAGAAGTTTCTGTTTAACTTGTTTGCCTATTTATTAATTGGATCGTTTGATTTTTTTTATTCTAAAGTTTTTTGACCTCTGTATACATTCTAGATATTAATCCTCTGTAAATAGAATAGCTAGCAAGATTTTTTCCACATTCTGTGGATTCTTTCTTCGCATTCATAATTGTTTCTTTTGCTGTGCAAAAGCTTTTTGACTTGATGCAGTACCACTTGTCAACTCTTGACATTATATTTCCTCAACTATAGGGGTCGTATTAAGAAAGTTATTGTTGGGCTGGGGATGTGGCTCAAGCGGTAGCGCGCTCGCCTGGCATGCGTGCGGCCCGGGTTCGATCCTCAGCACCACATACCAACAAAAGATGTTGTGTCTGCCGAGAACTAAAAAATAAATATTAAAAATTCTCTCTCTCTCTCTCTCTCTCTCTCTCTCTCTCTCTCTCTCCTCTCTCCTCTCTCACTCTCTCTTTAAAAAAAAAAAAAAAGAAAGTTATTGTTTGTATCTAAAAGCTGGAGTGTTAAATCTACTTTTCTTTAAGGAATTGCATAGTTTCTGGTCTATTCTAAGGTTTTAATCCATTTTAAGTTGATTTTTGTGTAGGGTGAGAGATAAGGCTCTAGATTAATTATTTTACATTGGATAACCAGTTGTCCTAGCACAATTTGTTAAAAAGGCTGCCATGTGCGGTGAATGTTTTTGTCACCTTTGTCAATGATCTATTCTGTATCATTAGTACATGTGTCAGTTTTTATGCTAGTACCATGTAGTTTTTGCTACCGTAGCTCTATAGTATAATTGTAAATAAGGTATTGTGATGCTTCCAGCATTGCTTTAGTATTCTGGGTCTTTTATTCTTCTAAATGAATTTTATTACTCTTTTTATTCTAGTTCTATGAAGAATGTCATTGATATTTTGATGGGTATTGCACTGAATCTTTATATTGCTTTTTGTAGTATGGCAATTTTGACAATATTAATGCTCCCTATTCATGAACACTTGAGGTGTTTCCATCTTCTAGAAGGTCTTATTCAGTTCCTTTCTTCATGTTCAATAAGAACTATAGTTGTCACTGTAGAGGTCTTTCACCTCCTTGGTTAGATTCATTTCGAGGTATTTAAAAAAATTTCTTTTATGATATTGATAATGGAATTATTTTTCTGACTTCTTTCTCAGCAAATTCATTGTTGGTATATAGAAAAGGTATTGATTTCTGTAGGTTGATTTTGTAACCTGCTACTTTGCCAAATTTGTTTATTAGCTCTAGCAGTTCTTCTTTCCAGTTTTTATACTTTTATTTCCTTCTTTTGCCTAATTGTTTTAGGGAACTTTTAGCACCATATTAACTAGAAGTGGTAAAAATGGACATCCTTGTCTTGTCCCAGATTTTAAAGGAAATGCTTTCATTTCTTCTCCATTTACTATGAGGTTAGTTTTGGTTTTTCATATATAAGGTAGGTTCCCTATATCCCTGGTTGTTCAATGTTCTTATCATGAATGGTTGCTAAATTTTGTCTAAGGCCTTCTCTGTGTCTATTGACATTATTAAGTGATTTTTGTCCTTAATTTTGTTTATGTGATGAATTACATTTATTAATTTGCATTTATTTAACCATCCTTGCCTCTGGAATAAAACCAAATTGATCATGATGTACAATCTTCTTAATCTGTTGTTGAACATGATTTGCTATTATTTTATTAAGTATTTTTTCATCTAAGTTCATCAGGGATATTGGTCTATAGTTTCCTTTCCTCTATGTGTCCTTATCTGGTTTTGGTATGAGTGTGATACTGGCTTCATAGAATGAATTTGGAAGTGTTCCATTCCTTTCTATTATGTGGAATAATTCGAGGATTATTGGCATTAGTTAAAAGATTAAAGATTTGATAGAATGCATCTGAGAAACTATCTAGTCCTATTCTTTTCTTTGTTTAAAGGGTTTTGACTAGTGCTTCTATCTCATTACAAATTGTTGGTTTGTTTAGGTTTTCTATGTACTATGTACTCTTAATTCAGTTTTGGCAGATTGTATTGGTTTAGAAATGTTTCCATTTGTTCCAGGTTTTCCAGTTTATTGGAGTATAAATTCTCAAAATAGTCCCTTATGATCTGCTGGATTTCTGAGATGGCTGTGGTGATTTCTCCTTTTTCATCTCTAATTTTATTAATTTAGGTTTTCCCCCTTTTTCTTTGGTTAGTTTAATCAATCCTTTGTATTGTTTTTTTATTCTCAAGTTCATAGATTTCAGCTCTGAGCTTAAATGTGTCCTTCCTTATACTGGTTTGGGAATTGGTTTGTTCTTCTTTTTCAAGAGAGTTGAGATGCATCATTAGGTTATTTGTTTGGGCTGATCAATCTATTTTAAAATGCAACCCCTCCGTTATCTTCCATTTTCCCCCCATAACTTAAATTTTTTATGCATTATGACTTCTACTATTTATTGGCGGCCCATGCTAAACACAAAATAATACCAAGACATTGAAGCAGGATTTTTTAGACACTTTCTCAAAAAGTTTTAGACTTCAAAATCTCAGTTTTTATAAAAATGTATCATTTCAAGTGAGTATTAATCAAACTAAAGTTGTTTTCAAACAAAAATGTGATCTCACTTTACTAGAGCAGAAATGACATATACATGTACTGGTGAGTTCTAAAAATACTTACTAGCATATAATTAGGGAAAACTATAAAGTTTCTAAAGAAGGTCTTCTATCTAAACAAAAGTATATTTGTGTACCAGCTATTGGCAAAAGATTGTTCTAGGAGCTGGCAGAAACAATAAAGTCCTCATAGAGTTACTACTTTAATGGGAAAGATAAAACAACATACAAATAATTACAGAATGTAATTTCAAAAAGTGACATGTTCTAAGTAGAAAAATAAAGTATAGTAAGTAAATAGAGGGTGATAGAAAAGTAAAAATTCTATTTTAGATAAGGTGGTTAGGGAAGACGTTCCTAAGGAAATAATATTTAAGGAGAAATCTCTTGAATGATGAAAAATGATAAGCCATGTCGGAAAGAAGAGTGGCAAGAAAATGAAGCAGCAGTTGAAAATCCTCTTGGGTCAGGAAAAGCTAATTGACATAGCTTAGAAATCTACTATGCTGGTGTAGAAAAAGCAAGGGAAAGAATGGTCTGAAATGAAACTGCAGAGATTGGAAGGGTCAGATATATAAGGATCCTATAGATCATATTAAGGAATTTAAATTTTAAATTTAATTTTAACTGTGAAGAGAAGCCATTGATGTGTTTTATTCATGAGACTGATGTGATTTGAAAAATTTTAAAACATCTTTGGCACACTTAATTTGATTTTTTAAAATGACTAAACCGTATGATAATTTGTTTTAAAAACAACACTTTAAAAGCTGTTATGGTTTGGATGTGAGGTGACATCCAAAAGTTCATGTGTGAGATAAAGCGGGAAGGTTCAGAAATGATTGGGTTGTGAGAGTCTTAGCCCAATCTGTAAATGAATCTCCTGATAGGGATTTACAGAGTGGTAACTGAAATAGTGGGGTGTGGCTGGAGGAGGTAGGAATTGGGTATGTGGTTTGGGAGTTTATATTTTGTATCTGGAAAGTGGATTCTCCCCAGGACTCCCACTTTCTGATCATCTTCTGAGCTGCTTCCTTCAACCACACTCTTCCGCCACAATGTTCTAGAATCCTTAACTTGAACCTCAAGGAATGGAGCCAGCCTTCTATGGACTAAGACCCCTGAAACAGTGAGCCCCCAAATAAACTTTTCCTCCTCTACAATTGTTCTGGTCAGTGGAGAAAAAGCTGATTAAAACAAAAACCATAAAATAATAGATTGTTAATTTTTTAAAAATTTTTAGTTGTAGTCGGACACAATACCTTTATTTATTTATTTTTATGTGGTGCTGATGATGAACCCAGAGATCGAATGTGCTAGGCAAGCGCTCTACTGCTGAGCCACAACCCCAACCCCTAGATTGATAATTTTTTACTATAACAAATTTTTGGTAATTGAAAAATCCACAAATATAATTGAGACACTTCAAAACGGAAGAGTTAATATTTAGAAGATATGATAAGGACAATGCTGACTTACTTAAAATACAAAGAATATTAACAATTCAATATAGAAAATACAACCCATTTGTATAAAAGAAATGAATATGCATTTCATCAAATAAAAAAAGCAAATGGCTACCCAACATGAAAATATTCTGTTTTCCAACTCTTCTAATGTGGTACCTTTTTTTTTTCCCCCTTGATTTTGGGGATTGAACCCAGAACCCCTGAGGCTAATGACACACTTCACCCCCATTTTTGTGACATTTTTCTTTTTTTCTTTTAAAGTTGTCAATGGACCTTTATTTATTTATATCCAATGCTAAGAAGTGAACCCAGTGCCTCACACATGCTAAGCAAGTGCTCTCTCACTGAGCTACAACCCCAGTCCCGGATGACATTTTTCTAGTGATTAATTGTTGTCTATATATTTTCTTATTCTTTCCCTCCTCTTTTCCTACAATATCTTCATTATCACCACTGTGCTTGTTTTTATTATTATTACTTATGATGGAATGGAATAGCTTTACCAGGCTAGCTATTTTCAAAAGGTGTGTGTGTGTTTGATGGGAAGGAGGGTCCAGAGAATTTGTTCTAGTTTTACTAGTCTTCACCAGGAGGTAATTTCTGCTGCCACAGACACAATACACTTCTTATAAAAATGGCTTGTCTATACATTCTTTGTGTGGCCCTCTCTTTTCCATTACTCTAAACCTGAGTCTAGCAGGATTCTGTTGACATCTTTGCTGGCCTCTGTTGTGATTGTAAGCAACGCCTATAGCAGTTTAAGGTTTGTTAAGTATCTTTGTGACATACATTGTTTCCATCAATTCTTGGGATCTGTATTGCAAGGTTCTTTCACTAATAACATTTACCAAAAACTGCTTGTGTTCACTTACTCACATGTGGCTCCTGCTGGAGCTGCAACTAAGACCTGGTTTTACCTATTTTTGAGTGTGAGGATTAAACTTGAATCTTAATTTTGCTGAAAATATAATAGGAGGAAGAGAGAGATACTGGGAGTAGGAATTGGAGAAGAGAAGAGAAAAATAAATGAAAGAATTAACTCTATGATAAAAATTCACCAGCCAGAAGGCAAGAACTCTGGAAAAGACATTGAGAAATAAAAGGAAAAGATATGTTGTGAGCTAGCCAAACTTAGAAGAATTTATTTCTAAGATGAAACTGGAATGAGCACAAGAGAGACTCAACATTGTAGAGAGCACCTGAAAGAATATAAAGGATTAAAATCAGAAGAATGATTTATTTAAAGATAAAATTCATGGGTAGGCTTATGGCTCAGTAGTAGAGCACTTACCTGGCACATATGAGGCAGTGGGTTCGATTTTTAGCACCACATAAAAATAAATAAATAAAAGTGAAGGTATTGTGTCCATCTATAACTAAAAATATTTTTTAATATTAAAAAATAAAGATAAGATTCAGCAACACTTTTATAAAATAAGAAACAATTTAAACCATAGGCAGGGAAAATTGCCCTAGAATTGTTGATACCAAGACACATTTTCATCACATTAGTGAACTTTCTTTAAACATGAAGAAAAAGCTGATAAAGCCAAAAAACAGGAGGCTTATTTCTCACTTATCCATAACAATGTTTAGTGCCCATTGGCAGTGGAATAACACATACAAAATTTTATAGAAAGGAAAATATTTTATATTTTAAATTCCATAAAAAATATTATATTTTTTAAATATAA
Organism: Urocitellus parryii; assembly: GCF_045843805.1. Taxonomy (NCBI): domain Eukaryota; kingdom Metazoa; phylum Chordata; class Mammalia; order Rodentia; family Sciuridae; genus Urocitellus; species Urocitellus parryii. The sequence goes on from NC_135531.1 coordinate 203,588,248, forward strand.
AAACTACAGACAGTGTTGAACTCAGGGAGTATATTGTTCAAGTGTCCCCTTTTAAAAAAAAAAAAAATCCTAGATGAACCACTGTAAGTCAGATGGAAATAACCAGAAAATTTACCATAGAAGGACTGGCAATGAGCATTGAAAGTATTAACTGTAAAGTAAATACTAAAACGTGAATTCGAGCTAAAAAGCATAATAGAACACTATATTCCCTAAAAATAGAAAAAAAGATACTACCTCAGTATTCTCCCTTTCACTGTTTACATAGTTTAAATTTTAAATATTTCAATTTTAATATTTAAAAGTCAAAAAATGTCAATTAAAGCTGACAAATAATAAACGATAAACATGAATACTTAATTTTTAAATTACAGCATCAAACTGATTATGTCAACATATGAGTAGTCCATGTAGCCAATAATGCTACCTAACCATTTTATTACACACACACACACACACACACACCACACACATAGAGTATTGTAAGATTTTTCATTTTATGTATCATTAGTGCAATGGTGTAAGTATTTGCGCCCACCCAAAATTTTTATGTTGAAATTTAATCCCCAATGCAATAGTATTAAGAGGTGGGGCCATAAGGAAGTATTTAGATTATGAGGGCAAAGCCCTCATGATAAGATTAGTGTCCTTATAAAACAGGCCTAAAGCATTTTCAGGTAAATGGATGGCATTGGAGAAGATAATGCTAAGTGAAGTTAGCCAATCCCAAAAAAACAAATGCCAATCTTTTCTCTGATATAAGGGGGGTGACTCATAGTGGGGTAGGGAGGGAGACAATGGGAGGATTAGATTAATTCTAGATAGGGAAGAGGGGTGGGAGGGAAAGGGAGGGGGCAGGGGATTAGCAAGGATGGTGGAATGTGATGGTCATCATTATACAAAGTACATGTATGAAGACTTGAATTGGGTGTCAACATACCTTATATACAAACAGATATGAAAAAATGTGGCATATATATGTATTAAGAATTGTAATGCAAAAAATATACATGTATAATGGCATAAATTGGCGTAAACATACTTTACATACAGAGATACGAAAAATTGTGCTTTATATGTGTAATAAGAATTGTAGTGCATTCCACTGTTGTATATTTTTTAAAAATAATAATAAAATCAGTTAAAAAAATAAAAAAACAGGCCCAAGGGAACTTGTTCACCCTTTCTACCAAGTGAGTACACATACAAAGCACTATTTGAGGAACAGGATCTCACCAGTCATTTAATCTGGTAGTGCCTTGATCTTGGACTTCCTACCCTCGAGAATTGTAAACAATAAATTTCTCTGGTTTATTAATTATATAGTCTAAGGTATTATATTAAAGCACCTCAAACAGACTAAGATACTAACACAAATGTGTAATAAAAACTGTCACCTAACAGAAGCAAAGCATTAGTTTTTCATTTCTAACTAAAGTTCCAATGTAAACTTTAAGAACACATACTATTTATTCACAGTATATTATATATTAGATATTAGCTTCAATTTTATTTCAAAAAGAGAAGAAAAACTATAATACTACTTGTATCAAGCTGTATTAGCCAAATTTCTACTTCTAAACAAGGCCAACAGACTGATTTTCATACAAATAATTGCTACTGTCACATTGATTTTACGTATGTTTGCCCTACCCCTTTTCTATTTCCAGTATTAAGAATGTACCATTTATGAAAGATTTCTGAATTCTTTTTTTCTAATACTCAAACATACTATATTATTTTACATAGGCTGTTGAAGACACAGTACTTGTTCTCACACAAACACACACAAATAGCTAAATCAGTGTAGAGCTAAAAGAACAAAATAGACATTACACTACCTGACTTCAAAATACAGTACAAAGCTGTAGTAATCAAACCAACATTAGGGAGGGGGCAAAGACACATAGACCAATGGAATAGAATGGATCTACAGCTAACTGATATTTGAGAATATTGCAATATCTAAACTAAGAACAATAAAACTAGACCCCTGTGTCTTGCCATATACAAAATCAACTCAAAATGCATTGATCAAATTTAAAACAAACTATGAAACTACTACAAGAAATCATAGGGGAAATGATTCTGGACATTGAAATGGGCATAAATTTTATGATGAAACCCCAAAAGGACAGAAAAGCAAAAAAATTTATGTATGGGATTATATCAAACTAAAATATTTCTACTCAGAAAAGGAAATAACAAGGGACCACTTACTTATTGGGAGAAGATATTCGCAAACTATACATTTAACAAGTGGTTAATGCCCAGAATACTTAAGAAGCTCAATAGCTCAACACAGAAAATAAACAATAGGTTTAGGCAGTAAACCTAAGTAGACATTTCTCAAAAGAAGAAATATGAACAGGCATATTAAAGTTGCTTAACATCACTAATCATGTGGAAAATCCAAATCAAAATTATAATGAGAGATCATCTCATTTCAATTAGAATGGCTATTGTCAAGGAAACAAAGGGGGGAAAAAGGAATCCTTGTGTACCATTAGTGGGAATGTAAATTAATAAAGTCATTATGGAGGGAAGTGTGGTGGCTCCTCGAAACATTAAAAACAGAACTAATGGGGCTGGGGATGTGGCTCAAGAGGTAGCGCGCTCTCCTGGCATGCGTGCAGCCTAGGTTCAATCCTCAGCACCACATACAAACAAAGATGTTGTGTCCACCGAAAACAAAAAAATAAATATTGAAAAAAAATTCTCTCTTTCTCTCTCTCTCTCTCTCTCTCTCTCTCTCTCTCTCTCTCTCTCTCATTAAAAAAAAAAAAAAAAACTAACATGTGATCCTTCAATCCCACTTCTGGATACAAATCCAGAAAAAAAAAAATTGAAATCAGTCTGTCACAGAGACATCTGCACTCCAGTGTTTACTGTCACCATAGTTCAGAAATGTACACAACATAATGGTGCATTAATTGATGAATGTATGAAGAAAAATATATGCCAATTAATAAATACTATTCAGCCATTAAAATGGATGAAGTTCTGTCATTCATGACAATGTGAATGCAACTGGAGGACATTAAGTGAACTAATCCAGATATGGAAAGAAAAGTACATAATCTCTTTCATAGAGAATCTCAAAAAAATTGGTCTGAGAAGTTGAGAGTAGAATGATAGTTTCCAGAGGCTGGGGAGAATGGAGGTGAGGGAAGAATGGGGAATGGTTGCTTAATGGGTAGTAAGTTACACTTAGAAGACATCAGGTTATGGTGTTCTATTGCATAGTAGAATGATTACACATAATGGTAATTACTACATATTTTTAAAATGCTACAAAAAGCGATTTTGAATGTTTTTACCTCAAGTAAATGGCAAATGTTTGAGAAGAATAGGCTTAAACTGATTTGAACACCACAAAGTATATGGATGTATTGAATCATTACATGGTACCCCAAAGTATGTATAATTTTTATGTGTCAATTAAAAAATAGAAAAAGGATAGTTTTTTTAAATTTGTTCTTTTTAGTTATACATGACAGTCCAATGTATTTTGGCAAATTATACATACATAGAGTATAACTTATTCTATTTAGGATCATCCTATTCTTGTGGTTATACATGATGTGGAGTTACCCTGGTTGTGTATTCAAATACAGGCTAGGATAGTTATGTCCAATTAATTCTATTGTCCTTTCTATTCCCCTCCCTGCTCCCTTCCCTTTGTTTCCGTTTGTCTAATCCAGTGGATTTCTAGTTTTACTCTCCCTTTTTTTTGGATTAGCATCGGCATATCAGAGAGAACATTTGGCTTTTGGTTTTGGGGGATTGACTTCTTTTACAAAGCATGATAATCTCCAGCTCCATCCATTTACCGGCAAATGCCATTATTTCATTCTCCTTTATGGCTGAGTAATAATTCATTGTGTATATATGCCACATTTTCTTTATCCACTCATCTGTTGAAGAACACCTAGGTTGTTTCCATAGCTTGGCTATTCTGAGTTGAGCTGCTATAAAGATTGATGTGACTGCATCACTGTAGTATGCTGTTTTTAAGACATTTGGGTATAGACCAAGGAGTGGGATAACTGAATCAAATGGTGGTTCCATTCCAAGTTTTGTGAGGAATCTCTATACTGCTTTCCATAGTGGTTGCACCAATTTCCAGTCCCACCAACAACGTATAAGAGTATCTTTCTCCCCACATCCTCACCAACATTTATTGTTACTTATATTCTTGATAATTGCCATTTGAACTGAAGTGGGATGGAATCTCAGTGTAGTTTAATTTTGCATTTCTCTGATTGCTAGAGATGTTGAACATTTTTTCATGTATTTGTTGACCATTCATATTTCTTCTTCTGTGAAGTGTCTGTTGAGTTCCTTTCCCATTTATTCATTGGGTTATTTGAGGATTTTTGTTTGTTTGTTTGTTTGTTTGTTTTGATGTTGTTTGAGTTCTTTATATATCCCAAAGATTAATGCTCTATCTGAGGTGCTGGTGGCAAAGATTTTCTCCCGTGCTGTAGACTCTCTCTTCATGTACTTGATTGTTTCATTTTCTATGAAGCTTTTCAGTTTGATACCATCCCATTAATTGATTCTTGATTTTACTTCTTCTGCTTTAGAAATCTTATTTAGGAAGGTGGTTCCTAAGCTGACATGATGGAGAGTTGGGCCTACTTTTTCTTCTATTAAGTGCGGGTCTCTGGTCTAATGGCTAAGTCCTTGATCCACTTTGGAGTTTTGTGCAGAGTGAGATATAAGGGTTCAATTTCACTTTGCTACATATGGATTTCCAGTTTTCCCAGCACCATTTGTTGAAGAGGCTATCTTTTCTCCAATGTGTATCTTTGGTGCATTTGTCTAGTATGGGATAACTCTATTTATGTGGGTGTGTCTTTGTTTTGGTGCCAATACCAGGCTGTTTTTGTTGCTATAGCTCTGTAGTATAGTGTAAGGTCTGGTTTGTCATGCCTCCTGCTTCACTTTATTCACTAAAGATTGCTTTGTCTATTTTTAGCCTTTTATTAAAAAAAAAAAAGATGTTTTCGAAAATGTTTATCAAGCTCACATTTTGTTAAATTACCTGAACCAATTATATTTTGTACTTCATATTAAAAGTCTTTTTGATATTGCTTTTCTGATCTTAAAAGTCCAAAACAACAATAACAGAATTCAAAAAATTACTGGTTTTCTTTTGGTACTTATTAAGGTAAATATTGGAAACTGCTTAAATATAGCTCATTGTCATATACTGGAATCCAGTAAACATATTATTATTTTACATTTATAAACCAAATTTTACCCATTTGTTTTATGTATATTGTTCATTGTGAAGAAAACACAAATTATTTTTTTGAAATCTCAGATAACTACATCATTGGAAATATGATATGAATTTTTATCCTGTTACAATTTATATTCAGTAAGTACTAAAATGTCTTGGTTCATGCCACATGTACGTTGGTTTTTTTCTACTAAACTTCTTTTAGTTACATGTATTTCTTATATCTTTTTTTATATGTTTATATAAGAGAAGATTATGCAGTTATAAGTTCAGTATAAATTTCCCTTAACTATTGAAGTAAACTTGTTATTACCCCTTACTGACTACCTCTGCTCTGCCAGCAGAGGGGATCATTCAACACATACCTGAACCAGCCAACTTATGAATTCTAGTGAGAATATTTTCCATTAAAGGCTTCTAGAACATTAATCTGGGACTTAAATGGATGAACATAGATTTTGGTGAACTTTAATGTCCCTTTCTGCCTTGTTTCTTTATTCCTCTATAATTCATATTTTTAAATGTTTTGTAAGACAATTGGTTAATTTTTTTTATTGTTGGTAGTTCAAAACATTACATCTAATTTGATATATTTCACAGTTTGATTCAAAAGGGTTATGAACTCCCATTTTTACCCCGTATACAGATTGCTGAATCACATCAGTTACATCGATTACATTTCCATTGATTTACATATTGCCATTCTAGTGTCTGATGAATTCTGCTCTCTATCCTATTCTCTACTATCCCCCCTCCCCTCCCCTCCCCTCCCCTCCCCTCTTCTCTCTCAACCCCCTTTACTGTAAAACACTTCTTCCACTTGTATTATTCTTTCCTTACCCCTCACTTCCTCTTGTATGTAATTCTGTATAACCCTGAGGATCACCATCCTTTTCCATGCAATTTCCCTTCTCTCTCCCTTTCCCTCCCCCCTCTCATCCCTATTAATGTTGATCTTCTTCTCCTGCTCTTCATCCCTACTCTGTCCTTAGTTACTTCCCTTATATCAAAGAAGTCATTTGGCATTTGTTTTTTAAGGATTGGCTAGCTTCACTTAGCATAATCTGTTCTAATGCCATCCATTTCCCTCCGAATTCTATGATTTTGTCGTTTCTTAATGCAGAGTAATACTCCATTGTGTATAAATGCCACATTTTTTTTATCCATTCACCTATTGAAGGGCATCTAGGTTGGTTCCACAATCTTGCTATCATGAATTGTGCTGCTATGAACATCAATGTAGCAGTGTCCCTGTAGCATGCTCTTATTAGGTCTTTGGGGAATAGACCGAGAAGGGGAATAGCTAGGACTAATGGTGGTTCCATTCCCAGCTTTCCAAGAAATCTCCATACTGCTTTCCAAATTGGCTGCACCAATTTGCAGTCCCACCAACAATGAACCAGTCTACCCTTTTCCCCACATCCTCGCCAACACTTGTTGTTATTTGACTTAATAATGGCTGCCATTCTTACTGGAGTGAGATGGTATCTTAGGGTGGTTTTGATTTGCATTTCTCTGACTGCTAGTGATGTTGAGCATTTTTTCATGTACTTATTGATTGATTGTATGTCCTCCTCTGAGAAGTGTCTGTTCAGGTCCTTGGCCCATTTGTTGATTGGGTTATTTATTGTCTTTTTGTCTAATTTTTTGAGTTCCTTGTATACTCTGGATATTAGGGCTCTATCTGAAGTGTGAGGAGTAAAGATTTGTTCCCAGGATGTAGGCTCCCTATTTACCTCTCTTATTGTTTCTTTTGCTGAGAAAAAACTTTTTAGTTTGAGTAAGTCCCATTTATTAATTATAGTTGTTAACTCTTGCGCTATGGGTGTCCTATTGAGGAATTTGGAGCCCGACCCCACGGTATGTAGATCGTAGCCAACTTTTTCTTCTATCAGACGCCGTGTCTCTGTTTTGATATCAAGCTCCTTGATTGTTTTATCTATTTCTACAAGAAATGCTGTTGGGATTTTGATTGGCATTGCATTGAACTTATAGAGAACTTTTGGTAATATCGCCATTTTGATGATGTTAGTTCGGCCTATCCATGAACAGGGTATATTATTCCATCTTCTAAGATCTTCTATATCTTTCTTTAGGGTTCTGTAGTTTTCATTGTATAAGTCTTTCACCTCTTTTGTTAGGTTGATTCCCAAGTATTTTATTTTTTTGGAGGATATTGTGAATGGAGTAGTTGTCCTCATTTCCATTTCAGAGGATTTGTCGCTGATATACAAGAATGCATTTGATTTATGCGTGTTGATCTTATATCCTGCCACTTTCCTGAATTGATTTATTAGCTCTAATAGTTTCTTTGTAGACCCTTTTGGGTCTGCTAGGTAAAGGATCATGTCATCTGCAAATAGTGATAATTTAAGTTCTTCTTTTCCTATTTTTATGCCTTTAATTTCTTTCGTCTGTCTAATTGCTCTGGCCAGTGTTTCGAGGACTATGTTGAACAGAAGTGGTGAGAGAGGGCATCCCTGTCTTGTACCAGATCTTAGAGGGAATGCCTTCAATTTTTCTCCATTCAGAATGATGCTGGCCTGTAGCTTATCATAGATTGCTTTTACAATGTTGAGGTATGATCCTGTTATCCCTAATTTCTCTAGAGTTTTGAACATAAAGGGATGCTGTACTTTGTCGAATGCTTTTTCTGCATCTATCGAGATGATCATATGTTTCTTATTTTTAAGTCTATTGATGTGGTGAATAACATTTATTGATTTCCGTATATTGAACCAGCCTTGCATCCCAGGGATGAATCCTACTTGATCATGGTGTATGATTTTTTTGGTATGTTTTTGAATCTGATTCGCCAAAATTTTATTGAGGATTTTTGCGTCTAGGTTCATTAGAGTTATTGGTCTGTAGTTTTCTTTCTTTGAATTGTCTTTGTCTGGTTTAGGGATCAGAGTGATATTGGCCTCGTAGAATGAATTTGGAAGTTCTCCCTCTTTTTCTATTTCTTGAAATAGTTTGAAAAGTATTGGTGTTAGTTCCTCTTTAAAGGTTTTGTAAAACTCTGCTGTATACCCATCCGGTCCTGGGCTTTTCTTAGTTGGTAATCTTTTGATGGTTTCTTCTATTTCCTCTATTGTTATTGGTCCCTTTAGGTTGTCTATATCCTCCTGACTCAATCTGGGTAGATCATAAGACTTAAGAAATTTATCTATGCCTTCACTATCTTCTATTTTATTGGAGTATAAGGATTCAAAATAATTTCTGATTATGTTCTGTATTTCTGAAGTGTCTATTGTGATATTACCTTTTTCATCCCGTATGCTAGTAATTTGGGTTCTCTCTCTTCTTCTCTTCCTTAGCATGGCTAAGGGTCTGTCGATTTTATTAATTTTTTCAAAGAACCAGCTTGTAGTTTTGTCAATTTTTTCAATTGTTTCTTTTGTTTCGATTTCATTAATTTCAGCTCTGATTTTAATTATTTCTTGCCTTCTACTTCTTTTGCTGTTGTTTTGCTCTTCTTTTTCTAGGGTTTTGAGATGAAGTATGAGATGGTTTATTTGTTGGTTTTTTCTTTTTTTAAGGAATGAACTCCAGGCAATGAATTTTCCTCTTAGAACTGCTTTCAATGTGTCCCATAGATTCCGATATGTTGTGTCTGTGTTTTCATTTAACTCTAGGAAGTTTTTAATTTCCTCCTTGACGTCTTCTAAAACCCATTGATCATTTAGTAACCTATTGTTCATTCTCCAAGTGATACTTGATTTTTCCTTCCTTCTTTTATCATTGATTTTCAGTTTCATTCCATTATGATCAGATAAGATGCATGGTATTATCTCTACTCCCTTATATTGTCTAAGAGTTGCCCTGTGACATAGTATATGGTCTATTTTTGAGAAGGTTCCATGTGCTGCTGAGAAAAAAGTGTAGCTACTTGATGTTGGGTGGTATAGTCTATATATGTCAATTAAGTCTAGGTTATTAATTGTGTTATTGAGTTCTATAGTTTCCTTATTTAACTTTTGTTTGGAAGATTTGTCCAGTGGTGAGAGAGGTGTGTTGAAGTCTCCCATGATTATTGTATGGTGATCTATTAGACTCTTGAACTTGAGAAGAGTTTGCTTGATGAACATAGCTGCACCATTATTTTGAGCATATATATTTATGATTGTTATGTCTTGTTGGTGTATGGTTCCCTTGAGTAGTATGTAGTGTCCCTCTTTATCCCTTTTGATTAACTTTGGCTTGAAATCTATTTTATTAGATATGAGTATGGATACTCCTGCTTGTTTCCGCAGTCCATATGAATGGTATGATTTTTCCCAACCTTTCACTTTCAGTGTATATATATCTTTTTCTATCATATGTGTCTCCTGTAGGCAGCATATTGTTGGGTCTTGTTTTGTGATCCATTCTACTAGCCTGTGTCTCTTAATTGGTGAGTTTAAGCCATTAACATTTAGAGTTATTATTGAGATATGGTTTGTTCTTCCAGCCATATTTGTTTATTAATGTTACTAAACCTGTTTTGTTTTCCTCTTTGATTACTTTCTCCCTTTTACTGTCCTACCTCCCATTGTTGGTTTTCAATGTTATTTTCCATTTCCTCTTCCTGAAATGTTTTGCCAAGGATTTTTTGAAGAGATGGTTTTCTAGCTGCAAATTCTTTTAACGTTTGTTTATCGTGGAAGGTTTTAATTTCATCTTCCATCCTGAAGCTTAATTTCGCCAGATACACGATTCTTGGTTGGAACCCATTTTCTTTCAGTGTTTGAAATATGTTATTCCAGGATCTTCTAGCTTTCAGAGTCTGTGTTGAGAGATCAGCTGTTATCGTGATTGGTTTACCCCTAGCTGTAATCTGCTTCCTTTCTCTTGTAGCTTTTAAAATTCTCTCCTTATAATGTATGTTGGACATCTTCATTATAATGTGTCTAGGTGTGGATCTCTTATGATTTTGCACATTCGACGTCCTGTAGGCTTCTAGGATTTGGGATTCTGTCTCATTCTTCAAGTCTGGGAAGTTTTCTCGTATTATTTCACTGAATACATTGTTTATTCCTTTGGTTTGGAGCTCTGTGCATTCCTGTATCCCAATGACTCTTAAGTTTGGTCTTTTAACGTTATCCCATAATTCCTGGATGTTCTGCTCATGGTTTCTTAGCAGTCTTGCTGAGCTGTCTATGTTCTTTTCAAGTTGAAATACTTTGTCTTCATTGTCTGATGTTCTGTCTTCTAAGTGATCTACTCTGCTGGTAGTATTCTCAATTGAGTTTTTAAGTTGGTTTATTGCTTCCTGCATTTCTAGGATTTCTATTTGTTTCTTTTTTATTACCTCTGTCTCTCTGTGAAATTGATCTTTTACTTCCTGGATTTGTTTATGTAGTTCCTTGTCAATGTGATCTTTCATTGTCTGATTTTGCTGTCGCATGTCTTCCTTGAGATTCCAGATCATCTGTAGCATGTATATCCTGAACTCTCTCTCTGACATTCCCTTTGTTGCAGCTATTACCTTTTCTAAAGTTGAGTTGACCTGCATTGCTTGTGGTCCTTTCTTTCCTTGTCTTTTCATGCTGCTCACGTTTCTTTCTGCTTAGTGAAACTGTTGTGTTTGTGAGGTTTTCCCCCTAATTATTTATATTGCTCTTGTATAGTTGAAAAATCTCCCTTGCAGGGCGGGTAGTGACTGTGCTCCTCCTCTAATTGGGGTGATCTGTCTACCGCGCTGGCGGGCCGCTAGGCCTGCTCTGCCGGTTGTTCGCAGGTCTGCCCACCCTGCGGGTGCGGGTGGCGGCTCTCCTCTGCCCCCACTCCAATTGTGGCAATGTGACTACCACCCCCTCGGTTCGTTGGGCCTGATCCGGATGCGGGCGGCTGCTCTGCTCTGCCTCTACTCCAATTGGAGTGACGTGTCTACCATGCTGGCAGGCCTCTAGGCCTGTTCCGCTGGTGGGTCTCAGGTCTGCCTGACTTTGGCAGTAGGGGGAGTTGGGGGTCGAGAGTCCTTTGGTCCTTGCGGTCACGTCCACAAAGAGATGTTGAAGTTTCCCGGTTGTTCGCCAGGTGGGCCCGGCTGTTAGCAGAGCCTGGAGGGCATGGCCATGTGCTGGGCCATGCGGGGACCCTTCTAGCTGAGTCGGGCCACCAGGAGCCGCCTGAAGAGCGGGGCAGCTGTGTCTGAGTGGCTAAGATCCGGGCCGGTGGTTTGGCTGTTCGCAGAGCAAGAGCAGGGCCTCCCGGGAGAGCCGGGATGGAGGGGGCGTCTGCCGGTTTGGGTTGCCACTCCACTCTGGGCCACCGCCGCTTTCAGAAACTGCTGGTGGCTGTGGGATTGGACCTCTGCACCCGCCGGGGGGGCCACCTGTAGAGCCAGGTAGCTGCGGCCACGTGGTTAGGAACCGGGCAGGTTAGGCGGCTGCTCCCAGAGCGAGCGCTAGGCCTCCCAGGGGAGCCCGGATGGCGGAGGCTGACTGCCGCTTCGGGTGGGGCGGGCCAAGCTGCTCCGGGTGTCGGCCGCTTGCAAAGGCGGCTGCTGGCTGCAGGACTTGACTTCTGCACCCGCCGAGGGGGCACCTGTAGAGCCGGGTAGCTGTGGCCGCGTGGTTAGGAACCTAGCAGGTGAGGCGGCTGCTCGCAGAGCGAGAGCTAGGCCTCCCGGGAGAGCCCCTTGCCGGAGCGGCTGATGGCTGCGGGACTAGACCTCTGTGCCCGCGTGGCCGTCCAAGATCCACTTCTCTGGGACAAACTGTCACTTCCAATAAACCTACCAGTTCACGGCAGCTCTCCTCTTATGGAGGATTATGCTAGAAGTTCCTCCATAGGTAGGCTGCAGCTGTTCCTATGGGTCTTTCTTATCCCGTTAAAGTGGAGACGTTGGAATCACTGCTTCCTCGCCGGCCGCCATGTTGGATCCCGATTGGTTAATTTTTAAAAATAAAATTTAAATACCCTCATTTTATTTGTTTTTATTTGGTGCTCAGGATCAAACCCAGTACCTCACACATGTAAAATGAGCACTCTACCTCTGAACTACAACCCCAGTCCCTATAATTCTTCTTTTACATATTAAAATGTTCAAAATCAGACAGATTCTAATTTCTTATTCTTTCCTTCTTCTGGTTGGATCTTCAATTTTAACTTTCCAGTTTTCAAAAACCCTTGCTCACATTGATCCTATTATAGTGGCATTAGATTAATTTACATGTTTCCTAACCTGATTTGGAATAAAAAGAATTTGGACTTTGGACTCAAGAATATTGCAAGACCATACTGCCAAGATTATTTGCACCATTTAATTGAGATTTTTAATTTTTGTTTTATATTCAGAATAAGGATATACTTACTACTCTTTAGCCTTACTCTGTTATATGATTGTTTTTCTTGTGTTTCTTTACTTATCCATATTAATTACATGTTTTCACTGTTTAGATATATTTTTCATGTTTATTTGTATTGTTTATTTATATTATATTTAAATATCAAGTGTCTGAAGAATTCTGTTATTTTCGTTTTAGTGAAACTTACGAGATCAATGTGGTTATTCAAAGTCTCAGACAAGTATTTTCCTACTCTGATTCATCTTGGTAGCTTTTTTAAAATACTTTGAATTTGAAGGTTTTCTGATTAAAAAAAAAGTGCATCTATTTTTTAAACAAATTAATGACAACTTTTTGATATGTAATTCATATGCCTTAAAATTTACAATTTTAACATGTACAATTTATTGCTTTTTAGGATAATGAATGAACAAGTGGCATGAATGGGTAACTCTCTCTTTTTTCTCTTTTTTAGTATATTTCTCAACATTTCTTAAGATGTAAATTCTAAGATTTTTAAAAAAATATTATTTATTGAGTAAATGTTGGAAATTATATCATTAAAAATTATAGCGTTTCTGTAGACTAATATTTACTATACACAGTAAAGACATTTAAACTTTTGTCACCTTTAGTAAGTGGCCTTCTTTTTAAATTATGAAGAAAGCGTATGACTTGCTAACAAAAAATAGGAAAGTAGGATTTTTAAATAATATTTGAGGGCTCAGGATATAGCTCCATGATACAATATGTGCTTAGTATGTATGAGGCTCTGAGTTCAATCCCCAGCACCAATACATAAATAATTTTCATAATCATTACTATTATTTATTACTATTGGTATTATTTATAATTTTATAATAATATAATACTTTTAATTGTTACTATTCTTAAAATCATTGTTATTTGTTTTTATTATTTTTACTTTGTTATTTTTATTGGTTCTAATTAGTTATACATGATAGCAGAATACATTTCAATTCATGATATACAAATGGAGCACAACTTTTCATTTCTCTGGTTGTACAGGATGTAGTTGCACCACATGGGCAGTACATCTCATTCCACCATCATTCCTGCCCCCATGCCTCCTCCCTTTTCCCCCTTCTTCTTCACCCAATCAAATTCTTCCATTGTCCCCATGCCTCCACCCCCAATATGGATCAGCATCTGCTTATCAGAGAGAACATTTGGCCTTTGGTTTTGGGGGATTGGCTCACTTCACTTAGCAGGACATTCTCCAGTTCCATCCGTTTTACTTGCAAATAACATAATTTTATTCTCTTTTAATGCTGAGTAATGTTCAATTGTGTATATGTATCACAGTTTCTTTATCCATTTGTCTACTAAAGGGCATCTAGGTTGTTTTCATAGTTTAGCTATTGTGAATTGAGCTGCCATGAGCATTGATGTGGCTGTATCACTATAGTATGCCGATTTTAATAAAAAGTAAACAGTATTTGGCTTTGAGGAAAAATGAGTAGTTAAATGAATATTTAAATGAACATTGAAAAGCACATCTAAGTTACAAATAAAAATCTAGTACAAATCAGCTTTTTTCATGTGATCTTTTTGAGTTCTTTATTTTATGCTTTCTAAATCAACTGGTTTCAATTTTGAAATAAGAAAATTTTACATATAATCATCATATTCTTTTCGGTTCACACTTTAAAAATATTTAATACTTATAGAATTAGATAAGTGCATTTATACTTCTATAAATGTGGTGATAGTCATTTTGAGGTAAATTTAGAGATTTTTTAATAGACTTCATTATTGGATGTCACCAACAGTTTTATGATGTGTATTCTAAGTAGCAACTTATTTGACAGTAAATTTTAATATGTAGAACTGAGAGTTAATAACAACAATAAAAATACCATGGCATCTAAGAGGACTTTCAAATGATCTGAGTAGCTAAAATATTAGCATGTTTCTCATGCCCCAAGGAGAGTTATTCACTCATATGCCTTATTCCTCCCAAATCATTCCATTTTCGGTGGAAGAGATATTTATATAACCATGTAGTTACTGATTTTTGTAAAGTATAAATATATGCAGATGTCATTATTAATTTGAACATGTGCTATTTGACCTTCTAGATCAGAGATCTGCAAACTTTTTTCTATGAAAGGCCAAATATTAGATATGTAGGGTTTTAGGGCCAGACGTCTCTATGTTACTACTCAACTCTGCTGTTGTGATGTAAAAGCAGCCACAGGCAATAGATAAACAAATAAGTGTGACTGTGTTCCAGCTTTATTTATGGATACTGAAATTTGAATTTCATATACTCTTTTAGGTGTCATGAAATATTTTTCTTCTTCTGACATTTTTTGAGCCATTTAAAGATGTAAAATCCATTCTTGGCTCAAAAGTATACAGAAACAGGTGGCAGACTGGATTTAATTCTGTAGGCTGAAGTTTGCCAACTTTTTGTTCTAGGTGGTTAAATCCACTGGTTGGAAAAATATGTTTTAGCAATACGTCTTAAATTCTTCCACTACCACGTGTGCCATACCATCGCAAAGTTCTTACCCATCTTAGCTTATGCCTGATAACAAAGGATGTTCAATTTGTAGCTTCTGTGTCTCTAGTAAAAAAAAATAACAATAATTTTAATAATAACTCACAAGTAGTTCACAGAAGTAAATAAAATTTCAGCTCTGCCTACTGTGAAGCTACTTGTCTCTGGTTGGGATGATGTGGCATGATACCACAGAAGTAAAACTGGGAAATGTGGAGACTGAGCTGTAGCGCTGGTTCTATCATTATCCAGTCAAAGTGGTTATGTTTCCCAAACTTCCAAACACCAATGCTTCACCTATTGGTGGTGAAGGAGTATTAGGAAGTTATATGGTTATTAAAATAGTAAATATGAAATCACTTCATTATTGTCATTGTGGTGGTCATTGCACTTTATTATTATGTGTTATATATCACTCTTGAAGACTAGATATAAATTGCACATAAATTTTCTCTATGTTTCTTGCTTCGTTACCCTCAGATTTTGAGCAACTTTTATCTTCTCACTGTGGATTATACCCAATATATTACTAATAAAACTATGAAATTGCTAAATTACATTGTATATATTCTTTCTTATCACTGCTCTATGAAGGCAGTGACTTTGTTTTGTCCCTGCTATTTCCCCACATCCCAAAGCACTGTCTGGAATATGTTTGGGTCTCTTAAATCGTTTCTGAGTAAATGAGTGGCACAAATAATCTCATATGTTCCCTTACTTTGCATTATCAAATGGAGTATATAAAGCTCATTATAAATAAAATGACTTAAATGCATAAAGCAAATACATAGGACTTCAAAGGAAATCTATTTTATCTAACTTTATTGAAACATAGTTCTACCCACAAATCCTTTAAAGGTCCATGGACACTTTTTTTTTTTTTAAATAAAGACAATATAGGCAAGGGACACAGATAATTATAATTTGCAAAATTGTTTTGATAGGCTGTATAATAAATGCAAGCTTTGTTTGAGCTCTTAAAATACTCCTTCCTCTGTATTTTTAAATAATATAAAAACAATGGATTTTCCCCCCTTCTTTGGTAAAATTTCTTGTGGTTACAAGAAAAACAGATTTTAGTATACAAAAAGAGTAGTTTCTGGGAAGAGACTGGAGATCTTACGTAATTCATAGGTGAGAATAAGAAGAACAAAAGCTACTCTGGGAACATCAGCTTTCTTCAGAGTAGAGCCTTAGATGGGAGTTTCCATCGTGCATACAAGTTTTAAAATACTAGGAGAAACCTGGCTAATGCAGCATGGATCACAGATGAATGCCTGTATTGGTTAGCCAGAGCCAAGAGTAGAATCATGTAGTAGAGCTGTTAGCACTTTGGGCCACTGTTTGGTATAAGGGTGAGCTGGAATGACCCTAAGAGATGTCTATTATATAGATATATTAATATGACTGCAGAAAATGGTGTTTATTTTATACTTATTAACTTCTCAAGATAAAAATAGTTTTACTCCAAACTGGAAGACAACTTGGTTCATTAATAATTACATCAACTATAATTATAATTTTAAATATCTACCAGACTACCAACTGGCATATTGTTAATTAGTTTAATATAATATAATGTAGCCAGTATAATTTAGTAGCAATATTGATAAGTGTTAAGAGAACAAGTTCTTGAGCTGGACTGGTATAGCTCATTTCCCATTTCTACCATTTAATTATTTGTGGAAGTGTATTCAAATTACTCAATCTCTATCACTCATTTTTATTAACTATAAAAAGGAAGGGAACTGCTACAAAACAACAAGCCAAAATATCACTGGCATGCCACAATAAGCATTTAATCCTTGCTCAGGCACTTGTCTATAAGATGGAGTAGGTCTGATCTAGACTGGTCTCAGGTGAACTTGGTTTCACATTGAATATGGGTCTAGATATGTACTACATTTCTCTCATCTTCCTTAGACCAGCAGATACTTGAGACATTTTTTTTTATCAAAATGAAAAGGCAGGATTACAAGGGAATGGGCTCAATGCTCAAGTATATTTCAGGATTCTTCTTTTGTGATGTCTGCTATTATTCAATTTGCCAAAGAAGTCACATTGCCAAGCTAAGTCAAAGCACAAAGAGACATACACTTTCTATGGAGGTATTATGAAGGAAGAGAAATCTAACATCACAAGCTAATTACAGTCTTTTTAAAAATGCCACTTAGAATGAAAATACGTGTTGCAGTGGGGATAGTAACATATTTGATTTCAGGGTGTTGTCCCAGACTTCTTGGATGATGGGACATGTTACATAATTATATAATTATAATTACATAATTATAATTATCTTTAAAAACTCCAAAAATGCTTAATTCCAAAACACATCTGGCCTCCAAGAGACCATGGGACTGTATACTATCAAGGAATTATAAATACTATGAATGAAAATGAAGTATGTATAGATATAGAGATGAGGGCTGGTGGGGAAGAAGATAAGGCTTGAAGTGAGGGAGGGTAGATAGCTAGAAGCCTCTCTGGGAGGTAACATTTGAGCTAATTTCAGAAGCTTGCCACGGATCTCTCAAAGAAAAGTAATGTTTTGGTCACTGGGAAAGATGTGACTTTCGGGGGAAGTGTTCAATTCTGAGAGAAGATAAAGTTCAAAGATCTAAACCAAGAGTGTGCTTAGCATGTTTAAGAAGAATATGAGGACTTCTAAGGCTGTGATACCAAACAATGGGAAGAGTGATTTAATAGGTTGTCAGAGAGAAAACAAGAGTTCAATCATCTCAGGCAAGGGTAAGGCCTTTGGATGTTATCATAAATGTTTAGGAAGTCTTTCAGGGAGTTGGAATAAGGGAGTGCCTTCAATATAATTTTCTTTTAAAGACTATCTGTTGCTCCATAGATAATAATAACATATCATTCTTTGTTCTGTGTATAATGGATTATTGCAGTGGTAAGAACTGGGAAAAATGAATGATCATTAGTCTGCATGAAATTCAAAAAGTTAATGGTGCTGTTCATAAGATACTTTTTATTGATGTCCTTAAATACAAATCTTAAAAAATACACAATAAAAGCTGTCTGTTCAACATTGGTAAATTTATGAGCAAGTGCTGTGCTATGAATTAGTAATCTAAATATTATTATACTATCATGTTTATTTTTTCTTGTTCTAAATTTTTCTCCAAGCATTAGGGCTTAGAAATTAGCAGTCATGACAATGCTCCCTCATTCTTCCCAAAGATGCTTCTCTTTTCCCTGCTGAGAGACAGCTAGGGGAAAGATCCCTTATCTTTGAATGGTAAGAAGTAGTTTCTCAGGCTGGCTCTGCCACTAACTCACTGTAATATTGGGTGAGTTATTTAACATCTCTGAATTTCAGTTTCCTTTAAGGGTAAAATATGAGAATTAAATCACCTGATTTATATAGCTCTTTTTTTTAACCTATAGTTATAGTTTAGTAAGTCATTTGTGTTGGAAACTAACATGATTCTAAGTGAGACTTTACAAAAATCTCAAATTTGGGGGCTGGTGATGTAGCTGAGTGGTAGAGCTCATGCCTAGCAGGCTCAAGACCCTGAGTTCAATCCCCAAACCTGGGACAGTGGGGGAAGACCTCAGATTTTCCTTAAATATGAATCTTAAAAAAATACACAATAACAAGCACTCTGTTCAACATTGGTAAATTTATGCTTGTCTCCTTTATAACAGGACCAAGAAAATAAATTCCAGAAACCAGGAGCACAGAATATTTTTCTTCATCAATCCATAGAACTCTGATACTTCTCTAATTCCATCAAACACAGGAATGACCACCTTGGCAGATGGCCGCAGAGGATGTCAACAATTTTTTGGAGGCAAGCAATGAACTATTTGTGCCATTGATTTTCTGTTATTAATTATATGAGAACAAGTAAAATTACCTTGTGTTTTAATGGGGAAAAAAGTTGTCTTTATCATAGAATTTTATATAAGCATAGCTATTTCTTCATTTTTTTCTTTTTCTTTTTTTCTGTTTAGAACTGTTGCATGTCACAAATTCTATTAAGATGTGTTTTCCCTTACCTGCAGTATTATACAGAATAAGGCAACATTAAATTCCTAAGTATAAAATTCAGATTTAAATAACAGAAGTTATTTGAAAAGAGGGCTCTTTGTATCTACCTTGGATACATATATCATGTAACTGCAAGCACTAAATATATGTGGAGATTAATTTCAACTTACT
The DNA here is from genome assembly GCF_045843805.1 of Urocitellus parryii. NCBI lineage: Eukaryota > Metazoa > Chordata > Mammalia > Rodentia > Sciuridae > Urocitellus > Urocitellus parryii. Next base: position 203,607,483 of record NC_135531.1, read on the forward strand.
TTAGAATTATCCCGGTCGTTTGTGAATTTTTTTCTTTTTAGTTTAAATAATTCTTCATCTTTTCCTCCCTTATATTTATTCTAAAGTGATCCAAAATCTTGGGAAGCCATCCCTTTATGTTCCTCACAGATTTATATTTGTAAGAATTCTGCATTAAAAGATTTCACTGACCTTTTATTTAATTTCATGGCAGTCACTATTGCTTCTGAAAGAGTAGTTGGGCAAGGATTATGGACCACAATGCCATCATCAAAATTGAAATTAATTACATTACCCTTTAAAGGAAAAATTTGCTTAGAAAGAAATTGACCATGCTTAAGAGGAAAAAAATATGTGTGTGTGTGTGTGTGTGTGTGTGTGTGTAATCTGCAATCTCCATATTCATAAAAAATAGACATAAGTAGATGAGGATAAAATGAAATAAAAATAAATTCTAAAAATTTAACTATAAATGCACTAAAATTGAATTTGTTTATACAAATTTATAAATTTTATTTATGTTTATTTTATACAACCACAAAAACTGTAGATATACTCAGAACGTTTTACATAGTGTTATTTCAACCTATAGGTCTAAAGTTATCCAGTAAATGTGTCTCTTTTTTAAGTTGTACATAATGGAATGCTTTCTGTAAGTAAAGGAGACCATAAATGTTTAAAAAGTCCAGTGAAAGCTTCAGAGTTTTCTTTCAGTAACTAGAATCAAAATTAATTCTTGCTTTTCTGTTGGGGGAAATTTCATCTAATTACATTCAATTTATTCTGCAACTTTTTGAACAGCAAATCCTGATTACCAAAGAAAAACAGCTGTGTTGCCCTTGCCTCACAGTTATAACAATAGTATTATTAGGCAGTCACTGGGCCTTAAAAAACCATGAAGTGGTCATCCACTGGCATCCTTCTGGCAGAGACACACCTGAGCCTTTCTGAACTGCTGATGATATATGCCTTCCATTTGTAAGGATCTTCAAAGAAACAGATTCTACTGCTTCCTTCAGCAATCCAATTTAGTGTAACAACTCTCAAGAATAGGAGATTCTTTCTTTTAACCTTTTATCTACTTTCATTAAGTAACTATTTCTAAAACTTCTTTTCTCAGAATTAGCCTAGTTTTATATAACCACTTAAAATTTTTTTCACTTAAATATTTTTTTAAAATACTAAAATTTGACCATTTTTTTTAGTTGTAGATGGACAGAATACCTTTATTTTATTTTTATGTGGTGCTGAGGATCCTTCCCAATGCCTCACACATGCCAGGCGAGCATTCTTACCACTGAGCAATAGGCCCAACCCAACCATTCTTAATTAGTAGATATTATTCCTGTAAACCATGGTTCTCCATAAACAACCTAGTATCAAATATCTTTCTCTCTAACATTTTCATATCTAATTCGTCCGCATATCATCTCATTTTCAGTTTTAGTTATTCTTTAGCCATTCCAGCTTATCTGTGTAAGATAGCTTTAAATTCTATTTCTTGCACATTATTAAGAATCCACCCCTTTGTTTATTAACTTCATTCTATTTATGACCATGTCATTAATAAAGCACAGATACTTATAATTCTGATCCAAAGTGCTATCTTATTTATTTCCCATAAATTCTAAATATTTTCAGGCTATAATAATAAAAACTTAGAAATTAGAAAGGCAATTAGAATATCACAGTTATGATTTATAAACCTACAATCGAAGAACATGAATTTACAGAACAGATTAAGGCTGACTGACCAACTATGCCATTCACCAGCTGTATGACCTTGGTTAAATTAGTGACTCTCTTTGACCCCTAGTTTGTATATCTTTAAATATTGGATGCTAATAATAATGTAATGTTGAGTATTAAATAGGATAGTTAACATTCAGGTACCAGCACTTGCCTAACATGTAATTCAATAAATAGGTGATATCATTATTCTACTTTTGAAAATGTTAAAAATAGGTTTCCTCATAGCAATCTCAACTCATAGTAATCTCAACTCATAGTAATCTCAACTTTTATAAAAGAATAATGAATTTGTCCATTATTCATGCCAGATTCCTCTCTCTCTTTCTACACACACACACACACACACACACACACACACACACACACACCTTTATAGTCCTGCTGCTAAATTTTATTCACATCAAAGTCTCCCAATAAGAACTTCATGTTTAAAAATATGTAAGTGTGGGTCTGGGGATGTAGCTCAGTGGTAGAACACTTGCCTAGAACATGTGAGGCACTGGGTTTGATGCTCAGCACCACATAAAAATAAATAAATAAAATAAAGATATCATGTCTATGTACAACTGAAAAAATTTTTTAAAAAAATGTAAGTGTTCTGGGCACAGTATCACACTCCTTTAATCCCAGCAACTCAGGAGGCTGAGGCAGGAGAATTACAATTTCAAGACCAGCCTCAGCGACTCAGCAAGACCCTGTCTCCAAATTAAAAAAAAAAAAAACAATGGTCTGTGGATGTAGCTGATTTGTAAAGCATCCCTGGGTTCAGTCTCTAGTACCAAAAAAATTAAAATATAAGTGTACAAATGCATTTTATCCAGAAATCAGCATTAGAAAACATAACAGGCCATATGGCACATGCCTCTAATTCCAGCTACTTGAGAAATTGAGGCAGGAGGATTGCAAGTTGGAAGACAGCCTGGGCAATTTAGCAAGATTCTGTTTTGTCATAAAATTTTAACAAGGGCTGGAACAGGAGCTTACTGATATAGTATTTGCCTATTAAGGCCCTAAGTTGTGTCCCCAGCACCTCACACTAACACACCGGTCATTCTTAAACTACGCCTCATGAAAACTACATACATTTCAAATTTTGCAAGAAATTTTAGGTGTTCATGAGCTCACTGAAATTTTAACTTTATGTTAACCATAACTATTTGGAGAAATACTCTATTTATAGGGCAGAATTATTTGAAGAATCTTCTTCAATAATTTGTTTTATATATATACATTTCATATATATATATATATATATATATATATATATTAATCAGATGTTTATTTAATCTGAGTAACTGATTTGATTTGACAGTTTTGTTCTATTGATTTCTTTGGTCACTTTAGCAAATTACCACAAACTTGGTAACTTCAATTAACAAAAGTTATTCTCTCATGAAGTCTACAAGTCCAAAATTAAGTTATCAATTAAACCATATTGTTTGAAACCAGGAGAGAAGAATTTTGTTCCATGTCTTTGGCTTGGCTCTGGAGTTGGCAGGGCTTGGCGTTCCATCTCTGTTGTCTCTGCCTTCATCATCACATAGCTTCTCCCTGTGTATCTATGACTCTTTTCCTCTTCTTATAAGTACACAGTCACATTGAATTAAGGCTCACCCTAATTCAGTATGACTTCATTGTAACTTGATTACATTGGCAAATATTGTTCAGTGTTTCCAAATAAGTTCACATTCATGGATATTGGGACTTGGGACTTGAACATACCTTTTGGGGTAACATGATTTAACTCATAACGCTATCTTATATATATTTTCTCAATTTTAATTTCAAATAGGTTTAAGGAGGAAAACTGAATTTTAAAAAAGAAATTTACTTCTGTATATTCAGTTTAGCCTCTAGAAGAAAGAGGCTGTTTCATTTATGAGACAACATGGTCCATGGGTAAATATACTTGTTTTGCTTATGAATATTTTTAGCACCATTTATTAAGCATGGTTTTTTAATAATTCCTATCTAAACACTATAACTCTATTTTGTGTAATTATAAAGCCATAGTATCTTTTTTTGTTTACCTGATAAAGAGTTCAAATAATAGTCTTACAGAGATTTATGATCAAAGGCTAGCTATTACATATATAAAAAATGAGTTTCCTTAAAGACTTTAGAGAGAATACAGTATTTATATTTACAGTTTTACTCATAGTTACATGTTGTAAGTGAACAAAGGTAACACTTCCTTTGCTATAAACCAGGGCTACTTTTTGTTTTCATGAGTAAAAATTTTACTTTAACTTGAAACTGAGAAAAATTGTTGACGTTTCAAAATGAACAACTTTGTTAAGTAGTTTCAACATTAATTCTACTGCATATTCTAGTAAAGATCATTCAACTGAAGTTTTTTTTTTCCTAATGTCTAATGTCTAACTCAATATGTGATATATAGGTCATTAGTACATTGTATCATTGTATATTATTTTTGGTCATATCTCATATAATTAGACAATTGTCACAGGTATTTAAGGCCATAAAACTTACACAGGGTGTACACCCTTATTTCATCAATTTAAGAAAAGGATTTTATGTGCATTGTCTTTTCTTTGAGCTTCTGAAAGGAAAGGTATATAAAGCATTCTTGGATGAAATACATAAAATTTCTCAAACATACTTCTGTCACACAGGTAATACTTGTTTCAAAATACTCTTTGCATATAGTAAGTACTTAATAAATGCTTATGAATCAAAAGAAAGATATTATAATCAGCCCATTTGCTTGTAAATAGCATCTGAAAGGAGAACTCAAATAAGGCAATTCATTCATAAACCTTTCAGGTTAAATATTTTTCCTAAATTTGGTATAAAAAAACAAACAAGAATTAGAGAGCTTGCAGTTCTGGATAGTGGACATATCCTTTTTTATTTCCTAAAACTTTATTTCCTAAAACTTTCCTAAAGTACTAGTAACCTGTAGGACTTTGCCGAGGGTTGAAATTCGCAGGGAGTGGGTAGGAGCCTATAGAATGAATCATTGAATGATTCGTTGACTGTGTATTTCAGGAATACATAGTCAATACATAAGAAATATGAACTTAAGGAATAGAACCGATTTTCTAAATATTTCATTAAAGTACTAGAGCAATAGTTCTCTAATAGGAGTATGCTTCAGCATAATCTACAGAGCTTTTTAAAACCGTAGATGTTTTGTCTATTTTTCAATTCTCCCATTTATAGGCTATGTGACTTAGTATTATTTAATCAAAATAAAGGAATCAAACCTTTGAAAAGTGGGGATGACACAATTTTGGACTTTTAGATGATAAAGTACATTGCAAAAAATGGAAATAAAATATATACTTAGTTGTTGACTAATCTAATTAGGAGAAATTAAAATTAACAGTGAGGAATTTAAGTTAGTAGAGACCATATATAGTATGAAGTGGAGTAAATACCCTGTGTTACCAACAAAATAATAATAATAGCAGCAACAACTGGGGAAAGTATTAGAATTTGTACTTTTACACTCAAATGTCTACATTCCAAGGCCAAGAGTTTCTTTGAAATTGGAATGGATTGATTTGTTTGGTAGATTTTTCATCAGTAGATTTCCCAGTGAGACTGACTGTTTGCTAGGAGTGTGACAGTTTTGAGTGTTGACTAGGGATAGGATGGGGTGGTTTATGGAATTGTATGGATTAGGAAATCTCTATGGTTCCTTTCAACTCTAATATGCTGTGTGTGTATATAATTGACAGTCTTTCCTTTGTGTGCATCATTCATCTGTATATTTTGCCAACTTCTGTGTACTACATATTTATGGATTTCAAAAAATACAGGATGCATTAGACTTAATAATCCCTACAAGATTATATCATGGAGGTACTTAAATGAAATAATCATATTTCATTTGTATATGTTGGTTATTTCTATAACCATTTAGAAACCAACTGAAACGTGTGAAACAGGAATGCTGAAATATTTGTTCCTATTCAGAAAGAAACATCTTGTGATTGTCAAAAATAAAAAAGTGTCTTCTTGACCCTGAGACTTTGGAGAAAAAAACTTCCTGAGAACTCTGTGCAATACACAACATATTGTATAATTACAAAAGAATAAGACTCAAGTCCTTATGTTAATTACTGTCATACCTTGCATGATGGCTCCTTTACCAAACAGAATTGCTTTTGAGGCAACCATTATTTATTAATTAGACAGAATCTTAGGCAAGAGAGCCATATTTACTGTAAGAAAAATTGCTTGTGGGTTGGGGGGGCAGAATCTTCATAAGAGAGGTATAAGAGTGATGTACCTTGAAGGATGGGAGTCATTTGATTCCAGAGTCCCAGAAAGAGTTGAAGGGAAAGGAATTCCTAAAGGAAAACTACTTCTGACTTAAAAGTAGCAAAATGAAAACAGCAATACTAGTTTCCTTCTTCCCACACCCTTCCACCCCCCAGTATGCTTCAAAAGCAATTTAAGGACAGGAAAATATGTCTACAAGTGAAACTGAGCTACTTATATTTGCTTAACTTCCCTTACTACAGAATTTTACTGCTTTTTGTTTTACTGGATTTTTAGTGAGTCGCTGCCTCCTGAAAACTGTTTTACCTCTATAATAAAATTCAACATATAGTACTGTCAGTGAGAGAAGGAAGGTGGGGTCACAGAACTGAAGAGACTGGTTCAAGCAATCAGCATATTAATGGTAGGGTTATTAAGTTTTGCTTTTGGATTGCAAAAGCAATACATACGCATAGATTTTTAAATAAAAAAGTAATTTTTTAAATTAAAAAGTAAAATTTATTTGATTAATTTATTTGATTAATTTGTTTTTAGTTCCCACAGATAACCTGTATTAATTTTTATTGTGTCATTTTGGAAATCTAACCACATGCGAATGCATGTGTGCATATGCATAACAAATACACACCTGTATATACTTTTATATCATTTTTTACATGAATGCAGATAATCCACTGTTTTTTGCCACTGGATTTCTGCTCTTTTTCTCTTTGTTATTGATTTCTAAAAGCTCATGTTACACTAATAAAAAATGCCATTTTTCATGTGTTTCAAATATTTTTCTGTAGTTTAATTTACCAGTCAACTCAGTTTATGATAGTTTTTTTTATTTTCCATACTATAATTTTACATTTTAGTTTAGGCAAATTATCAGTGTTTCTTTTATGGTTTCTGTAGCCTTATGTTCAATATTATAAAATATGTAACACCATTTTTATTCTACCCTTATGGCTTAATTTTTTATGTTTCAAATTTCAAATTATCTAAAATTCTTAGTGTCTCAGCAATGTTTATTGAATGATCTGTCTTCAACTGATTGAAAATGAAGGTTTATCATATTAAAATCCTATGTATATTCAAAGATATTTCAAAATCCTCCCAAGATATATTTTGTTTATCTATGCCTTCCTGGGACTAAACTCTTTAATTTCTGTACCTTTGCAATATTTTTAATATCTGAAAAGATTGATCTGTTCTTTCTTCTTTTTAGTCCTCCTTTAAAAAAAAACATTTTAGATCATGCCATACTTTTTACCAGATTGAATTTAGAATCATCTTTCAAGTTCTCAAAAAAATTCTATTGTCATTATGATTGGAATTTTATTAAAATAATAGATTAATTTTGGCAGAACCAACAATCGTAGAATACTGCTTTTATCTATCTTAAAACATTGTATATTTCCTATATATACATATATATGTTTTGCTAACTTAGAATTACATTATCTTTATATTTTTTATTATAGTTTTTATTTTCTAACTCATTAATTGATATAAATCGCTTATATCAATTTCCATATACCAATTTTATAGTTTGTCACCTTTCTAAATTCTTTTTTCCTTAATTTCATTATAGATTTTCTTAGCTTTCTCAGATATACATTGATGTCATCATAGAAGAATAAAATTGCCTCTTTCTTGCTAATATCTGTATCTTCAACTTTCTCTTACCTAAAGAGCTAGTATATGTAGAATAATATTACATGTAATCATGTTTACTTTTTTACAGAAATATATTTCCCACCGCATCTAGAATATATCACATTACAGCTCTCATAGCTCCAAATGAGGGATACGTGGGTATTTATAAATGATAAAATTCTAAAAAAGTGGAATAAGGCTTTAAGGGTAATATGAATTATAGAACCAATTGCATGATAACTGAATTAAACTGATGAGTAATTATACTGTCTTTTTTCAGATTACTTTTTATCCTTGGTTTTCAGCAATTTGACATTATGTGCCTAGATAAAGCTTTCTTTGTATATTTCCTGCATGAGGTCTACTGAGCTTTTGGATCTGCAAATTCAATTTTTTTTTAACCCAAATGTGAGGAAATTTGCTAAAATTCCTGCAAATGTTTCTCTTTCCCTATTCTCTCTCTCTTCTAAGACTTCAAATACATATATGATTGACTACCCTATATTATCCAATGGTTGTATGGGTCACTAAAACCCTTTTATTTTTTTAAATATTTTTCTAAATGTTCTTGAAAATTTTTATTAAACTGAAGTTCACTAGATGGTTTGTCTGCTATCTTCAATTTGCTGCTACAACCATTCAATTAATTTTCATTTTGATATTATACCTTTCTAACTCTTTGGTTTTCACTTTGGAACAAAGATCATAATATATACATAAAATAAAATTTGCCATACTAATCACTTTAAAGTACACTTGATTTTTTTTGGTTGTTGTTTCTGTTTCTCTACTGAAATTCCCTATGTATTCATTATGATGATCTTTGCCTTTATAGTATTTATACTAACTCTTTAAAGTACTTGAATTGAGTTATCTTAGTGTCTTCTGTAAGCTGCTTTTTCTATAGATTTTTGAGTCACATTTTACTATTTCTTCATATCTCTAAAAAATTTTTTCTCATACACTGGACATAGATGAAATACTATGAGATTCAAGATTTTTGTTATGTTGTGCTGAAGAATATTGTCTTTTCCCTAACAATTAAGTCACATTTCCCTTTCTCTAGTGAAGTTTTATCTTGGTGAAACAGTTATGTTTTGGTTTCATCCTTAATCCTAGAGTGTCTCCCCTGGTACAGAAGTATTATCTTTACTCTTAAAATGTAGCCCTCCAGGTATTTCCATGGAAAGCCTGAGGTTTTACTAAGCTAGTTTAATTTGGTGGGATTCAAACTCCTAACTGTCTCATGAAATGGGCTGCAGAAAAAATCCCTATTTCAGCCTTTCAGAAATTATTACTTTGTGCAAGGTTCCTTCCCTGTGAACTTACAGTTCAGGATTCAGCCTCCTTGGAAGTTTATATGAAAATTTGGGGACTCTTCCTGTATTATTCCGCTTTCCGAGATCCCTTTCTCCACCCTTAATTTTCCACTTTCTTTCACTCCTGACTTCTGGTTTCTATCCAGTACCCAAAACCTGAAAACTGTGGCATTCTGCTTCAGTTATACCTGCTCTTTTTTTACCACAGGGTAAAACCATGTAAATGTAGATTTTTGGCTAGTGATGTTCCTTTCTTTCAATAGTCAGATCCTCTTCTGTTTCTGCTTATTTGGGGTTACTCTCTAATTTGTCTTCAAATAGTTCTTTTTTGCTTGTTCATTTGAGTAGTTTCCACAGTTTCCATTGTTAGCAATGGGAAGGTTAGTGTGGTTCAAATTATTCCCCCATTACCAGAATCAGAATTCCTAGGTTTTCTACTTTCATATTTACTTGTTTACTTCATTATTTTACATTCATGTATATCATTTCACTTCTTTTCATCAAAGCCACTTAAACCTAGGTTTGATTCCTGACTCTGCTGTTTATTACTGTATTGCTTCAAATTTCTGATCATTAATGTCAGCATATATAAAGTAAAAATGAAGGAATTGGTTTTATGTGTTAAATATGAAAATATATGTAAAACATGGACATAGGGTCTGGAACATAGTTGATACACATTAATGTTACTTCCTTTTATTGCCATGATTATTTTATAAGGTCGGAAGGTTATATATTACTATATGAGACAACTTACCCAAAATCTTACTCCTAGGTGCCAGTAGGACAGACTAATTAAATTAATTCTGTGAAATAAGTTTATGTCTCCCAGGAGTTGGAGTTTCAATATTATCCTATGTAAATACAGAGAAACTGCTTGATTGTAATTCAAAGAAGAAACAGCAAAACAAAGATTAACCATAGTCAGACTGCATGTGTTCTGAGCAATGTCCTTTCCTCTTTTGGTGTGCTTAAAATCCAGCCAGAACAAACTGCTGTAGCCTTCCCCTATCCCACGTTCCCCACCAAAGAACAATGAATCTAAGGAAGTTTCTGATTTTAAACCCAGATGAGAATATTTAGTGAGAATACTCAGGCTCAGTAAAATAAATAGCATTAGTGTATATGGTTAGTAAAATGTTATTTAAAAAATACCACTATATAATGACCTATTTTAGTCTCAGAGTTTCCTCATGCCTCAAAAATGAATGATTTGTAGACTGGGCAAACATGTAATTTCAAAAATTGGTTATTGAATGGGATTTTCTATGAATAGTTAACATCAATGTCTGACCTATCTGCTAAAATGATGTTATGGATCTGTGTGTCTATGTTATTTTGTTTTATATTTAAGTAATATGTAGGATTTTGTGTGTGATTTCAAACATGTTATGCTTTAGTGAAAGCAATTTAATGCTGAAGATAAAGGGTAAACTGACTGATGTTGCATTAACTCTCTGTAAGCACTATTACAATTGATATTCACATTTATGGCTGTTTAAATAGAAACCCATTAATCATGTAAACTTAGGTCTAGATTCTGATTTCTAATGCATAGCATGAATTGCCACATATCCTTTTCCACCAAAAAGAAAAAAGAAACAAAAATGCTCTGTAGCATCTGAGATTAAAATCTGTCCTTTCAGATCAATTTTATTTTTATGTAAGAAAACTGCAGTGTCAGATGAGGAAATAAAATAATTTTTATCAGGATGTGGTTTCTTTTTTATATATAATTTTGACAGAAACAAGTGTTCATATATTTCTGTAATATAATAGCAATTCTAGAATTATTATTTCACTTTTTGAAATGAAATATTTTTATCTTTGTGCAATCACATACACTAACATAAATCTTTGGAGAAGGCGCCATTGTAAAAAGAACATTTCCTAAGTTATGATATATGAAAAGCAAACAAAGCATATTTACAAGAAACATGAAACTGATCAGAATAGATTTCATATTTGTTTCCACAAAAATTTAAAAATTTTATTAAAATTTACCAATAAAATAAAATATTTAAAATAATAAACCTATATCCTGCTTTTGGCATTTATGCAAGTCTTTTTCTTCATTATAATCAACAGTACTTGAGATAAAAAATTTTGTTTAAATTTTTTTCCAACTAAGGAAAATGGGTTCAATTTATGCATACTGTTAATTTTTACAGCAATGTTTATTAACCTGTTATGTCCTATATATGGGATGATGGAACATCATGGATTAAGAATTTGTTATGAGCAAAGAACCAGTCTAGGCATTTTTAGGGATACAAAAAGATGTATCTTGTACCACCCTGCCTTAAAGATAGTTTAGTAGTTTAGATAAACAAAAGGCCATATACAGCCATGTACTGGGTAGAGAGAAACTTTTCAGAGTAGTTCTCAACACTAAGATTACAGAGAAGAACATTTCTATGTGCCACTTTTAAATTTTATGTCAGAATTCTAGGTAACCTTTAAGAGAGCCTACCTTAGTGCCTGGAGCCTAATAGGTGCCCAATAAATGCAATAAATGTTGAAATAATGGATATTCTCTCATGCCTGGCTTTGGAGGGAAGGTAAACGTACTGAGTCCATGTATATGTATTAACTCTCTGGGTAAACTTATTATTTCAGAATTACACTGATTTTATCTGGGTTCTACCATTTTTGTGACCGTAGGCTAATTTTCTTTAAACTCTGATTTCTTCATCTGTTAAATGTGGTGATATTGCATATCTCATTAGTTTCATGTGAAGAGTGAATGAGATAATGTATGTAAAATCTTACAATGTAGTGTCTATAATAATTTAGGTCAGAAAACTTGGTTACAATTACTAATTTCTGTTACTGTTGCTTTTATAAAGAAAGGATGGATGAAATTACTCATTATAAAACATTAGTAATTAAACAATAACATTGACTTTGTATGTATATAAACAGCAGAATTTTTACACCAAATGAATAGCACCTCATTCAATCTGTATTATTTGATTTTTTAAAAATTAAGGAAAAATGGGTCATGAGTTATGAATAAACTTTAATTCATTATTTAACTTTGTTTTTGAGCATTTTGTCTTTGAAAATTGAAAGCTCAAAGTGTTCAAAGTACTTAGGAATTATTATTTACTCTTTCATTCATTATACATTGTACAAATACTTATTGAATATCTGCTATTTGCTAGATATGGTGGTAGGCACTGATGATATAATGGTGAAAACTTTGCCATCGAGAAGTTTACATTTGGTTGGCATTATTTCATTATTAATAGTCCTGGATTTGCAGTTCCAGCCATTTAGAGATAGCTCAGAGGTAGTTGACCAACAGTGACTTAAACACTGTGCTTGAGATTCAGGGAATAGATGTCTTAACAAAAGTTCCTTGGTATGACTCCATGAATCATAACCAGGCCAGACATCAAGCTTAGAAAGCTACATAGCCCACATTCCTGAAAGTTGTAAGCACTCCTTTGTCATCTTCAAGGAAAATAAATGTTAGAACATGGTTTATCAAACTATGAGGGTCTGGGTATATGTGAATAACAAAAGTTAGGTCAGGAAGGTACAAGGTCACAATTGAATCTAACTAACTTTTATTCTATTCTGAGTAATTAAATTTCTCCTTATCTTTTGGGTATTAGAAAACCTTGGGCTTTAGTCTGGCAACTAGGTTCTTTTCAGAACTTCTCTTTTCCCCTGTTAATCACCTAATTTCTAATATTGGGAAAGAACTTTATTGGAGAACATTTCACTAAACCTCAGAAAAGGCCATATAGGTCCTTGTTTTCTCTACTTTTCAAATTATTGTTTGCATGAAAAAGAACAGTTATGTCTTTGTTTTCTTGTAATACTTGTATATAATAATGGAGTACTATGTGATGTTTTAATACATGTATACATAATGTAATAATAAAATTAGGATAATTAAAATGCCTATCACCTCAAACATTTATTTCTTTGTGGTAGGAATATTCAAAATCCTCTCTTCCAACTCTTTAGAAATACACAATACATTATTGTTAACAGTAGTTACCCTTCTGTGTAAGGGAACACCAGAACTTACTCCTCCTATATGACCATAATTTTGTGATTATCTACTAATTTTTCTCCATCCCTCCATGCCCAGACTCTTATAGCGACTGTTCAACTCTATATTTCTATGAATTTGACTTTTCAATGTTCCACCTGGAGAGACGATGCAGTATTTGTCTTTCGTTTCTGATTTTTTTATTTAACATTTCTAATTCTAATTTAACATAATGTCCTCCAGGATCACCCATGCTGTCACAAATGACAGGATTTCATCTTTTTATGACTGACTAGAGTTCCACTGTGTATATATACCACATTTTTATCAGTTAATCAATAATGGACACTTGTCGTTTCCATGCCCTGAATATTGTGACTAGTATTTCAATAAACATGGGAAATACAGATGTCTCTGACATAATGATGCATTTTCTTTAATTTTGCACTTGGTATTAGGGTTGCTGGACCATATGATAGTTTTATTTTTAATGTTTTTGGAGAGATCTACATATTTTTTACTATAATGACTATACTGATTCACATTCCCAACAACAGCATATAGGGGAAGGTTTTCTTTTCTCCACATCCTTGCCAGTGCTTGTTATCTTTTGTCTTTTAGATAGCAGCCATTTTAACTCATGTAAGGTGATATGTCACCATGGTTTGATTATTTTTTGGTTTTTTTTTTTTTTGATGATTAGTGATATTGAGTATTTTTCATATACCTGTTGTGTATTTACAAATTTTCTTTTGAGAATTGTCTTTGCCATTTTAAAATCAGATGACGATGATGATGATGATGATTTTGCTGTTGTCTGAGTTTCTTATATATTCTAGATACTGACCCCATGTCAGATGTATACTTTTCAAACATTTTCTCCCATTCAATAGATTGCCTCTTTATCCTACTGAATGCTTCATTACCTGTGTAAATATCTTTTTAGTTCAGTATAATCCCATTTCTCTATTTTTTGTTTTTGTTGCCTGTGATTTGAGGTCTTATTCAAAACAAGCCTTGCCCATTCCCATGTCATAAAATGTTTTCTTTTAGTAGTTTTATTGTTTTAGACAAATTTTAAAGCCCTTTTGAATTGGTTTTTATATATGTTGAGAGAAAGATATCTAGTTTCATTCTTTTTCATGTGTATGCCCAGTTTTTACAGCATCATTTATGAAGAGGTTATCGTTTCCCTATGTGTATTCTTCATGCCTTTGTCAAAAATCAGTTAGCTGTATATGCTTGGATTTATTTCTGATTTCTCTTCTGTCCTATTGGTCTATTTGTCTGTTATTATGCCAGTATCTTACTGTTTTGATTACTAAGTTTGTGCTATATTTTGATATCAAGTAGTGTTATTACTTCAGCTTTGTTTTTGTGGTTAGAATTGCTTTGTCTGTTCAGTATTTTTTGTAGTTTGTAACAATTTTAGGATTGTCTTTTCTATTTTTGTGAAGACTGTCACCAGTCTTCTGCTGGGGATTGTGTTGAATCTATAGATCACTTTAAGTAGTATGAACATTTTTTAAAATTTTTTCTAATTAGTTATGACAGTTGAATGCATTCTGACACATCATACATAAATGGAGTATACCTTTTCATTCTTCTGGTCATGCATAATGTAAGATTATACCAGATATGTGGTCATATATGTACATAGGGTATTAATGTCCAATTCATTCTAGTATCCTTCCCATCCCCTACGCCCTCCCCTCCCTTCACTCTTCTCTCCTCTCTAATTCAAAGTACCTCTATTCTTCCCTAGCCCCTCCCTTATTATGAATTAGCATCTGCATATCAAAGAAAACATTTGGTTTTTGATTCTTTAGGATTGGTTTATTTATCTTAGCATTGATATTCTCTAGCTCTATCCAATTAATGGCAAATGCCATTATTTCATTGTCTTTAAGGCTGAGAAATATTCCATTGTGTATGTATACAGCATTTTCTGTATCCATTCATCTGTTGAAAGGCACCTCGGTTGGTTCCATAGTTTAGCTATTGTGAATTGAGCTACTTTAAACATTGATGTGTCTGTGTCACTGTAGTATACTGACTTTAAGTCTTTTGGGTATAAACCAAGGAGTGGGATACCTGAAGCAAATGGTGGTTTCACTCCAAGTTTTCTGAGGAATGTCCATCCTGCTTTCCACAGTGGTTGCACCAATTTGCAGTCCCACCAGCAATGTATGAGTGTACCTTTATCCCCACATCCTCACCAACATTTATTGTTGCTTTACTCTTAATAATTGCCATTCTGACTGGAGTTAGATGAAATCTTAGAGTAGTTTTATTTGCATTTCTCTAATTACTAGAGATGTTGAACATTTTTTCATATATTTGTTGATCGATTATATTTCTTCTTGTGCCCAGTGCTGTTCCTTTCCATAACCCATTTATTGATTGGGTTATTTGTGATACAGGAGGTATCACAATACCAGACCTTAAACTGTACTACAAACCTATAGTAACAAAAATGGCATGATATTGGCACCAAAATAGAAATGTAGACCAATGGTACAGAATAGAAAACCAGAGACAAACCCCATGCTAGACAAAGGTGCTAAAGACACACAGTGGTGCCGGGACACACAAATGGTGCTGGGAAAACTGGAAATCCATGTGTAGCAAAATGAAATTAAACCCCTGTCTCTCACCCTCTATGAAGCTCAACTCAAAGTGTATCAAGGACCTAGCCATTAGATCAGAGACCCTATGCCTAATAGAAGAAAAAACAGGCCCAAATCGTCACTATTTAGGCTTAGGAATAAACTTCCTTCACAAGGTTCCTAAAGCTCAAGAAGTAAAATCAAGAGTCAATAAATGGGAAGGATTAAAACTAAAAGCTTCTTCTTAGCAAAAGAAACAATCAATAATGTGAAGAGATAGCCTACAGAATGGAAGAAAATCTTTATCACATGCACCTCAGGTACAGTATTAATCTCCAGAATATAAAGAACTCAAAAAAACTTAACACCAAACACACACACACACACACACACACACACACACACACACACACACACACATAATCCAATTAACAAATGGGCTAAGGAACTGAACAGATACTTCATAGAAGAAGTATGGACATTTTAACAATATTAATTTTTTCAGTCCATAATCATGAATCAAACTTTACATTTATTTTGCCTTCCTCAATTTGTAGTTTTTCAGTGTTGGTTAAATTTATTCCTGTGTGTGTGTGTATACGCATTTTATAAATGGAATTCTTTTCTTGATTTCTTTTTCTGATAACTTATTATTAGCATATAGAAATGCTACTAATTTTTGTATGTTGATTTTTTATTGTGCATTTTTATTGAATTTATTAGTTTTTAAAATTTTTTGCTGGATTCTTTAGGATTTTCTGTATAAAAGTTCATATTGTTTCCAAACAGGGACAGTTTGACTTCCTCCTTTCCAATTTAGATGTCTTCTGTTTCTTCTTTGGTCTCACTGTTCTGATTAGGACTTCAGTACTATCTTGGATAGAAGTCATAAGATGGGTGTGATTCTCTCATTCCTGATCTTAAAGAAACAGATCTCAACTTTCTGCTTTCCATGGGTTTTTCATATATAGGCTTCTATTATATCAGAAAGTTTACCTTCTGTATTCTATACCTAATTTGTTCAGGTTATTTTCATGAAGGATGTTGAATTTTTTCAAATAGTTTTTCTGCATTTATTGAAAACATCTTTTGGATTCTATCTTCCTTTTTTTAATATGATATATAACATTTACTGATTTCTTTTGTTTTGTATTTTTTTGTTTTAATTAGTTACACATGACAGTACAATGACCTTGACATATCATACTATTGATTTCTTATGCTGAATCATCCTTGCATCCCCTAGGTAAATCCCACTTTATCATGATGTGTAATCTTTTTAAAATGCTGTTGAATTTAGATTCCTAGTATTTTGATGAACATTTTTTGCATCTATGTTCATCAGAAGTAATGAGTTGTAGTTTTGGTTGTTTTTTGTTTGGTTTGGGATTTTTTTTGTTTGTTTGATTGATTTTTTTAACCTTTACTTTCTTTTTATGTTGTTGTGTTTTTTTTTGTTTTCCTTTGTTGTTGTGTTTCTCTGCGTTGAATATCAGGATTATTGGTATTAACTGTTTAAATGTTTGGTAGAGGGCTGAGGATATTGCTCAGTAACAGAGTGCTTACCTAGCATGCATAAGACCCTGGGTTCAATCCACAGCACCACATACAAACACATAACTATGTTTTCGAGTGAAGCAATCACTCGCAAACAAAGTCCATTGTTTTTCTTGGAGACTTTTTATTACTGATTCATTTTCTTCATTGTTATTAGTTTGTTCAGACTTTTTTCTTCATGATTTAATCTTCATAGACTATATGGGTCCAGAAATTTATTCGTTTCTTCTATATTGTCCAGTTTTTTTCGATATAATGATTCATATTAGTTTCTTATAGGTTTTCATTTCTGTGATAACACTTATGTCTCCTTTTTTCATCTCTGATTTTATTTCTTTTTCTCTCATTCTTTGTCATCTTTTCAAAAATATAGCTCTTCATTTCATAGATGTTTTATTTTCCTGATCTCCATCATTAATTTCTCCTTACATCTTTATTTGCTTCTTTGTATTAATTTTGAGGTTAATTCTTACTTTTGTAGAGTTCCTGAGGTACAATGTCAGGTTGCTTAACATCGTTTTGATGTAGTATTTATTGCTATGAATTTCCCACTTTATGCTGCTTTTGCCTGTGTTAAATAGGTCTTGTTGTGTTGTGTTTCCATTTTTGTTTGCCTCAAGACATTTTTCATTTCCCTTTTAATTTTGTCGTATATCCATTGTTTATTCAGGAGTGTCTTAATTAATTTCTATGTATTTTTAAAATTCCCGAAGTTCTTTTTTGTTATTGATTTCTAGTTTTATACTCTTGTGGTCACAAAAGATAATTGATATGACTTACATCTTCTTGTTTTGGGGCCTAATCTACAATCTATCCCAGAGAATGAGTTGAGAAGAATATGTGATCTGCATTAGTTGGATGGAATATTCTGAGACAGAACTATTTTTAGAGAAAGAACAAGCAAAATAAAAATGTGAAGTTTTGTTTCAAGTGCAGGTTCTTACCAATAGAGAATTTAGGCAAGTATACTTGACCCTTTTGCACAACTGTAAAATATAGATGATAAAATTCACCTAATTATTAGGTGACTCAGATTTTAAAATAATAACAAAGCCTTAGAAAGTATGAGATTTGCTTTAGGTAGGTGTTGTTTTTATTGGGAAGAAGAGATAATATTTATTCCAACTGCTTTTCCTTTTAAAGTTTTGTTTTTGTTTAGCAACTACTTTTAATTAAGCATTTAAAAGAAAACCTCTTTTAAATGGAGTTGTGGCTCGGTGGTAGAGCACTTGCCTAGCATTTATGAGGCACATACATGGGTTTAATTCTTAGCACCATGTATAAATAAATGAATAAAATAAAGGTCCACCAATATCTAAAAAAAATTTTAAAAATGAAAACTTCTTGGGCTGGGATTGTGGCTCAGCAGTAGAGTGCTTGCCTAGCGGGGCGGGACCCAAGTTAGATCCTCAACACCACATAAAAATAAAAGGCATTGTGTTGTGTCCATCTACACCTAAAAATATAAATAAATATTTTTAAAAAATGAAAACCTCTTAAAAAGTTACTATATCTAATAAGCTAGAATAGAATGGTAAGTTTATTCAATTAAAATACTTCTTCGTTGTGATTCTTGGAGAGTTGTCAGGGATTAATGATTAAGGAATGTTGAGTGTGAAACATACAGGGAGCTCAGGAATGACTCCAAAGCTTTTTGTTTGACTGACTAAATGAGAAGTTGTTAGCTGACAAAAAATACAAGCAGGAGGAAATATTTAGGGGAAACTGATTTGTTTTCTTTCTCTTAATTTTGTATTGAAATACACCCTGAAGGAATCCAAATGAAGATATCTAGAAGGCAGGGAAATTTTTAATTGAGCTCAGAAGAAAGATCTGAACTGGCAAATAGAGAAAAGAACTAAGCAGGGCAACATAGAATTACCAAGCATTTTTAAAGACACAATTAAAATTTTAGATTAAAATATATCATGGCGGCCGGGTACAGTGGCGTACACCTGTAATCCCAGCATCTCCTCAGATTAAGACTGGAGGATCACAAGTTCAAAGCCAGCCTTAGCAAAAGCAAGGTACTAAACAACTCAGTAAGACCCTGTCTCTAAATAAAATAGAAAATAGGGCTAGGTTTGTGGCTGAGTGGTCAAGTGCACCTGAGTTCAAACCCTGGTACCAAAAAATAATAATAATAAAACATGTATATATCATGCACAAATCCATACAATTGTGTGTGCATGGGGAGGGAATAGCAGGGAAGGGAAAGGAAGATAGAAAGGAGAAATCATCTTGGAAGGGCCAGAGGGTAGGGATGAACACTTAAAATAATAAATCTTTCCCCATTGGCCTATTAAGTTTTAGGGTCAAGTTTTGTGCTATTTTATATATTGGGAAAAGGAGAAATTGAAAAAGGCCAAAAAAGGTAGATTGACTCATATCGGGAGGTTATTGGCAAAAAATAATTCGTAAAGATTGGAGAAGGAAATTAATGAATTAGAGAACAAAGTCATATTGGGTGAAATTTTTGAGAGTTTGAGGAAGTTTTGGGTGTGTGAGAAGAGATAGAGGACAGCTGTCCTGCTTTGTGATTTAGGGAGAGGACAAAGGGGATTTTATCTTTTAATATGCATTAGCAATGAAATCCTATATGCTGCTACTATGTGAGAATTCATTGGTAATTTAATGTGATTTTTAACTTTTCAGTTCTTCCTGAATATAGGCTGCTGTTTGTTTTTATCTGAACACAGCATTACAAGTCTGGTCAAGAGGCAGCTTGGCTTTATATGGGTTACTTCTAATCTCTATAGCAGTACTCCAGCAACCTATTTATTTTGTTGAAGAAAGCAAACATGTAGATTTAATCATAGGAATTTGGCAGCCTGATGAGATAAAAAGAGTTGATGGTATTTTCCATTAGTATTCAAGATAACAAAGTTCAAAGTGAAGATGTAAGAGAATCACCAAATTGGGAAATACACATTTAGGAATTTGAGATCAACAGGGAATGTGTGAAAGTTTAACATCATATTGAATGTTTGAAATAATTTACAGATGAAGAAATTAAGGCTAAGAGAGGTTAGGTCTATTGTCTAGAGCCACACAATTAGAAAATATGACAGCTTGTATTCAAACCTGATTAGTCTGGGTTTAAAGGTCAATCTTTTTGGGTTTTTTTGTTTGTTTGTTTTTAATATTTTTTTTAGTTCTAAATGAATCTTTAATTTTATTTATTTATTTATATGCAGTGCTGAGGATCGAACCCAGGGCCTCACACATGCCAGGCAAGTGCTCTACCACTGAGCCACAACTCCAGCCCAAGGTCATTCTTTTTATAGTAAACATTTGAATTACCTAGAAAAAAGGATCTATTTCTGAAATGCAAGAGTGTTGGTGATAATTGGTAGGCATTGTAGCCAGTCAGAATTCTTGATTTTAAACAATAGGAGCCAGTTCTGTCTAAAACGGAAAATGGAAACATCATAGACTCTATAGACAGTATAAGGATGATAAAGAACCAGGCTTAAAAATAGAAACCAAAAAAGGCATAAGGCTTATCATGTCATTGTGTTCTGCTGCCTTGGACCCTTGTAGTAGTTTGATGTCTCAGTTTGATTGCAGCTTTCATGAGTAATCTCTAATAGTGTCTGAATGTCTGCTTCACTATTATGGAAATCACAGTCCTGGGTGGAATACTAGTTTGGATGAACCCATGTCACATGAGTCATTATTAGTATTAAAGAACCAGGAAACAGATTATCCTGGACTATCCCAACTTGTTTGGATATTTCACACAGTAAGAAATATACTTAGATACTGGGCAACATCAATATTTCCCTTATATACAATTTGTACTATGCATACCCAGGAGTACATATTATGTACACACATGTGCGCACACAGAAACATACACACACAAAGGAATCTTTGATGCTTACTTTCCAGTACCAGAGATTTTTCATTAAACTGACAATACCATGGTGTTAGAATTATCTTTTTTTAAATTTGTTTTGCTACAGAAAACAATGTTGATGGTGGAAAGGTCAAAAAGTACAAGTAAAGAAAAAGAAAAAAAAAAAAGACCTTAAAACCCTAATACCTGAATGATAAATAATAGGAACTTTTTGTGGGAACTCTTCTAAGCTCAAAGTGAAATGATACTAAAGAGATATTAAAAAGGTATTTTGACCATCTTTTTAAAATTCACAATCTATCCTAAACATCTTTCTAGAGCAATTTAAAAGTATATACTCTTTGATTGTCTGGATACGTCATAATTTGTATAAAAATCTCAGATGATTGAACACTTAGGTTGTTATAGGTTTTCATTTTTCATCATACATAATGCTTTGTAAAAAAAAATTTTGTCATGCATTTTCATATTATTGCATTACTTCAGAAAAATAAATTGCTAGGAATGTGCTTGCTTCATCAAAAGCTACAACATTTTAAAGGCTTTTTAGTTATTTTTAAATCACTCTTTAGAAAAATTATATTAATATATGTGTGTGTATGTGTGTGTGTGTGTGTGTGTGTGTGTGTGTGTACATTTCTCTTTCAAAATCCTAATATGGACATTTCAAGCTCTTTTGTTGCTAATTTGATAAATGAAAAGTGGGTTTTACTTCTTTCATTTATTCTACAGTTGTTTGAGCCCATTTTATGCTCAACACAATTCTAATTTCTGTGGAGAAGCAAACTCTTGCTTTTGAGGAATTTATGTTCCAGATAAACTGGATAAAGCAAAATGGAAAAAGTGAGAAAAAGAACAGATATCTAAATATATTTCAAAAGAAAGTAAGGATTACGAAGGTTATTCAAATAGTGGCTTAGATTAGGGTGTAGGAGAAGTAAAAACTTTCAACAAAAGAGGGAAGC
Organism: Urocitellus parryii; assembly: GCF_045843805.1. Taxonomy (NCBI): domain Eukaryota; kingdom Metazoa; phylum Chordata; class Mammalia; order Rodentia; family Sciuridae; genus Urocitellus; species Urocitellus parryii. Next base: position 203,629,430 of record NC_135531.1, read on the forward strand.
TTTTGTTTTTCTTGATTTTAGTTTCCAAATTGAGCAAAGATAAAACAAGAAACAGATATTACAGACCAGTCTTACATGACAAGTAATGCTGAAATTCTAATAAAATATTTGTAAACTAAGGTGTGTGTGTGCATGCATATTCACACACTGTCTCCTGACCACATAGGCTTTATTCTAGGAACCAAAAGAGCTGTTTTTGGTTTTGGTTTTGTCTTAATTCAATGTATCCTACACATTGAACCAATTAAAGAAGAAAAAAACATGCTCATCTAATAGTTGCATTAAAATCATTCTATGAAAATCCACAATAATTATGAGAAAAACTCTTAGCAAATTTGGAATGGATTGAAAATCTCTTAATATAAAAAGGTAACTGCAGTTCATCTATTCCTCCTCCTGTGCTCCCTTTCCCTATCCCACTGTGAATCAGCCTCCTTATATCAGAGAAAACATTTGGCATTTGTTTTTTGGGGATTGGCTGACTTCACTTAGCATAACATTCTCCAACTCCATCCATTTACCTGCAAATGCCATGATTTTATTCTCTTTTATTGCTGAGTAATATTCCATTGTGTACATATGTCATATTTTTTAATTTATTCGTCTATTGAAGGGCATCTAGGTTGGTTCCACAGTTTAGCTACACCAATTTGCAATCCCACCAGCAGTGTATGAGTGTACCTTTTTCCCTACATCCTCACCAACACTTATTTTTGTTTGTCTTCATAATAGCTGCTATTCTGACTGGAGTGAGATGAAATCTTAGAGTGGTTTTGATTTGAATTTCTCTAATTGCTAGTGATGATGAACATTTTTTCATGTATTTGTTGATTGATTGTACATCATCTTCTGAGAAATGTCTCTTCAGCTCCTTGGCCCATTTTTTGATTGGGTTATTTATTTTTTTGGTGTTTAGCTTTATGAGTTCTTTATATACCATAGTGGTTAGTGCTCTATCTGTATAAGGAGTAAAGATTTGCTCCCAAGATGTAGGTTCTCTATTCACCTCGAAGATTGTTTCTTTTGCTAAGAAGAAACTTTTTAGTTTGATTCCATCCCATTTATTGATTCTTGGTTTTAATTCTTGTGCTATAGGAGTCTTATTAAGGAAGTTGGGGCCTAATCCCACATGATGGAGATTAGCACCTACTTTTTCTCTGGTTGTATTCCTAAGTCTTTGATCCATTTTGAGTTGAGTTTTGTGTATGGTGAGAGATAGGGGTTTAATTTCATTTTGTTGCATATGGATTTCTAGTTTTTCCCTTCCAAGCCACCTCTTGGAGAATTTCTCATTCAGATATGTATGTATGCACATACCCACACATATATATGTATACATATTTACATACACACACTTACATGAAACATGCATGTTAATAAACTTGTTTTTTTTTTCTTGTAAGTCTTTCTTTGGTTATAGGATTCCCAGCTGAGAATTCAGAACTGTAAAGGAACATTATTTTTATCTCTCTCTCTCTAGTTTCTAGTACCCTACACTAGTTCTTTCTTGAGTGATCAATAGTTTCCATGCCTGGATAAGAATAGAACCATCTGGAGAAACACTCAGACATATCTAAGATAAAATAATTCAGAATTCAAGGCAGAACCAGCAAGCCACCAGAGGCTGGGAGACAAGCCAGGGACAGAATTTTAAAAAAATAAAATAACTGCAATAAATAAAAAAATACATTTTAAAGATGGCAAATATACCATTTTAAAGTCAAAAAAAGAAAAGGCTGCGCTTTCTAACATTATTCTAGAAGTATATGAAATGTCTGACAAGATTCATACTTGTCATTATTTGCAGGTGTTACTATTATTTGTAGAATTAATGGAAGATAAAGCAAGTTTGCTAGATTGAAAATCAACTTGTAAAATCAATAACTCTGCTACCTGCCAATTTTTTCTTTTAATCAATTTTTTTTTAAAAAAAGAAAAGGTATCTCATTACCAGAAATTAAAGTTTCAAGGATAAACATAAAGGGAATTTATGAACAATTTTTCCAACAAAAATCATAAAACTTGGCTGAGTAACATTTAAAAATATACTAGCAAATAGATAAGTCTTGGTAAGACATGCAAAGCCTACAAAAATTTAAATTCTCTTCCACATTAGTCTATAAATATAATGTTATCCTGCTTTTTCAGGGGTATTTTTGTTTTGTTTTGTTTTGTTGATTACTTAAAAATAAACAGATAAACAGATTCTTATTTTATAGCTACTAAATGTCAGACTCTAGAACCTATATGGGTACTACAAAGAATGAATTAAGTTTCTTCAGGAATCATTCAAGTTATTCTAATATTTCTTTTGATTGCATGAAGAAAAATAAACATGCAGGAAGCATCAGGCTAATGCCAATTTGGGATGTGTTGAAGGGTAGGATTTTTCAGGGAGGAAATTACAGGCTCTGATGTCTATCCGTTTAAAAATTTATTATAAACTAAAATACGATGATACAGAAACCAGAATGATAAAAAAAAGAACAGAATAGAAAAACAGAAGCAGACCAAGGTATAGAAAAATTGACAATATATTACAGGTGTCTTTTTAAATTAAATAGATAAAGCATGGATTATTCCCTAGAGTTGTAACTGTTGAAATATAATTGAAATATACTTAGTACTCACAACTTAGTGTCAACCAAAATTAAAAGATCAGATAAATTAAAGATGTTGACCTTTTTGTACTTTTATTTTAAATTATGAAATATTTCAAATATAATGAAAAGTGCAGAACATTAGACTGCTTAGAATTAGTCTTCTGTAATTCTTCTTTCTCATAATTTACCAATCTTTTGCTTCTTTATTCTACTTTTCAAAGATTTCTGCAAATTTTATCTTTCAAATCTTCTGCTGAATTGGGCTATCAGGGGTTGGGGATATAGCTCAGTTGGTAGAGTGCTGTACCAGGGATTGAACTCAGGAGCATTCAACCACTGACCCACATCCCTAGCCAGTTTTTGCATTCTATTCAGAGACAGGGTCTCCCTGAGTTGCTTAGGCTGTTGCTGAAGCTGGCTTTGAACTCATGATCCTCCTGCCTCAGCCTCCTGAGTCTCTTCAGATTACAGGCATGCACCATGGCGCCTGGCAAGTTACTTTTTTTTTTGTTGGACACAATACCTTTATTTTATTTATTTATATTTTTATGTGGTGCTGAGGATGGAACCCAGTGCCTCACATGTGCTAGGTAAACGTGAACACTCTACCACTGAGCAATGACCCCAGCCCCAGCGGCAAGTTACTTTTATATTCTATAAACATTCTCCTTGTTCTCATTGGCTGGCTTTGTTCCTATTTATTCTCTTTCTTTTTCTTTGTATTGTGACAGATGTAATTTAGTAATCTGGGGATTATTGGCTCCTGTGTGCTTTTTAGTAGAATAATAGGAAAGCTCTGGGTTCTGTATAACTGAACAGACTAGTGTACTGGCCAGCCTTCCTTGCATGAAGTCTGTGTGAAGATAGCCATTATGTGTTGGAACCCCTAAATATCAAAATGCTGATGTGCCTCTTCTAGCCATCTTGGTTCCCACCAGAAAAATATATTCAATTTCTTTAGAGAACAAACCTCTGTTTTCCACCTCTTAAAGTACATTGGAGGTTGCTTGTCTGCTCAGCATTCTGCAGTAACAAGTATTTGGGAAATCCACAACTTTTCTTTCTGACTTTCAATTATTACCCACTTTACAGTCCCACATGTCTCTACTGATGTACATAATATTTCGTGTTTCTGATTCCCTGCCTTTCTAGGGTTTTCCAGCATACTGGCCTCCTCTCATCTGCCATCCCTTCCTCTACTACTCAGCTTTATCACTCACTGCTACTTGTAATTTCCTTCTTTCTGAAATCGTTAAACCACCTATTCTGCTGATAAATAATTCCCTCACCTTTTGTCTTATTGTTTGTTTTTCCTTTAAAAAATATTTCTTTATTGCTATTTTAATGAGATCTCAAGAGAAGGAGATAGGAATAAGCTCAACTTATCATCTTATAGTAGAAACCCACCTTAAGAATTTTGACTTCTTTTATTGTTATTGTCTAAATATGGAGTCTATAATTGTTGTTTTGATTTCTCCTTTGGAGAATAATTTTTTTAATCTCTAGGTAGTTTTATTTTTTCTCTTTATCTTTACTGTAGTTTCTATTCTTATTGCCCTGTGATTAGTGACTGGCCTATAATTTTTTTAAAATGTTTAGTTGTAGATGGACACAATACCTTTATTTTATTTATTTATATGGTGCTGAGGACCAAACCTAGTGCCCACTCTTGTGAGGCAAGCACTCTACCACTGAGCCACAACCCCAGTCCTGGCCTATAAATTTTAATTTGAAGAGTTCATTAAACTCCTTATAGTATGGAATATAATCAATTTTGGTCAACATTCCATAGACATTTGAAGAGAATTATGTTCTGTTACATACAAAGTTTTGTACATCTATTATATTGGTAATGTTTACTTCAGAATTCTTAACTTGTAAATGACTATGTGAGAAAAGTTATTTTTCCAAAACAGTTATTTCCATCTTCTCATGCTCTCCTTGAATTTCAAATAGCTTTTGTTTTGTATTTAAGTGCTGTTTAGTTATAGTATAAAAATTCACAAAACATGTATTTTTATTACATATTTATACTTTTTAATCAGCTTAAAGTAATTCACATTGCTTATGGATTTTGCTTTCATTTTCTATAAGTATGCTATTAATGTTGCCACTCTTGCTTTATTTTATTATTATTTTTATTGATGAAGAAAAGTTGTGTATATTTCTGTTGTGCATCATAATGTTTTGGAATGTGTATGCTTTTTGAAATGGCTAAATAAAGTTTATTTACATATGTGTGACCTCACATAATTAACCTTTTGTGTGTGTGTGTGTTAAGAATACTTAAAAGTCTACTTTCCTACCAATTTTCAATCATTTTTTCTTCTTGCTATATTTGCTGAAACCATCAATTTTTTCATCTTTTTTTTCTAGTTCTCATTTGAAAGTTTTACATATTTTTATTCTATGAATGCTAGTTCTTCTTTCAGTGTCATGAATATAACCATGTAATTGCTTCCCATATGTACAGTGATTTTACATCTCCCCATGCCTTTTTTGTTGTTCTTGAAATAATTTTGACTTTTAGCTTTAGATTATATTACCTATTTTTTACACTAGGTAATGTTTGTCAAATAATTATTTTAATATATGTATATTGCCTTAGATACATAATAATTTAGGCAAAACACAAAGATGTACTGTGACTGGCCTATAAATTTTATTGCTGGTGCTTGCTTATAGATATTTTGCTTTTCTTTAATATTTTTAACAAATGATGGTAAAGTTTCTGGGTCCTTATGACTGTGAAATACTTTTCTGTCTTTGAAAATTAATGATAAAGCTATGCTGGATTTAGAATTATTTTTTTAAAAAATTTTTATTTGTTCTTTTTAATTATACATGACAGTAGAATGTATTTTAACATATCATATACATAGATACAACTTCCCATTCTTGTGGTTGTACATGATATGGAGTTACACTGGTTGTGTATTCATATATAAACACAGGAAAGTTATGTTCAATTCAGTCTACTGTCTTTCCCATTCCTCAATCTTTCTCCTCCTTTTCTTCCCCAGCTCTTCCCTATTCAATCCAGTGAACCTCCACTTGTCCAACCCACACCTATTTTGTGTTAGCATCCTCAAATTAGAGAGAACATACAGCCTTTGGGGTTTTTTTGGAATTGGCTTATTTCACTTAGCATGATAGCATGATAGTCTCCAGGTTCTATCCATTTGCTGGCAAATGCCATAATTTCATTCTTATTATGGCTGAATAATATTCCATTGTGTATAGGTTTACAATTCTTGGGTAAAGATATTATATCATTAAAAATTGAGCATGTTCTATATCTTATCTTTATATAGTTGTATAAAACAAGTTTGAAGTCAATTTTTTTGTTTGTTTGTTTACATGATAGTTTTTCTGCAGAGACCCATATTGGATTTTGTTTTTCCTTTATTCTTCAAGTGTCACTAGGCTAGTTTAGAGTTTTGTTTTGTTTTGTTTTGTTTCCTGGCTACATTTAAGTAAGCTCTTTCATCTGAAAATATATTTTTCCTTCATTTCAGGAAAATTCCCAGTATTATTTCTTTGATTATTGCCTTCCTTCCATCTATTATCTTTTCCCTTACTCAAATATTTATTTATTATACCTCCTGGATTTGACTTCAGTATTAAAGGTCCTCTATACCAACAGAAACCATGGGATGTATAAAGAGAGACTTATTTTAAGAATTGTTTCAAATGATAGTGATGTTGAAAGTTCTGATAAGAGTGATGCTGTGTTCTTGCATCTGGAGGCAGTCTTCAGACAGAATTTTTTCTCCACAGGGGATTCAGTTTTTTCTCTATGGTTCTTCAAGTGATTGATTAGATGAAGCCTATACATATTAGGGGAGTAATATGCTTTACTCAAACTCTACTGATTTAAATGTTAATCATCTCTAAAAATTACCTTCACAGCAACATCTAGTCTGGTGTTTGACTAAAGAACTCTGTACCATAACCTAGGTAAACTGTCATCTGAAATTAACCATTACAGACTATAAATAACTTTCTCTTTGCTCTTTTTTAGTTTGAATTCTAGGAGAATTTCTCAAAACAGTCTTTATAAATGACTTATTTATGACCTATAGCATTTGTTCCTATTTTAGATCTAGTAGTTGTGTTTTTCGTTTAAAATTAATATTTTCTGATTTCATGTTTTTTTATATTTTTGAAGTATTTCATACGTTCTTAAAAATACATTTTAGACTGAAATGTTTCTTGAATATTTATAATTTTTTATGAATAGTATAATTGGTATTATTCATCCTTCATCTAGGTTGATCACTTTTTAACATTTGCCACATTTGGTTTATCTCTTGTCCTGTGTGTGTGTGTGTGTGTGTGTGTGTGTCCCTTATCATTACTTGACTACACCACTTGAGAATTAATTGTAGACCTTAAGAACTTTTACTTAGGTACTTAAGCATGTTTCTCCTAAAAACAAAGAAATTGCTCTACATAATTTAAAATAGTTATCAAATTCAGATAATATAACATAATAAGGTCTTCAATATACTGTCTGTATTTAAATATTACCAATTATTTGAATAATGTCTTTTTATAGCAACTTTTTCTCTAGTCTAGATTCCACTCAAGAACTATGCAGTTTATCATGTCATATTTTTTAATGTAGTCTACTTTTCTGTGGTATTAGTGTTTCACAGAGAAGTATTTGATATTTTTCTGCAGAATGGACCTCTTTTTAGACATGATGACTTTTCTTTATTTTCTCGCCTTTAAAGAGTAGTTCTCTGTGTATCCAGTATCTGGATTTAATAATTTTGGGTGAAGATTATATTATTCCTATAATTGAAAAAAATGATACCCAGAAAAGAAAAAAAGAAATTGTCTTTTTCTGTATTTTTAATGTATTCAATTTAGGTACCTTTGGCTCTGTAACTTCAGAAAATAATTGTTTCTTCCTCTCTTCAACATTTTACTTAGAAAGTTTCAGTTGTCATTCACAGTATTTCTAGAGGATTATGTTAAGTACAGTTGAGAATACAAAGTAAGTGTAAGGTCGGGTTCAATGCACGATAATTATATTGGTAAATTAACTAAGGAACAATTATGAGAAATGGTAAGAGCTTATGGAAATATTGGGTCCACAGTGGGAGGGTCTGCAGAGTCTCAGGACAAAGGGAAGGAGAGAACCATAATCCAAGATGCCACACATACTCATATACACAAGTAAATGATTCCTTTCCTCACCTCTAATCTTGTTCCCTCTCCAGAGGGAATCACTGTGAATATTGTTTATAAGGACAAACATAGAAATAAACACTCAGGTTTCATGTGCAAAAATAACATCAAAACAAGCTTATGGACAGCCCAAAGCCCTAAGTCTAAAAAGAAGGATAAGATTTGGTAATGGAAAAAAACATGACTGATGAGAGTTCAAGATTTAAAATTTGGCATTTATATGACACTTTGCTATATTTGTAGAAATTGTTCCTTTTCTTGAATTTTACCAAAGAAAGTCTTAAGCATAAACATAGTTAATACATCCTACATATACTACACCCATTCAGAATATCAGCTGTGTCCGAAAAAAAAGATTTTTATACCCTTTTTATTTGTAATATCTTTTGTTTGTACCTGCTCCATTTCATCAGTCTTGCTAGAGATTGGCGTATAGTATTATCTTTATCATTTTCCTCCATCTTCTTTTTTACATTCTCTCATGTTTTTCTTACTTCTTTGATTAAAACACTATCTGATTGGTTTTTGATCTATTCTCTGATTAATAAATGCATCTGAGGCAATGCATTTATTATTGTTTTAACCAATCAAGCAGAGGTTTTGAAATCAAGTTAATGTATAATTTGCATAAAGCAAAATCTTCTTGTTAGTTTGTAATTCTGAGTTTTGGCATGTATACACATTCATTCATTCACTATCACAGTCAAGAAACAGAACTTCCATCATCCACAAAAATTTTCTCATGCTCCATTCATAGCCTCCCCAGCTCCATACCCTGGCAACCAATGATTTATTTTCCTTCCCTATAGTATTGCCTTTTCCAGAATGTTATATAAGTTTTATATCATATGTGGCCTATTTGTCAGTCTTCTTATGACTGACATAATATATAATGAGATTCATTCATCTCATTATGTGAATCAAAAGATCATTATAATCAGAAGTCTGGTTTATATGATTCTTATTCTTTGGTGCTTATCGGGACATTTGGAGGTTTACAAACGTATATGATCGGTTATCAGGAATGGTCCATGTAGGTGGTGCTTGAAAGGAATTCTCCAGTTTTTTACTATAGAAATCTAAATGTAGCTGATAGAAAATCTTATTGATTTTGTTGTTCAAAACAATTGTTTTTACTAATTTATAACTGTATAATCTCTGGTTTTGATAAGGGTATATACGTGTGTATATTTGTGTAAATGTAAATCTCTTGCTGTATTTATGGATTTTTAAATTTATTTTGGCAATTTATATGTTTTTCAGTATACCAGTATTTTAAAATCTAGATCAACTGTTACTTGTTAATATACTGCTGCCCCCCCCTTAAACTTATTTACCCTAAACTCTGTTGTTCTAATTTATTTTATTTGTTTGAAGCAGGGTTCTCCAGAGACAGAACAGAAAAGATAAATAGATATATGAAAAGAGATTTATTTGGGGAATTGGCTCACTTGATTAAGGTGAATGGAGGCAGATTTATTTTTATGTATCTTTCTCTAGACTTGAAAATGGTGCTTTCACTCTGCAGTATCACATTGATCTTTAGTACTGGACATATCTCAGATGTTATCTGTCCACACTGCTTATCTGCTTTCTCTCTTCTACATTCTACTTCTGAAATTTGTTTTGACATGAGCTGCTGATATTAACAGGGGTATGTCACTCTATCCTCAATTACATTTAATTACTGTTTCAGTTTTCCTTTTTCTTTCTTTCTTTCTTTCTTTTTTTTTTTTTTTTTTTTTTTTTTTTGGTACCAGGAATTGAACCACTGCCCTGTATTATTTTTTAATTTTGAGTGTGTCTTCCTAAGTTGCTTAGAGCCTCCCTAAATTTCTGAGGCTGGCCTTGAACTTGCAATCCTATTGCCTCAGCATCATGAGCTGCTGATATTAACAGGCATATGTCACTACCCTCAGTTCAGTCCTATTTTCTAGTTTACTGTCTTTTCTGCTATATCCCGTTGGTGATTTATACTACTAGAGTTTTCTTTTTTAATTAATATATTTTCATTTTCAAAAATGTGTGGTGTTTTTTTAAGTCTACATATCTTTCCAGTTGTTGTGGTTGTTGACTCTCTTGGTCTTAGTTTTCTTCAAGTGCTCTTGAAATTCATTTATATTTTTTTCCTGAAGGAAAATATTTGTTTCTCTGTCTTTGCTTATCCCAGTCATTGAGTCAGTGGGTAATGCACTGAGACCAGATCAATTGTTTTGCCAGGTAGTTCTTTGTAGTCTGATGGCTAACAGATCCGGAGCCTAGCAAGCTTACAGTGTAGCTTTGCTTACCACTTTGTGCTCTGTTATGTGGTGGTTTCTGTTTTTAGTACAGCTAAATATTTTTCCTTTATTTCTTATTTTATTCTCTAACTTTATAATTCATCTTTTATTTCATCATATTGCTGAGTATTTGTATAAGAAGGGGAAAGAATGTATTTGTATCTATATTGTTGTTTCTGTCTGTCACACATCAGGAAGACTTGAAACAGCAATGACTAGAAAAGGAGGTGGTACTGGCACAGATGGAAAAAAGGTAGAAATAAAACGGTTAGTATATACCACTTAATATTGTTTTTATTTTCGAAGCATATAAGAGGTAAGAAGATACTTAAGAAGGAAAGAGTTAAAAGACCTGAATAGGTGTCTAAATTTATGTGTTAACTCTTTACTTGGCTCAGAGTAGCAGCAATTTTACTTTAAACTTTGTCCTTCTCTAGCAAGTACAAAGTGTGTTCCACTTTGAGAAGTTTCAGCTGTATCTGAGTATGGAGAAGATGGAGAAAAATTATAATGGGGACACACATTTCTAGTGACTTAAAATACAGCCACCAGCGAAAGATAAACAGCTTAGTCCTTAGATTTGTTTAGTCCAGTCCACTAACGGTATGGAATGATTTTATCTGAATGGAAAGAAATGCCTGCTGAGCTTACTTCAGAACTATAATGATGTTTCTTATATTTCTGCTTCAAATTGCTAAAAATTAAATGTTGTATAATGTGGCTCAAAGAACAAAGGATTCTAATACTTTGGCCTCAGTGTTTGAACCAGATACAAATAACAGATAATATATATCTACTTCATTGTCATCCCCTAAGAGTCATTCTCCATAGAACTTTCACTGAGAGTTTCTCTTTACTACAAAAAGTGCAGAATAAGTAGCCCAGTCAATAAATGAGCCAAGGAACTGAACAGACACCTCTCAGAAGATGATATAAGAATCAACCAACAAATATATGAAAAAATGTTCAACATCTCTAACAATTAGAGAAATACAAATCAAAACTACTCTAAGATTTCATCTCACTCCAGTCAGAATGGGAGCTATCAAGAATACAAACAACAATAAGTGTTGGCGAAGATGTGGGGGAAAAGGCACACTCATACACTGCTGATGGGACTGCAAATTGTGCAGCCAATATGGAAAGCAGGTATTTTGTCACAGTGACAGAAAGCTGACTAACAACTGTGTTAGTCAGCTTTCTGTCACTGTGACAAAATACCTCAAAATATCAACTTAAAGGAGGAAGGACTATTTTGGCTCTTGGTTTCAATTCATAGTCACTTTGACTCATTTTTTGTGGTGAGGCATTCTCTCATGGCAGAGAGAATGTGGCAGAGCAGAGCTGCTCTGGTCAAAAAATAGAGAAAGAGCTGCAGCCAGGGACAAAATACACATCCAAAACTATGCCCTCAGTGACCCCACTCTTTCAACTAGGCCCTACCTCTGAAGTTTCCGTCACCTCCCAGTAATGTCAGCAGCTGGAGACCAAGCCTTCAAAACATGAGCCTTTGGGGGAATTCCACATCCAAACTACAACAATAAGAAGTGACACATACTATTTATATAATGCTTTGAATTTTTTTTTTGACTGAACAGTTTGTATTAGAGTTTGGGGTATTTTGTTGTGGTTTTAATTCTTTTTTTCAAGTTTTATTTGCTCTAATTAGTTATACATGAATATAGAAATTCATTTTGACACATCATACATAAACAGAGTATAACTTTTTATTCTTCTGGTTGTACATGTTGTAAAATTACACCAATCTTTTAGTCATATATTCACATAGGGTAATAATGTCGAATTCATTCTACTATCCTTCAGCCATACTGCCTCCCCTCCCTTTACTCCCGTCTGTCTAATCCAAAGTACTGCTATTCTTCCTAAGACCTATCCCTTATTGTGAACTAGCTTCTGCATACCACAGAAAACATTTGGCCTTTGGTTTTTTAGGATGGGCTTATTTCATTTAGCATGATATTCTCAGCTCCATCCATTTACCAGCAAATGCCTTTATTTTATTTTTCATTAGGGCTAAATAATATTCCAATGTATATGTATACTACATTTTCTGTATCTATTCATCTGTTGAAGGACACTGGATTGGTTACAAAGTTTAGCTGTTGTGAATTGAGCTGCTATAAATATTGATGTGAAAATCATAGCATTTGCAGGTAAATGGATGGAATTGGAGAATATAATGCTAAGTGATGTAAGCCAATCCCAAAAAACCAAAGGCCGAATGTTTTCTTCGATATGAAGATACTGACTCATAATGGTGATGGAGGGGGAGCAAGGGAAGAGTGGAGGAACTTTAGATAGGGCAAAGGCCTATCTAGAGAGGAAGGTAGAGGGCAAAGGGGTAGGAATGATGGTGAAATGAGTTAGACATCATTATCCCCTAAGTACATGTATGAAGACACGAATGATGTGAAAATACTTTGTGTACAATCAGTGACTACAAAAATTGTGCTGTATATGTGTAATATGTAATGAGTTGCATTCTGCCATTGTGTATAACAAATTAGACTAAATAAATAATAATAAAAAATATTGAGGTGGCTGTGTCACTGAAGTATGATGACTTTAAGTCCTTTAGGTATAAACTGAGGAGTGGGATAACTGGGTCAAATTGTAGTTCCGTTCCAAGTTTTCTGAGCAATCTTCATACTGCTTTCCAGAGTGGTTGCACCAATTTGCAGTTTCACCAGCAATGTATGAGTGTACCTTTTTCCCCACATGCTCTCTGATGTTTTTATTGTTGCTTGTATTTTTGATAATTGCCATTCTGACTGGAGTGAAATGAAATCTCAGTGTGGTTTTAATTTATGTTTTTCTAATTGCTAGAGGTGTTGAACATTTTTTCATATATTTGTTGATCAATTATATTTCTTCTTCTGCAAAGTGTCTGTTCATTCCCTTAGCCCATTTATTGAGTTATTTGCTTTTTTGGTGTTAAGTTTTTTGAGTGTTTATACATCCTAGAGGTTAATTCTCTATCTGTGGTACATATTATAAAGATTTTCTCCCATTCTGTAGGCTCTCTCTTCATGTTACTGTTTCCTTTGTTTTTAAAAAAAGAGCTTTTTAATTTGATTCCATCCATTTATTGATTATTGATTTTGATTTTATTTCTTGTACACTAGGAGTCTTCTTAAGGAAGTCAGTTCCTAACCCAACACAATGGAGATTTGGGCCTATTTTTTCTTCTATTTGGTGAAGGTCTCTGTTCTAGTATGTAAGTCTTTGATCCACTTTCAGTTGAGTTTTGTGCATGGTGAGAGAGATAGGGGCTTAATTTCATTTGTTACATATGGATTTCCAGTTTTACTGGCACCATTTATTTAAGAGGCTATCTTTTCTTCAATATGTATGTTTATGGAAACTTTATCTAATATGGAATAACTGTATTTATGTGGGATTGTCTCTGGGTCTTCTATTCTATACCATTGTTCTACATGTCTATTTTGGTGACAGTACCATGCCGTTTTTGTTACTACACCTCTATAGTATAGTTTAAGGCCTGGTATTGTAATGCTTCCTGCTTTACTTTTCTTGCTAAGAATTGCTTTGGCTACTCTGGGTCTGTTATTTTTCAAAATGAGTTTCATGATTGCTTTTTCTGTTTCAATGAAGAATGTCATTGGGATTTTTAAAGGAATTGCAATAAATCCATATAACACCTTTAGTAGTATGGCCATTTTGACAATGTTAATTCTGCCTATCCAAGAGCATAGAAGACCTGTCCACCTTCTGAGGTCTTCTTCAATTTCTTTTTTAGTATTTTGTAGTTTTCATTGTATAGCTCTTTCACCTTTTTTGTTAGATTGATTCCCAAGATTGATTTTTTTTTGTTTGTTTTTTGAGACTATTATGAATGGGGTAGGTTTCCTAATTTCTCGTTCAGTGGATTCATCACTGATGTATAGGAACATATATAATTTATGGGTGTTAATTTTATATCCTGCTACTTTGCTGAATTCATTTTTTAGTTCTATTTCTGGTGGAATTTTTTAGATCTTCTAAATATTAAATCATGTTATTGGCAAATAGTGATACCTTGAGTTCTTCTTTTCCTATATGTATTGCTTTAATTTCTTTCTTCTAATTGCTCTGGCTAGAGTTTCAAAGACGATGTTGAATAAAAGTGGTGGAAGAGCCAGGCATGATAGTACATGTCTATAATCGCAGTGGCTGGGGCAGGGGAGGCTGAGGTAAGAGGATCGCAGGTTCAAAGCCAACCTCAGGAGTTTAGAGAGGCCTTAAGTAATTCAGTCAGACCCTGTCTCAAAATACACAAAAAGGCTAGGTTATGACTCAGTGGTTGAGTGCCCAGCACCAAAAAAAAAAAAGAAAGTAGTGGGAACAGGGCATCCTTGTGCTAATTCCAGTTCTTACAAGAAATACTTTCACTTTTTCACCATTTAGAATGATGCTGGCCTTTAGTTTAGCATATATAGCTTTTACAATGTTGAGATATATTGTTGCTATCCCTAGTTTTTCTAATGTTTTGAACATGAAGGGGTGCTGTATTTTGTCATATGGTTTTTCTGCATCTACTGAGATGATTATATGCTTCTTGTCTTTAAGTCTATTGATGTGATGAATTACATTTATTGATTTACATATGTTGAACTAACTTTGAATCCCTGGGATGAACCCCACTTGACCATGGTGCATTATTTTTTTAATATGTTTTTGTATGCGATTTGCCAGAATTTTATTTATTTTTGTGTCTGTGTTCATCAGGGATTAAGTTTTCTTTCCTTGATGTGTCTTTGCCTGGTTTTGGTATCAGGGTGATATTAGCTTCATAAAATGAGATTGGAAGAGTTCCCTCCTTTTCTGTTTCATGGAAAAATTTGAAGAGTACTGATGTTAATTCTTCCTTGAAGTTCTTATAGATCTCAGCTGAGAATCTGTCTGATCCCAGGCTTTTCTTAATTGTTAGGCTTTTGATGGCCTCTTCTATTTCATTTCTTGAAATTGATCTGTTTAAATTGTGTATGTCCTCCTGATTCAGTTTGTCATATGTCTCTAGAAATTTGTTGATGTCTTCAAGATTTTCTATTTTTATTAGAGTATAAATTTTTTATACCTTTATTTTTATTTATTTATTTTTATGTGGTGCTGAGGATCGAACCCAGGGCCTCACACGAGCTAGGCAAGCGTGCTACCACTGAGTCACAACCCCAGCCCCTAGAGTATAAATTTTCAAAGTAGTTTCTGATTATCTTCTGTATTTCAGTAGTGTTCAGCGTAATATTTCCTTTTTCATCATAAATGTTAGTAGTTTCAGTTTTCTCTCTTGTTCTTCTCTTTCACATGGCTAAGGTTTTACCAATTTTATTTTTTCAAAGAACCAACTTTTTGTTTTGTCAATTTCTTGAATTGTTTCTTTTTAAATTTTGTCAATTTTTTTGTTTTGTCAGTTTTTTTTAATTCTTTCAATTTTATTGATTTTAATTATTTCCTGTCTCCTACTTCTTTTGGTGTTGATTTGTTCCTTTCTCAGGCTTTGAGATGTTACATCATTTATTTGTTGATTTTCTATTCCTTTAATGAACAAGTTCAATGTAATGAACTTTCTTCTTAGTACTGCCTTCATAGTATCCCAGAGATTTTGATATGTTGTATTGCTATTCTCATTTACTTCCAAGTATTTTTTTATTTCATCCCTGATTTCTTCTGTTAAACATTCATCGTTCAATAGTGTATTATTTAGTGTCCAGGTGTTAGAGTAGCTTCTGTTTTTTTTATTTTAGCATTGATTTCCACTTTCATTCCATTATGATCTGACAGAATACAGAATAGTATCTTTTATCTTTTTGGTATCTGTTAAGAGTTCCTTTGTGGCATAAGATATGATCTGTTTTATTTTTTAATTGCTTTTATTTTTTAAATACATGACAGTGGAATGCATCACAATTTTTATTACACATATAGAACGCAATTTTTCATATCTCTGTATATAAAGTATGTTCACACTAATTCATGTCTTCATACATGTACTTTGGATAATGATTTCCATCACATTCCACCATCATTGCTAACCCTCTGCCCCCTCCTTTTCCCTCAAACCCCTCTGCCCTATCTAGAGGTTGTTTACTCCTCCAGTGCTCCCTCTCCCTACTCCACTAAGAGTCAGTCACCTTATATCAGAGAAAACATTCAGCATTTGTTTTTTTAGGATTGGCTAACTTCACTTAGCATTATCTTCTCCAAATGCATTTATTTACCTGCAAATGCCATGATTTTATTCTCTTTTATTGCTGAGTAATATTCCATTGTGTATATATGCCACATTTTTTAATCCATTCATCAACTGAAGGGCCTCTAGGTTGGTTCCACAGTTTAGCTATTGTGCTGTGCTGCTACAAACATTTATGTGGTGCTGAGGATCATGTGTCCTTGTAGTATGTGTCCCTCTATGCCTTCCTCTATCTCAGTAACTCTTAAATTTGGTTCTTTTATGCTATCCCATATTTCTTGAATGTTCTGCTCGTGGTTTCTTACCTTTTTCACTGTGTGGTATATATTCTTTACAAGATTATTTATTTTGTCTTCATTGTCTGATGTCCTGTCTTCTGTTAGTGATGCTTTTATTGAGCTTTTAATTTGGTTTATTGTTTCTTCCGTGTCAATGATTTCTGTTTAGTTTTTTGTTGTTGTTGTGTTTTTGTTGTTGTTTTAAGAAACTCTGTCTCCCTGTTGAGGTGATCTTTTGCTTCCCGTATTTGTTTATATAGCTCCTTATCAAAGTTATCTTTCACTACCTGTATTTGCTCTCTTTTATCTTCCTTGAGTTCACAGATCATTTTAACCATGTATATCCTAAACTCTTTCTCTGTCTTTTCTTCTGCTGTGGCTGCTGATGATTCTAATGATGTGGTGTTTTCATTTGTTTGGGGCACTTCCTTTTATTGTAAAGACATGTTGCTCATGTCCAGTACTGTGGGTCTAGATTGTCAATGTTTTTACCCTGTAGGTTTGTAGTATTCTTGTAGGGCTCAAAGACCTCTCCTTTGTGAGAAAGGACAATGTTAACAAATCCCAATATCAACAATATACCATCTATGAACTATTTGTGGTTGTTAAGATGTTTACAGTTTAGTTTCAATGTACAGAAATGTTGGATTCAATTATTATCTAAAATATAATCAATAGTTTTGTAAAAGGTTTACAGTTTCTAACGGTGGACAATAAACTGGGGGTGGGGCTTAGAACCATATGCTGAGAAGGTAGGATGTGAGGATATAGAGTTAATATAGCTTAGGAAGTGTGAAAGAGAAATCTAAAGAAGAGGGTTAGTAGCAAGAGAATAACAGGAAGTAATTTAGGGTGGGCAAGTACATGAGATGACAGTAGAGTACATAGAACAAACACAAATATGTATTTAGAAAAATACAGATGTTAAAACAGTAAAATTTGGAGGGGGAAAGAAAAAGGAAAAGAAAAAAGAAGGGTATATACAATACTTCTATATTATATTATTCAGATTACTCGATCCTCAAAGTCTTATTTCATGCAGAGTTCTTGGTTTCATATATGTTGGGGATGTGAGGGCCAGAGAATGGAGGGATAGAAGAGAAAAAACAAACAAACAAAAAACAAAGAAACCAGGGTGTTAGCTACTTTTAGAGATCCATATCTTCCCTGCTTCTCTTCTCATCCAATAGGTCGGTTGTCTGTTGTAAGCTGGTGTCTCTGCCCTCCAGATGGTGGAAGTAATCAAAGTGGGAAGACTGGTCCTAGAGCAGGGCGCCTGGATTTGGGGATTGGCCTCTGCCTGTCCCTGCAGGGAGACTGCACCTTGCAGGTCTCTTTTTGGGACTGCTCTATGATTTGAGTGCCCGGTACTATCTTCGACTCTTGCCTGGAGATTTCCCAGTTTCTGGTCTCTCTGTTAGGCTCCAAACTTTAGCCTCATCTCCCTCTCCCCTAGCAGTTCCCAACTGAGGAACCTCTCACCCCAGGGCTCCTGGTCGCACTGCACACCTGTGTTGGATTACCATCGCTGGGTGGGGGAGGAGGTTGGAAACCTGGTACCTGGTCACTGGAGATCTGATCTGGGAACTGCCCCCACCTAATATGGCGAGAATGTTGAGCAAGATGGAAGCAGTCTGCTTTCAATGCTGGGGTGTCTGGTGAGGTGGGGGGAGCCTGATGAGGTGGGGAGAGCTGGCAATGGTGTTGTGCTGTAGGTAGGTAGCAGCTGAATGACCTGCTTTGGAGCAGAGCGAAGTCTTGGCAATCTGCAGATGTGTTGATATGTGATACTGCTTGGCACTCACCAAGCCTTGAGTGGGCTAGAACTTCGGGCTTAGGGGTCCTGCTCCAATGCCAGGTATCCTACTCAATGGCTGAGATCTGGAGCATTGCACTGGGTCACAGCACTGGTGATTTCTACGGAGAGCAGCAGTTTAGGGGTTCTCTAACACTCTCAGAGGTGTTGTATTGTGTCTAGGTGAGATCTGGATCACAGAGCAACACAGAATGCTGCCTGCCTCTGGCCTGCCATCTTGAGAAAAGCATGGTCTGTTTTAGAGAAGGATCCATATGCTGCTGAGAAGAAAGTGCATTTGCTCATTTTGGATAAAATATTCTATATATGTCTGTTAAGTCTAAATTATTGATTGTATTATTTAGTTCTATAATTTTTTTGTTTAATTTTTGTTTGAAGGATCTATCCAGTAGAGAGAGAGGCATGTTACTGTCACCCAGTATTATTGTGTTGTGGTCCATTTGATTCTTGAAATTGAGAAGCATTTGTTTGATGTACATAGAGGGTGCATTGTTTAAATATTTACAATTGTTATTTCTTGTTGATGTATAATTCCTTCAAGCACTTTGAAATGTCCTTCTTTGTCCCTTCTGATTAACTTTGGCTTGAAGTCCACTTGATCATATCTGAGGAAAGAAACCATCTGCTTGTTTGCAAGATTCATGTGAATGATGATTTTCCCATCCTTTTACCTTTGGTCTGTGGAAGTCTTGCCTATAAGAGTCTCTTGGAGACAGAATATTATTGGGTCTTATATTTCAATCGACTCTGTCAATCTAAGCCATTAATGTTCAAGGTTAATATTGAGATATGATTTGTATTTCCAGTCATTTGGGTTTATTTCTAGTTTTCAGTTTGAATTAGTTTCTCCTTTGACTGACTATTCTTTTAGTGTAGTTCCTTCCTTTGCTGGTTTTCACTTTTTTATCTATTTTTTTTATCTTCATGGAATGTTTTGTTGAGAATGTTCTGTAGTGCAGGCTCTTCTAACTTGTTTATCATGGAAATTGTTTTATTTAATATTCTTATCTGAAGCTTCTTTTTGCTGGATATAGAATTCTTGGTTGGCATCTATTTTCTTTCAGAGCTTGTGTATATTATTCCAGGATCTCCTAGTCTGGGTTGAGAAATCAGCTGAGATCTAAATTGGTTTTCCCTATACATAATCTGATATTTTTCTCTCACAGCCTATAAAATTCTATCCTTATTCTGTATGTTAGGCATTTTCATAATAATGCGCTTTGCATGGGTCTGTTGTAAGTTTGTACATTTGAGGTTGTGTAAGCCTCTTATATTTGATTTTCCATTTCATTTTTTAGGTTTGAGAAATTTTATGATTTATTTTATTGAAAAGATTGTACTTTCCTTTGGTTTATATACTACTTTCATCTATTCCTATAAATCTTAAATTTATTCTTTTCATGTTATCCCATAATTCTTGGAAGTTCTGTTCATGGTTTCTTAACATTGTCTCTCCATGGTCAACTGTATTTTCAAAATTTTGTATTTTGTCTTCATTGCCTGTGATTCTGTCTTCCAAGTGGTCTAGTCTGTTGGTAATACTTTCCATTAAATTTTTAATTTTGTTTATTCCTTCATTTAAAGGAGTTCAGCTTGATTTCTTTTCAGAATACCTCTTTATTGAATTGATCTTTCACCTCCTGAAATTTGTCTCTGATTTCTTTCTTCACATTGTCCTTACGTCACAGATCTGATTAACTATGTATATTCTAAACTCCTTTTCTGACATTTTCTTCTACTGTGTTTTCGGTGGAATCTATTATTGGAGCATCTTGGTTTGTTTGGGGTACTTTGTTCCCTTGTTTGTTTCATGTTGCTTGTATGTCTCCCCATCTAGCAGTGTTGATCTGAGGCTGTACAGATTCTACCCTGTAGACTTATAGTGTCCTTGAAGATTTTCAGTAGCTCACCTTTAAAGGGGAGACAAATAATAACAATACCCAATGCTAACAATATACAACCTTAAACCAAATAACTCCTATTAAGATGTCTACAGTTTTGTCACAATAAACAGAAATGATATGTTTGTTTATTGTCTACAATATAAACAGTAAGTTTGCAGAAGAGTTTACAATGTCAAATGGTGGACAAAGACAGAACAGAAAGTGATGTATAATGTGATGTTTATGAGAAAGGTAGAAGTCAAGAATTATAAGAAGAATGAAAGAGGAATTAATAGCGATTGGCTGTTAGCAGAAGAAAAGAGAGAAAGAGAATCCAGGGATATAGATATATTAGAGAAATAAGAAAAAAAGTAAAAATAAAAGAATACACAACAAAACTAATATACTATTCAGATATCCCAGTCCTCAATAAACTGATGCATGTAAAATATTTGTTTCAGAAATGGTAGAAATGTGAGTGGGAAAAAAAAGGGAAAAATTGAACAATTGTTTCCATTGCAGATCAGAAGTTTCTTAGGTTCCCTTCTCAGCAGTTAGTTGGGGCTGTCTGGAGTTTGATGCTAGCTCCATCCTCAGGATGGTTGGGGTTGCTAGAATGAAAAGGATAATCCTGGACACAACTTCTGGAGGTGGACTGTAGGCTTAGGTATGCTCCAGTTCTCTTGGTCTGGAGATTGAAGTCAGCACATGGCCAAGGCCCAGCAATTGCCGGTCCACATTGGAAGACTACACCCCGGAATTTCCTTTGGGTTTCACTCGTGTGATATAGGAGCCTGTTCTTAACCCACTACTTTACTTCCACAATTCCTGGTCTCTGATTCAATCTCGAATTCCATCTCTCCTGCCCTGGTTCTTTCGAATTCCTAGTCAGGTGCTTCTCTCCCCACTGATCCTGTAAGTAGCTAGATTGGAGCGGGAGGGGGAAGCCAGGTGGGTTTCCATGACCAGTATTCCCCAGTGTAAACCTCTGTCCATGCTTGATTTTTTCCTGATCACTTAGGACACTCTTGTCACACATCTTAGGTTTGCCCAGCTTATTTTTTGGGACAGACTCAGATCTGCCAGTAATTGACTACCCTAGCTGTTGACCCCTACACCATGGCTGCAAAATTGTTCATTCTGCTGTCCTCTGCACACCACCAAGACAAATGGTGGCTTCCCTGTCTTACATGGATACTGTAAATCACAGTGTTCTTTGAGCAGTGTCTCTCATCTCTAAGCTCTCTGTACCTTAATATGCCTCAGTCCTTCCAAGAATGGGGGTTCCTTAATTCCTTTATGCTTTACTACATTCACATAGGGACTATTCTGGCTTGCGCCTCCAGCTGCTGTCACAGCTATAGGGCTGGGGATCCCCCCTACCTCATTTTATTATACAACATCTCCTGAGTCCCTTTTCTGTTTTGAGTGTCCTGTATTAAATTCCAACAATGTTCCCCCTAATTCTTGATCATTCACCCACAGAGCACCAGGGAAGCAACCCTTCTATTTTGCCATCTTCCTCCTTGCTCTGTTGTTTTAATATCATTAAATAGTATCTTCATTCCTTTTGAGAGCTGAATTTCATTCTATTTGAAGTATATTCCATAATTTATTTAACCAGCTTCTCATGGAGTATTTGAGGTATTTTCAAACTCTTGCTGATATAAATAATGGGATAGCATGTATTCTCGAATATTGTCATTTTTTAAATGTGCTCAATAACTGTAAGATAAATTTTCAATAGTTGATTGCTGAATCAAAAAGTAAACTTTAAAAACTTTATTATTTCAATTATCTCAGAACAACAGAAAATGGGACCTTAGGGATCAAACCAGCAAGAGGTATGCGGTCAGGCCTGGGTTTAATCTGAGCTTTAATACTCTCTGAGCACATGGCTTTAGGCAAGTCATTTCCCCTCTCACAGAGCCTCTGTGTCCTCTGTAAAACATGAGACTAGTTACTATCTTAATTAAGTGATTATAAAATAATGTATGATAATGGATAGAAATTATCTCTACTGCTTGCCTTTAAGGTACTGAGCTTAGTAGCCTAAAAGTGTCCACAACTCTTATGCCTGCATGCTAGACTCATCTTCTCTTTTCTGCCTCTTTTTTTAATCATACAGTAAAATTGGCTTTTTCTTTTAATGCATAATTCTATAAATTTTAATACATGCATAGATTTGTATCACTACCACCATTCTCAGGATATAAAATGGTTAATAAATGCATTTTGAATCTTGATAGGTATTGTCTAGTTAACTCCCCATAAACATTGTACTTGCACACTGCACTGCCCTGAACAAAATATGAGTGACTTTTTCCTCACAGTCTTGGCAAAAGATAAGAGTTGATTATTTGTCTTCTATGTGTTTGTTGTTATGCCATTCCCAGTGCAAAAACATGAGCAGTGGACTAGGGCTACAGCAGCTGTCTGGTCCTTCTTCTCTTGATTAAAGTTGCTTAAGCCTAAAATCTGAAGCTTAAAAAGAAAAATAAATTCTAAACACAGGCTTCCTATTTTAATCACATTTTAAAGAAGCTACTTTCCCCATCTGCTCCTGGAACAAATAAACAGCTTAACTTATAGCACTTTGTCATTCTGAATAACTAAAAGATAACTGAAGGAGAGCAGAAGTAGAGTCGCAATTGCAGTTGTGTACCTTTAAGATGATAACTGTTCTTTATTATGTTCACAAGTTCTTTTTATCATTTTTTTATTATGATGTTAGTAATTTTCAAAAGCAGTATTTTATTTTTTCCATATTTTATTATTTTTTCTATATTATAGTTATACATATGGTGGTTTCATTGTTACATATTTGTATATGCACACAATATAACTATATAATTTGGCCAACATCATTCCCCAGTTAACTGTTCACAGATTCTGGTTTACGTATATCTTTTTCTTTCTGTTCTGCTTATGCCTAATGTTAAAACATTTGGAAATAAAAGCTGATTAAAAAGATCTTACAATTTTGAATTTCCATTTGTAACTTACTAACAGAAAAGATAGTGGTAATGGGATTGATGTGAGAAAATTGGACTCGGGTATTTGAAACATCTTCTGTCTGTACTATAAATGTAAATCATCTACACATAACCAAAACAACAGGCTTACAAACAAGTGTCCTATGGGTCAGATTCAATTAATAGCCTGTTTATCATTGGCCTCACATATACTTCCAAAATTGGGAAGTATTACATTCAAATACAAATACCTGGCTTCTCTTGCATAAGAAGAATTCTGACCATAATTGCTTATATCATCACATCACAACTGTTGATTGAGGCATACACTCTAATTTACTACATTTTTATACCTGACTACCACATTCATTTTTTCTAGTTGTTCTTCAGAATATTATAAAATTTAGTTAAAGTTTTAATAAGTTTTAAGGTCAGCAAATACTTGTTTTTATTACCAGTATTTTCAGCTATACATATTATACTAAGCAATGATATTTAATTTTAAAATTTTACACATATGACCAAAATGTTTATTCTCACAATCATGAAATCTACCATTTGATTTAATGACTAGACTATTTAGCATAAAGCTTTTTTCCTCCTTTTTATGAACATAGGAGAAATGGGGTGAAGGGAATATATGAACCTATATTTTCTCAATGATTCTTCTGCCTGATATATTGATTATTCCATATCTGTGTCATTTGACTTTATAAATATTTAGTCACTAAAAACATTGCAGCAAATATAATTAGAGTTATCATATTTCTTCTATATTTTGATCCCTGAGCTGGTGAGCTAACTTAACATATAACTTCTCATTGATTTTAATCTTCTGGACTTTGTAGGCCCCTATTTACTTAAGTGAGTTTTAATCACTTAGTTGCCTACTCCCTACAGTCTCTGCATTAAAATCTATCATGATATAAACAGAGATTGAAGATGATGGACATTATTTACTTTTTTTAACACTCTAGAACAATGGAATTTATCTGGGTGATAAATTCTTTGCTTATGTGCACATTTAATTAAGATTTACATCTGAATTTTAAAAGAACTCACTGAATCTGGTTGTATTCATTGTTAAGACTCAAAATTTGTTTTATGACATGTCCTTTATCATTACTGTTGCTATGTAAGAATAATTGGCTACCAGGACCAAGAATACACTAAATGAAACAGGAACCAAAGATTTGTGGTATATAGTGAGGGCATGAAAACAAGGAGGGAAGGTTTAGTGAGATTTTATTATGAAAAGTATTGAGCCAATTGCTATATAAATTCAAGTTATAATTTTAACTGAGGGACAAATGAAAATCAAAAAAGAGCAATGACATTTTGATTTTCTCTTTTGTAATTTCTAACAAAGTTCTTGGTAACACAACATGACATCCTGCCCATAATGTTTAACTTTTAGCATGATTTTCAAGAGGTTCTTCATTTTGCAAGAATATTGAAAGTTTTTCAGTTTTCCTAAGGATCTCTCCAATCCTTTGATATTCACAATATTCTACATCATATATCCATTGAATTATAATCCTTGCTGATTTTCTTTATTTCACTTTTTAGCTGGTCTTACTGGCTTTCTGTGTGATTTAAGTAGTGTTCCATTACACTTCCATTAACTCCATGAAATCCTGCATCTTTCCCCATATTGACTTAGGTTAACTTGTATTGTATTATTCAGAGCCATAAATGCATCCAAAAAAAAAAAAGAGAGAGAGAGAGAGAGATACATTTATACCCTTCAGTAATTGGGAAAACAGACCAACCAAATTTGTCATGAAGGGTAAGAACAGGCTCTTTAGTGCTGGGCAGAAAAGCATATATGAGTAGGGTCCAATTTGTGAGTGATCTGTACCTTAGTAGGTATTTTATACTGTGAGAACTTTTGACTGAGTATATTGAGACAATGAGACTCTCTGTCTTGTCTTTATAGTGTTCTGAGTATGAGAACTGTGACTTTCTGGGTGATAAATTCTGAAGATTTTCAAGTTTATTTTAATACTTTCCCCATCTTACATACACTCATCAACTATGACATTTATTTTAAAGTACTATAAAAGTGCATTTGTGTGGGAGAAAGAATGTATATAAACTTGACTCAATTGAAAAAAAGTGAAATGATTTCTCAAAATAACAAGATAGAAATTCATAACATTAACTAAATTGAGCTGCCAGTATTAATAGTGATGTTTATTTAGCATGAATAATATTGTGCTATCCAAGAAAGATATTTTTCTATGCAATAAATATGAAACAAAAAGAATCTAGTACCAGCTGACTCACCATTATGTTATAATAGATGCCATAGGTACAACTATATACCAAGGAAAAGAAAGCCTTGGTGACAGGAGTAGGTGATCCTCTGGTGCAATTAACCACTCAATGCACAGATTAATTTAGTATAACCTATCACACAATAATTTGTTAGAAGTGAGTCTTGAAGTAGAAATGATTAAAAAAAAAAAAGAACAGTAATCTAGCAGTGGGGGATATTGATGGTTTCTAAAGGTCAAATTTTGTAAATACTAATTGAGTAACATAATTTTTAAAAGACTAATGTTATGCAAATACTTTTTGTAGGCTTCCTATGTGTTTTTTAGTTCTGAAATTAAAAAGTAACTCTCATCTTAATCTACAGTGATAGTGGGCGTGTGCTCCAGCACGTGCGCGTGCGGTCTCTCTCTCTCTCTCTCTCTCTCTCTCTCTCTCTCTCTCTCTCTCTCTCCCTCCCTCCCTCCCTCCCTCCCTCCCTCCCTCCCTCTTCTGGAATATTAATTTTCTGTATTTTTGTCTTTGACAAATAATTTTGTGCTGATCATAAATAACTTCTGCTAGTTTTTGAAGCTGTTTTACTTAAATATCATATTGTTATTGAACTACTTTTATGCTTAAACATATTCAACTAAACTATAAGCTTCTTGATTTCTGATATCCACTACAGTTAATAGTGGATTTAGGAGATGTATCC
This sequence comes from Urocitellus parryii, assembly GCF_045843805.1. Taxonomy (NCBI): domain Eukaryota; kingdom Metazoa; phylum Chordata; class Mammalia; order Rodentia; family Sciuridae; genus Urocitellus; species Urocitellus parryii. The sequence goes on from NC_135531.1 coordinate 203,655,648, forward strand.
AAAATGTGTTTTTTTCTTTGCTTTTCCAGATTAAGAAAAATTAACTTGACTTCTATTTAATGTATAGTACATTTATCTCACAAAACTGTACAAAGCCTTCATAGAAAATGTTAATTATCGCCCCTAATTCTAAATGTATGAGTACTTCTCCCAACATAGGCTAAAAGTAAAATTTCAGGTTCATGTTTTAAAGGTTTTCTAAAACAATAATGCTCCTGAGAATAATATTCTTGAAGGCCTTAATGGACCTTCTTTCATTTTATCAGGACTAAGCCATTTGAATGGCTGTCCATTTTCAGTATAGCAATCCTGACTCCTACCTCACCCATTATTCTTTTTTTCTTTCTTATGAGACCAACCAGAATGGTCCCTCATCCATTTGACCTAATCACTGGTGCTGAGTCCTACCTTGTGTTCTAAGTAGAGCACCCAAGTGAAGCTATATTTCTGTTTGAAATGATCTCTCATATGTTGTTTAATGTCACTGAAGTAGGTGGCTCAAACCCCCGTGGCACAAAACTTCAATTTCTTAAATACAGTTTGCATCAGAGCCCTAATTAAGGCATTGTTGTTCATACTCTGCCCATACTAGTGTAGCTGGATCATGTCTTTTTCAAATATACATAACTACTTTATTCATATGGAATTCATATGTTGCATAATTTACTTTTTTCCCACCTTTTGTAATTTAGACAGTCTTCATCACAATGTATTTTAGAATATTCTTCTCAGCCCGAAACATAACCTGGTCCCATAAGCAATAATGGCTCATTTCCTTGCAAGTTTCATCCTATCTCTTACCTCAGCCTATGCAACTACTGGTATTTATATTTGAAGAGATTTACCAATTCTGGATATTTCTTACAAATGGAATCATACAATTTGTGGTCTTTTGTGACTGGTTTCTTCCACTCAGTATAATATTTTTATTGTTCATACAATATTGTAGCGTTATCAGTATTTTATTCAATTTTGTTGCCCAGTAATATCCTACATGTGTATACCACATTTGATCTACCCATTTATTAACTAATGAACATTTCACTTTCCATATTTTAGCTATAGTGAATAATTATACTATGATTATTTGTGTACAGGTTTTTGTACAAAAATTTTTCATTGTTCTTTGTAACATAACTGGGCATGGAATTACTAAATGTTTTATAAGGTTTGGATCTTAAATGTCCCTCAGAGGCCTGTATGTTAAAATCTTGGTTGCCATCTTGTGGTGGTGTTGGGAGATTGTGGAACTGGAACCTTTAAGAATAGGGCCTAGTGGAGGGAAGTCATTAGAGACATGCCCTTGAAGAGCACATGGGGACCCATTCCTTCCTGTCTCTTTGCTTCCAAGCTGCCATGGGATACACAGACCTCCTACACCACACATGCCTTCCATGATGTATTATGCCACAACAGGCCCAAAGTAAATGGGGCCAAATAATTGTGGACTTAAACCTCTGATACCATGAACCAAAATAAACCTTTTTTCCTTTATGTTGATGATCTCAGGTATTTTGTCACAATGAAAGATAGCTGAGTAGCATACTGAGTCATACAGTGACTCTGTATTTAACACCTGAGCAACTATTACACTATTTCCAAAAAGATTGTCCTGTTTTACAACCCTGTCAGGAGTGTATGAGGGTTTCAGTTTCTCTTTGTCAATATTTGCCATTATCTGTATTAGTGAACTGGTACCAGGTTTCAAGAGTTCTTTATATTCTAAATACAAGCTTATTTCAGGTATATGATTTGCAAATATTTTGTCCTATTCTGTGGAGTGTCTTTTCACTTTCTGTGTGTTTCTTAAAATATAGTTTTTTATTTTGATGATGTAAAATTTATTGATTTTTTTCCCCTTTAAGATTTTCTCATTTCCCATCGTGTGTATTTAGGTCTATTATCTTTTTTGAGTATGTTAAGAGGAACAGGCTCAACTTCTTTTTATAAAAACATGGGTATCCAGTTATCATACCACCGTTTGTTTAAAAGGTTTTTCTTTCTCCACTGAATTTTCTTGGCACCATTGTTGAAAATCAATTGACTATAAATATGAGTGTTTCTTTTCAATTCTTTTGAATTCATCTACATATATATCTCTATGGCCTGTGACTAAGCACCTCTATATCTGTTGAAAAATCATAATTTTTATTGATAAGTTTGAAATAAAGAAATAGGAGTCTTCCAACATTTTTCTTGTTTTTCAACCTTGTTTTGTCTACTTGGTTACTTGGGGTTTTGTTTGTTTGTTTGTTTTTGCTATTTTGAGTCCTTTCAATTTCCATGTGAACTTGAAGATCACTTGCCAATTTCAGCAAAGAAACAGGCCTGGATTTTGACCAAGACTGCATTGAATCTGTAGATCAATTCAGGGAATATTACCATCCTAACAATATTAGGGCTCAGAACCATGATCATGAGATGCCTTTATATTTGCTTAAATCTTTGATCCCTCTTAACATTGTTTTATGGTTGTTAAAGTGTAAGTTTGTACTTCCTTTGTTATATTTATTACTGAATATTTTATTCCAATATGATTTTAAGTGGAATTATTTCTTCATTTCCTTTCAGATGATTCATTGCAAGTTTAAAGAATATAACTTTTTTAAAATTTTATCTTAATCCTGTATCCTATAATCTTGCTGATAGTTTTTTACAAGATTCCATTGGCTTTTCTATGTACAGGATCATATCATATGAATTAGTTTTACCTCTTCCTTCTCAGTATGATTCATAGTCTTAACTATTTCCCTTGCCAGATCCTTCAGTACAGTGGTGAATAGAAGTGGCAGGCAAGACTAGACATCCTTTTTCTTATTCCTGATCTTGAAGGAAAGTACTCATTCATTCACATTTAAATATAATGTGAACTGTAGATTTTTTTTCATAGATAACCCTAATGATTGTGGAAATACCCTTGTATTTCCAGTTTATTGAGTATTTTTTACATGAAGAGGTATGGGACTTTGTCAAATGCTTATTCTGTGCTCCTTTATGTTATTGTCAAATATATTACTATATGTCATATATTATTATATGTCAAACTTTATTTACATTCTTGTTTTGGATATTTCCTTTTTAAGTCAGTTAAGAGAAGAAAGGAGAAGAAATGTTCATACATACTGTCTATTATAATTACCTTTACTGGTGCTTTTTGTATTTAAAACATGGGTATTGTTTAAAGTTAAATTACCAACTGAGGCCCTGAAGAACTTTGTTAGTATTCTTTGTAATGTAGTTGTGTTTTTTCTTATTTGAGAACATACTTATTTCACCTTAATTTTTAAAAGATACCTTTTGCTGGATGTAAGAGTCTAGGTTGACGAGTTTTGAGTGGTTTTTATTTTATTTTTCCTATTTTTCTTTCAGCACTTTGTATTGTATTATCTCACTGCCTTCTGAAGATAAGTCAGTTACTGATCTCATTGGTATTGCTTTGTATGAGACAAATCCTTTTTCTCTTACTACATTTAAGTTTTTTTTCTTAAACATTTTTACCATAATGTGTCTTAAGTAGGATCTCCTTGTGTTTATCTTATTTGGAGTTTGTTGGGTTTCTTAGATATGTTCAATCTATAATTTCCATTATATGTGGAAAGTTTTCAGCTATTATGTCATTGAGTGTCTGTTTCTTTCTCTACTTTCCTTTTGCTACTCTCATTATGCATTTGTTTCTGTTTAGTGATTGTCAACATTTCTCTGAGGTTCTATTCATTCTGTTTTCTGTGTTCTTCCCTCATGTAATCTCTATTCATCTTTCTTCCATTTCACTGATTCTTCTGCCAGCTAAAATCTGTGACTAAGCTCCTCTATATCTGCTGAAACATCATAATTTTTATTTAGCTCTTTAAGCATAGTTTCTTTTAGTTATTTGAATATATTATGCTTAAATGACTTCTTTAAAGTCTTTGTTAAGTCTGACATTTGGGTCCTCTCATAGGCAGTTTCTGTTCACTGCTTTTCCCACCCCCCCCTGTGTATAGGTAATATTTTCTTGTTACTTTGCATGTCTTATAATATTTTGTTCAAAACTGGACTTTGGCGATAGCTACATAATATCTGTTTGCTTCTTTATCTGTTTAGTGACTTGGCTGGATCATTTTAATCAAGCCAGTTTCACCATGTATGTAACACTTTCGGTGTTACTTCTTAGGAGACACACCTTGTCTAAGCATATATTCACCCTGAAATGCCAACTGTTATGACAGTTCTCTTTGACTGTCTTTTTCCCTGTTATGCCTTCTGCCTCTATTAATTGTGTCCATCTGTTAACTTTCACTACTTGCTGGTGGAATGCTCTGTTGTCACAAATTACTTGAACAGTTTGTTCCAATTAAATTCTAATCTCTTTATTAGAGTAATTTTTCAGACCATTCTTTGAAGTTTATTCTGACCTCAAAAAGACTCTTCTTACTTGTCACTTTTCTTGATTCTCTCTAATATTCTCATTTCTTTAGGTATATTTTTCTTTCTTTTTTTTAATAACTAATATCCAGTCATTTTCTGCTGTTCACTGGTGTGGCCTAACACTTGTCTCATTTCTTTTCCCGAAGATACTAGATACTAGCCTCCTCTTACTTACTTACTACCAAACTCTACATTATTTCAAGAGCTCCTTGAGGCGTATGCTTTTTTATACTCTAAATAGTCATTTCTTTTGGGAAGAGCTTTGGAACTTTTTGATCTATGGCCTTGTTCTTCCCCTGGGTAAAATCTCTGAGCCAATTCTCTGAAATTAAGGGCAAGAACAGTTTTCTTAGAGTAACACCCCTGTTTTATGAACAGGGCAATGTGCAGAACAGTAGCCTCTAATCTTCTTGGTTTGCTTCTTCCAGCATAAGAAAAGGATGATGTGGGGCCCAGTGTTTTCAGTTTTCAGTCTACTTACCTGAAGTAGAACTTCTGCTAACCAGGTAGAGCTCAGTGTAAGAAGGCAGTCTGTGACTCTCAGCTATGCTTGCTTAGAATTTGAATTCTGCAGCTTGTAGCTGGGATAATGATGACTGGCCCCTCCCTGAGAGATAAAGCCATTGACTTGGAGCTTGGGAGAGAAGTCCCCTATATTTTTGGCCACACCTACATGGAGTGAAGTCCCTGTTTTACAGAGCTGGTGGGTGAGAGTGAGAGAGGAATGTGTTGTAATTCAAGTGCCACTTACTTTTGTTGTTCTTTCCAAGTGCTAACCAACTATCTTACATAAGTGTTTTTTTATTAGTTGTGTGCAATTAAGATGATTTCCAATAATTTTAAATAATTTTGTTTTCATAATTTTTGCCAGTTGTGGTTATTTTACTGGGAGCTCTTCATTCCTTGTTCATTCCAGAAGGAGGTATGAGCTACCTTTCTGTTCTTCTCAGAAGGATTTTTATTATTACATGATTTATACTTATCAATACATTACTTATAGCTCTAGAAATCACCATCATCATTCCATTAACCACTTTGTATACTACTTATTAATGACTAACAGCATTCTCAACGATTAATAATATATGCATGGTCTTAGAACCAACGTGTATTAAAAGGGATAACCTAACTTAAGTTCACCTGTTTATATACTTGATATTTTATAAGCCATAGCTCATCTTAGTTGTTGTCATGCTACCACCACCAATTCAATATGACATTAAAAGAATGGGGAAAATTTCCCCTTTCTCTGAGAGAAGATGTTTTCTCAGTTAATCCGTACTAAGATGGCATGGCCAGGCCTTTCTTCCTTCTTCCAGAGTCATTTGCTTCCCAGAGCTTTCCTGGCAAAAGGTGATCTTTGCCTTGTCCCCTAATGAACTTCAGTGAAAAATTATGCAGGGCCCTAAGAGTTCTACTGTACTACTGCAACCCTTACTTCTCTCCTCCCAATCTCTGTTAACTACTAATCCTCCATCCTGATTTAACCAAGAAAATGGAGAAACAGACGTTCAGCTCTCTGCTTGATTAAGCCTAATATATTTTATATACAAAATATATTAAAAGTTCTGTTTTATTCCATTTCCTTGGATTATTTTTCTGTTTTGTTTAATAACTAATATCCTGTCATTTTGTTGTTAATCATACTTTACCCACATGCAGGGTATATAAGCTTCCACAGTACATCATTCCCATTTTCAAAAATGTCTGGGAGCCTGTAAAATAAACTTCAAACTCTTCAGGAATTCATTTGTAACCTTTTATATTTGTACAGTTTACTTTCTTGTTTCCTCCACAGTCTTCTCCCTATGCTCCATTTATCCTGGGCCAACAATTTGCTACTTTCTCCAAACATAACATTCATTCCACATATCCATGCTTTTGCTTTCATAGATTTAACCAAGCAATTGACAGAATATCCTAATAATAACATGAGGTGCCAGAGATGCAGTCCACAATACTAAATCAATACCTTTATATTTGAAGATTTTTTAAAAGCTCTTCAATTGCTTCTAAGACTACTTAAGAGCTTTAGCTATGTTGTTTTGTCTTCCTACAGTATCCTCCCTATCACTTGCTTTCACTTTGCCTGACAGAATCTTGCTTAACCATAGCAAATAAAAGAAAAAGAAAAAAAACTAAAATATTATCTTTTCTGAAAAAATTCTCAACTCTGTCTTTATTCGTAATCTGATAAATATTTTTTGTAACTCTTGGCTAATTCGTATCAGAGCCCTCTTTCTGTGTTTAGGGAGTACTCTGCCTTCTGAGTCAGAGAAAATTCCTGGCCTGGAGGCTCAAAATGCCAACTACTGGGCCTCTCTTTACACACTGGGCATGAGCTCACAATCAAGACTTTGCCAATCAAACACACCCACCATGAATACTGAAGCAAAACTAGAGATATGAAAATACAGAGACTGCAGACTCCATTTCTGGAGATAGATAGATTCAATCTCTGTTATGATTATTTCTTTGAAGTTTACATAAAATTGTCCAGCTTTAGCTTACAGGACTTTAGGAAAATGGTAGCTTTAGTTCTCAGTTATGTCAGGTCAGAAGAATGGAAGAAAAATTAGAAATGGTAGTTTGGGGAGTTGTGGCTATATATTGGAAGCAACTAGAATAATTCAAGATTCATTCCAGTTTGCAGATAAATGACAAAAACCTCAGACAATGAACAAGGTAATACTCATACCAACAGGTGCAGTATAGTTTCCCACTGAAACAAAATTTCTTTTGATGGTCACCTCACTTTTGATTCTTGTTTACAAAATAAGTCTGCTTTCATTAGATTGGGCCTGGTTATTTAAAGATGTGTAGGAAAAATAGTAATTGACCACATGGCCATTTTAAAATTTGCTTTGATGGAAATTTTCATAAGGAATCTTATATTAAGCTTTGAAAAGCCTTTTGAGAGTAGGAAACCAACTGTTGGCTTGGCCAAGATTTTGCCACTTGTACCATTAGCCACTTGCCACTTGTGATAATTACAGAATTGAGTGAATTCCCCTAATCTCAAGGTCCTCAAAGTTTTCTAAATTCTCTGGGCTTGCCCAGAAGTGATCATCTATACTCAGTTGTAAGAATAGGAAAGCTGTAAGCCAGGTGTCAGACAGGTATTCCAAGAAAGCTGATAAGCATTGGCTTCACAAAGCCAACCACAGTGCCTTAAATTACTAAATCTGGTTACATCTGATTCTGTGCACATAATTCTCAAATGTGCCATTCAGATTCAAGCCTTTGTAATATAATCAGTGTTTCTACTTCTGTCCTACTATAAGAAGAACAGATTCTTATTGCATTCACGCAACGATGTTCTAAACTCAATAATAGTATACATATATTGGAGGAAAAATTAATTTTGTTTACAAAGTTATAATCTATCAACTTGCTGCAAATTATAGACAATTTAAAGGTAAAAAGAAAAAGGTTTCCTTAAATCTGAAAAACAAAACAAAACAATAAAAAAGCAATATTTCAAATAAAAACTCCATAAAAATCAATTAATTCAGTCACATATACTTAATTCTAGTTCTGTTTGATCTTAGGTTAGCAGTTTGTGGATTAGCTTCTGAAAATCTGATGTGAATTCATTTGTCAAGAAAATTTTAGTATTTCTGTGACATACCAAAAAAGAAGAGAAAACAACCAACAATAACAACTGGTAAGGTATTAACAGATTTTTAGTTTTGAACTTCATACAATTTCTGGAACACTAACCTTAATAATATATGCACATACAAATGTAAAGTTAAATCATATACTTCCTCTGTAATTTAACATAGCAAATAAACCTAATTAGTGTCACATTTCACATTTTACAAGGTAAGAATATTTAAGATTTTATTTTTAGAAGTCTGGCAAAAAAAAAGTTAAAAGTTAAACATTTGATTGAATGGCATCACAATACTTAGTTATTCATTTAATTAAAGACTAGAGTAACAAATTTTTTAAAGACAGATATGGAAGGATACATATATGTGCACACGTACTCAGACACACATTTACTCACACACATACACACACATATATACATAGAGATACACATATATCTAAGAATGAAATTAGTAAAGCAATTTCATTCACAGTGACCACAAAAAAATAAAATACCTAGGAATAAATTTACCAAGGAAGTAAATGAACCCAATAATGAAAATAACAAAATACTGATGAATGAAATTGAAGAGGACACAAATGGACACACACACACACAAAAATGTTCTATGTTCATGGATAGGAAGAAGTAATATTGTTAAAATGCCCATACTACCCCCAAACAATCTACAGATTAAATGCAATTTCTATCAAAATACCAATGACATTCTCCACATAACAGAAAAAAATTTTAAAAGTGTGTGTGGAACTATAGAAGACCCTGATAGCCAAAAGCAATCCTGAACAAAAATAGTGCTGGTGGTATTACAATAGCTGACCTCAAAACTCACTTTGGAGCTGTAGCAACCAAAGCAGAATAATACTGGTATAAAACAGACACATAGACAAATGAGACAGAATAAAGACCCAGATATCAATCTACATATATACATCCAACTGATTTTCAACAAAGACAAAAGAAGTTAACATTGAAGAAAGGAAGTGTCTTTAATAAATGGTGTTAAGTTGTACTGCAAAGGAAACAACTGGGAACATGAAGAAAAAACCTACAGAATAAGAGAAAATCTTTGCTAGCTACTCTTGTGCCAGAGGATTATACCCAGAATACATAAAAAAAAACTTTGCCCCCAAAAATCAAAAAACCCAACTAATAAATGAGCAAATAAATTAAATAGATACTTCTCAAAGGAGGAGAGTAAATGGCCAACAAATACATGAAAAAAATGTGCATCGTCATTAATCATTAGGGAAATGCAGATCAGAACTATGCTGAGATTTCATCTCACACTAGTCAGAATGGCAGTCATCAAGAATAAAAATAATAATAAATGCTGGAAAGGATGTGGAAAAAAAACACTTTACATTGTTAGTGGGATTGTAATTCGTACCACCACGATAGAAGTCAGTATGGAGATCCTCAAAAGACTAGGAATGGAACCATCATATGACTCATTTCTCAGTATTTATCCTGAAGAATTAAAGTCATCATATTACAGTGATACAGGCATGCATATATACGTTTATAGCAGCACAATTCACCTTAGTCAAACTATGGAACTAACCTCAGTATCTGTCAATGTATGAATGGATAAAGAAAATGTGGTATATATAGACAGTAAACTTTTATTCAACCATAAAGAAAAATGAAATTATGTCATTTGCAGGAAAATGGATGGAACTAGAAATCATCATGTTAAGGGAAATAAGTCATGTGTTAAAAGTCATATGTTTCTTCTCATATGTGGAAGCCAAAGGGAAAAGAAATAGAAAAATCAAAGGGAGATTGGTCGAGGAAAGGGATGAATGAGTGGGAGGCTGGTAGGGGAAAGAAGTGCTGAGGAGTGATATTGGACAAATTATATCATATTGTGTATTTTGTGCATGTACAAATATGTGACAACAAATCCCATCAGTATGTACAACTGTAATGCACCAGTTTTAAAAAGGTAGGAAAACAAATAAATAGATAAGTGATGTTAAGAAAACTGGATATTCATATGCAGAAGAAAGAAACTAGAGCCCCATCTTTCACTATATAAAAAAAAAACTCAAAACAGATCAAAACCTTACATGTAAAACCAGAAGTTATGAAAATACCAGAAGAAAAAGGTTAAATGCTTCAAGATATTAAACTAGACAGGGCTTTTTTTTAATATATAAGAATTCAAATGCACAGGCAAAAAAATGACAAAACTTACAAATGGAATTACATCAAACTACACAGCTTCTACATGACAAAAGAAACAACCAACAGAGAAAAGAGACAGCCTATGGGAGAAAAACTTTTAAGCCGTTCATCCGAAAAGGAATTTATATCCAGTACATATTAAAATAGCAAACAAACAAATAATATTATCTTAAAATGAACAAATGACTTGAATAGATATTTCTCAAAAGAAGATATACAAATGGCCAGCATGACAAATTTTTTAGAAAATGTTCAACATAACTAACCATCAGGGAAATCAAAACCAAAAGGAGATATCACCTCACTCCAGTTAGAATGGCCATTGTCAAAAGGACAAAAGATCACAGTGCTGGCAAGGATGCACGGAAAAGGAAACCCTTTTACACACTTTGGTTAAAGAAAAAAAAATTGAAATTGAATCATGTGATCCTGCAATTCCACTACAATGAAATATTACTCAGCCATAAAAACAATGACATTCTGTTATTTGCAGTAACACAGATAGAACTGGAAGCTTAGGTTAAGTGACAAAAGTCAGGCACAGAAAGTAAAATACTTCATATTCTCACTTTTATGTGCAAGCTGAAAAGTTTACTAATTGAAGTAGCAAATAAAATCATGGTTACCAGAACATGGAAAGGCTATAAATGGAGGGGAAGATGAAAAGAGCATAGTTAGTGGGTACAGGGGTGCATTCAAGTAGGAGGGAAAACTTTTTATATTCGGTAGCACAATAAAACTAATGTGGCTGACATTATGGCAATTAATTGAATATTTCAAAATAAATTTTTTAGACTTTCTATTAAATGAATGGATGAATTTATAAAGAAACCTGAGACATTTTTTAAAGAGATAGAGAGGAGAGAGAGAGGGAGAGAGAAAGAATTTTTTAATATTTATTTTTCAGTTTTCGGTAGACACAACATCTTTATTTTATGTGGTGCAGAGGACCGAACCCAGCGCCCTGCGCATGCCAGTCGAGCATATTACCGCTTGAGCCACATCCCCAGCCCAAGACCTTTTAAGTTGTGTGTGTGTGTGTGTGTGCGTGCACATGCATATGATGCTGTAGATCAAACTCAGGGCCTTAAGCATGTTAGAAAGCACTCTACCAGTGAGCTACACCCACAGCAACTTACATCTTTCCATTTTGAAAAGGCTTCAGTTTTTTAAATATAGATGATCTCCCACTTTTGTAGTTGTGTGAAAGCATACTCAAATGATGATTCTGTTTTTCACTTTGGGAATATATTCAGTAGATTACATGAGATATTTAGCAATTTATTGTAAAAAAGGATTTGGTAGTTGATTTGCACAACTGTAGGCTAATTAAGTGTTCTAAACACATGTAAGGTAGGCTAAACTATAACATTTAGTAGGTTAGCTATATTAAATGCATTTTAACTTGATATTTTCAACTTACAATGGGTTTATCTTAACATAACCCCATACACTTCATAAGTTGAAGTATATCTGTAATCAAAAACATGATAAAGCCAAAAAAGCTTTTCCTTTTAATACAGAGTAAACCATTCTAGGGTTTCTATCCATACATTATCGAGCCCTTTATAATAAATGAATTCGCAAAGTGGCAGGATATAAAATCAACACGCATAAATCAAACGCATTCCTGTATATCAGCGACAAAAACCTCTGAAATGGAAATGAGGACAACCACTCCATTCACAATATCCTCAAAAAAAATAATAAAATACTTGGGAATCAACCTAACAAAAGAGGTGAAATACTTACACAATGAAAACTACAGAAACCTAAAGAGAGAAATTGAAGATCTTAGAAGATGGAAAAATATACCCTGCTCATGGATAGGCAGAACTAACATCATCAAAATGGCAATATTACCAAAAGTTCTCTATAGGTTTAATGCAATGCCAATCAAAGTCCCAACGGCATTTCTTGTAGAAATAGAGAAAGCAATCATGAAATTCATATGGAAAAATAAAAGACCCAGAATAGCAAAAACAATGCTAAGCAGGAAGTGTGAATCAGGTGGTATAGCGATACCAGACTTCAAACTATACTACAGAGCAATAGTAACAAAAACAACATGGTACTGGTACCAAAAGAGGCAGGTGGACCAATGGTACAGAATAGAGGACACAGAAACCAACCCACAAAACTACAACTTTCTTATATTTGATAAAGGGGCTAAACGCATGCAATGGAGGAAGGATAGCATCTTCAACAAATGGTGCTGGGAAAACTGGAAATCCATATGCAACAAAATGAAACTGAATCCCTTTCTCTCGCCGTACACAAAAGTTAACTCAAAATGGATCAAGGAGCTTGATATCAAATCAGAGACACGGCATCTGATAGAAGAAAAAGTTGGCTACGACCTACATACGTGGGGTCGGACTCCAATTCCTCAATAGGACACCCATAGCACGAGAGTTAATATCTAGAATCGACAAATGGGACTTACTCAAACTAAAAAGTTTTTTCTCAGCAAAAGAAACAATGAGAGGTAATTAGGGAGCCTACATCCTGGGAACAAATCTTTACTCCTCACACTTCAGATAGAGCCCTAATATCCAGAGTATACAAAGAACTCAAAAAATTAGACAATAAGATAACAAATAACCCAATCAACAAATGGGCCAAGGACCTGAACAGACACTTCTCAGAGGAGGACATACAATCAATCAATAAGTACATGAAAAAATGCTCACCATCGCTAGCAGTCAGAGAAATGCAAATCAAAACCACCCTAAGATACCATCTCACTCCAGTAAGATTGGCAGCCATTAGGAAGTCAAACAACAACAAGTGCTGGCGAGGATGTGGGGAAAAGGGTACTCTTGTACATTGTTGGTGGGACTGCAAATTGGTGCAGCCAATTTGGAAAGCAGTATGGAGATTTCTTGGAAAGCTGGGAATGGAACCACCATTTGACCCAGCTATTCCCCTTCTGGGTCTATTCCCTAAAGACCTAAAAAGAGCATGCTACCGGGACACTGCTACATTGATGTTCATAGCAGCACAATTCACAATAGCAAGACTGTGGAAGCAACCTAGATGCCCTTCAATAGACGAATGGATAAAAAAATATGACATTTATACACTATGGAGTATTACTCTGCATTAAAAAATGACAAAATCGTAGAATTTGGAGGGAAATGGATGGCATTAGAGCAGATTATACTAAGTGAAGCTAGCCAATCTCTAAAAAACAAATGCCAAATGTCTTCTTTGATATAAGGAGAGTAACTAAGAACAGAATAGGGAAGAAGAGCATGAGAAGAAGACTAACATTAAACAGGGATGAGAGGTGGGAGGGAAAGGGAGAGAGAGGGAAATTGCATGGAAATGGAAGGAGACCCTCAGGCTTATACAAAATTTCATACAAGAGGAAGTGAGGGGAAAGGGAAAAATAATACCAGGGGGAGAAATGAATTACAGTAGAGGGGGTAGAGAGAGAAAAGGGGAGGGGAGGGGGGATAGTAGAGGATAGGAAAGGCAACAGAATACAACAGACATGAGTATGGCAATATGTAAATCAATGGAAGTGTAACTGATGTGATTCTGCAATCTGTATACGGGGTAAAAATGGGAGTTCATAACCCACTTGAATCAAAGTGTGAAATATGATATATCAAGAACTATGTAATGTTTTGAACAACCAACAATAAAAAAAGAAAAAAAATTATAAATACATCCATCCAATTTAATTTCTTGAGTATACCTAAAATTTATTTTCTATAAACTTTTTGCAACAGTTTTACACCCATTTGAATTTTGGCCCTATTGTTTTCTTTCTCATTCTGGAATAACCAGACATTTTACTTTCACACAAAATCACTCCTTTTTTCCCCCTTACCAAAAAGACATTCTCTGTATCATTAAACTCTTCCTCATTAAAAACACATATTACTTTCCTTGAATACTTTGAATATAAATTACTGATTGCTTTTTATTATTTTTGTAGTTTTTAACTACATGTATATATTTGTGATAGTTTTAAACCATCAGTAACTTTTCTTCTTTTTCTTCCCCACATCCCACCCCCTATTCCCTTTCCTTTACTGGTCTCCCTTTGATTTCTATGACATCCCTTTGCCCCCATCTTTCTTTTCCTTTTTCTTCTCTTAATTCCACCAAAAGATTACTAGAGGAAAGACAAAAAATTGGCAAAACAGAGGCTACAAAATCAACATACAAAAATCAATAGCCTTCCTCTATACCAACAACAAATCTGCTGAGAAAGAAATCACCACAACAATGCCATTCCCAATAGCCAAAAAAAATAAAAAACCCTAGGAGTACAATAAATTTAAGGAAGAAGGTAAAAGACTTCTATAATGAAAACTATAAAACATTGAAGAAAGAAAATGAAGAAGATTATAGAAAATGGAGAGACCTCAAATGTTCATGAGTGGATACATTAACATTGTCACAATGGCCATATATAAAATCAATATACAGATTCAGTGCAATCCCCATCAAACTATCAATGACATTCTTCACAGAACTTAAAAAAAAAAAAAAAACCTAAAATCCATTTGGAAAAATAAAAGACCAATGCTGGAGGCAACACAATACCTGCCTTCAAATTATACTATCACAATATAGTAGTAAAAACTTTATGGTACTGACCTAAAAATACTTAGATCAGTGATACAGAACAGAACACACAAAGACAAACCAACATGGATATAGTCGTCTGATCCTTGACAAAGTTGCCAAAAACTCAAAAAAAGACAGCCTTTTTAACAAATGGTGCTGGGAAGACTGATTATCCACATGTAGAAGAATGAAACTAGACCTTTGTCTCTTAGCCTGCACAAAAAAAATTGACTCAAAATGGATCAAAGACCTAAGAATTGGACCAGAAACTGCAACTCCTAGAAGCAAACATAGGGTTAGCAGTACAGCATATAGGCACAGGCAATGGCTTTCACAGTGGGATCCCTAAAGTTCAGGAAATAATGCCAGAAGTTGATAAATGGGATAGCATCAAATTATAAAGCTTCTGCACAGCAAAGGAAACAATTAGGAGTGTGAAGAGAGAACCTACAGAATGGGAGAAAAACTTTTCTAGCTAGTACTCTGACAGGGGATTAATATCCAGAATATATGAAGAACTCAAAAAACTTTATACCAAAAACATCAAATCACCCAATTAATAAATGGGAAAACAAATGAAATAGACACTAATCAAAAGACAAAGTACAAATAGTCAACAAATATATGAAAAAATCTTCATCATCATTAGCCGTTAGGAAAATGCACATCAGAACTACACTAAGATTTCATCTCACACCAGTCAGAATGGCAGTTATCAAGAATAAAAATAAGGGCTTGGGATGTGGCTCAAGTGGTAGCATGCTCGCCTGGCATGGGTGCGGCCCGGGTTCGATCCTCAGCACCACATGCAAACAAAAGATGTTGTGTCCGCCGAAAACTAAAAAAAAATAAATATTAAAATTCTCTTTCTCTCTCTCTTTCTAAAAAAAAAAAAAGAATAAAAATAATAATAAATGCCGGAGAGTTTGTATAGAAAAAGGAACACTTTTATGCTGTTGGTGGGAATGTAAATTAGTACAACCACTATGGAAGTCAGTATGGAGGTTCCTCAAAAGACTAGACAGGGAACAACTATATGAGATAGTTATACCACTCCTCAGTATTTATCCTCAAATTTAAAGTTATCATAATATAGTGGTACATGCATACCCATATTTATAGAAGCTCAGTTTATACCAGTTAACTGTGGAACTAGCCTCAGTGTCCATCAGCAGATGAATGGATAAAGTAACTTTTCTCTTATAGAGAAAATTTGGAAGTAGAAAATTCAATTGTATATTACAATACCAGCATTCTGTAGGAGCAGACTAGCAAATTTTATGAATATACCATCTCACATTTTGTAGAGGCATATGCTTCCTCATAGTACAGTTTTTCAGATGGCAAAAAAACATATTTCTTAACAGAATCAAATATGTTTTGCCTCTCTATGCCATATGAAAACAAGATACCTAAAGTATATAAACTTGAACTTATGTTTAGTTTCTAAAGTTTCAGAAATTATCTTACTTAGAAATTCATATGTAATTCTAAGGTTTCAAGGTTCCAAAACTATTTTCGAAAACTGTTTTAGATAGATTATTATGAAACATGATTATTGTTGAAAAGTTCATTCATAAACTTTTAACAGACTGTCTGTTGAATTCATTTATTTTTAGCAACTGTCTTTGAATTGCTCAGAAAATTTTCATGATACATTAAATAAAGCTAGACGTCATCTTGTTTGTTTGTTTTTTATAAATCAGGCAAGTATCAAACAATCACAGCAGCATACAGCTTTTAAAAAATAAGCAAACAGTATTCCCTTCCTCCCCCTTTTTAAAAAAGTATTGCCATATGCTTGATAAATGTCAAGCAGTTCATTTTTATCATACATTTTATTCTTAGGTTGAATTTATAATTGTGTAAACTTAAACATGTAGTAGAGATAAATGAATGTATTTGACTAATAAATATTGGTAGAATAAAATTATATGTAGATATTATATCTAGTGCTGACAATTCTGAAGTTATACCTGGTTTTTAAAATTAATCCAACAATATTAAATTAATCTTATTTATCAAGAAATAAAAAACCCACATGAATTTGAAGAGCATTTAAATTGGTTTCTATATTTTGGTGAGTTTAAACAATTTATTTATGTAGTGCTTATCTTTATGTGAGTTGATTAAAATAGAACTCTTTTTAGGAATTATATAAATTTGGTAATACCATCTAGAAGTGGAAATACATGCAGCATAGATATACATACATATATAGGCAAATGAAAATAAAAATCTTATGGTTTTCATTTTTAAAGCTCTAACCATGAGACAATAATATAAAATTGTATAATTTATAGAAAACAGCTCTTACCTTCTCTCTGTATTTATCTGAATTGTGTTTCTATCAAAAATGGGCAAGTTGAACTTCTCTACTCAATGAAGGCTAAAGCTTCTTACCAATATTTGTAGAAAAGACTTTAAAACTTTCTTCACCCTGATAGGAAATCTTGTAGAATCTGTGGACTGACTATGTTTTAGAAGGGAAACAGGAGGCATCTAGCCGTTGTTTAAAAGCCTCCAAAGGCCATGTAGCTATTCCTAGCTAGCCTTACTCTTTTTTAGCCTCAGTTGGCAGACACTGAATCCCTTGATCACTACGGATGGAGGTAGGGGCCAAAGTTCAAGTGACTTAGAGAGCTGAGGAGCTAGAATGGGAAGAGAAAGGGATAATGGGTAAACAAAGAGGTGGAACTTAAAGGGATAGTAGCTTGAAAGGGATCCTACAAAAGGAGCTAAAAGGAAGACTGAAAGTGGTAGGAGGGAAGAATGGTCCTAAGCAATGAGAAAGGAGAGGTCTTAGAGAAGCTAGTTTGGATACATCTTAAATTTTCTGAAGAGGTCATAGAGGCTCCATGTTATTGCAAGCAAAATTATGCCAACAAAAAGTAAACAGTTAGCAGAGCAAGGATTTAAGAAAAGAGGTTTCCATAGCCTGAGAATTTACCCTGGGAGCTGGATTAAAAGGTCTCACAAAGGCAGGATGTAGTGGGGCGTGCCTATAATTTCAGCAGCTTGGGAGGCTGAGGCAGGAGGATCGAAAGCTCAAAGCCAGCCTCAGCAATTTATCAAGGCCCTAGGCAATTAGTGAGACTGTCTCAAAATAAAAAGGACTGAGGAAGTGGCTCAGTGGTTAAGCATCCATGAGTTCAATTACTGGTACAGGAAAAAAAAAGAAAAAGTCTTACAAAGGGGCACAGGAGAAAACTTTTTTCTTTTTTTTTTTTTTTTTATTGGTCCAGGCTGTCATGGCATCACAAATATTAAAGAAAAATTATCCATGATATCTTAAAAAATAGTAAGGAAGACTTTCAAGGGGGCATTCATGAAAAGTATAGGTAGCCATTGCTTTACCCCATCTTAAAGATAAGAAAAGAGAAGTGGTTCCAGGTATTACATTTATTTCTTATCTGTGATTTGAAATAGAATCAGGCATCAGTGTTTTTAAGTGATATTTGAGTCTACCCTCTATGGAGTGATGGGTCGAACAAGATATTTTGGAAAATAGAATGTCTCAAGATCTGTGTTATGGAGATGGGAAGAGGTATAGTAGACTGAATTGTTACAACCCTAAGAAGAAATGATCCTTATAATCCGAAGCTAGGAATTTTGGAATAATAAATAAAAATAGCTAACCTTTGTTAACCACTTTCTATGCCTCAGGCATTTTTCTAAACATTGTTCATATGTCATTTAACACTCACAGGGTCCCTGTGAAATGATGATTTTTACAAATACGGAAGCTTAAGCAAAAAAACAAACCAAAAAAAAAAAAAACTTTGTCCAAGAAGTCTGGAACCCATGTTCTTCTTCCTATTTTTGTTTATCATTAATGCTTAAAGTAATGATGCTTAGATACCTTCCAGTTCTGATTGACTTCCATAGCAAATGTTTTGTCTTCTACAATACCTGTTTTCTAAGAACTTACTCTATAAAGTTGTCTATTACAGCAATTCATGCGAATTTATAAATGCCTACTCAATTTCCATCAACATTATGTTTAAACTTACTTTTTATTTTTGTTTTATTGTTAATTCTTTTTAGCCATTTTTGGCATTTATGGAAACCAATATTTTAAAATGGCATGATGACATGGAACCTCAGTGTAATTTTAATTTGCACTTCTCTAATTGCTAGAGATGTTGAACATTTTTTCATATATTTCTTGACCATTCATATTTCTTCTGTGAAATACCTGTTCAGTTTCTTTGCCCATTTGTTGATTGGGTTATTTGTATTTTGGTGTTTAATATTTGGTTTTTTGGTGTTAAGTTTTTTCAGTTCTTTGTATATCCTAAAGATTAATGCTCTATCTGAGGTGCAGGTGGTAAAGATTTTCTCCCATTCTGTAGGATCTCTGTTCATATTCTTAATTGTTTTCTTTGCTATGAGAAGCTTTTTAGTTTGATGCCATCCCATTTATTGATTCTTAATTTTACTTATTGAGCTTTAGGAATCTTGAGGAAGTCTGTTCTGTAGCCGATATGATGGAGAGTTGGGCCTACTTTTTCTGCTAGTAAGCCCAGGGTTTCTGGTCTAATGCTAGGTCTTTGATCCACTTTAAGTTGAGTTTGTGGGTAGGGTGAGATATAGGGGTTTGATTTCAATTTACTACATATGGATTTCCAGTTTTCTCAGCACCATTTGTTGAAGAGGCTGTCCTTTCTACAATGTATGTTTTTGGCACCTTTGTCTAGTATGAGATAATTGTATTTATGTAGGTATGTACTGAGATTCCATCTCACTCCAGTTCAAATGGCAATTATCAAGAATACAAGTAGCAATAAATGTTGGCAAGGATGTGGGTGAAAAGGTACACTCATACATTGCTGAAGAGACTGCAAACTGGAAAGCAGTAAGGAGATTCCTCAGAAAACTTGGAATGGAACCACCATTCAACCCAGCTATCCCAGTCCTCAGTTTATACCCAAAGAACTTAAAATCAGCATACTACAGTGACACAGCCACATCAATGTTTATAGCAGGTCAACTCACAATAGCCATGCTATAGAATCAACCTAGGTGCCCTTCAACAGATGAATAGATAAACAAAGTGTGGTTTATATACATGATGGAATATTACTCAGCTATAAAGAAGAATGAAATAATGGCCTTTGCCAATAAATGGATAGAATTGGATGAGTGAAATAAGCCAGTTTCAAAAAAACCAAAGGTCACATGTTCTCTCTGATATGTGGATGCTGACCCATTACAAGGGAGGGTAGGTTGGGGAAGTATAGAAGTTCATTGGATTAGACAAATGGAAGTGAAGTGGGATGGAAATAGAGAAGACGGTAGAATGAATTGGACACAACTTTTCCTAGGCTCATATAAATACTCGACCAATGTAACTCCACATCATGTTCAACCACAAGAATGGAATCAGAACTGTAAAGGGTTGCACCCCATGTATGTATAATATGTCAAAATATACACTACTGTGATGTATATCTAAAAGCAAAAACAAAACAGTTTCCACCAAAAAAAAAATATTTCTATTTCTTGATTTTAT
This sequence comes from Urocitellus parryii, assembly GCF_045843805.1. Taxonomy (NCBI): domain Eukaryota; kingdom Metazoa; phylum Chordata; class Mammalia; order Rodentia; family Sciuridae; genus Urocitellus; species Urocitellus parryii. The sequence continues at coordinate 203,675,963 of NC_135531.1, forward strand.
TTTTTACAGATACTTTATTAATTTTCTAATATTAAAGCTATAGATTTAGATCTCTTTTTTTTTGATCTTCTAACTCCTCACCACTAATGCAATACCTTCTCAATATATTGTTGATCATTATTTTCTAAACGTATAATAACTATTAATGTAGCATTTACATGGTTTTGGAACTATAAGTCAAGATTTTTTAAATTATAAGGGAGGTTACATACAATATTTGTATGTAATGTTTTGTGAGTTTGCTGTCTGCATGAACATTGGAACATTGGAACCATTCTCCTGAGTACATTGAATGGGACAGTAGTTATATCCTGATTGCAATATTTTAATGTTTAGTTACACACAGTATCATAACTAAACCCATTTCTTGGCAGGTCCATATCATGTATCTAATTTTCTACTTTCTCTAAAATTAATTATTATTTTATTTTTCATTTGCTTGTTTGCCTATGTCCTTCACTATCAACTTGGGATTTCTTTTTGTCCCTGCTTTGATTTGGATCTCCTGTACTTAATATCTTTTTCTTCTTGATTTATTCTCTCATTTTGATGGAGCATTTTCTATAGCTTTGACCTTGCCTGCTGAATATATCTTTATTCTCTACTGACATTTGATTGATGTTATGGCTAAGTATAAAATTCTAGTTTGGAATGAATTTACTTTTAGTATTTTTATGATCTCCTTCCATTGTCTGTTGACTTCCACTGTTGAAAAGCTGAAAGATACTCTAATTTCTGTTTTATGTATTTTTCCTTTCTAAAGCTTTTAGGATTTTCTATTTGTCCTTGAGTTTTGAAATTTTATTAGGATATGCTTTGGTGGATATTTATTTTCATTCATTTGGCTGGGTACTCAAAGAGCCCTTTTTAAAAAGAAACTTGTGTTCTTTAGCTCAGGAAATTTTTCATGAATTATTTCTTTGAATATTATTTTCCTCTTCCTTTTATCTATTCTCTGTTTCTGTTGTTTGGATATTGGTCCTCCTAGTTTAATCTTCTCAGTTTCTTGTCCTTTCCTCCTTATGTTCGATTTCTTAGTCTCTACTTGCTGGGAGATCCAGTCTTTTTTATTTTATTATTATTATTTTTTAACCAATCTTCTTCTGTTACTTGGATGAATAGATACAGTTCTTTTATATCTTTGGAGATAATGTTTTTTAAATTGTATATCCTTCAATAATTCTATTTCTTGTGTGTAGCCTTATTGTTAGAAGTTTTCCTCAGCTGTATAGTGGACATGGCTGTCAGCTTGTATTTAAGATAGTAGGGAAAGGGATGCCTAGATAACACATGATTGGAGTTTAATAACTATGAATTCCCTAAACTGCTGTTTTGTCTAGGAACCAAAATCATTCTATTGAACAACTTTCTTTGCCACCCTCTCCTCAGAGAGAGCATTAATATCCAGAATATATAAGGAACTCAAAAAACTTAACACCAAAAACTCAAATAAAACAACTAATAAATAGGCAAAAGAACTAAACAGACACTTCTCAAAAGAAATACAAATGGCCAAAAAATATATGAAAAAATTTTCAACCTCTCTAGCAATTAGGGAAATGTAAATCAAAACCACATTGAGATTTCATTTCACACCAGTCAGAATGGCAGTTATCAAGAATGCAAATAATGGGCTGGGGATGTGGCTCAAGCGGTAGCGCGCTTGCCTGGCATGCATGCAGCCCGGGTTCGATCCTCAGCACCACATACAAACAAAGATGTTGTGTCCACCAATAACTAAAAAATAAATATTAAAAAAATTCTCTCTATCTCTCTCTCTCTTTAAAAAAAAAGAATGCAAATAATAATAAGTGTTGATGGGAATGTGGAGAAAAGGATACATCCATACATTTTTGGTGGGACTGCAGATAAGTGCAACCACTGTGTAAAACAATCTGGAGATTCCCAGAAATCTGGGAATAGAACCACCATATGATGCAGCTATCCCCCTCTGTGGCATGTATCTAACAGACCTAAAATCAGAGTACTATAAGGATGAAGCCACATCAGTGTTTATAGCTGTACAACTCATAATAGCCAAGCTATGGAACCAATCAAGGTGCCTTTCAACAGATGAATGGATAAAGAAAATGTGGCAAAGACATGCAATGAAGTATTATTCAGCCATAAATAAGAATGAAATTTTGTCATTTTCTGGTAAATGGGTGGAACTGGAAACTATCATTCTAAGTGAAATAAGCCAGACCCAGAAAGTCAAATATCAAATGTTTTCTCTGATATGCAAAAGCTAGTCAAAAATAAAGAAGGGAGGGGGACAAAAGGGGATGTGGTAGGGATTCCATCAAAGTAGAGAAAAGAACAGTGAAGTAGAGGAAGGGGTTGGGGATAGGGGGAGAAACAGGATAAGGAAGATCAGTGGAATGCCTCTGACCTAACTTTCCTATGTACATATATGAATATACCACAGTGAATCTCACCATCATGCATATCCACAAGACACTAATTTAAATATATATATGTACATATATATGCATATATGTATACATTTTTAATGAAACCAATCCAATCATTAGCAACATGTCCCTTAATTTAGAATTTTCTGAATTTTTGTTATTAAATTCAGGTTAAACATTGTTGGCAGGAATACTACATTAATGATACTGTACCTTCTCCAAGTATTATATCAAGGTAAAAAGAAACTCTTAATGCAGTAGAAAAGTAGAATATTATGATTCAATGCAAGGTGTAAGTTGAGTTTTCAACTCTACTTGCTTTAATTTTACACTAATCAGGCATTTTGTATGTGATTTGGTATTAAAGTAGATTTTATCAGTAAGTAGTGGTCCTTTTTAAATTGATTAACTTTTTGTGAATTTTTTTAACAATTCAAAGAGCAGATAAATAAAATCAGGTTTCTGATTTTTGAAGCTAAGAGCCAGGGAATAGTAATGTCTACATTATAGGACTGAGGTCAGGATTACTCAAGATGTTAATAGAAGTAAAATATTACTGACAGTAATATGCTCTGTGAAGGGACTATTAATATTATTAACCCCATCCAGGCATTTATTTAAAACACACACACCATTTAGTATTGTGCCTAGTACTGTAAGTGCTTTATGAATGTTAAGTGTTATAACAATACCAACCCCACCATTTACAGTTAGGAAACTGAGGCCCAGAGAAGATAAGTAATTTTCCCAAAATCATATAGCAAGTAAACGGTAATGTTTCCCACTCTTTAGCTGTGAGACCCCTCTTGGAAGCAGATAGGCAGTACAGATACAATCTGTACTTGAGAATGATTTTCACTCAGCTTCTTCTTCCTACATAGTTGCCTCCTGCATCTCCCCCTGGCCTCCCTTGCCTGGTACTATTTTGCCATACTGTGGTAGGTACTCAACTATGATGACACTATAAGCCATGCAAGTGCATAACTCATTGTGTTTGTTTGCATACATGTATCAGAAAGCTTAAATTAGTGATTGTTCTTACTAGTACTTTATTGCTTTCTCCATCTTAATACATTTTTTTTCTTATTTTCCTTTAAGTTACATTTTAAGGCTTAGAATTAAGTAGATCCAGACTTAAATTTAGTAGGTCAACCATCCTCTCTAAGGTAATGTTCCTGTCTAAAAATGTTGGAATATTATTGGATTGTCTGAGGATTAAGTTAGATCATATTATAGATAATGAAATCCATATAAAATGTTTCATACATATTTTATACTGTATTTAGCTATTATTCCTTTTTGTTGTTGTTGTTGTTGTAATGAAGATTGAACCCAGGAATGCCCTACCAATGAGCTACATCCCCAGCCCTTTTTATTTTTTATTTTGAGACAGGATCTCACAAAGTTGCCAAGGCTGGCCTCAAACTTGTGATCTTTCTGCCTATTTCAGATTACAGGCATACACCACTGCATCAGTTATTATTCTTTCTTTGATATTTTACCCATTTTAACTTTAAATGTTTGGAGCTTTCCTCTCCCCCCCCCCCCCCGTTGGTGGTGGTGATAGTTAGACTGGCAACTAAGCAAACACTTTAAAATGGATTTTATTTGAAAGAGTATCTTTGAAGTTAGGCTGTTTAGGATCAGATTCTAAAGGCTCAATGGCCTCATTTTTAAAAGGGGTGTTAATGGCTACCTGTGTCATGCCTGTTATTACCATCATATCTCTAGTGCCTTACACGGTGCTTAGCATAAAGTAAGCACCTCATAAATATTGTTGACGATAAATTGAATGACAAAGATGTTGGGAGGATTAAAAAAGATACAGAGGATCTACCACACTGGCAGAAAAATAAAAATTATATTACTGTTTTTATCAATGATTTAAAAATTATTAAGTGTGTTTCCCTTATATATATTAATAAACATGAAAATAAAGAGTATAATATTACTCTAGTAGTTAATCATAGTACTCTGAAGGAAAAAGATACTAATATTCTAATTTTCTCTGGTTCTTTGCTACGAACTTAATGATATTTACAAATGAAAAAATTCCAACATATTAGTTTAATGTGTTGTATAAAATATTTTTAAAGTCTTCAAATAAATGTGTGTACCTGTGTTGTTTCTATTACAGAAAGAAGAGGAGGGACTCCTTCACTGAGACTCATAAAGGCATAGAGCCTCTGGAGATCACTGCCTCTATTACACTACTGGATCTCATAGCACTTGTTATGTTTTCATCACTTTCTCTCCAGAAGGTAAGAATCTTGTTTTCTCTTCATTGGTTCTTCATACAATTATAGTTTTCTTATCTATGGACTTAACTTTTTAATAAACATGAAAAGTTTCTGGTACCTAGTGTTGAAAAATGCCACATGTCTCTGTTTAGACATGTTGTCTCTAATAAGTATGTTTTACAAAATTAATACATGTGTGACATAAAAAAAAGATAATACAGGAAAATATAGTAATCCTACCACCTTGGGATACTACTGTTCATATTTTCTGGTATACTTTTCTCAATATATTGATATTTGTATTCTGTATAACATGAATCTATATAATTATAATAATTATGACTGGAAACCATAGGATATAAATGCTCTTTGGATACCCTGCTTTTTTCACTTAAAATTTATTGTAGCATTTTTCATGTCAATAAATGCCATGCATTTTTAATAACTGTATAATATTTCAGTTTAAGGATATAACGTAAATCAGGTAACCACTTTCCTAGTATTAAATATTTGGAATGTTTCCAAGTTTTCCCAGTGGTAAACATAAGTTCAGTGAACATTCTGTACAGACATATTTGTACTCAGCATGTCTGATGGTTTTTAAAAGACAATTTCTAAAAACAAGTGTTGCAGAAACTTAGTTCCTAGCATGCTCTCTGATGAAAGCGTTCCATGTCATATAATAAAATGGAAAATTATTATTCACCATCTTAGATATATGTATACCTATGTATAGTAGTAGACCAAAATCAAACATTTGACTATAGAATCCTTTCTTAAAATAACATATGTTTTCAGGATGTTGGAAATGGGAGAGACAGTTTGGGAGAATTAGTATATGAAAAATTTTTGTACTTTGCACTCAGTTTTTATCATGAACCTAAAACTACCCTGAAAAATAAACTCTATTTTTTAAAGGGAAAATATTCTTTTAAATGTCATTGTATAAATTTGCATTTAAAATTAAACAAAGGCCTACACATACAAACAAATATCTATCAACACCCCACTGAATTCTTGAAAATGCTAGCTTATGATATATTCAAATAATTGGATTTGTGCACCAAAAAGTAAATGAATTGAAAGGCTGTAACAATTTACATTCCTGACAATAGCATGAGAGAGTTTGAGAGTACCACTTTCTCAACAGTTTGTCAACATTTAGTATTAGCTGGTTTTTTTAAAAAAAATAAATCTCATAAAAGCTTTTGGCATTTAAATATTCATTTATGTGATTGCTAGTAAAATGGATATCTTTTTCTATTTTTATTTGAACTTTGAGTCCTTTTGTGAATATCTAAATCTTGCTCCATGCCCAGTTCTTATTAGGGTCTTTGGGGTTTTTTATTGATATGAATCAGGAATCATATAAAAATATTAAATCAGTAAATCATGTGTTACAATTATGCTTTTCAATATTTTTCATTTTTATATTTTATTTTGATGGGGGTTTTCCCATATTTTTTTCATATAAGGTAATAATGAAGCTCTTTTACCTCAACTTGGCATCAATAATTAAAACTCATAAATAATCTTGTTTTATTTATACTTCCAGTATTATTTTAAAGCAAATTCCAGACATTATATCATTTTATTTGTTAATATTTCAGTGTATACAATGACTCTAAATGAAACTTTACTTAACCCATATTTTATATCTGCCATGGTATGTCTGGAGGAAATCAGTTACTTAGACTATAACATACTTACATCAAACATCAACATTAATTAATATTAATATAACCTAATTTACAATTTTTAAGTGATTCCTATAAGAATTTAATCATACTAAATAACTTGTAACCAAATAACGTGTTGCCTATCTATCGAATATTATAAGCAGAAAGCTTAACCTATAGGAAAAGCTTCCGTTTCCTTTTTTACTAACATTGTCTTATTAGAAGCTATAACTCTTCTTTATAGTATTATATAAAATTTCATTTTTCTAAGGTCAGAAGGGACTATACTTAATTGTAAATTATACAGCTATATTACCATGGACTTTCCCTGGTCTCTTGAGTAATATGTTACTCAAGAAACATGTCTTCTCCAGAAACATAACAGTTGTTGTTGTTTTAAATCCTTCAATCAGATAGAATACTCTATGTGATTAACATCTGGTTTTGTTGGGTTTTTTAAAATGTTTTTTTAGTTGTCAATGGACCTTTTTTTTTGTTTATTTATATGTGTTACTGAGAATCAAGCCTAGTGCCTCACACTTGCTAGGCAAGCACTGTTACCACTGAACCCCTCTGATTGTTTTTTAAGGTGTCAGTTCAGAAGATAGTACCTTCCAGAGTCTTCTCTGGGGCTTGATAATACATGTAGTAGCTTGTCATAGGACATCAGGAAAATATCCCATGACAGCTAATTCCAGAAAAAGTACAAAATATCCTCAATGTAGTTCTTAAATTTAAAGAATATACAAAAATAAAGTTAGTCTCCACTAGATGTAGAATTGGCATTCCATTTAAAGAGCAAAAAGGGACAATAAGTCTAGAATCTTAGTCATAGATATGTAAAATCATAGATGTTTTTATAGTTAGGAGAAATCTTTGGGGTGAAAAAGTCAAATCCTTTGGTTTTATGATCAAGAAAACAAAAGAGCAAATAATTGAATTCATATTTTTCCAAAACCACACAAAGGTTTTTTTTTTTAATATCCTTTGAAAAATTTGAGAAATAAATAAAAAATTCTAAAAAGTTATCCTTGAAAATGATAACAAAGTTACTTGTGCTTACTATATATGAGATGACCTACTTTTTTAAATAATTTGTCTTATTTAATCTTCATAATATGTACTTGAGATAGGAATTATTATTATCCCTTTACACACATAACAAATCTGGCTCTAACCCAGGTAATCTGAAACATACAGTTCTTACATTTAGTCACTGTTCTTGAAATAGGAGATTATTTTTGCTAGCTTTATTAATATATAGTTAACAAATAAAAATTGTATATATTTTCTGTATACAACAGGATGTTTTGATATATGTATGTGCAAACATGGTATAAGCAAATCAAACAAATTACCATACCCATCACCTCACATAATTTTTTGTGCTTAGAATATTTTAGATCTAGTCTCTTAGCAATTTTTGTATACACAAAACAATTGTCATTAACTGTGTTCACTAGCTGTACAATAGAACTTCCACACTGTTTTCCCTAATGGATTCTAATTTACATTCATACTAGCAATGTACAAGCATTTCCTCTTTTCCATACCATCACCAGCCCTTATCTTTGTCTTTTTTTTTATACTATGCATCCTAACAGTTTTGAGGTAATATTTTGGTGTGAAAAAGGAAATTCTTAAATGTTATAATCAGTAGGAAATGGTGTTTCATTTCCAACTGAAGCAGATACAGTTTCCAGAAGAAAAGGCAAAGGATTGCAATGGTCAATCCTAGAAATAAAGCAATAATAGAAAGTTTTAGCATGACAGATGGCAATAAATAATATTTTTATTGCCATTGAATTATTTCCCATATAAGAAAAAGTGAAAAAAATCTAATTAATCTGTGGCATGATTTGACTAATCTCCTTATTTTCAGAGACCATTGCATCCCTAAATTCACTTTTGAATTTATCAAATTATTTTGGTTTTTGAAATGGAAACTGACTAATGAAAACTGTGTGACAATATTCTAATTTGATTGAAATCTTCTCCATTATCACAGTTTTTCATGTACTCTTTAAGGTGCTTATGTATCCACATGCATGTATTACTCAATGTAATCTTGAGGCATTTTGTTATTAGAATACTTTTTTTTATAAATGAGTAAAAAAAACTATTCAAAACAGATTTCTACTCTAGGTTTTAATGCTTGCTATAATTTGTATCTAAAGGTACACATGAATTAAACAAAAAAATGAAGTCATGAAAACAAAAGAAAGGATATTTAAAATGAATTTACAAGTTTGGTTCTACTTAGCAATCACAACTTTAGCTTGAGGCTTTTCCAAGGCATCATGAATAATGATTAGGTGAGATTATAGGCCCCAGGCAAAGCCTCAGGACAGTAGTGCTCCTACTTAGTCATTTATCCTCAAAAAGTAGTCTTTAGATTGTGGAGTATTGGTTGAAATACAAGAGAGAATCAAACCTGAGTCTGTCACTTTATCCCAAGAGTCATATCAGGAGTCAAGCTTTTAAAAGTAAGATAAATATTGAAAAAAATGAAAAGGCTTCATAAGTTTTTCATTTACTGTTAGTTTATTTTTACTTTTTCTGTATATATATATATATATATATATATATATTTTTTTTTTTTTTGTAAAAAAATTGTAACCCCAAGAAAGTAATGATTATTAAAAATTATCAAGAGATAAGTAACAGTAAGATTTTATCAAAACAAAAGAATAAATTTCATCTCTCATTTTTATTAGAATTTCATGGAAAATTTATAGTCAAATTCTGGTGTTTTTTTTTTTTTTTTTGCTAAAATATTCTTCTAGACTCATGTGGTAAAATAATGAACTGATTAGTGTGGATATTTTGAAGGCCCTGAAGTCTTGAATTTATGGTTAATTATGTATTTTCAGTTATTCAAACCTCATTTTTCATTTTCTTGTTATAACAACTTTCATTAGTGAACACTTTGGTCTAAAAGTTATAGGAACTACACTCACTCCTTTTAAGGACATATTTACATAATAAATAGTAAAACATAGGGAATTAGCAAACTATTTACTTAACTCACAAGCAATCATCTGATAATATGATAAAGAACTACTAGGCTTTAAATAGTGTTTACCATTGCCAGCACTATTCTGACTCAAATTCTAAATCACAACTCTATTATTGTCCTCATTTTGCAAAAGAGGAAACTGAGTCAATAAGAGAATAAATAAGAGATTAAATAGTATATAATAAATACAGGATCAAAAACTGAACTGAAAATGTATCCCACTTATAGAAACCTAGAATTAAGAATACAATTTTATTCTGCTAAGACTATTTTTCTTAATCCTTTGAAATCAATTCTCCTATTTTCCCTGATAAAGCATAAAGCCGTGTCATTTCTATTTCTACTTAATTTTTAGAATATATTAAATATAACAACTAAAAATTAAGCAGCAGTACAGCACACCAATGTTTTTAAACTACTCTTCTTTCCTTCTTTATTGAGGCTCACAATTTGAAATAATATTAGTTCCATATATCCCACAAATATTTATTGAGATTCTACTATGTATCAATCATTATTCTTTGGGCTGTTTGAATGTCTATACCAGGATCTCCTTCCATTAGTTCACAAAAAAACAACTGAATCTATTTAGATTTAAATCCTTTTTAGGATTATTTGCTACTCTCTTATTAGCTATTGCTTAGTATGTTTAAATTTGCAAGACTATCATGAAAAAAAATTTTTTTTCTAATGCTGGGGACTGAACCCAATGTTTTGTGTATGCTAGGAAAGTACTGGACCACTGCATAACACCCCTAGCCCTCAAAATTTTCTTAATTCTTCAGAGCCACTAGGCCTGTAATTCATGAAGCATCCATTTATTCTGTTCTTTCATTTAATGCCCACTGTGGAAGAAAGTCAGCCAGAGCCAGAGCACATAAACCTTTATTCAAAAAATACCAAACATGAAAAGACTTTATAGGTGTACTCTGATTTGGAGGAAGATAGAATATCTTTTAACAGGAAGGTCAGCCAAAGTTCAGTTTGGGGTAGAGTTGTTTAGGAATGGTTTTTGCAAGAGAAGGAATTGTTCTTGCAGACTTGAAGCCATTGTGGGGCAATGTGGATTTTGTCAAGAAAGAAGACGAGAAAGTCACAGGAGTTAAAATCATGTACAAGAAGTGATGGGTAGGAACAAATACTGGAGACAGGACATGGGAGAACTTCAGTGGAAAATTCTCAGTCTTTCAGAGTCTCACATCAGTCCATAGAAGGCATCGTGCTTTGTACTGAAGATGTAGTGATAAATAAGGTAGACCTAGTTCCTAATTCATTAAAGACAAAGTTATACAATCACTTTTTCCACTGCCATACCACAAGATGATGCGAATGTATCTATTGGGGAACCTCATCTAGGAGAATCAGTTAAATGATTTCTAAAGCAGGCATTTTAGCTGAAAACTGAGGATTGAGTAGGATTTCACAAGGTACAGTGGCTCTGAGGAGTAAGACAGACTAGTGCTACATGGTGATTTTTCATAGGCTCCTTCCAACATAAAAAACGTTCTAAGTATATTTTTCAACTACTGCAATATAAAGATGAATGTTAATATTACTATTAAACAATTTCTTTGACCTAAATGTCCTTTTTTTCTTGTTATATTAAAAGAAATTAAAACATTTTCATAAGCTTCTAAATATATTGTGAGCCATAGGAACTTTGCCTTGTGGATGGGAGAAACTGGACCAAAAACATTTCCAATAAAGGGAACCTCCTATAGAGAAGCTTCCAGGAGTTGGCTTGCTCCTGGAATTAAAAGGAGGCCAATGTAGCTACATCAGAGAGTGTAGGAGAGGGCAGTCTGAAGTAAGGCTATTGAGACAAGCAGTGTCCCATAGACCCTGTTTAGTGTTCTGCCATTATCCCAAGAGTAGTGGAAAACCGCTGAAAGGTGTGTGTTTGAATAGGTGTGAGTGTTTAAATCAAAGTAATACATGTACATGCTTAAAATCAATAATTATTTGCCTAGTTTTTTACATTTAAACTTCAATTCTCTTTTTTTAATTAATTGGTTTTTAAAATTTATATATGATAGCAGAATGCATTACAATTCTTATTACACATATAAAGCACAATTTTCATATCTCTGGTTATATACAAAGTATATTCACACCAATTCGTGTCTTCATACATGTACTTTGGATAATAATATCCATCACATTCCACCAACATTTCTAACCCCATGCCCCCTCCCTTCCCGTCCATCCCTCTGTCCCAGTCTAGCGTTTATCTATTCCTCCCATGTTCCCCCTCCTTATACCACTATGAATCAGACTCCTTATATCAGAGAAAACATTCAGCATTTGTTTTTTTGGGATTAGCTAACTTCACTTAGCAGGACTTTCTTTAACTCCATCCATTTACCTGCAAATGCCATGATTTTATTCTCTTTTATTACTGATTAATATTCCATTGTGTAGATATGCCACATATTTTTTATCCATTCATCTACTGAAGGATATCTAGGTTGGTTCCACAGTTTAGCTATTGTGAATTGTGCTGCTATAAACATTGATGTGGCTGTGTCTCTGTAGTATACTGTTTTTAAGTCCTTTGGGTATAGACTAAGGAGAGGGTCAAATAGTGGTTCCATTCCCAGTTTCCTAAGGAGTCTCCATACTGCATTCCATATTGGCTGCACCAATTTGCAGTCTCACCAGCAGTGTATGAGTGTGCCCTTTTACCCACATCCTCACCAACACTTATTGTTGTTTGTATTCATAATAGCTGCCATTCTAACTGGAAGCCTCACTTCTCTTTGCACTCTTCCTTCGATATATATATCTCCACATAAAAGCAATTTGCTTCTCCTGTTTTGTTTTGTTTTGTTTTGGGAATTGGAGATCAAACCCAGGGCCTGTGCATGGTAGGCAAGTATCCTACCACTGAGAGCATCCACCTTATATTTTTATTCATCACTTTTAGACATCATGTATTAATATACACACACAACACACATAAATAAGGGAGGCATTACACATTTGCTCACTCCACTTTGCCTTTAACTTTGCTCTCCCTATCACTCTCCATTTAGTTTTATCTTCTCTTTTAATTTTCTGTTAGAATTGTAGAAAATAAACGAATACCACTATTTTTGTCCCATTAACTATAGGTGCTATTTGTGATTTTTCCCTTCTGTCAGATGAGGATATTAATATACCCCCCTTCTCCTCTAGCTCTTCTCTCTCCATGATTCTGTCCCCAGTTTTTTTTATTTTTATATGTCTAAAATTAATGCCATTTATATCTATTTTTGTAACCACAATTTAGTAAGTAGATTCTACTTTGTTTTTGCTGATACCTTCAACATAAATTCACCCAGATGGCCACGTCACTTAAGTTCTTCCTTTCTTCCATCCTTCCTTAAGTTCTTGACCCCTATGGCAGCTGCTCAGTACTACTTCCCTAGTCATCTTACTCTAGAGAGAAGCTCCTCTACCTAGAAATCTCTCTGCTTCTTTCATTGTTTTTCTTCATCTTATTGTTCATACAAATTATATTTTATTTTACTTCACTTTTTAATTTATTGTCACTCTCTGTCTACTGGACTGTGATAATTCGAGGAATAGAATAGTCTAACTAATTTGATTTTTTTGTTTTGTTTATTTTCCCCATTATTGTCATATTTGTAGTATCTTAAAGGGTGCCATTTTCCCAACTGGCATTAAATATTATTTTAATTGATAATTAATTACAGTTGCAAGTTATATTCCCTTATCTATGCAATTTTTTTTAGTTTTCTTAAAATTCCTGATTGTCTTTTGTTGTTTGTGCAATATTTTTCTTTAACATACTCCTAGTAGAGGTAGTCTATGTGTAGAGACAGAGAAAACACATTTAAAAGGTGCTATGTTGGATGCCTGCTTTATGAGACACTGTGTAAAAACTAGCTTTTTATACTGGTTCTCCTAATTTCTTCTTATAATAAACTTAACAATCATAACATTAGAAGTTGTAGAAAGGGCACTATCTTTAAAGAATATGCTGAGGAGAAGTAACTGATACCCATTTAACTGTCTGATTCTTAATTCTAGTTACTATGGGATTCTAGGTTACAAATCATTCACCCGCTTCTAAAATTCAAAGGCAGCTTTACTTGGGCTGGGAAACTAGCTATTTCAGTCCCCTCAACACTGTTCCTTGCTCTAGGTTTGATTTCTCCCAAGAACTCTTTGATTAAGGTGTGTGTGTGTTGTGTGTGTGTGTGTGTGTATGTGTCTGTGTGTATTTTGCTCAGCCCTGCCCCTCACTCCCATGCTCACTTTCCTCTTACCTGGACCTCTGAGGCCCTGCCCATCTCTTGATTCTGTAGATTGGTGGGTCCTTGCTACTCTAGGGTGAGGCTTCCTTGGACCCACTTCAGCAGTTCTTCTCACTCTGTTTTTTCCAGCTTACATTAATTTATTGAAATCTTTCATCTGTTGATGACCTGTCCTTCATCTGTTGTAGTCTTTCATTCCTGTAGTATCATTTTAATGGGTCCTAAAAGAAATAAAAATGTGTTAAACCTGCCATCTTTAAGAAGTCATTATAAGTTTATAAGCAGAAAAATGACCATATGGAATGGCATTTTGCCAAGATCCCTCTAAATACAGTGTGAGTCATGGTAACATAAACTAACATACTGGGTTTTCCTGCATTTAATTATGTAAACCTTATAAAACAGCATAAGGTACAAATAATGAAAGTATTTATTAGAATAATAACATGAATATTATATCCTTCGATATAAAAAATACATATTTAATATTTAAAGAAATACAATCATCTAGGAACAAGTTAAATACTTTCTCCTATTAAAATAAAATATAATTTTAGAATTCCTAGGCCAAAGCTCAAGTGACTTTCTTTGGAAATAATCTGATCTCTATCTTCTGTAGCAGTTTTCCATCACTTAATTCCAACTCATCTCTTATTTTTGAACAGTTACCTATTTAGGCAGTACTGCAGACCAAACTCAGGACCTCTCACATGCTAGGCAAGCACTCCACCACTGAGCTATACCCCCAGGCCTCTAGAAGCTTATAGTCTTTTATTTTCAATTAGTTAACAGAGTTAGGGATCAAAATACAAAATACAAAGCACATAGGTTGGCAGTGATAACTAAAATAAAATAAAATATTTGATATTTATTTTTCCCTTCTTTTATTATCCCATGTTTTAAATCACCAGTGGAATATCTCTGTAACTATAGTAAATTCCCTAATCCAAGTCCTCCAATTTGTATCTGTATGAAAGTTTTGGTAATTTAAAAGGGAACTGTTCATGGAAAAGTAATGTCCAATTCATTCTACTATCTTTCCTATTCCCATCCCCGCCTCCATTCCCTTCACTCTCCTTTATCTAATCCAAAGTACTATTCTTCACTACTCACCCCTACCTTATTCTGAATTAGCATCCATATATCAGAGAAAACATTGAACTTTTGGTTTTAGGGGATTGGCTTATTTCACTTAGCATGACAGTCTGCAGTTCCATCTACTTACCAGCAAATGCTATAATTTTATTTCTCCTTATAAGTCAGTAGTATTCCATTATATTTATGTACCACATTTTCTTTATACATTCATCTCATGAAGGGCACCTATACAACTAATGTAATTCTATATCATGTACAACCAGAAGAATGGGAAGTTGTACTCCATATATGTATTATATGTCAAAATATATTCTACTGTTAAGTATAAGAACAAAAAATTTTTTTAATTTAAAAAAGGAACTGGGCTGGGATTGTGGCTCCGCAGTGGAGCGCTCGCCTAGCATGGGCGGGACCTGGGCTCGATCCTCAGCACCACAAAAAAATAAAGGCATTGTGTTGTGTCCATCTACACCTAAAAAATAAATATTTTTTTTAAAAAAGGGAACTGATGCCAACATTTTAAAAGTGTCATTCCTGTTTCTTGTGTCTTAAGCAGCTCCTTTGTGTACTTGATTAAAGAATATGTGTTAAGTTTAAGTGCCATTACAGAAACATTCATTTATTCTCTTTAATTCTGTAGATCTTCTTGATAACATGGATAATCTATTAATGAAAGTTCTAACTCTACAAATTCTAGTCATTTAAATGTGGCTTTCAGTGTTGTCCCTCTTAAATGTTGTATTGGCATATCTGTGATGCCCTTTAGTGTTTTCAAATGGATTAAGAAAACTGCACTTTGACAGTTGTTTTCATTTTTATTTTCCATGTGAAGTAGCATATGTATATAAAAATTATATACTAAAAGTTTTATACTAGAGTAGCTGGGTGCAGTGATGCAGGCTTATATTCCCAGCATCTCAGGAGGCTGAGGCAAGAGGATCTCAAGTTATAAGCGAGCCTTAGCAACTTAGTGAGACTCTAAGCAACTGAGCAAAAACCTGACTCCAAATAAAATATTTAAAAGGGCTAGGAATGTGGCTTGGTGGTAAGCACCTCTGGGTTCAATTCTTAGTACCAAAAAAAAAAAAAAAAAACTTGTTTTTAGGAGAAATATTCTTATTCTTCACATGTAAACTTAGAGAAAGGATAAGGAGAAAATTTAAATCCATAGATTAAATATATTCAGTAGATTTCAAGGAAAATAACGAAACTATAAAAGACCATTTCAGCTTCCACATATCTGTAACTATATGATTACAATGAAAAGAAATTGCAAAAGCGGTATGCATTTTTCATAATTAAAATATATTGTAAATTCTCTGAGTTTTTTTCATGTAAACAAAAAGATTGTAATTTTAGTTATTATTATTATCATATGTATTTACCTTTATTATAAATCAAAACCATAGTTTCTGATTATTGCTAACTACAATGGGATTTTTCTCAAAATTGCATATACTTTTTTATTAGCAATATTTATTTCAGTACATGTTATTTTTATCTGCTTCTGACGGTTCAGCATGCATACATATGCATATTGAAAAGAGCAATGAAAGCAAGACATTTTATTAAATAAATAATACTCCTCAAAATAACAGTTTACTTAGTAGATGATATGTTCATTTTCAGGACACTGTCTTTTACTTAGTATAGGGTTTTTTCATAATTTAAATGTTGTTATGATTTCTTAGTGGCTCTACAGCAATCTTTCTGCTTTTTTTTTTCCTATTCACAGTATTCAAAGTAGTTCGTATGACCTAGATATTGAGAATCAAGGTAGAATGTGCTGCATTGCTGATATTTACTATGAAACCTCAGAAACAGTCTGATTCTATATGCTAGAATTACAGGGTGCACCAAGTTTATTGCTGTCATTTTGAAAAGTCTCTGCCAGTCTATACAATCATTTTTAAAGTTAGAATGAAAATATTGTAAAACAATATTTTTAAATGAACAAAATTTTAAAGTAATGCTCTAATATTCCAGTTAAATGCAGCAATTGATGTTTTACTTTTTAATTATAGATCAAGCCAGATAAGAATCATGATAAATTTCCCACTCATTATTTATGAGGGAAATTATATTATTTCCCTATGTATTTAGGATCATAGTAACCTATTAAATTTAGAAATCTCACCCCAATAAGGTGCAATTATTAATCAGTTGCTCTTTCCTAATTTAGAGAGAATGCTGTTAAAATTGTTTAAAAAAATAAAATATCATCTAGAGTCTACATTACAAAAGTCTGTTCATCAGGATAGGTTAATCATATGTCGGATTGAGGTAGAGATCTCTTCAAACAAAAACATCTTTTGCATTCAGGAAGCCATTTTCTCCCAGAAAGCTGTTTCTTTCTTTAATACTATTGTTTGAAAAACGAAACTCCAAAAATAAAAGCATTTGCACAGGTGACTGCTTTCAGGTAGAGAATCATATATGCACTTAAAGAATCAGATTTGCTTTTCTTTTCACATTGCAGAAAATTATAAAATAGAAATGACAGAGTACATCACAAGTCTCAGCTGAGAAAATTAAAGCAGATATGCTAAAGATCTGCTCTATAGTTTTGTCTATCCTCTTCTTTTTTTTCTATGACTTCTGTAAATTTAACATTTCTTATATGAGGTATAGACATTTCCACATATTAGGCAGAATTTTTATAATTTTGTACCAGATGCAAATAGAATATACTCTATTAAGGATTGGATAAATATTGAGCTAATACAGAAAGTTGCCTGATCTTGTATTCAAGGTCTAACAGAATAATCACTTGGCAAGTTGGCAGGAGAGATACTAGTATCACAAATCTAGCACGTAGAGATTTCCTTTAAGATATTGTCCACTTTTTAGATTTTTTTTTCACTTTTCAGATTTTTGTCCTCTTCTTGATAGGAAAAAAAAAAAAAAAAGCTTACCAAATGAATGTATAGGTTTGTATAGCTAGAAAGAACAACAGAGTTCCAGGTCAGATGGCCAGAATCATTATTGAGAAGGCTATAGGCTGAACAAACATTCAGTGCCTGTAATCAAAACTGAAATGCAAGGATAGAAGAAAATGAGTATGGAATGCAACTGGGTAAGGCAGAAGCTGTACAGAATCAGATGCAAGCAACAAATAAACAAATGCAAGGGAGTGGCCCATGATCAGGATTCAAATGTGGTGCAAGGCATATTAATCTTTCTGAAGAATGGGCCTGAGACACTTACTGGAACCCACTCCTATAATTTAACAGTAAATCTAGCTCTCATTTGTTTTGAGCTCCTGGTTGAATTTTATTCTTTCTTTCTTCCCAAAGTGTTTAAATTGGTAATTCATAGAACTGTCTTCTAAAAGCTGTATTATGAGACTAGGGAGAAAAATACCAGTTGCTAAGTAAATTTGGGGAATTAAAATATTCACATGCATGCACATCTATGCACACTCTTCTTATTTCTCTTTCTTGAAAACTCACCATGCCCTATGTAAAAAAAAAAAAAAAAAAAAAAAAAAAAAACTTCTCAGAACACCTGGGGAAAAGAATATAAACTCAACATTTCCAAAACTTGTTTGACCATCAAATATATACAGCCCTATATTGGTGGGAGCAGAGTGTTCCATGACACCAGTTGGGAGGAACTGTCTTCTTTGATTTAAGTTTCAATGTAGAAAATTGTAGGAAAGCAAAGTAATTTTCAAGAGGTAGCTTATGTGTTGAATGACATGGATGAATTTGTCAAATATTTGTAGCTATTCCAATTTGCACAGAACCCTGACTGTGACACAAGAAAGGCTGACGTTATTTATAAAGTTAGACAAATAGGAACTTAACCATACTTACTTTTTTGTGTGTGTTTTTAATAGTTCTTTATTTAGTTTTTATTTTAATTAGAGCTTTATAGTTATACACAGTAGTTGAGTTCATCCTGACAAACTCATACATGCATTGAATTTGATTTCAGGTCATGATCACCTACTTTTACCTCCCCCTTTTCCTTCCCCTCTCCCATTCTCCTTCCTCTACTAGACTTCCTTTTGCTTGTACATTAATTTATACTTGATTGGTTCTTTATGTTATCATTTCCTTCCTTCCTCCTTTCCTTTATTTTACTGTAGCTTCTTCATAGGAGAGAAACATTTGACCTTTGAGTTACTGAGTTTGGCATATCTCACTTAGCATGATATCTCCATTTCCATCCATTTACCAGCGAATGCCATAATTTCATCCTTTTGTATGGTTAAGTAGAACTTAATTTTATATATGTATACCACAGTTTCTTAATCCATTCATCTACTGACAGGCATTTGGGTTTGCGCCATAATTTACCTATTGTGATTGTGCTGCTGTAAACATTGAGATGTCTGTTTTACTATAGTATGATGATTTTAGATCTTTTGAAAAAATACCACAGAGTGGATAGCTGGGTCATATAGTGTTTCTATCCTGAGTTTTTTTAGTAATCTCTATACTACTTTTCAGAATGGAAATGTGCAAGTGTACGTTTCCCCCCACATCCTTGCCAGCCTTTATTTTTCATATTCTTGATCATTGCAATTCTGACTGGAATAGGATAAAATCTTAGTGTAGTTTTTATTTGCATTTCACTGATTGCTAGAGATGTTGAACATTTTTTCATATGTTTGTTGGCCATTTGTGTTTCTTCATTTGAGAAGTTTCTGTTTAGTTCTTTCTCCCATTTATTGATTGGGTTATTTGTTTGGGGGTGTGTTAAGTTTTTTGAGTTTTTACATATTCTGGATATTAATCCCCTGAGTAGACAGCCTTGTCAAGATTTTTTCCCATTCTCTAAGCTCTCTCTTCATGCTCTTATTTCCTTTTCTGTGCAGAAGCTTTTTAATTTGATGGGATCTCACTTATTGATTCTTTATTTCTTGTGCTTTGGGGGTCTTGTTATGGAAGTCAGTGCCAGCACCAATATGATGGAATGCTGACCTACGGTTTCTTCTAGTAGTTGTAAAGTTTCTGTTCTAGTTCCTGAGTCTTTGGTCCATTTCAATTTTAGTTTCGTGCAGGGTGAAAATAGGGGACTAGTTTCATTTTTCTACATACAGCTATTCAATGTTCCCAGCATCGTTTGTTTAAAAGGCAGTCCTTTCTCCAAGATATGTTTTTTCATTTTTGTCAATTATCAGGTGGCGTTAAGTGTGTGGGTTTGTCTTTATGTCTTCTTTTCTGTTCCATTGGTCTTCATGTCTATTTTGATGTCAATACTTCATGTCTATTTTTATGCCAAAAACAATGCTGTTTTTGTTACTACGGCTGTGTAATATAATATCAGATGAGGTATTGAGATGCCTCCTGCATCACTTTTCTTGCTCAGTATGGCTTTGGCTATTCTCTTACTCTTCCAAATGAATCTCTTACTCTTCCAAATGAATTTTAAAAATGTTTCTCTATTAATTCTGTGAAGAATGTCATTGGTATTTTGGTGGGGATTGCACTGAATCTTTATATTATTGTGATAGAAAGATAACTACATCCTTTTTTAAATATTATATATAATATATATACATATATAGCCATTTTGACAATATTGATTCTGCCTATTCAAGTATATGGGATGCATTTCCATTATCTAAGGTCGTCTTCAATTTTTTTCTTCAGTGTTCTATAATTTTCATTGTAGAGTTCTTTTACCTTCTTGGTTAGATTAATACTCAAGTTTATTTTGTTGTTGGTGGTAGTGGTGGTAATGGTTGTTTCGTTTTGTTATTATTTTGAATGGGATGGTTTTCTACTTTCTTCTTTGGCTGAGTCACTGTTGCAGTATAGAAAAGGTGTTGATTATGGGTGTTGATCATTTATCTTTCCACTTTACTAAACTCCTTTATAAACTTCAGAAATTCTCTGGTAGGGTTTTTTGAGTTTTCTAGATATAGGATCATATCATCTACAAACAGATAGTTTGACTTCTTTTCCAATTTGATCCCTTTGATTTCCTTTTCTAGCCGATTACTCTGGCTAGTGTTTCAGGATTATATTGAAGGAGTGGTGAGAGTAGACAGCCTTGTCTTCTTCCTGATTTTAAAGGAAATTTTTTAGGTTTTCTCCATTTAGTATGATTTTCTCTTTGGATTTGTCATAAATGGTCTGTACACTGTTAAGTTCCTCAGTTCCTAGCTGCTTCATCATTTTTAGCATGAATGGTTGTTGGATTTTATCAAAGGTCTTTACAGCATTTATTGAGATGATCATGTGATATTTGTCCTTAATTTAGTTTAAGTGATGAATTACTTTATTGATTTGTGTATATTGAACCAATCTTGCATCCTGGAATAAAATCCACTTGATCATGGTGTATTATCTTCTTCTTGATGTGATTTTGAATGCAATTTGCTAATATTTTATTAAGGTTTTTTTGTATTTGTGTTCTTCAGGGATATTGGTCTGTAATTTTCTTTCCTGCATTTGTCTTTGTCTGGCTTTGGTATCAGGGTTGTACTAGCTTCATAAAATGTATGTGGGAGTGTTGCCTCCCTTTCAATTTCATGGAATAATTTGGAAAAGACTGGTGTTAGTTCTTCTTTAATGGTCTGGTAAAAAGGCAGAATGTTCTCTCTGATATGCAGATGCTAACACACAATAAGTGGGGGGATAGAAGCTCATTATATTAGACAAAGGGGAATGAAGGGAAGGAAGGAGGGATGGGAAAGAAAAGACAATATTATGAATCGGACATAATATTCTTATGTTAATATATGAATAAATGACCAGTGTAACTCTACATCATGTTCAACCACAAGAATGGGATCCTAATTAGAATAAATTCTACTCCATGTATGTATAATATGTCAAAATACATTCTACTATCATGTATATCTAAAAAGAGCAAATTTTTAAAAATAAAAATAAAAATCTTGTAGCACTCAGCTAAAAATCCATCAGGTCCTAGAAGGCTTTTAATTACTGCTTCAATTACATTACTTGATATTGGTCTGTTTAGGTTTTCAGTATCTTCCTGATTCAATTTGGGCAAGTCATATGTGTTTCAAACTTTGTAAATATCTTCCAGATTTTACAGTTTTTTGGAGAATAAATATTTAGAATAGGTCTTGATAATCCTCTGGATTTCAGAAGGATCTGTGGGGATATCTCCTTTTACATCTCTGATCTTGTTGATTTGTCTACTCACTCTTTCTTTTAGTTAATTTATCTACAGGCTTGTCAATCTTGACCTTTTCAAAGAACTAACTTCATTGTATTGATCCTGGGTATTGTTTTCTTATTCTCATTTTTATTTTTTAGCTCTGATCTTAGTTATTTCCTGTTATCCACAGGTTTTGGAGTGAGTTTATTTTTCTTTTTCCAAGGTCTTGAGGTAGAGCATACTCTTATTTATTTGGTATCTATTTTTTTAATGTAGGGACTCAGTGCTATAAATTTTTCTCTTAGAATTGCTTTCATACTGTCCCAGAGAACTTGATATGTTGTATTTCTGTTCTCCTTCATTTCTAACAATTTCTAGATTTCTATTCTCATTTCTTCTTTGACCCATTCTTCTTTTAAGAGAGAATTGCTCAATCTCTTGTGTGTTAATGTGGTTTCTATTCTTTTTCATGCTGTTGATTTCTTGCTTAATTCCATTATGATCAGATAGAATACATGAGATTATATCTATTTTTGCCTTTTGGGGTTTTTTATTTGTTTGTTTGTTTTGTATTTGCTAAGATTTTCTTTTTGGTCTACAATATGATCTGTTTTTTTTTAAACTTTCATGTGCAGCTGTAAAGAAGATAAATTCAGCTGTTTAAGGGTAGAATATTCTGTAGATGTCCATTAGGTTCATTTAATTTGTAGTGTTGCTTGTTGGAGATTTCTTTATTGATTTTATGTTTTGGTGACTTGTATATTGGTGGTAAGTGTGTATTGAAATCACCCAGTATTATTGTGTTGGGGTCTTTGTAGGATTTGACATCAGGAACTATTTTTCCATGTAATTGGGTATGTTTACATTTGAGTCATAAATGTATACTGTTTTATATCTTCTGTTGGGGTTTTCCCCTTTCCTAGGATGTAGTGGCTTTCTTTGTCTCTTCTGGCTAATTTTTGCTTAAAATCTGCTTTATCAGATGTTAGAATAGCTATTCCAGCTTGTTTTCTTGGCCCATATGCATGGAATATTTTTTTCCAACCTTTACTTTCACCCTATGGGCGTTCTTGCTTATAAAATGAATCTCTTGTAAACAACATATATAGTAGGTTATTGTTTTTTGATCCATTCTGCTAATCTGTGTCTTTTAATTGGGGAGTTAGGACCGTTAGCATTCAATATTAGTATGGATATGTGTTTGTGATTGCCTGCCATTTTGGTATTTTCCTATATTTTATCCTGTCTTCATAATCATTTAGTGGATTATTTTTCTACTGAATTTCCTCTTTTGGGGAGATTTGGAAATTGTTTTATAGTTCCTCTGTGTGCAGTTTATCTTTGAAAGTATTCTTTGTGGTGCTGGATTTGTGGTCAAGAACTTTTAGTTTATTCTTGTCATGCAAAGTTTTTATTTCCTGCTCAAAATTGAAACTGAGCTTTGCTGGATATAGTAGTAATCTTGGCTATCAGTCATTTTCTTTTAGGGCTTGGTATCTTATTCTGGGCCCTCCTAAATTTTGGTGTCTGAACTGATTAATCAGCAGTGAGCCAGATCAGTTGGCTATAAATGTGACCTGATGTTTCTCTCTTGAAGTTTTTAATATTCTTTTCTTATTTTCTATGTTATGCATTTTGATTATGTCTTAGTGAAATTTTCATTTGATTAGATCTGTTTGGGGTCCTGTTAGCCTCCTGTATGTAGTTGTCTACCTCATTTCTGATTTGGGAAAAGTTTTTTCTAATTATCTCATTAAAAATGTTCTTAATGCCTTTAGCTTGCATCTCCATATTCTCTTCTATCTCAATGATACTCAGGTTTGGTCTTTTAACGTTGTCCAAGAATACTTGTATATTCTGGTCATGTTCTGTAATTTTATTTTTCCTTTTATTGCATTCTGTGTACTGAATATCATATACCCTGGCCTGCCTTTATGGCATGCCTTTATGTCTTCAACGGCTGAGGTTCTATTTTCTATGCATCTAATCTGTTAGTGATGTCCTCAAGTGATCTTTTAATTTGATTATATCTCATTTCTTGGAGTTCTCCTTGGTTTCTTTTCACTATTTTTTATTTCTTTATTAAAATTGTCTTTCATCTCCTGTAATTGCTCTCTTAATTCCTTCCTTAGATCTTCTTTTAGTTCATTGAGCATTTTAATAATCCATTTTTTATAATCTTTCTCTGGGCTTTCATCTACCTCACTATCAGTAGAATCCTTTGTTGGGGAATTGTTGATGTTGGGCGGAGATATATTTGCTTTTTTCCTCATGTTTTCAGATGTGTTGGATTTGCGCATCAATTGAGGTAGATAACCCTATCTCTTTTGTGTGTGTGTGTGTGTGTGTGTGTGTGTGTGTGTCCTTCACTACTGTGACTAAAAGACCTGACAAGAGGAACTTTAGAGGAGGAGCAGTTTAGTTGGGGCTCACAGTTTCAGATTTCTCAATTTATTTCTCAGGGCTTGAGTTGTCAGAACATCTTGGAGGAAGAGTGTGGCTGAGAGCATCACATCAGGAAGCAGAGAGTGAGTCTCCATTTACCAAGTCCAAAATTTATACCCTAAAGTCATGTCCCAAATTACCCACCTCCTCCAGCCACACTTATCTGCCTTCAGTTACCATTCAGTTAATCCCTATTAGGAAATTAATTCATTGATTATGTTAAGGCTCTTAGAACCCAATCATTTCACTTCTAACTCTTCTTGAGTTTTTTGAGGCCACCTCATATCCAAACCATAAAAATGTATAATTATCTTATTAATTCCTGGATTTCCATCTGCTTTTGATGTATGAGCAGATGCCAAGGGGTGGGACCTGAGTTCCCTCTTGGATTGTTCTTCCTGTGTCCTTGTTGTTGATTCCCCTGCCCCCTCACTTCATTGAGTTGGAATAATGTCTGGGAATGTTTAGTTCAGCAGAAGAGTCTCTAACCTGTGAACATTTTATTGTCCCTGTTGATTCCCAGCACCTCACAGAATGAGTGAATTAATAGTAACAACTGTTGCAAACAGACCAAACATTAAAGTAAATGCCCGGTTCCTACTATGATATCTTCAACATTAATTACCTTCAATAGACAGGAATGGTGGGTTCAGCAATTGTCAACAGTAAAAACAATGACCATGAACTAGAACTGGTTTTAAAGCAAACAGCAGGTGTCAACTATATCATCCACAGCAGTAATGATTATGTTAGTATTAATGGTGGGAGCAGCATTTATATAAACCAATTAATTCAGAAAGATGGTAAAAATGCAGTTAGTTAATTAGGGGAAAAGAATTATGTCAGTAAGTTAGAGAAGAGTTAATTTCTAAAAATGAACAGAGAATGCAGAAGAGACATAGCAGGTGATGTTTATACGGAATGAAGGGGAAAAATTGAAGAAGCAAAGAATTGAGAGAGAGCAATAGAATGTGGCTGATAGCAGGAGAAGATTAGGAGAAATAGAAATAAGAGAAATAAAACAAATGAAAACAAAACAAAAATATACATTTCAAAAAGCCCAAACCCTCAAAAGACTGCTAGGAAAAATAATTACATTTCAAAAATGCTAAAAATGGGAGAAAAAGAAATATATATATATATATATATATATATATATATATATATATATATATGTATCTCCCCACCAATCAACACAGCCGGAATTCACACATGTACATCATGTACATACACACACACACACACACACACACAGAATAAAAATATATTAAAAATTGTAGCACGGTGGCAGAGCACTTGCCTAGCATGTGTGAGGTACTGAAACAAAATAAACAAAATAAATAAATAAAACAAAATAAATAAAACAAAAATAAAACAAAATAAAGGCATGCTGTCCGTCTACAACTACAAAAAAAATTTTCTTAAATAAAATTTTTTTTAAAAAAAAAGAACCAAAATCTTAATGAAGAATGAAGGAACCATCTGCACTGAGGTGGTCAAAAAAGTTGACCAGATTAGATGGTCAGTATGTCCCATGTCCTTCTTTCTAATTCTTCTTCAGTTTGTCCTGATAGAGCAAGAGATGAGAGTTGTTAACCCCTTCCTGTTTTTGTGTTGTTCTCTGAGTTACCAGTCAGAGTGGCCTAGGATTGAAGCTGTTTGATAAAAGACTCAGCTTCCCTTCTCACCAGCATGAGGTGGGATGGGTCAGGAAGTACTGTCAGTTGGCATTTTGTCCATTTGAACCAGTTTGGTGCACTCCCAGGTACAATTTCTGCAGAGTTCTGTTAGGGAAGTTCAAGTAGGTGGGGCTTAGGTCTAATCAAGTCTCAGGGGCTTTGTTGAGTGGGGCCTGCTTTGGAGAGATTTGATTGACAGGCCCCTATGGCTTGACAATTTCTGATCTCTGATGTAGGTCTGTTTCTCAGGAGCCTCCCAAGAAATCCATTTGTGGGGCTAGGGAACCAGTCCTCCACTCACTGCTACCCAAGAGCACACCTTGAACACCTTGAACGTATTGACCCCCACTCCCTCAAACTCCCAGACTGCTTCATCTGGTCATGTGAACTGCCAGACACAAAGGAGAAGTTGTAATGCTCTCCTTCGCCCTTCTGACTCAAATCCCCATAGATACACTCTTCACGGGGCCTGTTTTTACTCACATTCCACGAGGCCTAGTCTAGGTCACACTAGGCGATAGACACCTGCTAGGATATTATGACTGTGTTGCCCTGATTTCCGGGTCCTGCATCATTGTAGCAGTGATCACCCCAAGATGGCTGTCACCTCACCACTCCATGGCTGATTGAGGTACAGAGTGCATTTTTTTCAAGCACTAGCATGCAGTGCAGACTCTGAGTCAGCTAAGATTAGGCTGCAATTTTGAGCTCAGGTTTTTTGGTACCAAAACTATGTTCTCCCATTCTGGTGAATATCCTGGGTCACTCACATGTATTTGTTCTCCTTTGTTTAT
Organism: Urocitellus parryii; assembly: GCF_045843805.1. Classification (NCBI taxonomy): domain Eukaryota; kingdom Metazoa; phylum Chordata; class Mammalia; order Rodentia; family Sciuridae; genus Urocitellus; species Urocitellus parryii. Next base: position 203,702,679 of record NC_135531.1, read on the forward strand.
TGTACCCGAATTTCTGAGTACTTGAGCAACTTTGAGTGTCCAACATTAAATTTTAGTGAAATCCCTCTTTTACCTACCCTGCCAAAAAGCTACACACCTGCTGCTTTGGTACAAGCCATGATGCAGCTTAGGATGCAGCTTTATTCAGTCATCTTTTGTCTCACATACTTATTTTTAAAAACATATTGCTGATACCTTCTTTTGGGCAGCAATCACTGTATTAATAAGAGCATCAAGACTTGTTTCACATTAATTATCCAGGAGATATGCATTTTCTATTCTGGATCTGCCATCAGCTATCTATAATACATTAAAATGCAGGTGTGGCTGGACACATGGCACATGCTGTAATCCCAGTGGCTTGTAAAGCTGAGGTAGGAGGATTGTGAGTTCAAAGCCAGCCTCAGCAATTTAGTGAGGCCCTGAGCAACTCAGCAATACCCTGTCTCTAAATGCATATGACCTCTAAGTGTTACTAGGTGCTATTCATTGGCTGTGATCAAGTTTAAAACTATAATATTAAAAAGGGCTGTGGAGCTGGCTTAGTGGTTAAGCATACCTGGATTCCATCCCTGGTACCAAAAAAAAAAAAAAAATTTGAATGTGGTGGTACACATGCTTTCAACACATGAGACTTTGGGAGGCATTCCAGATCCAAACAATAACACCTCTCTATAAAGATAATTGGTTATCTATTAGAGAAACATGTTTACTTAAAATGAATTTCTTTGTTCAAGAAGTTGCCTAGTTTTTTATACTCGCTTTGTGTCATAAATTATGTTTGTTTTTATTTTTAAAATGTAATAATTATTGAAATATGCTCAATTTTAAATATTTTACTATGTCACATTTTTTAAACCTGGTACAAAATGTATATTTACATTGTTTTAATTTCCTTACTTTTCTCAAAGTATAAATTCTGCTTTCTTTGTGCATATAAGCTATCTGATCTTTATTCCCAGAAATGTAATATTGTATTTTTCTGTTCAGCAGTGAAAATTACTTTTTGGTTGTTTCAACAATGAGAATTGGTAACTACAACTAAAATCCAGAGACTAAATTATACTATGATATATTTTTAAAAGATATTTGCCATTAGACAGGAGGAAAAGACAGTTATACATTCAGGCATCATTATAATTCATAGATGTGATAATATTTTAATCTATGAATTTAAACAAAAGCAAAAAGTGTAGGTAAAAGGAGCAAACTAAGGATCAAGTATTTATAAATATATGAGAATGTTTGACGCAGGATTCCAAAATTGTTTGATGCTTCTGTGTAAGGAGGAGTATTATTGTTAACATTATAATTGTGAAGAAAAATAAAGGATTGTTTCCTCATGGAAAATTTAGTAGCTTTCTAAGAAAAGGGAATTTTAAGTATTTCAGAAAATGAATTATTTATCTGCTGTATCTTAGTTTTTTTAATTCCGCCAAAAATTTTATAGTCTACATTAAAAATGTACTGAGTAAAACATGTTAATACTATTCTTGCCCTTTAACATCCATATAATTTCTATGAGAAAATGATTACATGTTATGTAAAATTATTTTATAGAAATCTGATTAACTTTGTTAAATTATTTTATAGAATTAAATCTCAGAGCCTTTATTTACAACAGAAAGGATTCAGCATCAGTATCAACCTACTCTTTTTTCTCTCATTGAGTTTTTTTTTTTTTAGCAAGATAATAACTGTCTCACACCAGGATATAAAGCTAGAATTCTTACTGTAACATATTAAAAAAGAAAAACTTATTTTTTGCTGTCTTTCTGTAATTTGAATATAAGGTTACGCCATATCAACAACTAACAGATGGAGAAAAATAATGCTCTAAGAAGCTAGGCTATAAATACTAGATTAATTTCAGAAATTTAGAATTCTCAGTATTTTTCTAAGACTTCCCTAGACAATATGATTTTTTGTCTGAAATGTATAATTTAGAATATAAAAGAAGGGCACAGAATTTTAACTTAAGGTCTGTTTATTATGTCAGATTGTCCTTATTGTCTTATATTTAATGTGAAAATCATTTTTGTTTCTCTGAACTCTTAACTTGTAGGAATAACTTTATCAGGAATATTTAAGTGATTTTTTTTCTCTACCCTTATTGAGTTACATATAGTGACCTGCCTATAAAATATCCACATATTAAATTCACCATTCATGTTAGAATGAAATGCCCTTTTGAAAAGCTGCTTTAGCTTGTACTTATTCATTCATTCAGCTTAAATATTGTACATATATGTAGTAGATACTGTGGTTGATCTAAACCAATAGACATAGATGACAGAGTTTCCATTCTCAAGAGAAACCAGAGAACCATGACAATGCAATATAATGTGATAAAGGTAAGCATAATGTGCTGTGGAGGTGTACATAATAAGAGCACTGAACCTGTACTGTGTAGGCAGTTGTGGAAATCAATTAATTTGATTACATAAAATTGGACTAGAAAAATATGAAGTGAATTTTATGATCCAAGTCAGGATTTTTTTCCTGTGTATGTTTTTTTGTTTGTTTGTTTTGTGATGCTGGGGATCAAACCCAGGACTTCATGCCTGCTAGGCAACTGTTCTACTACTGACTAAGCTACATCCCCAGCCCAACCAAATTACTTATTATTTCAAGATAAGCATAAGTCTTAATAAGTGTGCCAATTTATTGAATGTCTATAATATGCTAAATGTTAACAAATTCAATCTTATTATCATTCATTAGGTGTCTAAAATCATAATAATAATAGTTTTTTCTTAAGAAAGATTTGTCTTATTTTTTTCCATTTGTTCAGCTCTTTCCAATTCAAGCCACACTACTCACTCAAGACTTTTAGAGGGACTTGGGGAAAAAGAATATTAATGCAAATCAATCCTTTTCTACTGAAAATACAACTCAGAATCATGGTTTACTAATTAATGATTGTTGGATTATTAACTTACTGTTGTGTGTAGAGGACAATAAATCATGATCATGAGTCCTTTCTAGTAGGAAAGTGTTATGATTTATTGTTTCTAAAAGGTACTAGTGGTGAATTGGAGAAACAGTCTTGAATAAAGAATGGAAATTGCCAAAATAAAAATAATAAAATAAAGAAAAATGGTAATACAGATTTAAGATATAAGATAAGAGACTGGGAGAGAGATTACTAAAGTGAATATGAGTCTAACTGAAATAAGTTTAAGACAGTAGAGTGGGTTCATGAGTGGGCTCAAAAGTTTGAGGATTGTGATAGTTTAGTATCATGATAAAAAGACAATGCAAAGTCACTTGTTCTTGAAGTTGGAGTGTTGAGTATTCAATGTTAGTTTCTACAGTTCTTCCTCTGAATTTCCAGTGATTTATGCTATTAGTGAACTGATGAAAATAATTTAACCTTTAAGCAGTTGAATTTAACTCTCTGTAGTGTAATGAAGACTTGTATCTTTTCTTTTAGTCACATATTGGAAAGAACACACTTTAAACTGAAAAGTGAAAAATCAGTTTTGTAATACTACAGGAAAGCAAAATGTTCTATTTATATGGATGTGTACATATTTATATGTATGCATGTATATATGTGTATGTATGTATGTATGCATATGTATACACATATATCTCCAGTAATAGACCATAGACTTTCTTGAACACACTCTTACGACCTGTAGGATTTTGAAAACTAACAGTACAGATATTGTATAAATATGATGTTAATTTGCCGAACTCAGAATGCTGCACACAGGCTCACATACTTGTATCTAACAAAATAAGTACACACAAACATACATGGTTTCCATATATATTTTTACTACAAAGTCACATAGAGGGGGGAACAACTCTGAATGTACATATCAATGTTTAATAATCCTCAATTATATCATCTCTTACAATGTAAAAGACCCTTACGCAGTATTAAACAGTAAGAGACCCCATTCTGTTTTTCTTTTTATGTCTACTTGTTCATTTATTTGTAACTGCTATAAATTAGTTACTTAATAAGTGCTTATTATAGTTAGCTAATAAGTACATTTTCTAAGAATATCATAAAATGTAAAATGATAGTAAAAAGAAGAAAATTAAGGTCCTGCAGACCTTCCAGTTAAATGTTTTCCAATAGTAGGAAAGCCTAAAGCATGGCTCATTTGCTCCCTTACCCTGAATTAAGTTTGGGAGGACAGACTACCTCCTCTCTGGACTCTGGGATACTGGAGAAGATGATCTCTCAGGCAGATGTGCAAATTGGTACAATAGATACAAAATAATGATAGTGCAGATTATGCTATCCTCTTGCCAATATTGATGATCTACTCCTATAGACCCAAATGCTTGGAGACTGAGGTAGGAGGATTGTTTGAGCCCAGGAGTTCTAGATCAGCTTGGACAACATAGCAAGATTTCATCTCAAAACACAAATAACGAAACACTGTTTTCTTAACTTGTCGTGTCTAGCTTCCTTTCTGCTATACATACATATTACTATACTTGTATTTATTCTTTTACTCTTATATGTGCTTTCTTCTTTTTTAATATTTATTTTTTAGTTATAGGTGGACACAATATCTTTATTTTATTTTTATGTGGTGCTGAGGATCGAACCTAGTACCTCACACATACTAGGTGAGAGCTCTACCTTTGAGCCACAACCCCAGCTCCATGTGCTTGCTTCTTTTTTTTTTTTTAAGAGAGAGAGAGAATTTTTTAAAATATTTATTTTTCAGTTTTCGGCGGACACAACACCTTTTGTTTGTATGTGGTGCTGAGGATCAAACCCGGGCCGCACGCATGCCAGGTGAGCACGCTACCGCTTGAGCCACATCCCCAGCCCCATGTGCTTGCTTCTTAACATCAGAAAACACTGTTTTAAATAGTTGATAACTTGCCAAATTATTGATATTGTTTTGAATTTGTTTAACTTTAAACTAACATTATTCAATACTTGCTATGTATAAATATTATGTTACGTATTGATTTTGAATGCCATAACCTTGGACTTTTCAGAGTATAATACACATCAGTAATGAAAGTACTATAAGCACAAGATCCAAAACACTGATTTGACAATAAAATGACACAGACCTACTGCTGAATCTTTAGGCACTTTTTTCAAAAGAATTTGGAGAGGACATATATTTTTACATTATGCATTCTCAGTCGAGATTCCTTATTATAAACAACATAATCCTTCTGGGCCAACTTAACAAAAAAGGAACATTTTAAAGTAGCTAATAGACATCAGCAGAACCAGAGACAGTTCTGATGTTGCCTAGTCAGTGCCATTGTGTAAACACACTCCAGGAGCTAATCTACCAAAAACACTATTTTCACTGGCACTCAGAACCTATGATGCATTGGTGTGAATACCACTATCACCCCTTCTTCCAAAAAAAGCAAATCTCCAGAAGAGTTACATCATTAGGTTGTTGACTTCCAATTTAAAAATCACACTCTGGGTTTGATTGCTAGGGCCTGGGATACTTACCTAGCTCTAAGACATACTGGGAATGTTAGTTTTCTGATTTATGCTTTAAGAAGATTGGAGTCATGTTGTAGGAAATTACTAAAATACAAAGAAAAGGTTCAAAATCTTGGGTGACTGCATGTGACAGATGTCCACAGATACTAGTGAACTACATTAATTTTTATCTTAAATCTTCATTGTATCATTTTAAATACCAGGAGTCAGATACAGGTCACTGTCATTCTCTGGAAAATATATCCCTATTTTTATCTTCAGCAATCATTGAAATTATTTTCTTAATAGATCACTTCCACCAACAGCTTCTTGTAACCATCATCATTCACTGCTTAAACTGAAAGGGAGAAGCACATCTGGGATTGTAATAAAGGGTTTCTCGAACTTGGCATTGACATTTTGGAATGAAAAATAGTTATTGGATGTTTACTTGTATATTGCAGGATGTTCCTCTTTCTGCTACATGCCAATAGCGCACATGTTTACTCACCCACAGTGATATCAAAGTTGTCTTCCCTGTGGGAGTTCCAAGGAAAGATTCTGGGGTGCTGGTTTTATTCTTTTATTTAGTCTGATTCTAGTTACCTGGATACATTCACTTTGTAAAAATACTCTACGTGTTTGATTTATACTTTTTAATGGTTTATATTTCAATAAAATGAATTTACAAGGGAAAAAGTTGTCTTCAGATGTTGTCAAATGTCCTTTAAAGTATTAAATCATTACTAGTTGAGAAACACTAAGAAAACTATGTCCCTGCTTAGTGGGCAATTAAATAAATAGATTCTACTACTTTTGCTGTGCTTCTTATAGAGCCTAACCAGTAATATATTATCTCTTTGTTACTGCTTCTAGTCACTAACTTCTTTTCATCAAAACATAAAAAGTTATAAAACTTTGAAAGGAGGCAGAAAAAGTATCACTTTTTAGATCTCCATTGATTCAGTCTGCTTCCTCCAATATTCACTTTTGCTTGTCCTCTGCCCCTTATATACAGTATAAATACTCCATATCCTCTTCCTTCTTCATGGATAGACTTGACAATGGGAACCTATAGGAAAGAAAGGAGAAGGAAAGTTAGTTTATACTAGGAATTTGAACTTTGTACTAAAAGCTGGTGAATTAACCTTTCTTAAGGTTATAATGGGAGCAAACAAAACAAAAGTATCCATTTTGTTTTCACATTAACTTTACTTGAATGATCTCAGTATATAGAAATTAGCAATTATTTAGTCCAGATTTGGGACTGATCCTGGAAACCCTCTTTAAATAACTTTCCTATATTTCCTTTTACAATTCAGAGCATTTGCAGGTAATTTTAAATGAGCCCCAGTCCCAGGTTTTTCTATTCTTAGATAAAATGTTTATCTTGTTCTATCTTGAAATAAGTCACAAATTCCAATCTCTGTCCCTTTTGATATTATTCATCTGGGTTAGCTTTATCTTAATATGTCTCTCAAGTGTCCATTATTCTAATGAAAATTCACTTAGAATCTGGAATAGTTTGGATATACTTTAATAATATGCATAGGAAAATATTTATAAATACGTGGCTAGTAAACATAATTACTGACTTTCCAGTGATCTGTTTGAAAAGTAACAAACTTTTTGTGGCTTGAACCTTCCTATTTGTAATAGTGGTACAGTTGAATTACACATGTTATGCTGGGCATGGTGTGCACACCTGTAATCCTTGCAGCTCGGGAGGCTGAGGCAGGAGGAACGCAAGTTCAAAGCCAGCCTCAGCAAGAGCAAGGCTTTCTAAGTAACTCAGTGAAACTTCCCCCTCAAAAAAAAAAAATTACACATATTGTTGCAGCAGATGAAAAGAATTGGGAGAGATTGTTACATCATTTTTAAATATAATTAAACTTAAATTTTTATTCATATTGTATTCTTGATTAAAATTAAAGGAGAGTCTTTACTGAACAGAAGGGTAGGATATAATCTGGTTAAAATCCATATTACTATTACATTTTTTTGTAAAACTTTTTTTTAATTTTTATTACAAAAGTAGTATTCATTTTGAAAATATCAAAGAGCAGAGACATGGAATAAATAGAAAATCATTATCAAGATATTCATTTCCGTAATGTATCTGATTAGTTACTCTTAAGGCTTATCCTAATACTAAACAGCCAAATTCTGCATAAAACTTAATATTAGTTAATTCTATGTGGGTTCCTAAAGTAGAAGTGAAATTTCAAATGCAGGGGGAAGAAAACAGCACCTTGGACTGAAACTAAAGCATGATCAGTAAATATGCAGGACAAGTGGGATTATCTTTACGACAAATGGAAATAATACTTCATCCAGAAAGAAAGCTGTAGACTAATAGCAAGGTAGTTCAACTAGAAGAAACAGAAGAAATAGTTCTCACTTGAGATTTCCTTGTAGTGGTATTTTTTGTTGTTGTTTTTTTTATAGACTACATCCACCAAATGTGAGTTCACAAAGACCAACTAACATATGAGTGAGAGCAGGAAAACAAATGGCAGATTTAGACCCTGCAAAGACTACAGATAGCATTAGCTCATATGGAATACATAAAGCAAATTTGAGATGTTTAAAGATATAATCAAGCATATTTGAGTTTACAGAAGTGGAAAATATAGTTTTTGGAATGAAAAAGAACTCCTTTGATGGATAGATAAATTTATCAGTTTCTAGTTGGGAAAACAAATCATTCTGGTTTTTTTAAACAGAGAAATTCTAATACAAGGAATTGGTTACAAAGATTATTAGAAAGGAGTAGAAGAGTGTAAGAGGAAAGAAGTATAAGGGAAAATGAATAGAGAAAATATCCAGAGCTCAAAAGCTAGTAACATTCCTCAATTGGAGCCCACAAGCCTACATCCACTGAGGTGCTGTCACAGTCAATTTGGGGTCAAAGTGCTATCACCACAATTTGGACAGAAATTACCAAAAAGTCACTGCCTCTTTCCAAGTTGCGGAATTTCAAACTCACCTTATTCTTATTTCTAGACAAACAACTTTTTATTTATAATCTTCCACTAGTGCCTCTTATTAGAAAATTTGAGTAGGAAATTTGTCAGGGGAGCCAGGCATTTGCAGACTGCTATCCCCACATATAGTGCATTATAGTGTAAAAGAGTGGGAATGGGGCTTGAAGAATAAACCGACAAATATTTGGCAGAACTGTTTAGATGCAGCTGAAAAGATAATTAGTGGATTAAAAGATGTTTCAAAATGACACAAAATAGGAAAAAAAGATAAATACATGAAAAAATGTGAATTTGTAGACTAAAATACAAAATTCTAAGGCTAGTCACAGACTTCCAAAGACCAAATAGAAGAAAATGAAGGATAGAAATTGTTTATAGCGATAATGGCTAACAGGGCGTGAAGATGCCCAACTGTAATCCCAATGACTTGGGAGGCTGAGGCAGGAAGATCTCAAGTCCAAAACCATCCTGGGAAACTAGGTAGACCCTTTCTCAAAAAAAAAAAATACCCGGAGATGTAGCTCAGTAGTAGAGTGCCCCTGGGTTCCATCCCAGTACCACACACAAAAAAAAATAGTAATAATAACTATTATTACTATTAATTAATTATTATTATTATTATTTTCCAGAAATAGTAAACAGAGGTCTAGAAATAATGGAAGCACAATGTATAGCAAGTAAGAGAAGGGAAAAGAAATCCATACTTTGTATTAGCATGGTTAAAATGCAGCTCACCAAAGATGAGAAAAGATAATAAAAAACAACCTAGGTACAAAAACACAGACCTCCTGAAGAGAAACTAGGAAATGAACAACAAACTTCTCAAAGACTATAAATGGAAGCTAGGGAAAAAAAAAACAAAGAAGAAGAAGAAGAAATATTTTCTTTTTAATTAACACATATTTATTTGCATATTTACAAAATACATTATGATATTTCAATATATACATACAATGTGTACTGATCAAATCAGGGTGATTAACATTTCTGTCTCCTTGTCATTTCTTTATATTTGGATCCTTCAAGCTCTTCTAGTTCTTCGTAAAATAGGTTATTATGAACTATAGTTACCCTACTGAGCCATAGAACCCTAGTATTTATTCCTCCTAGCTGTGTCTTGGTACTCATTATCCATCCTCCCCTATACCTCTAACCCCCTGTCCTTCCCGGCTTCTATTAGTCTTCTACAGTCATCTAATTTGAAATCAGCACTTTTAACTTCTTTATATGAAAACATGCAGTATTTGTCTTTCTGTGTTTAACTAATTTCACTTAGCATAATGTCTTCTAGTGAAAGTTAGTTTGCCACAAATGACAGGATTCCATTCATTTTATGACCAAATAGTGTTTTGTTGTGTATATATACATTTTCCTAATCCATTCATCCATCAACGGACACCTATAATGATTCCATATCGTGTCTGTTGGGAATATGCTGGAGTAAGCCAGGGATTACAGGTATTCTTTGAAATGTTGGTTTAATTTCCTTTGGATACATACTCAGAAACAGTAGAACTGGTAATATGATAGATCTATTTTTAATTTTCTGAAGAACTTTTATACTCTTCTTCACAATGCTATGATAATTTACATTCCCACCAATGATAGATTCCCTTTTCTGCCACATCCTTGCCATCATTATTTTTATTCTTTGATAATAGTCATTCTGACTGAGGTGAGGAGCTATCTCTTTGTGGTTTTGATTTACATTTTTATGATTGCTAGTGTTGAGTATTTTTCATATATTTGTTGGTCATTTATATTTCTCATTGTGGGAAATGTCTATTCATATCATTTGTCCATTTTTAATTTTATCATTTATTTTTTGTCTTTTTTTAAGTTCCTGGTATATTAATTAATCCTTTGTCAGATGAATAGTTTGAAAGTATTTTATGCCATTCTATAGGTGACTACACTGTTGACTGTTGTTTGGATATGCAGAAGCTTTCAAGTTTGATTTAATCACATTTCTATAGCTTTTGTTGATTGTGCTTTTGGGGTTTTATCAAAAAAAATCATAGTGTATATATGTTGTAGTATTTCCCTTATTTTCTTCTAGTAGTTGCATAGTTTTAGGTCTTACATGTATAGATCTTTAATCCATTTTTAATCAGTTTTTTTTTTTTACATGGTGAGAGATACATGGTCAAGTTTCATTGTTCTATATGTAGATATCCAGTTTTCCCAGCAACGTTTACTAAGAAGGCTGTCCTTTCTCCAATGTGTATTTTGGGCACCTTTGGTAAAAATCAGTTGGCTGCAGATTCATAGATATGTCCCTGGGTTCTCTGTTGTGTTCCATGTTGGATGTGTCAATTTTGATGCCAGTACCATGCTGTCTTTGTTACTACAGCCCTGCAGTATGTCTTTGGTTCAGGTATTATGATGCCCTCAACTTTGTTCTTTTTTCCTCAAGATTGCTTTCAACTATTCAGGGTACTTTGTGCTTTAATAGGTATATTAGGACTATTTTTTTTCTATTTCTGTGAGGAATATCATTGGTGTTTTGATAGGGATTGCATTGAGTTTGTAAACTGATTTGGGTAATATGGACATTTTAACACAATATTCATTCTTTCAATTTGTGAACATAGGAGTTCTTTCAATTTTTATGAGTCATCTTCAATTTCTTTCATCATTATTTTGTAATTTTCATTGTAGAGGCCATTTACTTCCTTGGTTAAATTTAGGTTTGATATTGCTGTTTATAAATGCTCCAAATTTTTATTTGGTTTTGTAATCTGCAACTTTATTGAATTTGTTTATCAGTTCAAACAGTCTTTTGATGAAATCTTTAAGGTTTTCTGTATGTAGAATAACCATATCTACAAATGGGAATAATTTAACTTCCTTCTTATTTGAATGTCTTTTATTTTTTGTGTTTTCTAATTGCTCTAAAACTTCAGTCCTATACCGGAGAATTATGGTTAAAAAAAGAAAAAAAGAAAAAGAAAAAGAAATGGTAAATGTCTTTCTCCAGATAGAGGCAATGCTTTCGGGTTTTCTTCATTCAGTATGATGTTGACTATAAATTTGTCAAACACTCTATTGAGATGTGTTTTTTCTATACTAATTAATTCAAAGTGTATATCATGAAATATATTGAATGTTATTAAGTGTTTTTTCTGTGTCTCATATTGTGTTGATATCCTGTATTATGTTTATTGATTTGTGTATATTGTACTATCCTTACATCACTGGGATAAATTCCACTTAATCATGGTCAATGGTATTTTACATACGCTGTTGAATTCAATTTTATAGTATTTTGTTGAGAATTTTTGCATCTGTTTTCATCAGGGATATTGTCCTATCTGGTTTAGGTATCAGGGTATTGCTGGCCTCATAGAATGAGTTTGAGAGAACTCCCTCTCTTTCAATTTTTTGGAATGGTTTAAAAAGAATTGGTGTTAGTTTTTTTTTTTTTTTTTTTTTTTAAGATTTCGGTAGAATCCAACAGCGAAGTCATCATTCTTGGGCTTTTCTTTGTTGGAAGACTTTTTATTAAGGAATAAATCTCATCTCTTGTTATTGGTCCTTTCAGGTTTTCTTCCTGATTCAATTTCAGTAGGTTATATTTGTCTTGAAATTCATCCGTTTCTCCTAGGTTTTCCAATTTGTTGGCTTATAGTTGTTCTTACTAGTCTCTGATGATCCTTTGTATTTCTTTGGAATCAGTTTTAATGTCTCCTTTTTCATTTCTGTTTTAGTTTATTTGGGTCTTCTCTTTCTTCTTTCCTACTCTCATTTTTTCTTGAGTCTAGCTCATGGTTTTAGAAGTTTACTCCATAGCTTTGGTCCTGAGGTGAGGCACAATATCATGAATGAAGGGAATGGAAGAGCTCTGCTCACAAGGAACAAAATATAAACCAAAGGCATGCCCCTAGTGACTTACTTCCTCCAACTATACCCTTCCTTTCAATAGTTACCACACAGTTAACCCATTCAGATGGATAATCCACTGATTTGGGTACACCTCACATAACCTAATCATTTTATCTCTGAACATTCTTAAATTATCTCACATGAGCTTTTGTGTGATACTATATATCCAAAGCATGACATTGTATTTCCGTTTTCATTTGTGTCAAAAAATTTTGAAGTTTTCCTTTTGACTTCTTTGATGACATTGCATATTCAGTAGCATGTTATTTAATTTCCTTGCATTTGTACAGGTTTTGAATTTGTTTTTGATTTCTAGTTTTACTCCATTGTGGTCAGAGGAGATACATGCTGTGATTTCAGGGTTTTTTTTATTGATTTCATTTTGTTTTTTTGGCCTATCAAAGGTCTATCCTGGAGAATCTTCTGTGTATTAATGAGAAGAATGTATATTCTGCAGCTTATAGAAGATTCTGGAAATTCCTAATAAGACCATTTGGTCTATACTATAGGTTAACTCCAGTATTCCTATGTTGATTTTTTGGTCTGGATGGCCTGTCATTGATGAAAGTGGGGTGTTAAGGTCCCCAAGTATTATTGTATTGAGGCTTGTCCTTTTTAGATCTAATAATGCTTGCTTTATAAAACTGAGTGTTCTAGTATTAGGTGCAATTGTATTTTCTTGTTGAATTTATCCTGTGATAATTATATAGTGGCTTTCTTTGTCTCTTTTTACAGTTTTGACTTGAAGTATACTTTAAGTATGGCTACTCAAGCTCACATGCTTTTGGTTTCCTTTGCAGAGAATATTGTGTGTATATGTGTGTGTTGACAGCAACAGGTTTCAAAGACAGATCATGTTGATTGACCAAATAAGTTACAAAGTTTAGGGTTTAGGGTTTTGAGTTTAGGGTTATAGATAAGTTACTGTAGACCTGTAAATATTTATAATTTATTTCTTCATTTTGTATCTTCAAATCTAAGTACCATTAGCTGAACAGAACTATTGTTTTATACACAACTATAAATTGAGCTTAGAACTGTCCCTATGGGAGTAGGCACTGCACATATAGAGTTACTACAAATGTCTGTTGTGGAGCCTTACACACAGGAAACACTCCACAAATCAGAGGGAAGAAAAGGGTTCTTGGAGTGCTGAAGTCACCTGCGCAGATCACATGAAAAGTTCCAGACTTAGTTCCCCAGTCCTCAGGTGGGTCTACTGTTCATTCACCCATTTATCTCACTTATTCAAGAAAGATTTATTAACATCCACTATGCATATTCTATTTTGTTTCTACTGGTTTCCAAGATACAGCACAACACAAGGGATAAAGTCTATTCTCCATCTCAATCCCAGGAGACACAGTCTCCCAGGTGATAGTGACTTGGCATTGGCCTCATCCTTCATAGAAGATCTGGGTTGACATAGCTGCCAAACATGGGCATCTGTCATCACCCTCATCATCAACTTAACCAAGACCACAGAATATCTTTGTCCATCCTTTTCTTTCAATCTGTATTTATCTTTACTGGGGAAGTATTTCTTGTAGGCAGCACATTGTTGAGACTTGTTTTATAAGTCCATTTAGTAAGCCTATCTTTTAATTGGGGAGTTTGATCCATTTACACTCTAGATTACTATAAATCTATAAAGACATATTGCTGTCATTTTGTTAATTTTCTTCTGGTTGTTTGAATATCCTTTGTTCTTTTCTTCCTCTCTTGTTGTTTACCTTTGTGGTTTCGTAGTTCTCTGTATTGATAAGATTTGAATATATTTGTTTTGTATATCTGCTTTAATATTGAGTTTTATATACTTTTGCATGTTTTCATGGTGACAGTATTCTTTCACTCCTATGTAGAGGACTCCCCTAAGCATCTTCTGTAAGGTCACTTTGGTGGTGATAAATTCCCTTGGTTTTTACTTGTCTTGAAAAGTATTTATTTCTCCTTCAGTTCTGAAGAATTGTTTTGCTATATATAGTGTTCTTGGCTGGCAGGTTATTGTTTTCTTTTAGAACTTTGACTATGTGATCCTATTTCCCACTTCTGAGCAATCTGTTATTAATCTAATGGGAGTGTCCCTTAAATATGACTTGGACCTTTTTTTTTTTTCTGTTTTTACAATTGGTTCTTTGTTTTAGACTTGACAGTTTGAACATAATATGTTGAACTGTTTTGGTCGAATCTCTGTGGGACAGTTTGTGCCTTCAGGGACCTGGATGCCCATTTCTTTCCTAAGGTTGAGAAAATTTTCAATAATTATTTCATTGAATGGGAGTCTATATATTTTTCCTTCTATGCAACTTCTGGACTCATAATTCAGAAATTGGTTCATTTAATGAGTATCTCATAAAACTCAGAGGTTTCTTCACACTTCTTTTTTTAAATATGTATTTTTTAGTTGTAGATTGATACAATACCCTTATTTTATTTTTATGTGGTGCTGAGGATCAAACTCAGTGCTTCACGTGCGCCAGGCAAGCACTCTACCACTGAGCCCCAGCCCCAGCCCACTGAGCCATAACCCCAGCCCCACACTTTTTTTAAAACTTTTTTTATTTTTGTTTCAACTGGGTTATTTCAAAAGACCTGTTTTAAAGCTCAGAAATTCTTTCTTCTACTTGATCTAGTCTATTGTTCAGGCTCTCAACTATATTTATTAACTTTAGGAAGTTCTTCATTTAAAAGATTTCTATTTGGTTCTTTTTCATGACTCCTACCTCCTTGCCAAATTTCTCATTCATATCATGAATTGTTTCCTAATTTCATTGAATTACTTGTATACGCTTATATCTCACTACATTACTTTTATTTTTTTAATATTTATTTTTTAGGTGTACATGGACACAACACAATGCCTTTATTTTTATGTGGTGCTGAGGATCGAACCCGGGTCCCGCCCGGGCTAGGCGAGCGCTCTACCGCTGAGCCACAATCCCAGCCCTCATTACATTACTTTTAAATCATTCCTTTGAATTCTTTTTCAGGCATTTCATCAATTCTTTTTTCTTTGGGGTCTGTTACTAGAGTTACTATATTTTTTTGGAGATATAGTATTAACTTGCTTTTTTGTACTTTCTATATCTCTGTGTTGATATTTATACAACTGCCAGATCAATTTTCTCTACCAATTTAAAAGTGTGGCTTTCAGCATAAAAGACTTCCTCTGAAATCAGTCTTACAGTGTTGGTTTGGTAGGCTATGTTGGCTTTGATTCCAGTTGTGCTTTAGTATAGTCTTTATTTCATTTCTTCTAGTGGGTGCATTGCTTATGGGAATGGGGTTGGAAAGCCCATCTATCTCCTCAAACCTTGCAGTTCTGGGAACAGCAGCCCTGGTGGTTGTGGTGCACAGCAATGGGATGGGATAACAACTGTGTGGACATGCCAGTGGGCCTAGGCAAGTAAGTGCAGATCTTTGTGTATACATGGCAACGAGTTTCTGTGGGCTCCAAAGGGGTAGAGACACTCCAGCATGCCTGGCAGGTATGTTTAGGTGCATTTATTAGCCATAATAGAGCATTATTCAGTATCAATAGGGCTACATAACAGCAAGGCTATTCCAATGGGCCCTAAGTGGGTGGGATACAGGTTGCACAGCAGCAGAGGCAGGGTTCTTATGCGGCATGGAGCACACTTGTCAGTATCTGAGGACTGAGCAGAGGTGGGGTCACTCTAGCATGCCTGGGTACAATGCATCATAGTTCAGGTGGTGTGTTTGGTCAATCTGCAGGTCTTGTAGAATTGGAACTGTTTCAGTGGCCTAGGAAGTGAGTCACACAAAGTAATAGGGGCAGGGCACATTTGGTTTTTGTCTCAAAATGGTGTGATGCAACAGCAGCCTGGGTGGGAGAGGTCACTGTGTGAACTGAGTTCCCCCTCTGGAGAAGTACAGTGATGCGTACTCCCAGATAATTCTTCATCTAAACTCAAGGCATGCAAGGTCTGTAGAATTCCTAGTCAGCCAAAACTTTGGATGTCCTTAGAGCCAGTGTGGACTCTTGGATACCCCTTTGCTTTTCCTACAATAGGAGTTCCTGGATTCAGAAGGATCTGAATAGGGGCAACAGGGCAGGTGATGCAAGGCTCGTTGTTCCTTTTTTTTACCAAACCAACCTGAATCTCTGCTCTAG
Source organism: Urocitellus parryii (assembly GCF_045843805.1). Taxonomy (NCBI): domain Eukaryota; kingdom Metazoa; phylum Chordata; class Mammalia; order Rodentia; family Sciuridae; genus Urocitellus; species Urocitellus parryii. The sequence continues at coordinate 203,719,117 of NC_135531.1, forward strand.
AATTTCTCCATTTCTTCTGCACTGTATCCCAACATTCTTCCCCAAATAGTCTAGCCGAATAGTTGCTGATTATTTTTCATTCTTGATCCTCCTTTGTGGGAGGAGAAGTGCATCTGGTGCTTCTCATCAGCCATCTCCCTCCCTTTCCAGAATAATATTTTCAAAGTGCTGAGGGAAAATATTTGTCAACATAAAATTGGATGCCTAGTAAAACTTTATTTTAGGCCAAAGTTTAAAAAACAGTCCATGGAAGATAGTTTACCACCAAGACATAATCTATAAAGGAACTTCTAAAAAGAAAAAAAGAAATTAGTCAACAGAATAAATGGAAGGAGACCCTCATGGTTATACAAAATTACATACAAGAGGAAGTGAGGGGAAAGGGGAAAAAAACAAGGGGGAGAAATGAATTACAGTAGATGGGGTAGAGAGAGAAGATGGGAGGGGAGGGGAGGGGAGGGGGGACAGTAGAGGATAGGAAAGGCAGCAGAATACAACAGTCACTAGTATGACAATATGTAAATCAGTGGATGTGTAACCGATGTGATTCTGCAATCTGTATACAGGGTAAAAATGGGAGTTCATAACCCACTTGAATCAAAGTGTGAAATATGATATGTCAAGAACTATGTAATGTTTTGAACAACCAACAATAAAAATTTTTAAAAAATGGAAACAATTTCAAAAGAAAAGTCTAAGATACTAGAAAGAATGGTAAGTGAAAAAATATTGGCAAATGTGAGTAAATTCCATAAAATTTATATAAAATACAATTATTCCTTCTGTCACTAATAATAATAATAGGTTTTATTACATCTAATTTTTGAGTTTGACAAAGGGACAAAAATAAATATTAGACCGCAATAGTATGAAAGCCAGGAAAGGGAATATCAATATGAATATTAAAATTTCCAAGGCAACTTATGATTTAGATATGAGGTGTCCCCCAAAACACTACAAGATTATTGAAACACTACAAGATTATTCAGAGGTAAAATTATTAGATTATGAAAGTTATGACCTAATCAGTGTATTAATCCACGATAGGGATTAACGGGGTGGTAAGTGCAGTCAGGTAGGGTATGGATGGAGAAAGTAGGTCACTGGGGGCATGCTTTGGGTTTTATATTTTGTTCCTGGTGAGCAGAGGTCTCTCTTGCTTCCTTGGAGCAAGAGAGCTACTTTCCTTCCACCAGAATGTTCTGCCTCACCTCAGGCTCAGATCTTTGAAGTTGTTCAACCATGGACTGAACCTGTGAAACCATGAACCAAAATAAACTTTTCCTTCTTTATGTAGTTCCTGTCAGGTGTTTTGGTCACAGCAACAACAACAACAAAAAAAAACCTGACTAAAACAGAAATCCACCAATATATTATAAAACTAATACATGATACTCAATCCAATACAAGGAGAAAAATGGAGTAAATTTCAAATAAAAACTACCAATTTATTTTTAAAACAAGGGGGTTAAAGTATAGAAAAAAAATGGGACAAATAAAAAACAAGGTAAACTACACAGAACAAGTCCAAATACATTAACAACTACAATTAGTAGCACTTTGAAAACATAAAGGTGTGAAAAGGTTGAAAATAAAAGAATAGTAAAATGTCATGCCAGGCAAATAACACGCAAACAAAAGCTGAGGCAATGTTAATGTGACAGGAAGGTCAATGCATAATAAGGAAAGGTTCAGCTCACTAGAAAAATCTAAGAAATATTCAACCTCATTCCTTTCACAAATATATAAAGTTCAATAAAATTGAAGAAATTTAGAAATTCACTATCATAATAAATTTTAAAATACATTTGTCTATATCTGAATAACACAGCAATTAGAGAATATGCATTTTTCTCAAATGATTGGTCTCAATAAATTTCAAAGAATTGCCATCTTGGAGACTACATTCTCTGACAAATAAATAAATTCAGCAGCAGAAAGATCAATTTTGAAATTATTTTACATGTGGAAAAATATCTTTGAATAACTTATGAACCAGAAAAGAAGTACTTTTAGCTTTACAAATATTAACATAATAAACTTATAGGATATGTAATCTTAGATACTTGCATTGATAAGAAGAGAAACTGAAAAGTGATGACCTAGGCTTTCAATATAATGAATTAGAGAATGAACAACAGCCTTTAAAAAGGAATAATGAGATAATAAAGATAGAAATTAATAAAATGAAAATGTCCATTCAGCAGGTAGTATGATCAGTAAAACCTGAAATTGTTTCTTTTAATAGACCTATAAAATAGAGAAACTCTGGAAGTTAAATTTCAGTTAAAAATTAAAGAGAGAAAGCAGAAATTAAATGACATTATGAGTTAATAAGAAGGAGAGATTGGTGGTGTAGTTTGCATGTGTGAAGCCCTCAGTTCAATTCCTAGCACCATAAATGGATGGAGAAATGAGGTGGCACATGCCTACAAATCAAGTTTAGATTTAAAAGATTGGAGATACTATTAAAAGGTTTATGCAATAAATTGTGAACTCTTTGATGAAATATATGAATTGCTAAGAATTACAGCTTACCAGAAATGACTCAAGAAAACACTGAAATCCAAAATAGTCCTGTAACCATTAAAGAATAAAATATTTAATATTTTATATCTGATCTCTGTATTTGTGGGGCTGAGGATCAAACCCAGGGCCTCAAAAGTGCTAGGTAAGCACTCTAGCACTGAGTTACAACTCCAACCCATAGATTTTTTTTTTATTCACTTGACTCATTCATGAGAAGAAAATAAAGAAGAAATACCTTTGTAAAATTGGAATAGAAGGGAAGTCCTTAATTTGACAGAGTATCCAAAGTTTGCAGCAAATATTCTTGCCAATGAAATACTAGAAGCACTTTCTTTAGAGTTGGAACCAGACACTTTAACATTTTCATGACAGTCCCAGTCCCCACACAAGAATAGGGGGAAAAAATCTAAGCATTGAAAAGGAAGAAATAGAACTGCCTTTATTTATATATGACATATTGTTTACCTAGAAAAACTCAAAATAGTTCTGAAGTAAATTATTAGAATAATAGGAAATTTTAGCAAAGTCCCAACTATAAAATCAATATACAAAAATAAGTTCAATTTTTAATGCAAAAAAATTGCAAAAGTACTATTTACTACAGTAACATAGCGTATATATTATATATATAGAAATAAAAGTACCAACAATGTGTCAGGTGTCTATAAAATCTATAAACTTTATTGTGCAATATTAAAGATCTAAATGGAGATTGTACTAACATGTTAGATTGAGTATAATCAACATGTCAGATTTATCCAGTTTGATTTATAGATCAAAGTGATTCCAGTGACAAACACTAACAACATTTTGAGTAAATTGACTTGGTTCTAAAGTTTATATGGAAAAGTGAAGGGCCTGAATAGCTAAGGCAATCCTAAAAGTGAATTTACTGTGTCAGATAAGATTTGTTACACAGCTCTAGGATTTAAGAAAATGTTATATTGGCAGAAGAATAAACAACCAAAGGAATAAAATATATTGCTTCTAGATACTTAAATATGTGATAAAACTTTTATTTTTCCTAAAGCAAAGGAATGATGGATATAAACTTGAAGATAATGATTCTCTCTGGGACAGGAAGTTTGAAACTAAAGAGTTAGTATGGATTTGTGTGCCTTCATTATCATGCTTAATAACTCACATGTATGATATATACATATTATATGCATAATATAATTGTATTGTTGGCTTCCATATCCACACATTTTGCACCCATGGATTCAACTGCAAATAAAAAATTTAAAAAATTGTATTTGGACTTAACACATAGACTTTTTTCTTGTCATTATTCTCTAAACAAAGCAGCTATTTACATAGCATTATATTATGTTAGGTGGTATTAAAAATAATCTAGAGATGATTTAAGGTATGCAGAAGGATATATTTAGGTTATGTGTAAATACCAAATAATCTCACATAACAAGACTTGAATATCTGAAGATTTGGATAGCCACCAGTGGGCCTGGAACCAATCCCCCCATGGATACCAAGTGACGACTGTGTTAGTTTTCTAGAGTTGCCATAACAAAATACCACAGACGAGATTTGTTTTAACAACAGATATTTATGTCCTCATGGTTCTGGAAAAGTCATTTCAATATTAAGGTCCTGGTGGATTTGGTTTCTCCCAAGGCCTTTCTCCTTATTGCATATGACCTCTTCTCTCTGTATGTCTATGTTGTCTTTTCCTATTCTTGAAAGGCACCAGTCTTATGAGATTAGGGCACCACTCCTATGACCTTCTTTAACCTTAATTACCTCCTTAAAGTCTCTCTTCTAAAATAGTCATATTGAGGATTCGGGCTTCAACGTGTAAGCTTGGGGAGAAATCAGTCCAATTCATAACGTGAATTGATTTTTTAATTAAGAACTTACAACTCACACACTTATCCTTTTTGTTGTCCAGAAGTTCTTAATAACCTGTTTTGGAATTTCTTTTTGTATTTCTGTGAGAAGAGCATTTAATTACAAAGGCCTATACAATAGTATAGAAATAGTTACATAATTTAACAACATATTCACGGATCACTTATACATCTGAAAGGTATACATTTCAACCCAGTAGATTAAAACTCCCAAGACTCTTCAATACACCTAGTTAAGAAGAAAATGCTCTGAGGTTTCTGAGTATTCTATTTAATCTTAGATAGTCTCAAGTCATTTCAAGATTTAGTTTCTTCCATAAAGGGCTAAAAGAAATGCTCATTATTTTTTGATGTTTTAGAAGAGAATGTTAAAGAACAGTACTTACTAGGAAAAAAATGTCTAAATATAGTTTTATCACAAGAGCTCAGATTTTAGCACACAAACAAAAAGCTACAGATTTAATTTGCAATGCAGTTATATTTTACAATTTCTTGCTTTGCTCAGACTGAATGGCTTAGTGGCTTAATATTTCTCTGTAGTAAGGTTTTAGAAAATGCCAACATGATTTAATATAATTTACAATATTTAAACCTCTTTTTCTTGCCTGAATGTAATGCTTGACTTTAGAATGCTTTTCTTTTGACATCACATACTTCACAAATAATGTACTTTGGGAGCCACCTAAAACAACATCTTATTAGCAGACAGCATTCCTGTCTAGTATGTTCACCTTTTTTAAGAAGTATGTCAATAAGAATTAATGGAAGCTTTAAAATGTTTTGTACAATAGAAATATTTCATCAATTATTCTGTATCTTGTCAAAGCTTAATGGCCTGAAAGCTAATAAATATATTGATAATGTTGTCAGATAAAAGCTAATGTTTACAAATCCTGATTCTATAAAGAGACCAGGTAGTATTTATTTGCTTAGGTTTTGCATTTGTTCCTCAAGGGATGTAGACATGCATGATGTATTCTATAAGAGGATATTTCTGTTGACCTTTATATACCTTCTTTTTCCCCCATTCTCTCTGACTTGCGTCAAATTATTGAAACATGGAGGAAACTATATTTTTTTTTTGCTGTAGTTTACCTCAGTCTGGTATAGTATATTATATAAATTTGCTTATTTTCTCATAAACTAGAAACTGCTTTATTGGGTTTCTTTAATGGAAGAATGATGCTGTTTTGCCTCAGCCACTTAGCAAGGTCCTAAGCAATCAGTGAGACCCTGTCTCTATATATAATACAAAAAAAAGGCTGGGGATGTGGCTCAGTGGTTAAGTGGGTTCAATCTCTGGGTTCAATCCCTCGTACCAAAAAAAAGAAAGAATGAAAGAATAGTGCTGTTTATTGCAAATGTTAATTTTTCTAAAAATGCAGACAAAGTTCACATTACAAAAGGTTTTTTGGAATACTTGATATCACATTTTGCTATTGCCACGGTTATTTCTGTAATAATAACAATGTAGACAGTACACAGCAACAAAGCATAAATTCAAATTTCAAATTTTGTTACAGGTTTTGATTGATTTTTATTAACATAATCAACTGGGGAACTGCCAAATACTCTTTTTTTAATATTATAGACCAATGTTTTTTAATATGTTGTGTCTAGACTGTACTGCTATAAAATTACCTGGAAGTATTTGTTAAAAATACAAGTACCTAAGTGCTACCATCTTTCCCAATCAGAATATCTTCAGTCTAGCCTGAAGTCTGCAATTTAATAAGCAATACTGGTAACTCTTAAGTACACTATTGTTTAAGAACAACTGATACACATCATAGCCCCAGTATTGTACAAGCTTTGTCCCTGCTTTTTTGGATGTGTTTTATACTCCAAATTATTTCCTAATGTCCTCCAGTTCTTTCATGACTTAAGTCAAACAGCAACTTAAACCAAGGAGAAGTTCTGGCTCTGTATTAAGTAGCCTTCCCTACTTTAGTTTACCTGAAGAATTTCTGTTCAAATGTTATTGGTCCATTTTCTGTTGTCAATACCACAGCTTAGGTAAATTTTTGTTTGGATTTTTGGTTGTCTTTCTTTTTAGATATACATAACAGCAGAATGTATTTTGACTATTATACATACATGAAGTATAACTTCTTATTCTTGTGGTTGTACATGATGTGGAATTATACTGATTGGATATTCATATGTGAACTAGGAAAGTTATGTCTGATTTATTCTACTGTCTTTCCTGGGTAAATTTTAATGTAAAGAAGTTTATTTGGGCTCATGGTTCTGGAGGTTCAGGATGGCAGAGTTCCTAGGCAAAGCAAGATATCACATGACAAGAAACAGAGAACATATGTGTATGTCTCATCTAGTCTCTCTCCCTCTTCTTAAAAAAGTCACCAGTATTTAATCATGAAAGCTCCACCCTGATGATTTTATCTAATCCTGATCACTTCCCAAGGCCCCAGTTTCTAAACACCATAGTCAAATTATTTCTACCCTCTTAATGCTTTGCAATGGTTATTAAGTTTCAACACATGAACCCTTGGGGGACACTGTCAAACCATCACCAGCCTTTATAGCCTGTGTTCGTGTTTATTAGGCTTAGAATATAATTATCATTTGTAAAATAGGGAGGGCCATTCTTTGTTATTGTGAGCATTGGAATTATTATCTCTTTTTTAACTTTTTTTAAAATTTTTAATATTTATTCCTCAATTTTCGGTGGACACAACATCTTTGTGTGTATGTGGTGCTGAGGATCGAACCCGGGCCACACGCATGCCAGGCAAGCGCACTACCGATTGAGCCACATCCCCAGCCCAGAATTATTACCTCTTGATTCATTTAAAGAATGTTAATTTAGGGGACAATGGTTACAATGAAAGATTCACTTTATTCTTGTATTCATTGGAAGTACAATTTGGAGAAGTTTAAAAGAAATCGTTGTACTTCAGTCTCTTGAATATATAGCCTATAATTCTCTACTAGGAGGCTCAATTTCTTTTCTGCATTTCTGGGATTGAGTTAGTTCCAGAAATATTATAGGCCACAGGACTTTTGATCTTCTTTCTGTTATATAGAGACCAAGGGAGCTAAAGAAAGAAGCCTTCTAACAAATTGTTCAGCTTTCACTCCTGTAGGAGTTTCTGAATAAAAGAAAATAAGGAAATACCAGCATGTCTTAGAGAATTGAAAAGTTTGGCATTCCATTGCAAAAGTATTCATTTCAGTGTAACCTTTTAAATTTAAGTCCACTTAATCTGTTTTAAATAAGTTTCAGAATCTTCTTCTCTTCCAAGCACAAATCCCAGTGGTCCAGGAGGCTGAGGCAGGAGGATGGCAAGTTCAAAATCAGCATCAGCAATTTAGCAAAGCCCTAAGCAACTCACTGAGACCCTGTCTCAAAATAAAAAAATAAATGTAACTCAGTGGTTAAGTGTCCCTGAGTTCAATCCCCAGTACAAAAAAAAAAACAAAATTAAAATTTTGAAAAATTAAATCTCCTCTCAACTCCTATGATACTAATATTAAGAAATGTCACCTCCAGAGTCAAATAAAGGAAGTAAACAGTACCTTATCAGACTTCTTTGTTCCCCTAACTAGTTAAAGTAACAAAACTATAAAGCAATGCAATCTATGATCAATATCTCCCTTTCCCAGGCTTCTCTTACCTTATGTCATCTTTGAAGATTATCAGGGAATAAATGTTGAAGTCATATTGGAAAAACAGATGGCCATTGCCCAAAATGTAAAACAACAAACTGCTAATTTATTGATTCCTGTGCACAATCCAAAAAAAAAAAAAATAAAAAAGTCTGTTAATTTCATTGGTTAAAGTTAGTACTAACTTATCCATACCAAAGTTAAGCTTGGGGCCAGCAGCAGACTCACCTCATGATTTGATTGGCCTCTTTTAACTTTTATCCTAGTTTAAGAAGTCTGATCTTAGCTCTACTTCACAACTTTGAAAGAAAACATCCCATCTCCTCTAAGACAAGAGCAGGTGTTCCTTGTGTTTGTGTTCATCCTAAAACACCTGAGGGATTAGTATTAGTGACACAGTATAATGACAGATGAGGAGAGTTGGAGGTATGAAGGGTTGTTTAACATCTCTGTGGATACAGGGTAATTTTGAATTGGAAGGAAAAGATCATCTTATCATGTACACATTTAAGCAATTTTAAGATATTGTTATCTAATATGTTATTTACACATTTCACTGCTTTATGCTACAAATCTTAAGATTTACAAAGAGCAAATGCATTTTTGCGTCAATCAACATTGGATCCTATTCTTGTTTTCTAACATACTAATACCATTGTGCAGCTAAATTGTATAAATTGTGGTATTAATTTTGTCCTGTATTGGAATGATTATATTAGCCTCATGATAATTTGGATAGCTTTTGCACTTTTTGTATTTTCTGGAAGAACTTATATGAAACAGTGACAATACCTGAAAATCTGGTAGAACCTCCTAGCAAAGCTGTCTGGTCCTATACTTTCTTTTGAGTAGTGGTTTTTAACTGTCATTTCAGTTTCTTTATTTAAAGTTCTTTTTTTCTTCCTGTAACAATTTTGATCTTTTACGTAGCCTGGGAATTTACTCATTTCATCTCTTTTATAGTATTTTAGTATGAAGTTGTTCATAGTAAGCATTCTTATGTTTACTTATTTATGTAGTATCTATAATTATTTTCTTTTTCATTTTGGACTGTGTACATTTTCTTGGATATTTTCCCCCCAGTACAGGGAATTGAACCAGGGCCTTACATATCCTAGGATCTTAAGCAAGTGGACATTGCACATGATCTCTCTCTCTCTCTCTCTCTCTCTCTCTCTCTCTCTCTCTCTCTCTTTCTCTCTCTCTCTCTTTCTCTCTTTCTCTTTTAGTTTTAGCAGAAGTCTGCTTACACTATTAGGCTTTTCAAATAATCGACTTTTAGTTTGATGTTCTTTGGTGTTATTATTGTGATTGTCATTAATGTTTTTCTCTGTGGGATCCTGTGCTTGTTTTATTTTTTTTTTTCCTTCTTGTTTCTTTGGTCTTGCTCTGTATGTCTTTGCAAACCTCTTTAGTTGAATGCTTAACTCATGAATCTTAACCTTTTTGTTTCTTAATTAATGTATTTGAAGCCAGGTGTTCTTTCCTTAACATCTAACATTCACAGCAACTTCCTTCTACAGTTCTACTCCCTTGGTTTTGTTAAAAAAAAAAAAACACATACATTTCTACAGTGGTGTTTATGACCTTCTGGCTATTCTTTTTTTCCTTTTATAGGCTTTTTTTATGCTTATGGCTAAAATGTTGATATCCCTCAGATTTGAAACTTAACCCACCCCTCTTTATACCGCGTACTCTCCACTTTCATATTTTATTGGTTCCAAATTTCCCATTTTTCAACCTAGATTTCTTCATCAACCTTCAGATTCATATAGCTATGACGATCTTTGGATATCTCGAAGTGAACATATCCTAAATCAAATTTATTGCTGCTTTAAAATTTTTCTTCTTGTTTTCTTTTGTTTGTTTGTTTGTTTGATGGTGTTTGTTTTCTATTCTTCTTGTGTTTTGTTTTTGTTTGTGGTGCTGGGGGTTGAACCCAGGCCCCTGAACATGCTGAGCAAGTGCTATACCACTGAGCTAGCTTTTCCTCTTGTATTTTAGTTTCATATATTGATGCAACCATTCACTAGTCAGACAGTCTTGAAGTGTGGCAGTCCAGGGTTGGAGAACATATGACATACATGCCATTATATTTCCCGGTCCCATCCCCAGAAGAGACATAGGACCCATAAACATGCATGCTGCCACTCTTCTTTTCACTCTCATAATAGACACATGCCTCTCATAGTTTCAGATCCTAGTGAGGTTGAATGACATCACAGAATCCTTTTCCAAATAATGTTTTAGTCAACCACCATCAGTCAGTTAGGATTGGTAACCTGCTTATTTTTCCCCTTTGCTATGTTTGCAATTACCTTTAATGTTGTTCTCTGTGGCATTCTGTGTTGTCTTCCCTTGTGTGTTCTAGTTGCATTTGGCCCAATGGGAAGCATTCAGGGAAGATCAGAAAGGGGAAATGAGTGAAATTTGGGTATTCTTATATGGTTACCATAGGTGGAATACATCTCTCTTTTTTTTAATATTTTTTTGGAATACATCTCTTTACTGAAAGATACAATTCCGGTCAACACCCAGAAACTGGTCTGTTCTGGTGTAAGTGTGATAATGACTTTATAGCATTGCCAGCCCTAGGGTCATACACTATCCCTAATTAGTTCCCCAAATCTTCCCATATCTTGTGAGTTTTCTAATAAGTACCTAGTTGCTATATATTTTCTTGTTTTCTGCCAGGACCCTAACTCATATAGCATATAAATTAAACTTATTTTCCATTCCTTTCCTAGATTCCTTATGTCATCCACTGACCCCACACATTCATTTAATTACTAAAATGTGCTGGTTTCATATCTCAAATGCAAGTACAGACTATCTTTGTCCTTCCTTTATTTTCACTCTAAAAAATTCCTTTATTTTCAGGCCCTCAATATATATCTATGGAATGAAGAATGTGTGAAATCAAAAAAGAGTGATATTAAGGTAAACTGTTTAGCAAAGGTTTACAACCCTTGGCAAACTGATTACCTGGTCTTCTTAATATAGTTGAACTTATCCTCTGAGTATATAATGAATGTGCATCTTGTGGGTCCTGTTCTTCTGTTTTCTTTCTTATATTTTAAAAGATCATTGTGGGCTTTTGTTTTGTTTTGTTTATAAATGTAGAATTTCTTGTCTAACAGACTTTCAAATGGAATCCTAATATATAAAGTAAATCAAAGAGGAGCTGGTTCCGGTTAAAGCAGAGTTAGCACCTAGGACACATTAGGAAAATTACTTCTTAATATCTAATACCTGTACATACTAAATATTTGTTTCTGTCATCTATTCTCCAGCTCCAAACTTTACACCATCCCAGCCCTGTGCTGAACTGACATAAAACAGTAATAAATAAGCTTCTCCATTTAGCCATAAAACAGTAATAAATAAACAAAACTTCTCCATTTTGCTAACAAAGTTTGTCCTACCCATATTCACGAACTTCAGTTTAGCAGAAGAATCTCCCATATTAATGTAGAGTAAATATCACTATTTGGTAAATATGATCTCCTTTTCTCTTACCAACTGTTTTGTATGAACAAGCCTACTGAAACTTGGAAGTGTTTACATCATATACTATAAATTATATCTCTTTCACCTTCCACTTAATCTCGTTTTAAGGCCAAAAAATGTATCCTTTTTATGATATTTGGACTATAATTCTGTTTTGCATCCATTCTTCTAACTCAGTGCAGATATTTTCTAGTTAATGGAAAACAATATTTATTTAACTAGATCTGCAGAGATCCACCAGTAGGGAGTTCTAATAGACTGGCCTTGTGAATTGAGTCATAACTCTGTTCAGTCAATAAAAATATATTTGGTTTTTGAGTTATCATCTAGCTTTTATATAGCCATCTAGTCCACAAGGAGATTTTGAATAACTTTGCAAAATGGCTTCTTGAAATCAAATTTATTATGTCTAGAGCACTTTTTAGAACTGTTAGCCAAGTAATACTGTGAAAAAATGATTAAGACTAGTCTGACAGTATGTATTCCTGGTGAAGCCAAACTAGTTCATAATTATCCTTACCTTCCTTTCTAAATACATGTAATACTCATCAATGTCTCTTAGAAACCTCCAAAGTTTAACAGTATGGTTTAAGACCTAGCTTCTTATAATCTGAGTCTCCATACTCTTTTCCTTTAAGGGAAAAAAAAAGTAGATATAGTTTCTAGACTAGTTTCTTTAGTCCTCCAGCATTGCTTCTTTCTCTTCAAAGATTCTGCAAAGATTACCATCATCAATCCACTCATTTCAACTCCAGGTTCTCTCATTCATTTATTTCAGGAAATCTTGTGAGTCAAGATGCTTGACTTTAAAACAAATAGAAGATTTTTACTACTGTTTCTTCGCCAGTCTGAGCCTATGATTTATTCTTTATAAAAATTTTTACATTGTATTGATTTTAGGCTTACAGAAGGGTTGAAAAAAGTGGTAAAGAGCATTTCCATATGCCCCTTACCAATTTTCCCCTAAAGTTAAGATCTTGCATAACTATAATTATTCTTATAACATTGAGAAATAGAATTAGTACTAAAACTATAGTCTCATTTTGCAGGGGAGGGATTAAACCCAGATGTGCTTTACCACTGAGCAACATCCCCAGTCCTTTTTATTTTTTATTTTGAGACAGAGCCTTGCTAAGTTGCTGAGGCTAACCTCAAACTTGTGATCCTGTTGCCTCAGCCTTCCTGAGTTACTGGGATTACAGATATGTACTGTCAGGCCCAGCTAACTATAGATTTTGTTAACTGAACTATAGAATTTCTTCTGATTTTGTCAGATTTTTCATTAATGTACTTTTTCTGTTTCAGGATTTAGTGCAGGATTCCACATTACATTTCTTTTGGAATTCCTTAGCCTCACCTTATCTTTCATGACCTTGATACTTTTACCACTATTAAAGCATTTTGTAAAACAACCCTCAATATGGGTTTATCTAATATTTTCTCCTGATTAAGTTGAGATTATATATCAAGGGGCAAATGCTTAGAAATTTTGTAGCATTGTAAGTGCATTATAGTAGGGGCACATGATGTTGGTATTTCGTATTATAAATAATATTAATGTTGATCACTTTTTTTCTTTGTTGGATTTCTGCTTTGTGACATTGCTGTTTTCCCTTTGTAATTATTTGGAAGGAGAAACTTTGAAACTATGCAGATATTTTCTTTTTAAACTTTCACTGACCATTTTTAGTATTAATTGATGAATCATGTTTGCTACAGTTATTGTGGGATTCTAAAAGTGATTTTTTATTTCCCTCATTCCTTCTACATTTTATTAATTGGAATTATTCTCAAAGGAACAGTTTTTTCTTTATTCATTTTAACAGCTTTATTAAGATATAATTGACATGTACTGAATAGCACATTTGTAAAGAGTACATTTTGATATTTTGACATATTTGAAACCATTACTACAACCAAAATAATGAACAAACATAACGATCAAAATTTTTTGTATTCCTTTCTAAATCTCTCCTTCCCCATTCTCCCTCTCTTTTTCTATCACCAATTACTATATTATTAGTTATTATTTATGGCATTCTATATAAATGAAATAATACAGTATATATTCTTTGTTTATTTGGCTTCTTTCAATCAGGGTAATTATTTTAAAATTTATTGTTGCTGTTCATGGATCAGCAGTTCCTTTTTTTCATAGTTATGTTCTACTACACAGATATACCACAACTAGTTTATCTATCTATTGATCTGTTTGTGGATATTTAGATATTTTCCATTTTGGCTGTTACAAATGACAATTCTAGCCTACCTTTGATTAATGTTAACAAAATTTATCTTTGTCCATAATTTTAGTTTTTGCATATTATGTCATTTAAAATGTAATTTTTATAGGCAGCATATACTTAGATCTTGCTTTTTTAACATAATCTGATAACCTGTGCCTTTTAATTGAAGTGTTTACATCATTTACATTTATTATGAATCACTGATATGATAAAGTTTAAAATGTTGTTTTTCTTATTTGTCCCATATTTCCCATTTTACATTTGTTCCATTTCTTCTTTGTTTTTTTTCTCTTTCTGCCTTCTTTTGAATTGAGTAATTTTTATGATTCCATTTTTATTTCTTTTTATTGACTCATTAGCAATTAACTGTTTTGAAACTTCAGTCATGTTTTAGGGTTTATATTATACATTTTTAACTTTTCATCATCTACCTTGAAGTGATGTGATAGCATTTTATTTATAAAATCAACACCTGAATGAATGTACTTCTATTTTCTCTCATCTGGCTTTTGTGGTATAGTTGTTGTATATTTTATTTTCTTATTCAATATAAACCTCATGTATGTTTATTTTAAATAGTCAATTCTTTTTAAAATTTTTAAATAGAAGAAAAATCTCTTACATTTTTACCCATGAAATCACCTTCATTTTTTTTTTTTTAGAGGGAGAGAGAGAGAATTTTTTTTTAATATTTATTTTTTAGTTTTCGGCGGACACAACATCTTTGTTTGTATGTGGTGCTGAGGATGGAACCTGGGCCGCATGCATGCCAGGTGAGCCCGCTACCGCTTGAGCCACATCCCCAGCCCCTCATCTTCATTTTTGAAAGATATTTTTACTATATATTGAAAAGTTTCTGGATTTGATGAAAACTATATACTCATAGACCCAAGAAGCACAATAAATCTCAATAACAAAAAGTATGATAAAAACAGAACTATCTAAGGCACATCATAATCAAATTGCTCAAACCAATGATAAAGAAAGAAAAGCCTTAAAAACAGCTGGCAGGGGCTGGAGCTGTAGCTCAGTGGCAGAATGCTTGCCTAGCCTGTGGGAGGCACTAGTTTGATCCTCAGTACCACATAAAAATAAACAAATAAAATAAAGGCATTCTGTACATCTACAATTACAAAAAATATTCCTTAAAAAAAAACAGCTGGCAGTAGGGATGGGACATGTTATAGAAAGAGGAACAAAGTTAAGAATCAGTTTTCTCAATGAAGAGTAATGTAGGTGGGGAAAGAGTGGACCCTCATCTCTAAAGTACAGAAAAACAAAATTTTTCATCCATTATTTCTTTTTTTCTTTATTAACACATATTAATTGTCCATGTTAATGGGGTTCTGTGTGCTAGTTACATAAATGCATGCAGAATTCATTGATCAAATCCAACCACTCTCTTTGCACCACCACCACTTGTTACCTTCCCAATCCCTTGTAGTCACTACTCTACTTTCAGATTGGATTTTATATGAGTTTCTACATATAAGACAGAGCTTACAGTACTGGTCTTTCTGTGCCTGGCTCAATTTCACTTAACATAATGGCCTTTCTTCCATCCATTAGGCTGTAAAGGATTTTGTTTTTTCTATTTGAGTAATACTCCTCTCGGTATATATACCACATTTTTTTTAAGTGCAATTTGGCTCTTTATTTTATTTTTTTTTTAATTTATCTTCTTTTTTATTTTTTATTTTTTTTATTGTTGGTCGTTCAAAACATTACATAGTTCTTAATACATCATATTTCACTGTTTGATTCAAGTGGGTTATGAACTCCCAATTTTACCCCGTATACAGATTGCTGTATCACATCAGTTACCCTTCCATTGATTGACATATTGCCTTTCTAGTGTCTGATGTATTCTGCTGTCTGTCCTATTCTCTACTATCCCCCTTCCCCTCTCCTCCCCTCCCCTTTTCTCTCTCTACCCCTTCTACTGTAAATCATTTCTTCCATTTGTATTATCTTGTCTTACCCCTCCTTTCCTCTTATATGTCATTTTGTATAACCCTGAGGATCGGCTTCCATTTCCATGCGATTTCCCTTCTCACTTCCTTTCCCTCCCACCTCTCATCCCTGTTAATGTAAATCTTCTTCTCAAGCTCTTCGTCCCTACCCTGTCCTTGTTTACTCCCCTTATATCAAAGGAGTCATTTGGTATTTGTTTTTTAAAGATTGACTAGCTTCACTTAGCATAATCTACTCTAATGCCATCCATTTCCCTCCAAATTCTATGATTTTGTCATTTTTTAATGCAGAGTAATACTCCATTGTGTATAAATGCCACATTTTTTTATCCATTCATCTATTGAAGGGCATCTAGGCTGATTCCACAATCTTGCTATCGTGAATTGTGCTGCTATGAACATCGATGTAGCAGTGTCCCTGTAGCATGCTCTTATTAGGTCTTTAGGGAATAGACCGAGAAGGGGAATAGCTGGGTCAAATGGTGGTTCCATTCCCAGCTTTCCAAGAAATCTCCATACTGCTTTCCAAATTGGCTGCACCAATTTGCAGTCCCACCAGCAATGAACAAGAGTGCCCTTTTCCCCACATCCTCTCCAGCACTTATTGTTGTTTGACTTCCTAATGGCTGCCAATCTTACTGGAGTGAGATGGTATCTTAGGGTGGTTTTGATTTGCATTTCTCTGACTGCTAGTGATGGTGAGCATTTTTTCATGTACTTATTGATTGATTGTATGTCCTCCTCTGAGAAGTGTCTGTTCAGGTCCTTTGCCCATTTATTGATTGGGTTATTTGTTATCTTATTGTCTAATTTTTTGAGTTCTTTGTATATTCTGGTTATTAGGGCTCTATCTGAAGTGTGTGGAGTAAAGATTTGTTCCCAGGATGTAGGCTCCCTGTTTATCTCTCTTATTGTTTCTTTTGCTGAGAAAAAACTTTTTAGTTTGAGTAAGTCCCATTTGTTGATTCTAGTTGTTAACTCTTGCGCTATGGGTGTCCTATTGAGGAATTTGGAGCCTGATCCCACAGTATGTAGATCATAACCAACTTTTTCTTCTATCAGATGCCGTGTCTCTGATTTAATATCAAGCTCCTTGATCCATTTTGAGTTAACTTTTGTGCATGGCGAGAGATAGGGATTCAGATTCATCTTGATGCAAATGGATTTCCAGTTTTCCCAGCACCATTTGTTTAAGATGCTATCCTTCCTCCATTGCATGCTTTTAGCCCCTTTATCAAATATAAGATAGTTGTAGTTTTGTGGATTGGTTACTGTGTCCTCTATTCTGTACCATTGGTCCACCCGCCTGTTTTGGTACCAGTACCATGCTGTTTTTGTTACTATTGCTCTGTAGTATAGTTTGAAGTCTGGTATCGCTATACTGCCTAATTCACACTTCCTGCTTAGTATTGTTTTTGCTATTCTGGGTCTTTTATTATTCCATATGAATTTCATGATTCTTTTATCTATTTCTACAAGAAATGCTGTTGGGATTTTGATTGGCATTGCATTGAACTTATAGAGAACTTTTGGTAATATTGCCATTTTGATGATGTTAGTTCTGCCTATCCATGAGCAGGGTATATTTTTCCATCTTCTAAGGTCTTCTTCTATATCTTTCTTTAGGGTTCTGTAATTTTCATTGTATAAATCTTTCACCTCTTTTGTTAGGTTGATTCCCAAGTATTTTATTTTTTGGGGGGATATTGTGAATGGAGTAGTTGTCCTCATTTCCGTTTCAGAGGATTTGTCGCTGATATACAGGAATGCCTTTGATTTATGCGTGTTGATCTTATATCCTGCCACTTTGCTGAATTCATTTATTAGCTCTAATAGCTTCTTTGTAGACCCTTTTGGGTCTGCTAGGTATAGAATCATATCATCTGCAAATAGTGATAATTTAAGTTCTTCTTTTCCTATTTTTATGCCTTTAATTTCTTTCGTCTGTCTAATTGCTCTGGCCAGTGTTTCGAGGACTATGTTGAACAGAAGTGGTGAAAGAGGGCATCCCTGTCTTGTACCAGATCTTAGAAGGAATGCCTTCAATTTTTCTCCATTCAGAATGATGCTGGCCTGTGGCTTATCATAGATTGCTTTTACAATGTTGAGGTATGATCCAGTTATCCCTAATTTTTCTAGAGTTTTGAACATAAAGGTATGCTGTACTTTGTCGAATGCTTTTTCTGCATCTATCGAGATGATCATATGGTTCTTATTTTTAAGTCTATTGATGTGGTTGAATAATATTTATTGATTTCCGTATATTGAACCAGTCTTGCATCCCATGGATGAATCCTACTTGATCATGGTGTATAATTTTTTTGATATGTATTTGAATCCGATTCGCCTGAATTTTATTGAGGATTTTTGAGTCAAGGTTCATTAGAGATATTGGTCTGTAGTTTTCTTTCTTTGAAGTGTCTTTGTCTGGTTTCGGAATCAGGGTGATGTTGGCCTCGTAGAATGAATTTGGAAGTTCTCCCTCTTTTTCTATTTCCTGAACTAGCTTGAAAAGTATTGGTGTTACTTCCTCTTTAAAGGTTTTGTAAAACTCTGCTGTATACCCATCCGGTCCTGGGCTTTTCTTAGTTGGTAATCTTTTGATGGTTTCTTCTATTTCCTCTATTGTTATTGGTCTGTTTAGGTTGTCTATATCCTCCTGACTCAATCTGGGCAGATCATAAGACTTAAGGAATTTATCTAGGCCTTCACTATCTTCTATTTTATTGGAGTATAAGGATTCAAAATAATTTCTGATTATCTTCTGTATTTCTGAAGTGTCTGTTGTGATATTGCCTTTTTCATCCCGTATGCTAGTAATTTGGGTTCTCTCTCTTCTTCTCTTCGTTAGCATGGCTAAGGGTCTGTCAATTTTATTTATTTTTTCAAAGAACCAACTTTTAGTTTTGTCAATTTTTTCAATTGTTTCTTTTGTTTCAATTTCATTAATTTCAGCTCTGATTTTAATTATTTCTTGCCTTCTACTTCTTTTGCTGTTGTTTTGCTCTTCTTTTTCTAGGATTTTGAGGTGAAGTATGAGATCATTTATTTGTTGGTTTTTTCTTTTTTTGAGGAATGAACTCCAAGCAATGAATTTTCCTCTTAGAACTGCTTTCAATGTGTCCCATAGATTCCGATATGTTGTGTCTGTGTTTTCATTTAACTCTAGGAATTTTTTAATTTCCTCCTTGATGTCTTCTAAAACCCATTGATCATTCAGCAACCTATTGTTCATTCTCCAAGTGATGCTTGATTTTTCCTTCCTTCTTTTATCATTGATTTTCAGTTTCATTCCATTATGATCAGATAAGATGCATGGTATTATCTCAACCCCTTTATATTGTCTAAGAGTTGCCCTGTGACATAATATATGGTCTATTTTTGAGAAGGTTCCATGTGCTGCTGAGAAAAAAGTGTAACTACTTGATGTTGGGTGGTATAGTCTATATATGTCAATTACGTCTAGGTTGTTAATTGTGTTATTGAGTTCTATAGTTTCCTTATTTAACTTTTGTTTGGTAGATCTGTCCAGTGGTGAGAGAGGTGTGTTGAAGTCTCCCATGATTATTGTATGGTGGTCTATTAGACTCTTGAACTTGAGAAGAGTTTGCTTGATGAACACAGCTGCACCATTATTTGGGGCATATATATTTATGATTGTTATGTCTTGTTGGTGTATGGTTCCCTTGAGCAGCATGAAGTGTCCTTCTTTATCCCTTTTGATTAACTTTGGCTTGAAATCTATTTTATTAGATATGAGTATGGACACTCCTGCTTGTTTCCACAGTCCATATGAGTGGTATGATTTTTCCCAACCTTTCACCTTCAGTCTATGAATATCTTTTCCTATCAGATGCGTCTCCTGTAGGCAGCATATTGTTGGGTCTTGTTTTGTGATCCATTCTACTAGCCTGTGTCGTCTGCTATCTTCTTTTATTGGAGGATTCCAATTATATATATAGTAGGCTATTTGAATGGATCACTGATGCTTTGTTCATTTTTAGCCTTCTTTTTCTTTATTTTTTCCTGTTTATTTTAGGTTTTATCATTATATCTTCAATGAGTTTGTTAATCTTTTCTTCTATTTTATCTAATGTCTTCTAGTGTATTGCTCATCTCAAAGATTTTGGTGTTCATCTTTAGAAGCTCACTTTGGATCTCTGCAAATGTGTTTTGTATATCTATTTTTTGAACATATAGAATACAGTTAGCTATTAATGTTAATTTAGCTATTAGTGTTCTTACATGAAAATTCTTTAATCTGTGTCAATTCTATTCAATTGATACTTTTTTATATATTTTTTTAGTTGTAGGTGGACACGATACCTTTATTTTATTTTTATGTGGTGCTAAGGATGGAACCCAGTGCCTCACATGTGCCAGGTGAATGCTCCACCACTGTGCCACAGCCACAGCCCTCAATTCTTTTTACTGAAATTGAGTTAATTGTAGATTTGTATGCAATTTTTTTTTAACACCCAGTATTGAATTCAGGGGCACTCAACCACTGAGCCTCATCCCAAGCCCTATTTTGTACTTTATTTAGAGACAGATTCTCACTGAGTTGCTTAATGCCTCAACATTGCTGAGGCTGGCTTTGAACTCAAGGTCCTCCTGACTCAGTTGTTGCAGTCTGGCTGGGCACAATTCAGGAGCCACTTGTCAAAAGAAATGCACTTTATTTTTAGAACACACACACACAGCTCTTTAGGAATTCCCTCAGAGCCCAACTCCCACCACCGGCTTCCCACAAGCCTCTTAACCTCCCCCACTCCTCCTGCTCTTGAGGCCAATTGGCTGGGTCATGTGGGCAGAGCCAAAAAAAGTCCCCCAATGAGCAGCTCTGTGGTCTGAAAGGGCGGGGAAACAGCCCAATGAGCATCACCGCAGAGGAGCCAATCATTTGGCAGCTAGAAGTTTGTTGGGGCCACTGTGAGCCAATCATCAGCTGGCAGCTGGAAGTTTGCTGGCAGCTGGAAGTTTGCTGGGGCCCCTTTGGCTGTGGCTCTCAACACTCAGCCTCCTGAGCTGCTGGGATTACAGGCATGTGCCACAGTGTACAGCCTGCATGCAATTATAAGAAAGAATACAGGAAAACAAGATTTGGTGGCATATGTTTGTAATTCCAGCTACTTGGAGGCAGAAGCTGTAAAATGCATAGTTCAAACCGAGCCTGGGCAACATATTGAGATCCTATCTTTAAAAATAAATAAAATAAAGGAGGGCTGTGGGTGTATAGCTCAGTTATAGCATGCTTACCTGGTATGAACATGGGAAGGACAGAGGGAAGGATGGAGGGAGGGAGGGAAAAAGGTAGAAAGGGAATGAGGGTGGGATTTTATGTACCCTTCATCAAGATTGAGTTTCCCTCAATGATAACATCTTATAAAAATGTAGTAAAACATCACATCTACAATATATTGATTGCATACACAGATCTTGTTCTTATTTCTCCAAATTTATTTATATTCATTTGTGTGTAGGTATATATTTAGTTCAGTAAAATTCTATCCCATTTGTAGGTTTACATATCTAATTCCAGAACCAGGGTACAAATCACATCCTCATATTGCCCTTTACAACCACATCCACCTCTATCTTGTCCCCACCCCTAATCCCTATAACAATTAATCTGTCCTCTACTTCTAAAATTTTGTCATTTCAAAATTGTCATATAAATTAAATAATAGAACATGCGATCTTTTGAGATTGGATTTCCTTCACTCAACATAATTCCCTGGCTGTTCATCCAAGATTGGTTTTTCTCCTCATTATATGTTGTATTTTCCTTCATTTTTGCACATCTGATCATCTTTACTAGATGTTAAACACTAGGATTTTTATTGTTGTATTCTGAGTATTTGCTTATGCCTTTAAATATTCTTTAGCTTTCTTCTAGGGTGCATTTCAACTACTTAGAAAAAAATAATTTGACCCTTTCAGACCTTACTTTTGAGACTCATTTGTTAGTATCAAAGCAGTGTTTATGTCTTTTTATTTCCCACTACTGAACAGGACACTGCCATGTGTTCTACCCTGTACCTTGAATGAAGAAGTGTTTGAGTTTCCAGTTCTTTGTTACTACTATTCCCTTTTTCCTTTCAGGGGATTCTTTCCTCAGCCTTAGTTTTTTTCACATGCATGCAATTATGAATATTCTGCTTAATACTCAAAGGAAACTACTGCAGATTTCTGCAGTTCTTTCTGTGTGGCTCTCTCTTCTCCAGCACTCTCTATTATAAACTCATATTGCCTTGGTGTCTCCCATGACTCATGAGACATTTCTTTAAAGGGTCTGCTAATTAAACTCCAACTAGGTTCACCTTCTCTGCATGCAGCCTAGAAATTCATGTTCAGTAGTAAGCTAGGGAAGTTTGGGGACTCATCTCATTTATTTACTAAGACATCACTGTCTTTCAATGGCATGTTTCATATATTTTTCCTGCTCTTTGTCTTTTTGTTTGTTTGATTGGTTTGGGTTTGGGATTTTTTATTTGTTTTGGTTTTAGTTTTTGCTTTGTGTTTTAGATTTTTTTTTCTTGTTGTTGTCTGATTCAGTCTTCATCAAATAGATTTTATTACCTAAGGTATATTTTCTTTGATCAAGTAGATGAAAGCAAAAAGGAAATTGAATTTTCTTTTCTTTTTTTATTTTTTATTGTGTGTGTGTATGTGTGTGTTAGTGTTCACCCAAGTAAAAATCTTTTTCTTATTCTTCTTGTTGTTCCAATAATAACTATGAAGGTTCATAGCTTCAGTATTTTTTTGAAATTGGACTTCATTAACTTTTCATTTATTTCACATGCTTTTTTGTTTTCCCTTTCTTCTTTTCATCCTAACTTTCTTCCTTCTTTCCAGCCAATAGATTTTTTTGTTTAATTAGAGTATTATAGTTATAGGTAGTAGTTAGGTTCATTCCAACAAAATCATATATATATGGAATTTGGTTTTTGTTCATTCTTCCCTCTTTTCCTACTCCACTCCCATTCTCCTTCCTCAATTGTACTAGACTTCCTTTCACTCATCAACTGTTTATTTTCGATTGGCTCTTCTTACTCATATATAAAAACAAAATTGTCTGTGGTATATTTATAGATGCCCTAAGATGATATTTTTTAAGAATCATTCTGCATTTCCTCCCCTTATCTATTACTCCACTATGCTCTCAATCTCCTTCTACACTACTGATCTTACCTAGATCTTTATAATATGCTATCCTTTCCTCCTTCTTTTCTTTATTTTACTCTAGCTTCCTCATATAAGAGAAAGCATTTGACCTTTGAGTTTCTGGGTCTGGTTTACTTTACTTAGCAAGATCTTCCCCACTTCCATCCATTTGCCTGAAAATGCCATGATTTCGTTCTTCTTTGGGCTGAGTAGAACTCAATTGTGTAGGGCATCTAGGTTGATTCCATAATTTAGCTACTGTGAACTGTGCTACTATAAACAATGAGGCACATGTATCACCATAGTATGCTGATTTTAGTTCTTTCCAAAAACTACTGAGGAGGGGGAAAGCTGGTGGCTCCATTCCTAGCATTTTGAGGAGTCTCCAAATTGCTTTCTAGAGGGTTTTTACTAGTCTGCAGTCCTATCAACAATGAACAGATGTACCTTTTCTCTCAAATTCTTGCCAGCCTTTATTATTGTTTTTATTTTTGATAATTGCTATTCTGGCTAGAATGTGGTGAAATCCTGGTAGTTTTTATTTGCATTTCCCTGATTGCAAGAGATGTTGAACATTTTTTATACATTTGTTGGCCATTTGTGTTCTTCTTTGGAGAAGTTTCTATTTAGTTCTTTCTCCCATTTATTGATTGCGTTGTTTGTTGAGTATTAAGTTTTTTGAGTTCTTTATATATTCTGGATATTAATCCCCTGTCAGAAGAGTAACTGATAAAGATTTCTCCCCATTCAGTAAGCTTTCTCTTCATGCTCCTAATTGTTTTCTTTACCATGCAGAAGATTTTTAATTTGATGGCACCCCACTTACTGCTTCTTGGTTTTACTTCTTGCACTTTTAGGAGGTCTTGTTGAGGGAAGTTGGTTTCAGAAGCAATATGATAGGATGCTGACCCTAGGTTGTCTTCTAGCAATTGCAAGATTTCTGATCTAATACCTAAGTATTTGAACCATTTTTATTTGACTTTTGTGCAGAGTAAGAGATATGAATCTAGTTTCATTTTTCTACATATAGCTATCCAATTTTCTCAGCAGCATTTGTTAAAAAGGCTTTCTTTTCTCTATAATATATTTTTCACACCTTTTTCAATTATCAGGTGGTTGTTGTAAATATGTGGCTTTTTTTTCTGAGTCTTCTGTTCCATTGATCTTCATGTCTGTTTTAATGTCTATAACATGCTGTTTTTGTTAGTACAGCTCTGTAGTACAATTTCTGATTAAGTATTATGATGCTTCTTGTGTCACTTTTCTTGCTCAATATGGCTTTGACTATTATGAGTCTTTTTTTGTTGGGGGTGGGGGGGTGCTGGGGATAAAACCCAGGGCCTTGTACATTCGAGGCAAGCGCCCTACCAACTGAGCTATATCCTCATCCCCTATTTTGGGTCTCTTATACTTCCAAATGAATTTAAGAATTGTTTTTTCTAATTCTATGAAGAATGTCATTGTATATTGCTTTTGGTAGAATGGCCATTTTAACAATATTTACTCTGCCTATCTAAGAACATGGGAGGTCATTCTGTCTTCTAATGTCTTCTTCAATTTCTTTCTTCAGTGTTCTATAATTTTCATTGTAGAGATTTTTTACCTCCTTAGTTAGATTAATTTCCAAGCTGGGTTTTGTTTTGTTTTGTTTTTAGGTTATTGTGAATGGGATGTTTTTCCTGATTTCTTCCTCAGTTAAATTACTGTTGAAGTATAGGAAAACTATTGACTTATAGGTGTTGATTTTCTATCTTCCTTCTTTGCTAAACTCATTTATAAGCTCTAGAAGTCTTCTTGTGAAGTTTTTGTATCTTACCACAAACAAATAGTTTGATTTCTTTTTTTCCTATTTGTATTCTTTTAATTTCCTATTTTTTGCCTGATTGCTCTGACTAGTGTTTCAAGAACAATATTGAATAGGAATGGTGAGAGTAGACAACATTGTCTTGTTCCTGATTTTATAAGAATGCTTATAATTTTTCTCCATTCTCTGTGATGCTGGGCTTGGGTTTGTCATAAATAGCCTTTATGATGTTGAGGTAAATTCCTTTCATTCCTAGTTTCTCCAGCATTTTTAACATGAATGGGTACTGCATTTTATCAAAGGGTTTTTTTCTGCATTTATTGCAATAATAATATGATTCTTATCCCTAATTATGTTTAAGTGGTGAGCTATATTTGTTGATTTGCATGTGTTGAACCAACCTTACATCTCTGGGATGAAACCCACTTGATCATGGTGTATTATCTTTTTTGATGTGTTTTCCAATGCAGTTTGCTAATATTTTATTAAGGATTCTTGCATCGATGTTCTTAGGCCATATTGGTCTGTAGTTTTCTTTCCTTGATTTGTCTTTGTCTAGCTTTGTCTATCAGGATTAGACAGGCTTCATAAAATGTATTTGAGAATGTTCCCTCCTTTTAAACTTCATGGAATAATTTGAGAAAGACTGGTGTTAGTTCTTCTTGAAAGGTCTGGTAGAACTCAACTGAGAATCTGTCAGGTCCTGGACTTTTCTTTTGTGGAAGGCTTTAATTGCTATTTCAGTATCATTACTTGATATTCATCTGTGTTTGTTTTCTACACCTTCCTAATTTCATATAAGCAGGTCATATATATGTGTCCTCAAATTTGTCAGTATCTTCTAGATTTTCCAGTTTATTAGAGTACAAATTTTCAAAATAATATCTAGTGATCATCTGGATTTCAGATGTGTCTGTGATAATATCTTTTTCCCCCCCTGGTACCAGGGATTGAACTCAGGGGCACTCAACCACTGAGCTACATCCCCAGCCCTATTTTGTATTTTATTTAGAGATAGGATCTCACTGAGTTGCTTACCACCTTGCCATTGCTGAGGATGGCTTTGAACTCCCGATCCTCCTGTCTCAGCCTCCAGAGCCCCTGGGATTATAGGCATGTGCCACCACACCCAGCGATATCTTCTTTTTCATCTCCAGTTTTGTTGATTGGTCTTTTCTCTCTCTCTCTCTCTCTCTCTCTCTCTCTCTCTCTCTCTCTCTCTCTCTCTTTGGTTAATTAATTTGACTAAGGTTTTATCAATCTTTTTATTAAATTATTTATTTATTCTAACTTATTATATATGGCGTCAGAATGTAATTCATTTCATATTACACATATAGAGCACAATTTTTCAACTCACTGGTTGTACACAAAGTTTTCACACCATTCATGTTTTCATACATGTACTTAGGGTAATGATGTCTAACTCATTCCACCATCTTTCCTACCCCCATGCCTCTTCCCTTCCTTTCCCTCCCCTTTGTCCTAAGTAAAGTTCCTCCATTCCTCTCATGCTCCCCATTCCTACTGTGGGGCAGGCCTTTCCTTGGGCTAGGGGGCTGTGGGACATGGGACGGCCTTTCTAAAAGGGTAGCCTTTCAATCTGGATTTATCATTTCAAAGAACAAACTCTTCATTGCATTCGTCTTGTATATTGTCTTTTTATTGTCAATTTCATTGATTTCAGCTCTGATCTTAATTATTTCTGTCTTCTACTGATTATGAAATTCATGTTACTCTTTTTCTAAGGACTTTAGGTGAAGCATAAGATCTATTAGGATCTATTTTTTTAATATAGGCACTCAATGCTATAAATTTAATTCTTAGAACTGTTTTCATACTATCCCATAGATTTCAATATGTTGTATCTCTGTTCTCCTTTGTTTCTAAGAATTTCTTGATTGCTATTAATCAGTCATTACTTCTTTGATCCATTCTTCATTTAAAAGAGGATTGTTCAATCTCCAAGTTTATATGGTTTCTATTGTTTTCTTTTTTTTTTTTTTTTACTTTTTATTTATCAATGGACCTTTATTTTATTTATTTTTATGTGGTGCTGAGAATCGAACCCAGTGCCTTTCACATGCTAGGCAGGTTCTCTACCACTGAGCCACCACCCCGGCCCTCTATTGTTTTCTTGCTGTTGAATTCTAGTTTCATTTCATTATCATCTGATAGTATGCATTGGATCATAGATTTTTTTTAATTTGCTAAGACATACATTGTCACCTAAAATATGGTCTATTTGGGGAAATATTCCCTGAGCTACTGAGAAAAGGTAAATTCAGCTGATTGGAAGTGAAATATTCTGTAGATACCTATTAGGTCCATTAAACTGTCTATTGGTGATAAATGTCTGTTGAATCCCCCAGTATTACTGTGTTGAGGTCTATAAAAGATTTAATGGCAAGGAGTATTTCTTTATGATATTGGATACACTGACATTTGGAGCACAAATATTTGCTATCATATCTCATTGTATTTTTCCCTTCTTTATCTCATCTGATTAATTTTTTTTCTTGAAAGGTGCTTTGTCAGAGATGAAAATAGCTACTCATGATTGTTTTGGGGGTCCATTTCAGTGGGATATTTTTTTCCATCCTTTTACCTTCAGCCTGTGAGTCTTTGCCTATAAGTCTCTTGTAAGCATCATATAGTTGTATCTTGTTCTTTTATCAATTCTGTTAACCCGTGTCTCTTAATTGGAGGTTGATATTATTAACATTCTGTGCTAGTGTGGATATGTGTTTGTGGTTTCCTATCATTTTACTTTTTGCTGTACTCAATCCTGTCTTGATTCTCATTTAGTGGATCACTCTTCTATTGATCTTCCTCTACTTGGGAACTCTATGGTTTGTTTTGAGGTGCCTATATGTGCACTTTATCTCTGAATATTCTTTGTAATGCTTGCTGGATGGTCATGAATTCTTTAAAAAGCTTATTCCTGTCATACAAAGTTTTATTTCCCCTGAAATTTGAGACTGAGCTTTGTTGGATGTAGCAAGCTTGGCTTTCCAATTGTTTTCTTTTAGAGCTTGTAATATCTCATTCCAGGCCCTCCTTGATTTTAGCAGCTGAACTGAGAAATCAGAAGTGAGCCTTATTGGTTTGCCCCTAAATGTGACCTGATGTTTTTCTCTTACAGCTTTCAATATTCTTTCCTTATTTTCTATTAGGCATTTTTAATGTGGTAAACTTCTTTGTGATCAGGTCTATTTGGGGTCCTATAAATTGCCTCTATGTGGTTCTCTATCTCATTCTGATATAGGGAAAGTTTCTGTAACTTTCTCATTGAAAATGTTCTTAATGCCTTTAGCTTGCATCTCCATGTTCTCTTCTATCCCAGTGATTCTCAGGTTTGGTCTCTTGATGTTGTTCCAGAGTTCTTGTATATTCTGATTCATGGTTTATCATTTTTTCACTTTATTGCATTTTGTGTATTCTAGTTCATGTACTCTGTCTTCAAGGCCTGGATTTCCGTCTTCAAGGGCTGAAGTTCTATTTTTTATGCAATCTAATCTGTTAGTGATGGTTTTCAAGTGAATGGGGGCAGGATGGTACCACAGATTGAATCCAGGGGTGCTTAATTACTGAGTTATATCCCTAGTCCTTCTTATTTTTTATTTTGAGACAGGATCTGACTGTGTTGCTTAGGCTTACTAAATTGCTGAAGCTGGCTTTGAACTTTTGATCCTCTTACCTCAGCCTCCTAGGTCCCTGGGATTATGGGCATATGCCACTATGTCTGGCTCATGTGAATGTTTAATTTGATTGATTGTATCTTTCATTTTTAGGAGTTCTCATTTTTTTTCAATTTTTCTATTTCTTTATTGAAGTGTTCTTTCATCTCCTATATTTGCTTTCTTAATTTCTTCCTTAGATCTTCTTTTAGTTCATTGAACATTTTAATAATCAGTTTTTTAATAGTCTTTCTCTGTGATTTTGTCTACATCTATATCAGTGGAATTCTTTGTTGGGAGATTGTGAATTTGAGAAGGTGTAATTTGTTTTCCTGTTCCCTCATGTTTTCAGAGGTCTTGGACTTGCACGAATCAGTTGAGATGAATTCCCCTTCCTGTTTATTGTGTATGTCCTTTTTTTGTGTAGTTAGCTTATTTGTCCTGGGACTTCTCTCTGTTTTTGATATATGAATAGATATCAAGTGGTGGGACCTGAGGTTCTAAGTATTGGTTTGGGATTTTGACTCCTTGGTTCTTTGAGTTGGAGTAATGTTGAGGCTCAGGTGGGCCTACATCATGTAATGAATGAGATTTACTATTGTTTGACTGAGATGAGTATTTTTCAGCAGTAGGATTTCTGCTGTGTGATCTTGAAGTGTCCTAGTCTCTTTCCAGCACCTCTTAGAAGGGGAAGCCTTCTAAGGAATTTTAGCAACAGATGTACAGCCTTAAGATGAATGTCCACTAACACTCATTGCCACCTATATAGGATTGGTAGGATCAGCATTTAACAACAATACCAACAATAAAAAACTAGTGCAGGAGAAAGATATTAATGTGTATGTAAAGTTATATGAACATATATGTATATTTTTAAACCTATTCATGCAAAGAACATACACAACCACATATGCACACTCATATATACACAAAATCATGCATGATGAAAATGAGTGAAGAATAAGACAATAACATGAATTGATGTTTCAAAAAAATTTTTAAAAAACATTAAAATTTGGAAAGACTAAAACAATGGAAAAATGGAGGGGGGAAAAAAGAAGAAGAAAGAAATAGAAAAAAATCTTTTTTTTTTCCTTCTCCCCATCCCCTGCTCTCCTGTCCCCTCCCCTCCTGTCCCCTTCCTTCCTCTTCTTTTTTTTAATTTTTTATTAGTTGCTCAAAACATTACAATGATCTTGACATATCATACATTTGATTCAAATGGGGTACGTAATCGTAATCTTATTTTTCCACGTGTACAGATTGCAGGATCACATTGGTTATACAGCCATGTTTATACATAGAGCCATACTAGTGTCTATTGTATTGTGCTGCCCTTCATATCCCCCCTCCCCTCCCCTCTTAATGAGTGATAGAGGGATTGTTTCCTCTGCAGTAGTCAAATCTGTTGGCAGGGATGGATTTTCATTCTTTTTATTTATTTTCGGCTCTGTATTTTTGGCCACTGTTTTTGTGCTCCTCAGATAGGTGCAGAGTATAGTAGCTCCCAGCTTCCAATCTCCCACTATTGGTTGGGATAGACTGGTCAGTACTGATGAATTGTGTAATCCTATAGCAGGGATAATGCAGAGTTCTAGATTGGAGTTTCCAATTGTTGGGGGTTTGGACTTTGGTGGGTTTTAGAACTTTCTTGGTAGGTATTCAAGATTTGGTCCATGCCCCTATTGTTGTGGAACTGCCAATCTCTGCTTGACTTCTGGATCTCTAGGGCTTCCAATAAAATCTGCTTTTAGGGGATAGGGACAAATCTTCCACAGTTTTCACATTCACCCCTATGGATGTGAATTACCAGGTATTCACCCTGTTGTGCATATACATTTTTGTGGTCATAATAAGTATCTTCGCAATAACTTTTATGGGATGCTAGCTATTATGAAAATGTTCTCCTTTGAGACCCAGAGACTGAATATCCAGGTAAAATATGGTGAATGAAAAAATTTTAAAATGTGCCTATTTTGTGCCCATTTCAGTCTCTCTGGTTCAGGCGCCCTCTGGAAATTTTTTAGTTGGCCTCTTGTAACTTTCTTTGAGAATTCCCAGTGCCATATCTGTTCACAAATATGCAAACTATGCCAGGACAGCTTTCAATGCCCAGGAACATTTTTCTCACCCGCTGGTGTGTTCTGTACCCCACAGAGGGCTTTCCACCCCTTTGGAATAATTTTGCCCTGCAAAACACTTTGCATTTGTTTTACTGCCATGTTTCCGCTAACCAACTCTGTGTTCATTAAAATCAGCCTTCCTCTATAAACCACTTACTTTGCCGAGTCAATTTTCTTTATTTTTTAATTTCGTCATTCACCAGCCACATGTCTGTTTTTTCTGAGCTCCCCACTCCATTCTTCTTCTTCTTCTTCTTCTTCTTCTTCTTCTTCTTCTTCTTCTTCTGCTGCTGCTGTTGGCAGCCAGAGTTGGCGCATCTCTAAGGTAGTTATCTCATATTTAAGTTACCAACTTTCTGTAGCTCTATGAATTCTTTTTATAGATCAGTATTGAGTGGAGGTCTTTAGTTACCTCACTGAGGAACAGTCTTCCCTCTTTGTAAGTTTGTAAGTTTGAGGAACTGCTGGGACCTGCTTCTTTTCTCCAATCAGCCATCTTCTCTCTGCTCAATAGATACTTTTTTTAAGGTTATATAATATGCCAGATGCTGGGCTAGGCACTGGACATAATGTCATAAAAAGGGTAGACAAAATTATTGATCCTTTATTAAATTCTAATAATGGAAAAATGGCAATAAATACATGAAATTATTTTAGTTAGGAATATCTGCAGTGAAGGAAATCGCATTAATTTTAAGGTAACATTTGAGCTAAAAAGTTAGCATTGAGTATCAGAAAAGTGTTTAGTCTTAGTCTACTTATCTCCTCTACTAAACAAGGTACTTCTGAGTGTTCCACTCTAACCTGATGAGTTAATGAAGTAATGAGCAAGAGCAGCCAAGAAAAGAGCTGAAGGAGTATTACAGAAGATAGAACAGCAACTTTAGAAATCCAAATGTGTTCAAGGTCAGAAAGAACAGCATGACTGGAGTCATCTGTGAAGATGAGAGTAATACAAAATAAGGTCAAGGAAATATTCAGAGATCAAATCACATAGGCCTAAAGGGCCAATTCTTAGACTGTATGCCTTCCGTTTATTTTTGAAACATGTCCTTTTTATACCTGAGTCAGTCAGAAAACTCCCTTTGCAATCACTTGAGCCTATATAGATCATATATCTCTCTTTTTCATCTTTGTGCCTATGTTTGTTGTATATTCAGAGTGTCCTCTTTCCCCCACCTTAATATCCTGTAGGTCCTTATTTGTTACCATTATGTAACAATTTCAAAAACCCTTCTTTGTCATCTGTATAACAGATGATGGTCATGTACTTTGAGCTGGCTTTGAAAACTCTGAACTATGTTTTTTATCCAGTCTAAAATAACTGTGTGACCACTCCCAGTGTTCACTTCTTGAGCTTTTATAATCTCAAGAAAATATTCCCAGTATTCCAATAATGCCTGCTGTTAATGATTAAAATTAATACAAAGATGCTGTTTTAAGAGAGAGTTGTGAGCAAGGCATTTAAAATCAGATGTCAGCTTTTAAAAGTCCCAAAGTCTTCTAATAGATTGCTTTACCCAATCTATTCTCAACACAGCAATAAAAGATACATTCCTAAAGTACAAATAAGGCTTTGTCCCTCCTCTGATTATACTTTTTTGATGGCTTCTCATTGCAGTTAAAATAAAAACCAAAACATAATAGTAACAAATAGGGCCCTAAAAGATTCCTTCCCTTCCTATTTCTCCAACCTCATCTCATGCCATTCCCCTTTCTCTCTATAACTGCAGTTATACACCATAATGCTGCATCTCTTCCCTTGGTTTCCAGAACATACACAAATTTTGTCTAACTCTTGAGTATTTTGCAGGCAGTTTTCTTTGCCTAGAGTACTTTTCCCTAATTCTTCTCTCATGGTCAGCTTGTTTCTCACTATTTGGCTTGAATGTCACCTCCTCAGAGAGGACTTTCCACCCATCTAAAAGAGTTCTTTCCTACCCCTCACCTATATTCCTTTTTGGGCCTTATTTAATTCTTTCATCACACCTAACATGTGCCGCAGTCTTGGCTGGGCACAAGATCACGAGCCACTCACAGTTTTGTAGATTCAAACAGCAATTCTTTATTCCCGAACTAACACCGGCTCTCTACAAACACGTTCTGGGGAAATCCAAGTTCTGCCGCCGAACAATTCACGTCCCAAATCTTTTCTGAATTCCACAAGAACTCAACAGGAACTCAGGCAGCAGGAACGCCCTATTCCCAGCAGCAATAACCTTAAACCTGGAACTGCCTTAAACCCAGATTGTCTTAAACCGGAACACCTTAAACCCAAATTATCCTAAACCAGGATACTTCCTAAAACCTGCAGGATACACCCTAAACCTGGATCCACCCTCATCCTTGAGCAGGGTCACCTTTCTCAAACACACATGCAATGTCACAGCAAATTTCCAAGGCAAGTCCATTTAACATGGGGTACACTGGCAAGGAAATTTCGATGCGTCATTCCTACTTGGCAATGGCCCTCAGCAAACATGATCTTCAGTTATTTTGTTTATATATTTATTTACTGGTTTTTGAACTATCTCTACTACTATGATGTAAGCTTCAGAAAAGCAGGATCTAGATCTCTATTGTTCTTTATAATATCCCCATAGTAGGCCCTAATGAAATATTTAAATAACTTCATTCAAGTTTATACTTAGCTCATATGTTGTTGAATGGATGAGTGAACAAACACAAGAAAATTATGAAACTTGTAACAAAATTGAATTTTCAATTAATATTTTCTTTAATACTGAAGTATTAAAGTCCAGTGATGGGGAAAGGACATATACATGATATAAAATCCTCATTATCTGAATTTTCTGATTCAATGTTACCCTGTTAATCTTGTGAATCCATTGCTAAATATTAAAAAGATTAACATTAACATCATAATCTTATAGCATGCATTTTATTAAATATAATATCATTTTTAGTCATTTTCAGCAAGTCTTCCTCTTGTATTTGTTAGACTGATGCAGACTTAGTAATGTAAAATTTTTCATCAGCTCTCAAATATATACATAGATAATAGGTAGATATAAAAAGATTGAGGCTGCTAAGAATTTTTTAGAAAAATGGAGCCAGTCCCAAATAAACCAAAGGCTGAATGTAACAATTTCAAAAATTTCATATGTGTATACTAATCCACAACACAGAAGGGTGAGAGGAAAAGAATAGAAGTCCATTGGATTAGACAAAGAAGAACAAAGGGAAGGAAGGGAGAGAGGAATAGGAAAGACAGTAGAATTACTCAGACATAACTTATATATGAATCCACAATCAGGGTAACTCAACATCATGTACAACCACAAGAATAGAATCCTAATTAGAATAAGTTATACTCCACATATATACAATATGCCAAAATATATGCTACTGTCATATATATCTAAAAAGAACAAATAGTTTTTTAAAATGCAGTTTATATAATATTGAAATCTTTAGCAATACTTGGTATAAAACCATAATTGAAAATATGAATAGTATGGTATTTTATCTTTTTATAATTCAGCATTAGTCACACAATACTGTTAAGTCACAGGCTTGTATTATAATATCCTAACTTTTTTTCAAAAATGATATTGTGTATTGAACTGTTCATGCTTAAAATATGCAGATTATCACTATAGTTGTTTATTGAAGTGTTCATGCTTAAAACATTAGAATTATTGCAGACATGTCTTTAGATTTAATTGTTCATTATTAATAAGAACCTTAATATCTAAATTTGAAGTGTGAGGGTTTCAGAATTATTTTCTTATCAATTTGGTATATTCCCTTCATTTGTCCCTCTTCTTTTTTAGTACAAAACTTTGGTTATATTCTATAGTTTCCTACTGTGCTTAATAGATTATTTATATGTCAACATCTGTTTCTGATTCCATTTTGTATCTTTTTGATAAAATGAACAAGTCAATATCTAGCAATATTGCTTAGCCATGAGCCAGAATTAATATATTCTTCCAAATATTATGTAACCTATTTCAGAGACTTTGTATAGGTCATTAGAGACTGGTTTATCAGATAATTTGTTTCTCTGACTCACAAGTATCCATCTTAAAAACTATTAAAAAATATTAAAATATAACCCATTTGTGTTTAAAACAAAAAGC
Source organism: Urocitellus parryii (assembly GCF_045843805.1). Lineage (NCBI taxonomy): Eukaryota > Metazoa > Chordata > Mammalia > Rodentia > Sciuridae > Urocitellus > Urocitellus parryii. The sequence goes on from NC_135531.1 coordinate 203,753,753, forward strand.
TGCGATAAAAAACACATTCTTCAAATGATACTATACTTAGAAATAAAGAAATCTTTATCTTTTTATTCTATATCATTGCTTCTGTTTCAGGTTTCCATGGAAATTTTTTCATTAACATTAGATTGATTTACCCAGAGAAAAAATTGCTTGCATCATTTCATCTCCTAATGTTCCTTAAGCCTCCTAAGCCAACTTAGCATTTTAACCTCCAACTCATTCCAGATTCCCAGAGTTTCTTATGCTGAGTATTATTGAAACTCAGATACAACACATTGGTGTGCTCAATGTTAGCATCAAGGTCATTGTCATGTTTTCATTTGGTATTGGTGCAAAAAAAAATTAAGTATTTTAAGTCATTAAGGAAAAACTCTGGATTTTAAGCTGAAGAATTCCAAGGACATTTACTTAATAAAATAAAGTCAAATGTCTCCATAATACCTTCAATGTCACGGTCTAGGATTTTTTTTTTTTTTGCTATGACATATCAAAATCCATGTTAATAAGCATAGCAAAATGGTATTTAATTGAGTAGTTAGACCTCATATACCTGTATATAATGTGATAAAATTTGTGTTTGTAAGTGAATATTCAACTTGCAGAGATTGCCTAAAATAAACATAATTTTGTCCTTTCTAAATACTTTGATTGCTTCATGTCACTCAAGTGAATCTCTCAATTGTTGTCCAAGTTATTCCATACGTTTTAAGGGAACATGCCATATAATTATTTGGTTTTAGTATCTAATGACTAAAATACAAAGAATACTTTTACTAGGTCACCCAAGCTGTAAAGGTCAGAAATTAAAGGTATTTCATGTTTAAAAAAAAAAAAAGAACCCAATTTCACCATTTATAAATACTAAAGTACTACAAGCTTGTGTGGGATATTTAAATGTTTTTACATTTAAAAAATGTTCTTCAAGTCACTTCACTGGACAGTGAGCAAATCTAAGAAATCCTACCATACATCTACAAAACTACCTATTCTGGATGTGTGTTCTGTTCCATAGTGTGAATATACTATAATTTGTTTAGTCTCTAGTAGGAATTTAGGTTGTTTCATATTTTTTACTCTAATGACCAATGCTGTAGAAAATATCATTTTCATGACTCTTCTTTGTGCACATATTTTATTGTTTTTCACATATATTAAAGAAGGGGAATTGTTTCAAGGATATATATTTCTTAAATTAATGTGAATCTTATGATTAAAAGGCAATACTTCTTTATTGCTTTATTTTGCATTTGCTGATTACTACCAAGATGGAGGGAGCAACATTTCTTATGTTTACTGGCCTTTTTGCATTTCTTCTCCATCTGTTCATGCAGAGGGAGGATATTTATCTTTTCTTATTGACTTATAGGTGTTTTTTAGACATTCCAATTATTATTTACACTTTGACTTTTATCTGTGTTGCAGAAAATTTTTCCCAGACCATCAGTTGACTTTTAGGAGTTTATTTGTTTCTTTGTTATGGTTGTTTTGCTGAACAGAAATTTTAAGTTTTTATGTAGTAAAATTTACCAGTCTTTTACATTATGCCATTTTCTTTTATATTTGTTTTAGTAAACCTTCATAAATTCAGCAAAGTTAAATGTATTCTTTTATGTTTTCTTAATGTATTTATATTTTAGATTTACTTTTGCTTTTGCTTTTTTTATTTTTGCTTTTTACTTAAGTCATGAATCATCTGGAATTCATTTTTGTGAATTACATCACTTACAGAACTTTTTTTTTTCCCAAATGGATATACAGTCACTCCTAATACATGTATTAAATTTATCATTCCTTTTCCACTCCACTAATATGTACCATCCTTAAAATGTCACTGCTATGGTGAAGTAAATTTGTTTATCTATGGGTTATTTGTGACCATGCTCTTCTTTTATTTTATTTCCCTATTTCTGCACCAATACTCCAACTTTTGCCATATTTTGCTATTGGATAGGGCAATTTTCCTTCCTACTTTTGTATATTAATATTGTATCCAGTGATCCTCTAATACCTTTCTCAGTGGTTCTAATTTTTAATTCAGGTTTTCTGAGTAAGTAGTAGTATTGACTTTAAGATTAACAGTCTTTATTCTTACTAATTATGCCTCATATAAGAGTTATTTGTCCTACAAAATATTCAAGACCAATCCAATTCCACATAAACATCTGTGGAGGTTTGAGTTATTTCTCCTAATTTCTATCATTCACCTACATCTTTTAAATATAAATGTAAACATAAATGTATATGTATACATACACACACATATATACCATCCTTTACCTTTATTCTAACTCTCATATGAGGCTGGGGAAGATATTCAAAAGTAGAATAGCTCATTATGATATCAGCAATTTCTGACCTGATATGAATTATGTTTCTTTCCCCTTTACTTACATGAGCATTTAATTGCTTTTTCATGAATTTGGGGTTTTTTTATATATTTTTATTTGTTGTTGATGGATCTTTATTTTATTTATTTATTTATGTATTTATTTGTATGCAGTGCTGAGAATCGAGCCCAATACCTCACACATGCCACGCAAACGCTCTACCACTGAGCTAAAACCCAGCCTTTCATGAGTTTGTTTTTGTTTTTTCAACATTTGATGTCTGTCGGTCAAATTATTTCTCCTGCCACTTATGTGCCCAGTGTCTTTCCTTCCCCCCTTATATTTATATACTCTACACTCTTTAACTTCATATACACCTTTTATTACAGATAAAATTCCATTTTCTGTATCTTAAATAATACAGCTCCAATATCCAAATATTGGTTGGGTTTTTTTATGTTCAAAAAATTCATAATTTGAAATAATACCAGCCTTACATAGAAGTTGCAATGATGCAAATTACTCTCTTCATGCAAAGAATAGCTTATCTGAGGATAAGAAAACTAACATGGATAAGAAACTGAGGATTAGAAAACTAACATGGTCTAAGTCACATATCATGGAGCAGAGGTCGGATTTTAATCCCAATAAGTGTAAATCCAGAATTTATGCTATTAACCAACATACTGAGCTAATTTTTCTACCTTCCCTTGTTGCTTTTTTAAAATGTATATCTATAATTCTTACAGATTTTTATAGTCCTCTGTATATTTCCAGCAGACCAAACATGTTAGTTATATAGTTCAGATCTTGTGCATCTTTATTAATTTCTTGCATAGTAGATGTCTCATTTTTTAAGAACTACTTGTTTACTTATACCAAAGAGAGAAATGTTCATTTATGAATTTATAAATTTCCTATTTTAATTCTATCATCTTATGGCAATTATTTTTAGAATACTATGAGGTTATGTATTTTCAGTGTTTTTATTTCTTGATAATAGATTTTTCATTCAATATTTAACTCTTATCAAAATGTTTTTTTAGAATGAAAATAAACCTCATACTCCAAACGGCTTCATCTTTTCAACATGAAATTTCAGACTTTCAGTCACAAACAAGTATTACTTTTATAGAAGCAAGGGGAAATCTCTTATCTGATAACACAATCTGAACTTTAGTTGTTCCAGTAATTTTAAAGATTTATTAAAACAGAATTATAAAAACTACTTACAACTAAACATTTTTATTTTAACTTATAATAGAAAAAAAATGTATGTTCAACCAGTAGTCTTTTTGATCAAGACCTTTCTTTTTATTACTGTATAGATTGTAGTAAACTCCAAAATCAGTATAAATTATCTTTACATCAATAACATCATATATTCTGTCAATCTCTCTCTCCCCACACACACATCTTCACTTTAGGAAGTAATGGGAACTCAAAGACATTAGCAGTAAACAAAATGCAAAATTATTGAAGATTTTTAGGGTCTAGCCCCCAATCTACAGGATTCTCCTTTTTTTCTCATTCAACCTTAGATGTTAAAACTTTGTTTTCAACTTAGTTTTTGTGGACACGATCATTCACTTTTTTATAATTGTATTTCATCAACTTACAAAATATTTTATTAAATTTCTAAATAAGACCAACAGATATTGTCAGCTCAGATAGCTTTGGAAAAAACACAGGTGATTTGGGGAATCATATAACTAATAAGAACAGAGATAAGCATTCCATCTGTTTTCAAAAGGATATGCAGTTTTGATGAATTCTGAGATTTGTTTTTTTTAATTGATTTTTTAAAAAAATAAATGTCAACAGAATGCATTACGATTTTTATTACATATATACAGCACAATTTTTCATATATCTGGTTGTATATAAAGTATATTGACACCAATTCATATCTTCATACGTGTACTTTGGATAATGATGTCTATGAATTCCACCATCCTTGCTAACCCCCTACCCCCTCTCTTTCCCTCCCACCCCTCTGCCCTATTTAGAGTTCTTCTACTCCTCCCATGCTCCCCCTCCCTATCCCACTATGAGTCAGCTTCCTTATATCAGAGAAAAGATTTAGCATTTGGTTTTTTTTTTTTTGGGGGGGGGATGGCTAACTTCACTTAGCATTATCTTCTCCAGTGCCATCCATTTACCTGCAAATGCCATGATTTTATTCTCTTTTATTGTTGAGTAAAATTCTATTGTGTATATATGCCACATTTTTTTTTATCCATTCATCCACTGAAGGGTATCTAGGTTGGCTCCACAATTTAGCTATTGTGAATTGTGCTGCTATAAACATTGATGTTGCTGTGTCCCTGTAGTTTGCTGCTTTTAATTCCTTTGGGTATAGACCAAGGAGAGGGATAGCTGGGTCAAATGGTGGTTCCATTCCCAGATTTGCAAGGAATCTCCATACTGCTTTCCATATTGGCTGCAGCAATTTGCAGTCCCACCAGCAGTGTAGAGTATACCTTTTTCCCCACATCCTTGCCAACACTTATTATTGTTTGTCTTCATAATAGCTGCCATTCTGATGATATCTTTTAGAGTAGTTTTGATTTGCATTTCTCTAATTGCTAGAGATGATGAACTTTTTTTATATATTTCTTGATTGATTGAATATCCTCTTTTGAGGAGTGTCTGTTCATGTCCTTGGCCCATTTGTTGATTGGGTTATTTGTTTTTTTGGTACTTACCTTTTTGAGTTTTTATATACCCTAGAGATTAGTGTTCTATCTGATGTGTGAGGGATAAAAATTTGATCCCAGGATGTAGGCTCTCTGTTCACCTTACAGATTGTTTCTTTTGCTGAGAAGAAACTTTTTAGTTTGATTCCATCCCATTTATTGATTCTTAATTTTAATTATTGCTCTGTAGGAGTCTTATTAAGGAATTTGGGGCCTAGTCCCACATGATGAAGATCAGGGCCTACTTTTTTTTCTGTTAGACACAGAGTCTGGTTTACTTCCTAGGTCCTTGATCCACTTTGAGTTGAGTTTTGTGCATGGTGAGAAATAGGGGTTTAATTTCATTTTGTTGCATATGGATTTCCAGTTTTCCCAGCATCATTTGTTGAAGAGGCTACCTTTTCTCCAATGCATGTTTTTGGCACCTTTGTCTAATATAAGATAATTGTAATTTTGTGGGTTAGTCTCTGTGTCCTCTATTCTGTAACATTGGTCTACCAGTCTGGTTTGGTGCCAATACCATGCTCTTTTTGTTACTGTTGCTCTGTAGTATAGTTTAAGGTCTGGTATAGTGATGCCACCTGCCTCACTCTTCCTGCTAAGGATTGCTTTAGCTATTCTGTGTCTCTTATTTTTCCAGATGAATTTCATGATTGCTTTTTATATTTCTATGAGGAATGCCATTGGGATTTTGATCAGAATTGCATCAAATCCTGTATAGTACTTTTGGAAGTATGGTCATATCGATAATATAAATTCTGCCTATCCAAGAACAAGGTAGATCTTTCCATCCTCTAAGGTCTTCTTTGATTTCTTTCCTTAGGATTCTGTAGTTTTCATTGTATATATCTTTCATCTCTTTTGTTAAGTTCATTCCCAAGTACCTTATTATTTTTTTTAGATTATTTTAAATGGTATAGTTTTCTTCATTTCTTCACTGATATACAGAAGAATTCTGTGATTTGTTTAAGTGAAGGTAAGGTAAGAGAGTTTCTTCTGTAGTTCAAATGAGAATATATTCTTCAAGCAAATAAAGGCAAAATTGCTGAAGTTATTTATATCTGACAGATGTCATTATCAGAAAATAACTGCAGAGGAATGAAATTACTTTTTTATGAATTAAATTACCTACAGACCATCAATGTTTATTTTAGAGGTTTCAAGAATCTTTAATACTGGCTGTTTTTAGTTTATGTGATAGGGATTTTTCCTCTAATAGGAAGATCAGCATGTCTTTTTAAAGTCATAGTTCTTGTTACTCCCTAATTCAAGTTTTCTACTTCTGTTGGATCCTATTCTTCTGTCCTTCTGTCTAATCTCACTAAATGTGGACTGAAAAAACTGGAAATAATTTTTATAATCTTTCTGGCTTTTAAAACTTATGTAGAAATGATAGAATTAGAAAGAATTAAAAAATGCACACTCAAATAATTAATCCAGTTGTAACATTAGAAATCACACAAAATGAAATAAAATCATACAAAAATAAAGTGTGCTGCTAGTTTATGTTTATGGATTTCTGACTAAGTTTCCCTACAAATTTTTATGTAAATGTTTGAACTTACAAGTATTTGTTTGTATTTTAAATTTTATAGTTGGCCTTTTTATAAGCATGGGTTCAATATTACATATCCAAATCAAACTAAGCAAGCAAGAACACTGCTCCTGCATCTTTGCCAGAATGATGAAGTACAAACAAGATACGTGGGCATCTTCCTACTGCATGTCCTTACCACTTCTCAACAATTTTGCAGTGGCTCCAGGTGCAGTGGTACACTCCTGTAATTCAGTATCTTGGAAGGCTGAAGCAGGAGGATCATAAGTTCAGTGTAGACAGTCTAGAAAACTTAGCTAGACTCTGTCCCAAAACAAAATATTAAAAGGTCTGGAACTGTAGTTCAGTGGTAAAGCACCCCTGGGTTCAATTTCTCATTTCCAAAAAATACATATTTTTTGCACTGACAATTAATGTAATAATATTTTATATTAAAGAAAGTTTTTTGCTTAATTTAATTTTAGGTAGTTCTTGCCCATTTTTTAATATTCATGAACACAAACATGAATAATGATTATATATAGGAATTTTTGGAAACAAGATTTTTTTTTTAAAGAGAGAGAGAGAGAGAGAGAGAGAGAGAGGTTTTTTAATATTTATTTATTTTTTTTTAGTTTTCGGCAGACACAACGTCTTTTTTGTATGTGGTGCTGAGAATCAAACCCGGGCCACACGCATGCCAGGTAAGCGCGCTACGCTTGAGCCACATCCGCAGCCCCTGGAAACAAGATTTTTTTTAACTCTTCCTCCAAGCTTCTGGGCAATTTTAATTGTAGAATCTTTTAATATTGCCAAATTAGCTATTTTTTTAAATTCTTGCCATTTGTAGTAGCTTATCTGTGGTAATTAGAATGAGTCAATACTATAAAACAAAACAAAATATAGAAACTGGTTTATTAATAAAGATAATTTAAAATTGCACTTTTCACCAGTATTCTTAATTTAATATTTTTATCAATCAAAACAGTCCATTTTTATTAATGGATTTTATGAATAATAACATAATTTGATCTTATAAAATGAACAAATATCTATTTGGTTATGTAATTGATGCTCCATTTAGATTTCATTTAACAGTAGAGGCTACTGATAAAGTGATCTGGCCCAATCTATTAATTTTACAAATAAAAAATTTTACCGGGGGCTGGAGTTGTAGCTCAGTGGTAGAGTGCTTGCCTAGCACATGTGAAGCACTGGGTTCAATCCTCAGCACCACATAAAAATAAATAAATAAAATAAAGGTATTGCATCCATCTACAACTAAAAATATATTTAAAAAAAAAAAAAAAGAGGGCTGGGGATGTGGCTCAAGCGGTAGCGTGCTCACCTGGCATGCGTGTGGCCCGGGTTCAATCCTCAGCACCACATACAAAGATGTTGTGTCCACCGAAAAATAAAAAATAAATATTAAAACAATTCTCTCTCTCTCACTCTCTCTTTAAAAAAAAAAAAAAAAAAAAAAGAATGTAACCATTTGACCCAAAGGATTTAAAATCAGCATACTACAGTGATGCAGCCACATCAATGTCTATAGCAACTCAATTCACAGTAGCTTAACTATGGAACCAACATAGATGCTGTTCAACAGATGAATGGATAAAGAAAATGTGATATATATACACAATGGAATATTACTCAGCCTTAAACAAAAATGAAATTATTGCATTTGCAGGTAAATGCATTGGAGAATATCTTGCTAAGCAAAATAAGCCAATCCCAAGAAAAACAAAGGCCAAATGTTTTCTCTGATATGTGGATAGTGATCCATATTGGGGGGTGGAGCGGCTGGCTAAGAATAGAGGCACTTTGGATTGGGCTGAAGGGAGGGGAAATGGTGGGGATGCGAAGGATGGTGGAATGAGACAGACATTATTACCCTATGTACATGTATGATTGCATAAACAGTGTGACTGCATAGTGGATATATTTTTGGAAAAGAAATAAGAAGTTGTGCTCCATTTGTGTAGAATTGAAATGCATTATGCTGTCACTTATAACTAATTAGAACAAAAAAACTTTAGAAATAAATTTTTTTAAATAATTTTTAAATATTTAAATCAGAAAATAACTGATTTACAACTCAGTTTAAGTGTCTTGCTCAAAGTATGTAACTAGAAAAACCACAGATAAAATCTTTCTAACCCTGAGTTCACTGTTGTTTCTGTTTTGTTACATTATCTAGGTTCCTGGGATACATCTAGTTTTTGCCATGACATTTAGCATTTAATGACATGATTTAAATACAGGCATTCATTTATTTATTCAAAAAGTCATTTTGTGGATACCAGGCACTCTTCTAGGCACAGGAGACATACTCTGAATCTGGAAATTGTGCTGAAAATAAAATAAGAAAAATAGTTTCTAGTCAAATCTCCATTCAATGTTGGGTAGATATATATTTGGAATTATCTACCTTGTGTGTGTTTGTATACCACTTGCTATTTTTTGACATATCATTAATAATAACTTTTCTATCCGTGATTATATTTTAGAGAAGTAAAAAATGTTCTTTAGTATTTTGAAAGACAAGAAAAATGAATTCAACAGAAGGCATGTTATTTGTATGCCATATACCTAATAATATGTTTAGTAACCAAAAACACAAATGAAACAAGGAATGTGTGTACATTAAAATGGAGTGTGGCAAGTGTAAGCAGTGCTGTAGGCTGAAAGACAAATGTATGAGTAACTCAGCAGAACAAAAGGTTCATTATCCAAAGTACATATATGAAGACACAAATTGGTGTCAGTATACTTTATATACAACCAGAGATATGAAAAAATGTGCTGTATATGTTCAATAAGAATTGTAATGAATTCCACTGTCATTTATTTTTAAAAAAAATGAAATTAAGTTTAAAAAAAAAAAAAGTTCCTCTGAGAAAGTGAAAAAAATCTTTGTATGCCCAGGGAATAATACATGCATAAGCATAGCCTTGTGAGCAGCACAGACATTTCCAAGAAAGTTTAAAAGTTTAGTGCAGCAGGATGCTATGTGTTCTTGGGAGGAGTGATGTGTGAGAATTTCTAGGCATAAGCAGCTAGTTGAAGAATCGGAGTAATTAAAGTGAGAACTTCTTATTTTATGCCTTAGGTAATCGTTATGCTTCTACCTTATTTCTATTCCTTAGTGCAAGTTCTTTTAGACAAGCACACTTCATTTTGTATTTTTCTATATTATGGTGACTAGCTGAGTCAGGATCAGTATATACTTATTGATTAGCTGTGCTCTTTATCCACTCAACAAATGTATTTGACTCCAACATACATGAGGTTCTATGTGCCATGGGAAGAAAAAACTTGTGATTCAAAACCAGCCTTTCAAAGAGCTATTGAACTCAGGTCAAGAAATACAAGGAGTTTTTGTTGTTGTTGTTTGTTTGTTTGTTGTTGTTGTTATATTGAGTACTGTATCCATACTTCATAGCAATAAATGCTAAGGAGAAAAAAAATGTATGTAAGAGTAATATAAATTATCAGGCCTAGAAAGAGAAAGTAGTTACTTTATTTTGTCTTGCCTTAATTTCCTCAACACTAGAACAGAAAAAATAAAGTTTCCTATCATATACTGTTGTAGTAAAGATTAATAAGTTAACATATGTATGTATAGAGTGCTCAGTGCAGTTCCTAGGAGATGGTAACTTGACTATCATCTACATATTTGGCTAAAATACCTTCAGCACCACAGTCTTCTTTTCATCATTTACAGACTTCTGTTAAATCATGTACTTTCCAGTAGTTTAAACTACTTCATCTAATAATATTCCCTTTACCCATGTATTGCTCCTTTTGGCTTTTGTCTCCAATATACACTCAAATCTGATATTCCTTTCTCACCAAAATTAACCAATCATTCTTTGATATTACTTTTTCTCAATGACAATATTTGCTTCTGTAGATATTAGGACATCATTTTTTATTTCAGGCATACAGCAGACATCCACATCTTCCTATGGAAAATATTCATTAATTAATGCCTCATCACTTATCACATCTCAAGTTTAAAAAGTCTAAAAAGATGAGATATTTATGTTTTCTTACCAACTAAAAATGAGTACGGTATTGGAATTGTTGTTAACAGACAGAAATGTAAAATCCGTAATATTAGTCTTTCAGAAGAGAGATTGTTTGCATAGATTAGGTGAAGTTTCAGGTCTCCTACTAACCTTTCTTTGTGTATTTAACCTCTGTGCATCCCTAGATATACTCTTTCCTTACTGCATCCCCCATCCATGAAAACCAGATTAACTGTGCTCATTTAGTATTCCATGCTTAACCTGTACCATAGCCGGGATCATTTGATATTACCTGACTGCTGCACTCCCCACTCTCACTGTCAGGCAGTTGTCTGCTTGAGATGGGGACCGTGTTGGCTTCATGTTTGAGTTCCCCATGTTTATCTTGGTGCTTCACATATAGATAAACATGTAAGACATTAAATATAATTCCGGAATACCTTTTACTTCACAGGTCAGTGATTTGGGTTTTTTTTTGGGGGGGCGGGGGGTTGGGTTTGGGGTTTTTTTTGTTTTATTTTTGTTGTTTGTTTTGTTGTTGTTTTGTTTGGTGTGTGTGTGTGTGTGTGTGTGTGTGTGTGTGTGTGTATGTGCTGGGGATTGAACCCAGGGCCTTGTGCATGTGAGGCAAGAACTCTACCAACTGAGTTATATCCCCAACCCCCCAGCCCCAACCCGGAACACTTTTTTATATCAGGATTATAAAAACATGGTCATTTAGCCTTGGCTGCACGACCCTTAATTTGCTTCTTTGCCTCTCCTGGTTGCTTTCTAAGGAACAGCATTGTCTAATCATATTCCCACATCCCATTCTACACATTACCTTGACCTGGGTGATGATGTTATCAGAGGAAGGTGGCCCTAAAGCAAACAAACACACTAAAAACTAAAACAAACAAACAAACAAACAAACGGTAGTCTGGCCCTCAGGGAAAATCTCAAAGGTGGTAGGCACCCTGTGGAGTAACTGTGGTACAGGTTTTGATCCTAAACTCTTCCAAGTTAAAAACTTGATTTTGCTATTTACTCTCAAGAGTAGTGGGCTTCTGGGATCTAACAAAGACCATCTATATTTACAAAAGCTTTTTTAAAAATTAATTTCTATACCAGGTGACCTATTTATTATATATGTATGTTTGTTTTTAGTGACTAATACTTGTACCTGCTATCCAGGTTGTTAACTAAATTATATCACAGTGCCTATGAAATCTATCACATAATTAGAAGATTGTTCAGTAGTATGGAAACAGAAAAATAAGTTAAATGATTATAAAGATTATTTTACCCAGGCAGCAGAAGACTTGTCAAACAGCATAGTTTATCAATGTCTCCCTGAAGGCAAGAAGAAAATAAAGCAAGCAGTTATGAGGTCTCAAGTACACCTTTGAAAGACCTTATGAAAAATGTTCTTAATTGCTAAAAGAAAACAATGTTGTAAATTCTGGGAGTGGTGAGTAGGAGAGGTAATCAGTGGCATTTTATACATCTTATTAAGAATAAATTGTATAGTTTGGTTCCAAAATTCTTTGATCTCAAAATTAGTTCCTAAGATAATGGTAATGTGACATTGTCAACAATGGTGCTAAGAAAGAAAGGTAGAGGACTAAAGTGAAATGGAAGGTCTCATATTATTTACATCCTCTAACTCAAGAATCACCAGTCTTGGGGAAAACTCACTTTTACTAGGAAAGTTGTCTGGATACTTATGGTTTTAGCTGGCTTACTGGTGTTTTTATGTGTACTAATAATGCATGATAATCTACCAAGTATTCATTTACAAAAGAAACTGAGATGTAGGCTAAATGATCAGTAAAAATGAGTTTTACCTCTTGTCAAGAGCTACATTGAGTCCTTTAACCCTTATCTCAAGGTCCTTTCTATTCCAGAGGTTGGAAACCCAAATGCCTACAGAGGCCCGACTGATGGGAATGAAGCAGGAAGCCACTGCACTGAACTGGAGAGCCAAGTCCTTTCTGGAGGAGCAGCCACTGCTCCGTTCCAGATAATTGTTGCAAGGCAGGAATGTTGACCTAGTGTTACCACATTGTCCAGTTTCTCAGGTAAAGCAGGAAATGCAAATTTTCATGTGAATCTTTTGATATAACTATTGTCAATTAATTATATTATTTACGAACCATGTAAAAGGAAAGCACTTCTTTATGTGGAATTTAGCCCAGCATTCTTTTTATAACTGATCTTATATTTTGCTTAATTATTTGTTAAATTAGAAATTTTATTTTTACTGGTTTTGCTTAATATATCATCTCTAAAATATTCTATGCTTAATTTTGTCAGAGTGAAATTCCCTAGCTCTTGTATCTGTATTTATCAGTTTTCTTTCGCTGCTACATTTTTCCTGCCATTCTCAGCATTCCAGCAAGCTGTCAGTTACATACTAAATGAAGTCCCTATGCGGCACTACATATGATGCTGTTAAACATCTGTGGGTATTACTGCCTACTGGTTTTGTTCCTGATGTGGGAGCTACAAAAACACAATAAAAATCATTTATTTCATGGAGCTTGTGAGCTCTTTGGGCCTCCCCCCTTTCTAAAAGCCACACAGAAACAGTCTTCCTCATCTTGTTTCTTGAGAGAACTTATCAGACATTTTATTTAGACTATAGTTATCTTTTACATTTAGTTGTTTTGGAGACATTGATTGGACTTGAGTATTCCTAGATACTTATATATATTCAGAGACAATGTTTTTGGATGAGTTTCTTCAATGGGTGAGTAATGTCATTTTCACTTTAAGAATAACCTAGTTGGGCATGATGGCATATGCCTGTAATCCTAGCTATTCAGAAGGATGATGCAGAATAATCCCAAGTTCAAAGTCAGCCTTGGCATTAGCAAGTATCTGTCTCAAAATAAAAAGAGTAGGTAAAGTACCTGGGCTCAATCCCACCATACAGAGAGAGAGAGAACATATAACCTGATTTTCACTCAAAATGGATTTAAGACTTGAAACTATGAAATAATAGAAGAAAACATAGGGAAATGCTTTATAAATTGACCAGGGCAAGGATTTTTTTTTTAAGATCTTAAAAGCACAGTCAGCAAAAGCAAAAAAGAACAATGCTCTGAGTTAATCTAAGAAGCTTCTACATAGCAAAGTAAGCAACAGAGTGAAAAGACACCTACAGAAAGGAAGAAAATATTTGTAAACTATACATTTGACAAGGGGTTAATATTAAAAATGTATATAGACTTGACTCAGTGGGAGAAAAAAGAAAAACAAATAACCCAAAAGATCTGGAAAGACATACAAATGGCCAACAAATATGTGAAAAGATTTTAAACATCACTATTCATCAGGGAAATGCAAATTAAAATAACAGAGACATCATCTCACTCCAGTTAAGGGTGTCGATTATCCAAAAACAACCAAAAAAAAAAAAAAGTCACAAGTGCAGTCATGGAGAAGAGAAACTCACATACTGTTGCTAAAGTTAGTACAATCATTTTGGAAACCAAGTATGGAGGTTCCTCAGAAAACTAGAAATAGAAACTTCCATAAGAACCAGTAGTGCTACTACTGGTAATGTATCCAAAGGAAATAAAATTAGTATGTTGAAGAGGCCTCTGCACTTCCATATTTATTGCAGCACTATTCACAATAGCTAAGACATGGAATCAAAGTAAGTATCAACAGATGAATAAATGAGATAGAATCATAGGTAGATAGATAGAGGAAAGATATAATGGAATACTATTTGGCCATTAAAAAGAATGAAATCCTGTCATTTACAACAACATGAATGAACATGCAGAGTATTATGTTAAGTGAAATAAGTTAGGCACAGAAAGACAATTAATGCATGATCTCACTCTTTAGTGGAATCTAAAAAAGTTGATTGATCTCATAAAAGTAAAAAGTGTAATGGTACTTACCAAAGGCTGGGTGGCTAATGCTACAGGGAGCAGACATTGGCTTAGTATATGTAATTATAGTTACATAGGAGGAATAAATTTCAAGAGATCTTTTGTACAGAAAAGTGATGATAGTTAATGATTATATCTTGTATTTTTAACAATGTAAAGAGAGTAGATATTATATGCTCTCACCATAAAAATTATAGCTACATGAGATGATACATTTATTAATTAGCTAAATCTAATAATTCTGCAATTTATATGTACTTCAGAATATCATGTGGCACAAGATAAAAACATACAATGGTATACATAAGTTTTAAAATAAATAAAAATTTTGAAAGAGTTGGGATAAGGCTTAGTGTAAAGCACTTGCATAGTGTTCATGAAAAACCCTGTGTTCTGTCTCCAACCTCACACACACAGAAAAGAGTAACCTTATTTTCAAGGTTATTGGTGGACTCATTAACTCTGTTTGGTACTGTTTGCTCCAAGTAGGAACTTAATCCACTCTCAAATTAATTGAAAAATGCTAAATATTTTATAGTAAAATAATATACATATCGGTTATTTTGGAATATTACAAATATAAGCATAATTTGTTGTTATTCTCACAGCACAGTTTTAGGAAAAATCAGTATTGATGTACATCAGTTTTCAACAACGATTTGACCTGTGTATTTTAAGTTGCATCTTAAGTGACTAAAATACTACTGATGCAATAGTAAATGGTGAAAATTACCATTTAAATCTGCTGAGTTTACTCTTAAATAGATTATGTAAATGCAGACAAGTTTTTTTAAT
Organism: Urocitellus parryii; assembly: GCF_045843805.1. Lineage (NCBI taxonomy): Eukaryota > Metazoa > Chordata > Mammalia > Rodentia > Sciuridae > Urocitellus > Urocitellus parryii. Next base: position 203,769,029 of record NC_135531.1, read on the forward strand.
CAATATTCTCCATGAGAAACCTAATATTATAGAAAAGCAAATAAATAATATTCTATGCTGAGAACTAATATGCAGAGATATATCATAATAATTTTTTCCTTCTGAATTATAGTAAGTTTGTCAATTATTTTATAAATATTCTATGGCAACCAGAATATTCTTTAAAGTTATTCTCTAAATTTTTTTAATCATATGTATTTGAGAGCTGATGACTGCTCACCTTTTTACTTTTAAGAGAGAAAGTTTTCTACATATGCATTCATAACCTCCCTTTCCACATCTTTTCATATTTTAAAGGTAGAAAGGGAAGATTTAACTTGAAGCTCTCTGTCTCCACCACTTTTTCTTTGTAGTCATGTAGGATGCCAAGGACAAAGAAAAGTTCAGTTATAAGGAGTAATTCATGAGGAGGAAAGAAGTGGGTATTTTAAGAGAATTACAAAGGGAACCTAAGTGGGACTTGGAAACTCAAATATATTTGAGTTTGGAGAAATTAAGGAAGACCTGTGAGTGACATTTAAACTGAAATAAATAGGAACTAGTTTAATGAAAAACAAGAAGATAGGAATAAAAGATGGTATTCTAAGCTGACAAATAGGAGTAAGCCTGGAGGCATTTTAGAACCAAAGTGACAGGCTTAATTTTTCTTTGTAGTATTTAAGTTGTTCAGGTTAGTGCAATGTCCTCTCTGATTCTCTGTATATTTTCTCCACTGGATTAAATATTATTCTCTTTTTTTTTCAGTTGTAGATGGACATAATACCTTTATTTTATTTATTTATTTTTATGTGGTGCTGAGGATCAAACCCAAAAAATACTATAAAATAATTGTGGAATGTTATTGTGGAACCTTAGAATATTTATAAAATAATTGATGAGCTTACTAATTCAGAAGGAAGAAATTATTTATGATAAATCTCTGTGTATTAGTCCTCAGCATAGCACGTTATTTACTTGCTCTTCTATAATACTAGGTTTCTCATGGAGAATATCAATAAAAAATACTTGTCTGCATTTAAATAATCTATTTAAGAATAAACGAAGCAAGTTTAAAAGGTAATTTTTACCATTTATTCTTGCATTAGTAGTAGGCTAGTGCTCTACCACTGAGCTACGACCCCAGCCACACAAACATTATTCTTATTTCTAGTAAAAGTTTTCCTTAATGCTCTTAAGGATTAAGAAAACAATTAGCTAATCTACAGATAACAACACTGTAATTTATGGAAATAACATTTTTCCTGATTACAGACCTAATGCTTATTTACTGTAGAAAATTTTGCAAGTACAGAAAAGCAACAAAGAAAATATGTTTTTTCTAAAGAACTTAACAGTAGTAACTGGGCGAATAATGCTATTCTATTCCTATATTTACATATGGAGTAACATTTTGTAATTTAAGATTTATCATTGTATATATGGCTTTGTATTATGTTTTTTCCACCTAAAAATAACATAGTCCTTTCCCAGTGCTGCAGAATTTTCTATAACATGATTTTAATAGCTTATTCATAATAATTTGGATATTTACTATGTCTTAGGTACATATAATTAATTTATTTTTCACAGAACAATCATATAACGTTATATTCTCTTTTGCCCAAGGTCACAAGCTCATAAAGGGTAGTGCCAGTGTTCACATACAGACAGTCTGACTCTGGAGCTTATACTCTTAACCAGTAATGCTACGAGCCTTTCAATACTATAGTTAAAGTCTATTTTAGACTTTCATATTATTTCCAGTTTGGGTTTTGGCTATATGAAATAATACTTAACAATTCTGTGAGTTGGCAGTTTAGTCTGGACTCATTTGGGCCAGCTCATCCTTATTCCACATGATGTTACCTAGGCTCATTTTCATGTCTTGGACCCCACTGCCCTGGATGGGCAGCTAGACTTCTGTCTATACAAGTAGTCTTTCATTCTCAAGTAAGCTAGTCCGGGTTGTTTACATGACAATGGCCTTCCAAGAAACCAGAATGGAAGATGCAAGGCCTCTTAAGATTAGGATCAAAACTTGAACAGTATCATACCCATTGTATTCCAATGGTCAGTGTAAATCACAGGCCAGATGAAATTCAAAATGGGATAATAAATCCCACCTAATAATAAGAACTGCAAAATATTTGTAGCACTTGCAGTCATACCATACTTAGCATTTACTTCTCTGAAAACTTCTTTATGACTAGAATATGTAAGTTGCTAAACTTTCATAGCCAAAAAAAAAAAAATCACTCCTCATTATAAGTAAACTTCCTCCCTAGAGGGAGGAATGTAGGCCAAGGTGCTTCTTAACTTTGACTCTGAGGACTGGCCTAACTCTTGGGACCCTGTCCCTATACTTCAAAGTTTGTGAAAAAATGTAGCCTTCCAACTTGAATTCAATCTCTTATTCACTGATTATGAACTTTTATAACGTTCTAAACTAAAAGTACAAGAACATCTGAAACTGAAATACTTTAGTTGTTAGGGCAGGAAAGATATGCTTATTGAGCATATCCTGATACAATTGTGTTAAACAAAATGTAAGTACACAGATGTAGTTTGAATGAGTTAAGTGGAGGCGGGCAAAGATATTGGGTCTCTTATAAGGATATATTATCTCCTCTCTTACTCTCTTGCTCTCCTTCTCTCTCTTACTCTCTCTTCTCTCTTCCCCCCCTCTCTCCTCCCTCCTCCCTCTCTCTCCCCCCTCCTCTCCTCTTCTCTCTCTCTCTCTCTCTCTCTCTCTCTCTCTCTCTCTCTCTCCACCCCCCTCTCTTCTGTGACTGGCCGCTACAATCGTGCTAATAAAATCTCGGACATGTTTAAAAAAAAAAAAAGGATATATTATCTGAAAAGTATGTGTTGGAAGAGGTGGCTGCCCAGTGATAAGAGCCAAATGGAAATAATAATCAGAATAAAAATGGGGTTAATTTATTGCAAGATTTAAAAAGAATGAAAGAAGATATACTGTAAAGATAAATATACTCATATATCAAAATGCCTAGCTTGAAAAACTAAATGAAGGGTTAAATAGATGAGGAAAGGTTGGGGACTGGTTAGTTAATCCAATCACACATGTTGTATGTGTATATTGTTTGAGAATTTAAGTACAGAGTCAGAGGCAAGATTTGAGGGGTTTTTTGTTTTGTTGATATTTTGGGAATTGAACCCAGGTCCATGCTCATGGTAGGCAAGTGCTCTTCCATTTAAACTACATCTTCAGCCTTTTTTTTTTTTTTTTAATTTGAGACAGGGTCTTGCTGCATTGACCAGACCATTCTCAAATTTGTAATCCTCCTTCCTAGACCCCCTGAATAGCTGGGTTGCAAGCATACACCACCACACCCAGCTCAGAGACAAGTTTTATGTGGGACTCAATTTCAACTAGAGAACATGAGATGTTCACTCTTGGCAATGTAGGATTCTAAGTGGACTTATTTATCTTTAAATATTTCATGAGCTAAGTTTATAATCATGTTATAAACAGTATGAATGATAATTTAGGCATATCAAATAATATCATGTTTTTCTTAATTTACAGTCTCGTGATAAATTAATAATTCATTACATGTTAATTCTATACCACTGTGTATTCAAGTACACAAGACCAGTAAGCATAAGATCAATGTGTGATGACATTATAAACATTTTAATAGAATTTACTCATAATAATCACCACTCTAAAACCAATTCATTACTTTTACCATTAATTAAATTTGACTTGAAAAATGTATGATGTTTGATGTTACTTAGAAGAATACCTATTTACTTGTTTTTGTGATGTCAGATTCTCTGATACTCAGTCTTTGTGATATTTTGGGTATGATTTTTTTAAAGTACACACTTAACACTGTATAAAGTAATAAGTTTATTCTTAAGTTAACAAGATTATCAGTAAAACAGAAAAAGTTCATTGCATTAATTAGCATCTTATTGAAATATAATTTTAATTTTGTTGTTGCATTTATTTACTTTACCATTTTTATTCAATTTAAATGTGTTCATAAATCGCTCAATAAATAAAACTAATAGCTTACAAATAAATTTTAAAGTTAACATATTAATTTGATTTTTTTTTCCTTTTTGCAGTGCTTAGTATCAAACCCAGGGCTTTGTGCATACTAGGCAAGTACTCTACTACTGAGATACATCCCCAGTGCAGCATATTACTTTTCTTAAAAGGCCTATCATATTCATGCACAGAAATTATCAATCAAAAATTGTGAGATCATTAGGGGAAAATCTAGAGCTTTTTATATTTTATCAACATGTATACTCATTAGCTTATTTTAAAAACTTCTCATGTATTGATAAAATTTTGTAAGTTTATATGGCAAAGTTCAGAATGTAAAATTACATTATCAATTAGAATATACACAATCTTGGGCTGGGGTTGTGGCTCAGTGGTAGAGCCCTTGCAGTTCGATTCTCAGCACCACATGAAAATAAATAAATAAAATAAAGGAATTGTGTCCAACTAAAAAATAAATATTTTTAAAAAAGAATATACACAATCTTCAGGAACTAGCCAACACACCTACTCTGTGCCAGGAATTATATCAAGAACTAGGAACATAAGGACTTGGAGAGACAAGGTCCCTACTGCTCTGAATGTGTTTATATTCCTAAAGGGAAAGATAGTTAATAAGCAGTAATAATAATCAGAAAATAAGAGGTATCAGTGAATTGACAAAGTCTAAGAGAGTGGCTGGGGTTTGCAATTTTCTTGTGGAGATGACATCTAATTTGAATTCTGGATGATCAGAAGAAGCCAATACAAAAAAAGAAAATCAAGTCACTCAAATTCCATTCACTGGTAGCCAATTTTAAGAGACTTAATTTGCATATTGAAAGGAAAGAGGAAAAATGAAAACATTAGTGGAATTGTGTGTTCTCAGAACACACACACAAACACATAACATGCTTTTTGAATTTTATTGTTATTGCTACAAAATTGTCAAATACATATAAATTAAGTCATAAATATATGATCTCTCTTGGATCCTGAGTGTTAGTGAAATGGAGGGTAGCTTTTATATTACAGTATCTTTACTTTTTTAACATGTTTTATTGGGCTTTAATGAAGCCACGTTAAATAGGTCTTTAGGGAAGGAGAGAGAAACATGTGGAATATGTAACGTTTTTTAAAAGCATAGTAATATTAATATGTTAAATTCAGTAAACAGGAGAAACTGCAGTTTTTACAATGCAAACTATAGGAACAAAGACTGACTAATTTTGGACAATGGGTCTCTATAGAACATAAAATTCCAATGTCTTGGAAGCAAGTAGAACATACTTTCATATTTAACCAAAGAAATCATACATGGGTTTCAAAATTTAAGACACATGGCCTGAAGTGCTTTCCTAAAAGTATCATCCTAATACTTAAAGAAATGAATCGAGAGCCCTAAAATTACACAATTCTATTATAGCAAATAATTCTGAGTGAATTATCAAGGTGGGCATATATTTACATGCAGTAATATTTCTCTTGGATTTATTTGTAATTATGAAAGTTTGGGAGAACTGCTATCTCCACAAAAGGAACATAAATAAACAAAATTTTAAATAAATAGCCAAAATTTTCCATCCAGTATTTAATGTTCATGTTTTAGAAAAATATTTAATGCCATATAGTAAAATGCTTAAGAAGAAAAAAATACAAAATGGGATGATTCAATATTTAAAAGAAAAAATCCCACTTATATAGAAAATATTTAGAATCAGTATAACTGCTTTGGAGAACAATTTGGCAGTGCCTATAAAGTTGAAAATGTACAAGCTCTACAAGCCAACATTAATGTGCTTGACATAATGATAGATTAAAAGTTGTAAAATCTTAAGATAGAATATTACTCAAATGTTAAAAATTAATGCATTTGAACTGTATATCTACAACAAAGATAGGTCTATATATTTCAGCAGAGACAGTTTTCAAAACAATGTTAAATTTTAAAAAGAACGTTGCAGGATGGTATAATATGGTAGTGTTTATATAAAGTTTTAAAACACATATAACAATACAAATATTGTATACAATACACATGTAGGAAATAAGCACATAAAATTATAACCAGAAATGATACAGGCCAGAATCATGATGGTAGTAGCCTTTGGGGCAGAAGGGAGAGGAATGGGTCTGAAAAGAAAATCAAGTGGGACTGATTATGGTATTATATTTTATCTGAAATATTTTCTATGTCCTTTATTTGAAAAAAAAAACTGACAAATGCTTATATTGCAAATTTTAGTGGTGATGATACATCCTTGTTTATTTTATGAAACTCATTTTTGTGTGTGCTTTAAAACTTTAAAAAACAAATGATTGAAAGAAAACATGTCAATGTTTGCAGTGATTATTAATCTTCAGGGAGATGACTTCAATTTTTATTTTCATATTCAGGCTTCCACATTGATGCTGAACATTACACTATGCTTAGGATAAAGTGGTACCTTACTGCTTGAGTCTATTCAGGCTACTATAACAATATTCCAAAAACTAGGTAGATTAGAAACAACAGCAATTTATTTCTCACAATTCTGGAAGCTGTAAAGTCTGAAATCCATGAATCAGCAGATTCAGTGTCTAGTTAGCTCACTTTGGGGTTCATAGATGATACTCATAGCAGCTAGCAGAGTGCCCACTACACAGTAACTGCTCTGTAATGTTGAAGGAAATGTGAATAAACACATAGATGAACAGCAAAAGTCACAGTCAAAGGTACAGTGAGTGGAAGACAGAACATTAAGTGGGTCATTTCCATGAGAAGCAGAGCACAGTGGAATGGGCCCAGTGATGCAAATTACCACCTTGGGACAGTTATTATTTGGTACTTTTCTTAATATCCTGACTTTTCCCTCAATAAATTTTTGCTACCTTTCTCATTTCCTGCCAGTGCTGGCCACACCCATAAGCACAGTCCCTGATTTACAGCTAAATGAGTCTTTACTTTATTGCATATCCTTAAACTGTCTCAGAGCCAAGACTACACATAAATACAAATAAGGCATATACCTGATGGGCTTTGCTATAAGATAATCTCTTGCTTTCCTAGTGAGGAGACCCAAAAAAGTGTTTCTGACCAACTTAGGTGTATAGAGTTTTAGGAATGCAGATTAAATAGTCATGTTCATTCACATTTTTTAATTTGTTAGTTTATACATGCATATTTAAAACATTATCTAGAAAATGCATTAATTTTTTTCATTTAAACTTTATGGAATCAGTTTAAGCTTCCATATGAATCTCAAGTCATTTAACATAGATTCCAGAGCAGAGCATCTTCACTTCTATTTCAGTTCTTTAAGGTACAGCATTTTTTTATTTTTGTGGATGAAGCTGTCACTGAAAACTTTTTATCACAAATCACAAGTCCCAACATATAACACTAGGATAATTTTTTTACTCATCTTTTAGTGTAGTTTTATGAGGCCAACAATACGACTAAATGCTAAATACTAAATTGATCATTAAAAGGCTTGTTTACAACAATAAATAGTGCTACCAACTGTGGCATCATATTTTCCACAATATTAAGTACTAAATCTTTTCAAAATGTACTTGTCTTTTTTTATGCAACAGCCTCATCAAGATGAATTCTATAAGCATTCTACAGTTGCAGTGGTCACTCCAGTTTCAAGTTAATGTGTTTTCTCAAAAAAAAAAAAAAAAACCCTGTGACTTAATAAAGCAATTAAGAAAGTACACTATTATGTGAGGGATTTTGTAAAATCTTGACTATAAAGCAGCTCCCAATCTGAACAGTCTATAACACTGGGGGGAAATCTTCTATTTGAAAATGTACTATAAATTTATTTTCTTTAACTTTTTTAAAAAGAGAAACCTTATCTTCTTTACGCTAATGATTAGAAAAGAAAGCTGAAGCATAGCTGCATATAATATTAAGGAGTAATCAAAATATGAGTGGATTAACATCATTTTTTGGTTTACAGGACATTAGAGGTTTGAATATATTTTGATTTCAAGTTAGAAGCAGGCTCTGTGGGCATGTATCTGTGTATGTACTTGTAATGCCATAATTATGGGTCTATGTCTACGAATTAGAAAGTTGCAAATGGTGAAGAGCAAGTAAATTGGTTTAACTAGAGTAAGTGGATCAATTTAAAAGAAGAAAACAAGTTCACTTTGATGTGTTATTGTGACGGCAGAGGACATCAAAGTGATAGGGAACAGCTAATAGTTTATTCTATTTGAAAATTGTGCAGCGTCTCAGTTTTCAACATTAAATATACAGTTTACATATTTGCATATGTTTCAGGCTACATTATTGGAATTTTGAAGTCATGAAAGCATCAGATGAACCAGCCTGCAACACCTTGGATTCAGATTGGAAGATAAAGTTTAGAAAATGTGGCCTTTAAGGACTGGTAGTACCTAAAAATATTAATCGACTCACATTGTAAAAATGACACCAATTTCTAAACAGTAGAAATTATTTTAGTTCAACATCAAGGTTCAAGACAAAATGTACAACTAAAAACTTTACACTCCTCCCTTCCCCACTTCAGACAGGTGCCAGCATTGGTGAATTATGATTTTCCTTAGTTGTAAGCACTCATTTTTACCCATGTAAACCATCCCTAGGAATTAAGTATTGGTTATTTAATGTAGAGTATAATGGGAAACTGATTAATTTTACAATGGCAGAGTTCAAGGACTTGGTTCCAAACTGAGCCGAAGCTTCCCAATGCTTTTTGTACAGTCTGAGAAAAACTGTGCTGCATTGGCCCATTTTTGAAGGCCATCATGCTCTGTAATATGAAGATATCATCTTAATGCTGATATCTTTGGAGAGTCCCAAGCAGACACAGAAAATGAATGGAGGCAAGGAGTGTGACGGAGGGGACAAGGAAGGAGGTCTTCCAGCTATACAAGTTCCTGTGGGTTGGCAGCGTCGTGTGGATCAAAATGGAGTTCTTTATGTCAGGTGAGCCCTTATTTATTACCTATGTCACCTCCAAAGTCATAGTTCCAAAGTTAAGGAGGCAGAGTCTGTTCTTCTTTGAGGGAACAAAATATTGTGACTGACAGCACCTCAGATAAGTTTCAATAACTGACCTCTGTGCTAGAAATGCACAAGTATTTTTATTCTATACTGTTTTGTAGTGTAAATTGACATAGATTATCAGAGAGAATTTTTATGCATTAATTGTGTTTACATGAGGTGTCATTCTGCTTCTCTGTAATAAGGATAAAAAAAATATGAAGATTTCTAAAAAACTTAAAGCATCATTACTACATTCACAGAAGAATGCAAAATACTGGAAATAGACCCAATACCATTTGGCAATATTACTCTGTTCTTAAAAGTACTTCAACTGACTTTTCTAATACTAAAATTCTGTTTTTAATCTATTAGCAGTCTTACTTATTAGACTTCTTAATGCTTGATATTAACCAAAAATAATTTGCTTATTTTTTTCTGCACAGTTTTTAATCTATTTCCTTGCATGTAATAATAAAAATAAAGTCATGATGGAGATAGCTCTTCATATTACAAGTAAAAATCATACAACTAAATGCAAATGCCTCCTCTTTAAAATTTTGATGTTATATCTCTTTTATAACAAGTTGAATGGAATAACTGAACTGTTGGCAAGAAGTTTTAAGTCTTATTTAATAAATAATTGGCATCTAAGTTCCTTATTTATAATTTTCCAATAAATATATAGAAGTTTAGGTTACCATAAGTCTTTCTTCATGATATAATAAAAAAAATTAGAAGTAGACTTCAGATTTTATTAATTCCACATTAAGCAGCATCATTAAATTGATGCTATTACTTTCAGTGTGGCTCTTTGCATCCCAGCTTCAATAGAATTTTCAGTTCCCTATAGATGTATTTGCATGAATGAGGCATTTTCTGTGGTACAAACAATTTCATGCTTTAACAACTCAAAAGTCAGTTCAGATGTGGGTTTATTGTTTGTTTGGTTGGTTGATTTGTATGCTTGTAAAGTGCTTCTTGAGGAAAACTTAATTACCCACTGAAATTCTTTTGTCACAAAAAATTCTTATATCTGTAATATTAATGATGTGCTCTGTATTCGAGGAGGTGAAGGAATAAAAACTCAGGGAATGTGGAGCTCATCCCATAATAGAAAATATGAACAAAGACACAAGGAATAACTTTTTCCAAGTGTTTATATTACCAACGTGGCTCATAAAGTGCCAGAAATACTTTTTTATAAATATAACAAATTATCAGTGATATATGTTTATATTTATGGTTATTCTAGTTTGTAAAGAGATGATGTATGTTCAACTTGAAGCAAATGACTTAAAAAATCTTGATGATTTTTTTTACTCCATCTTATGAAAGATATATCAACTTTTCATATTGCTATGAGCAAACCATGTCAAGTCTAGGAATCAAAAACTAAGAAGTCTAAAATTAAAAAAAAAAAGAAGTCTAAAAGTTGATCAGTCACTTTCAGTTAATATCAGTTCATAATTTTCCAAGACTGACTTCTTCACTTTTCTGATAATCATGTTAGTATGAGTTCTCCAAATTTAAGACTGTACACTTGAGAATTATTTTAAAAACTAAACTTTTGCAGGTAAGGTTAAATGCTTTCAAATTAAATCAAGCCATCTGGGTTTGATTTGTTTGTATATAACCAATTAAAATACTACTTGAATATATGTATGAGGCTAGCCTACCTTCAATAGCTACCTTTTCAATGTATAGTTTACCTCTCATTTTTAGGTTAATCTTCAATTTCTCCTGCCTCCTGGTAGCATTTTGAGGTGACACATTAAATTTTCCACGTGTTTCCAATTTTCTAAACTGTATCCATGCTGTAAAACTTGTAACTATTTTTTACATTAATTATTGCCCCCAAAAGTTAATTATAAGAACTACAACTAAAGGAAAGAATCCAACTGACTAAGAGGAAGAGTTTCAAGAGGTCTAGAATACTGTAAAGGAATTTAGGAATTCTTGCCTTTGATTTTAATTTCACAATGAAATTCCTTTAGGATTCAGTGCACACACTTTCTCTTAAGCAAAATGTTGGCAATTTCTCTTCCCCCGAATTCATCAATTCTTATTGTGAAAAATCAATAAGTTAATTATTGGTGACTTTGTTTTATTGAAATTATTATACCTCCAAAGCCTCTTGTTGCCTCTCCTTGCATATCATCTAAAAGTAGCCTAAACAAATATGACGGTTTTCATTTAAATTGTTCTTTGTGCCCAAGTCATTTGGACAATTGTCCTTAAACAAAATATGAATTGCATTTTAAAGCTAGTTCATTTATGACTGCACAACTGCTTCTTGTGTCTTTTAGAGGCAGAAAGTCTATGGCCAGTAGTGCAATACTTTGTGTATGAATTGGAGAGTACTCTTTCTGGATGAATTGGATCTAAAGGCTTAAGTGAGGGTTTTACCTAATAGTCATAAATAAAAGAATTTCAAATGAAAAGTTCATAGGAATTTCAAAGCATAATACTGATTAAGTTGTAAAATCAATATATTCATAAAGCCCTAAAATGTAAATTACCCATTTTAAACTACTCCTCATTGTAAATAAAAAAATCAAAAACTTATCCTATCATCTAAATTAGTATTTAATCTGTTTTACTAATTTTTGTGACCAGAAGAGCAGTAAGATGAAAAAACCTACCCACTTACCAGCCCAAAAAATGCAAGGCACCTTTTGTCCACCTAACATCCTGTTTCCTCAAAAACTTCCCATCTTTTGTCAGCTCTGTTAGATTCCTCTCTGCACAATGTTTCTTCAGTACAATTTGAAGTAGGCCACAATGATCTATCTTCAAAGAAACACACTGGTAAAGGAGAGAAAGAAATGTTTTTACATAGGGTCAACTTGGTTTTAGACTCCAAAATAAACAGGGAAGAATATATTAGCTCTGACTTTTGTAGACTTGGCCAACTTTCTGGTTTGAACTTTAATATGTTCCTAAGTTTCAGTTTTTCCTCAACAAGCTTTGAAAGTAAATGTCGTAGTTTAAAATGATAGTGATTACTTTTATGTAGTTTTTTCCCCCCGTTCCTTTCTTGCCTGTTTCTGTCCTTTCTTAAGAGTAGTATTTTTCCTATCTTTAGTCCACTCTTGGTTTTCAAAATACTTTTGTTTAATTTTCTGTGAAGATCTGTATTTTTCTGATAAATATTTTGGTACAAAAGAAAGAGCGATAGTGTTAAAGGCTATAATTTAGTAGCTAGCATAATATTGACAAAGAAAATGCTTTCCCTAGCAGGAAAATATTATCCTGTGAAGGACAGTAAGACTATAAATTATGCCTTTTTTCATATAATATGTGCAGTCAAAATTATTTCCTGATGTATTTTTAAACTATTTTTACAGTCCCAGTGGGTCTTTGTTATCTTGCTTGGAGCAGGTTAAAACATACCTGCTTACTGATGGAACATGCAAGTGTGGCTTGGAATGTCCTCTTATTCTTCCCAAGGTAACCATTTCACAATAGAGATACAGCAGTTTTTTATTTTTAGGTATTTTATATATTTGCTTTTCTCATTTGGCATTTCATTTTTATATTAGTTCTCCAATCATGTATTTGTTTTAACTTTTTATCTAATTAGACATCTTTTACATGCATTTTGGAATGATTAAAGATTGTGGGAAATTTATTCAGGTCATTTTCAAAGGTGACAAACTATATTCATATTAAATATTTCTTTAAAACCACAATTACACCTTTTTATTAGAGCTGTACCTATGCTCAATATTTAGTAATGCAGTATTTTCTTTAACTTACTCTAACTGCAGTATTACTTTTAGCATGGTTATTGATAAGTCTGTCATAGATGTTTCTAAAATTGTAAAGCCAAACCCTCATAACCAAAATATGAAAATGTTTTACTCCTTTACAAGGTAAAAAGTAAAATTACTTAAAATAGTAAAATGTTATTTGGTATAGAAATAGCTCATTCTCTGAATGTTTTATAGTATTAATTTTCAAACTAAAAATTAATAAACAACTTTTTTCTTTTTACTATGTTACTGCATCATAAAAAAATTTCTAATAAGTAAATTTTTAATAGAGCAGTAGATTTTCTAAGTCAGTGAAAAGGTAATATAAATACAATAATAAAAGGAAGCCAAAGGAAACTTAGCATGTAGAAATATCATAGTTTTTTGTTTTGTTTTTGTATCTAGATTTTATCTGTTTTTGTACTGGTATAATAATATCAAGAACTATCTAAAATTGGAAACATTATTAGATATTAAACTTTTCCATATATTTATCTTGGCTATCTTAGAATTACTGTAATTTTCATTATTTATTTTGCTACTAAAAACCGTAAGTTCAGCAGAAGTATTTATTAAGTTATATAACATTGTTTTCCTTAAGTTTAAAAACTTAAGAAAGTTTTATTCAGATTTATGACTTAATCTCAGTACAACGTTTTTCTTTTTAAACAAGAGGATCTTTTTATTAAATGTTTTTGCAGACATATTCTAAACAAAGACTGTGCTTTTTCCAGGTATTTAATTTTGATCCTGGAGCTGCTGTGAAACAGAGAACTGCAGAAGATGTTAAGGCAGATGAAGATGTCACAAAGCTATGCATACATAAAAGAAAAATCATTGCAGTGGCCACACTTCATAAAAGCATGGAAGCCCCACATCCTTCTCTGGTGCTCACCAGTCCCGGAGGAGGAACAAGTATGTAATATGGCTAAGGGGTTAGGAATTCTCCTCCCTCACTCCATTGCAAGAGAAGGAGATGCTGGAAATCACTTTGCCAAAGCATTTTCCCTTTTCACTTTTCAAACATGCACAGTGTCTTTAAGGTTTTATATGATCTATCATTTTAGTGCAAATAGCAAATTAATTCTGAAAAATTACCATGAGGTTATTTCCCAGAATTCCTTGTGCAGATCATCTGGTTACATAATCAGAATAAACACTAATTAGCACATCCTAATGCTATGCAGATGTGCAGAGCTGAGCTCACAGAAAAGAAAGTGCCATTGGTTTTTAGGAAACAAATGTAGCCATTTTCATAGGGCTATACTGGAAGATGTGATGTTAAATCCCCAACAATTTAGCAGTTTTGTTAAAAACAAGCTGTTTCTTTTCTTTTTTCTTTTTTTTTTTAGTCATTTGATAAATATTTGTTGAACACCTACTAAACAAAAATCATCTTGCCAAGAATTTTTTATGAGCCCCCACTCAACTCACTCTCAATCTCTCTCTCTAAATCTCTCTCTCTCTCTCTAAATCTATCTCTCTCTCTCTAAATCTATCTCTCTCTAAATCTATCTCTCTCTCTCTCTCTCTCTCTCTCTCTCTCTCTCTCTCTCTCTCTCTCTCTCTCTCATATACACACACACACACACACAATTTTTTTATATCTTTATTTTATTTATTTATTTTTATGTGGTGCTGAGGATCGAACTCAGGTCCTCACATGTAATAGGTGAGTGCTCTACCACTGAGCCACAACCCCAGTACACACACAATTTTTTTCAAAAATTAAAAGCTGCAGAAAAAGTGCAAGGATGGTTCATTAAGTAGCCATCTACCATTTGCTTAGAAAACCACTTATATTTTGTTATAGAAAGTTGCAGGTATTGTCACAATTTACCCCTCAAGGACATTTCCCTACATAACAACAATCTAATGATCACATTTGGGAAATTTAACAGCAATATAAAAATGTTGTCTAACATGAGGTTTGTATTTTAATTTCTCCAGTTTTCCTAACAATATCTCTTTTCACTTTTTAAAAAATTGACTTTAAAACCAGAATGCAATCAAAGATGGTGCATTGCAGTTAGTGTTACATTTCTTTAATCTATATCGAGTCCCCAGTGTTTTTAGTCCTTCATGGGACTGAAATTTTTGAAGAGTTCAGGCCAACCAGATTTGCAGGCTGTTCCTCAATTTGGATTTGCCTGATGGTTTCTTCATACTCAGGTAATACACATTTGATAGGAATTCTGCATGGATGAAGTTATATCCTCATCAGGATAAACACCTTCACCCATATCTATGACACTGTTTGATTGCTTGGTTAAGTTTGTGTCCATCCAATTTTTCCATTGTAAAGTACCCTTTTTCCCTTTGTGATTAGTATGTGCTTTGTGCCATTATACTCTGAGATAGAGGAACCTCTTTTTGTAAAGGCAAGAATATGAATTCCCTCTAAAATATTACAATCTGCTTAAGACTTGATTAGTGGTTCAGAATAAAATATGGCAAGCACCAAAGCATGAGTTGATGAGGGGTAATTGATAGTGTTCTGCAAAGTTCTGAAAAATAGGGACAATGAATGTGACCTGTAGAGCTCAGAGAAGGCTTCATGGCAGAACCCTGATTTAGACCAGCTTTGGGAAAATAATAGGATTTAGGCATATGAAGGGAATAGGAAAATTATTCTTCAGAATGAGTGTGACATAATTAAGGTATAATGTGGAAACTAACCTAACTTGAATGGAAGATAAAAGAAGTATAATAAATTGCGGCCAAACTATCGAGAGCCTGGAATGTTAAAAAAACAATTGCTACATCATACAGGTAATCAAAATCTCTGACTTAGAACTCAGATGAAGAGACAGATTTTGCAACTATAAGCATAAAGCCTCTTTCCAACAACCCTCTAACCTTTAAATATAAACGGGACTAATTTTTACAAATTGATCCACTTCTATATACTAAGATATATAAGGAAAAAAAACTTTTAGGGAATGTTATTCTTTTAATAAGGTACAATTTTTAAATTAAAAGAGTTGCAACAATTTAAACATAAGTTTAATAATAACAAATTATTTAAAATTTGCCATTAACCTGCCACCTTGATGTTTTAATTTTTGCATATTATCCTGAATGTATTTTTGAACATACTTTTGTCTGCTGTTGATCTCATATCACATTATGTCATACAGTTTTACCTTTTTCTACAGTCTGCCTTATTGCCTTTCTTAAGACCCAGAAGAATCTTAATCTAAGTCCTTTGTCATACCTATACATACAAATTTAATTATTGAAATTAAGGATAAATATTGAATTAGTATAGGCAATAATTGGTATATTTCTATGCCTTCTAAGTGGTACACTTCATTGGATTAATTGTTACTCTCTTCAGCAGTAGCAATTTTTTCATAACTTTAAATTATTTCATGAAGTTGAGGTTTAATAATTAAAAATCAAAAGTCTCACATAGTAGCTTTTATCTCCCTTTAAATAAATATATAAACATTTACATTGTTACTGTTTATTCTTTAAAAGGTCTACCTGAATGTTAGTGGGTGCCTGGTATTTACACTTGCCAACTCTTGTATACCTTATTTCCTAAATGTCATATAGCCTCAGCCTGACTTTTGCTAGTTTGTTTAGTATTTCTGTTACTTTAAAGAGGATAACTATTTTGCCTTAAATATGGACAAAATTCCTTCTAAAACACAGCGATTGTCTAAATTCTGTTCGTTGAATATAAAAATTCCAATATTCATATTATTTTTAATCACTGAACTATAGATAATTATATGAATACATTTTTATCTGAGAAAAGATGCAAGCAAGTGATTATGATTAAAGAGAACACACCCAGTCCCATTATAATTCTAGTGATATGATTACATGTAACTGTTGTTACTATATTGCAAGCATAGTACCCTACATATTTTTAATGTTATTTCTTTAATTACAAACTTTAAAAATAGGCTTCAAATGACTTTATCTGCTCCCATTCTGTTATGTTATTGGTTCTCAACATTTTCTATATTATATCCCAAAATTACCTTATTAAATAACCTCTACCATGCTAGAATTAGAAAGTCTGCATTTTCCAAGAAAATATCTGTTCACTGCTTTCTACTTGAATGTACTCTACCTTGACTTCTGTATGTCCCAGGTTGTGACTGACTACTGTAAAAATCCTTATTATATGATTTCATCTGTATACTATCTAGCAAGTAGAAGTATTTATCTTAAATGTGCATTTCACCTTTTATATAAGTATACCTCTGATTGCAAATGAATCTAAGTATATTTGCTAATATGTTTTTGGTCTATAAAGAGTTATGGCAAATATATAGTAAGAAGGGTATGACTTTCATCTCCTGTGACCTGACAGACTCATTGACATTTTCTTACAGAGTCCATCTAAGCTTAGCATCCTTTTCAATACAGCTCTGTAACCAGCCTCTATAAATTGATGGGAATTGGCATATGAAACAAATTTTATTTGCCATCTCTGTTTTAGAAGGTACAACTTCATGAAAGAGTTAAACATCCGTAGGGGCTTAGAAACTGAAACCTAGAATTCTGACATGATAGAGTGAAAATTCTGTATGATGAACCAGCTTGCTTTTGTTGCCTCTATTCTGTCTGATCTCCAAAAGAACTGAAGGGATTCCAAAAAGCCAGAGAGGGAGAAATGCATTCATGTAAAAAGAGAATTCTCAATAGCAGCCCAGTACTGAAGGTTTTAGCACTCCATTGAATTTTACATTAGAATTCTATCCTAATAAAAGATTTGTAATCTCTTACCTAAATTGGTTGATTAAAGCCATTTTGACAACAGTGACAAAGGGCAAAGAAATTATAGTGTTACAGTGTTGTAGACATCATGAAGCTAAGAATGATTATAATATCACTGCATTTATTCTTGTTATCATTCCTATTTTAAAAGATGCAGAGTCCCATTCATGTAATTCACAAAAATAAAGAGTCTTACTCTCTCAGAGTGAAAATGTTGAGATAAGGAAATATTACTGTAGCTGTCCAGAGAAGGTTTCAGTAAGGTAATAGATGCATTTATAGAGTAACAAATTTTCTTATAGAAATGAATATTCATTTAAGTTATACAAGAAAATAAATATGTCACACAGATTACGATTTCCAATTGTAACTGTGCACTCAAAAATTTTAAATCCAATAAGATAGTAACATCACCACTTCCATCTGGGCTGTCAGTCTTGATTTTGCATATTCTAAATCTTATTAGGATGACTGATGTCAGTATGTACTGATTTAGATGCCTAGGCTTTCTCAACAGAAAAGAGGTAAACAAGACTAATGAACAATTACTGAGAATCTTTGGTCAACTAAGGAGAATAAAGTACATTTTTTAAATCAAAGTTTAAGGTAGCTGTTTGCAGAACCTTTTTTCATTGCATAGAATCATAATTTTTATTTGCAAATTTGTATTTCCTGATGACCTTTTTCCTATTTCTTCCTGATTTCCTCCTTCCTTTCCTCCCTGCCAACACAAAAGAAAGAAAACTATTAACAGAATCTTTTTTCTCTTTCATATCAGATGCAACTCCAGTAGTACCTTCACGGGCAGCAACTCCAAGATCAATAAGAAATAAGTCTCATGAAGGAATTACAAATTCTGTAATGCCTGAATGTAAGAATCCTTTCAAGTTGATGATTGGATCGTCAAATGCCATGGGAAGGCTATATGTACAAGAACTGCCTGGAAGCCAGCAACAAGAACTCCACCCTGTCTACCCCCGGCAGAGATTGGGCAGCAGTGAACACGGACAGAAATCTCCATTCCGTGGCAGCCATGGAGGCCTGCCAAGCCCAGCATCATCAGGTTCCCAGATATATGGAGATGGTTCAATCTCTCCACGGACTGACCCACTTGGAAGCCCTGATGTTTTCACAAGAAATAATCCTGGTTTTCATGGAGCTCCCAATTCTAGTCCTATTCACCTGAATAGGACTCCTCTTTCTCCACCTTCAGTAATGCTACATGGTTCTCCTGTACAGTCATCCTGTGCAATGGCTGGAAGGACTAATATACCTCTTTCCCCAACTTTGACTACAAAGAGTCCAGTAATGAAAAAACCAATGTGTAATTTTTCAACTAATATGGAAATACCACGAGCAATGTTTCACCACAAACCACCCCAAGGCCCACCACCCCCTCCTCCACCTTCTTGTGCTCTTCAGAAAAAGCCATTAACATCTGAGAAAGATCCACTTGGCATTCTTGACCCTATTCCTAGTAAACCAGTGAATCAGAACCCTGTTATCATTAATCCAACCAGTTTCCATTCAAATGTCCACTCTCAGGTACCTGTGATGAATGTAAGCATGCCTCCTGCTGTTGTTCCTTTGCCAAGTAATCTCCCTTTGCCAACTGTAAAACCTGGCCATATGAATCATGGGAGTCATGTACAAAGAGTTCCACATTCAGCTTCAACCTCCTTGTCCCCTTCTCCAGTGACATCCCCAGTGCACATGATGGGGACTGGAATTGGAAGGATTGAGGCATCGCCCCAAAGATCACGCTCATCTTCCACATCATCAGATCATGGAAATTTCATGATGCCACCTGTAGGACCCCAGGCCACTTGTAGTGGTATTAAGGTTCCACCCAGGTCACCAAGGTCAACTATAGGGTCCCCAAGGCCATCAATGCCATCAAGCCCTTCTACCAAGTCCGATGGACATCATCAGTACAAGGATATCCCTAACCCATTAATTGCTGGAATGAGTAATGTACTAAATACCCCAAGCAGTGCAGCTTTTCCTACTGCATCTGCCGGAAGTGGTTCTGTAAAGAGTCAGCCTGGTTTGCTGGGAATGCCTTTAAATCAGATCTTGAACCAGCACAATGCTGCCTCCTTTCCAGCAAGTAGTTTACTCTCAGCAGCAGCCAAAGCACAGCTAGCAAATCAAAACAAACTTGCTGGTAACAACAGTAGCAGCAGTAGCAATTCTGGAGCTGTTGCCGGCAGTGGCAACACTGAAGGACATAGCACTTTAAACACCATGTTCCCTCCTACTGCCAACATGCTTCTCCCAACAGGTGAAGGGCAAAGTGGTCGCGCAGCACTAAGAGATAAGCTGATGTCTCAGCAAAAAGACTCATTACGGAAAAGAAAACAGCCACCTACCACAGTGTTGAGTTTGCTAAGACAGTCTCAAATGGATAGTTCTGCAGTTCCTAAACCTGGACCCGACTTGCTGAGGAAGCAGGGTCAGGGTTCATTTCCCATCAGTTCAATGTCTCAGTTACTACAGTCTATGAGTTGTCAAAGCTCTCACTTGAGTAGCAATAGTACCCCGGGTTGTGGGGGCTCAAATACTGCTTTGCCTTGCTCTGCTAACCAGCTGCATTTTACAGATCCCAATATGAACTCCAGTGTTCTTCAGAATTCACTGACACAGAACATACCTTTAAGAGGGGAAGCCGTGCACTGCCACAATGCAAACACTAACTTTGTTCACAGTAACAGTCCAGTCCCCAATCACCATCTTGCAGGTTTAATAAATCAGATTCAGGCTAGCGGGAACTGTGGGATGCTCAGTCAGTCGGGCATGGCTTTAGGAAATTCATTACATCCCAATCCACCTCAGTCAAGAATTTCAACGTCCTCCACTCCAGTGATACCAAACAGCATTGTTAGCAGCTATAATCAAACAAGTTCTGAAGCAGGTATGGTTTTATTAGAAAAAAGTACCCAAAGGTACTAAGTTTTTCTACGGTTTTTTTAAATTTGTACCAAAATATTTATTATAAGAAATGATCCTTTCCCCATTGTGAAATTTTCTTCATTTCTTTAGTATTTATAATTTTATTTACAGAATGGTAGGGATTTGTCTATTGGAAAGAATAATAGCTAAGGGGATTCCATATGTTTCTGTTATTTGTTATCAATCTGTGTCATTTTGAATATTGTTCAACTTTTAGTTGGTTTTATAACCAATGGACTATAAATTGCAAAAAAAAAAAAAAGCCATAGAAAGCAGGGTTTTCTGGTTATGAGACATGTCCTGGTCTATGCCAATATAGAAGCCGTTTCCCCTTGCTTTTGTTTGTATTCAGGTAAATTAAGCTCATCTTGGAAAATCCAAAAAGGCAAAAATAAATGGATATTATATTTCTTGCTGCTGAACAGAAATAGGTGATGGATAGGAAAAAGTAACTAGAAGTTGTATGAAGTAGGAAGCTGTCTTCTAATGTGTTTTCTTATCCTAGTTTGCTATCCTTTATTATAATTTGTTTGAGAAAATTCAAAAATGAATATTGGCTATTTCTTTTTTTAAAAAAAGTAATAATTTAAGTTTTCTAATAAAAAGGCTTGAAAACCTGATTTCCAGAATTTTTGATCTTGAAATTGCTTTAAATTTTCTTATAGAACTAAACCATTATTTTACCATTGACACTAAGGTTTTTGAACCCAAATTTAATGTAAATCTTCACCCACTATTAGTGAAGGAGACAAGTTTATGTAAAAGTAGACACATTAGAAAAAGAACTATGTTTTGTGCAATAGAGTCCTCAGAAATCATTATAAAAACTGTATGGAAGCACTAAAGAGATGAATTCGTTGAGACTTCAGAAAATTTGACCATGAAAACATTAGAAAAACTACTAAGAGCCCAACACTAATGATTTCAGATTTGTGGGAAATGACAGGGAGGCAATAAAAGATGACTGCAGAGTTATTATAATTCTTATTTGAGAACAGCAAGCTTTAAAAACCAGATTGCTCCTGGAAATGAGAAAACTGCTAAGGCTTTTACTAATCAACTACCATTAGATTTTGTGGACTGTATCACACCACCATGCTGAAAATGGATACTCTACATGTCTATTGCTGTAGTAAAACCAAAAGTGTTTTCTTCCTGGTGTTGCCATCTTTCACAACCTGGTTTTATGTTCTGTGTTGATGTCAGTATTTAATGAAGAACTGTCCAGTGACCTCTTGTGTTAAAAGAATACAAGGTTTAGAAGATATTCAAAATTATTAGTGCCTTCTTGATATTCTTAGTTTAAGGAATCTTATGAACCTTTATTTTTTATGTGTTTAACAGAATTGTTATCCCATAAGGGGCTTCCAGCTGTTCACTGACTCCTTTTTCATTAATTCTACACAAAAATTTAATCTTATACATATAGAAAATTAAAGTTACATGATTTCTATAACTATTTAACAATGTACCATATTCAGTGAGCACACATTCAATCATTTTGATGAGACATTGGTAGTCTCATTATATGATGTAGTTTTGAGAGTTTTCATACCCCTTACCTCAATTTACTTAATTTCAGGTCAAAATTCATATGTGCAAAGTATATGTATTTTATTAGTGATATATTTCAATTCATCCATAACGGAAAAGACCAATGTTTGTTAACATTCTTGTTTCTTCTGATGCCAACTTTAGGCTTATTTTATATAAGATAAAATAAGGTCACTTATTTTTCTGTCCCATGTATCTATGTAAAACATCTGACTTCAATTGCTAGTCATGATGGTATCAAAGCACAAAGGTTAAAATGATATTAATATAAGAGAAGCTTTAGCATATATATAACTAAAAAAGAACTAGAATAAATGACTAGTAATGAAATGATGTGACCAATGATGCTCAAGCTAACCTGAAAACATATGTTTAATTAAAATCTAAGTTAGTAAGAATTTTTAAACTATTTAACCTAATAAAATTAAATACTAAGTAATGTACTTAGGTCTGCTGTGCAGCTGGTTATGAAAATGGGTTGAGTTACTAATTAATGTAACTCTTTTGATGAGCTAAATATTGAAGAGATCTTTAGTGCATGTTTCTTTTTGCTATGAAGTAAATTGTGTCAATTGAATGTACTGTTCTTATAATCACCTGGCCTAAATATCTGTTCACACTGACATTTATTCATTCATCAAATAATCATTAAGCACCAAGGCTGGGCATCCAGAATGAGACAACAGGTGACAGTCACAGCTATCCCTGTAAGAGGTTTTCTAGGTATTCCTACTACAACAGTAATATATGAGAAGAAAAATGGCTGTCATTAAGTATCTACTATGTGCCAAGTGGTTTACCTGTGTTATTTATAATCTGTACAGTTTTCCAGAGTATAGAATTTTATTGTCCCTGTTTTCCAGAAAAGGAAACTGAGCCTTAGAAAATTTAACTGTCCAGGATCAAATGTAACTGAATCAGGACTTGAACTCAGGTTCATCTGATTCTAAAATCCATTTTTCCCCAGCTGTATAAGTTCTTCATCTGTAATGTTTAGTGTACAAAAATAATTGTTTTCTACTTCCATTTCAAAATCTTTTAAAATGTTCAATAGAATATGAATTGAAGCACATCAATACATGTTAGAAGCCACATTTATAAATTTATGATGTATTGTTAGACAATATCAATTTTTGAACTCTACTATTATAGCACAAAATGATTAAATGTTTTTGTCAGTTACAGAAGAAATATCCAAAATATCATGAGAACTGCCCTTATTCATGGATCATAGTTGGGGACCTTTCTGTCAATGAGTTATCACCTCACTCAGATAAGAATGGGTTTCCTACTGGGTGGCCTATCACTAGACCTTTGAAAGAGGTGACTGTGCAGATACTAATCATGTTGTTCCAAGACTGGTAGCATAGTAAGTGTGAAAGAGACCCACAGGTAACACGTCCAACTGCACCCTGTGCTAACAGCCTAGACACAGCTCAGGTGACCTTCTCCATTCAGTGCCTTTATTCACTCTCCTAAGCAGCAATTCAGAAACATCACATTAAGACGTTGAAACAAGAAATTACTTTCTCTGAAAATGCTTAATTTGATTGGTAACTTATTTTCAAAACTTCTTTTTAAAATGATTTTTCTATTGTTAAAACTCCAAATATTGAGTCTTAGGTCTATATATGAGTTCTGTATTATTTACATTTAAAACATACAACTCAAACAGAGGAATTAGGGGCAAAGATTGTGACAAAATCAGATAAAGATATGAAATATTTAGAAATCATTTCTAAAACTTAGGGGCTTTATTAATTCTATTTGGTGTTTTCAGAATGGCTTTTCACTAGAGCTGCTCAATACTCTGGATTGTAATGTGTATAGGGTCCTATTAGCTTTTTGAATATAAAATTGCAAGTCAAGCTTAATACTTTCATGTAACAGATGAAGAACTAACAGGAGGATATTTGGTGACATGCCCCAAATTCTAATGCTCTGGTGAATGTGGCAGCCAAACCCCAAAGTTCCTAAATCACAGTCCAAACAAACTGCTGAACGCAGGCATATGCTCAAAATCCTTCAGCAGTAAACATTTCAAACAACTTTCAGTTTTTAAAGAGAGACAAATTTCAGTACTTCAGTGGTTCCAGCTCATGTCCTGTGGTGTTTTGATATATGGAGGGAACCAAAATCAAGTGCCCTTGACTGGCAGACTTCAAAAGGCCCATGCTTCCTGGGGCTTCTGGCTACAGCACACCTGCTAACCACGTCACTAAAACACCTATGCTGGGAACCCTGGCCTCTGTAGGGGACTTGGCCCAGTCAGCATCCATACAGCAATGTGTCCCTCCCATGACCCTGTGATGTTTCACAATTTTCAAAGAAGAAAGATTTAGATTATTCTAGTAGCATTCTTTCTTAATAACAATCTTCCTCCTTCCAATATAATAAAGTCATTAAATATAACCTTTTCATTTAAAATGCTTTTATATCCTATTTTCCTTAATAAAAACATTTAATCAACTCTTTTCAGCACATGAAAATATAATCATGAGGGGACAGAGTATGGATTTATGACAAATGAGGAAATAATTAAAACATTTGCCTTAACTCTTAAATATATACATTGACTAATAAGAATATAAATAAACCTATCAATGAATATATTCGTGAGTATTTATATAAATATATGTGTATATTTTTAAACTCTGCAAAAGCAAGTGTTTTCTTTCAGCACAAAATACATTTGAAACTCAGGACAGCCATTGAAATGGTAGGTATAAGACAATGAAATAGTTGAGACCACAAAAAAAATGCTTTGGGTAAAAGACTACAAAGTAATGTGTTTAATTTTTCTGTTCTTGTGTTTATTTATTCTCAGAACATGCCAGTAGAGAAAATAAGGGAACTTGTCATCCCCTACCTACATTGTCTAGATGAGCCTACAAGTACAGAAATATTAAGGGATGAAATGTCCAAGGGCAAATTATACTATATGTTAGCCTTCTCAAAGTATGGGAAGTTTGTGTGGAAATAATCATCTAGTCTCATACAGACTAATGTAGACTGAAGAAAGAGGCAGAGGCTCATAGAAGGTGGTTAACTAGATTAATAACAATAGACACTATTGAAAGTATTTCCACCAAATTTTTGAATAACTAGATTTTATTCTTCTGAGGCACAAGGCTTATAGGTTAAAATTTGCTCTGTGCTCTTGTTATTTAACTAGACAACAAAACTGTATTAAATTCTGGGATGTGTGATAAAAACCTATGTCTATTCTTTTAGTTAAATTTTTGCAAAATGAGCCATTTCTTCTTTGCTGTAAGATATTTTTACTACAGGCAATGTCTTGCTGTTTAAGAAGGTTTCCTAATATCAGAGTTAAACCATTTGTTTTGTTTACATGTTCCAGGTTAAATGTTTCCTTGTGTACAAAGAAAAAGTTAAAATATGTTTGACTTTAGACATTGAGTCTATGTAATCAATGGTGATAATAGAACTCAGAGTGGTGTGATATGTTTGTTGATTCAATTATCTATTTTGTACCTTTCAAGAAATAAATTGCCCCAGTGTGCAAATTGGGAGAATTTTATTCCACTGCCATACGTTATGCTCACTTATAAAGCCAATAAAAGGCTTTAAGTTCTCTAGGTAATACCTAACCTGTTATTTCCTACAATCCAGTAGCCCAAAAACATTTAAGTAATTTTTAAAAATGCCTACATTCTAGAGAGTAATGTCAGCGCTACACAAATTTGACTCATAAATAATGCTCAAAAATACCCTATTGCATCATCAAAATGGATTTCATTTCCACATGCATGTTGTACTAAATAATTCAAATCATGAAGTTCTTACTTTCTAGGAACTTAAACATTGCCAGCCAACTAAACAGTAGAGGAAGGATTATCTTTTTTTAATTACTATACTTATTGCAAATTCAAAGTAAAAACTTACCCTTTTATTAACTAGGAGTGGAACTAGATAGACAGAAGTCTGGAGGAATCTCTGAGGTATCTCTGGTGTTGGAACTAGCCCAGGGAAGCTCAGTATCTATTCAAGACCCAGGGGCACAGGTACAAGAGAGAATATTCATCAGACATAGAGCAGGGCTCCTCTGTTGGACGAACCCCCAGGGACCCCTTTCAGATGCTTCCTGGAGCACAACTTCATTCCCCAAAGATTGAGAGGCCTGGTCCCAAAGCAGTGTTTTTCAACTTTTTCTCACAATAAGAAATTAACGTGTATTATAGTCCACTAGACATACATATTTAATGCATAACAAAATTTTCATGAAAAAAATACTTATTACTTATGATGTACTTTGATACTTTCAGTCCCATTCCATCACATTCTTTTTCTGTGACAGTCAAGACATACTGAAATGATTTTAGCAACCCCTGACATATCATCTATTTAAACTATCACAAACAGTTTCCACAAAGTAACTATGCAATGTTCTCTCTATTTTATTTTCTTTTTTATTTCACTTATCAAAAAATACTAGTTGGGGCATACTAAACTAATTTTGCATCCCACTACTATGTCTCAAAACTGTTTTAGAATATTTGTGAGATAATTTGTCATTTACTGAGCACCTAGGATGTGGTAGGCACTGTTGTAGCACTGCAGATAAAATGGGATATCATAGAAGGATACAAAGATGGCCATGTTAGAAACAGCATTCTCCACTCCTTAAACAAAATAAGGTAATATGTCCAGCTGCCATTCATGAAGTATTTCAACTATTATTCATGCATAGTCAGAAAACAGAAATCCCACCAAGTTAGGGATTTAACCTCTCAATTCTTGTGACTTCATAATACATACTAAGAAAAATGGGATTAAAGAGGCATTTGGGGTTTTTTTAAAAACAAAAACTTCATTATTTGAGTAATCTGAAAAAAAAATTCAAGCATATTTAAATTACTTTCAGCAGTTTTCAGAGTTATTCTATGTTAGCAAAGTAAACAACATGATCAGTCACAGGATTTTTTTTTCTTTTTGTAACTTCATTATTACCACAAGATTGACCTCCTCCATGTCGTCATAACTACGGGGAGGTCATTCCCTAGATTTAAGCTGGATCCCATCTTCCCTTCCCGACCCCAGAAGCTGGTCCTATTGTGGGAGGACAGCGTCTCCCCCAAACATTGCCATTGCTCCCTTCTGTCTTCCCTACCTTCTGTGTGCTTTAGTTTTGGGACCAGCTACTAGTCACTAAGTCTTCCTTTCTATTGGAAAGAAGGAATATTAGGGATTTATAGTGGAGTCCAAAGCACAAAGATGGAGGTTGATTTGTTTTTATAAATGCATATTACCATGCTCTGTTACTAAGACATGAGAATATTAATCATGTCTTATTGGAAGATCTAGACTTCTCTTAAGTTACCTTCTGATTTATTATTATTCAAAATCAGTCCTTTAAATATAAAGATCCCCATTTCAATGAGATTGAAAAACATTTATTAGACCACTAGACCATCCTAAGTTCTGTTATCTCTAGAGCATTTATTTTCTTGTTTTCAATTGTCTTATTTTTTACATTGCTGGGGATTGAACCCAGGGTGCAGTGTGCCAGACAAGTGCTCTAATACAGAGATATACCCATTAGAAGCACTTATTTCTATTAATGACTACAATTGACCATTGGTAAGTGTAAAGTACACTTACTAGAGCAAATGATAAAGGTCAAGTGTGAAAGAATTCTTTGTATATGACTCAGTTCTTACATTCTTGGGTTATGGGTAAAAATAAAAATCAGCATTTGGGCATAAACCAATATGTATTCTAAGTTGAAGATATATAGATCAAACTAGTATAATAACATTTCTTAGATACTATATTGATCTGCTTGGTATGAACTTCATGCCCTTTTTTTGCACACATACAAAGTCATGTGTAACAGTATTTAAGAGTAAGCCATATAACAGTTTAGCACAGTATAAATAATGACTTTCTCAAAGAATGTTAATGCAGGAAGAAGAAATAAATTTAAAGAGGCACACACGTTGCCTTAGTTTTGAAGAGCAAGTCTAAAACCAAAGCAAATAAAACATCTTAAGAATTAATATTAGGAAAATTCCTTTAAAAGCTTCTGATGCTATTTCTGTAAAGACACACATAGACAAATACACATATATGTATAAAAACTGTAAATCTATGTAGATATTGTTTATATTCAGAAATCTACCTCCACTGGGAAAACTACCACTGCTTCCTCATCAGGCAAGACACCTCAATCACTGGGGGTCTAGGCATGTGACCCCAATAACAACTAAGTTTATTTGGGTGACTTTCCATTCTTCTCTCCTACTATTTAAAAGCAACAGACTCCTTCCTTGAATCATAAATATGGATACTTCTCTGTTGCAAATTAAGGACAATAAAGAATAGTAACTTCTAAGGAAAACTCATCTACAAAGCCTTGCCATGTATATCTAGAGTATTTAGAAAATGAAAGTGCCAGTTTATGGTGACTGGTGTGAAATAATCATTATTTCTAATTAAAGGACTAAGTTGTTCCAGAATCCCAGCCACCTTTTGATTATTTAACTGCTAAACATTTAATGGATAATTTACTTTTTAGAAAATTCTTAGCCACTATTTCTTTCATTAGATTAAGCACAAAACATGTTGGCTGGATGGGAAAAAAAAACTCTTTTAACACAACACTTTCCCCATATGCTTCAACACACCATAAGGTTTTTATGCAGAACTATGAAATAGGTTCACCAGATAGTGCCTATTTAAGATTAAGTGGTTCAAGAGTAAACAATCTCCAGCTTCCCCTCCAGCTATAAAAATTCATCCAAATTCTTGTTCCTTTTGGAAGTTATTCATGATTGCTCATAATTGAGCAATCATGAATAACTAAGAATTCAGAGTATATTGGGGTCAACTTCTCCTTCTGTAAGGGAATTTTTAACTCAGACTACCTGAGAGCCTTCTGAACTAATTTGTCAACTTCCACCCATGACCTTCCCATTGTGCCTTATCTCCTGAAATTAGACCAACACACTATAAAGTGAGTTTTCACTTTCTCCACATACCTACACACAGAGCATCAAATTATCTAATTCCCAGAAATTGAGTGCAGGTTTTATGACCTTACTAGATATTCAACCAACAAATATTTTTTTGTCAGCCATGTGTCAGAGATTGTGTGGAGGCTTGAAATTAAAAAGGAAGATAAGAAATGATTCTTCCCTTTAATGGTTTAGAAAATGGCCTCAGATTTCTTCAATGTTGTCACAAAGCAACAAGTTTAACTGTGGGCAGAGGGAGCTGGGATTTGGGGAGTCCACACACCTTCTCAGTCATGTTTCTTTGTTTTGGGGAAACACAAGACTGACTCTTCATTACCTTCCATCCACATTATCTATATTTTTTAAAGTTATTCTGCTTCTACTAAGAACCCCTTTTTAATCTCCTTTTCATTTCTCAAGTCCCTGATCAAATATTATTACTTATGTAGTTTTGAGACATCTTTAGTTTATAATGTCCCTTGCTCTATACACCTGTTATAGCTCTTAGTATATTGCATTATAGTTACACTAGCTAATATGTGGAAAGCACTTTCAAATTTCCTAATTTATTAAAATGTTCAATATATATTAGGAAGGAAAAAGGAAATTTTCTATATTGCTTTGCCTAAACTGAGTTCCTGGAGGAAATGGCAAGTTTTTAAAAATTCGTATCACCATTCTATCCTATTGTACAGCAGAGTGTAACTATTTGTTGAATTGATTTGTTGAAAATTAAAGAAAATGAAAAATACATCTTGATTTATATATTACCTTTAATACACTTGTTATCCACTACCATCTTGTTGATAAGACAAAAATATACTATACTTTTTAGTTGTAATTCCTCAAGAATATTCAGATGGAGAGATTTTAAAATAATGTTATCCCCAAATGACTCCTTCCTTGAATCATAAATATGGATACTTTTCTGTTGCAAATTAAGGATAATAAAGAATAGTGACCTCTAAGGAAAACTTTCATCTACAAAGCCTTGCAATTTGTATGCTACAGTATTTTGAAAATGAGCTCTGCCTATGGTGAGAGGAATGGTGATCTCTGCATTTAAGTATGCCATTATTATTTAGCAGGTAGGAAAAATTGTCACTGATAGTGATTACTAGTAAATAAGACTTTACAAGCTCATTTAAAAAGATGGTTTCCAAATGCAAATAATGCACAGTACTTGTACATGGAAATAACAGTATGATTGAAAAAGCAATGAAATATTTAAGATGTTGATTGTTTTGTAAAAAATATGAATTAATATTTAAAGAATTGTATATCATATGCCAACTTCGCATTTGGGATGTCCTCTTACCCTAATCTTTGTGAACATAGTCATTATTTCATGATAATATTTCATAAATATTTATACTTTTTCAAGGAGATTTTTTTACCTCATTCTTCAAATAAAACACTGAGAGCTTAAAAAAAGTAGATTATGACAAATTAGGAAAATTACAAATCCTTGTTATGGAGATACTCTGTGAAGTGACTCAGATATACTGATTTTTGCTTCTGTTAAACAGCACCACTACTAAGGTCATCACTGCTAATGACTACCACTGTCAGCAATAATTAGAAGAATAACTCCTTGTATTTATATAGATTTTTACACCTTACAAACTTTTCACTTATTTTTGATTCTCACAACAATAATGCCAATGATGGAATATTTTCTAAGGAAAAAAAAATCCAGTGGTAGCAAAGAATATGTACATAGATGTTCATCCCCATGTTAAATATAATGATGCAAAGTTGAAATATAAATGCCAAGCTTTATCAGAATGTCTTAATAAATATAGTCAGTTCAATTACTACACAGTGAACAGTATAATTACAAAATTAATACATCAAAAAGTAGAAAAATTGTGTCATTCTAGAGGGTAAAAAATGAAGAATATAAAATTATATAGATACTAATATTACAACTAAGGAAACACTTCTGTGTATTTGGATCTGGCTTCGATGGTAACATGGTCAAATGTTCCAGTTATTTTAGTTTTTCAATGACACTGGTATTGTTCATTATACCATATATGTGTTTATTACTGTAAAATAAAATTAAAAGCATATGCTTATAATAACAAAATATTTGTTAAACATATGATTACAGTTAATAATGCATCTTTTTAGGGGAGACTTTTTACCAAAAAATGATTGTAGATCCCTTTTTAGTAGAATGTGGGCTTTTCTTTCCCAACTCCATCAATCCTTGAGCATTTGATCACTTGGGGTGATTTCAAAGAACACTGGTGCCTGGCTGTATCCTAAGAGATGAATTTTTCAGTGGATTAGGGTTTAAGTTTAAGCACAGGTATTGGATTGTTTAGGTGTGTTTTTTTTTTTTAATTCTCTGTCTATAATTCTATTGTGTAGCTTAGGTTGAAAATCACTAATACAATCTTAAGAAATTATCTGAATTTTCATCTTTAGAATAAGACTTTCAAGAATAAGAATGCTATTTGGATGCTAATTAGACTGATGTAATTTAAGGAATTTTAAAAACAAAGTATCTTTATACTATCAGAATGTAAAGATCAGTAATCATCTTATTCGTTGTTAAAAATAATATAAAATAGAATATTGGTGAGAGATGAGCACTATCCTACACTGTTTGTAGGAATGTAAACTGAGTGTATTGATCAATTTCACTGAAGGGCTTAACAATATGTCTTCAAAGCTTTTAAAATATGGAAATCTTTCTGTCCTTGCTATTCCACATTTAAGAATCTATCATTAGAAAATAATAGGACAAAATGGCAAAGATATATTAATAAAAATGTTTATCATAATTTTGCCTATAATAGTAAAAAAAATGGAAGCAACCAAAACATTCATGAGTGGGTTGATTAAATTGTGTATAGATCAATACATGGCACTAGTAAAATGATTCTGTAGCTCTATGTGAATTAAGATGGGAAGATGGTCATAGTATGTGGATAAATGAAAAAGTTATAGCATTATAGCATGATACTAATTTATTTAAATATATATATACACACACGCACACGCACACACACAGAGGCAGGGAAAATCCTGAAAGCTATATAACTAAAATATTAATAGTCATTGTTTCCATAAGTGCTTTTATATTCTGCTTTATACTTTTTCATACATTCTAGATTTGTGGAGGGTTTGGGTTTTTTCCATTAAAACTAAGTACTAGTTTTACAAATAAAAATGGAAATTTTTAAAAATGAAAAATATATATTTTCAAAAGTGAAGCTTTGCACTTTTATTTCCCCAGTTGAATAAACTACAAAAGACTCTCCCATCTTCACCCTGTCTAATTGTGAAAAACAAGCTATTTGAAATTCAACAAGTTATTTTTTTAAATGCCACACTTTTTTAACATGTTTATTTTTCCCAGTAAGAGATATAAAATCATCTCTGATACAGTTAATCTAGTTACAACCAATGAAGATGCCATGTAACAAATAAATTGAAATGTATCTTTATATCCATAATTACTAACAGGGTTTCTTTCTTTCTTTTGCATTTTAGGCAGTTCAGGCCCATCATCCTCCATAGCCATAGCTGGCACCAATCACCCCGCCATCACAAAGACAACATCTGTTCTTCAAGATGGCGTCATCGTCACCACCGCAGCTGGAAACCCACTGCAGAGTCAGCTGCCCATTGGGAGTGATTTTCCTTTTGTTGGCCAGGAGCACGCACTTCATTTTCCACCCAACAGCACTTCAAACAACCATCTTCCACACCCCTTGAACCCCAGCCTCCTCAGTTCTCTACCTATCTCTTTGCCAGTGAATCAACAGCATCTCCTAAACCAGAATCTATTAAATATCCTCCAGCCTTCAGCAGGAGAAGGCAAGTCTGAGATCAACCTCCACCCTTTAGGTTTTCTCAACCCGAATGTAAACGCTGCTTTAGCTTTTCTCTCCGGTGACATGGATGGGCAGGTATTACAACCTGTTCACTTTCAGCTCTTAGCTGCTCTGCTTCAGAACCAAGCCCAAGCAGCTGCCATGCTTCCCCTGCCATCTCTCAATCTGACCATCTCAGATCTTTTGCAACAGCAAAATACCCCTTTACCCTCATTAACACAGATGACAGCCCCACCAGACCATTTGCCAAGCAATCAGTCAGACAACAGCCGAGCTGAGACCCTTTTAACCAGCCCCCTGGGGAACCCTTTACCAAGCTTTGCAGGCAGTGACACTACTTTTAACCCCCTGTTCCTCCCAGCTGTCACTGGGGCCTCAGGATTAATGGCCTTGAATCCCCAGCTGTTGGGAGGTGTTCTGAACTCGGCATCGGCCAACACCGCTAATCATCCAGAGGTTTCCATAGCAACCTCCTCCCAGGCAACCACTACCACAACCACTACATCATCAGCAGTGGCAGCACTGACTGTCTCAACACTTGGTGGGACAGCAGTGGTGTCAATGGCCGAAACATTGCTGAATATATCTAATAATGCTGGGAATACACCTGGTCCAGCTAAACTCAACAGTAACTCTGTGGTGCCACAGCTACTTAACCCTCTACTGGGGACAGGTCTGCTTGGTAAGTTAAATTTTTTCACAAATTTTTTAAAAAGAAACGTTTTTCTAATTCTATTTTCTCCTTTTTAAAAATTCCATTTTATCACACTATTTTTTTAAATGTTTTTGTTATGTCACAGCTTAAGGAACTAAATATAACAACACCCCACATGACCATAGTTATACAAACATGAGAATGACTTTTTCCTTTTCCCTTGTTCTAGCAATACTAAATATTATTTTAACCTGCTTTCTCTTCTAATTCTGATGCCACCTAAACCTAACCTACCCATCATTCTCTTAAGCCAAGTAGCATCTTATTTTTCAAATAATAAAGCACAGGTACATCTTAAAAATAATTTTTATTTCAATTTTAGTTGGTGTGGCATCACAGGGTTAGTATGAGCAGCTGCACGGTGACTGGAAACAGCTTGAGGAAGTGTTTTCCAGGTGAACCCTAAATAAACAAATCTAAACACTTGTCCAGCAAAACATAAACAAGGCATAAAAACACTGAAAGCTAAAGTCTATCCAAGTTCAAGGAACAATCCCTCTAGCGGTTGCTAGATTTCCTCAGAATTATTCTTTTTAGATGTTTGTGGCTTAAAAACAAAGTCTTTCTTATGCATTGTCCTCTCTCAAAGAGTTAGAAAATGATGTTAAGCGTATTTAACTCTTGAATGCAGGTAACTATAATGTAAAACATAGGGATGGTGTCCATAAAGTCCAGAAGCATATGCAAATACACATGATGTGGTCAAGGCCATGTTCAGTGTGTAAAAAAAAATATGTTTCTAGATATTACGGACATCTTTAATAATACTAATTAGTTTTATCTGGCATAAATCATTGTAATTAAAAAATCTAAGTAGCATCACAAATCTACATATTTCAAGTTATAGGGGAATTTCTATGAAATTGTCCTCAAAATAATTTCAGTACTTTCAAAACAATTTTGAATATAAATTTAGTTATTAAATAATGCTAATTAATTATATGATAGTTTTTTAAAGATTGTGATAATGAATTATTTTGTTTTGTTAGTTTTTCTTACAATTTTAATTTTAGGTGACTTACCTTGTACTCCAAAACAAAAATGCATTTATCTAAACTAAATCTCTAATTTTATTTGGTGGTATTTATTTATGATTATGGCTTAATAATGAAATTTTATAAACAAGGCCTGATCAGACCCACTCATTTAAGTTATCTGATCAAGTATGTATGATTATTAAAATATTTTAGGACTAATTTCTACCTTTAATTATAGACATTCTCATAAAAAGAGAGCCAAGAAATCACATAACATTGACACTCAATATATAAGGATTAGTTAATGAATAGAGCAACTTCTAAGTAATCTTTGCATGATATAAAATCCAAAAACTAATTATGCAAGATAAAACTAAATAATAAAGCTTCCCTTTCCTTACCACTTAGTAAGACTTTGAGAAGAAAAAAAAAAGAAATGAAATGAAATGAATAAATGAATTACCCATTAAGTTCAGCTTCTAGTTTTGTTTTAGGAATTCTCAGGTACAAAGACAGGCATAGGATCTCTGAAGGATCACATTGACTTGTATTTATGTTTTTCAAACTGTAGGTGATATGTCATCAATAAACAATACTTTGAATAACCATCAACTGACTCATCTACAGTCGCTGTTAAACAACAATCAGATGTTTCCTCCAAATCAGCAACAACAGCAACTTCTCCAAGGGTACCAGAATCTCCAGGCCTTCCAAGGACAGTCCACTGTTCCTTGCCCAGCTAACAATAACCCCATGGCTTGTCTGTTTCAGAACTTCCAGGTACTCACCTTCCACTTTTGTAGAAACCAATGTCTGGGTTTGCTTAAATATTTACTTTGGGGGGAAAGAGTGAAAAAAGTAGATTTTATACCTTTTTATATCTATTTACTGTTATTTCTCAATATTGAGTATTATTCAATAGGCCAGTCCATTGTACAAAGGTAATTTTGTTTTATGTAGTAGTCTTTTTTGAAACTCCGAATGTTACTCTCTTAAATGCTTTTGTCTTTCTCATTGCACTCTTGATTAGGACCCTCATCCTTATTAATATACCCACTGACCTCACTTCTCCAGGCTCAGCTTTCAGCCCTGATCCTGGGCTTCTGCCATATAGTCTTTTATTTCTACAAAGTAAATTAATCCCTGATAGATTAAGGGGTTTGATGGAAGAAGTACCACTAAATAAATATAAGAAGAAAATATATAAGATTTTAAATATGTGTATATATATATATATATATATTATATACACACACACACATTTGTGTGTGTGTGTGTGTGTGTGTGTGTGTGTGTGAGAGAGAGAGAGAGAGAGAGAGAGAGAGAGAGAGAGAGAGAGAGAGAAGGCTCTGTAAGCAAAACAAAAAACCAAAAAGTCAAAAGAAAAAGAAGTAACAGAGCTGACTACATAAAACTTTTAAATCTCTGTATAATATCAAGGATATTCTGAACAAAATTAGACAACCAACTGGTAGAAAGATATTTATATAATATATACCAAATTATTGACACCTGTAATATAGAAGGAACTCCTATGAATCAAGAACAAAAAAGGATAATTGATTTAGAAAAATGAACAATACATATAGATAATTCATAGAAAGTGAAATATAATTTATTAATAAAATACAAAAATAATAATCAAAGTTATACGAATTAAAATGCTGTGTCCACCAAAATGATGTATCTATTTCTGACAAGAGTGTGATGGAATTGATTTTCTCACTCTTTTGTTAGTCTGTTTGAAAGCAGGAGGGTAATTTGGCAGTATATAAAGTTTTTAAATACACATATCTCTGTGCCCAGAAGTTCAACTTTTATGTTTCCATTTAAGAGAAATCTTCAAATGTGAACAAAATGGTGCATACCAGAATTTTCATTACATGAATTAAGTATCCATCAGAAGGAAAATAGTTAAATGTGTTATAATATATCCATCTACCTAATAACTTAAAAGGTTAACTAGACTTAAACAATCCAATATGGAAAAAATCTGTGAGACTAACGACTTCAATACTGCTCTATTGCCAAAACAGTACTACAGTAAAATTACATTCATTTTGAATCAAAGGAATTGGAAGGAAGGAAGGGGGAAAGAAACTAGGTTTCCTTTACAATTCACCTACACAATTTTAACATATTAAAAAGTCTGCAAGGGCTGGGGATGTGACTCAGTGATAGAGTACTTGCTTAGCATGCATGAAGTCCTAGGTTCAATTCCCACCCCCCAAAAAAATAAACAAATAAAGTGTCTGCAAGGAGTGCTCCAGCACTGCTT
The DNA here is from genome assembly GCF_045843805.1 of Urocitellus parryii. Taxonomy (NCBI): domain Eukaryota; kingdom Metazoa; phylum Chordata; class Mammalia; order Rodentia; family Sciuridae; genus Urocitellus; species Urocitellus parryii. Next base: position 203,805,821 of record NC_135531.1, read on the forward strand.
ACTTCTGAAAAAGGAATGGAATAGGAGTGGAGTAGGTGTTTGGGGTGCAGAACAGTGATGTAGAAAGCTTTTATCTCTTTTGACAATAATAAAATATTCACATGTATCTTATATAATAAAATAATTCAGAAAGGAGGAAGAAGTGTTCAACCATGTCACCAAAAAAAGCAAGCAAGATAAAGCCTGAAGAGAATTCACTAGACTTAGCTATTAGTACTTAACCAATGTAGTTTTGGTAGAGTAATGGGAGCAGGAACCAGATTGCCATAGATGGAATGGTGAATGGAATATTAGGTGTGTATTATGCCAGGCCCAGTGGCCTACACCTGTAATCCCAGGTTCTTGGGCGGCTGAGGCAGGAGGATCACAGGTTCAAAACAAGGGTGAAGTGCTAAGCAATTCAGTTTAAATAAAACACAAAATAGGGTTGGTGATGTTGCTCAGTGGTTGAGTGCCCCTGAGTTCAATCTCTAGTACCAAAAAAAAAAAAAAAAAAAAAAAAAGAGTGTAGATTACGTTTTCAAAACCTTAACTATGCAAAACACAAGAGAAATAGGGTAATACTCCATGGGGAAACTTCAAATAGAACATAATTTTAAAATAAGGAAGCCATGCACATGATTAAATGCCAAAGGAGAGAGCCACAAAAGTGAGAGACTGAGCATGAAGAGAAGGAATAACAAATGAGGCAAGATACCAGAGAGAGAGGGCTTAGCATCCAAAGCCTTAATGGAGAGCTTACCCACAGAGCACAGAAGGAGCCCCTCTTATCCTGGGAAATAGGACAAGACAGAGGACAGGTATAGTTGCTGAGAAATGTGTGCTATCACAGAGCAGGGAGTATCAGAGGTATAAGAGAATATGAGAACTCTTATCTGGTAGGCTGCATGCTCTAAGTAAGGTCATTCACTAAGAATAATGCAGGAGATGGCATAGCCACCAGCCTGAAGAAGTAGAGGAAGATTTGAATAGTTGTGGAGAGTAAGAATGATATCTAATGAGAAGATCACAGGATTGAAGGGCAGCAATGGCCCACAGTGGAGGTTGAAAGCCATAAATTCCTATCAACAAGGTATCCAGCACCCTCAGTGTAGATATAAGTAAAAGAGGCAATTGAAATGATCCAAGATTGAGATTTTTATCTGGTAATAGACAAGAGGATAATAGCAAGAGAGTAGTTGATGTGTTGTTGGATCCAAGGTTGTAGTTTAGTTAGAAAGGGCATAGAAGCAGAAAGGGAGTGATCATTTCAGGGTAGGGGAGATCCAAAATATCAAGGGTCTGGAGGAGCAATTTTCAGATAGATGTTAATGAGATTCAAATAACCTTGAGGACTTTGTCAAACTGTACTCCTCCTTCCTGTTCTAAAATTCTAATGTACTCCTCTATAAGCATTCTCTCCCTTCACTCTCCCCAATTCAGAATCATTTCTGCAGTAAGCCATGGTCACATTGTCAGCATGGGGATATCTCTTAGCCAACAGCTTGATGAGGTTGAGGAGTTAGCATTATTAGCCCATCTGAAATCTTCAAAATATAGTGTCATATCATCAAAATATTTTATCATTAAGAAAGGAGTCTATTCACTTTCTTTATTTTATTATAGATTGTATTTCACTTAGTTAAATAGAATCATCAGTGAGTTAAAAATCAGTGAGCTAAAATTTTCAAAATCTGGTTCTTTTGGTTTGGTTACCTGTGACTTGTTACCCAAGCTGCAAAGACCTTTAATCTCACAAAGTAAGTGGGTCATCATCTGAAAACATCTAGTGTCAACCACCTCAAGCTTAATTTTTCTAGAGAATATTAAAAAAGAAAGAAAATATGTTAAATGATGTTAACCAAAGAAACAGTACTCAAACATGAACAAGATGTAAGCTTTTCTATGTGGGGTGACTTTTTCTTTTAATTTTGAGTCTTGTTTATTATATTTCCTTTCTTGTTAGATCTGCTTATCTTTTTATTTTTTATTTATTTTTTAGTTGTAGATGGGCACAACATGATTATTTACTTCTTTTTCATGTGATGCTGAGGATAGAACCCAGTGCCTCACACATGTTAGGCAGGCACTATACCATCTGAGCTACAACCCCAGCCCAAGATCTGCTCATCTTTTTGATAAGCCTAAAATTATGGCCTTTCTCCTCAAGGCCTTTAAATCAATCAATCTCTCTCTCTCTCTCTCTCTCTCTCTCTCTCTCTCTCTCTCTCTCTCTCCACCTCTCACTGCTTCCTGTCCATTTCTTTAAGGTAAGAATGCAAGAAGATGCAGCTCTCCTAAACAAAAGAATAAGCACTCAGCCGGGGCTTACGGCACTTCCTGAGAATCCAAACACTACACTTCCACCTTTCCCAGATACACCCTGTGAGCTGCAACCAAGGATCGACCCAGCTCTTGGTCAGCAGGTGAAGGATGGACTCGTCATGGGTGGCCAAGGTGATGCTTCTGTAGATGCCATTTACAAAGCAGTCGTTGATGCAGCCAGCAAAGGAATGCAAGTTGTCATCACCACTGCCGTCAACAGTACCACTCAGATCAGCCCTATTCCAGCTCTGAGTGCCATGAGTGCCTTCACTGCCTCAATTGGTGACCCACTAAACCTGTCCAGTGCTGTCAGTGCGGTCATTCATGGGCGGAACATGGGAGGTGTTGATCATGATGGCAGGCTGAGGAATGCAAGAGGGGCTCGGCTGCCCAAGAATCTAGACCATGGCAAAAACTCAAATGAAGGAGATGGGTTTGAGTATTTCAAGTCAGCTAGTTGTCACACATCCAAAAAACAGTGGGATGGGGAGCAAAGCCCCAGAGGAGAGAGAAACAGGTGGAAATATGAGGAATTTTTAGATCATCCAGGCCATATCCATAGTAGTCCTTGTCATGAAAGGCCCAACAATGTCTCTACACTGCCATTTTTGCCTGGGGAGCAGCACCCAATACTGTTACCACCAAGAAACTGTCAAGGGGATAAAATTTTGGAGGAAAATTTCAGGTATAATAACTACAAAAGAACTATGATGAGTTTTAAGGAGAGACTAGAGAACACTGTGGAAAGATGTGCGCACATTAATGGGAACAGACCTCGACAGAGTCGGGGATTTGGAGAGCTGCTAAGCACTGCAAAGCAAGACCTAGTCCTAGAGGAGCAGTCTCCGAGTTCCTCAAATAGTTTAGAAAGTTCTCTAGTCAAAGACTACATCCATTACAATGGAGACTTTAATGCCAAAAGCATTAATGGGTGTGTGCCTAGCCCTTCAGACGCTAAAAGCATCAGTAGTGAAGATGACCTAAGGAATCCAGACTCCCCCTCTTCAAATGAGTTGATACATTATAGACCAAGGACGTTCAACGTTGGCGACTTGGTCTGGGGCCAATTCAAAGGACTGACTTCTTGGCCTGGAAAATTAGTAAGAGAAGACGACGTTCACAATTCATGTCAGCAAAGCCCCGAGGAAGGGAAGGTATACCAATCTTTATCCATTGTCAAATACTAACCTTTGTTCAGATATCAATTATTGTTTTTTGTTATCATCACTTTGGATTCTTTGGATTTGAATTTAAGATTCTTCATGACTCATTGAGGTCTCACAAGCTTCTGGAGCATAAAATGAAGAGGGGATGGTTATAGTCACCAAAATGTCATATCAACAAGGGGTGAGTTGTGAAGTGTTTATAGATCCCCTTAGGCTTAGGGTGGATCTAGCCCAAGAATGAGATTTCCAGAATTTTGTCAACTCTGCCTTCCTTCCCTGCGTTTACCTATTTCTTTATTCCATAATCAGAGGAGGAAGGCAAGTGTCAATCACTGGGAAAAAAATGTGGTTAACTGGGGGAGGGTCTCTGAATATGGCAGAGGTAGGGGTCCTACTAGGCAACAGGAAGGTGAGGGAACAATGTCTCCTGCATGTGCTTACATGTGACACATAGGACTCAGCAAGGGTAAAAACTGGGTGGAGTTGCAGCAAGAAGCAGCAGGTAATGTCTGTGAGTTCAGAATGGTGTCTCCTTTCAGGAAAAGTTCTGGGCCTTTGTAACATACGGAAATGTTTAACCTCACAATCTGGTTCTACTTAACACAATCTGATCACATAAATTAAATGAAAACTCTCCATGAAACTACCATTCAATTTTGAAGAAATTAGTAGGAGTTTTCTCGTCTTTTCCCCTTTTACAAATGGTAAAATTGGCCCACCAGGCAAGAAATATGTGGAATGTTTAAAGCAGAAAAATTTATATTTGACCAGAAGGAAATAATTATACCCATTCTCCTCATATGATGAAAAAACATAATTTTTTATCTTCTTAGGTAATAAAAATTACTCTTACAGGTATATATTATTCTGTTAAAGAGTATATTACATGAAGCTATTTTAATTCTGCCCAAACTTTCACTGGCACTTAGGTTTAATGGCAGGAAACCAAAAGCATTTCTGCCAGCACAATAAAGGATTGTCTTTCTCCAAAGAACCAGGAGGTCCTTAAACCCTTACTTGTAATGCCTAATATATACTTGTCAGGATACACTCTGGGAATAATGTTTCTAGGTTTGATAAGAAAATGAATTCCATACTCCTATTCTCAAAATATTTTATTCTCTGTACTTTCTGAGACCAGACAAGCATTCCTTGGGTTGATAAACCCAAATATTTTTGACAGTTTATTTAAGAAATAATTAGAAACATCAAAAAATAGACTTTTATGATATAAATGGAACTGTTACAAATACAAGATGTAGTCAATGAACTGTTTTTCCATTTCTGTGCAAATGAACCAAGCCTCTTCATGTGCCATTTTATAAGAACTGAACTAGAAAAGAGATTATGGCCCTCCTTCCCAGAAAACATCCTTCCTGTCCTAAGTGCCTTGTCTAAAAATCTTTTTTTTTTTTTGCCCTGGATGGAACAAAGGCATGTATTTTTAATACATTTCACATTGAACAATGATCCAAAGTCATTTTTTTATTAATCTGTTCTAAAATCCTGAGGATGAGTTATTCACTGATGTTCAAATTTCTTTTTTAAAAAAATCATATTTTAAGAGTACAAGAAGTTATTTTGCCTCACCTAAATAAGCAACTAGTTTTTATTCACTATAAAGAAATAGTAACTCTGGAAATCCAGATTCTTCTTCTTTATTTTAGGCAATAAATTCTTAAGAGGAGCATGACATTGTTTTTGAAAATTCAAATATTCCTCCTCCCATTGACTAACATTGCAATTTTGCATTCTCAGATTAAAACCTTGGTATCAAGATACATTAAAAGCATTTTAGTAATTCAGAAAACCTAATTTAAAGCACACATTTTAAGATGAAAAACTGAAAACATGTAATAAAATATTAGTGATAGCACATGAAATATTTATCATTAAAAAGCAAGATATAGCAGCCTTAAAAGCTCTCGGGCACTCAGCGTTTTTAACAACCTCTAGTCTTTTCAGGATCCATCTCACTTTTGCACATAAAAAAGCAAACCACTACTTCACAACATTCTTTTTTATCCTTTGGTCCACAAAACAAAGGAAGGACTTCCTCAGGCTTTATTTAATGATGCCCAGGGAACATAATGGTGCTAGTTTATAATACCAGAAAAAAAATAAATTTCAACAGGCCTGTCTAACTGCAAGCCAGGTATCCTTTACTTGATGTATTAGTGACCCTTGTTAATCAAGAAAAGATTAAACTATTTCTGTGTAATACCAAAGCATGATCTATTTGAAAAAAGGTCTGTGGTAAAACATTATTTTTAATTTGCCCTCTTATCCAAGTGAATCAATTATGATGGAAATTTTATTTGCATAGAATTCCTTAATGCTCAGCAATGTTAGATAAATAAAGCCTTGTACATTAATAACTAGGCTTCTACTTTTTAAAAGGTAAGCAGTGCCTTAAGTTCCCTTCTGTATACTAAAATGCCTGACATTTTAATAAAGTCTACAGAGAATGAGAGAGACTAATTCCATAAACAATTTATTTATTATAGTAAAACCTTATTAATTCCATCTTGCTGATGTGAAAAGTTGGCTCATTTCCCCTAGTGTTTATCTTTGAAGTTTTGAAAAGAATAGGTTTGCCAAACATTTTAAATAAACCTTCTTAGCCTCTTAGCTTTATACTATCTCTGTGTCCACCAAAGTAAATTAATCTAAGATCCTGTCAGATCCCACCAGATAAAAATCTATGTTAATTCAAGTTTTAAAATAGATTTATTATCCCTCCTTCCATTCCATAGCCTGTCATTTATATTTTCAGTTATACCCTTCTTCTCAGCAAACTACCTCAAATTCTTTCTGGAAGCAGGCAAAGAAGAAAAAAAGAACAATTAATTAACTTGATCACAGATTACTATTTGAAAGCGAGCTGGATCCCTCTCTAGTTTTCATGTTGCATGAGTGGTCTTTGGTCTAGGTGAGGCCAAGGGTATAGTTGAAGTACTGGAATCTTCCAAGACCTGAGATAGCCACCTTGTCTTTAAGTTCATAATTAGCAGACTCTTTGGTCATTAGAAAAAATGGCTTAGTCAGTTTATGACTTTGGAAAGGCATTTTTAAGCTTTGGTGGGTTAGTATATATAACAGAATGATAATGCATTAGAAATGTTCTGCGGTTTCTGAGATGATTTCCTAAGCATCACACACTGCATGAACATAGTCTAGAGGGAACTTGTGTTGATAGAGCAGTGTGGTAGAAAGAGGCATGGACTTGGGCATTCTGAAGTGAGCTTAATCCAAACTCTGTCAGTTAAGTGACCCTGTGTAGAGTTATTACTCTCCCAAGGAGCTGCAACCTCCTTACCTCTCAAGTGGGTATATTAATTCTTACCCAGAATGCTATCTTTTAAGAATTAGATGAGATACCACAGCTAGATTGTCTAAGCAAACAAAAGCGGCTCAATAAAAATAAGATTCTTTATCCCTATTTTCTATGTCAGACAATATATTAATTTGGAAGCCACAGTGATGGGAATGAAGTAGTTGACCTCAGTTATTGTTGAAATTGTTCAAGACTATTTTATGTACAAATTGGCATCTGATTGTAAGTTAGTATTAGCTGTTAATTTCAAGCAAGAGTTCTACCTAGAAGCATTTTAAAGTACTCAATTTGTTGAGTGAACTTGAAAGTTCCTCTTCCCTCAATGTTTCCAAAAAATATCAACTCAGACTTCCTACCTTCCCTGCATATACAGATACCAATATCAATTAGTAGAGATGGTGGTCAACAGTCTATGAAAAGTTGGGCTGAATCACGTGTGTACTCCTATTCTAATACTGAAGCTATGCAACAGCACTGGGGGCTGTTGGGTGCCTCGTATTTTACTGTTTAGGAAGTGGCATCTCCTTACTAATGTTTTTCCCTTGGTTATTAGTTTGTAATAAAGTGTGTTATAGGATATAGTTATATTTGTTCTAAGTATACCTGTACAAGTTTCTCTCTGAACTATGAACCTTTATCATTTATGGTTTAGTTGCCAAAAATAGGACTTCAGTGCTATGCTCTAATACATAGTCATGTCCAGAGAGCTCTGCTTTCAGATCTTGGCATGGTGTTAGGGAATTCTTGGAAAGGAAAGTGGCTACCCTGGCATTTCACATATATGCCATGTTGGGTGAAGATTCTTAAGCCTATGCAACTATGGGAGGAAATGGAAATCTTTTTGTACTTATTATTTCAGTAATTATTTTAAAATTTAAAAATGCTCATTTTCTAAAACATATTTCATAACTGTCATCGGCCACTTTTGATCTTACATGAACTAGCCTGAAAGGGTTGCCTCTCATGTAATAATAATCAAAACATGAAATTCTTGGATATTTTTTCAGCATAGATCATTGATTTCACTCTTTTTGAACATTTTCACATTGGTTTTCATGTTTCATTGTTCTTACAGCTGATGTGTATTCTGACCTGAGCCAAACTTAAGAAAGAATTTATTAACAGAGTGGTACCAAATTGTCTCTTTTCAATGGAATGTCTTTTCTTGGACATGTAGAGAAATACTTCTAATTTCCAGGAAAATGTCTGTAAAAGGCATAGTGGGGCAGGCGTCCCATTCTTAGAATCACACTTGGGCTTTTTTTTTTTTTTCACATGGTTGTATTTGGCAGGTATCAATTAAAAATAGCTCTCTGAATATGCATTCAAAATTGACAAAATTCATTATTGTTAAAACTCATAATCAAATTTACTTGGGAGCAAGACACTTTCAGTACGCAAATTCAGCATCATATCTTTGACAGTGTGGTGCATAAGCAAATATGGCTTCCCTCAGAGATTGGGCCTAGAGACCCACCTGGGTTGATGTGCCCTCCTTCAGAGTTTAAAAGTTTTACTTAGAAGAACATTCTTTCTGTAACTGATTCTCAGTGTTAACTAATTTTTTTCCCTTGGTAATACAATACTCTATTGAAAGTGTTCTTTGTTTATTCTCTTTGCCTTATTCTTTAACTAAAACTGGTAGAAACTGGTCTGGTCCTTTTTCTTTGTACCCAATCAAGGTCCATAATATTTAAGTTGCATTTCAGCTGCTAGTGTGACAGGGAAAATCAGTGCTCTGTCAGCACCAGAGTCTCCTTAGAAAGGAAACAAAATAATTTTTGGAAAGTAATAAGGTGTAAAATTCAGGCCAACAAAACCACTTCCTGATCAAAATTTGAAAGATAACAAGAATGAAGCACCAAGTAACATCAAGAAATGTGACTATTGGGGAAAAAAGACTAAAGTGAGCAAAAAGCTTGAGTAAGACTGTAAAGCGTACTGTAGTGAACTGTAGAATATAGTGAACATTTTTCATCCTGAGCAAGATTAAACAGGAGTGGGAGGCCTGTCTCCCTTCACACAGGTAAATGAGATCTACTGCAGGGTTCACAAGCCTGACAGCACAATTTTCACATAGATAGCAGTAAATGGAATCTGAAGTCTAAGGCAAACGCATGTGACATGAACTTTTAAACACTGTTTTCTTAGAAATGGAGTTTATCCAAAACACATAATTTTGTTTATGTATTGTGGATTGACATGAGATCTGCTATCACATTTAGAGCACTTACTTTCCTCCTGTAATATAGTTCTGTACCATTAAAAACACTGTTATCAAATGCAAAAAGGAGCTGGAGTGGTGGCACACACCTGTAATCCCAGTGGCTTGTGAGGCTGAGGCAAGAGGATCATGAGTTCAAAGACAGCCTCAACAACTTAGCAAGGGCCTAGGCAACACACCCAGACCCTATCTCTAAATAAAAATTTTTTTAAAAGGGCTGAGGATGTTGCTCAGTGCTTAGGAGCCTCTAGATTCAATCCCCAGTACCCACCCCCCCCCCCACACACACACACAAAAAAAAAAACCAACACACACACACACAGAGGAAAGGAAGTACCGGATGTCTCAGATAGTACCACTGCCCAAAATTGTCATAGTGTGGATCTGGTTAGTTAATTTAAAAATGAAAAATCCTAAAAATTAGGATTCATTTAAGGGGTTTCTCCATGAATACTATCATTATTCATTTTGCTGTAAGATGAGGTTTATCCTTTCTGTGGAATCAACTTTTTTACATAAGTTACATATTATTTATTATCAATTCACATTATTTAAAAATGTTGAAATACTTCACTGAAGTTAGCAGGATTTTTTTCAGTTTAAAGATGTTATTTTTGAGATACACACTCTCATTTTAAATATTTACTATTTAATAAATGTTTGATAATAGTGAACTTGATAAATGCTTCCTATTTGTTGATTCAGATCTTTGTTTCCCAGAATTCAGCTAAAGTTGCACTTTTTTAATTTATTTTTTAGTTGTAGTTGGACATAATACCTCTATTTTATTTATTTTTATGTGGTGCTGAGGATTGAACCCAGGGCCTCACATAAGGCAAGTGCTCTACTGCTGAGCCACAACCCCAGCCCTAACATTGCATTTTGCCTATCCTATTGTTTACCTTAATTTTTTCAATTAATTTACTAATTTATTTATTCATTCAATAAACATTTGTTGGCTATCTATGTACTAAGCACTATTCAGACCACTTTTAAATTTAAATATCTACTTTTAACCTAAGTTATCATATATGTGAAATCATAGGCATGATGTTATTTGTATTTTTCTAACATAAATTTACATAAATATATAACTATTAAAATGTTTGAAGATTTGTTCATATTCCACCTAAAATAATTTCGTATGTCACCAAGGCAAAGTACTTAGGGAAAAGCTGCTTTGGTATTTATGTATGTATGTATGTATGTATTAAATTTTCTTTTAGTTGTAGAACGACACAATACCTTCATTTTGTTTATTTAGTTTTTTTACATGATGCTGGGGATCGAACCTAGTACTTCACGTGTCCTAGGCAAGTGTTCTACCAGTGAGTCACAACCCCAGCCCATTGGTATTTATAAAGTATATCCATGTTCACAGTTTTAGATCTTCTCAATGACCCATAATGACGTGCAAGATTATCCCCACTTGACCAAAGGAAGAACTGAAAACCAAAGAAGTAGCATTCCTAAGACACAAATCACTGACAGTTAAGGCAGACTCCAAACTCTGGTCTTCTCTAACTTACTGAGCTTGTACTTTTTTCATTATACCATTGCCTCAAAAATTGTAGAGATAGAGTGGGGAATGAAGACCGAAGGGGGAGCTGGAGGTCAGCTGTCTGGCCTATTGTGAAATCTGTCATGCAGCTTGTGCTCCATCCACTGACCTTTATGTGATGGCTTTGCCCCAGCACTAAGTATTAGTAAAGAAATCACAGAGTGGTATTATCAGGATTAAAGCCTGCAGGGAATGTTGACCTCATCTCTAGTTAACTGGGTCTATTCAAAAATGATCTAGGATCATTGATCCAAACTTTTCTAATATGTACTTTATACTTCATTTTAGAGTCTTGGTGGGTCTTTCTGAAAGGTTCCTATTTCCTTTTGTCATAGACTTTAAGTTACTTCTGAGATATACTACATGCTACTGTGCTGACCCCAAACCAAAATTAAATTTCCAAATGTTATTAGTGTGTACCTTCTGAACTAAATAAGCAACAAGAGAGATTCAGTCTTGTTCAGAAAAGCTCTCAATCTATAAACTAAACTAAAGAAAAGCTCTCAATCTATAAATCTAAACTATAGTGTCTGAGTATGACACTATGTCATGTGTGTTTCTAACGCCTCTGCACACACTTCAAGACTATATATGGAAGAATTATTAAATTTAAAGAATTAAAATGAGAGAAAGAAGAGTTTTTTAAAAATAATCAAAATGTATATTTAGACATGAGGTAGTATGTGACCTATAAATGCATCTAAAATACAAGTATCTTTTTCTAATTCTTAAATAGCACATGTGTAAAGAGGTCTATCATTATGACCATTAATACTAGCATCATTATTGTTAGGATGAGACTGTGGGCAGATTATGACTAAAGAGAAATATAAAAAGTCCTCTCTCAATTTCTCACTAAAATAGGAATGAAATCATTTATGAAACTCTTCTAACTTATAAATGTATAAGAACCCAAGATTATAATTATAGGTAAAGGTATTACTTGCTTCTTCAATATAGGTTTTAGAAGAGTACTTTTGTATGTTTAACCTTTTCTAATGTTATACTTATGTATTTGATTTCAGGTGCTTTTTTTGATTTACAAGTTAACTGAGTGATTAATAAGGGAATGTTCATTATATCATTAAACATGATTTCCATTTGATAAGAAATTGGATTTATTTTGTTCTCTGATACCATTTTGGGGGGAGTATCTTCAAAGAATTTCTTAAATATTGTTCAAGCATATAAATACTTCCCCCAGAAATCTCACACAGTCTTCATATATATTTCATGGTACAGATATATAAATCTGAAAGAAATAAAATAAACATTTTCCTTTGGATATATATAATCTTGTCATAGCAGAAATGCACACCTTATTTATATTTAGTTTAAGATAGCACTGCCATTACCTCTTTTGAGGTCATTTAATCCTTTATAAATAATATAGTTCATTATGACAGTGCCTTAGTGTCTTGAGGTAGATATAAATGGAGAAACTATAATAGAAATTAGTTTTGAAAAAAAATTACTGGAAAATTGTGCAAGCATAAAAAATTTGAAGATTGAGCAAGTTATCACCTAAATTTCTGTAAAACTGTAACTTGATTTAAATAGTTATGTTTTTTAGTGTGCATGTGTGTTTTTTGTGTGTAACTTTATATAATTTATATACATAAAATGGTTGTATATTTCAATATATATTAGAGTTAGTCTGATGGAAAGAGGTTGAACCCTTTGGAGTCAGCTGAGTTTTAACTCTGGTCATGCTACTTAAACTTATGGGTCTCATCTGCAAAATAAAAATAATATTAGTTTGCAGTATTATCATATTAAATGATAAAACAGTGCCTTTTACATAAAAATGCACAAGGAATGTTTTCACTGTCCCTTATTTCTTTAATTAAAAATAAAAATTGACAACTTTACAAAAATAGTTTTATACCTAACAGTTTTTTAAAATTCAGATCAATAGGGCAAGTTTTCATTGCTGTGTCTTTGTTTCTGCGGCCTCAATCCATTTTTTAGTTCTGTCATTACAATAGCTTGTATCTAATAGGACTTTTTGTTACAGGAGAGCTTTCTTTCACCTAAAAGAAGCTTATTTAAAAATAAGTAGAATTAGTTTTTGATACATAAATGTAATGTGCACAGCATCTTTTATATTCCCTTCACGTGACTGAATATAGGATAGAAACTCATTTCTAATGTGAAGTGTAAAATATAAAAATGTAAAAATATATTGGGGAACTTTTATTTTATTTTGTTAAACAATAAATGGATGCATTCAACTTACTTAAGCTTCTCTAGTCATCCAATAGGACATGTTTCTTTAAGCAAAGTGTTATGGGAACACAATCCTGTCTTTTTCTAGCGCACAATGGATGGTACCCCCAATGAACATGTATGTATAAGATATTTGTATTCATCAGGAAAAAGTACAAAAATATAAAAAGGAAACCATTCCCATTATTTGACTGTTTTTCTTTTCATTGACCAATTAGAAATGCTGGTACTCAGACACAATAATGGAAACATTTTCTTAATCTAATAATAATTTCCTTGCTTATTAGTGTTTATTTTCTTAACCATGAGGCATTTTAATGAACTCTGAATTTTCATGTAAAGTGGACTGTGATGAGGAGGACAAACTGTGATAAGAGACCGCTTGAAGCTGTGTTTACACAGCAAGCAATAATGTTTCTACAGAGGCTGATTTATTTTATAGATCAATAAAAATAGCAAAATTTTTGAAATGTATTTTTAAAAATTCATTAGTCACATACAGGTTTTCCTTTTTTTTTTTTTTTTTTTTGGAGGGAGGTATGGCTTCAAGAACCATGAACCAGCGGGGCCTGGTGGCATGCTCCTGTAATCCCAGGGGCTCAGGAGGCTGAGGCAGGAGGATTGCGAGTTCAAAGCCCGTCTACAAAAGCGAGGTGCTAGGCAACTCAGTGAGACCCTGTCTCTAAATAAAACACGAAATAGGGCTGGGGATGTGGCTCAATGGTTGAGTGCCCCTGAGTTCAATTTCCGAGACCAAAAAAGAACCATGATCCAGATCAATGGGGGCATATAGCAAAGGCTGCATACAAACCCCAGCCACTTTCTGTTGGCCACACTCTGCTGAGGTAGTAGACTTCACACGGACTGGCACTGATGCCACAGGACAGCAGCGGGGTCATGCCCATACAGTATTAGCAACACCCTCTTCCCACCTCAGCCTGGACTGTGGGTTGCCTATGGTCCTGCTGGTTCTGTGGCTTCTCAGAGCCTAAGCAATCCAGATAATAGCTGCTCCATGCCAGAATGTGCTCAATATGATGTCACATTTTAATGCTCACTTCAAGTCTAGCAAGAAGGTAAGTGTTATTGTTCTCATCTTAAAGAGGAGGAAAAAAGACTCAAATTCCAACCTGTTGTCTCCAAAGGCCACCCTCTTCCCTAACCATAGCTCTTGTATTCCCTTTAGGGAATACTAATGCTCAGTGACTGAGCATCAGGAAGTGTGAAAGTGAATCAGAATTTTTTATTTGTATGATTTTGTGAATCGAAGGTTATTTAAATTCCAGGTTTTCTTCCCCAAACATTATTTTCAAAATGTTGACAATTTCAAAGCCAAACAGTCTTTCATTTCCATTGAGACTGCAGCTTAGAGCCACAGAATCAATCTCTAGTTGATCAAGGACAAAAAAATTGACAGGGCAGTGAAGGTCAAGGCTCCCTTCCCCCAGTGCAGCACCTGCTTGTACAACAAGAAAATAAAAACTGTGTTGAATGATTGCAGGTCTGGGTAATGTGGTTTGGTGTTCATACCTTCACTCAGGTGGAGCCGGAGAAGTTGAAGACACTAACAGAAGGTTTAGAAGCCTACAGCCGAGCCCGGAAAAGAAACAGAAAGTAAGCACTTTTGTTTCCCCAATTTGTTTTTCAAGGATATGATTTACTGATTTTTCTTCAAGGAAAAATGAAATCTCACTGATCCGGTCCATGTTGTAACCTGTGTAAGTGCAGTTTAATAGCTATCACCAAAGAGGACCATTTTAGACAGGCCAAATTAACCATTCCAAAAATTATATTGTTTCCTAACAATTTGTGTTTTCACTCTGTGTGGGATTTACTTCTTTATCAGCTCTTTCCCCACTCCCTCCATCTCCTTGCCTCTCATTTAGCGGGAAAGAAAATATGATTGATGTTTCTTTAAACAGCAGTTAAATATGCTCCAGAAGTTTAGTTAGCTTATCCATTTGCAATTCAAATGCTTTGGTGGGGAGAATACATCCATTTGTACACATATAAAATATTTTGGCAGATTAGCTATTAGTCATAAAGATCCTAACTAATGATTTTTTATTGTGGCAGGGGTATGGACTTTAAAATAGGTTTTATTTGGAATTATAACAAGAAGTTGAACTTGGGCCATTATTTAATCAAGTTTTCCTGGATTTTTTTCTTGAGGAAAATGTAGTACAGATGAGAAGAAAATATTAGAAACCGTTTTTTACTACAATACAATGTCTTATGTATAATAATTATTATTTCATATGAACTTAGAAAACTACAAATGCACTTCTGTTTATGTACATAAAGTTCTTATAATATATCATTGGCATACCTGTACAGTTGCTATAAATCCCACATTATCAAACAACCTCGAATCTCATATTACTTTTTATTCACTTATGAAATGATCCTCACATCCTTCCCCCAAACATTTACACCTAGGCTGTCTTTTTGTATTTTATCATCATTTTAAAAGCATCACTTTAACTTATGTGTATATCAAGATTTATAAAATGGAGATTAGACTGATTAGTAGTATATCTTGCATAAAAGACTTAAATAATGATACCAATAATATCTACTAAAGGGCATGCTCTTGCCCTTTGTGGTGTTTTCAGTAATTCTTCTTAGTGGCACAGTTATAGAAGTCAATAAATCTTGGAGAGACTCCTCATCTCAATAGACTGTCTCATAAAAAGACAACAACCACAGGGTAACTCCTGTGTTCTTGTGTGCATACTCTTTGGTAGGCAGCACTAGGGCATTGTTTATTGTGAGGGCTGAGTAAACTGTCAGATAAATGCCGTACATGTCCAATGAAGATCACAGAAATCCAGGTCCCCTTCTGCTCTAACTAAAGTGGTACATCTCTTCAGAGGTTAGGGTATGTTAAGGCCAAAAAAATTAATAGCAGGTCTGCATGAAAGGAAGGAAGTTGCAAAACAGTCACATCACAAATTTTTAGTGGGCCAGTTGCTATAGAATATTCAATAGTACATATTTTTTTAGTGTAGAGATCCCCAAAATAATTCCACAGTGAAGAACATGCCAGTTATTTGGATTATAGGCAAAATAGAGTTTATAACACAGAAATGAAATAATGCCTCCAAATATTTAGATACACTGCCTTGAAATGAATTTCTTTTGCCCATAGATTTGCTGTTAATCAGTTTCTAAAATGTAATGAGTAACAAACAAAACACAACTTTAAAATCATTTCTTTACAACCAGTTTATTATGTGTGGTGAATTAATATGGGCACTATCTGAGGGAATTATCCTGATCATAACCAAAAACTTAGATTACATGTTGAAGAGGCAGAAAGAAAAAATATGAAGTAAATATTAGTAAAAAGCAGCTTTGTTGATCATACTATTATCTAACTAGTCTGACTTACCTTGTAGATACCCAGTAGAATACATTTTGCATATATAATTTCAAATCCATTAATTTTTTTCCTCCCAGTCACAAGATAGAACAGAATTACTGAGCCTATTTACAAATGAGGACACTCAGACCCAGATATCTTAAATAATTAGTTAAAAGTTACATAACTGATAAATGATACATTAAACTAAATAATTTATTTATTCCCAATTTAAGGAGACTAATTTAGAAAAAAAAATATCTGCCTGTGCCAGGCATACTGCTACTCCAGTCCCTGGAGCTCACTTCTAAGTAAAAGAACAGATACAGAAACAAATAAAATGTGAAGATAGCAACGATAGCAAGATATATAGTGTATTTGGGGATCATAGAGAAATGGCATTAAACCCAGGTAAAGAAAGGTTTCTAGAAATGATCTCTGAAGCAAGCCTTACACTCCCATAGGTTTTTAATGATTTCAATAATATCTATTAAAGGAAACCAGACCAAAATGGGGGGTGGAGTGGATAGTGTTTAGATAAGAACAGCACTTGGATTTGTAGGAAAGTATCAGATAGGAAGTTTTAAGAGATGTGGCCTGGGGTGTAAGCAGGAATCAGATCATGAAGGGCTTAGAAACAGCCAGTAAGATCTTTATCTTATTGGAAGTGCCTGAAGGGCTCAGATGGTTGGATTTTCACTTCAGATATGGATGTGGAAGAGAACAAATTTTAAGAAAACAGTATTGGAGACAGGGAAATCATCTAGGAGCTCATGCCAGAAGACAAGGGAGGAAGAGGACCCAAACCAAGAGGTGGGTAATAAGAATGGATAAGAATGAGAGTGGCCAAGAAATACTGAGGAGGTAAAATTGACAGAGCATGGTGATTGATCACAATGTGAAAGAGGCCAAACAATCAAGGACAGCTGTCAGGTTTTTAGCTTGGGTGACTTGATGGTGATGGAAACACTGACTGGTGTGGGAAGTACAGGGGAAAACTGATGAGTGCAGTTTGGGGAGCCTGTGGACTGGACTCACAATCCTGAAACTGGGAGAAGTGGTACTTGACAATGTGAAATAGCTGTAGTCACACAGAGATACTTTGATCACTTGACAAATCGTGGGCTAAGTATTGAATGCTGGAAAAAACTGAACACTTAACAGAGAGAACAAAGAAGATGGGAGGAGGAGAGGAGAATCAGGGGAAGTGGGTAAGGTCTTAGAAGACAAAGATTGAAAATTTCCTGGATGATGAAATGATGGACAGAAGTCCAGTAAGACAAGAACTGAACATCTCCATTGTTGGGCAGTTTGGAGACCACTTGTGGCCATACAGAGCAGTCTCCAGTATAGTGATAGGGGAACAAAGTACTCCTGGTTGAGGAGAGAATAAGAATAAGAAAGTAGAGGAGCAGATAGAGGCTATTTGCATTCATTTCTACACATGTAAAAAAATTCTTGGAAAAGAACAATGAAGAATCTTTCAGATGACAAAGATTTCACTGCTTTGGTAGAATGAGAAGAAAAGAGGAACCATCTAAGAAAGGAAGGTGGTGTTTGGAACGAGAGGGTTAAGAGGTTGGTTTTGACCCGGGTTCAGGTCCTATTCTGTGACCTTTGGGGATGTTGCTTGATCTCTTGAAGTCTAAATTCTTCATTTCTAAAACAGGAATATTACTTCCTATCTTGGGTTTGTTATAATATCCTTAACACAGTAGTTGGCTAATGATATTTAGTAGATGGCTATTTTTATTATAAAGAAACAAAAATATTTTTGCCAGTTGAAACATTCTAGCACTGTATTAGATATTTAGAACTTTATGTAGTTTTGTTTTGTTTTTTGTACTGGGGATTGAACCCATAGGCACTTAAACACTGAGCCGCATCCCAGCACCTCCCTCCCCTCACCTTTTAAAAGATCACTTATCTTTTATTACCATAATTCCTTAACAATGTTGAAACTGGGCCTAGCCTGTTTTTATATTTTATTTAGAGACAGGGACTTGCTAGAATTCATAATCCTCCTGCCTCAGCCTCCTGAGCAGCTGGGATTACAGACTTGCACCTGGCTCATGTAGTTGTTTGAATCCTTAAGATCTATCTTAATCCAAACTATACAATAAATAAATATCTTCAAACAGATGTACTAATTGCATCCTAATCATATAATTAGTATAAAATGTTTATGTAAAACATTATTCTGGGAATTTTGTACTTAAAAACATATAGCTTTATAAAAGAAAATTTTCATATCTTTTAGCTGTTATACTTTTCATTTAAATGAGGATCAAATCTTCTCTCAATATTTACAATTTTTTGATAGCCTGATATTTTATGAAGCTGCAAAGTGCTGAAGTGATAAAATAAATCTTATTTTCATGCTAAACCAAGAAATGATACTTAGCTTCTTTAATTTCTTAAATCTGCCTGCTTTCTGTATGTATTTGATTTTCAGACTATAGGGTTCTTGATTTTCAGGTCTCACTTAAATTTGTTCTGTTCTACCTGCAGTGAGTCACAGTCAATCTGAACTGTCACTGGAGTAGCATGCCATTTCTCAATTCCCTCCTATTTCTTGTATCATTCACAGATCTGTACCTGGCCTTTTCCCCCTCTAATTAGCGAAGATAAGGATAATGTGTGACAATATAGGCAATGAAGTTGAGAAGTGGCAATTATCTCCATTAATAATTAGAAAGGTGATTATATGAACATCTATTACTTAATCAAGTAGGTTTTAGAGTGTCCATTAGTAAAAATGTTTATTATTAAATGTCAGCAGGGAATAGAAAATAGTAGAGGAGACTCCATGGGGAGGCCCTCTAGACTGGAAGACTAAATTTTGACTAATTGTTCATTTCATGAACTCATGGAGTTTTTTCTTCCTCTTTTAAATTAATTCTTCCCTGACCTAACCAGTTAGTGTGAAAATTGGTTTACAGATTTGACATCTGGGAGAGTCTATCTTTACCTCTTGATTCTCATGATGTATTCAAATAATTTCATGCCCCACATCTATGCATTTATTTTTCTCTTCCAAAAGTAGTAATTTCTCCCTCTACTAATTGTTTTAACTTTATCACAGGCAAAACATTATACTAATTTCACTTAAGTTAATGCAAGGTTTTTAGAAACATTTTAAATATTTTGCTGAAGAAAAAGATGTGCTGGGGATTGAACCCAAGGCCTCACTCAAGTGGGCAAGCACTGCAGCAAGCCACATACAGGTTTATTTTAGATAATTATAACTTTTTAGATACAGTCAAATTTTTTTTTCAATAATAAGGATTATTAATTGTTTTGGTTTTTAACTTTTTTCATATTTTTAAAAATTTGTTCTTTTTAGATATACATGACAGTAGAGTGCATATTGACATTCTATACATACATTGAGTATAACTTATACTAATTAGCATCCCATTCTTGTGGTTGAACATGATGTGGAATTAACAGTGGTCATTTGTCATTACATGAACATAGAAAAGTTATGTCCAATTCATTCTACTGTCTTTCCCATTCTAAACCAGAAAGATTTTATAATCAAAAGATACAACAACTAAATATCATTTAAAACTGATTTCCATACTTTCCAAAAACAACAACAAAAAATATTAAGGATACATTTATTTAACACATTACACAAAGCATGATTTTTCTGGGACATTTGGTAGTGCATGATATTCTCAGAACCTTCAACAAACAGCCTTAAAAAGGTCCCAGCCTAACCTTAGCCAAACTCAGATGACCCTGCAGACACCTGAGATTGGGTTCCTTCTTATTCACTCAGGATCATGCTTCACAAACTCCTCAATGGAAAAACAACTCAGACTGACTCTCCAAGGTGGCCAGGACCCCTTAACACAGGAATGGGAATGTGAGTGAGAGACGATGCCTATGTGAGGAAACACTGAGCACTGGTTAGGAGAAATGAGTGCATTCTATCAACTTGAACAGTGCTCATAAATAATGGTAAAGGGAAAATGGGCAAGTATGTATGTATATCATGAAACCTGTGTGCATATAAAAAACATAGTATGATACTAACTCCTGCTCATGGATGCGTCATGTAAGATATGAAAACAGACCAGAAGCTGGGGAGGAACATAGGAAAGAATGTGACTGGAAATTGTGGAGAGATGGGAAGTCCATTTTTTTTCTTTTTAAATAAAACTTAAAGAAAATATGTAGTTTATTGACAGTTCATTCTGGAGAGGGAATGTATTAGGGTCATTATTTATTCTGTGCTCTTTTCTATATTGTTTAAATTTCTAAAAATGAATAAGAAAAATATAAAAGCTAAAGGTTATCTAACAAGGCCAGCAAGCCAGAGAGGGATGGTGCTATATTGCTCTTATAATTTGGTTAAAACAAGTACACTCAGTCTTTCCTTTTGGTTAGACTGACTTAAGTGCATACATGTCTTCCAAAATATAGGACCAACCATGTTCGTTTTGGACAAATGTTTTTATTTAGCAAGCATATGCAGCTTTCATAGTGTGCCTAGAAATGTAACACTCAGGGGTAGAAAACTCAAGAGTTCTCTAAGGTGCAGAAATATGAAGTGAAATATATAAATTGTCCAGTCATGGTATGAGGGCAGTGGTGAACCGAAAGGCCTCATCTGAAGTTCAAAATGTTTCTGCGCATACTGCGCTAGCCAAACTAAATGGGACTGTGAGGAAAATCCTCCCACAACTACAAATTTGCAATCTCCATGTGATGCTGAGATGGGACTTAACTCTTGGAAAACCATATGACTAGTATTACCTCTGCAGCTTTTCTAGTAAATGTCCTATCAAGATAAATGAAATGGGGCTGGGGTTGTGACTCAGAGATAGAACGCTTGCCTGGTGTGTGTGAGGTTCTATTCTCAGCAGAACATATAAATAAGTAAATTAAATAAAGGTCCATCAACACCTAATTATATATATTCACAATATTTGAGTATTCACAATAATTGAGTAATTATTTACATGCATAAAGGAGGAAAAACAAGTTAGCAGGATGAGCAAAGGGTGAAAAACCACAGAGAGGGATAATGTGGATTCGCCTGATTTTAGTAATCAGCGCAAGAGCTTCATAGGTAGTTTCAGAAATGACAGATGTGTGTTATTCAGTCCAAATATACATGATAGAATGCTGAGAAGAGAGAAAAAGTCAAAGGAGTGATAGGTACCCTGAAAACCATTATTCTTTATCCGTTCAAATAGTTACATTTTTGGGGGCTTTAGGGAAAATATGGTGAGGAACAGGCTCAAAGCCACAGGTGTGGCAAGTTAAAAAGAAATTTCTCACCTGTTAAGAATTTTAGCCTTTACTTGCTCAATTCCAGAAGCTAGGATGCTCCAAAGAGGGCAGAGGGAGCTCCCTAGTGGCCAGAGCCTGTAGTTCAGCCCCTCCGCCCTTCAAGCCACAAATTGGCAGATGGCAGCCAGAGAAAAGGCAGTGCATAGCAGGCTGGATTCAGGGAGTCTGAGTTGCATTGGTGGGTGGGAAAAGAGGCCCCCAGCCCAGTTTTTTCCCAAATCACCAGACTATGGAAGTAGCATGTAGAAGGGGAAAGAATTCATTTCTCTCCACTTCATATGTTCAATTTTCTTAGTAGCTTTCTGGCTTTAGTCATTAGTATTCAGTGATAAGAAACATAAAGTAACGTTTTGTCATCTGAATTTTCCAAATGTGAATATAAATTGACTTTCTCTGGTGGCATTGGTACTTTTGTTTTCTACTTAGGGAATTAAATTGAAATTTTTGTTTCTTCAATTTATTAAACTGCTGTGTTGTTTTCATTAATTCCAGAAGTGGGAAGCTAAATAACCATTTAGAAGCTGCTATTCATGAGGCCATGAGTGAACTGGACAAAATGTCTGGGACTGTAAGTTAATTTGTTTTTCCATTATACTGTGTTTCTTTGAAAATAAATTGTATTACACTTTTTGGCAAAGTCTCTCAAATATTGTCAAGCAACCCATGCAGCAATTCTAAATTACTAGACTAAGAAAGAAGACTGATATCAGGAAAGATTCAAAGTCATTTAAGAAAAAATAACCTAAAAAATTAACAACATCCTTTTTTCTGAGATAAGTAACTTTTGGTTTTCTATATAACCTTCTTTAAAATGTGAACAACAATATATTGAAGTTTAAACAACAGCTTTCTGCATTGACTTTGTTAATGGCAGTAGCCATTAGTGCTACCTAAATATTCAGTAATGCAAATTTCACTCTGTCCATTGGACAAAAAAGTGAAATTGAAAAGTTGGGTCAAGATCAAGCGTATTTAGACCTTTCATTTTCCACCTACTGTTACCTTAAAAATATTTGGCACAAAATTATATTGTTAAATTATAAACTATAAACTCGAGTTTTAAAGTAGTATCTACTTTTTTTTACAATTTTTATTGAACTGTGCATATAGTAGTGTTGAATGTGAGTTTAATTATTATCATTTCATTCACATATTGATTCATATAAATACTCAAAATATAATTTTAATAGTCTCTAAAAAGTGTGACTTATCTACAGCTATATAGCAATGAAAGGTAACTTCTTTTATTTGATGTTTGAATTAGCAAGATTATCTGAATTTCAACAACCTATCTAATGGCTACGTAATGATAAATGGAAGTTACAGATTGAAAAAAAATGTTAGGATTCGTATGGGCTTAAGAAATTTTGTGATCCAACTCATCATTTCATAAATAGGGAGATTGAGACACTGAGACATTAAATTTCCCTGTAGAATTATAGGAAAGGTCTAGATCAGGGATTAGAAACTCAAAAGTCTTCTAGGGTCAAGCAAATAATATTAGGCATGAGAACAACAGCAATTGGAATGGACCGAGAAAGGCCAGAAAAGTGCACTGGTTACAGTAGGCTACCTACAGGCTTCCAGTCCTGGGAACCCCACCTGGCAAAGGCCATTGTTCACTTGAGTTTGGTCCTGGCGGAGGACACTGTTATTCTACACAGTCATTCAGGGACCCAGATCCTCTCTATATCAAGTATCTGCCATTCCTCAGGACATCAGAGTGATCCCTATATCCTTTGCATCCAGTCCAAGCAGGTGAAAGAATAATGTGTGCAGAGGACTGTCAGCATAGTTCCCATGGGCCTGGCTCAATTATATGCCACCTTAAGGAAGTGGACAAGACACTGTGGTAGGCAATGTGCCTGCCCAGAAAAAACATAAAATGGGTTTGGTCGTCATCTCATTACTCTCTGCCTCAGGACATTTGACCTTTGTGGTCAATGGGCATCTCAGAGTGATGAGAACCATGCAGCGTGGGGTACATTCTCCTGGAGTTCCTTCTTCCACACTCCAGCAGATGTTAGCCATGTGGGAATCTATGTTAGTGTGGTAAGATCGCACCATTTTTCATGACAATTTTGAAAAAATCAAATAAAATACCCTTTTAGGCCACATTTAGTTTACAGTCTTGAATAAAGATTTCTGTCTTCAATTATAGAGAGCCTTCAGTTAAGGTTTTCCATTATAGTTAATCTTTTTTTTTTTTTCTTTAGCTGTAGATGGACACAGTACCTTTATCTTTATGTTGTGCTGAGGATTAAACCCAGAACTTCACCCATGCTAGGCTAGGCAAGCATTCTACCTCTGAGCCTCAATCCCAGCCCTATAGTTATTTTTTAAAATGTATTTAGAGAGGATTAGGAGGAAGAGGCAGTTTGAAGAACTCATAAACATTATTTTAAATTTTTAAATATTATCTTCAGATAGCATTCTGCATTTGACTAGCATTAGCCTCTACTGTTAGCTAAACTCCACCCCTCCCTATGCTGGAGATGGAACCCAGGGCCCTGCCTCACATTCTAGGAAAGCACTCTACCACTGAGTTAAATATCCAGCTCCTAAATATTAATTTTAAAATGTATAATCCAGCCAATTTGTAGTAAACCTCAAGAGCCGATTGTGCGCATCTCTTCCCTAACTTAAGTTCTGTGACATCACATTGGTAGGTTGCATTTGCCATGGTGGAAATATTTACACCACAGAAATTGGCAAGTGCTACAGTGGATTTGTGTTCAAGTTAAGAATTTGCTGTGCCACTGCCTTGGGCCCATCCTGCCTTTCCTGGGTCTTGATCTTGCTCCCTCAGTAGACACATTACAATGTGAGGCACCTGATTACCCCATCACTACCCCTCAACATCATATCTGCTATCTAATGTTCTAGTGCTATTCAATCTCTGCTCAATGAGATGCACAGCCTTCAATGCTGCTAGTTCCTGCATTTCTCTAAAGATGAGCTCAATTGAATAAATGAAGCAAATTATGTTATATGCATTTTTAATATGTCACAATGAGCTCCACTATTATATATAACTATAATGCACTAATAAAAACATTAACATTCTTAAAAAGAATCAATTGCTCTTCCTAGACTACACAAGCTCAGACGTGCCAACAGATGGTAGTGATAGTCTGTTTTCCATCTTGATTCTTCTCAGAAACAAACATCCTTGGGCTGAGCTATGTGTGTTCTGATCTTTGACACTTCTTAGTAGTTGTAAAATAAGTAAGGTGATAAACATGTCAGGTATGTATTTACACACTTTTCCAGGCTGTAGAGAAATTGGTGATCTAGTGCCCTCTGGCAAACAGACTTCATTTTTGAATGTACAGGGGGGATAGCAACTGTGTGCTGACTTCCCCACACAATGGCTTTCTTCAGTTCTTCCTTGTGTTCCACTGTTTACTGGAGACCCCAGAATGTTGCTCTGCTTATCAGTTTCTAGGATTCTCTAACCTTTAACTGACTGTCGGCACATTAAGGTCTTGGGAAAGATTCTAAACACCTCAGGATATCAGTGATTGAAAGTGAAAATCAGAGTCTGTTCCCTATCCTACTTCTTTACCAGAAATCATATAGTGATTGTGATTTCAACCACTTTTGTTATTGTTTTCACCTTTTTATTTCCAGGTTCACCAAATCCCACAGGGAGACAGACAGATGAGACCCCCCAAGCCCAAGAGGAGGAAGATCTCCAGATAACAGAGACTACTCCACTAATGCCCAGTGTTTATCAAAGGAACATGCACAGATGTATCTGTATATAGGTATTGATATGGCCACAGTTATATCAATATTTAAACTATGGCAGATAGTTACCACCACAGGGTGCTAAAAGAAGCAGTGATACAAAAGTTGTTTGATCAGGAAGGATAATGAATGCTGGAAAAACTAATCACAGTCCCTCTATGATGAAAGTGATCAATGGTCAAGAGATTACTGAGAAACTCTTTTTCTATAATACTAAAATTGTGATTATAAGAAATAGTCCAAATGTTTCTGAAAAATTTTCAATGTTGTATATAGAAAGTACAGAATTTCATGGTGATATCAGAAATGTAAATATTGTACAATATTGTCATGTACAAGCGTACCTAATGCACACTTTATCTTTTATTGTACAAAGAAATAGTGTACAAAATCCTTTTGGTTTCTATGGAGTACACCTACCAGAGACTACCAGTGTAAAGTGATAAATAAAAATACAACCTAAATGCTTTTCTATGATAATGTAAAAGATGCTGTTTTTGTATTTAACAGCAGAGAAAAGGCATGATGATGTAATATCTGAATTATGACATACACTGCACACCACTGAGTGTCCATTTATATTGTCTATTTGGAATGAACCTTGCCTGGAAGCACTGGACTCAACTTTAGGTGTCTAGGAAATTGCATCCTTACAGATTTGTAAAGGGATGAGGGCTCACAGGTCTAAATTAAGAATTCAGAAACTGCAACCATTTGTTGCATATTTTTTTTACCTAAGTTTTAAAATAGAATAGGTTTTATAAAAAAAAATCTTAGATGGAATATTTTACTCAGCAGCCATTTCTGTAGTTCACATTTGATAGCCACCTGTTGAACTAGATAGATTACCACCATTGATGCTCAGAATTAAGGTTCTTTTGCAAATGATATCTGACAAGGTAAAAATTTCTATTTCCACACACAGAGGCAAAATCCCCACTTTGAACCCATTTCAAAGGTAAGGGTGATTATAGTTCAGTTTTTCAATAATGGCAAAAGTAAATACAAATCATCAAAGCTAACTTCATATCCACTCGTCAGTATTACTTAACCCAGAAGTTAAGGTGGCTTACAAAATTATTAGCAATGGTAATTTTTTATCAGTATTATGTAACATATCAGATTTATTTTATTTAAAGAATTATTTATACCATTAACAGATTCATATATATATTAATGTGGCTGAAATGTGCAGGTTAAATCTATTAGCCAAATTATTTATATTATATGAAGTAAGAAAAAATGTGAAACAAATGTAGAGAGAAAAAACCACATTACAGTGTACAAACCTAAAACTGTGAGCCATTGTAAAGTACAAGGTAATTAATAAGAAATGTAGCACAACATAACTTCCCATCTATTTTTTACAGTTTTGTGGTGGTGGTACAACCCTGTCTCCTAGGCAGTTAAGCAAAGCTTCAGGCCACCAGACTTCAGTTGAAGATTATCAAAAGAAGGGGTTCATTATTCCTTTTTCTTGGATCCACAAGCCCTCACCCCCAAACCACTCAGAGCACTGCCTATCCTCTAGTGGGGGCTCACCAATGGCCATTGTAATGCTCAGCTGCTGTATCCCCAAATGCTACCACCTCCCCACTCCTTTCCCATCCACCTGCAAATTCCACAGTCCTGTCATGTAGCAGAGTTCCAGTAACTCAGGAAAAAAGGAGACCAAGGTCATTCCTCAAGTTGGTTTCTTGGGGCCACAGCACAGAGCATGCCATCTGGGCTTACTTTTCATAGCAACAATTATTAGCTCTTCCTCCAGGTCCCCTGTGTCTCTCTGTCCCTTCTGTTCCTAACCTCCCCCCTCACCCCTACCCCTGAGCCTGATGGAATGCAACTGGCTACACTAGGCTTCATGGCCTGGAAGTAGGAACCCATCCTTCATGGGGTAGGTTCATTTTGTCTTTTGTGTATTGGTGGGATTGCCCGCCTAGTCCTTCCTGCAATCAGAGGAAGTAATCTTTGGATAACTTAGATGACATATTTTTGTTATAAGTTGAAATATTTAAACCATTAATGTTCATTTTTTTTTGCACCAACCCGCTTTTCTATTGTTTTGTCTACACAGTTGTGTTTATTCACAGATAGATGCATAAGTGTGTTTGTTTGTTGGGTGTGTCTGCATGTGTTATGTTGATATGTAGAAGACGTTTTTAGTTTGCCTTTCTGTCTTCACACTGAATTTGTGTCAGTCAAGCCTGCCTTTGGGTATCTTGAGGGATTCAGTTCATGCTTCCCCATCATTGAATACTTTACATCAGTAGAACATGTAAAGTACATCTCCTCCCATGATTTCACTGGTTGCTTATGGCTTGATATGGGTGCTAGGTATAGTTGTCTCAGTCCACTGGGGTTTTTTTTTTTCCTCTCTTACAGTTGAATGGTTTCATGTAAGCAGTTAATGTAAATATTGTTAGCATTTTAGGTCATGCAGTGCTGTAACATTTTTTTTAAATGTTGCACCTACTTTACAATTAAAAAATTGGTCACACACACTTCAATTCTGCCCATAGAGCCATTTCTTTCTCTTTGTATTGAAGCCAATTCATTTTTTTTTTCAAATGAAGGCTAGCACTTCTATGTTAGTACATTTTTTTATTCCCTAAAATCAACTTTTAAAAAAGAACAAATCCAAGAATGGGAACAGAGTGAAAAATTTTTCCTTCTTTAAAGAACATAATAGTCCCCACTGTAAAAGGAAATCAATTTTACTTTGTGTCCCTTAACAGTCCTAGGAAGCTCAAGGAGAATAAACTACATATCTAAGTAGTTTTTAAAGATTATTTCAAATGAGTGAAAATTAACTAAGCAGCTCTTGTGTGGTTTGTCTTTGTTTGTAGCATTAAAAGCAATCCAGGATTTTTATTTATTTAAAGGAACATTTTTGGCTTGTACTCTTCAGTGACATTATGAATGAAAATGCTGTAAGAAGAACATCCATTCCTCGTAATATCATGGGCCATATTTAGTCTTTTGTTTAGACGCTGACTTTGAGTTTTTGCTAAGTCTGTTTTTTAAGTAAACACAACCTTCTCACTTGGACTTAACACTGCAGAATTGTGGGAAGAGCAGAGGGCCACTATTTTTTTTTTTTTACTTTCTGTAGTTTTATGAAGATTCTCATATCATATGAGTTGATGCCTTTTTCATTTCAGACCATGAGAGCAAGTTGTCATCGACTCTGGTGATCTTCCATGCAGTTTGCAGTATCCTCTTGCAAATCACAGGCAATTTTGTATTAGGATTTTAAAATCGGAGATGCATAAGATGTTGGTGGCATTGCTCTTTCTGAAAAGAAAGCCAAGATTCTAGACCTTCCTGAAAATCTGTCATCTTATTTTACTTTGCCAATTTATGCTTAAAAGGCATAATGCAAGCAAGATTCAAGACTTTTCAATGTATTATATAAAATAAGTTATGCATTACTTGATTCATTTGGGGGATATGAACAAAAGATATCAACTAGCCATAACTGTAATATTGAATTAGTTTCTCTCTCTTCCATTCACTCTATCACATTTGCATTAGCCAAAGAGATAAGAACATTAGTAATTTATCTGTGTAAACAACCCAGAAGTGAATATGAAATCAGTGAGCCAAAAAGCAATAAACAACTCAAGCATGGGAAATCCTGCTGACAGTGGGAGTCTGATATAGAAAAAAATATATATATATAAAGCATTATCTTCAAATATGAAAGATTAATTTGTATCTATTGTAAATATGTATTATCAGCCTTATCTGCTTTTATACACACTGTGTGTGTACCTCAGTGACCTTTTATAAACCGGAAAAAAATGGTTGATTTAATCATTTGTTATGTAAATACAAAACTGTCTATAAATTGGAAAATTTGATGCCATATGGCTTCATAATATACAAATGTGTTTTGTAACATCATGCCTTTATGGGTTAAGTATAAATACACTGGATTGTCTGTGTAGAAGAGTAGCAGTTTACATTTCACCTGCATTTCAAGTGGATATTTTCATCCAAATGGTTATACAATTAGAAAAAGAGAACCACTGGAACATTTTCAATGTGAAAAACAAACATGGTTTTGATTTCATCGAGACTTCTTTTCCAATCAAGAATGTGTGCAATTTTATGTTAAATGTCTTGCATTATGAGATTTCCATAAGAGACTCATTCTCTGACAGGGATTTACCTAGGAAAACTCCCCAGTCATTCTTCTTAAGAGATAGACTACATATCTCTTTTTCTATTATCAGGCAAGGAAGAACCCTGGCCTCCTTATTGCTTTTCAACCTACTCTTTGCTTTGATTCCATACATCTTGGAAAGAACCACACAGATAAATATGGCCTAGTGCCCAGGGTCAAAGAAATCTACAGAATGTCACCTGAGTGCAGGGCTTTCCAGTCTTGGGCCTATTGACATTATGGGCCAGATTATGTTCTATATGGGGGAACTGCCCTGAGTATCTAGGAGGTTTGGCAGCATCCCTGGCCTCAACCCACTAGATGTCAGTAGTTCTTCCTCCCAAATTGTAACATTCAAAGATGACTCCAGACATTACCAAAATGTCTTCTAGGATGGGAAGGTGAGGGGTTCAAAAGTAGATTCAAACCACTGCCTTAATGGAACCATTTAGGGTATACTACATGTTTGAAATATGGGCCAACTTGCCTGCTATCATCAATAGAAAACTGATTCCTAGAAGCACCCAAATCTTTGCCACATGGTTAAGAAAGTAAATACATTAGCATTAGCTTTACTTTGAACTTGATGTTTTAGATCATCACATAAGATAATCATGTTTTGATAATTTCCAGGTAGTGGTTTAGGAGAGTTACCTAGACACTTGTATCTCAGTGTTTGCAAGAAGTGTGATAACTCTCTCAGGGCAATGTAAGGAGCTGCAGGTAGTGCAAGGCCTGCAGATGGAAGTGTGGCAGCCTCCTTTAGGTCAAGACAAGGAATTTGCTAAGGGAGCCATGTTATGTATGAGTTTTAACGGCTTTCTACAGCAGCCTGGTTCAGTTTTATTGTTAGTTATCTTCTCATCGGTTCTGACAGAAGCAATTCAGAAGATCTTGGAGGTATCATTGATATTTTTTCATACAATGAATATTTATCAAATGCCATCATGTACCACACCCTCTATGCAGCATGGGGGATACAATGGTGAATAAGACAGGCCCATTCTCTGCCCTCGTAGAGCTCACAGAGAAGGCAGCAAATAAACATGTAAGTATAATAAATAATGCCCTTGTAATTTCAGCTCCTCAGGAAGCTGAGGCAGGAGGATTGTAAGTTTGAGACTGGCCTGGGCAACTTAGTGAAACCCTGTCTTGATATAATTTTTTTTCAAAGGCTGGAATGTTGCTCAGTGGTAGAACACTTGCCTAGCATATACAAGGGCTTGGGTTTGATCCCCAATACTGAAAAATAAAAATATGATAAATTATAAGGGCTAGGCTAGGGTAGCACATTGCAAAGCTGCTGACCTTGTTTAATGGGGACAGGGCTTTGTCAAGACTCTGCCCTTCGAATGCAGTGAGGTAGAGTTATTATAGGCTTCTAATAGGCAATATGATCAGGTCTCGGTTTAGAAAGATTATTCTGGCTGCAGTGTTAAGAATAGGCAGTTGGAGGGGGTAAGAGTGAAAAGCATATATCGCATTTGAACTGCAGCAGTTTTAAAAGCTTCTTCAAATACTGAAAAAAAAAATTCCAGATCCACCATTATTTTTCATGTTACATTTGTGGAGCAAGCTTCTTTACAGTCTAGAGGTATGCATGTAAAGAATATATACATATGTATGTATGTGTGTGTGTATGTAAATTCATTTGTAATATAGATTGAGCATTCTTTTTTTAAAGCTTTATTTTTCACGACTTTTTTTTAGTTGTAGATGGACACAACACCTTTATGTTATTTTTTTTTTTATGTGGTGCTGAGGATCAAACTCAGTGCCTTACACTTGCTAGTCAAGCACTCTACCACTGAGCTACAACCCCAGCCCAGACTGAGCATTCTTAATCTGAAAATCTGAAATCCAAAACGCCCTAAAATCCAAACTTTTCTTTCTCAAAACCAAAAAAAATGCCCACATGATGCCACAAGTGGAAAATTCCAATCTGATTTCATGTGATGAGTCATAGTTAAAATGCAGATACACTAAAAATTCTGTATTAAATTCAGGTTATGTGTATGTCTCAGGTTTACCTGAGACATAAAGAATCCTGTGTTTAGACTTGGGTCCCATTCCCCAGATATCTTATTATGTATGTACAAAATTCCAAGATCCCAAAATATTAAAAATCCAAAACACTTTTGACCCAAACATTTCAGATAAGGGATACTCAGCCTATAGACATGAAGAAATGCTATTCAGTACACTTATACTTTCTACGGTAACATTACTTCCTATTTCTACGCAAATTGGAAAACAGTAGTGTTTCTGCTTTCATCAATGGTTGGGAAGATTTAAAATCCCAAAGCATTTTGCTAAAGTAATAGGAAGCAAGACCTACTAATCAAAATGCACAGGTAAGTGTTCAACAGGTGTGGGCCTTTAGGGTGATCTCCTTGTTCCATATATCTCCCTCCAAAAGAAGAAACTGCAGTGGAAGAGTTAAGATGCAGGAGGTACCAGGTGAGCACTGAGGATTTTGGAAGTACAGGAAAGCAGGACCACAGGGGGTCAGGCCCAGAACAAGGCCATCTGGCTATGGGGATCTCTGCCCCACAGCAGGGGAATCCACAGTGGCCTTTCATCATCTCTTCCAACCTGTGATTATGTGCATGCTCTCTAAAGTATCCTGGACCTCAATCACCTTCCAGACTCAAGAACAGTGAATTTGAGGGCTTTTCAAAGCTAATTATTGGTTTATAAAACAGAGGCAATGCAATAACAGGCATCCAATCCTATGATCCAGAAGCCAGAAAATAGCCCTTCCCTCTAGCACAGACTCCTGCACACAGGAAATGAACCCTCAGCCCATTATAATGGATATAAACTGGGCCCTGGAGAGTCCCGGCTAGATACATTCAAACCTAGACTGTGCCACTAACTAGTTGTTTGACTTTCAGTAAATTGCCTGACATATCTGTACTTAGCTCCCTCATCTATAAATAGCATATCTAATAATACCCACAACAATCTAGTAATAGCACTTCCTTCGTGGGGTTGATAAAGGGTTGACTGGGATAATGCAGATAAAGTTCTTGGCACCTGGCATATGGCAGGAGCTCAGGAAATGTTGTTATTAAACTGCTGTGTGAAAGATTTTGATGAGCAAAGT
This sequence comes from Urocitellus parryii, assembly GCF_045843805.1. NCBI lineage: Eukaryota > Metazoa > Chordata > Mammalia > Rodentia > Sciuridae > Urocitellus > Urocitellus parryii. The sequence continues at coordinate 203,838,343 of NC_135531.1, forward strand.
GATCCCCCTCTGTCAGGGATGGGTGATGTCAAACACAGGAGCAGTCGTGTCCAGAGTTGCTGTACCTCCCTGGGAAGCCTCTGTAGGTAGGTATTTGCAAGTCCAGGCAGTGCTGCCAAAAGGGGACCACTTTGTAGAGTCCCTTTCTGGCTCCCCCTTCTAGTTTCAAATTTCCGGATCTACTATCCAATGTGTCCTAGATGAATTCTACAACCTGTGGTGCCACATGCAAAAATGGACCAGCAAAATTATTTCACAATAAATTAGTCTAGAAAATTATATCTCCAAGAAGCTAAGTGAGCTGACTGTAGTGACCAGGGCAGAATCAGAATCAGGTAGAATTTGAAAGCTTCTAACATTCAGTCAGCTTCAGGGTGAAGTTAGAACCAGTCAAATCTGGGAATGCAGATTTAGTACAGGGAAAAGTATATTTGCTTCAGAGATTGAAATTTGAGGTCTTAGTTCTTGATACCAACTGGCTCTGATTTAGAACAAATTACTTAAAAGACTTTATAGCCAGACTTGAGAGAGAGAGCCCAGTTATGCGGTAGCTGTATAACCTCAGAAAAATCCTCTCAGGCCTTAGTTTCATTGCCTAAAAAAATGGGGATAAAAATAGAATCTACCTCAAAAAACTGCTTGAGGATTACATAAATTTAACCCATTTTTCCCATCATCCCAGATATGGAACTCCTATAAAAACCTAGATATAACATATAATACATTATATATATATTATATAGCAATAATATAATATTAATACTATATATGTCTTAATACTATACATGTATGTATTAAGACTATACATATATGTATTAATACTATATATACATATGTGTGTGTGTATATATATTTATATATATTATGATGTCCAACCTATTTTAATGGACGTATGTTGATTTCATTGAAATATTTGCAGAATTGAAAACTTGGGACTTAATTACTAATACAGATGAGCACTTAGAAGAATGTCATGCATATAGTAAGTGCCATGTAAGTTCAGTTCTTATTGTTAATAACTGTATCTAATATATGATTACATACATTATGACACACAACAGAGGAGTTCTTTCACATACTGGTGGGAATGACACAGTCCTCATGTAAAAGAACCATTCTTCTGTGGGGTAGTCATCTAGGAAGATCTTGCTGTTCACCTTTAACCATGATTCTTCATCTCTGATTTCAGCATGGATACTCTTAAGAGGAGTAAGATTTTGAACCAAGCAAGAGTCCAGGAAGTTCCCAGAAGATTTGAGAGTATAAGGGGTTGAGGGATAGAGGGAGGTGTTCATAATTACCCTGGATTAATTGTACCCAAAAGACTAACATGAAAACAAAGAGAGATAATATACTGAGAAGTGCATTTAAAACAGAAGAAAGAGATAATATTCTAAAGTAGTAGTATTTTAAATCACTATTAAGGATTATTATTATTTCTCAATTGGAAGTATCGGTCCAAATACTATACCTAGACTTTTTCAGACTGTAAAGACCTAGGAACATCTTGCTGAGAGAGAAGGGGAAGAATGGGCTCAATACTGATGGAGGAATGGGTTTAGCTGAATGCTTAGCTCCTAGGGCAAGAGCCTCCTTAAGGTTTCCTGTCCATCCTGCTCCCTGAGCCACCACAGAACACTGTGTATGGGGAACGTGGCCAGGAGGACTGGTGGCCTGAGGCTTTGGTCCCTGGACTGTCACCAAGTCCCTCCAGAACATAGCCATCCCTGCCAAGTTAATCTTAAATAGCGTTGATAATCAGGAGGATAGCCTTAGAAATCTCCTGTGACCTTTTGCAAGCTTCATCCCCCTTTTACAATCAAATAAGAGATTATTTGGAATCAGTAGATGCCCCCCCCCCCAATTTCAAAATAAACACAAGGCCAGGAGCTTGTGATTTTAGCCTGATTCTCATTGTTCTGGTTTATTTGGCAAAGAATGGGAAGAGCAATTTCACAGGAGCTAGAAAAAAGCATGCAAGAATCAAATAGAAGAAATTCACAGGGCACTCAGGACAAGCCATCTGCTGGGGCAAGAGTAAGCAAAGGCGAGAAGAGACAGTTTATTCCCTTCTCTTTTGGCTTCCTGGCCTACCCAAATGTCCAAGGGATCACAAAGGGACCAACGATTCTAGGGAGGATGGGCAAGTGTCTGCCTTTTTTTAAAATTAATTTTATTTACATATTACAGTGGAATGCATTATAATTCTTATTCCACATGTAGAGCATAATTTTCATATCTCTGGTTGTACCCAAAGTATATTCACACCAATTTGTGTCTTCATACATATACTTTGGATAATAATGTCCATCACATTCCACCATCATTTCTAACCGCATGCCCCCTCCCTTCCCTTCCTACCCACTGCCCTATATAGAGTTTCTCTAATCCTCCCATGCTCCCCGACCCTACCCCACTATGAATCAGCCTCCTTATGTCAGAGAAAACATTCGGCATTTGGTCTTTTGGAGATTGGCTAACTTCACTTAGCATTATCTTCTCTAACTCCATCCATTTATCTGCAAATGCCATGATTTTATTCTCTCTTATTGCTGAGTAATATTCCATTGTGTATATATGCCACATTTTTTTATCCATTCATCTATTGAAGGGCTTCTAGATTGGTTCCACAGTTTAGCTATTGTGAATTGTGCTGCTATAAACATGGATGTGGCTGTGGCCCTGTAGTATGCTGCTTTTAAGTAAATGTTTCTGCCTTTTAAGGCAAGCAGGGCAGTCAAAAGAGTTCATGTCCAGTGATTGCCATCATACAGAGCCATAGCTTTCTGAGTGGAGACCAAGACTAAAAAGATGTGTGGTTCCAACCTTTTACCAAGAATTCCTGTAAGTAAAATAAAATTTAGTACATACTATATATTATACATGTATGTATATATATAATATATGTGTACTACTTACTGAATTAATATATATGTTATAAAACACACAAAAATAGAAATCAGGAAACACTGAGATGAACTGATAGAAGTCTTTCTATTTTCCTCCCTCACCCTGGGGATTACCTTGCATCATGCCTACAGTGGGTACATTCAACTGTGGAGATCCCTCGTCTAAGCAATGAAAACTAAAAGGTCATAGTATGTTGCTCCACTGACTGTAGGTGGGGATGGAACCATCAAAAAGAGCCATTCAAAGGGAACCCAGCTTTTCTTACTCAACTTTGCATGCTCAATCCTCAGAGAAAGAAAAGAATTCCTGAAAACCTGATAGCTAATAGAATATATGTTTTATATTAGGTCTGAGAATAACCTTGATTTGTCTATAAACTCAAAGTTTCTATGCAAAATATCTATATGGATCTGAGATAAGTTCACTGAAGTTCCTGTCACTTGCTAGGAAGAGTCACCTACCCAGTTTGCAAGGGAACAACCACAGGCAGATACTTTTGTGCTGCAATTGGTATGCGTCAGAGGGCACAGCAAGGCTGCTGTAGAACTTCCAGTTTACAGGCTTGCTCAGTGCCCTAACTGTGCACATACCTGTGTGCTCCAAGTACTCTGGGCTCAGGATAGTTCTGGAACTTTTTTTGACAGGTACTCAATTCATGTGGTTCTACGCAGTTCATTTATAAGGGCATTGTATTGTGGGAAAGGAGCTGAACTGGTTGTGGTTCTGCTTTTTAGTTGAATGAACTTGGGCAACTGCCTTAGCTTCTCTGAACCCGAGTTTTCTCATCAGTCCCTAGAGATACAAATGTACCCTACCTACCTCTGCCACAGGGTTCTCATGAAACCTGTATAAAATGAAGTCAGAATGTACCCATGCCCATGTATTAAGTAAGGTCTTTTCAAGGCACCAAGATAAATATGTCCTAGGAATCCTAGAGTTATTCACTCTCAGGAATTTTCTCTTGAGAAGCCCAGCCCAGAGGAAAACATAGTAGATTTGTCCTCTGAACCCACAACCTGAGGCTTTCTAAGCCTAAAGAATAAACCAGGTGGACAAGAAAAACTTCCATGAAGCAATGAGATGTGTTTCCATATGTTCCTGTAATGCCAAGGTTTTTAAGGGATATTCTTGCTTAATCATTCATTCATTCAAAAAATACTTATAAATCATCTTATCTCTGAGATAAACTGAAACAGGCTCTTCAAGAGTTCAGTGGATGAGAAAGACAAAAACAATCACTACACAACATCAGCAGGAGCCACAGCCAGGTGTGTATTACAAAGAGCTCTGGACAGTGGGAGGCTTGAATACTGGGGAACAGAGTTAAAGGACTTAAGGAGGAGTAGGAATTCACCGGTTGCCCTCAGGCCAAAGGATATTCAAGAGACCAGGAACAAAGTGCAAAGGCCAAGGGTGGAGGTGAGGGGTAGGTTGTTTTAGAGATCAGCATGGTTTTCTGGGAACCATAATGGATCTCCGAAGTCCTCAATGTCATATAAGGAAACAGAGGGAGAGATAATAAGCCAAGAAAGCAAGCAGAAACCAGATCATGGTGGAAGTACAGTGCTTCTGGTCTTTCAGGTCAGCAGAAAACTATTTGAAGCATTTTAAACCAGATGAGTGACAACCAGCCATACAGAAAAATATCAACATATATTTATTGTACACCAGCACATGGCAGCACTATTCTAGGATACAGTGGTGAATACCCTCATAGAATATATTGTTTAATGTCAAAGACCAATGCCTAAAGTGCAAAAAGTGTTATGACACCTATAGGGTTCTATGGCACCATATATTTTGTTTTAGAAAGGTCACTCTGATCATAGTTCCAGGGTGGAGAATTTCTCCTATCCTCCTAAGAAAATGTCGATAGGGCAAATTTGCTCCACTGACCCCAAGGTAAAATTTAACTTCCTTCTGAGAGGTTCCACCAAGATATCATTGACCCTGAAATTAAGGAATGGGGAACAGCCTGGATAAAGTCAGCAATTTAATAGGGTTACATTTAGAACCCATGAGAGTTGATGTCGGAGTCCTGCAGTGTAGTTTCAGTTCTGTTTGATTATCCATGTGACTTTGGACAAAATGCACCACTCACTGGCCTAGTGAATTTTTTTATTTGTTCTAAATAGTTATACATGACAGTAACATGCATTTTGATGGCCTTATGATTTTAAGGAGACCATAGGGCTCCTTTCAAAGTAATACACTAAGATTCTATTGAAGAGGGCTACTACTTAGTATGTTCCAGCCAATTCTTGTTTACTAAGGAGACTTCTGCTGAGGTTGTCTGTGTGGACCTTTCTGAGATCTTTCTACTCACAGACTGACAATAAAAAGACAATCTTCTGGGGGCTAGGGTTGTGGCTCAGTGGTAGAGTGCTTGCCTAGCACGTACGAGGCCCTGAGTTCAATCCTCAGCACCACATAAAAATAAATAAATAAATAAATAAATAAAGGTATAGTGTCCAACTACAACTGAAAAATAAATATTAAAAAGAAAAAAAAAAGACAATCTTCTGAAGCACCCTCTCCGTGCAACTCTAGTCTCCCTGCTGGTCCCAGCACTTAACATTGTCCTTTTGGGAGGGCTGAATTAAATAAAATAAATGGGTAACAAGGAACAATTTATGCATACACTTCATCTATACCTTAAGTCAGAATGGATTTATACCTCCCTTGGAATGTATTTGCCATTTCCTTCCTTCCTTCCTTCCTTCCTTCCTTCCTTCCTTCCTTCCTTCCTTCCTTTCTTTCTTTCTTTCTTTCACTACAAAAGATTAGATGAGGTAAAAAGATAATAATGTATAGGATGAGCTTTGAGAGGCAGTGGAAAACCCTCTTCAGTCCATCACAAAGTATATTCCTTGGTCAAGATTTCCAAATCCAGGTTGGGACTGGGGCTCAGTGGTAGAACACTTGCCTTCCATGTGTGGGCACTGGGTTCAATCCTCAGCACCACATAAATGAATAAAATAAAGATATTGTGTACAGCTAAACATTAAAAAAAAAGATTTCCAAATCCCTGTGAGAACAAAGAAATTACCTAAAGACCTGACAGTGTGGTAAGGATGGCAGGGAAGATAGGGGTGAGATCTTCATCCCAGTTTCACATTCTGTCATACCAAGAGTCACAGAGGTAGTACACCAGCCAATATGCCTCATACAGAAGCCACAAAAGTTATGGCATGTAATTCTTGTATTGTTCTACAACTATGTTCACCCATCTTTGAGATCAGAAATAAGCAACTCCCATCCAGATTCCACACGCCCAGGTGGCTGTGGTTTGGAATCTCAGGTGCAGCGTGACTGCCCAAGGAGTCACAGTAAATAATTTCTTCTTCTCATATTCAGTGTTTTTGGATGTGGACTATTAACTGGGATCCTGGCTGGCACTGGTGGCCAGAACATTTGCACAAGGCCTTTCTGTGTGGCCTGGGCTTCTCACAGCATGGTATCTGGATTCCAAAAACAAACATTCCAAAAGAAGAATCAGGTGGAAGAGGCCTTGCATTTTCTAGTCTAGCTTCAGAAGTCACACATCAATGCTTCTGCCAGATTCTGTTGGTTAGAAGCAAGATCTCACAATCAGCCCACATTTAAAAGGATTCAACTCCATCTCTTAATAAAGTGACAAAAAGTTTAAGTCACCCCACAAGTTTTTAACAAAATATGTGATTGTCATGCATTCTCTTTGCTATTGTGTAAGGATTGCTAATATAAAAATAATTACTCATATTTTTCAGCATTTATCATATGCCAGGAATACTTTGTAAGAGTCAAATGGCACACTTCTCCATTTATAAGATATATGCTATTACTTTCCAATTTTTCATTTAAATTTTTAAGTTTTTAAATTAATTTAATTATTTTGTAGTGCTGGTGATAGAACATGGGGCCTTGCTAATGCCCTGTCACTGAGCTGCATCCCAAGGCCTATTTCCTCATTTGGTTTCAGGAACCTAAATCTTAAAGATTTAAATAATTTGTCCATGTTACCGAGTGTAGAAAGATACAGGCCCAGGAAGAAGTCCTCAGAGTTCAGCGTCCAAGTACCTATCCACTAAGCCATAACAGTCACATTTCTCCAGGTTAATTTACACATATAAGATAAAGTTCAGGTATGTGGATGCATAATAATATAATCAACCTCACAAAAAGTATTTGTTTAGCTCATGATATGGAAAATATTTTCTCGGTAGCTATTATAATGAAGATTCCTGGAGGGAGGAGGTTGGATTTGAGGCAAAAATGCTAGGGTAAAAAGGACCCTCCTTAGGGACTAGGGTTGTCGCTCAGTGGTAGATCACTTGCCTTGCATGCGTGAGGCACTGAGTTTGAATCTCAGCACCACATAAAAATAATGTTATTGTGTCCATCTACAACTTAAAAAAAAAAGGAGCCTGTTTAGCCAGGTTTCATAGAAGGAAGGAACTTCTTGGAGGAAGAAGTAGTTACTGAGTATTGGAGAGGACGGATAAAAAAAAAAAGAGATAGTTTCTGGGTTCTCTAGGTACCTTGCTTCCATAAGAGGATAAGATTTGGAGAGGAGAGATTTATCTTTAAAAGATTTCCTTCTCATGAAGAGATTTATAAGAGAGATGCTATGTACAATGCAACATTAACTCTCCCTGTGCCTTTAAAAGTTTTTTGTGAAATTACAAAAAAGAAAAATATTATGATGATTTTGGTGTAATTGACTTTATTATGATAGTTAGTCTGGAGGCAGCCTGAGTTTTGTATCAAGATGGTTCAGAATCAGTCCATGATGAAAAGTGGGGAGCTGAGCTCTGGATTTTAAATCATGCCCTATAGTGAACTGTTCATGTTCCTCACTAATAGTTTCAGGGCCAGTAGACACCTCTTCATCCTTCCCAGGAATTGATGTCAAACCTAGTTCATTCCAGAAAGAATGAGTCTCCTCCGTGAAGCATGTGCTTACTGAGGCCTGCACCCTTATCACAGGTAGACACAGACAGACTCAGCAGGTCTAAATTCTGCTCTGAGGGACTCTTCACCTTGTTTTTCCCTCTCTGGATTCCAGGAACCTAATAGGAAGGTGAATCCGGTTCAGTCCAAATATATAAGAATTTCTCAACTGAGTCTTTGAAATCAGCTCCAGGCACTTGTTGAACTAAGCCAACACTCTGTGCTGAGAATCAGATACATTTTATTCTCACTGCTTAATGGATTGTCTCCAGCTCCTCTTCATAAAGGAAGTGGCAGTAACTCTTCACCTGTTTAGCTGAAGGCACAGGTCTAGTCTAAGCTCGGTCAGCTTTGGGTTTCCTGTGTTATTCTTGACGGATGTCAACTGCTACCTCTTGCCACAGATTCCAAATGATGAGTCTTGGCTATTGCACAAAGCATAGTTATCTAACATTAAATATTGATTGTTTCCTGCCAAATGCTCTGAAAAATACTGCCCTTATACTGTGGTTTGTGTAGCTTCCTTTCTCTTCCACCTACACATTGTGATGATGGTTGTGTTTTCCCCTTGGAGATGAATGAACATTCACAGCACCAAGAGGAGCAAAGTCTCTAGACCCCTTTTCATGGCTTTGAATTGGTTTTGCTCTGAATGGAGTCATGACTTAAGGTTCCTACCCGTGTAGATGGACATCATGGAGCTTCCCAGTCAATGCTTTTAAGCTTCTCTCTCCAAGTCACCTTCAGAGTCCTGTCTTATCACTTTGTAGAATATTGTTTCTGTCTCCTGGAAGCTTCCATTATAAGACAGAAGATTAGCTACCCAAGGGTCTGTTGAAGCAGCAGAAGTGGAAAAGCTGAAGAGTGTGGCAGGAGGAATGTGAGGATGGCTGGCACATGGACAAAAGAGGTTTTGTAGAGGAGGGCTCAGTGGTTTGAGCAGAAAAAGGACTGAGCAGATGCCTGTGAATTTTGTTTTCAGGAGTTAAGTAGCAACTTCCAAGAAATACTTATGGGGGAGTGACAAGAGGGGCAGGCAGGTGCAAGGGGCTAAGGAAGCAGAGAAGAAGCACAGCCATCAAGAACTCACTCTTTCAACTTGTTGAGCACTGGAAGAAGCCATCATGATGGGATGTTCCAAGGACAGAGGTTATTTCCCAGGGTGATGCAGTGGCCATTGGACTTTTTGACCTCCCTGTGTTCCCTCTCAGAGTCTCCTACCCAAGCACCTGCTGAGTGAAGAGGACGATGGTTCTCTCTATTCTTTATTCTCCCAGATTGGACTGAGGTGGACACCTGATTCAAGAAAGACCAAACTAAGTTTCTTTAACTGATTGGGCTTAAAAAAATGAATAGGAAACAATCAGATTCCTTCTTGTAGGAACCCCAAACCAAGAGGCACAAATAAAAGATGCCCTTCAGGAATGAGACCTTGAGCTGAAAATCAGGGTGACAAGAATAAAGTGGCTTTGGGGAGGGGGGCATGTTCATGCTTAAGTCATAAGAATAATGGGAAGTGACTGGGAAAGAGCTCAAGAGAATAAAACCACCCTCCAGTGCTTACTATATTTTATTTTTTATTTATTTTTTTTAAAGAGAGAGTGAGAGAGTGAGAGAGGAGAGAGAGAGAGAGAGAATTTTTAATATTTATTTTTTAGTTCTCAGCGGACACAACATCTTTGTTGGTATGTGGTGCTGAGGATCGAACCCGGGCCGCACGCATGCCAGGCGAGCGCGCTACCGCTTGAGCCACATCCCCAGCCCCTTACTATATTTTAGATGCTGTACTAAATCCTTTTTATTAATAAAAGACTCGCTTATGTCTCATAACAACCCTAGCAGATGGTACTATGGTTATCCTCATCTCACATCAAGAATGCCAAGTTGTGCCCAGAATGTCTCATGATAAAGCCCTGGTATAAGCTATATGCTCTCATGTATCCTTGTGTTAGCCATCAGGTGACACTGCTTCTCATAAGGGAAGTGACAGAGAGGCGCTTCCTGAAGCACCTGGGGTCCGGCTCTTCCTAAACTCATGCACTTGGGTTTTATTGGGTTTTCCCTAGGTCATCTGGGCTTGTCAGAGCTCATTCTCCTAAGGGGGTTTCAGTTCCTCGCAATCGAAAGAACCCTACCCAAATCAGGTGAGAAAAGTGAGCTGTCCAGGCAGAAGAAACTAAAGATGTTAAAAAAAGGATTGTTGATGATGCAGAGCTACATCTGGGGTTAAAGGGGAGAGGAGTTTTTCTTCTCCCACAGCTAAGACCTCATGGCTTAATTTTACTCACAGTGTTACAGGGTAAGTCAACTAACTAGCCAAATTATTGGGGATTACAACACTCCATTAGCTATGCTTTTGCAGTTGGCTCAGTCATAGTGGCTTAGGTGACATTGGGCCCGTCATGGCTCCTGGTTTCTGAGCCTTAGTTTCTCTGTTCATTACGATGGGAATGATGATAAAAGATACACAGAATTGGGCTTAGCAGAACTCTGAGAAGGCTAGGGAAATGCAGATAACCAGAATGGGGCCGCCCCTGGTGGCAGTTAGACCTGGGATCTTGAGTCAGGTTTTCCAGAGTCATTTCTAGAGATGGTCTTTGAGGTGGCGATGAGTACAGAAGTTTTGTCAGGGAATACGTGCAGGGTCAGCACCTGTGGAGCGTGATGGCAACAGGACTGGCAGAAGAATGCCACAGGACTTCAGCTGGAGAACTGGGAACTGGGGCTGGGGTGGCTCTGTAGATTGTTCCAAATGAAGGCACAAAGGTACCCTGGAGACACCACTAGGTCTAAGGAGCCCTGTTAAATGATGCAGCTTCCCACGGTCCAGGGCATTTCCTGGAGAAGGACCCTGGTGAGAACATCAGGAGGCAACATGCCAGGTAGACAGGGGAGGGGAGCCTCACTCTAAAAGGGAGAGGTTGGCACGTGAGAACATCCACTACCTACAGAAACTAGGCCACACTCCTCAGGGGTCAAATAAGTGGGGGAACCTGGGTATCAGAGGAAGGTGGGAAGAGAGTCCAGGGGGAGATCACAGGTGGCCATTTGTGCTGATAGGATCCTACTCTGTCCCCATCTGAAATCATTGGGAAATTGAGTGACCCATGGAAATGCCGCACATGGCTGAATGCATGTGGAAACTGAAGGGATGCATTCTGTAGCTAGTCTGAGGCCAGGAAGCCTGAGGACCCTACAAAGGAGCTACAGAGAAGCTGGAGGTAACAAGGCAAGGAAACTGTAGGGAGGCCACAGAATTTGAATGTGGGTCAAAGTTAACCTAAATCTCCAAAGACAGGGAGGTCCCAAGTCTCATGTTGGATAAAGGCACTTTTCCTGGCATACATGGAGATTTGGGGATCCAGACCTCAAATTGCAAGTTAGGAGGAAAGCTTTCTCTCAGCACGTGCACTCCCAGTGCTACTGAGTCACTGAGAACTGTACTGGGCATTATTTGGGGAACACACAATGAGATGTGCAGGAGAAGGACCTTCACCCAGAGCACCTCCAGCGTAAGTTAAGGGGTGCTACTGTCTGAACCAGCCCCCCACCCCCCAAAAAAGTTGAATTCCTAATCCCAACTATGACCATATTTGGAAATAAGGCCTTTGGAGGTGATAAAGGTTAAGTAAATGATAAGAATGGGGCCCTAATCCTATAGGACTAGAATCCTTATAAGAAGAAGGGATACCAGGAATGCACCCACCAGGAAAGGCCACAGCAAGAAGGTAGCCATTTGCAAGCCAGGGACAGGCTTCAGGAGAAACAAACACCACCAACTTGGACTTCTGGTCTCTGGAACTATGAGAAATAAATGTCAATTGCTTAAGCCACCCAGTTAGGGCTGCCCAGCCAACTAAGATAGGGAGACAGGCATCTAATAGACTGAGGAGCTTGGTGACAGAAGCAAAATCCAACTGAATGTCCTCACCCTGAGTCTGGAGGGACTGGACTGTGGCCAGAGGGTGCTACACGTGACCCCGAACACACAGATGTAAGGTGCCAGAAATCAGGACCTCCCTGTGGCTTCACATCAGCAAACAGCAGCTTCCTGTTCACTGTCCCTGGCTGCAGGAGCTGAGGAAGTGAAGCAACTTCACAGGCACGCCTCCTCCTCCTGACACTGCCTGTGGGCCAGTGTCAATGTCATTGACCTGAATTCAGCTTTGAAAGGGAAGCTTTTTCTCTATCCTTTGTTTGTTTCATTTGTTTGTTAAAAGGAGGATCCCATTTAAGAAAACACCCAATGATCAAATCAAAACTCAAAAGGTGAATAGTTAACTCTCTGGGTCTTCTTATCTGAAAAATGACACAGTTGCAGGAGATTTGTGGCTTTTTCTGTTCTTTCTCCTTCTTTTCTAACCACAAGGAAACTTTCTTCAAAAGAAATCTTACCAAGAGGCAGAAACAAAAGAACTGCTCCTTCCAAAAGGTGAGGGATGAGTTCCAGTTCCTGCCCTCTGAGGGGGCTTTGCAAAGCAGTCTGAAGACCTTTCACTATCAGCTCCTAAGTGCTCCCCCAGCCTCCTCTCTGTGGAGAGTTGGTATCCTGCACACGTGGCTATGACCCCACCAATCACCTGAGCAAGTGAAAGACCCTAGCCCAGTTAGCCCAGTTACCTAAGGCCAAGATATGAAACCAAGATATCAGGCAGGCCATAAACAGGTTCAGGCACCAGGCATGCTTTCCGGACAACCGGTTGAAGAACAGAGCACCCGCATCCTGAGGCATGAATGAATAAACTGGAACAGATAAGCAGGAACAGAAAGAATAGAATGCAGACCTGTGGTTTTTGGAATGCAGACCTGTACCCCCTAGATGGCCTATATGCTAGATTTAAACAAACCAATAAGAAACCTGTTGCTTCCCGCGCGCGCGAAACCTGTCCCAAACCCTATAAAAATCTCTGTATCCCCAAGCCCGGCGTGCCAGTTCACCAAAGCTCCGGCTGAGGTTCTGCTGGACACCCGCAGGCGCCTGTGTCCCAATAAACCACCTCGTGCTTTTGCAGCCAGTGTTTCGTGTGATTCTCCTTGGACAGGGAAACGGGGGTCTTTCTTTAACGGGGTTGTCTTTCACAAGGGCTGAGGACCATCCCTCTGCAACCCTATCAGGGAGCAGGAACAGGAATTCAAGAGGGAGGTGACAGTCGGGCCCAGAGAGCTTTCTCACTCACCTCTCCCAAACTCAACATCCATCTGCTAACACTCCCCACAGGGGAGGGAGGGCTGGTGAGATTCGGGGGGCCTAAAGAGTGGGTTTGCAGAGGTTTAATGCAGAGGTGGGCTCCTCTGCATTAAACAGGAGGAGTGGGTCAGAAGGGTCACATCTGGTCACAGAGAAGGTGGAAGCAGCAGATAAGAATCCACTCGCCTCTGGAGACCTTCAGCTCTCACCTCAGGTCCCCTCTTCCAGGCACCTTCAGCTTCTTTTTCTCCTCCAGCCTTTTCCAATTGGCAGGAGCTGTGTCTCTCTCTCCTCATTAAATAGCAAACAAAACTCTGAAGACCTTCAACCCCTGTTCTCCTTGTTCACAACTTTTTGAAAGTGTGCCTACAAGTCTCATCTCCACTTTCTTATCTCGTAATCACATTCTAAATGTTCTTTTTGTATTTACATGTCTGATTCCTTGCTCTTTTATTGATTGCATTGCCAGTGCCCTGTTAAACATTTATTCTTGTGGTGGCCACTGGCTGAGCACATAGGTCTGGAACTTGCTCATGTCTTTTGCAGGGGGAGATTGAGCAGCACCCATCCCCATGAGACTTGCATGGCAGCCCTCCACTGAAACCAGATATGACAAGTTCACAGCCAGAGTTCTTGCTCTTGGGTCCTTTGGTGCTTATCTCACTTCCCATATGTGCCACCAGCCCCTCAGCTCCAGAGCTCACCAGCTGCCCTTATCCCAGCTGCCCCTGCCATCTCCAGGAAGAGCAGCTCCCTCCACCAGATCTTCCTCCCCACAAGCCAGTGGCCACCTAATACCTCTCCATTCTCATTGCCTTTGACTTTCATTCATTCCCCCATCATCTCCAACCTGCATTACTGCTACGACTTCCTAACTTAGCTCTGTTCCCACTCACTCCTTTCTAATTAAGAAGCTACATGCTACCAGAGTAGACTTTTAAAGACTGATCTGTTGCTCATCAGATAAAACCTTAGCTCCCAAATGTTGCCTTAGAGGCTGGTACGAACTGAATTGTATCCCCCACAAATTCATATGTTGAAGCCCTGATACCTACTTTGTCTATATTTGGAGATGAAGTCTTTAAGGATAGAGTTAAGATTAAATAAAGTCAGAATCCTATAGGACTTGTTCCTTATAAGAAGAAGGAGAGATACCAGGAGTATGTGAAGCAGAGTGTTTGCAGTCTGAAGAGAGGCCTCAGAGGCCAACCCTGATAGCACTTTGATCTTGGACTTCTAGTCTCCAGAACTGAGACTGAATTTGAAAGGAAAAATATATGTTTGTGAAAAAAATAGTTTGTGAAAAATAAATGTGTGTGAGCTGAGAATATAGCTCAGTGGTAGGGCATTTGCCTTGCATGTGTGAGGCCCTAGGTTTAATTCACAGTACCTCCACATACAAAAAAAAATTAACCTCTTATCAGAAAAAAAATGTGTATTATTATGTCCCCCATCTGGGGTAGTTTGTTATTGCATCCTGAGCCATCTAAGACAGGGCTGTTTATGGGCTCTGCCCAACCTTCCCTCTTCACCCACCTCTCCTGCCTGCCCCCTTTGGTATCTATGTTCCAACCAGATGGAACTACATGAATGGCCTTAAATGCACCACACTGTCCCTCAAATCATGTTCTTGCCATTTCTTCTGCATGGAAATGTCTTCCACCTTACCATGCTTACCAATTGGATGACTTCAATGCACACATTTCCAACTGAATCAGTGGGATTCCTCAAAGATGGCATGCAGGGTTTGGAGTTGGCTACAATTATCATCTCCAATTTCTAGTCTCTCATTTACATGAAAAATTTCTGTTACAGGGATTCATTTCTTAATTTTTTGTTGATGATGCTTTACATTTTTTTTCATTTGTTCTTGGGTATCCTCTGTGCTTTGTAGCCATCCTTTCAAACTCAGTCTCAAACTTGCCTATTCACTTCACACCATATGTAAAAATTAACTCCAATTGGACCAAAGACTAAGTGTAAGAAGTAAAACTATGAAGCTCTTAGGAGAAAAAAAAAAAATATATATATATATATATATATATATATATATATATATATATATATATATGACCTTGGATTGGGCCGTGGTTTTGTTTTTGTTTTTTAGATATGACACCAAAAGCAGGAGCAACAAGAGATAAACTGAACATAACAAATTGTTTTGTGTTTTAAAAGACACCTTCGAAAAAATAAAAAGACAACCAACAGAATGGAAGAAAACTTTTGCAAATTAGTAACTGATTTAGAACTTGTATCTAGAATGATTTACAACTCAACAATAAAAAAGATAAATAACTCACTAAAAACAGGCCAAGCATTTTTGTGTAGACACAAAAAATATACTAATGGCCAATAAGCATAAGAAAAGATGCTCAACATCACTAGTTATCAGGGAAAGCAAATGAAAACCCATGAGAAATTACTTCACGCCCATTAAGACTGGCTCCAATAATAATGAAAACCACAAGTGCAATGGCATGTGTTGGTGAGGATGTGCAGAAATTTGAAAACTTACAGGTTACAAGTAGGAATGCAAAATGGAGTGATGGTTTGAGTACTCATCAATGGTCAAACACAGAGTTTCCATATGATTCAGCAATTCCACTCTAGGTATGCACCCAGGGGAAAGAAAAGCATGTCTACAGAAAGACTTGCCCATGAATGTCCACAGCAGCATTGTTCCTAATAGCCAAAGAGTAGCCAAATGTTCATCCATTGGATAGACAAAATGCAGTATATTCATACAATGGAATATTATCCAGCAATAAAAAGAAATGAAGTGCTGATATATGAAGCAACATGAAGGTAACACTAAAGACACTGTGGTAAGTGAAAAAAAAGCACAAAGGGCTATGTGTCTTATGATTCCATTTACACAAAATGTCCAGACTAGGCACAGTGTAGAGACAGAAGGGGGTTCTCTAGGGTATGGGAGTGAAGGTTGAGGGGTGCAGGGCTTCTTGTTAAGGTAATGAAAACATTCTAAAGTTGATTGTGCTGCTGAATACATAACTCTGCATATACTAAAAGCCATTGAAGTATACACTTCAAATGGGTTAACTATATGGTATATATATATATATATATATATATATATATATATATATATAAATAAAATATATTTCAGTGAATCTGTTTTTTATTTTTTTAATCTTGCCTATCCCAAACCTCTAAGAACAGAGGCCTGGTCATGAGAAAAGTTTAGTAACTGATTTAAAGGAAAATGTTAGTGACTCACTGCATCTGCTCTTTTCCCTTTGAAGTTTTATTCGCAATTATTAGAACATGCCTTCACTAAAAGAAATAAATTTACAATTTAAACCTCACTATTAAAAATTTTCTTTTTAAAATTTCTTTTTCCTGGAATTTTTCAAAAATATAACTCTTTGGGCTGAGGTTGTGGCTCAGCGGTAGAGCACTCACCTAGCACATGTGAGGCTCTGGGTTCGATCTTCAGCACCACATAAAAATAAATAAATAAAATAAAGGTATTATGTCCAACTACAACTAAAAATAAATATTAATAAATAAATAAATATAACTTCAATTTTTAAAATTTTTTTTCGTTGTAGATGCACAGAGTATCTTTGTTTTTACTTATTTATTTTTCTGTGTTGCTGAGGATTGAACCCAGGGCCTCATGCATGTGAGGCAAGCACTTTACCACTGAGCCCAACTCTTCAATGTTTAATGTTATCCTCTGTTCAACAACTCTTCCCACCAGATTATAAACTTTTAGCAGAGCAGAGTTCAGGCATATCATGTTCTTCAATGGTGTCTCTAGCACCTAGGACAGGGCCTGGCTCAGAATAAGCTCTTCCTAAATATTTGTTAAATAATGTTTTATGGTTAAGCAAAAGCCTGAGTGAGTGGGAGTAATTTCTGGTGTCCCTAAAATATCTCACATCAATATACCCATTAGTAAGTCTGGTCCTGGGGAGAAGTTGAGGGTCAAAGAGTCTATAGTGTGGCAATGTAGCCCTGGTGCCTTTGGAATTGGCACCCTGCCTGTTCCAGTGAGGCTGTCCCTGCTCTAAGTATCTCTGGCAGAGATGGAGGAGTCAGTGGAGGAGCAAGGACTTTGTAGCTTTTACAGCCTCTCCCTGTTTGACCTCAAGTGCTAATCCCTACCTAAACCACCCACTGCATTCACCAGATCTTTGGCTGCATGACTTCTAGTCAATCCTAAAACTAAATTGACCTCCTGAATGATAAAGTTCTACTAGATCAATATCATTCCAAAGATAGTTGAAGGGCTTCTGAAGGGAGTCCCAAGAGTCTGAGAGGCGGCTGTGGATTCAACACCACGAGAGAGGAAAAATCCTCTCCTATGTATAAACTGGATGTGCGTATGAAAATACATGACCTCAGGTGACATCAGGTATATCCCTAAACAGACTGGGTCATCTCAAGAGGGACCCTGTGGTTCAGGTGGGAGGTGCCGGAGATGCTGAGTTGCCCTCAAAGACAGAGAGAAGCTCACCATAAAAAGAAGAAGGAGGAGGAGGAGGAGGAGGAGGAGGAGGAGAAGGAGAAGGAGAAGGAGAAGAAATGGGAAGTGATTTATCTCCACCAAAAAAAAAAAAAACATAAGCACATGTTGGAGGTGAGGGGAAGCCCTCACTGTGACGACCTCTGGAAGCTGGGCCAGGAACACACAGTAGATAGAGTAAGAAACACATCCAGTGACAGCATCTCCCCTACCAGACATCCCAGACTGGAATCACTGGATGGAAGCTCAGCACATTTTTAAGGCTCTTGATTATACTGACTGCTTTTCCTGAAAGTTTGTCCCTGGCACCTCATTCTCAAAAATCCTTAAATTGATATTATATGTCACCCCCAATTTGCATGTCTGAAGGCAACAGAAATCTGAGGTCACTGGAAAATGGCATGAAAAGCTAGGGTTACAGCAGGTGTTTTACAAGCACAAGGCCCTGCGCTCAATCCCCAAATAGATGTTCTTTTCTTTCTCTGGAATTGTTTGGACAACATCTCGCTCTTGCTGTATCCCTAGGCTTTCTTGCCACATGTAGAGTAGACAATCCTTCATTCTTCCCCCCTCCCCAAATGGAGCAGATTCTGAGCATTGGAAATGTACCCAGGGCTGAGGAGGTGAGCACCCAGAAGTGCACATGATCTAAGCTCACTGTCAGTTTCAGGATCAATGTTTTTCTCTTTAGTGAGAAAAGAAAATCTGAAAGGAAAAATGAACCAAACTGGCTGTCATCTGTGGATGTCCATGCCTTGGACCTGTGCGGTTCCCTCGACTTCCAGGGCCCATACCCACTCCTCATTCCATTTTCTCACACCGGTGAGGGGCAGGGACTTGTGTCCCCTTTTATAGATGAGGAGAAAAAGAGGTGACCTGCTTACCAGTGCCCTCAGAGGAGATGGGACCTGCACTGGCTGGTTGTCCTCCCCTGTCCCCTCACTTGTGTTGGCTGATTTACTCCCTCCCACTGAGGACCTCCATTCACCAGGTACTGTGTGCCAAGCACCAAAGAGACATGATCGCAAGTAACAGCCCCTGTCCTCTGAAGGCCACGCCTCTCGACCCCTACCCCACACTCATTCACCTATCTACTTGATGTGTTCACTTGAGCCTCACAGACCCTTGTTACTGTTTGGATGTGAGGTGCCCCCAAAAGCTCACATGAGACAATGCAAGAAGGCTTAGAGGTGAAATGGTTGGAGAGCCTTAACACAATCAGTGAAGTAATTCCCTAATAAGGATTAACCGAGTGGTAACTCAAGGCAGGTAGGATGTGGCTGGAGGAGGTGGGTCCCTGGGGGCATCCCTTTTGGGTGTATATTTTGTATCTGGTGAGTGGAGTCTCTCTCTGCTTCCTGATCATCCTGTGAGCTGCCTCCTTCAGCCACACTCTTCTACCATATTATTCTGCTCCACTTGTGCCCTAAGGAATGGAGCCAGCTGTCTATGGAGACCTCTGAAAATATGAGCCTCCAAATAAATGTTTCCTCCTCTAAAATTGTTCTTGTTAGGGTCTTTAATCACATCAGCAAAAAAAAAAAAAAAAAAAAAAAAAAAAAAAAAAAAAAAAAAAAAAACTGTCTAAAAACTCCATCCCCCTAGCTTGTACACCCCCTGCCTCCTGCCCAGCCACCAAAATCTCCCCACCCTCCTCTCCTCACCATCCACAAACCAGAGGGCCAGTGTTGTCCAGGACACCTCCACCTCCTCAGCTCACATCCAGCCCATCCTCTCTGCCAGTCCTACTGATGCCTCAGTATTTCCCTGAGAGTTTCCCAGCTGTCCCACACATTCATACAGACAAGTGGATGTCATTCTCACAAGCAAATTACTTCAGGGCTTATCCAAAGTCATACAAACTCCCACATTCCCACCTAGCCAAAAAGTCCCAAGATACATATATGACAAACTAATCTGGAAGGTATAAAGTGACCATGTGGACTGGACTTGCAGAGTGACACCTGAAATAAGGGAAGAGCTGAGCCACATTGCCAGTAAAGGCTGGGGATGTGAGCCACAGAGAAGGTACCACTGCAGAAAAGATATGTGGGTAGCCTGGCCTGAATCCTCCAGGTCTACTCTCCCCTCCCTGAACAGATGCCTCCTGGGAGAGCACATCAAGCAAGTGTTTGATTGCCTGTCTGAACATCTGGAACCAAATACAGTCGTATCTGTGGGTTCCACATCCATAGATTTAACCAATGACCTCTATACCGAACCTTTTTTTTTCTTGCCATTATTCCCTAAAAAATACAGTGATAAAAATTATTTAGTTAATATTTACACCGTATTAGGTCTTATAAGTAATCTAGGGATGATTTAAAATATACAGGAGGATGTTCAGAAGTCATATGCAAATTCTACACCATTTTATACAAGGGACTTGACTATCCACACGAGGGACTAACATCCACATCCTCCTCCTGCAACCAGGTGGGTGCAGCTTGGATTGTAGACCTGGGCCTCACTGTCCACCTGCAGGTCTGTTTTCCATAGGGCTAGTTTTGTTGTCCTCTTACTGTTTCAGGATGGGGGCCTGACTTTTCCACAGATCCAAGGCTGATTTTAGAAAACTCTTAATTGACAGGACAAAGGCTGAAAGCGTCACCTTTGGGGTTTGTGTTGATTTTGAGCCTCGGCCTGGTTAAACAGAAAGAGGCTCATGGAAGCAGAAGGAGGGGCAGGGCTTCCTTACCATTCACTTATCAGAGAGATCAGTCCTGTTGTATCCAACCCCTCTCATGAGAGGCCACAGGATGGGAAAGGAGCCTAGAGCAATCCATTTCATTTAGAAGAAGGGCTTCTGTACATCTGGCCATGCTGCTTCAGCCCCATAACCAGCCCACTGGGGGTCGGCCCTCTGCTATCTTCAAGGAGCTCTGCAGCATCAGAGAGGCTGGAATGCAAGAGGTCCCCACCAGGTAGGCTAGGTAAGGATATCACTTGGCTCTGGATGTCCTCCTGCCACCTCTCTGAAATCTCTGTCAGTAACAGTGTTTCACCTAAGACAGGATGTCTCAAAAGGTTAACTGTTAAAATGCAAATGGGCCGTAAATCTCAGATCACAAATCCAGGAATACTGCAAGTGGAGCATTCTTTTATTTTCTGAATAAATTAAAAATTTCATAATTTTGAATGCATCCCACTCCCCAAATCCTGCAGGACTGGTGGGAAATTCAACACTGTCTTCTCAGAGCTAGAAGGTCCCAGAGCCTCACTTGGCCCAGGGGCTGGTTGAGGCCTCATGTGGGCCACAGGGTTCTCTTGTAAGCTAGAATACTCTGCCCAGTGTGGGGCTGGCAGCCTCTGTGGGTCGTGTTCTCCCTATTGGGGCTGCAGGAGAAGTAGAGAGCAGGACTCACCAACCCCACAGACCCCTCTCCTCCCCCAGGTCAAAAGGAGGACTTGCTCTTTCACGTGGGCCTATTGCTGATGGGGGCTCTTTCCTCATCTCCCCAGTGGGCTTTTCCAAAACAAAAACAAAAGCAGAAGGTGTGCCACCTGCCTATCATTTTTTTTAAGCAAGAAAGAAAAAGAAAACGGAAGCGATACTCCATGGAACAGGAAGAAAAACAGTATTTTGCCTTCAAATTATCACACCATACATATCTATTCCAGGAGAGGTTATGACCCAAAGGCTTGGTGTTTGAGATACTCCTGTGCAGCCCAGGGCCCTTGCCACCACAAAGCTGGGCTAGGCAGATTGTCAGCCCAACACCACTAACTGGCAAAGATGGAGCCAAAGGCGTCTCCTGCCCTCCCAACATGCCTTTGCCCCCACCAGGAGAGCAAGGTCAAAAAGCATCCATTGGGGTCCCCTCCTGGGGAGAAGCAGGCAGGTGGAGCAGGCCCTGTGGATTGAGATGAAGGACCCAAACATCAGGGGGCTGTGCAGGAGTTGGTGGTCGGATGTGGCAAGTCAGGGGAGGCAGGAGGGAGGCAGGGTGAGATCAGCTTGTTCTGTCCATGGGGGCAGCTCACTAATTGATAGGTGCCTCCTCTGTTGCCCCACATGGGAGTTCAGGAAAGGAGAAGGGGACAGAGATAAAAGGGCAGGATTTCATGTCCTCAGCCACTCCTGCTAAACTAGGATCCTCATATTCATTCTTCATGAACTCTGTCTTCTTAACCACCCCCCCCCCACCAGCATTCTAGAACAACTGCTGGGAACAGACCTTTCTCCCTGACAAGTGATCCAGGCTGAAGTTCCCAAGTTTGTTTAGTTCCCTTGCTTCTTGATCCAAGATCATTATCATAATTCTGGGCATTAAAGAAATTTTTCTCAAAATGTGGCAAACAGATCACCCCTTAGCACTGCCTGAGAAATTCACATAAAACGAAGATTTTCTGGAACCCCAGCTACCCGGTCACAATCCCTACATTGAGGCTTAAAAACCTGTGCCCAAAACAAGTTGCCAAGTCCAGTTGATTCTGACGGACACTGACTCTAGAGGGCTGTAGGAAGCCCCTGGTTCTGGTCTTTGTGTGTCTGTGTGAGTATGACTCGGTGTGTGTGTGCATTTGTCTCTCTGTGTGCAGGTAAGTGGTTCTCTGTGTGCATATGTGTATGTATGTGTGTGTGTGCATGTCTACAGGTACATGAGTGCACGTCTGTATCTGTCAGTCTGTTGTGTGTCTGTGTGCACAAGTGCATGTGTGTACACATGCTGTTCAATATCAGACCTCCTTCCTGTCGGTGCCCTCTCCCCCACAGCCCAGTGATTTGTCTGCACCCTGGAAACATTCCCACAGGGAATATTGTGCTCCAAGCTCTTGTCAATATGGAGGTAAAAATGCAACTGTTGATACACCTAATTTAAGACTCCTCCCACCCTTGTGTGCATCCTTACCAGTGCACTGCCACTTTTGGTGACCTTCGGATGTCATAAACAAATCAGGCTTATTAGCTGTTGGTGCTCTCAGAGAAGGAGGAGGAGACAGAGTTAAGAGCAGGAAAAAAAAAAAAAAAAGGTGAACTAATGAATAGCTTCTGGAAGAGCCCTGTTTTCCTGGATATAAAATCAAGCCATAGCCAAGCTAGCTTCTTCCCAAGAGGATCATGTCCTACCACCAACCAAGCTTATTCCAGGCAGTACTGTCCTCTGAACTCTCATCAGAATACAATGAGGAAGGAAGAATGAGGACCCTCCCCTACTTCTATAGGAGCAGAACTAGGGGTTCCAGGGAGCTTCTTGCAGTCAGTGTCCCTCAGAATCACCTAGGCTAGGTAACTTGTTTTGGACATAGGTTTTCAAGTCTCACCCTCACACCTCCTCAGCTTCTCAGCTCCTAAAAGGAGCTGAAGACCAGTGTGAATTTGGTTCCTTGCAGCCTCATTCTTCAAGTCTGGTCTTATTGCCAAGAATAGGGTGACGCTGGTGAGCAGCCTTAGAGCCAAGTGAGGGCTCCACCTCAGCGTAGCTTACACGTTTGCTAAACCAATATTTGTTCAGTGTCAGCTGTGTGCCAGTTCTTTAGAGGCACTCTCAGTAGTCATAATCACAGCAAACATGTGAGGTCACAATGGCCAGGAGCTGAGCCAAATGCAGGGGATGCATCCTCTCATTCAAGCCTACAACCACCCAAGGCAGCAGGAGCCATTGCTACAGCAAGGGGCCTCTGCCGCTGCCTAATACCTGAGATAATGAGTACTGGCCTTGAGCCCAGGCCCCCTGCCTCACACCTGCTTCATTGGAAGCAACAAGGGTCACAGTGGCTCAGTGTCAGCAACTTGTCAAAGATTCACTGAGCTTTTACGTGTGGGAGTCAGGATTCAAACCTGGAACCATTGGGTACCAAAGCCTACTCACTTCATATTGTACCCCAGGTTGTGCCCTACCTAGAGGTGGGTGCTCCACTGGGAGCCTCAGAGGGACAAAGACAGTAGTGGGTCCTACTGGCCTCAGGAGGGTGGAGGTCCATGTCTGGGGCTGCAGAAGGATGTGGGAGAGCCTGGGGTGAGAGAGGCCTTGTCCAGCTCTCCAGGAAACAGCAGCTGGCCACTCAGGCAGAGCAGAAGATGTAGGCCTTACTGCTGTGGAAGGCTGAAGAAACCTGCTCAGCCACCCACAGAGAGCCTCTGTCCACCTCTTGGTGACCTGTACTGCAGAGGTGGGATCTGGCGTTGGGATTAGGAGGCCATAGCCCAGGCTTGCCGTAGGAGCTGTGTGGGATATTTTGAGAGCCTGTCCGAGGACTTTGTCTTCAGGGAAGAAGTAGCCTTTCCAGATTTCTGAGCCATAAAGTGGTAACTTCCCTGTTCCTAAAAACTCTTCAAGCTCTTTTTCTGGATATAGGTACCGGATCCTAGGACCCGATCTAAAATTACCCTGAGTCCCAGGAATGTAGTTTTTAGTAGCAGAGCATGTGGAAGGCCCTGGGTTCAGTTCCCAGAACACAATAGATAGATGGTAGGTAGATAGGTAGAAAGACAGATAGATGATAGTAGATTAAATTAAATGACCTTGAGAGCCTGGTAGAAACAAACATCTCCAATGAGCAGAACCCGAGGAATGAGAACAGGGCCTTGCAGATCTGGATTAGAAGGTAGGAATGCCATCAGTAGCTGTAGGACAGACCAGATTTATCCACAAGATCCACTGAGAGCAGCATGTGTTGGGTGCAGATTGTTCCACCATGATTCCTGGTTACAGCCAGTCCAGCTCTGTATTTTTCCTACCCCAAGCAGCTTAAATTTCCTTGCTACACAATTCACAATACCTAAACTGTGGAACCAACTTAGATGCCTGTCAGTAGATGGATAAAGAAAATGTGGTATTTATACACAATGGAATATTACTCAGCAATAAAAGAGAATAAAATCATGACATTTGCAGGTAAATGGATGGAGTTGGAGAAGATAATGCTAAGTGAAGTTAGCCAATCCCAGAAAACCAAATGCCAAATGTTTTCTCTGATATAAGGAGGCTGATTCATAGTGGGGAGGGGAAATGTGAAGATGAGACAAACTCTAATTTAGAAGAGGGAGGGGAAGAGAGGGGGCAAGGGGTGTAAAAAAGATGGAGGAATGAGATGGACATTACGTGTATGAAGATATGAATGATGTGAAAATATGCTTTGTATACAACCAGAGATATGAAAAAATGTACTCTATATGTGTAATATGAATTATAATGCATTCTGCTGTCATATATAACAAATTTGAGTTAAAAAAATAAAATTTAAAAAAATTCTAATGGGAAGACATATTAGAGCTGATCTCTTGTCCCCTTGTGATTTGGCCTTTATTGAAACTCTTTTTACAAAACCCCAGTGACAGTACTGGTTTCTACGCATGTCAAACAGCAAGCCCTTGCTCTGTTTCAGATGAGTAGAGCAAGTCAGACAGATGCCCATGGACTACCGGTACCTACTTTGCCTCTTCTCACCCAGCTCATGCTACAACTGACAGAGGGAAAAAGGAAGAGAGGGAAGCAGGGGAAGGGAGAGAATGAAAGGACTCTTCACGGGAGCGTGGGCAGCCCACACCCAGAGATGGCTATTGGAACTTGGGCTAAAGAGCTGGTTCTCAGTCTAGGCTAATGTCTCCAAATATTTTTGATAGTCCCAAAAGTCAATCAAAACTTTTTGAACAGTCATCCACAATATGTGAATATTTATTTATTTAGTGACATGTAAATATATGCCATGTACTACATGTACTACATTATACACTATAGCATATAAAATATACACTAAAATGGTAACATTAAAAATACATTCAAGAGGAGTTCTAAATTTTCTTCCTGCACTCAGTGGACTGACTTAAGTGCCCCTGACTTAAGCCTTTGTTAATCCCCGGGGGCATGTAGGCACCCTCCCCCTCCAGCCAAAGGTCGTCATCATGTGACAGAGGCATCGGAAACTGCAACAGATATGCTACATCTTCACAGAGTGTCAGTTTTACTCAGCTATGGGTAAGTCAAAATATTTTAATGTAGACCTGACTATATAATGGAGCAGGATTCACAACCCACATGAATTTTTAAGTTTGAACAGGAGGCTTTGGGGAAAGTTCTTCTGCTGTGGGACATGCTGGACTCTGGGATGGATGGCCAAGATTATGACTTCTGAGGTTGGGACACTTGGTGAAAACATTTCCAATCAACATTCTAAGTGAAGGCAACTAAGCCCAAGCATGAGAGTGTTAAGAAACTTTGAGGTACTGAGTGGCGGAATGTTAAATAAGAACATCAGTGCTTTACTCCGAATAAGGGTTTCCTTATTCTTCATTCATTCGACAGATGTTTACTGAAATGCCTGCTCCAGTCCAGCAACCATTGAAGATGTTGAGTCGAATTATTTAAGAAGAGACTTGTCTTAAGAGTATCAGACCCAGAGAGAAGGAAGGACAACTATACTTGGAAAACTGCAGTAGCCATTCCTCTGAGCCCCATCTACTTTTTTGAGTCTGTTTCTCTAACTGGAATCAAAGTTACCATGAAGATGCAAAGGGAGAGGTATTTTGAAATTAAAGTTGATAAATGGGTGGAAATTCATCTAAATTATGCCTGCAGTTTATTTCTTTGGGCAATATTGAACCTGAATGAATGCCCGGACTAGCACTGGGCATATTGGGGAAGAGCAAGCAATCCCGACATGAGTCCTGGCCACAAAGGGAAGGTTGACAAGGAGAAAGGAGATCCCAAAATATGGTTGTCTAGGGAAGCATTTGGATGCATCAAACAATGGGTAGAACTACCAGACTGCCAAGAGGAAAGAGGCGATCTGCCTCGTACACTGTTGGTGCTGTGGTTACTTCTTATTCTCCTAAGATTTCACAATCCTTAAACATAATTACTATTACCAGAATAATGGCCACACCATGAAAGGACTGCAAGCAGGAAGATGGTATGTCAATCGTCATCAGTGATGACTAATCAGCTCAGGTTTAGGACAATACTGAACCCAGCCTTGCCTGTGTAAGACAAGGCTTAAACCTCATCTCAACCCAGGCATTATGTGTGTTTGAGTGCTGTCCTGAGTAGTTGGAAATAAACTCGGGAAGGCAAGGCCTGCTAGATTGAATCACTGATGCAGAGGGAAAAAAAATGAAGTCCTAATATTTGGTGAGCTGATTGGTTGGAATGGAGGGGACCAAAAAGGTGGATCATACATATGGGAGATCTCTCTTCCTCTAAGTTCCTGTCCACGGAATGATCCCCATGGAAGCAGCTGGAAAGCACTTGCCTATCTTTGGCCTTAGAAGAATGACAGAGAGAGGGAGAAAGTGTGTGGGAAGGTGAGAGAGAGAGAGACAGAGAGAGACAGAGAGATTAAGTGTGGATGACTCCAGGGTCATTGGCAAATGACTCCAAGCATAACCCTCTGGTGAAAGCCTCATTGCCACCTCTGAATCCAGAGGACAAAGCACCAGCAAGCAGTTCTGTTAAGGAAAGGGTCTAGGGAACAAAGGCAGGAAGTCATACTTGCGTTGTCTGGAGGGCAGGTGTACTGTTCTGCTAGGACTGCCACCACAAAGCACTACAGACTGGGTGGCTCAGATGACAAAAATGTATTTTCTCACAGTTCTGGATGCTGAGCATCTGAGATCAATGTGTCAGAGCATTAGTTTCTTCTGAGGCCTCTCTGCTAGGTCTGTAGATGGTTGCCTCCTCTCCGTATCTCCCTAGGGTCTCCTTCTGTAACTCCTCCGTGTCTAATCTCTTCTTGTTTATATCAGCCATATGTAGTAGGGCCAACTCCAATGGCCTCATTTCACCTGACTTGCCTCTTTAAAGACTCTATCTCCAAATACGTTCTGAGGTACTAGTGGTTGGGACTTTAACATATGAATTCTGGGGGCAGCAGACACAATGTATTTCATGGAAAATAAGAAAATTAAAAAAACAGAAGCGTTTCCTTCACTTTGGTGAAAGGAAGCAATGGGAGAAAAGAGAATCCACGAGTTCACTGGGTCGAATGTGAGAGGGAGACTGACCAACTTGGCTCCTTGTGGCGGGACCTCAGGAGTGATGGGCTCCTCACAAAGTCCTTCTTTGTGATCCTCACCACGGCAGGGTGGTGAGGATTCTAGGAGCATGTTGTCCCAACCACACACAGGAAAAGAAAGGTCATCCTTGATCCCAAACTGCCTTGGCCTCATTGTCCCAGGGGGTGGAGGCGTCTGCCTGCAGCAGCTGTGAGGGACCCCCAGGGTCTGACCTCAGGACGGAACTCTCAGTGGCTCTCCTCTGCTCTCCTGGGAAACAGTCCCCCAGTATACATCGCCTTACTGGCTCTAGGACAAATCCCTTTGGTCAAGTTAGGGTGCTCTCAGGAGCCATTTTGTTCAATTTTGGGAACTCTGTCACTGCAGCGGCCTGAGTTTCGGAGAGTGGAGGGAGAGAAGCTCTTGCTTCCAGGGTGCTGGCACCAGGAGGCATTTGTAATGCTGCTAACAGCTCTGTGCAGCTCCAATCTGGCTTATGCAAACCCAGTCATTTTGCAGCCCACAGGGAAGTCTAGGAGGAGGGATCTGCTTTGATGTATTATCAAAGAAGATTTTTGCATTTACGTGGGAATAGCTAATGCTAAAAATATTGCTATTTGGGAGAAACACAGGCCCATCTATTCCCTAAATTTGGATATTTACAATGATGCTATGACGTCGTAGAACACTCATCATTAAACAAACAAACAAACAAATGTGAAACTCCCTGTTTCCTTCTTCAAAAAAAGACCAAATTAATGGAGGGCAACGCATCCACATGCTTGTGCATATTTCTTTTCTTTTTCTTTCTTTCTTTTTCTTCTTCTTCATTGTCTTCTTTTTTTTTTTTTTTTTTTAACCTGCAATTGAACCCAGGGGTGCTTAACCACTGAGCTACATCCCCAGCACTTTTTTTTTTTTTTTTTTTGTATTTTGAGACAGAGTCTCACTAAGTTGCTTAGGGCCTTACTAAGTTGCTGAGGCTGACTCTGAACATGCAATCCCTCTGCCTCAGTGTTATGGTTTGGATATGAGGTGTCCCTCAAAAGCTCATGTGTGAGACCATGCAAGAAAGTTCAGAGGAGAAATGATTGGGTTGTAAGAGTCTTAACCCAATCAGTGAATTAATTCATGATGGGATTAATTAAAGTGGTAGGGTGTGGCTGGAGGAGATGGTGGGAATTGGGGTGTGGTTATGGGATATATATTTATATCTGATGAGTGGAGTCTCTCTTTCAGCTTCTTGATCTGCTTCTTGATGTGAGCTGCTTCCCTCTGCCACACACTCCACCATGATGTTCAGCCTCCTCTCGAGCCCCAAGGAACGGAGCCAGCCTTTTATGGACTAAGACCTCTGAAACCATGACCTCTCAAATAACTTTTTCTCCTCTACAATTGAGCTGGTTGAGTCCTTTAGTCACAGCAGTGAAAAAGCTGACTAAAACACTCAGCCTCCCAAGTAGCTTGGAGTAGAGGCCTGCGTCACCATGCTGTTGGTGCGTATTTCTTGCCTCCACTCTTCAGACAAGGGTCCTCCATGACCCCTCATGCTGGAGCATGAGTATGACTGTAGCTTCCCAGAAGTAGGAAAATGCTTTTCCATGGCACAAGGCTTTGCTCACAAGGGCTGGGGCCTGGCACATTTTGTTCCATAAAAATTTTTTTTTTCTATAATCTGACCCAACCCAAGGAAATAGGAAGAGACTCAAGTCAGGATCTGACTGACTGAAAAGCTCTGTTGCTCACCAGTGATAAGGGATTCCCTTGGGCCTCTCAACCTCTGAGTCTGGGCTTCATTTGTAAGATGGGAATAATATTATTTGACTTTCCCCCTTCATGAAAATCAAATGGTGTCGTGTAAGTGAATGTATTTGTAAGTGACAAGGCATAGGACATTCCTTGGTTTTATCACCCAGCATTTTTTTTTTTACCTCTCCTTCCAGTAAAGGTTTAAAGACTAACTAGAACTTAAATCAACTCTGACCAACCCTATCTCACCATTATTCCCTGAGCTACAGGTGGACCTTGATCCTTTCTTAGTCCTGGGAGCAGAAAGCTGGCCAGACCTGGCCTAGGAAAGCCTTGCAGCCTCCCAGGCTCCTCTGTGGTGAACTGGCCCTCCAAAGCCTTTCCACCCTCTCTCCCAGCATGCCACCTGCCTTGTGAGGTTTGCAAGGAAACTACCCTTCTCTGACTCCTCTGCAAGCAATGACCTGAATGTAAACTGTTACCCAAAATGTTCCACTCCAGCAAGATTTGGAAGGCAGATGTGAGACAGCGATGGTTTCCCCATGACTAATGAATTTCCACTCACAGACATGCTCACAAAGATACCTGCTCCCACAGCAGTGGTCCAATACGGAATCAATGTTGTCTTGAATTTGAGAGACAGTTTGGTGGCAATGGCAATGCCTCAGCCCTGATCCCAGAATGAAATTCCTGAATTCAGTCATTTCATGGTAGCCTCCTAACCCCCCACCCCCTGCTTTGCCAACTATTTCAACCTCTGCTGTATTCTGGGACTTATTACTGAAGATTCAACCTAGAACTGACACCTTCAGGCCATGCAACAATTTTGCAAGCATCCAATTCTTGTGTCAAAGCCCTTTCTACTCTAAATATCTAAAATGCTTTCTGTATTTTACAAATGAAATTGGCCTGGTCCCGGAGGAGATGGACACTGGAACTAACCAGGACAGGGAGAGTCGGATCACAAAATTTTATTGCAACAGATGAAAAATGGAGTCTAACTTTCTAATGGACTTGGAGGTTATGAGGCCAGAGCATCTGGCAGCCATTTCACCTTTGCCAGATAACTTGTCTGAGAAAAAAACAGCCCAAGAAGAGCCAGGCCAAAAGATGAGAGAGGATAAAGCCTGACACCATTTGAGTAGCTAGATCAAGCAACATCCTTGCCAAACCTATCCCTGGATTTTCCAGTTACAGGAACCCATGACTTCCCCCTTCCATCTAAAGCAGTTGCAGTTGGTTATTCCATCACTTAAACAGAATATCACTTTTGAGGCATAATGGTGACAACAGAGAGAAACCACACAGCAGCAGTGGTCAGATGATTACAGACCACATATTCTCAACTGGGAATTGAGGATCTCCTGGGTGCACTTCATAGTTTACAGGTGAGCAGGTCTGGGCTGGGCCTCCTGGATCATATGGGGGACACATGTGCAATTGGAAAACTCCCTCGGGGAAGGGGTTCTCACATGTACCCTTGGAGTGGCTGCTGTGGGACAACCCACAGGAAGGGGAAGGAAGCAATGGGCATTCCTTGGTGACACTTGAATGTGTTGAATCACCCATTCATCTTGAATCCCAGTTTCAGGCACTAATATTGTATTTTACTCAATTTTTATTTTATACTTTTAGGGTTAAAAAAAAACCTTTGCATTAATTTACTCAGTATTGTAACCACCAGATGAGAACCCTATCAAGTGAAATATTTCAGCCCAGCTTGTGTAAGCCGAAGCAGCTGGGCCATTTTTAAAAAAAAAAAAAAATTGTAATAAATAAGTGAATACATAATCAATCCCTTGAGTGCCAGCTCTCTGCTCTGTGTGCTCTGGGAGCTGTGCTTTTTTATCTTCTCTGCCCCAAAAAGAAAAGCAGTGTAGGGAAAAATGTTAACATACTGTTCTCTGTGACGTGAACCAACAGAAAAAAAGCTAAATGGTTAAAGCTCATTCCAGAAGGCATATCTACCAAGGGTTTTTGTGGGTACAGATTTAGAATAATCCTTCCTTTTCTGGAATAAATATTAACTGTTTAACACCCAAAGCCACCAAGAAGAGAAGGCAAACATTTTGATGCTGGTTTCTGCAAAATGGCCAATAAGACAGCAATATGAAGTGGTATGAATAACCACAGAAATAAATATTGATCAAGCATTTCTGAAGCACTTGGACAGGGCTTGGGTGGTCAAAGATGAAGCAGACATGCTTCATGGGTTCAAGAAATTTATAGTCAACAGAAAAGCAGGCTTGGTGAAAGAGCACGCTTATTTGACAGAGGATTTTATCTTAGGAATCAAACAAAAATTATTCAAAGGCAAAGCTGAAGGATGAGTTGGTTGATCAAACCAGCTGACTCCCAAGTATGACTCATAGAATAGCTCTGAAGTCAGCTCCCAAAGACGATTTCTGAAAATATTGCAAGCATCTTGGAACTCATGTGTAACCAACCTCCTGAGATAACCACTTTGAAGGGGCAAATTCATTTGATATACTGTGTAAGTTCCAGTTTGCTTGCTTTCTGTTTCTGTTTTTGGAACCATACATGAACCAAGAAAAAAAAAATCACATGATTAAATGCTTGGTTGATGGAATTTTCCTCTAAACTGAATTTCCCTAAGCCTTCCTGGGATGGAGACAGTCATTAGGGCACATAAAAATGAGCATTAAATTATACTGGCTCATCGCCTCTGCATTGGCATTGACTTTGAGCTCCCCTCCCCCATGTATTACTGGGTCTCCTCTGTGTAAAAGAATACTCTCCTCTCCCAAGATCTTCTGCCTGGACCCCTCATTGCTGGTCACTGCCCACAAAACCAGTTGAGGCCATTTTGGCCAGGATCTCTGGGTATATGGACTTCCCCTTGGGACCCTATTTATTCTGCAAACATGGGGCAGGGACCTTCACCCCAACCCTGTGTTGTATTTCATCCCCTGGACTTGGGTCTCCAAAGTCTCTGTTGAAAGAAGCTCACTGACATGAACGCAGTTTCTTTATAACTCAACCTTGTCATCCCCAGCTGGGGAATGGACACCACCATGTCCAACTCCATCCTTCCTCCAGGCTCTCAGTTGAAGTCCCCACGGCGTCCTGTGTGCACACAGTCCTGCTAGGAAAGAACCCCCTGTTAGATCCAGCAGAACCCCAGCTACGTAAATAAAGATCGGGCCAGGACCTTAAGAAGTTGTCGTCTCCTGTCATTCTCTTGGTTTCTCACAAAGCTAACCTGAGGCCAAAACTTACTTGTCATTAACAGAATGGGATCTGGTAAGGAGGCTGCAGCTCTCTGTGATCAGAATAGTGTCTGTAAGGGACCATACAGTGGAGACACACCTCACAGGCTCCCGGGGTGGGGTGGTCAGCAACTCTGGAGGCCAATAGAAGATAACATAGCTACCCTTCACCAGGGTTTCTTTCGGGGAATCAGATTGTAGGGGGTGTTCACATTCTACTTTGTGAAACCTGTAATGTCTTAATTCTTTAATAAAAAAGATGTTTCCTCTAAAAAAAAAAAAAAAAAACCAGTCTCTTCTTCAAAGGTTGTGGGGAGAATGAACCAAGGCTTCAGATATGAGGGGCCAGGCTCCCTCCACTTCCTCACCACCCAGCCCCCTTCTTCTTGCAACTGTACATTTTATTTGAATATTTGAGGGAAATAATATATTTATATTAAAACAAGCATGAATAGAATATGGAGTCAGATGCAAAATTCACATGAATTTTTAAGGCATAACAGGAGACTTGAAAGAAATTTCATATCTGCTGCTTCAGGGCAGCCGTTCGCTCTGGTTAGGGATATTTCAGCAAAAAGTTTGAGAAGTTCTGATGTGGGTCCCAGGGGGCCTCCAGGAGCTTCCTCACTGGGTACTGATAGTGTGAGGAGCTACCGGACTGCAGCTGCAGGGAGGGGGGGTGGGGGGAGGAAAAATGGCAGTTCTTGAGGTCAGCCTCTATATAATCATTGTCCAAGTTGCCTCTTGGTCCTGACACCCTGTGAGCTGAGGCGTCTCCAAGTGTCTTCTTCAGGTCCATACCACCAGTCAGCATGGGACAGCCCCAGAGAAGTGAAGCGCTCTACATCACAGGGCCTGAATTCAAGGTGGCCCTACTGATCCTGCTACCCGCTGCACCTCCATGCTTCCCCCACCTTCTGACCTAGCCTATCTCCAGGATGGCAGGCCCAGAGTCCCTGAGCCAGGCCACGAGGCTTCATTTCCCTGGGCTGGGTCCAGGAACCTATCCCTGTGCTCTCTTGACCCCAGGCTGCTCTGGCTCTGGTCAGTCACCCCTGTTAGTGATCCCTTCCCTGACAGACTGGTCTCAGCCATTCCACTTCTACGTCCAGGATAAAGCGATTCTGTGGTTCTTCCAGACACAGGGAAATGAGTTCCAGGTGGTTGTGGCCCACTTTGAGGACAGGGCTGCTCTCTTGCCTGTTGTGGAGATGAGGCTGAGGTAGCCCTGAGAAGGAAGGCCTGGCAGCCTTTGCAGAGGAGAAGGTGTGGCTCCCGACCCCCACAGGCCGCAGTGCCCTTCAGGAACTTGAGCTGTTCTAAATATCTGTGTCCTTCCTGGGGAGGGATCCAGAGGTTCCCCCATCCTCGGGGGTCTTCATGTGGTTCTCAACCCCTGAACATCAGAGCCAGTGGCTTCTCCCACCAGACTTCTCCCTGAAGCCTGGGGGACAGGGGGTGCTGACTTAGGAACTTTAAAGACTTCCATTTATCACAGAGGACAAAGGAAGAGGCCAAGGACACCCTCTCCCCTGGAGTGGACTGCTGGTGAACAGGAAATGGCTCCAGCCTTTCTTCTTCCCAGCTTTGCTTTCTGTTTCAAGTCTATATCTTTGAGTCACATAAACATTTTAGAGCAAACAGTAAGAAACCAGTCGGGTGTGAGGGGAATGTTCTGAATTCTAATAAGCCATTCTCTCTCTGGAAGGCAACAGCATTGCTTCCAGTTTCCAAATTGGACTTTGCTTTTATCTGCATTTGTTCTTTTTGTGTTTTGTCCCCTCCAGCGGGAGCTTGGTAGATGCTTATGTGGCCAAATAAGGTCTTGAGGTGGGTGATTAAGGCCACAGTTGTGGGAGGCGTCAGCCGTGGCTACTCCAGACGGGTAGCATCCGATATTTACTTATTAAATAATATTACTTATAATTTGGTTATGTGCCGGACACTGTGATGGGTGCTTGGGATGGAGAGTGGAATCGTGTCAACAAAATCTCTACCCTCTTAATCTTAAAATCTAGTGCAGAAGAAAAGCAAAATGACAAAAGTTTCCCATTCTGTGGAATATTTAAGGAAGACAGGCAAAATACCATGGTGTATAGACACACCTGAAGAGGATGTCACTTGGCTAGAAGTGAGAGAGAGTCAAAGAATGTCTTCCCCAGCAAGTGACATTGAAGATGAGACCAAAGGGCATCAGCCACACAGAAATCAAGAGGAAGGTTGTGTTAGTCAGCTTTTTGTCTCTGGGACAAAATACTTGACAAGAACAATTTAAAGGTTTATCTGGGCTCCAGTTTTAGAGATTTCAGTGCATGGTCAGCTGGCTCCATTGCTTGGGGTCCAACATGGTTGAGAGGTGTGGTGGAAGAAATCTGCTCAACTCATGGCAGCTGGAAATCAGAGAAAGAGAAAGAGGAAGGGGTCACGGACAAAATGTACCCTTTCAAGGCATGCCCTCCGTGACTACTCTAACTAGGCCCCACCTCCCACAGTTTCCACCAAATATAATGCCATCAATGATGAATTCTTCAATAGGTTAATCCACCAATGATGTCAGAGCCCCACCCAAGAGACCCTGCCTCTGAATATTGCTGCACTGGGGACCAAGACTTCAGCACACGAGGAGCCTTCGGGGGACATTCCAGAACTAAACCGTAACAAAAGTGAAGATCAAAACTCCAAACTGAGGAATCAGCTTGTGTGAAAAGCAAAAGGATGGGATGTGCTCAAGGAACTTAAAATGTGCCACATCTCAGGAGGGGACTGAAGGGAGGTAGGCAGAGGTGTGGAGAACATCAGTTGGTGGGAAGCAATTGACAGGAAAAGCAGAGTCACGATTAGATTTGCATGTTTAAAGGGTCACTCTGACTGTTGTGAGCAGAATGAAGAGACCCAGGAGGGGATAGGATGGAAAGTTAGGGGTTGGCTGCATGCAGTGGGTGTGAGAGGGCGCTCAGGATGACCTCTGCTCTTGCCCTTTCCAATGTTACATCGTAATTGCTTCCTTCGACAACAGTACCCACCAGAATCCTAAACAGAAGATCTGTGCCTTATGAGAAATCCCTCCCACCTCGGTTCATTCTGTGCTGGAATTGTGGCTGAATGCCCTGGGAGCAGAGATCAGCAGGATCAGGTTGGGATTATATTTGGCTGCTACTGTTCTTTTCTGGGTCTGAGCAGGCTGGGAGCCGTGCCCTGCCCATGTGGGGGCTGGGTGGGCAGTATCTGGCCAGGCCCTGGGTTTATCTCCAATAGGAGGCCACTCTGCCCCTCCAGGAAGTTCTGCCAGTCCCCTGGGGTGTCTATCAACCTGGTCTTGGATGCATGGCTCAGGGGATCCAGGTCAAAATTGTATAACCCCAGGCTTCTCCCTCATGCTCTTCCACTCTTTAAAAGAAAATGAAGTAAGAGTATCAGTTACTAGGAAGAGCATCCACTCTCCTTTTAGCCTCATGCAGGAAGTTGCTTAATGAGCTCTAAGATGTGACCTGCATTGACCAAATTTCCTACATTGAGTCTTTCTGCCCTCTGCTCCCAGTCCTCTCCTTGCCTACATCTCCCTGAACTCACGTGACACCCTCCTCTCCTCAACCTTCTCTCTCCTTGTTTTTGCCCTATTCCCCCCACCCAACTCTAGGCTCAGTAAGACTTATTTTTCCTGATGCATGCCATAATGCTTATTGTTCATCTGTTTTCTGAAAATGTCTCCACTTTTAAGAGATTTTGTGGCCTTGCCTGGCTCTCCTTCCTGCTAGACTGCCAACTCTGAGGACACACCCATCTCTGGCCCTCACTCCATCTCTCCCAGATCCAATAATGTGATGAGTGGATTACATCCCTTTTTAAAAAAAACAAAAAACAAAAAAAAAAAAACACTATATTGAAGTCCTAATTCCCAGTGCCTCCAAGTATGATATTAATTGGAAATAAGGTCATTGCAGGTGTCATTTCTGAAGACAAAGTCGTACTGGAGTAGAGTAGGCCCCTCATACAGCACAGCCGGTGTCCTTGCAGTCATGTGAAGGCAAAGAGATTCCCAAGGAGAATGCCCCGTGACGATGAGGCCAGAGGTTGGAGCTATGCAGCTGCTGGCCAAACAGTGAGGTGAATGGCCAGGAACCACCAGAAGCTAACAAGAGGCAAGGAATGATTCTTCCCTAAGAATTTCAGAGGGAGCATGGCCCTGCGACATCTTGAGTTGGGACTTCTGGCCTTTACAACTGTGAGACAGTTTCTGCTATTTTAAGCCATCCACTTTGTGATGGTTGTTATGGCAACCCTGGGAAACCAGTAAAAAGCCATTAAGAATGTCCCAGGACTTTTCCTTCCGATGGCCTCTCCAACCACTGCCGCAAGTTTTACCAAGCTTCCGGTTCTTACCTGACTATCTCCTTCATCCTGAGAAGGGTGATGTTTCTCTAAGTGTGAGAGCTCTTTGTTTAACTGTGACTCACAAAGGTCCAGTAATTTGCTGACCTTCACAACTTCCCTGCTCCAGGTGCCTTTCCCCATAGCTCTCAATAGCCTCCCCACGTGCTGAATAAATTATTGTTGCTAATGTGTGTTGAGTATTGCCCATGTTCCTCTCTTAGAATGTGAGCTCCATTAGAAAAGGAATCTGTTCTGCTCACTGGCATATAGTAGACAATCAATAAAGGGGTGATCAGGCTGGAATTCAGTGATTAAGTGCTAGACAATCAAAAGTTACTTTTTCATTGGTCTGAGGAATCCAAATGAGACATACAGTGAAGGCAGGGCCTATCTTGGTTCTTGTCCATCTATGAGCTTAAATTCTCTTCTGCCTGAGGGCCCCACAACCTTGATTCTCACTGTGATCTCATCTGTAGTGATGAGCCCAGCCAGGTGCTTGCTATCTAGCACTCCAGCATAGGGTCTCCAAAGACAATATTGGCTGGCACAACCAGGGGATCTAATTGTTCCAGACTGGGACAGTCAGGCTGAGCAGAGCTCTAGAGGGGCATGTTTAGAGGACCAAAGTGTTCTTTTCCCTCTGAACTATGTGCTGCCCATACAGTGAAGCTCTCTGATTGCAAGCTATAGCTACGACTTGTTCATAGAAACACATGAACAACTCTAAGGCAGAAATAAGCACCACAGAATTGGGCAAATTGGGAGGGCTATGGTGGGAAGATGTCAAGGGACCTAGAAGTAGCCCTTGAAGAAAGGGAAGATGTGAGAGGGCATTTCATCAGGACATAGTGAGAGCAAAATTGTGAACAAAGACTTGGGCATCAAAATACATTTAGAAGACAGTCCCTGACCATGCACGAGTGGAGAGGGCACTGACCTGCTGATGATTCCAGGACAGAAAATGCCAGGGCAGATGGTACTTGGACCTTCTCACCTGGGAACATACGTGTCCTGGTGCCAGACACAGAAGGACTAGGTTCTGAGCTAAAGAGGGAAACCTCAGTCTTTTTTCTACTTGGATAAATAACATCCTAATAGTTTGGTTATGGGCACTCTAAATAAACTATAGTGACAGAGGTAATATAGCATCAGTCAAGTTGTCATTAAAAATACCAGAAGGTGGTTGTTGGCAGCATTGGACCAGAAATATGACTCCCCTGGGGAGGTGCATCATCTGCGGGCTGGCAGAGGGGCCTCTCTCTTGCTCTCTGGCAGGTTTTTCCTTGTTTCCTCTCTGGCACCGGCAGGGTGGTAGGCTCTTGAGGTGGACCAGGAGGGACCCTACTGAGAGTTTGAGTGAGTACACCCCACCCTCCTGAGAGGCCTTTTGGAAATGGACAGTGAAGGGTTCATGAAGAGAATGTGGTGGGAAAGAGAATCAGCACTGGGGGAATTCTCTGCCATGGTGCTGACAGGGAATCGATATCTGAGAAGAGGTGAGCATTAGCCACCAAAGATAATATGATGGAATAGTGGATACAAGTCTCAAAGACCACTAACCCACCCACGTCCATGGTGGGCCATTGTTTTCCATTATAATGACAATTACAGGAAAATTGAAAACACACTGTGGAAGTTATTAATTGATGTTTTTGGTGTCACTCCAAGGCATAAATTTCTTCTCCTTATTATTATCAAGATCTTATCAAATGGAGTACCTTCATTTTCCTAGATTTAACCCATTCATCTTTCTTTTCAATGAAACTTGTTTAGCTGCTGTGCATCTGTGAGTCCACTCCTCCTTTTCTGCAAGACAAGATCCATATAGACAGTCAATTATTCATTAGGTGTCCAACTGCTGCTTCTTTTTCCACTTCCTGAAACCTAGGGCCTCGTGGAGGAGGAAGTTGGCCTCATGTATGCGCTTCCTTTGTCATCTATATTTTTTATGACTCACTGAAAGTAGAAAGAGCTGTGGTTTTTTAAACAGGGAGCGGGGTGAAGTGGAGGGGCTTTGTGCTAACTCCTGTCTCAAAGATGCATGTAGACCACTTAGCACAGTAGCTGTCCCAAAGCACCTGTCAATCAATACCTGTTACCTTTCTGAGATGACTAAAAAATAGTGAAGGAGTGGATGAACACAGCCGAGACAGGGCACACACAGATGCCCATTCACATAACCCAACTACAATTGCAAGAAGAACAGGGAAAGAATATCAAACAGCCACGGAGATGCCCTCAGGGCTTCTGCTCATCAGTACATACATGATCTTTTGGCCCAGTTGGAGGGAATTATATCACACAGGGTTCTGCTCCATCCCCAGGGTTTAGACCCCCTCCAGCCTTTCAATTTTACCAACCCACAAAACAAGTATGATTCTCAGGTTGAAATATATATATTTACAACATGTCTCTTAGACACAAGTCATCTGCACATCTACTACTTGGCCAAAGAAAGTGATTTTTTTCCTTACTTAGGCAGAAGAGAAAAGTGAACACTGGGTTAAACGTTTTGGAAAATGGCTTATATTTAATGTAGCACATAAGTACTACCCCGTGAGCCATTTTCAATGCTCAATTTCAAGAAGATTTTAAGAGGAAAAAAAAATCCTTGACCACATCCAGGTTTCACCTTATGAGCTACTCCCCACGTCAAACCAAACAGCCCCATGTCAAAAGAGGACACTCTCATTAGCCCTTCTTTTCTTATCCTGCTGCCCACCATCTCTGCCTCTCTCAGCCGCATTCCCTGTGTCCTCGTGAACAGTGATTCTCCTCTATTTTATATTCAACCTGAAGTCCCTGGGTGGAGGAGGAGGGGATTTCCAGCAGAATCCACTAGTAAAAAGAAACTCCTTCTCTCTTGGCTTCTTGTTCCCAAGAACAATCCCACAAGAAGGCTGCTCTGTGTTTGCCCCTTTGCACTCAGAATAGGCTGAAAAAAATCCCAGACGAGTTAGCCCCAGAGAGCAGGCCTGGGGCCTGTGGCGGTGAAGCTGGCAGGGTCACTATGGCTCAGCGGACCAACCCCCTCTTCTTCCCTCTTCAGTCGGCTTCAGCTGAAGCCGTAGCAACTGGGTGCCCAGCTCAGCTTCCTTCTTCCCAGGGTGCTGCCTTCTGACTTGGGTTCAAGTACAGCTGAGGGTGATAGACTTTTCAAGTGGGTAAATGGCTGTGAACAATTTGGAGAGGGAATCCACTTCCAGAGTCTTAACTTCTAAAGTCCTGATTTCTAAAATCGTCTCATAAAAGTTCCCATGCCCCCCCTCACCCATTGTAATCTCACCACAGAGCCTTGCTCTGGAGTATAAAAATCTCCTCCAGTCAAAAGAAAGGAGATGGATATGTAGGTTTCTGGGGGCTCCTTTAATGATTCATCAAGGCATCTCTCCCCCTCAGGGCTCCCCATCTTTCCCTGGCTCAGGCATAGTTCTGTCAAGGGTGAAAAGCATGGCCCACATGGAGATGCTCTAAATTTAGAACAACTAAGGCAGTATAGGTTAGTGATGATAGACTTTTTTTTTTACATGATTTATTTCAGAGTCAGTCTACATTATTCAGTAATTAAAACTTATTTTATCAAACCAGCTCATGAAATATTTATTCCAATTATAGCTAGTCCTCATCTTATTTCATCTTATGAAATGTTTAATCTTTTATAACTCCTAAAAAAACAAACTTTTATACTAAGGATGAAGCATTTAGATGTCAACTTTAATTTGTGCAATGGGGTATATGGCTGTTAAAAATTGTTTTAGGAAGTACTCGAGTAAAAGTGTTTGTAGTCCATGGCCCAAAGCATCTCCTGTTCCCACTGTTGGATCTCATTTACATAGGTTCCTCCCCTCTCCTACAGCTGTGCTATCCAATGCCTAGGCCCTAGTCACAGGTGGCTAGCAGTCATACTGGCCACATTTTAAGTGCCAAATAGCCACATGGAGGTGACTATTATATTGGAAAATGCACATAAAGAATATTTCCCTCACCACAGAAAATTCTATTGAACAGTGCTGGTCTGGAGCATCCTGGGAAATGACATGGCATTTGAGGGGCAGGCACAGCCCCAGGAAAAGATGTGATCTGGTTAAAAAATGTAATCGTTCTATCTTTTTAAAAATGTAATTCGAGCACATGACGCAAAGTTCAAAAAACACAAAATGGTTGATAAGGTAAAGTAAGCCTCTTTCCGTCCTTATCTCCAATGACCCAGTTTCTCCTCCCACCAGTTTCTTGAGATTCCCTCCAAAGATATTCTACTCAAATGCAAGTGGGAATGTTGGCATCTAAGTGACTTTTGTCTGACACTCTTGGTATGGATGGGGCAAGTTTGTGCCTCTTTCTGAATCTGGGTGGAATACTACTGTTTTGAGCATTACAATATGGAAGAACTATCATGTGATTCCCAGGTAAAGTCCTAGGGCTTCCGACTTGACTTGTTTGCTAAAACACTTACTCTTGGAGCCCTGAGCTGCCATGTGAGAAGTATGACTACCCTGTCACTACCAAGCCAGAGAGACCACACATCAGTACTGGGTCAGCTGAGTCATTCTTTAACCCAGAACAACGAAAGTGCCAGACTTGAGAATGAGAAGTCATCTTGACTGGTTACCCGTGAATCATGAGAGGAGTTTTACAGTTTGATTGGAAAGTTTTGAAAAACTTAGTAATAGATAGAAAACTGGGTAATGAGAAATATGAGGTAATGAGTAACCCCATGATAACCAAAATTGACTCATAAAAGCATCCTATATGGGTCAGCTGTGAGAGCTTAGTAATGCTAACACAGAACACTGACTTAACCAAAACTGGTGATAGAACGACATTAACAGGATGGAAGGAGGGGAAATGTTCATGGGGAAGGTACATAGAGGCAATAGAATGCTTCTAATATTGAAGAAGCTAAAAATAGCTGTATTATTTAGAAGCACAGATATAAGTTATAGAAGAAGCAGATGGGAAATACGGAAGCATCTGTGAGAGCCAGCAGGACCGATTCAGTAGAGAGGGAGATACAGATGGGGAATAAGTGAATGAATGGGGGGCAGTCACTCAGAGCACCAGGAAAGAGTCTGGCAAGTCATGCAATGCCATGTTGCGATGCAGTCAGGAGGCCCTCCCCAGATGCTAGGCAAGTGACAGCGTCATGTCTTAGACTTCCATCCTCCAGAACCATGAACCAAATAACTCCTATTTTTTAAAATAAATTACCTGCTATTTTATTACAGGGACATTATCTTCCCTGCTCACATGCCATAGGTTGGCAATTAGCTAGGAAGACAGCAAAAGAAAGAAAGAGTGGAACTATATTATCAAAACCCTCCTTAACGCTCATTAAAAACCATGAGCATCAAATAAGCACTTCTCCGAATATGTTGTTTAGAGGTGATAAAAAGAGTTCTTTGATCAAAAAAATTTAGGAGATGCTGACTTACACAAACAGAAATTAGGATTTGTGTTTTGACAAGACCTCTTAGAGGCATTAACCTGTTAACCTACTTGTGACTCTTGAAGGGCTTTCCATACACAACATTTCCCAAGCCTACTGGAAGAATTTTCTACAAGAACTTGCATGCAATGGACAAGCCTTGGCAAAACTCACTGAATGAGGTTGGCCTCTTATTGAAGCATTTCTTAAGAAAGGGAGGCTGAGATAGGAAATAGGACCTAGGAGAGGTGAAAGGAAGTGGTTTGTCACCAGACCCCTCATTTAGCCTTCTGCCTGCCAGGGATTCCTCAACTTTAATATCTAACTCCTACAAACCTTCCACAGTAACACTTTCTTGTTTCCTCTCTTCTTTGTTCTGTGCTTTCTTCTCTCAGAGCTCTCTTGAAAGAATAATGGAATTACCCATTATTGTAAATTCATTTGATGTGCTTCCCCAAAGTATATTTTATAGAGAATTTATGGATCTGAACTACTTGGCTTAAGTAAATGGTTCTCTATTGGAGATTCAGGCTGGTGGGAGGGATTTTTAATGGAAGAAACTTACTGAGGGATGTCCGCTGTTTTGAAATCAAGGGGCAGCTGGGAAGGAAGCTATCGTTGTTACCCCAAGACTTCAATCAGTTCTACTTTGAGACATACGTACTGTAGTTCTGTGTAATACTTTAAAAGTCAAATACAGATTTTAGCATTTGGGGGTAAAGATCAATTTTGTCCCCTACCGCTTATTTATGTGATATTTCTGTATCAAATTTCTTTTTTTTTCTTCCTCTGAACTACACTCACTTTGACCTTGTAACTGAGCATTTCTTATTAAATGTATAGTCAACACATTGCAGAGGTGAACAGTACAAGCATCGATGGACAAAGTTTTACATTTATTTTTCCATGACTTAGATAAAATATAACTGGGAGGGATCTTTTTGTTTAGGGTTTTTTCTCCCCATAATCTATGAGCTTCTCAAGTAAAATGCCCCATCTGATACCCCTTTGTCAAGGGCCTACCATATAATAGTTTTAATAGTGCTTAGCTAATTTGAATCTCACAGTTGCATTTCAGACCAAGGATTTTAGACCCTTTCCTCATTTAACTTAATGGTTGACTGTAAATCTCTCTGCATTTTGCTTTGCCATTATTTTCCAATCAAGTATGAGCACATGCATCTCACAAAAATTTTTTAAACAAGATAT
Source organism: Urocitellus parryii (assembly GCF_045843805.1). Classification (NCBI taxonomy): domain Eukaryota; kingdom Metazoa; phylum Chordata; class Mammalia; order Rodentia; family Sciuridae; genus Urocitellus; species Urocitellus parryii. The sequence goes on from NC_135531.1 coordinate 203,881,786, forward strand.
TTTAAGTTTTGAAATCATTTTTTTTAAAGAGAGAGAGAGAGAGAGAGAGAGAGAGAGAACTTTTTAATATTTATTTTTTAGTTCTCGGTGGACACAACATCATTGTTTGTATGTGGTGCTGAGGATCGAACCCGGGCCGCACGCATGCCAGGCGAGTGCGCTACTGCTTGAGCCACATCCCCAGCCCAGTTTTGAAGTCATTTTTAAGGTGCTGAGATACTTAAAACTTTTACTATCTCTTCCTTACAGCAACATATAACCAGTCTTTGCTATCCAATAGGCTTCCAGCCACTGATGACATAACCCCAACTCAAAAGGAGGTCTGTGATACAGAAATGCATTATCTCATGGGTCAGGAGGCCCAGAATGGGACCACCATCAGTGCTGGTAGAGTCATTGGCTCAACAATTGGTTCAAGTTGCTGGTGAGACAGCTATTTTAGTGGACATTGTACCCAGATGTGCTGGTGTTGTGGAAGAAGGAGAGAAAGGACCATCTTTCTGTCTGTGTCATATGGAATTGTCCCATCAACTCCTATATTTTCCTCTGATTTGGCCAGTTAGGACGTGTCTACTCTTGGACCAAACACTTGGTCCAAGAGGAATAGGATTATTATGATTGCTTGGACAAATTGGGATCAACTTCTGGACTTGGGCTGGGCCAGCTTACCCTAGGACAGATGCTGCACATGGGTGAGGGGGATGCCCACATCAGACAACCTTCTGGCAGGAAATAGGTAGCTCATGACACTGGGAAATGTAAGGAGAGTTTAATAGTAAGACAAAAGTAAGGGCAAGGTGCAGAAAAAAAACAAAAAATACCCTGGCACCCACCAAGGGCTGGTAACAAGGAGGCATGCCGGGTTTCTATTCTCGTGACTAAAAGGCTCAGGGGTGACTCCAGTTGAACTGGGCTAACTGGGCTGCACAAAATAACCACACAAGAGACACAAATGCCTTTTTCATTGGGGTTGCTGTGACAGCTCCTCTGACCTTAAGGGTCTGCAGGGAGAGAGAGAGAGAGAGAGAGAGAGAGAGAGAGAGAGAGAGAGAGAGAGAGAGAGAGCGCACACACACATGCGCGCGCCCTGACCCCTTTTATTGAGGAGAAGCTGTTCAAATGAGGCAAGGGGTCAGTTTTCAGGGGCCTGAGTCTATCTTCATGATGTCCACTGTCAGCAGATTGACTGACACCTGGGTAGGCCACACCCAAGGGCACAGTAAGAGAAGGGGACACACACAAGGCACTTCCATGGAAGATTCTATCCTAAACAGGGCAAGGGGTTATATTACAAAGGAACAGGTGAGCGTAGCTTCACCCATAGGGCTGTAAGGAAGACAAGCCTGGGTAGGAAGACCCAAGTCACTCGAACCCTAAAACCCTAGAAGATGGGGGCAATCTAGCAGTATGGGGAGTTAAGTCAGTCACATGAGAGGCATGCTCTCCACCTGTATTAGTTTCCTGTGGCTGCTGTAACAAATCAACATAAATTAGGTAACTTTAAAAAATTCAGATTTATTCTTTTACAGTTATGGTGACCAGAAATCTGGAACTCTCCCTAGAGCCCCTAAAAGAGAATCTGTTCTTTGCCTTTTCCAGCTTCTGGAAAAAGGGGATATTGGCTTTCCTTGACCTATGGCTGCATGGCCAGGATCTCTACCTCTGTAGTTACATTTTCTCCTCTTTAGTAGGTGAAATCTTCCTCTGGCTCTCTTATAAGGACACTTGTCATTGGGTTTAAGGCCCACCCAGATATTCCAGTATAATCTTCTCATCTTAAATTACTCAATTACTACTGCAGAGACCCTTTTTATAAATACAGTCATGTGCACAGTTTCCCAGATTAGGATTTCTTGTGGGGGTGGGGGTGGCACCATTCAGCCCACTCTACCACCCCAAAGCTGGCAGGAGTAAGGGAGGGAGCCAAAACCATAGAGAGCTTTGTGCAGAGGGCCATCTGATGGGGCATGGCCTTCAGAAGGAGGCTCAGCAGGCCCACTGTGAGGGAGGCAGAGGGATCGATACCCCAGCCTTATGCTCCTGTCTCCCTTTGATCTCCTGCTGCTGTTCCCTATTAGCCAAACCCAACCAGAGCTTTTTGATGCAGTCCATAAAGGTCAGCCTCTCTCCAGGGCCACAAAGTGATGAAGAGAGAAATGGAGAAGGTCTACAGGGGAAAATGGAAGATCCAGAGCACAATGTGAAGCAAAACTGAGGCTCTGGCAGGAATGAGGAAGGGGAAAGGATGCTGGTAGGTAAGTAAGAGCCACCAAGCCTGCTCACATCCGCCCACTGTTCCCTGACACTTTAACAGAACTACCAGTTTAAGTAGAACAACCAGCTTAAATGGACCTAGTGCTACCAGTTAAATAAGCTATTTGATTTCTCTGTTTACAAAAGCAAGGAATGTTGGTTACAGAAAATTAGCAACATAAGTGAAAACACAAAGAAAATAAAGGTTACTACAATACAAAGACAACCCAGTGTCCATGTGTCCTTCCAACATACCACACCTCCAGCATGGATGTGTATGTTTAACAAGATAAGTGGACTCTGTGTCCATTGCTCAGAATACTAGCAATTTTCTATCTACAAATATATCATGAAATTTGCCCATGTGTTTTTACACATTCTTTAAAAATAATATATTTTTAAAGGCTGCATAGTATTCTATTATGTGGCTGTACCATGCTTTCTGAGGTTTCAGGTTTGAAATCCCGGGGCTCCAATGTCACCTGATCCACGGAGAGGTCATCCTGTCAGACCTCACAGGCCTTGTTGGATGCTTGGCTTGGTAGCTTGGAATCGAGGCCAGTTCAATAGGATTGGCTTCTTCTCGAAGGAACTAGAACGGGTAACTGGGCTGGGGCTGGGCTAACTGGTCAGCTTTGAGCTTCGTTGTCTCCCTTTCTGGATTCTGCCCCTGCCTTCCACTGAAGCACTTACTCCCTGCTCCCACCAGAGATTTAGGTGAACTGCCTCCTGATTTATAAACAACCCCACCTGTGGGGGTGGAGCACCCCAGAAGTAGATTTTGTAACAATGAATTTGGGGCCTCCCTATTTCTCTCCGTATCTCCATCCACCATGACTACGTTCTCTCTCCCCACCTTGCTAGCCATGGCTTGCAGAATGTCCTAAACATGCTTCCTATATTCCTATATATTAAGTTCTCAGCCAGGTGCAGTGGTGCACACCTGTACTCCCAGTGACTCAGGAGGCTGAGACAGGAGGATTGAGAGTTCAAAGCTAGCCTCAGTAAAAAGTAAGGCTCTAAGCAACTCAGTGAGACCCTGTTTCTAAATAAAATAAAAAGAAAATAGGGCTGGGGATGTGGCTCAGTGGTTGAGTGCCCCTGAGTTCAATCCCTGGTACCTCCCCCCAACAAAAATGTTCTCAGCTTAATGTCGCCCCCTCCCTGGGCTTTTGCAACTGTCAGAAACACTTTCATAATATCTTGGGAAAGTAAGTTTCAGAAATTTGGGGGAGGATGAGAAAGCTATGTCCCTCTGCTTGGGTGAAGTCCTAGACTGCCTATACGGACACTGTTCCAAAGATCATTCCTTGAATGAGCAGGTCTCGCACCTAGCCAGGAGGCCTGGGAGGACCAGCGAGTGGTAACTTGCCCCAAGAAAGCCCAACCTCTCTCTCTTGTCCTTTGTGAAGATGCCCCAGGCCACCGTGTAACCCAGACAAGGGACCAGCAGCACTCACTCTGTTCCCAAAGGTGTCCACAACCACCTAGCAAAGGGCTCAGGTTTCAGAGTCTTCCCAGAATATTCCAACAAGCTCAGGACTCTGCACAGCTGGGAGTCATTAACCAGGAATCAAAGGGCAGCATCAAGGAGAAGCAGGGCCTCCGGCTTGCCCAGAACCCTCACTTAGGGCCTCCGGCTTGCCCAGAACCCTCACTCTTGGCCTCCACAAGTGGAGGAATCAGCCTCAAGGCAGAGCTGGGGGGCCTGTCTGGATCCTGATACCTGCCGGGCAGGGGAAGGCATCCCAGCCTCCAGGCATCTTCTGCAGGATGGGGTGGCTGAGGAGACCTTGAAGGGACAAAGCAGCTGGCCCTGACCCTTTCCTTTAATCTCTTGGGCCCTTGTCCTACTAGAGTCAAGGCCAATACCTTGACTTAGACACCTCACTGGGCCTCTGAAGAGGTCGAGAGAAAGTGGACCCTCATGGAATTGGTGCTGGTCAGGAGGCTCCAGTCATGGCTGACACTTTAGGACACCAGCTGCACTGCTTGAAGCCTGTTTTCCAGGGCTTCCGTGTGGGCCTGTAAAGAATTCAGCAGACATTATAAGTCTTTGGTTAGGCCTATTTGTGTTCCCAAGAAAATATATACACAATGGAATATTGCTCAGCAATAAAAGAGAATAAAATTATGGCATTTGCAGGTCAACGGATGGAGTTAGAGAATATCATGGTAAGCAAAATAAGCCAATTCCAAAAAAATCCAAAGGCCAAATGCTTTCTCTGATAAATGGATGCTGATCCATAATGGGGGGACATGGGATGATCGGAGGAACTTTGGATGGGGCAAAGGGGAGGAGGGAGGGGGCAAGAAGGTAGGAAAGATGGTGGAACGAGACGGACATCATTACCCCAGGTACCTGTATGATTGCATGAATGCTGTGACCCTACTTTGATACAACCAGAGAAGTAAAAACTTTGGCTCCATTTGTGTACAATGAATCAAAGAGCATTGTGCTATCATGTATAACTGCTTAGAATAAATAAAAAGAAAACTAGATAATCAGTTAATTTAGCTAAGGTTTTGTTCTGTCTGAAAGTCCCAACCTGTCTCAGGGATAAAGAAGTCCTCAGTCAGGGGCCTCCCTACCCTTCCCAGAATCCCCCTCCTGAGGTCTGCCCTATCCCAACAGTTCCCCAACAAACCCTCTCAGTAGCCTGCCTGCTCCCTGGCTTGAGGTTAGTTAGAGTCTTTCTTTTCCCAGAGCCTGGCCCAAGGAGAGATGGGAATAGCCTCTTTTCTTCCTGTCAGGGTTGCTGGAAGCCACATGAGCTCAGAAGAACTGCCGGCAGCTGAAATCAGCCCCTCCTCTCAGCAGCTCAGGAGGGAGACCCTGGGAGGGCCAAGAATGTGCTGTTACAGACCAGACTTCCTGCCTCAGGTGCCCTCTGACCTTCAGTAATTACAGCTTCGGAAGTGGTTGGCTCCCCATCTAGAAATTGGAGATAATGAGCCCCAACTTCTTGGGGCTATTGAGGGTTTAATTGATTCATGGTGGCTGAGTGGGGGGCAATCCAGGCCTGGAATTCAGGGAAGACGGCTCTGTCAACAAGGTAAGAAGGCAGTGTGGCCTGCCTGAACTGGCCCCCAGAGAACAGCCCTGGCGTCTGGAGCTCGCTGGCTCCCTGCCCCACGTTCCTCTCTTCCTCTAAATTCTTCAAAGTCTTCTGATGCTCTGCTTCTAGGACCCTCTAGGTAAGGCTCCATTTTCAGACCTTTCATATTGCCGCTTTTCTCACATGAGATGCCCACCCCATATTTCCTTGTCTAGTTCATTCGAATCATTTCCTGCAGAAATCCCACTTTGCCTGCAGTGCTTGCTATTTACACAGGCCCAAATGGTCTCTCTCTGGGAAGTCCTATAGAATAGCCCTTCTCAAACTCCAATGGGAGTCCAATCTGTTGAAATGCAGATCCCGATTCAGAAACTCTGGTCTGGAGCCCGAGACCCTGTATCTGTTATCAAGCTCCCAGATTGTGCTAATGCTGCTAATCTGAGTAGCACACTTTGGGGGCCAGGCCATGGGGCTTAAGCCTCCTAAAAAGGTACAGGCTTTTCTCCCCTCAAATGAAATCATGTTTCATTAGTTCAAGTGCATAGTTCACACCTAATGACCTTTACTTGTAAAGTCAATTCATTAGACTGATAAGTATGAAAGTGTGAAATTGAGTGTTGTAGATGACTGTGGTCTTATGTCAGCTTGTTTCCAAATTTGTTTCTGTATTTTACTGAGAAAACCTTGATGCATACAGACGATTAATTGGGAGTGATTAGTTTTTTTTCAAGTAGTGGTTCACCTGGAAATTTTCAGATGTTCTTCATAGTGAGTGATCTTATAAGAAAAAACACTGTGCCAGGAAGAGTCCGTCCAAGTTCTCCACAAATTTATTTAATTTGGTAGCACAAAACAGGTTAATGTTTTGGTGAGCACAACATGTTAAAGTATGTAACAATTGTCAACGTATCTGCTGTTTTGCTACTATTCTTAAAGTGCAATTTTTAAAAATAAAATTCACACCAAGTTGTTGTATTACCACGAAGCAGCTTTCTCAGCCTCAATACTGTGGCGACGTTGGGCTGGATAACTCCCAAAGGTTTTGTCCTATACATTTTAGATCTTTTGCAGCTTCCCTGTCTCTAGATGCCAGCAATGTACATGCTTTATTCTTCTTGGCATGGCTGTGAGGGGGGTGTGAGAACCAAAAAAAAAATGTCTCCAGACATTACCAATGTCCCCTAGGGGGCAAAGTCATTCCACATTTTCAGAATCATTACCCCACACATACCAGGATCTGGGGTTTCCATGAAACCTTCCTTTAGCACTTGGCCAGCAACCCCTGAGGTTGTTCCATAGCCCACCGTAGGGATTCTTACTAGATTGCAAACTCCGGCGTGCAAAGCCATGAGGACAAGTTCACTGTGAACAGCCACTTGCTCGATGTGCTGCCCAGCAAATGTTCATTGATTGATTGATACACTAGCATCAGCCCTGGCTGCCTGATGTGGATGATTTGAGAGAAATCTGAGATAAGGAACACAACCCTGTCTGGAAAGCATAAACATATCAGAAATATAAGGTGATAGTAAAACTGCCAAAGGGCATTTGTTCATTCACATTTCTTAGCCTGTTTTCTCCAAGCCAGAAATAGAACAATGAAAACTTCTTTCATCTTTGCAGAAATTTTCTTTATTTCCTGGTTCCCTGGGCTGGGGATATGGCTCAGTGGTAGAGTTCTTGCCTAGTATGAATGAGGCCCTGCATTCAATCCCCAGCACTGCAAAAAAAAAACAAAACAAACAAACAAACAAACAAAAATGATGAAGAAGAAATAAATTTTTTATTTATTCCCATAGACTGGCATCAGTTCTACTGTGTATTAATGGTGAGGCTTTTAGCACTTAATCACTTTAAATCTCTATTTACTCATCTATAAACTAGAAGTAATAACATTCATTTCATGAAACTGTTTTGAGGATCAAATGAGGTAATATCGGTAAAGTACTTATCCACCCAATGAAGTCACAAAGGAAACATTTAGTAAATATTAGTTGTTCTGCTTTTGAGGCATCTTTAAATATTCCCATTCTAAAGAAGAGAGGCTGGCCAAGATAATGCAAAACAGCAGATAAGCTAAATGTCTCTTCTGGTTAACTTGAGAAGGAGCCTTCTGCTAACTCCATTCCTCACACTCACATACACACTTTCTCCTCTACACTCAGCCCTCATCTGCATCCTGCATCCAAAAGGAAGTTATCCTCCCCACCTGCATCACCTGCATCTCTTGGATCACCATCATCCACTCTACCCAAACCACAAACGGGAGAGCTGTCGCTTCTCCTGTTGATAAGTCCTCCAACATCTAGTGATGTTGCTTCTAAAAGATGAATCACCTCCATAACTTGATTCCTTCTACTTTAGCACAGCCCTTTGCCTGGCCTACTTGAACTATTACAGTGAGTCCCTAGTATTTCTCTCACTGTGTAACTGTGATGTCCCCAATACCATTCTCCACTGTGTTCAGAAGAGGCATTCAGTGATTTCTTACCTTAGATCAAGTTCAAGTATCAAGGCAAGACACACATGTGTTGGCAGAGACCTAGCTCTGTGCTCAGGTGATGCCCGATGGCTGGTGCATTCTGTACTAACTATGCTGCTCCTCACATGTGGATGTTTAGAGGTATTCTTCCCCTAGCTGGTATGTTCATCTCTTCCCTGTTTGTCTACCCAGAAACTCCTCTTTACCCCTTGGTGGCACCCCCACCAAAGCATGCCAGTAATCAATGGCATGGAATATAATGGAATGACAGCACTCGTTGCCCATTTCCCAGCATTCCAGGAATATATGATGTACTGAGAAAATCATCTCTGCAGTCCATGGAAAGGTCTGTATGGCATATAACAACACACAGGACACATGTAACCACAAACGTTGTGAATGTGGACTGACTAGCTCGCCAGGCATGTCTCGCCCAGCTGGTGATAGTGCCTTCATTTCCGGGGTTGACATGTGAACGTTTGGGGTGGGTTTCCTCCACAGGGCCAGTCTTTCTCAGAAACCCTGCAGATGTTCTCACTTTGGTTCCTGTGAGGCCCTGGGGAATGTATCACTTGAGAATATAGAATTCATTTCTTTGGCCCTTGGCACACAGAGGCTTGGAGGCATGTGAGTGACAGCCCCATTCACTTGGGATTCACCTCCCATTTCTCTCCTTCCCTTCACCCTTCCACCCCCAAATTTTTCTTCTTCTCTTCTTTCTCTCTCTCTCTCTCTCTCTCTCTCTCTCTCTCTCTCTCTCTTTATAACTGCTGGGCAAAATGAAAAGATTCCCATCACTGGAGGGCAAAAACCCATGTGCTAAAATGGCCTACAAGCTAAGGTTTACTGAGCACTTCACACACCAGGAACTGTGCCAGGCGCTTCCTGGGGCTTATCTTACTTAGTCCTCACAGTGAGCCTGCAGGGCAGGAGCTTCTGTGTCTTCACTTTTATAGAGAGGAAACTATGACACGGAGAGGTCAAATCACTTACTCAAAACCCCACAGCCAGCAAGGAGCAGAGGCAGAAGTTGATCTCCCTTGTGTGACTCCAGGGCCCACACTGCCATATTCCATATTCCCACTGGGGAGTCCTACAACAGTTTCATGGGTTGCATTTCACTCTTCAGCTCATGCGTCTACTCTGTGGGGTTTCCTGATTACCTCTCTTTCAAAAGGGGGGAAATGATTTTAGACAATAGAGGGAGTAAGGAAAGAAAAGAATTGTTTCTTCCAGTATAGAATGCTGTTTCTATACACTTTTTTATTATTACAAGTGCCATATCTCAAAGGTAGTATTTGGAACTCTACCTTCTCAACAGTCTTTCTACCCTAAAAGCCTAACAATGCACAGAAGTTTGTCTGAGGGGAGATATTTTTCTAGAAACAGCCTAATCATAGAGCCATAACCTTCAGCTCTTCCCACACCAGCAGGGGTGGTGTCTGACCTCTTGTAGCCAGATGGCCCCTGCCATAGGCCCAAAGAGATGGCTGGACCCGCAGGTGGTGGAAGCTCCTGATGGAAGGACCTAGCCAACGACGTAAATGAAGAGCAAAATGATCAGGAAAAAAATACCTGTGTCCTCCTCCTGCTGAAACAGAAGGCTCCCAGGCCTGAGCTTGGGATGTTCACCTGACCACAGGCTGTTCTCATTAATTAAAACCATTTCTAAACCAAAGGGAAATAAGAGCTCTCTCAACTATCATAAAAATTGTCTCCTCTAGGGCCATTATTGTTCAGACCTAGGAGCGAACTAGTGACAGCAGCAGTGTAAAGAAGTTGGTGGCCTTGGTCACCCTGCATGCAGCCTGGGTGGGATTCTCTGCTTCACTATGTCCTGGCTCACTTGGCGCCACAAAGTGAAGAAGTGTTGCACCTTACACAGGGCAGGCTTGATCCAAGAAGGCTCTGAGACCTTCTGAAAATACCCGGATCCCAGCCCTCAGAGAATGAGGCCAGTGGGTGGGGGGGGGGGTGGATAGAGAGGCCCAGGAGAAGTGGAAGGGACCAGAGACCGTGCCTGGACCGCTTGTGCCTGCTCCTGCATGTTTCACCTGCCCGAGGACGAGCATGCAGGATAGCTCAGCCCTTGACAGCAGGAGGGAAGATTGGAAAAGAGTCTGTTTAGTAGGCAACTGCAGCCAAGCCGGCCACCATGTCATCGTAGTTCATGGTAAACCTAGCTTTTAGTGACCTGATGGTTTTCAGGTGACACTGACAACTTCCATCCTAAGAGTCAGACCTGTCTCTATAACCGGCAGCCAGGGAGAAGCCAAAGGAAATGCCTCCAGCCACCTCTTCCATGCCCCACTTGGTGCTTGCAAAGCCCTATTTTCTGCCTGGGAGACACCAGGCTGAAGAGGAAGGCAAGAGAGGGAGGGAGGGGAGAGATTATAATAGGAACCAAGTGGCAATCCCCTGCCACTGCTTCCCTCTGCCTGAGGGTGAGCGCAGAGAAGCACTGGTTGGGGGAGGGGACAGGATGCTGGCAGCCCAGCATCTTTGAACCTGCCTGAGAGATGGGTCTGTTCCCTCTCCTTTCCCTGTGCAACCTTGTGATGAGGAAGAAACCGCTGCCATCCTTCTTTTGCATTTTTGTCATTCTCATTATTATTCTTGCTCGTGTCCCCCTCTCCGATTCTGACGTGAAAACATGGGCTGCATTTGGGACTGAGGAAAATCTGGCTAAAATGTACATAGCAGATTTTTACCTTGTGCTAGGAGTAAGAACTGTAAGGGAATATCATGATTCATTCATGGTCTCTCTAACTTGTCCCCCTGTCCACTCTCCATAACTCTCTGTTGACACTGACCATCTTTAAAAGAAAGATGGTAAGCCAGGTCCTGCCTGGTAATCTTCCTCAATGTCTCTGAGGAGACATTTGGGAACAGGGTGGAAGAAGCACTTTAATTTTCATTCCTGGCAGGTCTTAGCTCTTTCTCTGGTTGTTTATAGGAGCCCTCTCAAAGGAGCCATGACAGGAAGAATCAAAACCAGGGCAAAAAAGCAAAACAAGGGGCCCTCTGGCTCCAGGCTCTATGAGAATCCTTGAAAGAAGAGGAAAGTCCACAGAACCCCTGGCTCTGGTACTGTTGCTGCTGCCATCATGAATGCCAGCCAATGGCCAAGGATGCAGAGTGACCATGTGTGCATATGCCCAGTGCCCTATATCCTTGCTTCAACCGTACCCATGACCATAGGACAGAAATCCCTTCCTCACCAACAGGTGACCAGGAAGTGATTCAAACCAGCAGACAGCACAGCTGGGGTGAGGCGGAGTCTAGAGCCACACCCAGAAACAGAGAATCTCAAAGCTGGGGAAACTAGCTCTGAAAGTCAGGAACCAAACCTAGGGGCCAGGTTTTCTGATCATCTGTGCCTTTTCCACGTCTCACAGGAGAATTTGAGGGTCAGGGTGGGAGACACATGTAAAGTAAATACCACTGAATAACCGTATGGAAAATTATAGATGTTCTGGACACTCTCTCCCTCCAGAGTTGGTTGACTTTTGCTTCCGGAGGGCAGTTTGACTTGGGCTATTTGCGGTAATCCAACCTTGGACTGAGCTGCTCTGAGTTGGGTTTCCGTCTTCCTGAGGACAGAATTGTTTCTGGTTCTTCCTTATTCCTGCAGGGTTGCCCTTTGGGGATCTCGATGACTTCAAACACATGGATCTTCTTTAACCCAACTGTTCTAGTTGTTTCAACAGAGAGTTGATCTAATACAATTTAGGCTAGCAGAGCCAGAGTAGAAATCTAGTTAATCAAGTATTTCTTTTTAATCTAAAGAGAACAAATAAAAAATAAATAAACTTTAAAAAAAAGAAAAATATATATTTTTTGAACATCTATTATCTGCTTAGCGTTGTAGAACTTCAGTGCATGTAAGAAAAAATACTTGTGTCTTACCCTCCATTCATTTGAGGGGATGAGAAAATAGCTGGAATGGTTATAGCAGCCACAAGAAGAGGACATCATAGGAGAGAAGTGGTCATCAGAGAAAGCTGTGGTCATCATAGAAAGTTTCCGTTGTTCCTCAACTCCCATGCCACAAAAATAGTAAAGACTCCTTATCATGTTGTGAAGAGGTGTGTGCAGCTGGATGTGTTGTGTGCACAGAAACACACACAGGAGAGAGTGGGCTGGATTGGAGAGCAGACGGGCAGAGCAGTCGTGGATGGAGAGCATGCAATTATATCCTGCCTCGTTTTGGCCAGTCCAGTGCAGCCACGTAAGAGGCACCTCACAGGGATGAATAATTGCTTAAAGAGATGCTCCCACTATAGAGGTTTCCTTTCCTCAACTTGGTTGTCTCTTTGCTGCCTGTTCCTTTCTTGTCTTAGTATCAGGATGATATTGAGATATGTCTAATGAAATAGGCAGGACCACTTGCCTCCAAATGACCTGCAGGATCAAAAACATCTCATTTAATATCCACTCCGAGCAGGAATTGTTTTCCCTCTGTGATGAATCGGGAAAGTAATTGTTGGTGTTCAGAGAAGCTACATCACATAGTTAGTAAGAGATGCTTTTACTCCAAAATAGATGCCCTTAGGCTACACCCTTTTGGTTGTACCCTTCACCAGAACTTCCTCAAACAAACAACAACAAAAAAAAACCCACCTGATTTCCCACTTAGATCTTGTCTTAGTTTCTCTGATTTCCCTTATAATGATGCTTTGGGGAAGTCATTGAGATATTTTGAGTGGGGCTTTTGGTAAACTTCCACCAATCTCTATTAAATTAGTTAGCTTATAAAGTTTCCCTGAGGCAAAATTACCTTTTATTTTTGTTGATATCAGAGCATTAGGAGAACACATGATCGTAAACAGTTTAGTTGTGAGAAAAACACTAGAGATCTGAAACACACACCCATCAAAAGAACACATCATCCAAAGAACCACCTACACCACCACTCAGCTCCACAGCTTTGTTCCCCCAGCCTGAGAAATGGGTGTGTTCTCTGTAGCCAGGAAGCCAACCAGAAACATGGGAGTGGGTCTGAGAAAAACCAGAACTTTAAGCAATTTTCTGGATGGCTACATTGACTCTGTCACTTATTTTCCTCCCCATTTCCACATCCCCCGACTCTGCAGGTGAGGCCTACAACAACCTCCCTTCAGTCAGAGATCGGTCTTCCTTACTGAGAGGGACAAAGAGCTCGCAGCAGGGGCTCCTCAGTCCACTGTCTGAGAGAAAGACCTAGACCAGCGGCTTCTTTGGCTTTCTGCAAAGTGGTCAGGTAAGCCAGAGCAACTTCTAAGGAGGGTCAGGAGAACATGTCAGAGGGAGTGACAGCTTGGGAGAAAGCCTGGGGAGTAGAGAGTGGGGAAGGATGAGGAGAGATGGGAACAAAGATACAGAGAGACAGAGTGTTCGGGAGCTTAGTTTTCCCCTAGGAATGGTGGGCACGTTCTGTGAAGCCAAGTCACTCTTCATTCTTCAGCAATGGCTATTTCCTTTGTTGAATAATGAGACCAAGTAACACCAATGTCATGTGGTCAAAAGGCAGAATGAGGGCTGGGGAGGTAGCTCAGTGGTGCAGTTCTCACCTAATATGGGCAACGATCTGGGTTCAATCCCTAGCACCACGGGGAGAAAAAGGGGCAGAATGAATCTGGGAGGAACTGAAGATTGTCTAGTCCATCCAGCTGTTGAGAAAGCAAGACATAGCTCAGTCAGCATGGACTTCACAGGAAAAAAGTCATGTTTCCCCCAAATTTGAAGTCCTAACCCTCAGAACCTCAGAATGTAATCTTTTGGTGGGGGAGGAGGGGTAGGGTCTTTACAGAGGTAAACAGGTTGAAATAAGGTCTTTAGGGTGGGTTGCAATTCAAGATCACTCTTGATCATATAGAAAAAAGGAAATTTGGAAACAGCACACACACACAGAATGTCATGCCAAGGGAAAGGATCAGGGTGAAGCTTCTACAAGCCAAGGAACACCAAAGACTGCCAGCCCACCACCAGAAGCCAGGGGAGAAGCAAGGAACAGGCTCTTCCTCAGAGGACTGAGGAGGAACCAACCTTGTCAGCATCTTGCTCTTGGACTTCTGACCTCCAGAAGAGCGAGAGAACACATTTCTGTTGTTGAAGCCACCAGTTCATGGTACTTTGTTACAGCAGCCCTAACAAACTCTTACCTTCCTCCATGTCCAGCTCTAATTCTCCAACATTTTCCCCCAAGTGATAGCAATTTTCTTCTTTCAGTAAATAAACTGAGATATTGAGGAAAGTGAAAGAAAAAATACACCAAACTACAGATGATGTATTAATCTTTTATAAACAAAGTCCCAGGAAAGTTTTATTTCAGGAACATGAAGGCAAAGTAGTTAGCACCTCACATAACTTTCTTCATCCAAATTATTCTCTAGGGCTGCAGTTATAGCTCAGGGGTAGAACACTTGCCTAGTATACGGGAGGCACTGGATTCAATCCTCAGCACCACATGAAAAATAAAATAAAGGTATTGTGTCCATTTACAATTAAAAATATTTTTTAAAATTTATTCTCTAGGGGCTGGGGATATAGCTCAGTTGGCAGAGTGCTTGCCTTGCAGGCAAAAGACCCTGGGTTCAATCCCCAGCAACAATAACAACAACAAAAATGTTAAAAATTTATTCTCTAGCTGTTGAATAATAATAGGAGGATAAAACTGGTTTGGTAAATAAAAGATTGAAAGTTTTTTTGTTATTGTTGTTGTTTTATTTTGGCAGTGATTGAATCCAGGGACTTGTGCATGCTAGTTAAGAACTCTGTCACTGAGCTACACCCCCAGTCCTTTTTAAAAATTTTTCATTTTGAGACAGTGTCTCACTCACTAAGTTGCCCAGGATGGCCTCAAGTTCGAGATCCTCCTGCCTCAGCCTCCTGAGTATCTGGAATTACAGGTTTGTGTCACCATGCGTAGCAAATGGTTGAATGTCTTGGGGATGCTGAACCAGCAAGAGAAAGGCTATTGCAAAATTACAAAAGGAAGGAGCAAAGAAGTAAGGTGCATATCTATTACCTATCTCCCCATTTTGGAAATCAGGTGCACTTTCAAAATATAATTAAGATCACAAAGTAAAGAGCATTAGTGAGAGATGTATCAAGTGAGGAGGAGGTTAATTCATTTATAAAATCCTTCTCCTCCAAATATGCCATTATACAGAAGTGAAACCTCTTCCTGCCAGTGTCTGATTTCCAAGTGGTATTATAAAACAGATCTGTGGGTATCCCAGGACCCCAAAATTTTGTGGGTCCCTTGTATGTACTGAGTTTGCTCTTTGCATAATCCCTTAAGAAACAGTGAACAATTCCATTTGACTTAGACGCCTTCCGGGTGAGATACCTGGAAGCTCTAATTACATTTGCAATGATTGGGGCTACAGCAGGGAGCAACCTCCTATAATATCCTGCAGAGAGTCTTACCCACAGGAACCTAGAATCAAGTCATATAGTTTAGATTTCTTTATCATGCTGATAATGGAGGAAGAGATTATCATCCATCAGAGACTGACCATGTCAGAACATGTGTTTTATAGTCTTCCAGGCTTTATGAAACAACTCCATTTCCAATATATCCAAATCTCCAATAAAAGATGATATTTAGTGGGATATTACTGTGATAAGAACATGATGTAATATATACCCTTTGTTGTATATACCACCACCTTGAGATATGCTACATCGATTCTGGCATCACAAATTGTTTAAAGGAACTCTTCCACAGAATGCAACATTTAAATATGACTTAGAGTTACAGACACATGCACATATGTATAATATTCCTCCATGATAAGAATTTCATTCAATGCATAGAGTTCAGTCCCACTCTAGTATCAAAGAGGGTAGAATTTTTAAAGAGCAATTGTCTGACTCTAAGAAAAGAAAGGAATGTTACTTGCATAGTAGAATTCAGTCCCTGGAACCCTGCTTAAGTTCATAGAACCCTTTCTTTTTCCATAATGTGGATGTCATATCTGATTTCCCCGCTGGAGGTACTCCCTGCCTGATCCCCCAGTTACATGACCCTGGCAATGAGGAATCCGGGAAGCAGAGATGCCCATGGAGGTGGACTCAGGGCTCTTAGGTGTAGCAAAGACCTCATACTGGTCATTTGCTGCTGAGGGAAAGGCTAGTAAATGACTCACTGTAACCATGGCAACAGGAACAGTGGAACTGGTGGGGATTCTATGCCTTCCTTGTTTCTAGGAAGTAATGTGGTACCATGGCACCACATCATCATGCCTTCATTCATTATTTGAAGCTTTTTCTCCATTAAATAAATATGGGTTAAGTGTTTGAGATGGGTCAGGCAGTGTGGGGTATGACTTTGAGAAGCTTCCTATTGTCATCACTGAGGTCTTCGGCACATGTTTATTGATTGCACACTCAGACAGGTTCTGAAAATATAAGGTCCGTGTTCTCAAGAAACATCAGAAAAGATGTAATCTGTTATTACACTGAGCTCTTGATAACTTCACACCTCTCACTTACATATGAATGATTCTAATACAATAATGATTCTAATACAATACTTCCTATAAATATATGTTTCAAAGCAGAAGTTCTTAACAGATCACTGAGGCAGCTTTTCAAAAACCCTGTTGTTTCAGCCCTGCTTCAACCAATTGATTCAAAATCTCTGGAAATGAGGTTCAGTCATTAGGTTCTACTGTACAGGGCTCTTGGATGTCCTTAGAGCTCTTAGATGCTCTTGGAGTCCTAAACACATGCAGAAGACTTATCTCTAATATATTTTAACCGTCTTATCTGCCTTTAATTCTTAGCAAGCTCATAGCATATTCCTAGCACAGAATAGGGACACAGAATGGAAAGTATGGCTGTTCCTTTCCATTCTTCCTCTTTGCTAGAAATTATCTGGAGAATATTAAAACACATTAATTTAGGGCTTGAAATGCACTTGTCAAAATGCATATGTTGAGGGACCTTTACATTCAAAGAAATGATGTTACTCTTGTTCATATAGATTTGTCAAAGTGCTTTATTATATATAACTACATGAAATAATGTTCCAACAATAATGTTTCATCATCCTTGACAGCCAATGCTGAAAGGATAGTTGGAAAAAAAATTTTGAATCTGCTGATGGAATATGACATGGAAATGAAATGCTGACCACACTGGAGTCTGGAATGTTTTCAGATCAGAATGGAAACCTGGGACTAAGAAAAGAGTAACCTAAAGATATAGCAATTTTCTCTTACATTCTCCATGTTTAGGAGGAGCTACTGGCTCTTTTGTCTGTCTGTGAGTTTATGTTCTGATGGGTTCATTTCATTTGGGTCTTCTTAATAACCAACTTCTGCTTAGTCATTGGAAACATTTTTTAAATGCTTTGGATTTTATTTGATTGTTAGAATGACAGAAAATGGGAACTCACATAGCCCTTGACAAGAATCCAGAGTTTCCACAAGGACTGAAGGGGGAGAAGGCTTTCCCCATGAGGGAAAATGATTCCATTCATTCATTCATTCAATAAGTGTTTGTTGAATATTGACAGACAGAAGGGAGGAAGGGAGAGGGAGGGAGGGAAGGAGGGAAGGAGGTCTACGAGAGAGTCCTTTGGACAATGCTTTCCAGGGAAAATATTTCCGTATAGAAATATAAAAGTGGACTGTTTTTCATGTGAATAAATTCACCCACACTGTGGTTACTTTATGTGGATTTTTGCACTTCCCTTTTTACTCAGAGTCTTGCAATTTTACTACATGGGACAGGTATATTTCTAGGTTGGCAAGCATTGGGACTTAAGATAGTACTGAGATTTGGTGGGAAGAAGCAAGAAAATTAGTGCTGTGTATTTTTATCTTATTCTGAGCCTCAGAACTTCTGTTTAGCTGAAGGACCACAAGTTATGGTTTTGGGTTTTGATTTGGATCTAAATTGACATTTATTCTTTTCCTCTAAATAAAATTTTACTTCCTAAGTTTTCTCTGCAATGTGGTATCCTTCAAAGACAGTAGACGGGAAACACATGAGAATCTGATGTTTTTAATCTATCAGGAACCTCTGTGCCCTGGGATATGTCTCTGAAGGATTAGTTTTAGACAAGCCATGGCCAAGTTCAGCTTCCATGTCTTCCAATGCTTCTCCAACTTTAATATGCATACAAATCACCTAGGACCAGGAAACATGAAGATTTCAACTCACCAGAATTGCCATTAGAGCCAGGCCTGGCCATCCATATTTTAAGTCCACTATCCATATTTTAAGTAAAAAGAGCTCAAAGGACTTCCCACTTGTGATAATAAAGAGAAAACAGTGTGTAATCTCTAAAATCTTTTCTTTTCTAAGAATCCTTCCCAGACTGTTTAGAACAAATCTACTTTCCATAATCCCAAACAAAATTTTTTAAATATTTATTTTTTAAGAAAAGATCGAATCTGAAATCCCTCATATGTTTCCAGGAATAAAGAAATCTGATGTTTTTTGCCAAAATAAATCTAATTAAACTTCAAGCTCCAGTAACTCTAATTATACACACTTAAAAGCTGTATATGGTTAGTATCTACTTTTGTTTATATATGTGTACTTACGCATATATACATATGTTTATTATATATACATATATGTGTATTGTATATACAATATACACATTGTATATATTGTGTATTGCATATACATATATTCATTATGTATATATACAAATATACATACATATATGTACATTTATATGTACATCTATTTGTTCACAGCAGCTTTGACTCTCAGACTTTAAGCTCTGGGAAACAGATTTTGTGCTTCTGATGACTTAGAATCATGGAAATACCAAACACAGGAGCTAAGAAAGCACCTAGGGATCAGCTAGTTCCATATTATCCAAGTACCGCATAGCTACCCCTGGGGCTAAGTGAGATGATTTTAGGTAAAATGTACACACGCATTTTATAGGTTTTTATATTTCTATATGTACTTTAATACATAAAACATAGCTTATATACGAGGGAAAGGTATAATTAGGTATATATGGCCCAGGATTTCATAGATTTATTAAAATCCATATAAATAATTGAGGATCTATTTTTGTTTTTAAAAATGTATCAGTGTATATACTTCCGTTGTATTCTAATGTATAAAAATACATTGTCTTAAATTTTAAAAGTAAATTGTTAAAGGCTGGAGTTGTGGCTCAGCGGTAGAGTGCTCACCTAGCATGTGTGAGTCTCTGGCTTCGATCCTCAGCACCACATAAAAATCAATAAATAAAGTTATTGTGTCCAACTACAACTAAAAAATAAACATTTTTTAAAAATTAATTGTTAAAAGAACAAATATATTAATATCATTATCATAGCACATACATATAGCAAAAATTGCAAGAACTGTTTACAGATAACTGAGGTTTACAGAACTAGAATTAGATTTTAGTTCTAGAACTCATAGTTGATGAAACTGAAATATCAGCATGTTTCAAAGAACTTAAAGTACCATGGATCACAGGATGTATCTTAATTTTTGAAGTGCTACTATATGAGGGAATCTAAGAAATAAATGAAATATGAAAGTAGGTTAACCAAAATCAGACATCTATAATTAAAAGAGGTTAAAGAGTAATTTCTTCTCTCAGGGCAGTTCTACTTCAATAGGTGATAAAGTGTTGATCTAAAGGAATATTATTCTCCTGATGGAACTTCAGGTACTTCCTATGGCAGGTAGGTGGGTGGAATAGTTTCAGGAAGAAGACTTTCCCTGATAACACCCTTGTAGAGGACAACCTTTTCCCCTCTAAGATCTTCCCACCAGAGATCACCAGATCACTATCTGTAGGTGAGTTGGGTCATTATTTAGTGCAATGAGAGACTGAGAGTGGGATTTGGGTTTATGCTGCATGATTTTGAGGAGAGTTCGAAGAAGTTGGGCTGCACTCTGGATTATTAGATGCTGTCAGAAAGCAAAGGCAATTCAGTGGTTTGGTATCTCTTATCTAGAAGGTAAAAGAAACAAAGGTGAGCTAATGCTGGGATTTAGAAGCAAGCAGCATTCACTGCGGTCAACCAGGACAAGGGATGTTTGGTCATTTTTGTGATTTGGACAATGTTCATGTTTTGGTCCATGTTCACAGGAGAGTGGTCTGGTCTTTGTCTTGATCCATCAGGAACAGAGAGCAAGTGGTCTGACCTGATGTTAGTGTTCTGTGAAACTGTGTCCAGCAGGAGAATAAGACTTAGCTGTGAGTTCAGGTCAACTCCTGGATGTTGGGGTTACTTTTCTTTTCATGCCTCCTCTATGCAACCTTCTCCTGAACCATCTTGTTCCATTTTGAAAATAAATGCTGGTTGTTAGTAAAAGGACAGCAAGTTGAGCTTTGTAGTATGCTAATGAATTTAAGGCCCACCTTAAACTCTATGATGGCAGATGCTTTTAACTCTGAAATATCAGAGTTAATATTGCCTTGCTATTTTATCTCTATAAAAGAATATAATCTTCAGCCACCCATAACAATCAATATTGTACTCAGTGAAGGGCATAATCCAGGTGCTCATTGGTTAGTCCTACCCCAGCCATGTCATACATATGAATATTTGTCCTACTGAAACATGCTTGGGGTTTCTGTGCTTGGTCATTTGTGTTTACTGATGGTGGCAGAGAGAGAAGAGCATCTTAGAACTCTCTCTAGGCCCAGGATGCTAGCAGCCAGTGCTTTCCCAAAGCTAGAGACAAGTAGCAGGGAATGAAGGTAGATTAGTGTTTCCCAAGAAGCTGAGGGCCAGGAGCTCCCTTTGGGGGTAGTGAAAACATTCTGGAATTAGATATTGGTCATAGTTGTGCAGTCTTGTGAATATATTAAAAACCACTGAATTGGACACTCAAAAGGGTGATTTACAGTATGTGAATTTTACCTCAATTTTTAAAAATTTCTAGAGGGAGTTAATAACAAGAGGGATCCAGCTAATAATTTTCCAGAGAGACACTCTGAGTGGCCATGGTTGGATTTTTGTCTCCTAAATTGTGGAGTTTTTCTAGTTCTTTGGCATTATGGCGGTATTATGGAGTTTGATGTGATTGACTGGCTTAGTAACAAAGGTACTAATGACAATGAAAGCTTTCTTCTCTGGATGAAGATGACTAATAGAATTGGTAATATAAGCAGCATTTTTAAGTCAGTCGTTGTGTATTCAGAAAGGATTTGTACTCCTCTTCTAAAATATTTTGTCACTAATTCTGATGGAAGTCTAATCAGAAGCACTCATAGAATTCATTCCTAAAAGGGTTTCTCTACAGGCCAAAGGAAAGCATATGCACAGCTGTGCGGTGCATATAAGGATGGAACCTTCTGTCTGGCCCTGGGCACACAGGATGGACTGGACACAGCCTGTGGCCAAGATCTTCCAGCGTGGTGGCACCACGGAGCTTTTTCCATCAGCTGGGTGAACCGGCTGGGCTGCATTTTGTTGGTTGGCTTAAGCTGTCTGATTCTATGATAGTGAAAATTAAGACTGCAACTTGGAATCAAAAAGAGAAAAGATACCTTTATTTCTTATTTAGGTAAAAACTCTCAGAGAGGGACTCGGTCTTTTCTTAGGGACTTGTTGAATCCAGGGATAATGACTAGGATGGCATTTGAGCCAGGACAGACGACTGGGGCAGTTACCAGAGCTGCCTCTGGCCCAGGACCTGCTCTGCTCTGCCATTTTGTTTTTGTTTTGGTTCAGGGATTGAACCCAGGGGACCTTAACCACTGAGCGACACCCCCAGCCCTTTTTTTTTTTTTTAAGAGAGAATTTTTTAATAGTTTTTGGCGGACACAACATCTTTGTTGGTATGTGGTGCTGAGGATTGAACCCAGGTCGCACACATGCCAGGCGAGCGCGCTACCACTTGAGCCACATCCCCGGCCCACCCCAGCCCACGCCCAGCCCTTTTTATTTTTTATGTTGAGACAAGGTGTTGCTAAGTAGCTTAAGGCCTCGTTAAGTTGTTGAGGCTGGCTTTGAACTTGAGATCCACCTGCTCCAGCTTCCGCAGCTGCTAGCATTACACACAAGCATCTCTACACATCTCTACTCCAGGCTCCGTCATTTTTTCTCTGGGAGGTATCACATCAAGTGGAATTCTCATGCAAAAAAGAGCTCCCCAGTAATTGTGGGCTTCCAAACATTTTAAAATGTGAGCACACCTTTTTTGAAAGAAACAAAAACATAAACTTCTGCATAACTATTGATTGATAAAATGCATAACCATAAATAGATCAAATAATTCAATAACACTTTAAAATGATTTTGTATTTCAACAACTACACCATTATCTATATCCACAGGAAACAAAATAATAGCATTTACTCTGTTTAGACACTAATCCTCTCTACCATCAGATTTTCAAAGATTTAAAACTGCTATCCTACTTTGTGTTGGTGAGAAGGTGACAAACTCCCACACTCTGGATAGGATAGGAATTTGGTATGGTCTTTTTAGAAAGATATTGGGAAATATCTATCAAAAATTTATATATATATATATATATATATATATATATATATATATATATATATATATATATATTCTCTTTTAGCTGTTCCATGTCTGTAAAATTATCCTACACAGGTTTATAAAAGGAATGAGGATGTTCATTGAAAAGCCCCTTATGAGATATAAAAACTGGAAAAAACAAAAATAACCACCAATGGAGACTGGCTAACTACTCATATAACAGAATACTCAAGAGCCATTAAAGAGATGGAGGTCTCTGACACATCATGAAATTCAAATCCCAGAGTGTGTATGTGGGATGGTCTCATTGATATAAAAAACATGTTTAGGATACATAAAAGCCTACACAGAAGCAAGGGACACTTCTTAGCTTTACACTTAGGATTTCTCAAGTTTAAGTACTATATGGATCCTGTAAAGGGAAATAGTTCCTTAGTTACTCATTATGGTCTTAAAATTTTTTATCCTAAATTTTACTTATGTAGGTACAAGTTTTAGAAATCAGTGTGCCCTTTCTGCTTTTAGCACTAATAGAAATATAACTCCAGGGCTGGAGTTATGGCTCAGTGGTAGAGTGCCTCCCTAGCACATGTGAGGCACTGGGTTCAATCCTCAGCACCACATAAACATTGATAAATAAAATAAAAAAGGTATTGCGTCCATCTACAACTAAAAATGTACATATACAAAAGAAACATAAATCCAAAAGCAATTTAATTTATAAATTAAAAGCTTCTAAAAATCTAGGAATTTTGAGCCATGATGTGCAAAAATGAGATCTCTGATGGAGTTAAAATTGCAAAAAGGTATCACCTCAGGTACACAGGCATATTAATTTTTTTGCTTTTGACCTTGAAAATACTTCATATTGCTATTATATTGTAAAATTGCCAAAACTTCAAGTCTATGTTTGGCATTTGAGATAATCAGACCACCTTAAACTAAAACTATGGACCAATTTTAATGATAAGACACCTGAAAACTCTAAATTGGTTTTGTTTCCTTAAAATTAAGGTTCATGTTTGATGGTTTTTTTAATAAGCATTAAATATTTTGGGAAACAGGAAATAATATATGAATCTGCTTGTTGAGAAAAGGCATAATTTCAACATAGAGTTCACAAAGTTTGGAAAGAAAATGATTCTATTTTGTCTATAAATGCAGTGTTTAAACTCCTCCCAGCACTATGTCCTGTGGCCTTCAGATGGCCCAAATGCATCATCTTCATGTTGTCAGCTTCTGGTCTTTTCTCATTATCCCTCATTAATTAAACTCATTTTACTCATTTTAATTATGTTAATGTTCAGGATGTCACCTTGAATTATCAATTTATTAAATAATTTTAAGAATTTTAAGTCTTTGTATATGAAATTGCCATTCAACTGCAAATTGTCACAGCCAGTGAGAAGTTTTGTCATGATAACTAGAAAAAGTATTCAACCTAAGGGTTCCAGTATCATTTTGACATTGGGATCTGCCAACTTTGTGGCTGTCAGACTTGCTTTTGTGACTCTTTCAAGGTTAAAAATCAGAGAATGTTCAAAATGATTATGGCATAAGTGGAAGGATTTTGAGTGATTTTTACATTTTCCTTGTCCTTTCGTGTATTATCTGAAACATTTGAAATGATCGTGATTATTTACATAAACTTAAAATTAAACAAAACAGCTAATTTTGTTATGGAAAAGAATTTTTTAAATGCTGTCAGTTTATCTCTTGACGCTCAAAGATTATAAATGCAAGTGAAAAGGAGAGTGACACAGATGTGACCTAGCATTGAGTTAGATGCAGTCATCTTTTAGAATTTGGATGATGGAGTTTTCCTTATCCAATCATCTAGAGGGCTATCCCTATGAACAGATAAAATTAAAAATAAATTTGTGTAAAATACCCTAGAGGTACTTAGACCTGGTTAAAGAAATACTTTATATCCTTTTATGTGTCTTAAAGTTTTCATAATAAGCAAGATAAAAACAAAGTGGCACCATCTTCCAATATCCCACCTTTCCAATATCCCCCACTCCTCCCACCTCCTTTCTAGGGTTTTCTGTCCCCTTCTATGCTGATTAGAGCCCTACTGGTTACCTTGAGATGATCTTGACTTCCAGGACCGTGCTTTGATCTTATACAACCAGTGCATGAACACCAACCCTGGAGCATTACCAAGACAGAAAAGAACAACAGACCAAAGATTGAATGCCAAACAGAAAGCTCAGTGCTTTTAGGATTAGGGGTGGGAGAGAGTTCGGAGTTTTAAAGCCTAAAACCATATGCTCCATATTAAGAAAGCCAAATTTCTTAGTGTTGCTGATTGGTACAGATATCTGGTCTTGCAGTTGGTGGACACTGGGCCACCAGGACAACAGATAAACCATATTTTCTGCATGGGTGATATTCCTAAGTCCAAATTCTGGAACCCAGCCAGATTTACAGCAAGATGATTTGATCGGGCTTTGTCAGCATCCACAGATGCCTTAAAACACCCACTACACAAGATAGAAGAGACCTTAAAATTTTGCTAGTTTAATTTTTTCAAATGAAGAGAAAAGGAAACTCATAGTGATTATTATTTGTCCAGTAGATTCATTGAAACTAGAATCCAATTCTCTTGACTTAACTCTTTGAAATTACAGTGCATCACAAATGCATCTTAAATGAGATAACTACATAGCCTGTATTCAGCCAGATGTGGTAAGTAGCACCCACTGAGCCAGAGTTTTGTCAAAGAGTTGCCTTTTATTAATGTCTCCCTCTGTTTCCTCTTTCTTAGGCTGGGTTCCCAGAAGAAGACCCTGAGACCAGGATTCTTGTGCTACCCAAGTGTTAAGAAAGTGCTCTGAGAAACCCAAAAGGGAAATGAGGCAAGCAGGACCCAGAAGGAAGGTGTTTTAGTCAACTTTTTTGCTGCTGGCTCTAAAGGACCTGACCAGAACGAATCACACCCATCTGTGATTTCCTTCCTGTTAGGGTTTGGATGCAAAGTGTCCTCCAAAAGCTCATGTGTGAGACAGTGCAAGAAGGTTCAGAGGAGAAATGATTAGGGGAGGAAAGTTAATATGAAGGCTCATGGTTTCAGAGGTCTTAGTCCATAGAAGGCTGGCTCCATTCCTCGGGGCTGGAGGTGAGGCAAAACATCATGGTAGAAGAGTGTGGCAGAGGGAAACAGCTCACATGATGATGCAAAAGCAGAAAGACTCCACTCTCCAGATACAAAATATATACCCCATAGCCATCCCCCTAGTGGCCCACTTCCTCCAGCCACATCCCACCTGCTTCTAGTTACCACTCAGTTAATTCCTATCAGGGATTAAATCACTGATTGGGTTAAGACTCTTACAACCCAATCATTCTCCTCTAAAGCTTCTTGCACTGACTCATATGGGAGCTTTTGGAGGACACCTGACATCCAAACCATAACAGAAGGGAAATCACAGATGTGTGTGATTTGGACAAAGTCTAGAGGAAGGACCTTTGGAGTAGAAATTATGCTTCAGAAATTTGTCCTCCTGATTTAAGGTAAGAAAACCAGCCCACACACCCCTGGGTCCTGATGGAGGACCTGCTGCAGTAGCTTAAATTCCTGGCACTTATGGCCCTACAGGGGCAACTCCAGGGAGAGAGCTCCAGGGGCCATAGGAGACACATGCCAGGGCAACAACACACAACATTGAACAGGGGACCACAGGGATGTGGGGAGCAACAGTAGTATCCACGACACCCCCAAATTTCATAGTCCAATCTTCTGTCAGATCATTTCCCTTTTCTTCATAAAAATGTGTTGCACACCTGTAATCCCAGCAGCTTGGGAGGTTGAGGCAGGAAGATCTTGAGTTCAAAGCCAGCCTCAGCAAAAGTAAAGTGCTAAGCAACTCAGTGAGACCCTGTCTCTAAATAAAATAGGGCTGGGGTTGTGGCTCAGTGGTCAAGTGTCCCTGAGTTCAATCCCCAGTGCACCCCCCACCAAAAAAAAAAAAGCATGATAAAAATGAATCTTCTAGATCAGGAGTTGGTAAACTTTTTCAGTAAAGACAAGTAAACATTTTAGATCTGTTTTAACTACCACACTCAACTCTGCCAAAGCAGCTGCAGACAACATATAGACAAATGGGTGTAGCTACATTCCAGGAATATTTTGTAGACACTAAAATTTGAATATCACATAATTTTCACATCATGAAATGTTCTTCTTTTGAAAATTTTTCAAACATTTAAAGATGTAAAAGCCACTCTTTGCTTGCAGGCCATATAGACAACAGGCATTGAATTGAATTTGACCTGTGGACTGAGTTTGCCAACCTTAGCTCTAGGTCAGTGGCTTTCAGACTCTTCTTGACCGTGAGCGTAAGAAAGGCATTTGATTTTGTATTAAATCTAGAACATACCCGCACACATATACCCAATCTGCAATTAAAACTAAAATTTCTTAAAAAAATAGTTCTTACCTGCTCTATAAACAACAAACTCTGGTGGGGTTTTTTTTTCCTTTTTATTTCATTTTGTTTTATTTTTCGATGCTGTTGTGACCCTCTGGATTGCTCTTCCAACCCTCCCCCCACCATGGGTCATGTCATCTCCAGTTTGAAAAACCACTGGAGGTCAACTGAAGTCTATGTTCTGGGGTGTGGTGGTATCCAGTCCCAGTGGCCGGTTTGTATTCATCTACGCTGACGTTACTTGGAATTTGCCAGTAAATAACATGAAGACAAAAAAAGATCCTATCACAAACCTGTCAAGGGCAGCATGACAGGATCGCCTGCCTCAACCTGCCTAGCACCAGGTGTTTCAGCAAGTTTCAGATGGCTCCCTGTCTCTCTTGATATGTGATGCAGAAATTTCATTTGAACTGAGCAGAATTCAGAGCAAACAGGGAATTTAAAGCAACTGCAGGCCCCAGCCCCAAACCTCAAGTTTGGCAGTTCCGAAGAGGCTTTGGACCATTTGCAATATAGCCATGTTTGCCACCAGCTGAGGTATTTGAAAAGTGTGACAGTTTCAAATATTAACCTCCTGGTGTAATTCAGCCTAATATTAAAGTAGACCAGACCATGGAATGCCTCTAAAAACAAAACAGAACAACAGTGATTGGAAGACAAAATATGGAGTGTCTAAAGTATTTTCTTCTAATGGAGGATGGCCTCAGACTCTTCATTTTGGATTCAAGGATCATAGGATCTGGGAAGCAGGCATTAGGTGAAACTTGGCCTTCATCATTTCCCATTGTCCATTTCTCCCTTGTCATTTTCCTCTGGGCTCCTGGTCTTGCTTCCCTGCCTAGATTTTTTAATTGACACATAATTATGGTACTTTTTTATGGGATACAGCGTGATATTTCAATACGTGTAGCCCATGTGTGTGATCAGATCAGGATCTTATCTAGATTTTAAAGGTGGGAGGAGAAAGACAGGGAGGGATCAATTTGAAAACCTATTAAAAGAATTCATGCTCATCCCCATTTTCAACATCCTCCTTCCTAACCTCCCCCGCACCCCCACCCCATGCATGTGGACGCATGCTCCTTTCCCTCTCTAACTGCAGTTCAGTTCAGTTGAAAACTGCGATTGTGAGGGTTGCATGGCTAGTTCCCAGGGATACAGTAGTGAATGAGATAGGAACCTGTGGTTGATGAGCACAGAATATAGGCCTCCAGGAGAGTGAGATGACTTGTGCAGTTCTCTGTAGCCATGAAGCCACCAGTAATCCTGGAGGTGTAGCCGTCCATCATTCCTCACAAGCACAGCCATGGGCTGCCTTCCAGGGTTAGGCTCCACCAGCAGAAGCCTCTGACTTCTGCAGTCCCAGCTCTTCCTCTTTAGGTGCAAAAAGACATAAACTCTTAATAATTACAGGGGAGAGCATCTTCGAAAAAGTTCATCCATGATAAACACAAATAAAGCAGTACTTGAAAAATATATTCCAGGATAACCTAGAAGGTGAATTCTCAGGAACTTTATTTTTCTTCTCTAACATGTTACCTTTAAAGTATGTAAAAAGTATGTCATAAATATAATAGCTATAAAATTTATATATGTGTACATGAGCTTATACATTATAGGTATTTCATTTATGTGTGATTGTAATAACTTTTTAAAAAACTTATATTGTGGGCATCTTTGCTTATTTTTGCAGTAGCTGGCTTTCCATTGTGTGACGATACAGTTAAATTGCTTTCAGTCTTTTAGTTCTGAATACAGCGCTACAGCCACCCATTTTAAACATTTGCTTTTATGTAGATGCACGAAATAAGCACAGGATAAACTCTTGGAGGTTAGGTTATTTCTTCAAAGATTATGAACACGTCATGCCAGATTACTCTTACCCAATCAAGACGTAAAATTTCTCTACAACCCGATATGCTATAAGTTTTTAAATCTTTGCTAATCTAATGATGGAAAAATTAATCTTCATTATTTTTTTAATCTGCATGCTCAAGGGTGCTATTGAGTTTGGCCATATATTCCCATGTTTATTGGCAATGTACCTTGTTTTCATTTTTATGAGAAAATTATAAGTCACTGGGTTCCTTTAAAAGTCATGATGTTAAAATGTATAGTTCAGTGGTTTTAGTATATTCACAATTTTATACCGCCATCACCATTATCTAATTCCAAAACATTTCCATTGTCCCCCAAAACACTCCACACCCACTCTCCAGTCCCTGTCAACCACAAATCTATCTCCCTGGTTTTGGCTACTCTGGACATTTCCTATAACTGGAACCAGATAATGTCTGACCTTTGTGATTGGCCTCTTTAACTTATGACAATATCTCCACCCATGTTGTAGCATGTATCAGGACTTTATTCCTTTTTTGTGGCTGAACAATATTTCCTTGTATGAATGTACCACATTTTGTTTATCCATTCAACAATTGATGTACATTTGGGTTATTTCCATCTTTTGCATATTATGAATAATTTTGCTGTGAACCTTTGTGCACAGTTTTTATATGAACATATATTTTCCATTCTCTTGAGTCATGGAATTGCTGGGTCACATGGTAACCCTGTTTAACACTTTGAGGAGTTGCCAACTGTTTTACACAGTAGCTGTACCATTTATATCCCATTAACAATCTATGAGAATATAATTCTACATTGCCGCAGGCCGGCTGCAGCAAAATAACCGGGGGGTGACGAATAACTTCTGTAGATTGATGCAGCAGGAATAGGAGCCATTTATTGTAGGGCAACAGAGCTATTTATACATTTTGCACAGCTTATCTTAATTAGCATAAACTAGATACATCAGTCAACCAATAAGGAATCTCCACACTTAATGGCTCGCTTTTGTTACTTCTCAAACCACTCCCTCTGACATTTTGCCAGGCACCATCCAGACTTGTTTACGAACTCTAACATTTCTCTGGCAAAATACCAAGTGTTATTTTTGACTTATTTACAGACCTTAACACTACATAACCTCATGATACTTATTTTTCTACTCATTTATTTTATAAAAAATTATAACCATCCTAGTATATAAAGTGCTATCTCACTGTGGGTTTTTTTTTTTTATGTAATACTTTATTTATTTATATCTGGCACTGAGGATCGAACCCAGTGCCTCACACATGCTAGGCGAGCATTCTACCGCTGAGCCACAACCCCAGCCCCTCACTGTGGTTTTTATTTGCATTTCCCTAAAAACTAATGAGACAAAGCAGGCTTTTTGTGCTTATTGGTCATTTGTATATTTTCTTTGAAGAATATCTATCCAAGCCCACTTTAAAATTGGCTTGTCTTTTATTGATGAGTTTTCAGCATGCTTTGTATATCCTGGATATTAGGCCCTTAGCAAGATACAAGATTTGCAAATAGTTTTCTTCCATTCAGAGCATTGTCTTTTCACTCCCTGCCCCAGTACTGGGGATTAAATCCAGGGCCTCATGCATGCTAGGCAAGCACTCTACCACTGAACTGCATCCCCAATCCTTTCTTTATTTTATTTTGAGAAAGAGTCTCACTAAGTTGCCCAGGCTGGCCTCGAACTTGTGATCCTCCTGTCTCAGTCACTTGAGCAGCTGGGATTATGGGTGTGTATGACTGTGCCTGGCTCTTTATTTTCTTAATAATGTCCTTTGACATGTAACAATTTTTAAGTTTGAGAAAATTCAATTACCCTGTTTTTCTGTTTGGTTGCCATACTTCTAGTGTCAGATCTAAAAAATCTTTGGCTATCCAAGGTCACAAATGTTTACACTTTTGTTTTCTTCTAAGAATGTTATAGTTTTGTCTTTTACATTTAAATCTCCAACTTATTCTCATCTAACTTTTTTATGTGGTGTGAGGTAGGGGTACAAATTCATTTTTTTACATGTCAATATCCAGTTGTCATTTACTGAGAGGGGAAAGAAGAGGGCAGTAGCAACAAGTTTAGCAGGGAAAAAAATGGTTTTAGGTATGTTGAATCTGAGATGTCTATTGAACTTCAAGGAGAAATTTCCAATGTATCATTGGATACAAAAACCTTGAGTTCAGTGAAAACATCTGGCCTAGATAATTGAATGTTGGAGTTTTCTGTGTATAGGTGATATTTAAAAATTAAAATTGGCATAAACTCATCAGGGCAGTGAACGTACATAAAATGAAAAAAAAAAAAAGAGGCTCTCTAACACTTGGATGTCAAGAACATGAGGAGGTACCGGAAAAGAAATACATGGCGTGGCTGAAAGGAATAAGAACCGTTCCATGCATGTTGGGGTGCATTCTACATATCTCAAGATGACTGATTTCTAATGTAATAAATCATGCAGGAAACACAGTCTGCATGATTTCAAATTTAAAAAGAAAGTAATGGAAATGCTTTTTATATTGATTGTATTGGTTACATACATGTCAAAACTGATCAAATCGCATACTTCAAATATGTGCATTTTATTGTAGTTTTATTTTACTTCAATTTTACCTCAGTAAAGCTATGGGGCGGGGGGAGAATAGTTCCATGATGCCCATGTCAAATCAATGCCCTTATGTTACACTCTAGAAGGCTTCCTGTAGTTTCTAATGCCATACTGCCATCAATCCTGCACTGGCTGAGAAGTGTATAGACAGGTCTAACTTCTTCAAGAGCCCAGTCTTACTTACAATGGGGCCAGCAGCTAATGGCCAGAGGACTGGGCAACCTTCTCCTTGTGTGGACTTTCGGTTCTTGTCTGTGTCAGGTTCTTGCACAAAC
Source organism: Urocitellus parryii (assembly GCF_045843805.1). Lineage (NCBI taxonomy): Eukaryota > Metazoa > Chordata > Mammalia > Rodentia > Sciuridae > Urocitellus > Urocitellus parryii. The sequence continues at coordinate 203,913,189 of NC_135531.1, forward strand.
AACACAGGGCCTCTCTCTCTTAGTCTCGCCCTGCTTCCTTTTTCTCTGCCTTATCTCACCTCCACTCTTTTTGTTTGTGCCATTCTGTTTGCTCTCCATACTCTTCACAGTGGAGTATGTAGGATCTTCTTCCTAGAATGTCACATTTTCACCTTTGTCACTGCAGTTGCCAGCATCAAGCAGACTCTACCTTCAAGGACATTACGTAACAATCCCTGACAAAGCGTGTCCTCCAAAGTCCCTTTGGAACAAGGTTACAGGCACCTCCTGACTTTTGGAAACTTCCAGTATGACAGAGGACGACATGACAGAAGATGAGGAGCAAGACCTGGATGCTGCAGCTGTCAACCCTCATATCCAGAGCCCTGTCCGTGGTCTGTCACCCCAGGGCCCACCTGCTGTGGGCCTGCATCACCAATTAGCCTTTCAGCCATTCTGGAAGGAGCCAGATCAAGCCAAGGGGCCTGCTTGGGTTTGATCACCCTGACTGCCAAATTGTGCATCTCTTCGTATCTTATCAAAAGTGGGATGACACCAACAAGGCACATGGGTATCCTGGGCCTCTGTGGGGCATGTGAACAGATGTGTGTGCTGGTCCATCTTAGCCCGATGCTTCTCAGTGGAAGCTCTATGAGCAATTTGGGAAAGACAGCTCTTCATTGTATAGGATTGTTCCAAGCACTACAGGATGTTTCATATCCCTGTTTCATTCCACCAAAATTCCAGTAGCACCCAACAGTCTCTGCAACAATGAAAGCAGCCCTGCACTTCCCTACACAAGTCTGCCCCAGGTTGAGAGTCTACAGAGCTGACCTTTCTTTTGCTGCTATAGATCCCCTCTCCTCGGCAGTATTTTTATCTTTGAGAATAAGAATTCACAGGGTACACAGAATTCTAAAGATCTCCCCCAAGATTCCCATCTCCTTATAAGTCAAATGAGAATCTAGGTACAGCTGTGAGAGGACTTTGCAGATGTAATTAAGGTGACTAGCCAGCTGAATTGAAAATAGAAAGATTATTCTGGATTACCCAGGTGGGCCTAATGTGATCATACGAGCCCTTTAAGGCAGCAGCAAAAGGCAGAAGAGTCAGCCAGAAGGATGAGGCAGAAGAGGAAGTCAGGAATATTTCATTGCTAAAGGGGGAGGTGCACATGAAAAGTCTGAGAAGAAATGCAACAGCCTCTAAGAGAAAAGAGTGGCAGCCAATAGAGCAGCAGGGACATCAGTTCTACAACCACAAGGGACTGCACCTGAATGAGCTCAGAGGTAGATGCATCCAGAGCCTCCAGAGGGGAACACAGCCCAGACAACACCTCGGTTTCAGCCTGTGAGAATCTGAGCAGAAGGAAGATCAAGCAGAATGCACATACCTGGACTTCTGACCTGCAGAACTGTGAGATCATAAATGGTTGCTGTTAGCTCAATTCACAATAACTACACTGTGGAAGCAACCTAGAAGCCCTTCAATAGACGAATGGACAGAGAAACTGTGGTATATATACACAATGAAATATTGCTCAGTATTAAAAGAGAATAAAATGATGGCATTTGCAGGTAAATGGATGGAGTTAGAGAATATCATGCTAATTGAAGTAAGTCAATCCCCAAAAACCATAGGCCAAATGTTCTCTCTGATAAGGGGATGTCAAACCTTAATGTGTAGCGGGGGTGGGGCATGGAAAAAATGGAGGAACTTTGATTGGGCAAAGGGAAGGGAAGGGTAGAAGGGAGCGTGGGGGCAGCAAAGATGGTGGAATGAGATGGACACCATTACCCTAGATACACGTATGACTGTACATATGGTGCAACGCTACATCGTGTACAACCAGAGAAATGAACAGTTGTGCTGCAATTGTGTACAATGAATCAAAATGCATTCTGCTGTCATGTATACCTAATTAAAATTAATTAATTAAATAATTTTTAAATGGCTAATGTTTAAGATGCTAAATTTGTGGCAATTTGTTATAGCAGCCATAGAACACTGATACACCCTCCCAAGAAACTGTTTCTATCTGTAAATAGCACTTATGGTGAGGAAATGTTTCCTAATTTTTTGCACTAGGATCTGTTACTCTATGCCTCGCACCATCAGATTCGATTTTATTTCTTACAGCCACATAGACAGCCATGCTATATATATTGAAGCTCATCTGAGCCTTCCTTTCTGTGGAACAAACAGTCCCTGTGCATTCTTCATCCTGGTTAGTTTTCTCTAAATAAACCATGTTTCATTGAAATCTCTGGATTTGCATTCTAGGTAATTGGGAATTTACTGACAACAAAGTTTTTAAGAAGTCTTTCTGAAGTTCTCACTGAGACCCGTCACCCTAACTCTATGTGAGACGCACCACTCAGACTCATCATGCGTGAGTGTATCTCAGTTCATGTGGGGCAAACAGGTGTCCAGATGGGCAATGCCTGCTGGGAGCTCTACTGCCTGGAACATGGGATTCAGCCTGATAGCCAAATGCCCAGTGACAAGACTATTGGTAGAGGGGACGGCTCCTTCACCACCTTCTTCTGTGAAACTGGTGCTGGAAAACATGTGCCCAGAGCCATCTTTGTGGACCTGGAGCCCACTGTAATTGATGAGATCCGAGATGGCCCATACCGAAAGCTCTTCCACCCAGAGCAGCTCATCACTGGGAAAGAGGATGCCGCTAACAACTATGCCCGTGGTCATTACACCATTGGCAAGGAAATCATTGACCCTGTAATCGACCGGATCCTCAAGCTGTCTGACCAGTGCACAGGACTTCAAGGCTTCCTGGTATTCCACAGTTTGGAGGGGGCACCGGCTCTGGCTTCACCTCCCTCCTGATGGAGCAGCTCTCTGTGGACTATGGCAAGAAATCCAAGCTGGAGTTCTCCATCTACCCAGCCCCTCAGGTGTCCAAAGCCATGGTGGAGCCCTACAACTGCATCCTGACCACCCACACGACCCTGGAGCACTCAGACTGTGCCTTCATGGTGGACAACGAGGCCATCTATGACATCTGCCACCACAACCTGGACATCGGTGCCCAACCTACACCAACCTCAACCGCCTCATCAGCCAAATCGTGTTCTCCATCACAGCTCCCCTGCGTTTCGATGGGGCCCTCAACGTGGACCTGACGGAGTTCCAGACCAACATGGTGCCCTGCCTGCGCATCCACTTCCCCCTGGCCACCTGTACGCCAGTCATCTCTGCAGAGAAGGCCTACCACGAGCAGCTGTCGGTGGCAGAAATCACCAAGGCCTGCTTTGAGCCTGCCAACCAGATGATGAAGCATGACCCCTGGCATGACAAGTACATGGCCTGCTGCTTGCTGTACCGCACCGCGGAGATGTGGTGCCCAAAGATGTCAATGCCGCCATTGCTGCCATCAAGATCAAGCACAGCATCCTGTTTGTGGACTGGTGCCCCACAGGTTTCAAGGTTGGCATCAACTATCAGCCTCCCACTGTGGTGCCTGGGGGAGACCTGGCCAAGGTGCAGCGTGGTGTGTGCATGCTGAGCGACACGACCGCCATCGCCGAGGCCTGGGCCCACCTGGACCACAAGTTCAACCTGATGTATGCCAAGAGGGTGTTTGTGCACTGATATGTGGGTGAGGGCATGGAAGAGGGTGAGTTCTCTGAGGCTCCAGAGGATATGGCTGCCTTGGAGAAGGATTACGAGGAGGTGGGCATCGACTCTTATGAGGTCGAGGATGAAGGAGAAGAATAGAACAGCTGCCTGGAGCCTTCTTACTATGTGTATTGAAAATTCCTTTCAAAATAAAGTTTCCTTGCACGGTTTCTTGTCCCCTCTGTGAACGCTTGAGCTTCTGCTGCCTTCCCCTTTGTGCTGCTGCTGCCCTCACTATTTGCTGCTCATGACACTTTTCCCTTCCATGGCTAAAGGTGAGACTTGCCAAGGGGCCCTTGCCAGGCCCAGGAATCATGACCCCAGGGACGTTGATATTAGGTCCTGGGGGGACCCAAAATAGGGAGGAAATGAGGACCAAATCCCCCTGGATCTGTCTATCCAATCACAAACTATTTAAGGGTACGAGTCTTCACTTCCTTTCCAAGTAGGAGTTTTAATCCAGTAGTTTATGTGTTGGAGAATGGACTGCCACTCGGTTATTCCTGCTGCTTCTACATCCACCAACTCTGGAAGCAAGACTTGGGCAAGGCTTTGCTGTGCATTATTAGAGTTTGGGAATGGGGCTGAGCTGGCCCCAAGTTCCCAGGCATGGAGCCACATCATAAGCTTGGGGGGTGGGACGGAACAAGGGCAATCTGGATTTGTTTTGCCTTTGCACTTCTCAGCAGCTTTGCATAGTTTACTGTCTGTCTTGCTTTGCTGGAGCTAGGGCTGTGCCATTAAAAGTCAGGTCGTCTCAAAAAAAAAAAAAAGTCTTTCTGAGCTGGCATGTCTGACTCTTTCATTATAAAGAAGAAATTTTCATCTTTATCACCAAAAAGAAACATCATTTTCTGGACCATCAACCATGCTATTGTCTACCATAGAAGAGCATCATTCAGAATGACCTGAAATCAGGAAAAAGAAGTTGAAAATTGTTGGAAAAGTTTCAAGAGTATGGATCTGTGTGGATATTATAGGTTGGGATAATTAGGATGAAAAGTCAATTTCTTGAGAGGCTGGGGGTGTGACTCAGTGGTAGAGTGTTTGCCTAGCATGTGTGGGGCACTGGATTCGATCCTAAGCACCAAATAAAAAATACAAATAAATAAAATAAAGGTATGGATCCATCTGCAACTAAAAATATATATATATATATATTTTTTAAAGGTAATGATTGGGTAGTTAACAGAAATTTCACTGAGTGAAATAAGCTCAACAGAAAACAGCATCACTTGGGAATTAGAATGCTGTATTTCTTCCATCCAGCTGGGCTTTTGATTAGAATAAGATTTCTTCATTTTTTCTTGGAGCATGGGGCAGTGGCTTTGTCCTGGCTTTGCCATGACATCTGGCAAGGCAGGTGGAACTATTATTGCCATGATTCTCAACTGAAAGTGTTTGAAATCAGCCAGCAGCAGGGTTCAGGACTAAATAGAACAAAAATGGATATCAAGAGGAGGGGTGAAAGCCTTTAAGATTGAAGAAAAACTAACATGAATCACCATTAAAGATATTAAATATTCCACAAAAAGATCACTTGGAATTATACACAGGTGTAAGGAACAAAAGCTATTGGGAATACTTTGGAAGTGACCAAGAAAAACTAGATTCAGTATCTAGAGACTAAGCACTTACCCTGTTTGCTTTGTATTGTAAGTGAACAGTTTCCAGTCTTGTACACATATGGGCATTTTCCTCAATTAAATGTTTAGCACTTTTGGAAGAGTGCACTTTATGATTTCTTTGAGTAAAATAGATATCAAATACTCAGAAAGTACTCAATTAATTGAAGTGAATGAAATTGCCTGTTGACTGGCTCAAAAACAAATTAAGACACTGTTGTTCTAATTAGAATACATATCTCTTGGGAGGACTCTAAATTGAATAAGAAGAAACCATATGTTCCCTATTCCTCTATCCTTCCTCCTTAAATGATCCACTGCTCTGTGGTGACTTCTGCATTAGAATTGTCTGGGGATGCTGATTAAGAATGAAGAATTCAGGGGCTGGGGATATAGCTCAGTTGGTAGAGTGCTCACCTTGCATGCACACAGCCATGGGTTCAATCCTCAGCCACACACACACACACACACACACACACACACACACACACACAAAGAACAATTCAGGGCTGGGTATATACCTCAATATAAGAGTGCTTGCATATCATGCATGAGGTCCTAGGCCTAATCACCAGTACTGGAGGGAAAAAAAAATGACGATTCTATACACCACTGCTCTATATCCTACATCCAGTGAATCAGAAATGATACTTACATTTTAAAACAAAGTATAAGTTATATATAATTAAATGTTCAATTTTAAGTGAATTGTTCAATGAGATTATTTCAAAATATACACCCTATATAACCATCATCTCAACCAACTTCTATCATCCCAGAAATGTTCCTTAGGTCCTTTTCCAATCACCAACCTCCCAGAAGCATATGTACATGTGCTAGCGCGCTCTCTCTCCCTCTCGCTCTCTCTCATAGACAAACACAATATTTATTTATTTATTTTTATGTGGTGCTGAGTATTGAAACCAGTGCCTCTCACATGCTAGGCAATCACTATACTACTGAGCTGCAACCCCAGCCCCTACATCCTCTTCTGAGTCATACTCAACATGCTTTTCAGATTCATCCATATTGATATAAATATTGACAGATACTTCCTTTTATGGCTAAGTAATATTCCACTGTAGGAATATGCTATAATTTGTTTACACATTCACCTGCTGATGGGCATTTGGGTTGCATTTATTTCCTATGCTGTGTAAAATATCAGCAATTTGAAATAAAACATAGCAGCTTGAAAACAAAACACATTTATTAATCTCACAGTGTCCAAGGGTCAGATGTCTGGACACAGCTGAGTTAGGTCCTCTACCCTAGGTCTTACAAAGTGGCAAGCATGTTGTCAATGAGGCTGCATTACTGTCTGGAGCTCAGGACTCTCTTCCAAGCTCACACAGTTCTTGGAAGAATTCAGATCCTTGTGGTTGTAGGACTGTGGATCCTGGTTCTGACTGGCTGTCAACTGGGGCCAGCCCTTGTAGTTCCCACCACATGGACCTCTCCATGGGCAGTTGGCAGCATGACTATTTGTTTCTTCAAGGCCAGCAGGAAATTCTTCAGTCTGCTAACATTGAGCTTTCCTGAATGTAACACAACCCAGGGAGAGACATCCCATCACTATCACGATCATTGCTAATGGTTAGAAGCAAGTCACAAGTTTCATTCACACTTGAGAGGCATACACAAGTCTGTGGATTACCAGGGGCCACCGTAGGGTGTATCCACCAGAAGTCGGCTCAAGCTTTCAGCTCTCACAAATGCCAGCACACAAGTCTCTGTGTGAACATGTGCTTTCACTTCACTTGAGTAAATGCCAAGGAATAGAATTGCTCCATCCCAGAGTAGGTTTATATTTAAGTTGACATGAAAATGCCAAATAGTTTTTCAAAAGGTCATACAGCTTTACACTGTCCTCAGCAATATAACGAGAGTTCCAGCTGCTCCACATCTTAACCAATATTTGCTGTCGCCTGCCCTTATCATCTTAACCACTTTCTACTGGGTGTGAAATCTGCATTTTTATTGAGCAGTGTGGGTGATTCTTCCATAGGCTCAACCACCACTTTATAGAAATGAGTCACTCAGCTCTTATCACAGGTCCCTCAAAAGTCCCCAGATCTAACTGATCAACCCACCCACAGGGAGCATTTCTTAAAAACAGATTCCAGCCAGGTGTGGCAACGCACACCTGTCATCCCAGTGACTAGGGAGCTGAGGTAGAAGGATTGGAAGTTCAAAGCCAGCCTCAGCAACTTAGTGAGGCTCTAAGCAACTTGGCCAGACCCTGTCTCAAAATAAAAATTTAAAATAGCTAGGGATGTGGCTCAGTGGTTAAGCATGCCTGAGTTTAACCCCTAATCCCTAGAACAGAAAGAAAGAGAGAAATAAATAACTAAATAAATAAATAAATAAATATTTGCTGGGCACACACTGTGTATCAGGCATCATGATATGGTATGAACATGAGCTGGGAGCCAGGGAGGAGGACAGCCCACTAACCAAGCAACTGCAACATGAGTGCTTAATGCGGAGCATTAAGCATAGCAGGGACACCTAGTCTGATGGTGGGTGCTAGACTCCTCCAGGATGCTTCTTACCTAACAATCATTTTTATAAAGCCATATTCATATGACTGAATTCTTCCATGACCAATAGTTGTACCCTCCAAGCCAGACGCAGGATAGTCATCTGTCTAAGACAAAAGCACAGAGGAGGACTGCTAGATACTTCAGCATATGAGTCAAGAGAGACAGATGGGTGGAGTGATAAAAGGACCGGGGTACATGGGCCGCTGCACCCTTGAATGCTGGTGAAGAAAACCAAGAACGTAAACCAAGAATTAGGAATCCCTAGCTGTGCTCTAGCTGATCTCTTTGGGATTCCAATACCTCTACTTCCACAAGAAAGAAAGAAAACAGACAGACAAATAATTAGAACAGTATCTCAACAACCTGTAGATAGAGGATGTCTGAAAAGTCTGAGAATAGGGTAAACCTCTCTTTCAACAGTAGGCTACTGTGTTTTCAAATAATATGCTCATTATTCTCCTCCTTTTTTTTTTTTGAGCCTCCAGACAGCTTTTCAAGTAAAATTCTTCCAAATTTTAGCATATTACAGAAGGTTCAAGAAAGTCTAGAAACAGAAAATAAGCTGTGTCCTCTATTAGTCAACTTTTCAAACACCCTGTATACTCTGTCCATTGAACCCTAAAAGTAAGTAAGGCCACTGAAGTCTGGGAAACCACACAACTTGCCCAAAGTCTCCCACTGACTCAATGGTAGAGCCAGGATTTAAATTCCACCTGCCTGAGGCCCAGACTCAGCCCTGAGCTCCTCCCACTCCAAAGTGTTGTTGCAAGACCTCTGCACCTCTCGACATCTTGATGCAGCCTGACTCTGTTAAGTAATGGGCCTATCTCTATATTGCAGACTTTGGGAAACTTTTTGAGATGTCAATAAAGTTATGGGCCCTTTCTGGAGACAACTGAAATTTTGCATTTTAGGGAGCATTACTTAAGTAATGCTCCCTAAAATTTGCCCCTGGAAATTCTTGGGTATTATGGACTCAAGTAAATAATCATTTCTTTTGGCTGTAAAATTCTTTTTCTCTTCTTCTTCTTTTTTCTTTTTAGGCTGTAAAGTTCTTAAAGAAAAAGATTGAGAACTCTGTTTTCTTACCTCCATGTTTGTGGCTGGTATGATGGAGCTCTGGAAATGTCTGCCTTACATGCAAATGCTTCAGAAACTGTCAGAAAGGGCATGAGGAGTCAGTGAAGCAAATAAGGAAGAGAAAAATTCTTTCCATAACAATGATGGCATATGGCATAATAAGGTTTAAGAAATGATAGCTCTATAACTAAAAAGAGCAAATAAAAAAATTAATGACAGCTCCTTTTCCTTTCAGCAGAGACCACATGATTATAAAGGCACCGTCACCAGACAGTCCTCCACTTAACTGTCTGTGTTGCTACAACCCAGCCAGCACGCACATGAATGTATGCCATGTGTGCACTCCAGCCCTCTGGGCACAACAGAGGACAGGGACATGTGCACTTGAGTCTTTTTCATGAGATACACAGAGGCTTAAAGACATTTTTTTAACTCCTTCTTTGAGACATTTTTAAAGTCCCTTTCTTTAATTGCTGAGAGTCAGAGTGATATATTGTCATCTATAAATTTACTAGGAAAAGGGTACAATGTGATATCCACTTTAAAAGCCCTTTGTAATTTAATTTTAATTTTTTTTTTTTTTTTTTTTTTTTTGGTATCAGGGATTGAAACCAGTGGCCCTTGATCACTAAGCCACATCCCCAGCTCTTTTTGAGACAGGGCTGGCTATATTGCTTAGGGCCTCACTAAGTTGCTGAGGCTGGCCTTGAACTTGTGATCCTCCAGCCTTAGCTTCCCTGGTTTTCTAGGCATGCACTATTGTGCCTGCCTCAAAGCACTTTTGAGTATAGAATGATCCCCCCTGCTGAATCCAGGAAATACATTAGAAATGAATTAATATCCCTCAAATTTTCCTCCTGAGTGCTCCTTATCTCCACCACTCTCCCATCACTGTCCCAGCATCCTGTGCCATGTCACACACAATCCAGATGGCCTTATTGTCCCTCTGGTGAGCATGTCTCGCTCACAAAAAAGTAAGCAATGTACACAGCATGCACTGGCACCTCCTTCCTTGTGTTCATTTACTATTGAACAAGGAAGGCAAGAGCAGGCAGGGGGACCAAGTAGTGAATGATTGGCTACTCAGGCACAAGTCTCTCAATGACATGATACCGAGCAATGAATGAGATCGACCCTTAGAAGGTCCCTCACAAGCTGCGTGGTTTACATCTTTAGGAACTATGTTCTGCCTGTCTTCATACCAGGAAAAGTAGACAGCTTCCCACATGGAGAGATTTCATAAGGCACAGAGCCCATTTATTCATTCATTCAATAGAAATGAATCCTTACTATGTATGAGGTGCTGCATGAAGAGCAGTGGTTGCCTTGGGCTTGTCATCTCATGAGTATCTACACCAGAGGGAAACCCAGGAGTCTTGGAAGCTGGAAGGAGCAGTAGTTCTCCCAGGCAGAGTGGCAACAGTGGGGCCATGGATTGAAGATCTGTAGGAATTGGCCTGAAGGCATTTGAGGAGAATGGGGAAACTTGGGGGAGAAAAAATGGGATGATCCCAGAGGCAGTGTTATGCTGGAGCCTGCTTGGACTGACTAAAGAGCTGACTGTGTGCCCCTGGCACTCTGATCTGCAGTTGCTGCCTCCCATCAAGAAACTGAAGGATCAAGGAGTTTCATGACGCAGTCACATAGCAGTGCCCCATACACAGTTGCAGAGCAGGGCAGCAACAGGCAGAGAATAGCAGGGAGGGTTGGAAATTAACCAGCACATTTCCTGAGGCCCTGAAAGGATCATAACTGCTCACCCAGGGGTTTTAAAACTAGAGTTACCTTATAAAAGCAGCAACTCTTGATTTTTCTCTGTGGCTAATAATTCAAGTATAATTTGTAAAGTGCTATGAGATTCAATTCAAGACTTGCTCCATCCCATAAAACTAAATTCTATTTCTTTAGAACTTCCTCAAATAAGAAAGAAACTATACCCAGAAGGAAAATCAGGGCAAAAGTTATTAGTTCAATGACAACATGGAAGAAAAGGAGCAGGCTTGGAACAGAGGGAAGGCTGCAAGGTAAAAGGAATAAATCTATTCACTTAATCTATTTACATAGTGCCAACTATATCCTAAATATTCCGAATATCTTAATGAAAATCATCAAAATGCACAGAAATAGTAATTTAAAGCAAAAAGGAAATCTGGGTATTAAAAAAGGTACAAAATTAGAAAGGATTTAAAGATGGTATTAGCAGCCTTTAACTGCCAAAAACGGAAAACACAACCCTCCAGCTTAAACAAAAAGAGAATCATTGGCCTATGTATCTTGACAGTCCAGGTTATGGCTGAATTTAATACTGCTTGATGTTGGAGCTCCAAGGAAATCACCAACACTCAATTCTGTCTTTTGCAGAAAGATAAATGTGCAGCCTCTAGAATCTGATAAATGGACTCATCACCCAGTCCCATCATTTATTATCTGTATCACCTTGGGTAGGTTAGCTAACTTCTTTGTGCCTCCGGTTTTCAACCCATTAAGTGGGAGTAGTTAGAATACCCTCATCCCAGGCCATTGTGAAGCTTATCTACTACAGTGACTTTCTTTTTTTCTCTCTCACTTTTTATTAAGTTACATTATTTTGCAAATAATTTAAAAATTACATGAGGACTTTAATAATGATGGAAGAAATTATATCCTACCATAAAGCCTTAAATTAGGTCTATTGGTGAATACTGCTAGTTCAGAAGCTCTAAGAAAGGTATCTTGCTTTGACTTGAAGATGGATTTTATACTTTTTTAACACTACTTTCTGATTTAATTGGGGGCAACTGACTAATTGTTGGGACATAAGTCATGATAGCCTTGGTGACAAATGGAACTAATCTCCCAAATGCTGGCTCCCTGCCATCTCATGTTTGTTCTTGTATTGATTGGTGGAGAATTTCTATTTGAAGATCTTAGAAGTTCACCTATGTTTATCAAAATGTTGCCAGTGGACCACACATATCAGAAAAACTCAGAGTACTTGTTTACAATGATGAATCCTTGGCTTTACCCTAGAAACTATGCTCAATTGAGTATTTGCAACAAATCTTCATTCTAACTAGTACCATGTGATACTGACATACATATCACCTGGTACTAGTTAAAATTATATATATATATATATATATATATGTGTGTGTGTGTGTGTGTGTGTGTGTGTACAAAGCTATAAATACAAGATTCTTTTTTCTCTTTTATATTCATCACCAACACCACTTATTTATTAATTCATTCAACAAATATTTATGTGTGTCAGTCACTATCTAAGGTATTGGGGAATAAGATGGTGAATAAGATCAGCCAAGTCCTTCCCTTCTAGGGGCTTATAATCTGGTGGGGGTAGGAAGAGAGACAATAAATTATAAAACAAATAAAACTTCAGGTAATATAGAGGAAATAAAACAATGGAGATTTGGGGAGGGGCCAAGTGACTCAGTGGTTTCTTTAATGTGAGTGGTCAAAAAAGACTCAAGGGAGAGGCAGCATTCCAGTTGGGATGCATGTTCTATGGTATTATTTTTCCCTAAAAGTTTCAAGGATGAAACACACATGTATACACACACATGAAATTCAGCCTTAGTAAACAAATGGGATGAGGAAATCCTTGAGATTACTTTAACGAAGAGGGTATTTTAGCTGAGCATGCACACTTAAATTAGATGTGTCAACCATGATGCCTACCAACTTGCAACAATTGATCTGATGACCAAAATGACCATTAAGTACTAACGGGCAGGTAATGTGCACAGCCTGGGGACAACAGGATAGTTCATGTCCTGGGTAAGATAGAACGGGATGGCAAGAGATTTCATCATGATACCCAGGATAGTTGGTAATTTAAAACCTATGCATTGTTTATTTCTGTAATTTTCTATTTAATATTTTCAGACTTACACGAGTAGCTGAAACTACAGGAAGTGAAGCCACAGAATAGGGGGACTGCTATAGGAAAAGATGAACTGGGCTGTCAGATCCACTCCCAGAAACTAGAACGAGGAAATAACGAACCAGGCCAGGAGAAACAATCTCTGAGGCTGAAATAGTGCATTGAGAGAGACAGCAAGGAGCAGTTTTCTCCACACATGACCAGAGAGCTTAAAGAGAAACAGAAACTGTAAGGCGAAGAAGCAAAAATATAGGAAAGCAGAAATAATGAGATGAAGTTCACAGGGCATGAAGAGTAGCTCAATGTCACAGGAAAGGCAGGTCACATGGTGAGGGGATGATTTCCCCTTCGACCTGCCACCTGAGGCCACTCCAACTCCTATTCTTCTTCTGACTAGAATATGTAGCTTTTCCTGTGTCCTCACAATTTTAAATCACCAGAAGGAGCAGGAGAAGCAGAGCTCTCAATATGCATTTTTTTTAGATAAATTGAATGTGTCTCTATCACCAAAATTATTTATAGTCTTATTTTGAATGATGTAATAGTAGCACAATTATAGCTTAAACACACACGCACACCCTTTTTGTTTGTTTGTTTTGCTTTCTCATGCTTCCTGGATGTGAGGGAAGTGAGGAGTTGTACTTATTCTTTTATGTATCACTTCTAGAAATTCCCTCAAATGCCCTACATAAAGGTCGTGACTCTAGAGTGGCCCCCCATCTTCTTGCTCACTTTTCTGCTTAGAAAGTGAACAGGGGAGTGGGCTTCATTTGTGGATCTGCGACACCTCTAACAGAATTGGAGTTCATGGATCCCCAAAAATAAGAACATTATGAGTAACCCCTTTCCTCTCTGAAGCTGGTTTTCTTCTGATGAACACATATCAGTGATTGGTGGTTCCTTAGAAATAGTTTCTGGAACAGCTTAAGCATCAGCTACCTCCCTAGGGAGAGAGAATGTATAAATGGAAAATGCATCTGAATGTCAGATCCCATTCCCAGTCCCTTTGAGTAATATGAAAAAGAAATGTTTTGGAGCAGTTGAGATATTTAGCTCTGAAAATTAGCCAGAAAGGAGCTAATTGGACAAAGTTCACTATTTTTTTTTTTTTACAAACCCCCTTTTGAAATAAACTAGACAGAGGTTCCTTTCACTTCCATGGGAGTTTTCAGCAAAAGGAGAAAGGAGGACTTTATAAGCTCTAAACAGCCTCGGAAGCCATTCACAGACTTCCTAGCATTCTCTGCCATTTCCCAGTGCTGAGGGCCCTGAATGTGGCTTCTCACTATCGTCATTGTCCCTCTCAGGCATTAGCCTAGCAGCTGAGCTCTCTGAAGCTTATAGCCTTTGGAATATGAGAAGAAGTTACCATCAAAAAGGATTACAGGCTACACCGAGATGAGCCAGGAGCTGTGGTCACAGGGATATGAAGAACATAGGACTATTTTCACACCCTCCTGAATCCCATTTCCTGCCCCCTGTGCCCAGTCGCTCCTTCAGCAACTCTGGAAAAGCCTTGGTGGTGGGGGCACCCAGGGAAGCCTCTGGACCAGCAGAGAGTCTCTGACCTGTGTCAAAGAAGAAGACCTCCACTGCCTGCTTCTTCAAAGCCTCCTCCTCTTGCTCTGTTGTAGCTGACCTTCCATTACTAGGCTACGAGGATCCTTAGCCCTTTGGGGGGCAGTCACAAGAGGTTCCAGCACCTGGCCAGTTCTCCATGTGTTAGTTTACATTTTCCTCTGCTAGGAAAGTCTCATCCACTTTATTTTTTTCACACATATTGTGACATGTTCTTTTCAAATGTTGGTTCCCTCAGGAAAAGGGGAATTAGGCACCACTTTTAGAACATCGTCACCACTCATTTAAATCCTTCCTTCCTTCCTTCCTTCCTTCCTTCCTTCCTTCCTTCCTTTCTTTCTTTCTTTCTTTCTTTCTTTTTTGCCAACTGTGAGTGAATTTCTCATATGTCCTTTCTGGTTAAGTATTCAGAATCACTCAGGACAAAATAATCTTAAGAATAATCTTACAAAGATCCTAATGACATTATACTCAGAAGAATGTCCCAAGAAGAAAATTCCAAGATGTCAATGAATGAATCTCTTTAAGGATTTCAAAGTGATGTCCCTCCATGCTTGACTCAGTTATAACAGCTGAACAAATATACACAGATCCAGGAGGTCCCCAACCCTTCCTTGTCTTCTGAAGATGATCCCCTCTCATGCTGAGCACTGTGCTTTTGAGATAAGAAACAAGATGGACTTTATAAGTAGGTATCAAGTACAAATTATAATCTGGGGAATTTTGAAAAGACAGTTACACTTGCAATATTTTGCAAGCCCTATATTAAACAGGAATTCTTTGAGCTGCAAATAACAGGGAGATAGAATTGTGCTTTCAGCCATTTTTATTGGAGAGAGACAGGTCCGGAATTCAATGACTCAATGATGTCATCATGGAATAGACACTCTCTACTTTTCTGCTCAGACATCAGAGAGAACTGATTTTGTTCCTATCTGCAGGTTACCTAATGGTCACAACCTCACACCAGAGTAGAAGGACACAAGGGCTTTCTTCTAATAGAGATCTGTGTTTGTAGCTGAGAATGGAAGCTGGAACTCAGCCATACACCCACTGCGAACCCAGTCACTTGACAAAGGAAAATCACAGTCCCATGACTGACTAGAGCAATCGTGATCTGTCCAGGGGGCTGAAAATCAGACTTAGGTCTTACCTTCCCTAAAATCAGGATTCTTGTTCTATGAGAGCAAAGAAGGGCAAGGACGGGGCTGTGGTTGTTGGGTAGCAGCCAAAAGCGACTTCCATAACCACTAGGCTTGCTAATGCCTGGAATCCAATCCCACAACTTGTTCATGAATACTTTCTTCCAACATAGGCTCTTCCCCTGTCAAAGGAAATTCCTTACATTTTCAAAACACTTATACCCTCCACAAACATTTAATTCATCATATTTTTAGTTATCAATAGCAAGTTGAATGCCAAGAGAAAAACATATTAATTATGAGTTCTAGTGGTGTACTTGTAAATCTTTAGTTACTCACTGAGGAAGATCCCTGATTTATGGCTGATGATGTCTGGGGTATGTATTTCCCACCATTGTAGGTTCCAGGCTATGGGTAATTTAGCAACTGGTCAACCAAACCCCTGAAAATGTAGCAATCCACTCTTGTGAGCTCACAGTAATCAACTCCAGCACAACACTGAATGACTCTGTGCTACCCATGAGCTAGGCAATTGTGTTGTACACTTTTATCTCTCTGATAACACCTTTAATCTAGCACTTAAAACACCTTAGGAAATAGGTATTATCATCGCATTTTACAAATGAGAAGCCTGGGCTCAAAGTAGTTTGATCTCATTGCTCATTATAGGTTACAACTAGTCTTTGTGACTCTGGGTACAAATAGGAGACCTGTGGCTCTCTCCGGTTGAGAGAGCCTCAAATGCTGGGAATTTTACCCAGGTACCAAACAAATACTTATTACTAGAATTGTGTGCACTGTCGACTCTTAATGCCCTTGGAGTAATAAAGACTAAGACAAACTGAAAGTCACCAAAAGCCTTTATTCTTGTTTTGAAGAAAAGAAAAAAGAAAAACATAAAGATCTCATCAGAAACATCCAAAACAGAATACCTTCTGTTCTCATTGTGAATGTCCCATATTGAAAGAAAGGTTAGGTCCTTCTTATTTTTTTTATGGCATCAAAAGGAAAATGTTCTAAAAGCACTCGTATTGGCATTCATTCCTACCTTTAGCTTTATACCAAGGAGGAGCCTTGTGGCTCAAATTTACAAGCAGATTTTACAACTTGTATATTTCCTTATTTTAGAAATATCCCCCAGCATTTCTGCAAACTGTGAGGCTCAGCCTTGCTTTTGCTTACCTCAATAGGAGGTAGAGAGGTGCAATGATGGTAGTATAAATATGAACATGCTCCATAATGGTCAAGTGCATTTTAAAATGTAAGGCTCCACTGTTTCTCCATGATGAGCAACCTTGGCTCAGGCTGTATTTTCTTCCTCGAGCCTTTCCTAATGAGAAGAACAACATTCTGGCTCCTTTTCCTCTTCTAGTTTTGTTCGTATTTCATAATTCCCTCCTGGAGTTTGACACTGCAGATTGGGAACTCACCAGTCCAGGTGACCAACATGGTTCATGTCGTCCCATGTCAGGGACATGAGGTAGCTGCTGACCCATTTCTGGGATTTTGTCACTATGTCCAACCCAGTGCTCAACCTCAGTGGTCTCATAGAAAGACCTGCTGGTCAGTGTTTCAGGCTCACGGACCTGGTGTTAGAGTGAGGTTTTGGTGTAAACTCATTTCTGGGGGTACAGGAAACTCTGCCCAGGAAATTCTGCTTGTACCTTTTAGAGTCAGAGATTATTCCAAAATTGACAAAAAAAAATTGGGTTTACCTGATAATAGTCTATCTGCAATGAATATGGCCTGTTCTCCTTTAGTGAAAGGAGAATCTACCACTTTCAGATTTCACCTTGATGGTCCTTTCTTTAAGGTCTTCTTCTCTAGGGCCAGCCAAGTAAACACTGTCAACATTACACAAGGGAACTTAAACAAAGCACTCACCTAATTGTTGCTACTTGACACAATCCCTTTGCTCCACTCAAAGAGCAACTCCATGGCTGTAACAATCTTTAAAGGAATAAGTATGTTCTTCATTTTCAAAATAAAGTCCATTCCCCAGAAATATAATTACTTTTATCATAAAGTTGTTATTTTCCCCATATCATTGGGCATTTATTAATCACCATGAAATACTACCATAAGCATCCTGGAGAGAGAGAAAAGATGCAGTGAAGTTGGTAGAAAGCAAGAGCTCAAGTCAGACTGGTAGGAAGCAACCAAATTTGTGCCAAAAGGCAAATTCTGGTTACAAAGTCCCACATATCTTCTCTGAATTCCTGTTGCCTTCCCCTCTCAAAAGTAAACTCACATTTCTGTGTATACTGAGAAACAGGAATTCCTGGAAACCAGAAAGACAATGGCCATTGAGATTATTCCAGAAGTATATTGCTCTTGAAGCATACTATAGGCAAAGAGAGGTACAGTTTAGAATCAGTACCATTGAAATGTGTTTTTCTCCAAAAACACTGTAACAGAAGTTATTCATCTTGTCTATAACCACGTCTCTGTTCTCCCTTATTCTGTTTTCTCTCACCAATCTTGAACCATTGTCTAGTCTTGGTTTTCTACTGCTTAACAGGTGCATTGTCTGGTCACATGACTCCAGAAGAGAGTTCTGTGACTCTGCAGAATACCCTAGGAAGATTTAATAGCAGCAGTTCTCAAAGAATGATCTCAGACTCCTGGGTATCCACACAACCCTTTTAGGGGATTTAAAAAGTCAAAGTTATTTTAATTGTCATGCTTTGTTTTTAGAATGACTCAATACAGCAGTGATAAACAGTAGCCATTGGATTTTTTTTTTAATGAGACAGGTCTCACTATGTTGCCCAAGCTGATCTCAAACTCTTGAGCTCAAGAGATCGTCCTGTCTCAACCTGCCAAGTAGCTGGGACTACAGACACTTGTCACCAGGTCCAGTTGTCTAGATTCTTTAATACCATGAATTCACACACAAAAAAAGGAAAGCCAATTGCAGTTATGAATTTCCTTCTGGGGCAGTACACATTCTTAATGTCACTTATTGACCCTTGGGTATGAGTGTTTTATTATTCTGACAAAATAGGAAATATGCACAAAGCACTTCTGTGTACCAAAGGACAGGGTAGCTCAAAGAAAAGGATTTGTGTGATTATGTGAATTGCAAGTTAACCTACCACTTTGTTTATGATTCTTTGGTAGACATTGCTTGAAAATGAACAAAGGGGCTCTATCGCAATCAAGAAAAATAGACAATATTTGTTGCCAGGGATAAAAATTCATGCTTTCAAAAAATAATTACTATAATTACTAATTTTGGAAAAGTTGTATCTGCCACTATGAACTTAATAGCTTCCCAATGCTTAAAAGACTTTTTCTAAAAACACCAGTAGTGATGTTAATGATATTTTTTTATATTATACAATTAAATGCATGAGCCTTTGGAAGATTGCTTAATTGAGTGAATGACATTTTCTAAGTGACCAAATACAGGATATTATAAAGTCATGCCAGACACCATTTAAAGTGCAACATAGGGGAATGGATTTTAATGTAACGGAATATAAAAACTCCACTGATATGGTTTTATATTTCCAGATTGAACTAACTTTTAAGGGACTACATTATGGTTTAGATCTGGAATGTTCCCTGGAGGCTCATGTATTGAAGGCTTGGTACTTAATACAGCAATGTTCAGAGGTGGGCCTCTTGAGAAGTAATGCAGACTCTGACCTGATCAATGGATTAATCCTTTGATGAATTAATAATTTGATGGCATTATTGGGTAGTGGCAGAAACTGCAGATGGTGGAACCTAGTTGAAGAAAGTAGGTCAGCAGGGGCGTGCGTGCCCTAGAATGATACATCTTGTTCCCAGCCCCTTCCTGCTCTCCCACCTCTCTCTCCCTCCCTTCAGGCTGCCGTGAGCTGAGCAGCTTTCTTCCACTATGCCCTTTCAGCATGGTGTTGTGCCTCATCTCAGGCCCAAAGCAATGGAATCTGACAACCATGACCTAGAATCTCTGAAACTGTGGGCCAAAGTCAATCTTTCCTCCTTTAGCTTGTATTTCTCAGGTATTTTAGTCACAGGAATGAAAAGTTGACTAACACAGTAGTATCAAAGAATATCCAGTCATATGAAAAGGCTACTAAAAATACTTTTCCGTATATACCAATACTATAAGTATATGCAACATGACTCTGTGTATACATATATATTCTCTGTTTATAATATGTATCTATGCATTTGTATATATACACATATGTATATATTCCATATACCTACAATAAAAACATATTTTAAAAAGAGATTATTTTAAATTGATTTCTCAGTTATAATTTTCAATATGGTAAATATCAATAGATATAACACTTATTTTGAAAATTCTTTGAGGTTCTTCAATACTTTTTAGGAATCTAAAGGGGTTCAAAGCCCAAAAGTTTGAGGACACAAGACTAAAGGAGGCACATTACAAAGCAATAAAGCTAATCTCAAATGGAGGTGCTACAATTTATGGAACCAATGAGTTGTTCCCTGTAGGTTGTTCATTGCTTAGGACTGCTGCCATCAGGCAGCCCTAGAACCCTTCTGCAGCTTCTGGACAAAACACGCCCACAATCTTACCACCTTACCATTGAGAGACATTTGAACCATAGTTGGGTTATCTACTTGTGACAAACCTACTCACAGCAAACTTGATCTCTAAATAGACTTTATTCTGTCTCTGAAAAAAATCTTTCTTTAAAGGAAGTAGGGTTGCTTTCTTAGCAGTAAAGAGCATTTTCCATAGACTCAACAATTGAAGTAGTGTACGGAAATTTGGAGGGCTCTGAGATGAGGATGCCAGAAGGGAGTCATTCGTTTCTTTCCTCATTCAAAAGGTATTGCCTGAGTGCTTGCTACGTTCCGTGGCTGAGCTGAGTGTGGGGATGTGTGCTGAGCAAAACAGACCCGATCCCAGCTCTTCACAGAGCAAGGCAAGACGTTAGACAAGCAAGCCCATTAAGGAACGTTATGGGGATAAATGCAACAGAGGAGAAGAATGAGAAGAGGAGATGGTCCTTAAATGGGTGAATAGGGAGGCCTCTCTGAGGAGGAAACATGGAAACTGGACTTGAAGGGTAAGAAGGAACCACCATGTACAGAATGAGGGAGGGTTTCCCAGATCAGCACACAGCTTATGTGAAGGTGTTGGATCATTCCCTATGCAGGGTTTGGAACATTCTGGGCACATGTTTCCTTGTGGTTGAGCACGCTGGCTCAGAAGTCTAACTTCTGATTTACCACCAACAGGCTGCTTAACCCTATGGCAGTCACTCAACCTTTCTTGTCTTGGTATTGTCCTCTATAAAATACGAAAGGGGTATTTCTTTATAGATAGGGACTTCCTATGGATTACGTCAGTTAACTTGTGTCCAGTGCTGGCGCTCATAGGAATAAATAAAAACAAATAATCGGCAATATAATATCTGTTTGCAGGAACATAGTTGAGATAGTTGACCTTGGCCAGGCTGAAATGTCCTAAGGAATCTTTTTTTTTTTTAAAGATTTTTTTTTTAATATTTATTTATTTTTTGGCGGACACAACATCTTTGTATGTGGTGCTGAGGATCGAACCCGGGCCGCACGCATGCCAGGTGAGCGCGCTACCGCTTGAGCCACATCCCCAGCCCAAGGAATCTTGAAGATAGTATAGCATCAAGCCTCAGCTGTCCTGGTTATAATGTAGGAATCATATATTGATAGAGCCAAGACAGTTCCAGAATTCCAAAGAGGATTGGATGAAATAAGTTGTTGAGAAAAGCAGTTATTAAAACTTAGGATTCACATGAGTTTTAGAATTAGACTTTGCAGAAGGGGATCATTAAATGCACACCCAGGTGGAGGCTGAGGTGATGAACAGAAGAGAGTGCCAAGCAGTGAGTAGGACAGATGGGAGCACTGGCCATAAGCCCAGATCAGGACTCAAAAGATGGGACGGGCAAAAGCCAGGGCCTGGTCTCAGAGAGCAATTAGGAAGCAATTTAAATCTTTCTTTAGGTATTTCAGAAAGTTCCAAAAGCAAGAGGTATAATATTGCATGGACACACGGGCAAACATCTTGACATCGCCCAAGGTCCTTCTCATTCCAAGAATGGGTGCTTCTTTTCCCCTTCCTCCTCCAAAACACTTCCCCTAATTCTTGCTCGCATTTCAAGCCATAATGGCTTTTCTCATTTCTCCCTCTTCTCATCCTTTGCAGCAAAAGTGAAAGAGAAAGTCCATAGAGATGCCTAGAGATGCTAACACACCCCCTGCAGGAGAAGAGCAGAGGTAGAGTTTAGTTCTACTCCTTCCATCTCTTGCCAGCTCAGGAGTGTACCAGATAACTTGGAAGCCTGTACTTCCTTAAGTTTCAGTCTGAGCCACTACAAGGACTATGAAAATGACCATGTCTCTGCAGGATTTGTCTGTGTTGTGTTTACTATCAAAGTAAAAAACTTCTAGTAAAACACTTTGTTGCAAAATCAATGCTGTTATACAAATTGTTGGTGTTAAGTCTAAACTAAGGTAAAAGTCCACACTCTGGAAATGATGCTCAATGATACACTGTGCTGGATATTTTCTGCTGCCCCTTCCCATCCTGTTTGTACCCTTCTCCTCCCTGCCCTGAGTCCCAGGAGGCTCACCTTTGTGAGCTGAATCAGCAGGCAATTTGGCTGCTTCAGTGCTTGATTGCTATCAGTGAGGAACAATGAATGTAAGAAGTGGGGAGGTGTGAAGAAGTTGAGTATTGATTTATTTTCTGTGCTCCCTCCCCACCTGGTCACTGCAACCCTCTTCTGAAGGCCACGGCTCATTGCAGACAGCAATTGCATGTCTACTCCTCAGGCCTAGAGGTGACAAGAGGGCCTCTCTGTTACTAGTCCCCAGATACAGGCCAAATCTTCTGGTGTCCTAATACACCCTGTAAACCATCTCTTATCAGGTCCATCTTTCTCCTGCCTAGACCCTGACTCTAACACCGCTCAAATAAACAAACAATATCCAAACAAAATAGGATACCTTACTTGCTTACATCTCAATGAAGGAGAATGGTCTCTTAAGCAGGCATTAAAAGGAAGGAAGGAAGGAAGGAAGGAGTGGTTTTGAATTCAGTCATGGATGCTGAATGCATCAGAAGGTAGGAAGATTCCCTACCTGCTCCCCTAGCTTGTCCTTGGGTCCCTCCCTATGGTATTTTGCTGCTGCTGCTTTTCAAACAGGTGGAGGCTGCTGCTTTCTAAACATGGTACAGATTGTAAAGTCCTTTTTTTTTTTTTTTTGGATATCAGGCATTGAACCCAGGGGTACTTAACCACTGAGCCACATCCCCAGCCATTTTTATATTTTATTTAGAGACAGATCTTTCTGAGTTGTTTAGGGCCTCACTAAGACGCTGAGGCTGGCTTTGAACTTATGATCCTCCTGCTTCAGCCTCCTGGGATGCTGGAATTAATGGCATGTGCCTGGTGCAATGTCCTTCTTGTAGTCTATGGTGTTAGGTGAGTGTCAGCTCTTGCTAGGTGTCAGTATTGGTGAGTGTCTCATCAGACTTTCCTGCCACATTGGTTTCATGACTGTTGTCTACTGTCTCCCAATTATTCAGAGAGATTATTAAAAGCTCTCATTCTTTCTCAGGTTACATTGCTTCTTGGAGACCTTTGGCCACTAAATCATACCTGTGTTTTTTCTGTATTTTTAGAAAATTTGCTATTGAGGGCAGAGATTATATACTTTAAAAAAAAAAACAGAGTACTTAATATGATTCACGTCCTGTGCTAGGTGGAAAGACATACAACAGTAAGCAAACAGAACTCTTTCTACTTCCACGGATCTCAGGTAATATAGGAAACCATAAGCATGCTGGGATGGTTAATTTTAGATGTCGACTTAGACTGAGTTAAGGAACACCTAGAGAACTGGTAAAACATTACTGCTGGGTGCGTCTGTGAGGATGCTTCCAAAGGAGATTGACAGCATACTCAGTGGAAAAGATCTGCCATTGATATAGGCAGCCACCATCAAGTTGCCTGGGGGTCCAGACAGAACAACAAAGGAGAGAGAGATTTTCTTCTCTCTCTCCTGGAGCTGGGACACTCAGTTATCCTCCTGCCCTTGAACATCTCTACCCTCCCTGTCCATGAGACTCCCTCAGCAGGATTCTCAGGTCTTTGGCCTCAGACTGAGACTTATACCATGATATTCCCTGGCTCACAGTCCCTGCATCCCAGGATCTCCAGTTTTTAGACAGCTTGTTATTGGACTTCTCAGACTCCATGATTTCATGAGATAATTCTCCTAATAAATCCATTCCTACCTATCTCTATCAGTATCTTATTGATTCTATCTCTCTGGAGAACTCTAATGTACATGTTAATAAATGTAAAATTGCAAACCATGATGCATATTATTAATAAGAAATGATATTATAACATATTATGGACCATCTGATCTACTCTGAGAGGCCAAGGAAGGCTTCCAGGAGGTGGTGACATATTAGCTAAAATCTGAAGAATATGCAGGAATCAGTTTGATCAGTTACTCTCAACCATGGGTGATTTTGCCCCTCCAGGACATTTGGCAGTGTCTGAGATATTCTTCATTGGTACAATTTATGGATGTTGCTGGCATCTAGTGGGTAGAGGCAAGGGATGCTGTTAAACATCCTAACATGCACCAGAAAGACCTCTCCCCAAAAGAACTATCTGGCTCCACATGTCAATGGTACCAGGGTTGAGACTTGAACTTGTGGTTCCAGCCACAGAGAACAACAGGTGCACAGATTCAGCCTAACACCTAGCCTGGCACAGAGACAGCATCCAATATTAAACCGAAGTTTGGGTTTAAATTGGTTGAAGTATCACCTCTGTTTTTCTTTTCTGTCATTACTTCTGTTAGGTAAAATTCTGTTTTACAAGGTTCTCTCCAAAACATACATGCAATTGGAAGCTTCAGTCAAGTAAGACAGTGATATATAGTTGATGGATGTGGGAATTTTCCTTTCAACCTAACATTGCTTGAAAATAGAAAATGTCCTCTTTATTTCATTTGGCAATGTGACTCCCTGAAAGTTGGCATTTGGAGTTGTGGTCCTCAAATGGTGACCTGGGTTGAGCTAAAATGGAAATTATGGTTTCGGGAAACATAGAGCCATCCACAGCAGAAATATAAAAAAGCAAATGGACATGGTATTTGGAGATAGGAGAAAAGAGTGAAAGGGAACTAAAGTTTATGGAGTACTTTCTGAAGTCAAGGCATGTGGGTACATCACTGCTTCACTTAAAAACCACTTATTAGGCTCAACAAGTACTTATTGGTTGCCAGGGCTTGGGAAAAATAAAAGACTCTGGATCTAATGGAGAGACAGATGAGCAAATGATGATAAAAAAATATGAATAATGCCCCCAACAAGTGAATTGGGTGATGCACTGAGTAGGCCTAAATCAAGGATGCCTGAAGAGCAGAAAGGGAGGGCGTCACCATTTTCCATGACCTGCATGGAAAAAGGGCCAATAGATGTGACTCAATGGTGGACTAAGAGGACCCTGAGCAGAAGTCCAAGGAAATACTATGTGCAAAGGGAAGGAAATTGGGAAAGAGCATGGCTTGCTTAGAGGGCAGTGGCTGCATGGTATGACATAAAGGATGTGGCACTGGGGCTTGGAGTGTGAGGGAGGGAAATGAGTGGCAGAGGGTGAGGACATGGAGATCTGTGTGCTCACTAAAGGAAGCAAAGGAGAGGCACAGATCTGTGTGTCCAGAACCACCGCTCTCACAGAGACAAACCCACATAAATACAGTTATCTCATACTAGACAAAGGCGCCCAAAACATACATTGGAGAAAAGATAGACTTTTCAACAAACAGTGCTGGGAGAACTGGAAATCCATATGAAGCAAAGTGAAACTAAACCCCGATCTCTCACCATGCACAAAACTCAACTCAAAGTGAATCAAGGACCTAGAATTAGACCAGAGACCCTGCACCTAATAGAGGAAAAAGTAGGCCCAAATCTCCATCATGTCAGATTACGCCCAACTTCCTTAACAAGACTCCTAAAGCACAAGAAATGAAATCAAGAATTAATAAATGGGATGGATTTAAATTAAAAAGCTTCTTCTCAGCAAAAGAAACAATCAGTGAGGTGAATAGAGAGTCTACAGAATGGGAGCAAATTTTCACTACATGAACATCAGATAGAGCACTAATCTCCAGGATATATAAAGAACTCAAAAAACTTAACATCATAAAAGCAAACAACCCAATCAATAAATGGGCTAAGGAGCTGAACAGACACTTCTCAGAAGGAGATATATAATCGATCAACAAATATCTGAAAAAATGTTCAAATCTCTAGCAATTAGAGAAATGCAAACCAAAACTACTCTAAGATTTCATCTCACACCAGTCAGAATGGCAGCTATCAAGAATACAGACAACAATAAGTGTTGGCAAGGATGTGGGGGGAGAAGACACACGCATATATTGCTGGTGGGACTGAAAATTGGTACAACCACTCTGGAAAGCAGTATGGAGATTCCTTATAAAATTTGAAATGACCCATCTATCCCACTCCTTGGTCTATAAAAGGACTTAAAATCAGTGTACTATAGTAATGCAGCCACATCAATGTTTATAGTAGCTCTTTTCACAATTGCTAAACTGTGGAAGCAACCTAGATGCCCTTCAATAGATGAATGGATAAAGAAACTGTGAGATATATATACATATATATACATATAATATATATATTTGTGTGTATATGTATGTGTGTGTATGTGTGTGTGTGTGTGTGTGTGTGTGTGTGTGAGAGAGAGAGAGAGAGAGAGAGAGAGAGAGAGATTCTCTTGAGGTACCTGTGACCTTCTGTGTTATATACACATACATACACACATACACACAGTGGAATTTTACTCAGCATTAAAAGAGAATAAAATCATGGCATTTGCAGAATGACCACTGTGGATACTGGCGGTTAGGAAGGTAAGACTGGGCAGAAGAATGTACTTAGGAGACCAGAGGAGTCCTGCAAGAGTGTCTGAACATGGAGAAACATTGCTGCAATACAGAGCAGCAAGGGGGTGGACCACAGGAAGCACGAGGCAACATCCACAAGAAGCCTAATTGCTATTGCACTTGCAATTAAGTTTCAACACACGTATTTTGGAAGACATTCAAACTATAGTACATATATAGCTTTTTGTGGTTTGTATAGCACTTTCACACACTTTACTATATTTTGTACTCACAATAACTCTGTGGGGTTGGCAAGTAGTTATTTTACTATCTGCAAAAACAAAAACAAAGAATGAGAGAAACTGAGTCCATTGAACAAACAGCCATTAACAGGCAGAACCAGGATTGGCAGAATTTTTGAATTGTTTCTTAAATGTTTGCCCTTGCCATGCTCCATCCTTCAGGGTTCTGGTTCTAGAATGAATCTTATCTTCCTCTCTTGCACACACATTTCTTTCTGCCAAGAATAAGCTTTCTGTCCCATTTCCACCTGTTTACATCTCACATTTAAAGGTTCAGATTGTATTTCCTCTCTAAAGTTTTCTCTGATACCCTCCCAAGCCCATCAGCCAAAAGTAATCTCTCCATAGTTTCTCTCCCATAGCGTGTGTGTGTGTGTGTGTGTGTGTGTGTGTGTGAGAGAGAGAGAGAGAGAGAGAGAGAGAGAGGGGGGGGGAGGGAGAGAGTTTCTCTTGAGGTACCTGTGACCTTCTGTGTTGTACCATAGTTAATTCTGCGTGCACTTGTCTTGTCTATGGGGCAGCAGGCACTATGGACAGATCTATTCTCATCTTTAAATTCTCATAGCACTTCATGGAAAGTAGGAAGCATGCTAGGTCATAAATACATGAGTGAATATGTAAATGAATGAATAAAGTAAGAAAGGTAAAATTCCCAGAGACGTGGTATTTGGAAATGAAATGTTTCAACAGTCTTCTTCCTCCTAAATATCTTTATTCCAGGGCTGAGAATAGAAAAAAACTTAATAGAAAAGTTTAAAGATGCTCAGCCCACTAACTTCTGTTTAAATTTTATGAAGATGTCACCTGATTTCTCATATGAAATCAACCCAGAAATAGAGCACCAAACTTGGGTCAAGATATCTGGTAAGCCAGTGTTATACTTGGGATTAAACTTTTAACTTAGATCTTCTTTGATTAAAAACTAAGACCCTATGGCCATGATTAGGAAAGTCTTTAACTGCATGTCCCAGGGTTTCAAAAAGAAGGCATAGCTCAGAGTGTAGAAAAGAAAAATCCCCATTGATGATGGCTTCCTAGCCTTGAAGCCTGGAAAAAGAAAATGTGTGTAGTGCAGAGAGGCATGGAAATTGGAATTAGCTCCACAAGAGACACGGGGAAATGGGCAAAAAACTTGAAAAGACGTTTCTCCAAATGGCCAACAAGCATACAGAAAGATAAAGAATAAGAATTAAGGATATATTCTTGATGATAACAAAATTTAAGAACCAAAAGTTTAAAAGTTAACCTTTCTAAGTTTATATTCTACCATTCTGAATACCTTTGATTATAGTCTAATAAAAACAGTAGGAAGTTTGGCAGGTGTTTAATTCTGACTCTGGAAAAGATAATCCTACCTGTGTGCAGTAGTACATACCTGTAATCCCAGTGACTTGGGAAGCTGAGGCAGGAGAATCGCAAGTTTGAGGCCAGCCTGGGCAAATTAGTGAGACCCTGTCTCAAAATAAAATGTAAAAAGGGCTGGGAATATAGCTCAGTGGTAGAGTATCCCTGGGTTCCTTCGTCAGTTCTGTCTCACTTCCTGCAAAACAATACTCCAATTTTTATTTTTTAAGGACAAAAATAATTTATTCTGGGTGCTTAAAACTTTGTTATAATTCAACCTGACTCTGTTTATTATAAAGCATTATAGAAGAGTAATATGTCTATTTATTCAGTACAAAATTTGTACCAAAATGAGCATTGCAGAAAATAGACAACGAGACCAGAGAACTTACAACCACCGGCTCAAGACCAGGGTTAGCTAATGCTAGGACCAGGTGTAGATACAGGTCTCCTGACTCTTACACCAAGGTTCTTCAAACTATATTGCTTCACCGGGTTCAAAAGAGCCATCCACAGCAGAAATAAACAAAGCAAATGGTCAGTAAATGGATGGAGATCAGAGTGGAAGGCAGAGGGAAGAAATGGCAGCAAATAATGGAGCCTCAGCATTTATGGAAAGCAATGGTGAGAAATTAATACAACAGTGACTCCAGTCTCAGGTTTGCTATAAGTATTTTCAATGCAGCATTTTTGGGTTTGAAGAACTAAATGTGGACAATTTCAGGCTCAATCCAAGATCTCTGCCCATCTTCTCTTGGCTCTGGTGACCTCCCTATATTAACCATGACTGTAGAAAATTAGGTGGCAAGATCTATGTGCTCCAATAAAAGGGGCACAGGGAATACAGTGAGACCTTGCACTGTTTGGGAGCACAGCTTGAAGCTTATGAAATTGGCAGGATTTTCTTTCTTTTCTTTTCCTCATGTCTCTCCAATCAACCTTCCCATCTCTGTTACCACCCTTCCCCCTACATCTTCTTGCCTTTGCCTAGAGAAAAAAAATAAAAATAAGGGAATGGAAGGAAGCCAAAGTGGGGGAGGGAGAAGGGAGACAAGGGACATAGGGAAAGCAAGAGGAAGATAAAATTAGAGACAAGAAAAGATGAGGAAGAAAAGAGGAACTGGTGGGATGAAGCGGTGTAAATTATTCTGATGCAGAATCACCTGGCATAATTGTTAAATGTGCATTTCTGGGCCACATTCCAGATCAACCAAATTGGCATCTATGGAAGTAGAATCATTTAAAAGTAAATGGAAAGCTTTTTGATAAAATAATTACTTCCCTTTTTGTTAATTTGATTTCAAATTTTGTTATTTTGATTTCAAATTGGAAAATCCATTTGCTTCTTTAAAGCTGGCAAAAATAAAAAGAATTATTCCATTTATTTGCCTAAAAGGCTTTTCTTTTTTATTCTGCAGAACGATAGATTCGTTACTTTACAGGAAGAAGTTGGCGTATTTTCACACACATCAAAGCAGCTCTGAGACATAGCACC
Source organism: Urocitellus parryii (assembly GCF_045843805.1). Classification (NCBI taxonomy): domain Eukaryota; kingdom Metazoa; phylum Chordata; class Mammalia; order Rodentia; family Sciuridae; genus Urocitellus; species Urocitellus parryii. Next base: position 203,942,698 of record NC_135531.1, read on the forward strand.
TTTCATCAAAAGGATCTGCTCTAATGAGAGTAGCAGGATGATGTCAAATGGGTTTTCTTCTGCCACAGGCATTGATGCTGTGGATGCAGGAAAACCCGCACTCCACACATGACTGTGTTGCTTGTCTTTTCCTTCAGATGCAATTGTCGGAATGTTTTGTAAATTATGGGTCTTTTTTTCATCATTAGCTTGCCTGCTTTTCTTCTTTTCTTCCCTTCTTTCTTCTTTCCTTTTTCTCTTTTTTCCTTCCTTTTCTTTAATTGGTATTGGGTTAAGGTTGGCATATTGCCTGCCATGCTAGCAGTCCTATTAGGAGATCCTATCACATCGTGTCTGCAGGGCCAAATCTAAGTGTTGCCACTGTGCCTGTGGTCAAATTTTCCTATGGCAGAAACTGCTGGGCTAAAGGATCTTCTGTAGGGTGTTGACGCCTGAGTGCACATGTGGAATTAGGTAGTATGTGATATGTCCCCATCAAGCTGTTTCTGTAGGGATGATTGTTGCAGCTGGATGCAGGCAAGTCGCCTGGTGTATTAGCCATGGCTATGATAGGAATCCATATTGAAAAGGCCTGCTGTGTAGTGATCATGTTGTCTAACCATATTGAGCAGTATTTACTGAGTAAGTGACCATGTTGTGTACCCATACCTAGCTGGGCCTGCTGGGATAGTGATCACATTGTGTGTAATTGTGTGGCCACCCTGGGAATTTATTGCTATAGATTAGGCCACAGGGCAGAAGAGAAGCCAATAATTGTACTTGTTCTGGGCTATTAGTTGTACTATTGAGAGCAAACATCAGCTTCTAGTATGGGAAACAAATCTTTGGTGTAGCGATAGAAATAAAGTTGACATTCTCAATTCTAAGTTTTGTTTTTGTTTTTTTTGGCAATTCCCTATCTTCTATTTTATGTAATGGCAAATTACTTGTAGTTAGGATAAGGTGGCTCTAAAAGTAATTAAATCTGTACAGACTTAAAAGGCTATATTAAAATTAATGAATAAAATCAAACTTGATTCAAAGCTTATTCATATGGAATGCCTTCAGAGATATTCATAAATTCATAAAAATAGTAAAGAATAAATGTCAGAAAACATAGCACCAAGCAGGATATTTGTTATTATTAGTAGTATTAGTATTAGTATTTCCAGTACGGGTGATTGAACTCAAAGTATGCTTGACTATATCCCCAGCACCCTTTTTTATCCTTTCTTCTTTTTTTAATTTTTTCTTTTTCGATATACATGACAGTAGAGTGTATTTTGACATATTATGCACACATGGAATATAACTTCCCATTCTTGAAGTTGTACATAATGTGGAGTTACATTGCTTGTGTATTCATATATGAACGCAGGAAAGTTGTGACTGATTCATTCTACTGTCTTTCCTATTCCCATCCTCCCTCCCTTCCCTTCATTTTCCTTTGACTAATCCAATGAACTTCTATTCTTCCCTCTCTTGTCCCTCTTATTGTGCATTAGTATCTGCATATCAGAGAGAACATTCAGCCTTTGGTTTGGGGGATTGGCTTATTTTTTATTTTGAGACAGGGTCTTGTTAACTTGCCCAGGTTGACCTCAAATTTGCCATCCTATTGCCTCAGTCTCCTGAGTCGCTGTTATTACAGGTGTCCATCTCTGCTCCAGTTTTATTGTTCTCTTTTAGCTAAACTATTGGAAGAATTTTCTTACTTTTAAAGGAGCCAGGAAATGTTGATAAAACCAAGACTACCAGCCTTATGTTCGAATATGTCCTTGTAGTTAAATGATGTCAATACTTAATAAAGAGAGAGAAGGTCAATAAGTAATAAGCCTGGTTCAATAAGCACACAAACATTCACATTCACCGCAGTGTGACCTCTCAAAGTGGACATTTGGGTAAGCTTATTACGTTCTGGAAACTTCTTCTGGAAAGGTCTAAAGTTTACAAACCAGGTAAGCAAACCAGTGTCATTACACCCTCCCTTTATGATGGGAAAACAAAATAAAAACCCAACTAAAAAAGTTCACTCAAATGTTTTTTTTTTTTTTTCTTTAGTAACCAGGCTTGTCTCTGAGGTCAATTCTGTTCTTTATAGAACTAAGGTAGATGTATAGAAGGGAACATATTAGGTTGAATATGGTCTAACAAATTTGTTAAAAAAATCAAACATTTTCATTTGCAAATTCTTTCAGAAGTTCTTCCTGTATGTTACAGATGTTATATTATAATTCTTGCTAATGTGATTTTATGATATCACTTGTGAACATGATGACCTGTTTCTCTGGTAAACAGAAACCCAGATACAGTCAGCTGCCTTATGATGGGGTTATTCATGGGTTAATAACCTACTCCTTTCTGATCTTGGATAGGAACCGCCATTTTGCTATTTTGACAGCAGCTTGAATTATTAAAATAAGCTTTATAATTTCCTAAAATAAGAGTATAATAGCAGGAGGAAAGAAAAATAGGGAAGAAGGGAAAAGGATAGAAGGAAAAAGGGAAGGAAAGTCAGGATTCTTCCCTCAAATCCTGTCTGAACCCATTTTGTCCAGATGTGGTACACCTATACAAATTTAAACTGAGCAATAAATATACAACCTATAATCACTTAGATTATTATGTTTTCAAAGGTCTATTCTTTTAAGAAAAGCAGTAGGTAAATGATTAGAACATTTAAAATATGTATGTATAAATATATACAAATGATATATAAGATCTAGATTGATTCCCAACCTATTTTAATGCACCTGTGTTAATTTTATTGAAATAGTCACAAAATTGAAAACTTGAAATTTATCAAGGCCAGGTGATTCACCTCATCATAGTTCTTGAAGCAAACTTTTGGAAAATGGGAAACGAACCTGGCTTTTAGACAGTCCGGTTCCATTTACACATAAATCAGTCACTAATAAAGATATAATCTTCTCATTCAGAAAGATCTAATGCTACCTCTTTGGCCAGGTCCTATGGCCAAGATGATTTGAATAATTGTTTCTTTCGCTCCATGACTGGGTAGTTGATGAGACTCAAACTTAAGTTTTTATTGTATATATGCTACAGTTCTAATTTTATGTAATTTTAATCACCTTACCATGTAAATAAAAAAGCAGAAGGAAGGGAAAAGAAACAGTAGTCTTGATGTTTATTGGGCTTTTACTATTTGCCATGTATTATGTTAGCCAATTTGTCTAGTGTTATTTCATTTACTTCTTACATGAGCACATTGGATACATTATACAAAGTCACAGAAGTTAAACAATATAACAAGGATCACAGAATACCCAGGACCAGCTTTGTCTTTTCCCAAGCCCAAGGTTCATTACCAGGATTTAATTCTTCTTCCTTTTTTCTTTTAGTATTGGGGATTGAACATAGAAGTGCTTTACTGCAGAACAACATCCCTACACCTTTTTATTTTTAAATTTTGAGACAGGATCTTGATAAATTGTTCAGGCTGGACTTTAACTTAGATCTTCCTGCCTTAGCCTTCCAAGGAACTGGGATTACAGGTATGTACTACTGCTCCAGGCTCAGATTTTGATTTTTTAAATGAGCTTTTGAAACCATCTACCTAGGATGATGATAATAACGACAAAGAAGAAGAATTACTATTATGTCAATAGAGAGAGGTTTATGAAGTGAAAAATAAGGATTTTTCCTTACCATTATCCTTTCATGCAATCTCTTTTCTCTCACTAATATTTTGGTAAAATATTCCAAATTTATCTCTATGCCTAAAATAGTTTTAAAAAGTAGTTTGTTTTGACATCCCTGAGTGAGTGCAAACTTAGGTTCATAATGAAACCTGGATCTATTTCATATGTTACTATATAAAATATGAATATATTACTTAGGCCATTTCATTCCTCATGAAGTACTAGGAGAAAGACCACAATGTCAATAGAACCTTCAAGCAAAAACCTCCAGACCAAGCTATTGCTGCCTCCAAACTGAGTGGAAGACATCAATATGGTGGTAAAAATTGGTTCTTCAACTGACATTCACTTTTAGAGTTTCTTTGTGCAGATTTCCTTAAGTTATCTGAAAATAGTAGATCTGAGTCATCTGTAGGCACAGGGCTTTGTACCAGCCCTAGGGGAGAATGCCCAGTACTGGGAGAACCGTCAAGAGAGGGGAAGTGTGGAAGATGGGGACTGGTATGTAAGCGCCCCATCTACGGCTCTGAGTAGGAGGAACTGATGTCTTCTTTTAAACGTGTATATACTGTGCCAGGCACAATGGTACACGCCTGCAATCTCAGCAACTCTAGAGGCTGAGGCAGGAGAATGGCAATTTTAAGACCACACTGAGTAACTTAAATAGACCTTGTCTCTAAATAAATAGGACAGTGAATGTAGCTTGGCTTTTAGAGCATTTAAAATTTGGGTTCAATTCCCCCATTACTTGGGGTTGGAGGAGTGGATTCTCTGAAACAGTTTCCTTTGGATCAGCGGTGGCACAGCCTGCTAGGCTACAAAAGCTGCTCATAGCAAGGAACAGAGATGGGGCTTTCTAAGTAAAGGCACAACATAAACACTGGAAGAAGAGTCCAACTAAAAATAAAGCTGGCAGACAATAGCTATTGCCACTTGGTAGAGAATGACCTTCATGTTGATGCAGTATGCACAAACTCTCCACCTTCCCCCGCCCCAATGCCATCTAACCTGAGAGAGCAATGCACATTTCCTTTATGTAAAGGTCATATTAGCTCTTGGCTCTGCCAGTGACACACCCTTAGCTCACTGCAAGGGAGGAAGCATAGCTTTCTAGTCAGGCATTGGTCCTGGTAAAGCTCCTTTCATTCCAGAGAAACGAACAAACAAACAAACAAAAACAAAAAACATTAACCTTATCCTCTACAACATGGTCATTTAAGGCTTATGGTCATTTGAGCCATATGCTTCTGCTTCAGGCAACTGTATAAAACACAATTTTGAGCTCTCTCAGCCCAGTTTATCAGGAGACTACAGTAGTGAAAAACACTATTCAAGGAGGATTTCCTGGAACCCATGGTATCTATTAACACTCTCGGGATTTGCATTTGGTGGGATGCAAAAACTTCTGTAGGATTGTTGGGGCTGCATGTATATGATGCTGTCAGCTTACATGGAGGGTCACTACAAGAAACAGCCCCAAGTATACCTCTTTTGTGTCTATTTGTAAGAACACTGCTGAGATAAATATTATACTACCTAGTTGTTCTATTTATGAAGATTCTTGGACATTCCAATGAGGACAAGGAATAGCTGTAAATCTCCTAAGCAGTCATATTATGGAATGGACATTGTGAACTGTGAAGCTGACGAGGTTTTCTAATTTCAAGCTACCAGGAAATTTAGAGCCCATATGCTGTCTCAGTGTATTTTAGCTACTCTCAAAAGCCACCTGAAATTCTTTCTGAAACAAGATGAGGGGTTTGGATGAACCAATAATATTTAAGTAATTAGTGTGTTTTATTTAAATGGTTTCTATTTCTTGTCCTGCCAAATTTATCATTAATAACTAATGAAACACAGTGAACCTGTCTTCCTCTGAGGAGAAACAAAGCTGGTTTCCTTTCTGCCTTCTAATGAGCCATTCTGGAATTTAGAGAGCTCCCAATACCTATTACCATAGGAAACAGGCTAATATGTTCAGGGGACAACAAAGATAAATCAATTCGCCATTTTAATTCAGAATTCCAGCTGCATACTCCATTCACAAATCCGTGCTTATAAACATTAGTCCTTTGTTGATGGGAGAGACAAAAACAATACGTGAGGGGAGCCACATTGGAATAGCAACCTAGGTTTCCTAGCAATGGACTCCTCTCAGATAACACTTTGGACCCCAGCAAGCTTAGTTCTCTGAGCCTGCTTGTTGTCTGAAAAGTGCCAGCAAGGATGCGAGACTAGACCACCTTCTAGCAGAGAGAAACAGCCTTCCCAGTTACCTTGCAAAGACACTGGGGGCGGGGGATGAGTCATGGAGGATGTCAGTGAAGAAAGCTGAGTTGAATAGCAGGTATGCAGCTGAAGACCCCCAAGAGCCCCAGGATCTACAACCCATCTCCCTATGAAAAATAACATGAAAGTTCCAGATAGTTCCATGAATGGGACAGTGGCTTCAGTTGAATGGCAGCTGTGCTGAATGTAGAGTTAGTTTCCTACAAATGTGGAATTTCTCAAGGGCAAGATAGGTGCATTGAGCAGAATGTTTTCTTTGATATAAGGAGGCTGATTCATAGTGGGAAAGGGGGAGGGAGCATGGGAGGAATAGGAGAACTTTAGATAGGGCAGAGGGGTTGGAGGGGAAGGGAGGGGTTATTAATGATGGTGGAATGTGATGATCATTATTATCCAAAGTACTGGTATGAAGACACGAACTGGTGTGAATCTACTTTGTATACAACCGGAAATATGAAAAATTGTGCTCTATATGTGTAATAAGAATTGTAATGCATTCCACTGTCATATATAAATAAAAAAAAGATAGGTGCATTGAAAAGGATTCTATTTTACCTCCCATGGACTTGCTCCAACAATTGTATTTTTTTCAAACATCACTATCATGTACTTTATTCAAATAAATAGGATCATATTTGTCATCTTGATAGAAACAAGTGCCTCTCGCAAATCCAAAGTCCTAAAATTAAACCTATGAGCTCAATTGCTGTTGGACACAGATAATTGTCCAAGTCAGATTAATTAGCTCCATCACAAGAGTTTTACTTATTTCGGGTATCTCCATTCAAAAGCCAGAATGTGCGGTGTCAATCTATTCCATGTGTGGGGCATCGGGTGTGTTTTCCGGTCAGGGGTGGGATGACGAATTACAGGCTATGGGTGGGATTCAAAATCGAGTGTCATGGACTCTCTGGAGCTGTGTGTTTTGAAATCTGTTTCCTTCAATTACATCTGCCTTATTTTCCCTGGGTTAATAAAATACAGAGCTTTCAGGCTGATTATTTTTGAGACTATTTGGATTCTTTCTGGAACTAGGAAGTAAATCGTCAGCTTATACACAAGGTGGCACCCTGTGATTCCAACCAGGTCTGAGAGAAGAGATTCTGCTAAGAGACTGAGCCGCAACTACAAAGTTTTTATTTATCATGTGGTATTTCTGCTGTGGCGAATAAAAAGGTGGAAGTAGGTGTTTGGCATATCATCTCTCAGTATAGCCTCCATCATCTCAAAGATTCAAGCTGCCTCCATAAAGGGTGCTGGAACCATCGGACTAATTCCAGTCCATTGAAATAAATGCAGATCCCACATTCACATTACATATGGAAAACAACGAAGCTTTATTGGTTCTAGGCTCATTCCTGGGAATGCACGGGGGAGGGGTAGAGATGCAGTTCACATACCAACCCAATTAACTTTCAATTTGGTTTGCTGAAATAGGGAGCCAATTAGAAAGAACGTGCCATTTACAAAACTCTGAAATAGTTGAATAGTAACTGTTTACTATTTTTAAGGTTCCTTTCAAAAAGTAATTTGTGCATTATTTGGAAGCTGCCTGTCCTGATTTTAGCAGTGGGAAATGAAAATTGGAATATAATCTCAATTTTTACAGTTCCTTACTATTTGTTCTAATTCAGACTATATTTATACAGGGGATTTATTTTTCAATATGACTTTAGAACTGGTTCTAATTGTTGGGTGTTTATACATTAAATTTGCTGGGCCACATGCATGTCACTTGGAAATAATCTAGAGCATATTTGAAGTGAACTGATTTTAGAATGATCGTACTCAGTGCACTGTGTGTAGAAATTAAAATAGGCTCTTAGGCTGCATAACCCTTTGAAATAGGTATGATAAAGACATTTTATAAGAGGATCTACTTCAAAAGTTGAAAGGTAATTTTCTGTCTTTAGCATTAACAAGTATATGGGTATACTATAAATTGACTAGAAATAGACTTTGCAAAAAAATTGTATTTACATATAAATAAACACTACTTCCAATTGTGAAACAGAGGCATTCTGGTCTGGGCACTGAATTGGAAGCCAAGAAAACACAGAATGTGTCTTCATTGAAAAATGTATTGTGTTATTTTCCTCAAACTGTTTTATTCTCAGCTCTATAATTATTGCCTTCAGGACAAGAAGAAAATGGAGATTTGGGGAAGAAATCTGTTGCATGGCCAAAGTAGAAGAATAACAGCAAAATAACTACTATAGCAAAAGCTGTTCTTATAGTTGAATTTCAGGTTTCAAAAAAGTTTGAGATGCTTTGATTCAAAAATTCCTATGGCCAAAGTCAGAAAGATAGAGAACAGAGTAAGCTAAATGAAAGCAAATATCGGCAGCAATGGCTAGGTCAGATGACAGGCCAGTAGGATATATGAATTCCAAGCTGGAGTGGGCTGGGGTTGGTATCATTAAATTTCTTCATGGAGTAACAGTCTACAAACAGATAATAGATTTCTGCTATACATGAGGCAAGGAACTGGGGATAAACTGATTAATGGAGCAGATGTCATTTCTTGAGGTTATTGCATCTTTAGGCTCTGGGTTATGCATCGAACAGCCATTAGTTGGAAGTTGGATCAGCAACTTTAGAAAGTTGAATCATCAATTAACTGAAGTATTAGATAGGAGGGTAGCATTGTTGAGAATATAAGAATTTTGGAGTTAGGATATACCTGGATTTGAACCCAGTTCTATGAGTTATTTGTTTGAAATTTAGCAAATTATTTGACTGAGGCTGGCTTCTTTATTGTTAAAATTATAATAATTCTGCTTATAAATAAATATTGAGTTATAGAGTTATAAGAATTAAGTGTAATTCAATTAATTGAGATTATGGCTGGTATGCTATAGATACTTAATATTTGTTTTCCTAAAGGAGTAACAATAAATACAGAGACTGGAAGAAAGCTATCATTTCTGCACCTGAGAAGAGCTGGGCATTCAGCTGAAAGCCCTGGATGACTCATTTTTTCAACCAACGCTTCCACTCCACTCTCTTCATACTTGAACCCAGCAATGACCCCCTCCCAAGAACTTCATGTTCTTCTTTGCAGAGGACTGGAGCTGCTCCAGAGGGTAGCACTCAGAGCAGGCCATGCCTATAAGCTTTAGGAAGCTACTGCTTACAAGAAGTGAGTCACAGCGTTTCCATTGTTTCCAATAACTGGATGTAAAACACTCAAATTCACTAAACAATGCTCCTACTCTTGCGGGACAAACTGGTTAGATTATTTAGACTCTGAACTCCATATCATGAACTCCATATCCACCATTCTGCCTTCAAAGGAGGAGGTGGAGAGAGAAGGGGAAAAGGGAGAGGAGGAAAAGGAGGGGAAAAAAGAGGAAGTACAGAAAGAGGTGCTAATGAATAAAGATACAGTTTTGATGTCATGTAAACATGACTGTAGGAATCCATATTTTCCCTGTTGGACTTCAGCAAACCATCTATCAGTTATTAGAAAATGGTAAAATTGTTACATTCTTCGTGGGGATTTTGTGAGAAATCTGTAATGCTTAAAGACTAATCAAGAACTCAGCAAAAAGATGGGGATATCAACAATAGTTGGTACTTATTCTAGCCAACTTGATTTTACCTCCTCTTTGGAGCTTCCTGTAACTAGTTCAGGCTAAAACTATTTTTCCTATCTCTGAAATCTCACAGCAATTGTCTTTAGATGCCATTTCATAACTAATCACGTACTACTGCCTCGTTTCATCTAGTTTTCTTCAAGTATTCATACCTGGGGGGGGGCTGTCATTTATCTTTGCAGCTGCCCCTTTCTTCGAGTATTTATAAGTCTCACTGTTATTCATGTTTCCCACCGTCCTGTCATTCTATCAACAGGAAAGCTACATAAGGACAAGAACTTTATCTCAGATTTCTTTGTGTCTTCACAGCACACAGTATTTTACACACATCGGCCCCTTGGGAAATGCATGGTGTCTTGGTTAAACTTTTTAAATCGAACATTTAAGAACGCTTAACATTTTTGAAATCAGAGAAATATCTACGGTCCACTAAATAACTCTAGTTTGGGTGACAGATTTGAAGTTCACTTGTTGCATGCGGCAGTCTCAAACCATTAACCCTGTGTCCATGAGCATCTTCCCAGTGAACGCGAGGCTGAGCAAGGATGCCTTACTTTGGAGAGCTCTTTCGGACAGGTACTTAACAGAGAATTCGGGGAAGAGAGCTGAGACTGCTGAACGTTTTCACGGCAAGCAAGACCCGGCAGGGCTGCACCCCTGAGTGGACAGACGGAATGGACCTTTCGCATCTCCCCAGGATGCGCGAACTGGAGATGTTCAGGGAGCGCTGGAAATAAGCGCTTTGGGGACGGCTGTTGGTCTCCGGTGGATAGTGTCCTTTCCCGCTCACAGACTTAGGTACACAGGAGCGGCTCAGCGCTGCTGTCTCTTGCCCGGCGCCTTCCTCTGTGTCACCCATCGAGCGGAGTGACCCGGGCGCGAAGGCACAGGCACACGTTCTGGGACGCGGGGAACTTGCGCACCTGGCACCTGTCACACCGCGAGAAACCCGGCGGGCAAGCGGAGGGGCGCCACCCGCCACCCCGTCTTCCCCAAGAGTGCCGAGGCCGAGCACGCTCCCGCCGGCCCGCAGCGCAGCGGAGAGAGTGGGTGGGCAGGCGAGGGAGGGGAAGGGAGAGGAAGAAGGGAGGGAGGGAGAGGGCGAGGCGCGTCCCCGCGGCGGGGGCGCGCTCTCGCGCGGGCTGCCGGGATCGCTCGCCGCCGCTGTGGTAATGTCCGCCATGTTGGCCATGGCGCAGGGAGCGGATCGGGCGGGCGAGCGGCGGATCTAGTGTGTGGAAGCGGCCGCGGGCGGCGGGGGGCTGTTTTCGGGCGGGGTGGGCGCCCATGCTGTGGCCGGGGGCAGTGAGGAGGAGGAGGAGGAGCGGGCCGGCCGCGCTGCACTAAGGAAGGAGGTGGAGGAGGCGGCGGGAGTCCTCCCCCCCTCCCCGCCCGCCCCGCCGCCGCCGCCCGGGCTGTTCCTGTAAGGCGGGGAGACAATGAGTAAACTCTCCTTCCGAGCGCGGGCGCTGGACGCCGCCAAACCGCTGCCCATCTACCGCGGCAAGGACATGCCTGATCTCAACGACTGCGTCTCCATCAACCGGGCCGTGCCCCAGATGCCCACCGGGATGGAGAAGGAGGAGGAATCGGTAGGGACTCGAGTGTTTATTACCCCCCCTTCCCTCCTCCCCCCTCCCCTTTGTCAGTCGGGCCTTGCCATTCACAGAGCGCTTTACGCTCGCTGGAGGGCGCCGCTGCCGCTCCAACGCATGGGACCCTACGCTGGCGGAGTAGCGTAAACTCTCGGCCGGCGCAGCGCCCGCCCGCGGCCGCCATGTTGTTGCGTCCCAGTGTTGTGATTAGCTCGCAGCGCCGCTTACGCTGCCGTAAGGGGGCCTTGCCGTAAGCGGCGGCCGGGAATGGCGCAGGGGATGCGCTGGCCGCACTTGGCGTACAGCCTCTGTTTACCTTTTTTTTTTTTAATTTCCCCCGGCTCAAAGTTAATTAATGCTGAGCGAGCATTTGACTAGGAAATATTTCTCTTTCACTTGAAAATTTGGTTTTGCTTTGGGTTCTGTGTGCAGTGACTTAAGAAAGTAAGGCGTTTTCAAAACAAACATCTTTCAGCAAGGTAACAATCCTTACTCCCCCGCCCGAGATGGTGCAGCGACTTGGGGCCTTGCAGCACTGCGCTGGGGGCCTCAACTGCGGAGTGGGACGTAGCTAGAGAGCGGTCCGAGCCGTTCGAGGACTGAGAGGCATCGAACGGGCGGGCTCTGTCTGCTTTGCTGGGACGCCGGCTCTTAGTGCGCAGCGTTTTGAGGAAGCCGAGATGCCCGGACTAGCCGCCCGCGCAGCGCTTTTCTGGGCGGCGTCCCTGACAATTGTCATTGGAGGGTGGTCTTTTTAGAAGTAGAGGACCTAGTACATCCAAATTGACAGTTGTGTTTTCGATAACAGGACCTTTTGGCAAAAAAGTTCCCCCTACCCCGGGTTAAATTTTGCACAAGATTGAATTTCATTTGACAGGGCAGAGAGTGTTTATGACTCTGGAGTGGTGCTACTTGGATGCGAAGTTCATAGTAACGGCACCTTCAAGAATTTCTTCAATGAACCCACAGTCCCGCCTTATTGTCAACTTTGGGTGTGTGTGGATTGGTTCTTTTGCTTCTGTGACTGTCAAAAGAAAGCTCGAGGTTTCCGTGATTGGTTTTCTCTTTTGACTATTAATATTGCAGGAAATGCACTTACGCCTTTCATTGGCTGCTGAGTTCTGACCTCATTGTGTTACCCTGTTATTACTACTTTCTGCTGTGATTTAATCACATTTCTCTTTGGTGTTTGGTTACTTGAAAGACAAAATTTTCAGAAAATGATATAGCCACAGCATCAGTATGAATATTCAGTTTTTTTTTTTTAAAAAGATTCGTGCTTAAAGCTCAAAGCTGACTCGTATGTGAGAATTTTTTATTTTGTTTTACAGAATCTGTTTTTAACTTTAGTTTTCCATGAAAAGCATAATTCAAAAACAATATTAATAGTGTGTATGAAAATTGATTGAACTTTAAGAAACAACTTTGGAAATTTCCTGTTATTTTATGGTTTTTCACCCCCCCCCAAAAAAAAAGGACTTATAAGTCTTAAAAGTCAATGTGTGTAATTACTTGAGGCCTATTATTTTAGAACTGAGTCAGGACCCCTGTTGTAGAATGAATCGTTAACCCCTTGAAGATACATTATTTTTATTTTTTGCACTTAGCTCTGTAACACTTGGTCCTTAGTTAACCACATGTTTAGGTATTTTATCTTGGTTTAGGGGAAAAGTTGAGATTAGTTTTATGTTGTTTTTTTTTTAAATGCTCCTGTCATAATTTTATTTTTTGAATACAGCTTGCGATTTTCCATTTGGAGCATAAGTGCTAAACTTAAATTCTATTCATTGGCCTGCTTCACCTGCCCAATTTTAAGGAAGAAAAAAAAATCCAATTTTGTTAGAACTGGAGTCAGAACTGCTAACTCATTATTCTATCCTTTCTGCCTTTTTAATATTACAAATGGAGCCCTCTCTGCTCCCTTTACAGAAGATGGGAACCCAGGGGCACTCTACCTCTGAGTTAAATCCCAACCCTTCTAATTTTTAATTTTGAGGATGGATCTCTCTGAGTTGCCAAGGCTCGCCTGGAATTTGGGATTCTCCTGCCTTAGCCTTGTAAGTGGCTGGGATTACAGGCTTGGGCCACCATGCTAGGCACACATGAAGGTTGTTAAAATAAACCCTAATGGATAAAATGTACAGTCTAAAGTCTTGCTTACTGGACGTCCAGTTGGGGTATTAAGTTTTTCTTTTTCCTTGTTTTTTTTTTTTTTTTTTTTAATAGCAGGTGTACTATTAAAAAAATAAGACTATTTGGGCTTTCATCACGACAGCCAATTCTGTTTTTAAGCAGAATGTAGTATTTAAAAAAAAAAGTTCTGCCTTAATAAAACAATTCTAAGCAGTAGTAAAATATAAGTTCCACAGATGTTTTGTTTCACTTGAATTGTATTTCAGTTCAGCTTCCAGTGTCGAGATATCTTAAGTGGTTATCTTCATTAGTATTTTTTTCTTAAATCATGACTTGTAAAAAAAAGAAAAAAATCCGCCCTTGGTCTATAGATTTATAATTGTTGATTGGTATTTCTAAACTATCCTTTACTATGTGGCTGGCAAAATTTATAACTTCATTTTGAAGACTTCATGGTTGACTTCCTCCTCTTTACATCTCTTTCAGTTCCCCTCCCCATAAAATTAAGGACTGTCTCCTCTTTGTAATTGTGGACTGTCATTGGACTTTGTTTATATAGTCATTGATCAATTTTGAGTTATATTCTAACAATGCCTAAATATGGTAATTTAGGTTTCTTTTAGCTTTGGTGACATGCTACTATTATTGCTGACTACATCATTCTCTCAGTCCTTGCCCCACCTCCCCATGCTAGGGATGGAACCTACGAAATTGTGCTTGCTAGGCAAGTGCTCTACCAACAAGACACATCTCCAGCCCCGTTTCATTGCCTAGGATCTGCCAGTTGATAGCCTTCTATAATTTGTAGTACTCCTCATGGTTCTTGGTCTAGGTCAAATACAATAAATGTATGTTTGTTTATTTATTTTTATTTTTTAATATTTATTTTTTAGTTATAGATGGACACATCTTTATTTTTATGTGGTGCTGAGGCTCGAACCCAGTGCCTCACGCGTGCTAAGTAGTTCATAAGCTTTGCTTCTCCCCATTTTCACTATTATCATTGAATGTTTAAGTTATTTTATGCATGTAAGAATTTTGCAGGAAGCTATACATTTTATTATTTAGATTTTTTCTCTTGTTACATGTAAAATACCGTTTACTCATAGGTATGGCTACAGTATTGGTCTTTATTGTATTAATTAACTCTCACAGGTATATGTGCTCTACCTCTGAGCCAGTAAATGTGTGTTTATTTAAACTCTAAACCAGAAAAATCAGATGATAGATAGTTCTTCTACCACCTCATGAGTGTTGTATGGTAATAGTTATTGTTTTAAATAATACCTACCATTTACTGAATACTTTGTATGCCCCAAATACTGTGCAGAGAGTTAACATATATTTCATTTAATCCTTTTTGAGGTATAACTTTACATAGAATGAGATGTAAATTTTGACAAATTTATACACTCATGGAAACAAAATATGGAACATTTCCAACACTGATAAAATTTTCTTTATGCTTCTTTGTAGCTAGTCCTTCTGTACTGCTAGTTCCCAGCAGTCACTGATTTTGTTTTTCTTTCACTGTACATTAGTTTTGCCTTTTGTAGAACTTTATGTAAAGGGGTGTACATATTTTGTATTAGGCTTCTTTTGCTCAGTTTGATGCATTTAATATCCTTGTGTGCATTTCTTTTTATTGCTGTATAGTATTCCAGTGAATTGATATACTTTATCCATCCATCTGTTAGATATTTGAATTGTTTTGGTTTTTGATATCATTTAATCCTAGTAACAACCCTTTGAGGTGCAGTAGTTTTCTAAGTTATACGTGAAGAAATTGGAAGGTCTTATTGCTAGTAATGGGCCGGGATAGAATTTAAGCCCTTGTCTTTGATTCACCATTCCTGGGGCTGGAGTTGTGGCTCAGTGGTAGAGCGCTTGCCTAGCATGTGTGAGGCACTGGGTTCGATCCTCAGCACCACATAAAAATACATAAATAAAGGTCCATAATCACCATTCCTCATATTCAGGATTCTTACAGAACCCAGGATTATCATCTGAGTAATTGTTCATTATAATGTTTTGTAAATAATATTTTATTTTGTATGATTTTGAGAACTTTAAAAATTGGTATTAATTGGCCAGTGTACATTTTCTTCACTTAACTCTGACTCTGTCTTGTTTTTCCTTTCTGGTATGGGAGAATCAAACCCTGGGCCTTGTGCTTGTGTGCTCATTAAGCATGGTCTCTACCATTGGGCTATATCCCCTGTCTTAGCTTTGCTCTTTGCTTTTTGGATTTTTCTTTTTTTTCTAAGTAGTTCTTAAGCTTTGCTTCTCCCCATTTTCACTATTATCATTGAATGTTTAAGTTATTTTATGCATGTAAGAATTTTGCAGGAAGCTATACATTTTATTATTTAGATTTTTTCTCTTGTTACATGTAAAATACCGTTTACTCATAGGTATGGCTGCAGTATTGGTCTTTATTGTATTAATTAACTCTCACAGGTATATGTAGACTTGAGATATTTCTTCATACCAGCATGAGCCAAAGTCTACCCGAACCATTATGAATCTGCTTATTTTTAAAGAAAAAGATCATGACTGATTGGAATTGTCATTTCAGTGACAACTTGGCACTAATGTATTTTATGTTTCATAATAGATTCTGCAAAAGATACAAAGTGCAGTTTTGCAAATTGACATTGTAAAAACATGAAACATTTCTTTCAGCAAAAGCAAATGACATGTCAGGTATTAATTAAATATCAGGCTTTATCTAAATAACATATTGAGTAACTATTTAAAGGGGTTCATATATCAAAAAGTTTGTGTGAGTTTGTATTGACATGTTGTTAGGACTAAAAGATAATGTAGACCTTGATTTCATGAAACGTGAGACATTAAGAAACATATATAGTGTCTGGAAAATTAGCAGAAGCTACTGGCTTAAATCATGATAGACATTAAAAGAACATTAGAAAAAGTTAAATGTCAGTGCAGTTGAATGAAGTGAGAGACAACTTACTGAATATATAACTCAGGCTTCAAGGAGAAAAAACCAATTCAGGTTTTTATTTGGTTATAGGGTATAGTTGAAACAAATATCTGAGTAAAGGAATATTTAAAACAAGTTCTGTGTATGTTAGAAAATATGGAAGAACCTTTCTTTTAGTTTACTTATCTTTCCTTGCTTATCCTTCTACCCTACCCCTGCTGATCTAAACCTTAGAAGGGTAGTACTGTTAATCATTCTCTCAGCTGTTTTTTTTTTTCACACTTGGACACTTGGATGTACATACATCTTTTTTTTTCTTCCTTTTCTTTTGTTACCTTCTACATCATCAGCACTAGAAACTTTTTTTTTTTTTAAAGAGAGAGTGAGAGAGGAAAGAGAGAGAGAGAGAGAGAGAGAGAGAGAGAGAGAGAATTTTTAATATTTATTTTCTAGTTCTCGGCGGACACAACATCTTTGTTGGTATGTGGTGCTGAGGATCGAACCTGGGCCGCACGCTTGCCAGGCAAGCGCGCTACCGCCTGAGCCATATCCCCAGCCCCAGCACTAGAAACTATTTAAACTATAAGACAGCTCTCAGTATACTTGATGAATAAGTGAATAAAAATTGGTATGGAGATTAGGTTGAAAAAATGTGAAATTAAACCAGCTTGTAGAGAGTTTTGAATGTTGGGTCCAGGAGTTGGTAGAGTGTTGTAGAAGAAGAAAGATCTTTTGAGATGCAAATCTGGAGTTACTGTTTCTAATTTTGGTTTTGTCATTAAGTAGCCATATCTTAACCTCAGGTTGTTCATCAGGATCATCAAAAAAACATTTTTTGAGTGTGTTAGTGTGTTTGAGCCCTGTGCTTTGTTAAATTCAGGAGATAGTTGAGATGGTTTAGAGCTCTCATTATAATAATAAGATGTGTAAATGCTATTCTTCTTTTCCAGGAGACTCTGAAGTTTCAGAAATTAAGTAAAGCGTGTAAAATCACCTAGCTAAAGAGAACACAATAGAGTTGAGATTAGAACTCAGGCCCTATGGCTGATTGACTCCATGGCCCTGAGCTTCATTGTTACACTGCTTCATTTGTGTAATGGGTGGCTTGAAAACTAAATTACATCTAAGATCCATTATTGCTTTACCGCTCTACACTTTATTATCCCGTAGGCACAGTGGAGTCACTGAAAGTATTCTACTTAAGGGAATGATAGACTGAAAGAGGCTGATATATCCACATTTCTTTGAAAAATATAAAGGAATGATTTATCCATGGTGTAAGTTTAGATTTCATCTCTATCACTTTTCCCAAAATGAGCCCTATAAATATTTGAAGGAAGGGATGATTAGGATGCTTTCAACTAACAGAACCCAAACCTGGTTATTTTAAGGAACTGGGAATTGTTACACTTGAACAATAAGTCAGAAGGCCAGGAAATAGGACAGCTATAGGCCCTTTAGTAGCAAGTGATATTAATATTTTTGAACTCTTAATTTTTGAACTCCCAATCTTTTGAGAAAAAAATGTAGGATATTTAACTGTGTGTGTTCTGGAGCCAGACTATGTAGGTTTGAGTCCTTGAGCAGATTAATGTCATTTATAAAATCCCATGGGGTTGTTGAGAGTATGAATTATAATGTGCTTGGAACAGTTTGTGGCCTGTAGTAAGCATTCAGTAAATATTAGATGTTACTACTATCATCATTGTTATATTTCTTTTCATTTAGAATTCCAGATTCTTGAGATGGAGAGCATTATTGGTCTCTATTGCATCAGGTCTCTAGTTCTAATTAAGTCTGCTCCTCAGGGATCTGACATGAGAGGTCTGCTGCTGATGGGTATATAACATGGTCTCAAACTTAGGGAGTTTTTAATCCATGGTTTGTCCCAAGGTGAATTTGTATATTTATTTTTAAAACTTTAAGTTGATCAGGTGCTTTAATTCAATTAGAATATTTTGTTGGTATTACATTTTTAAATAAATTTAAATTAAGAACTAGAAAATAAATCTTCAGAGTCCTTTTAAGAAAGCAAATCCTTCACAAGGGACAAGTTATGTGTGGCCTTGAAGAAATTATTGAAACCTCTGGGCCCTTAGTTTCCTCATTGCTGAAATAGAACTGGATTGAATGATCTTTAAATTACCTTTGGTTTTAAAAATTACTTGCATCTATGAATTCATATGTCTATCTCTGGGCATATTGTCCAGACTTAAGTAGATGAAAAGAACTAACAAAAGTGCCACTAAGTGTTTAGAAAATATTAATATTAATGTGACACTAAATATTAGGAAAGTACTAATGCATAAGGTTTAACTCCTTAGTACCTTATTAGGATGCCATCATCTTGGCTTGGGGTTCTTTTTTTAATGAGAATCAATTGCATTTATCGACCATTTGATACTAAATTTTCTTAGAAATCAATAGAGCAATCCACTCTATATCTTTTGAATATGATCATTTCTACAATTTTTATTTTCTTTCACTGTCTTTGCTTCTCTTATTCGTTGCTGTTAAGTGTTCAGAATTTTGGTAGTATTTTAAGTGTTTTTAAATAGCTCCTATTTTTTACTTGAGGTTGTGTGTTAAGAATGTGTGTGTGAAAGTTATGTATGTATGAGAGTGTGTGTGTATATGTATATGTGAGGAAGAGAGAGAATATTGCATTTATTCTCCTAACTAAATATGTTAAGGACATTATTATTATTATTACTACTAGGGATTGAGCCGAGGAGCACTTTTACCACAGAACCACATCCTCAGCTCTTTATTTTTATTCTTTTTGGAGACAGGGTCTCACTAACTTGCTTAGGACCTTGTTAAGTTGCTGAGGCTGGCCTTGAACTTGTGATCCTCCTGCTCAGCCTCCTGAGCCATTGGAATTACAGGTGTGGGTCACCATGCCTGACTTATCATTTGTTTTTATTCTGTACCTAAGGCAAGCATGGTAGCAATCCAGGCACTTCTGTCACTTTCTTATGTTTTGGAAAATTTATAACATAGGCATTGACCATGATGCTAATCACTTGAATTGAGTTTGGTTGTATAATTAAACATAGCTTTGTGTCTTCATTGAGTTTTTTGTTTGTTTGATTTTTTTTAACCTTTATTTTATTTATTTTTATGTGGTGCTGAGGATTGAATCCAGGACTTTGCACATGCTATCTGAGCACTCTACTGCTGAGCCACAACCCCAGTCCTTCATTGAGTTTTAAGTAGAGTTGAACTGGAGAAATGGTAATAGAAGGAAAGGCAGATTGATAGAAATAAGCCATGAAAGAGACCAATATAGATAACAAAAAGTCTATCATGATTGATTTTATCTTAAGGCTAAT
Organism: Urocitellus parryii; assembly: GCF_045843805.1. Classification (NCBI taxonomy): domain Eukaryota; kingdom Metazoa; phylum Chordata; class Mammalia; order Rodentia; family Sciuridae; genus Urocitellus; species Urocitellus parryii. Next base: position 203,962,240 of record NC_135531.1, read on the forward strand.
CCTTTAAGAAAAAAGGATTATGTGCCTTGTCTATACTATATTAATAGAATACAGTATCATATTTGCCTACTTCATTGCTCAGGCCTGTTCCTTGTGAACTTAATTTTATGAAGGATAATGTCAGTCACTTCCAGATTCTCTTCATCCTTTTCTTTTTCCTTCCTTCCTTCCTTCCTTCCTTCCTTCCTTCCTTCCTTCCTTCCTTCCTTCCTTCCTTCCTTCCTTCCTTCCGATGGAACTCAGGGACCACATCCTTAGTCCTCTTTTTGTATTTTATTTAGAGACAGGGTCTCACTGAGTTGCTTAGCACCTTGCCGTTGCTGAGGCTGGCTTTGAACCTGTGATCTTCCTTCTGAGCTGCTGGGATTATAGGCGTGTGCAACTGCACCTGGCATCATTTTCTTTTATTTATTTGCTTTTTGGGTCTCTTTTTTTCCCTGTCAGCTTGTATGTTGTGAAGTCAGTGGAATGTAGCAGAGTGGAAGAGTCTATTAGGTAGCGCTCTAATTCCTATCTTCACTTCCCAACTTTTTTTTCCTTCCTTTTTCTTTTTCTTCCTTCCTTCTTTTTTTTTTCTTCCTCCTTTTTTTATTTTGGATGGGCAAAGGACTTGAGGCTGTTGATGGGGGAGATGACAGGCAAAGTTGAGTATTTTAATGCTAATTTGATAAACTTGCCTGGGCTCTGCCACTTTCCCTATGTGCGGCAAGATAAAGAAGTATCTCAAAGGGTAGTTTTTTTGAGGCAAAAGATTAAAAAAAATTTTTTTTAAATAAGGGATTGGTTTCCTATATCCTGAATACATTTGGAACTTTTTTTTAAAGATTTTTTTTAAATAGATGGACACAGTATCTTTATCTTTTTTTTTTAATGTGATGCTGAGGATCAAACCCAGTGCCTCATGCATGGCAGGCAAGCTCTCTACCTCTGAGCCTCAACCCCAGCCTGAGATTTAAAGATTTTTTGTTAATAGTTTAGTGGACCTTGTATGCCACTTAATGGTAACTGCTGTTTTCTCTTAACAATTTTCAGTTACACAGAATAACAAATATAAAGGAGTATGAAAGAGTAAAATATATAGAACATCCTTGTACATTATTCTTTGATATAGTTTCACACTTTTTCTCTTGCCAATTAAATATTATAGCTGTAAAACATTAGCAAATTAATACGTATATTTTTCTCCTCCTTTTGTTGTTCTGTGGCAGAGCAGTTAATAATGAAGTTGGTTAGAAAAAAATTACAGACCTTGAAAATTAGTGGATGATAGAATGAGATCTTCAACTAATTTTTGTAATAATTGAGTCCTATATAATTGATAGTTAAATATTACATTTTTCAGATTTGATTTTTTAAAAAAATTGTTAGGTTACTTAGTCATAGAGAAAAAATAGATTTTATTGATGAAATTCTCTGCAGTGGGTGGTATACACTAGAGAAGTGAGTAAAGAGAGAGATTCTAATACACCAGTGAACTTTGGGATGAATTATGTTTGGAGACTGGAAAGTATAATATTGAAGAGGGGAGTCATGCCACATATTGATTGCTTTCATGTTTTTTAACTGGATTATTGTCAGCATTCAAATTTTAGTTGGTGATATTAGGACTGTTGCTGACAAAACTGGAAGTTTTTTTTTTTTTTACATTTATCTGTTGCTCATTAATTTCTGGTATTATTTCAGTTCAGATAATTAAAAACTGCATCCTCCCTCAATTTCCAAATGAAGGCATGATTTGGGAACCATTATCTAGGACTTCTTAACTTTTTTTGTTTGTGTGCGCCATGGATTCTTGGCAGTCTGCTGACCTCAGAATAACATATGTGCATAAAGTCAGATAGACCAATTATGTTTAAATATATGATACCATTAAAACACTAAATGGGGGCATTGTTTTTTATGGTACTGGGGTTTGAACCTAGGGACACTTTACCACTGATCTGTGTTCTCAGCCCTTTTTACTTTTTATTTTTAGACAGGATCTCACTAAGTTGCCCAAACTGGCCTTGAACTGGTGATCCTCCCACCTCAACCTCCTGAATAGTTGAGATGACAAGTTTATGCTACTATACCCTGCTAAAACAGGTTTTAATATTATTAACACATTAGAAACAAGTTGTAAAGTTGGATCTTAATTTTGAAATAGTGATGAGTATAAACAATACTTTGACAAATGGCAACCACATAACCTGATGTGAAAAGATCTATGATTTTGCTTGATTCGGTGGTGCACACCTATAATCCCAGTGATTCAGGAGGCTAAGGTAGGAGGATTGCAAATTCAAAGACAAGCCTCAGCAATTCAGTGAGGCCCTAAGCAATTTAGTGAGACTATGTCTAAAAATAAAAGAGGATTGGGGATGTGGCTTAGTGGTTAAGCATTCCTGGATCCAATCTCTAGTATGCCCCCCAATCTGTGATTTCTGTTGATATAGATAGTCAAAGGTATTACTTATACTACAGATCTGTTGCCTACTTTAGTAATCAAAGGAAATGTTAAATTAGAGGTTAGGGGAATTAAAGAAATTACTTTTGTCATGCAAGTTCACAGATCTCTCAGTTCTTTCTATGGATATTTTGGATATCTGAGATCTGAGGTTCAGAACCCCCCAGGAGAATTTCCATGGCCCATTGGGCAGTCTTATTCCTATGTTATCCTAGCTCCAAGTATATAGGCCGGCCGCAGATTTTATTATCATCACTAAACATTACAAAATTTTATTTTATTACCATCACTAATGTTACAAAAGGATATACATAAACAGTGTCCTTCAGATCCATGATTCTACAGAGGCAGCTAACTATTAGAATGTATGTGTGTTGTAGAATATTTTCTGGATGGATAATTTTTACTTGGTAAAATAGCCAACTATTTCTCTTGTGCTCATTTTACATGCAAATAATATGCCACCTTCAAGTTAATTTCTCAAAGTAGAGTCATAAAACCAGATAATTTTGGTTTTAAAAATCTCGAAGGAGCTGGGTGTGGTGGTGTATGCCTGTGGCTCGGGAGGCTGCCTTAGCAAAACCAAGGTTTTTAAGCAACTCAGTGAGACCCTGTCTCTAAATAAAAAAGACAAAATAGGACTAGGGAGACGGCTCAGTGGCTGAGTGTCCCTGAATCCAATCCCTGGTGCCAAAAAAAAAGGAAAGAAAACAATTTTTAAAGAATTGAGAATTGGCAAATTATTAGTTTTTTTGTTAGGTTGTTTGGAGTTTGGATAGCAAACCTTAACTTGTCATTTCCATGTGGGAATTTGGTTGTCAGTAAAACCTTGCATTATGCATAGAACTTTTGTTTATATTCCTATATTAAAAAATTAAAATCAGATTAACTAAAGATTAAGTGATTTATCAGGATATTTTCTTTCTTTTTCTTCCCTGGTACTGGAGATTGAATCCAGAGGCACTCTGCCTCTGACATACACCCCTAGCCTTTTTTATTTTTTGATTTTGAGACGTCTTGTTAAATTGTTAAGATTGACCTTGAAATTGCAATCCTCCTGCCTCAGACTCCAGAATCCCTGGAATTACAGGTGTGTGCTACTGTGGCTTCTTATATTTATTAGTGGTCTCAAGTAGCAACTTGGATCAGAGGAGCAGCAGTAGGGAATACCCTACTGAAGGAAGCTCCCTTATTTTCAGGTATCATGTAGTCAAGCCAGGTATTTCATAGACAGCCCTCTCACACCTGTAATCCCAGGGTCTCAGGAGGATCACATGTTCAGAGCCAGCCTCAGCAACTTAGTGAGGCCCCAGCAACTTGGCAAGACCCTGTCTCAAAAAATAAAAAAGGGGATGTGGCTCAGTGGTTAAGCACCCCTAGGTTCAATCCCCCAGTACTCCTATCCCCCCAAATAGCATCCATACCCTCTCAAACTTTCAGTGACATTGTTTTTGGTATTTATTCATTCAGTATATAGTCCCATGAACATTGGGGCTATGTTACCTCTGTGTCCACCTTCATCTGGTACAGGGACTTGGCATATGGTAACTGCTCACTAAATTTTCATTGGCCGAATGAGGAATACCTGCTATCTGGTTTAAACACGAAAAAGAATATGATGTGGTACCTGTTTTCTGGCTGCTGGAAGTCCTGTAGGGGAGAAAAGAGTCGCATACAGATAATTTCATATGAGGTATATTGTGTTATCATGGCAGATAAAATTGATAGTACGGGAATTTATATCAGGAGGGACATAATTTGAGTGGGAGTATTTATGAATTCATGTAATAACTAATTGACTATTATATATTATTGAATTACATTTTACATGTTGTTATTGAAGTGATCTGTCAGAATTGCATGAGTTTTTTTTAAGACAGGTGTCATTACTTTCATATAGGGAATTATGTGATACCTAAGAGTAGTTAAAGGGTTGAAACAATTTTTGTGGTCTAATATAGATTCACCCTTCAGGACAGGCAAAGGTGTATTTATTAATGGTGTATTAAAAGAATTCTGAGGAAAAGAAACTGTAAAGGATGTCATAAAGAAATAGTGCTACTTGATTATTGTACAAGTAATGTATCAGTTTTATTTGTCTGCTTTTTGTAAAGTGCTTGGAAGAAGATTGCCTATCCACTGTTGGTGCTTGGTCAGTAGGAGTTACATGTTGGCTTTATTAGCAGAATTCATCAGGGTTTTCAAATAACCCCAAAAGAAATATAAAAAGATTTCAGTCAGCAATTCTCAAAGTTTAGCATGCATCAGAATTCCTTGGAGGCTTTGTTAAAACAGATCTCTGGGTCTTATCCCATAGTGTCTGATTTAGTAGGTCTAGTGTGGGCCCTGAGAGTTTGCATTTTAAAAATGTTCCCAGGTGATCCTGATGCCACTTGTTTAAGGACCCAACTTTGAGAAACATCACCTTAACAGATAGAATAGTGGTTCTCAGCCACACATTAGAATATTTAGGATGCTTTTATAAAGTCCATGTGTAATTACCAATCAAGTCATAATTTAAGGGTGATTCTGATATAGTAGGATGATTTGTCTAGGTAGAAAAATGTGTGTGTATGCTCATAATCTATGCCTTTTGTCTTAACATTTTGACACTTTCAGCATTTCTTTAGCTTTAATTGACTTTCAAACTTTTTTTTTAAATATTTATTTATTAGTTATTGGCGGACACAACATCTTTGTTTGTATGTGGTGCTGGAGGATCGAACCCGGGCCGCACGCATGCCAGGCGAGCGCGCTACCGCTTGAGCCACATCCCCAGCCCCTCAAACTTTTTTTTTTTTTTAACTGACTTGTTGTTTATAACTGAAATAAGTGTACTTCAAGAGACATACATGTATGTCTATGCATTAATACAATTCATTTTCACTGTTTAGGCATTTATGTTCTATAAAGTTACCATGGGCGCAGAATTATTGAATACTGATCCTTACGGGACATACATGGTTATGTTCCTGTGAGCCACTGATTTGGTTCAGTTAATGAATACATAGCTTTTTGTTTTATGCGTTTTTCTATTTAAAAGTGCCTTATTTAATATATGTCATTGATTCATTGACATTGAACTCACAGCAGCATTCTAACTCATCGACTTCTTGTGCTTGGAACACTAGACTATACTTCACTGTTTGGGGGCCCCTTTAGACAGTAAAACCAATTACAAAAAGTACAAAAATAGGAAAAACCTGGCACTGAATAGAATGTGAGAAGGACATTTGTTTATAGTGTGAGATCTGAAACACAAGTGTCACCCTGTTTGATCTTATTTGGGAATGTGTTGATGACTCAAATTTTTCACTGCCTTGCACATGTTTACAAATGATTTTGAAAGCGCTGTATTAATTTTGGTGCTACAAATAAAATTTAGTGAATAAGCAAATTTGCAAATATGGGAATTTGCAAGTAATAAGTATCAGCTAAGTCTACATATTTTTTCCCTTTTCAGTTCTATTGTGTTAAAAATAATTTTGGTCATGAGCTATTAAATTGGTTTTCTTGATTAGTGGTTCATTGGTTCATCCTACAGATTGAAAAATACTGCTGTAATTGATTCAACATTACGTGTTTATAAATATATTATTTCTTAAACTATAAATGGTGATGCCGAACATATATATAAACATGTGTATATGTGAGTATGCATTTCCCTTTCTATATTTGGGGAATACAGGGTTTAATTTTGATTATGGGGAGCTAGGTTTTGCTGGGTACATCATTATGTTTGCATTTGTAGTAGGTTACTATGGTTGGATGTGGTCTACAGGCAGTGTTATGGGTGGTGGTGGCAGTGGTAGAAGACTAGAAATAAAGCTAGTTGGGAGTACACTGGAAATCTGATTTCTGGCTCTGGGATTTTAGTAAATTATGACAGACTAACAACTATTTGGATAACTTGTAGAAAAAGGAATTTCATTGAAGTCTTTATGTCGGGGATTCTTAACTGAGGTCCTTGGCACCTAAACAGACTTCCTGAGGTCTGTGAACTTCCTGCACTTCTTTCTCTTCTCTCCCTTTTTTCTTTCCCATAGTTTGTGTGTTTTCCTTCTGCCTCCCAAAGAGTCATCAGGCCTAGAGTAAGTGATCATAGAATTCATTTACCATGAAGTAACAGGAGGTTAAGAATCACATTTTAATTGATAATGTATCCTCTATTCTGTACCATTGGTCCACTCGCCTGTTTTGGTGCCAGTACCATGCTGTTTTTGTTACTATTGCTCTGTAATATAGTTTGAAATCTGGTATCGCTATACCGCCTGATTAGAATTGCTTTTGCTATTCTGGGTCTTTTATTTTTCCATATGAATTTCATGATTGCTTTATCTATTTCTACAAGAAATGCCGTTGGGATTTTGATTGGCATTGCATTAAACCTATAGAGAACTTTTGGTAATATCGCCATTTTGATGATGTTAGTTCTGCCTATCCATGAACAGGGTATATTTTTCCATCTTCTAAGATCTTTTTCTACTTTTCTCTTTAGGGTTCTGTAGTTTTCATTGTATAAATCTTTCACCTCTTTTGTTAGGTTGATTCCCAAGTATTTTATTTTTTTTGAGGATAAGTGAATGGAGTGTTTTTCCTCATTTCCGTTTCAGAAGTTTTGTCGCTGATATACAGAAATGCCTTTGATTTATGCGTGTTGATTTTATATCCTGCCATGCTCACCATCTCTAGCAGTCAGAGAAATGCAAATCAAAACCACCCTAAGATACCATCTCACTCCAGTAAGATTGGCAGCCATTATGAAGTCAAACAACAACAAGTGCTGGCAAGGATGTGGGGAAAAGGGTACTCTTGTACCTTGCTGGTGGGACTGCAAATTGGTGCGGCCAATTTGGAAACCAGTATGGAGATTCCTGGGAAAGCTGGGAATGGAACCACCATTTGACCCAGCTATTGCCCTTCTCGGACTATTCCCTGAAGACCTTAAAAGAGCGTACTACAGGGATACTGCCACATCGATGTTCATAGCAGCACAATTCACAATAGCTAGACTGTGGAATGCTAGAAGAATACTGAATGTTTTCACATTCAGTATTCTTTCTTCTAGCATTTTTGAAAACTACACAGTTTGTAATTGTTTTCTGTAAGCACCTACTATGCAATAGCATGCCCCAACTTCTTATTCCTGATTGTTAATTTAGAATGCATCAATCATCCTTTCTTCCTCTTCCTCTTCCCTACTTTTCCCAGCCTTGTAATCACGTTCTACTCAACTTTGAGATCAGTTTTTTTAGGTAACACACGAGTAAGATGATGTGTTACTTGACTTTTTGTGCCTGGCTTATTTCATTGAATATAATAATCACCTGTGCTGTGCATACTGTTGTCAATGACAGGATTTCTTTTTCTTTCCTTTTTTTGTGACTGAACACGATTCCATTGTGCATGCGTACTACATTTCCCTTATCCATTCATCAGTTGATCGACACCTAGGTTGTTTCCTTTTCTTGGCTATTGTGAATAGTGTTGCAGTGAACATGGAATGCAGATATCTTATTCACATACTGATATTTTTCTTTTTAATATATACCCAGTAGTGGGATTGCTGAATTATATGGTAGTTCTATTAAGTTTTTGAGCATACTCCATACTGTTTTCCAAAATGGCAGCATTAATTTACATTCTTACAGAGTGTATGGGTTCCCTTTTCTCCCCATCCTTGCCAGCATTTTTGTCTTTTTAATAATAGCCATTGTAATTGGAGTGAGGTGATATCTCATTGTAGTTTGGACTTGGAATTTCCTGATGATTGGTATTTCCATATTGTTTTTATTTCTAGTACAGATAATATACATCTTTTGATGTATATAACAACACTGCTGAATTTTGTGTCTTCTTTTTAGAAGTGTCTAGTTAGTCTATTGCCTATTTTAAAATCTGGGTTGGTTTTTTTTTTTTGGTTGGTGTTATTGAGTTTTCTAGAGTTCTGTATATTTTCTGCATATTAACCCCTTGTTCCATGTACAGTTTGCAGGTATTTTCTCCCATTCTGTAAGTTTTCTCTTCACTCTGTTGATTATGTCCTTTTCTGTGCAGAATCTTTTTAGTTTGATGCAATCCCTTTTGTCTTATTTTTGTTTTTGTTTCCTGTGCTTTGGGGATCTTATCCAAAAAATCCTTGCGTATTCCAATGTCTTGAAGCATTTTTCCCCCTATTTTCTTCTCATGTTTTCCCATTTTGAAGTCAGTCTTTAATCCATTTTGAGTTGATTTTTGTAACTGGTGAGAAAGAAGGGTCTACTTTTATTCTTCTTTATGTGGATACCCACTTTTTCCAGCACCATTCTTTGTAAAGGCTGTCCTTTCTCCAGTGCATATTCTTTGCACCCTTGTTGAAAATCAGTTTATTTTGATTTGTTAGTTTACTTACAGGCTTGTTGTTCTGAAGCATTGGTGCACACACATACACAGGTGTGCACTCCAGTGTCTTGCCGTTTTGATTACTATAGAATTATAGTATATTTTGAGATCTGTATGTAATACCTACTGCTGTTTTCTTCCCCCCTCTTCCTTAAAATTACTTTGGCTATTTGGATTTCTTTTATGGTTCCGTTACAAATATAAGGGTTTTCCCCAAGTTTTGTGAAGAATGTCCTTGGTATTTTAAAATCTGGGTTTGTATTTTATTGAGTTTTCTAGAGTTCTGTATATTTTCTGCGTATTAACCCCTTGTTCCATGTACAGTTTGCATCGACTTTTTTTATTTCTTTGGGTAATACAGACATTTTTAACATATTGATTTGTCCAGTCTTGGGTTGTTTCATTTTTTTGTGTCCTCTTCAATTTGTTCATCAAAGTTTTATAGTTTCCTTGTAGATTGTTTATTCATTTCTTTGATTAAATTTATTCCTAGGTATTTTTTTAGGCTATTGTATTGCTTTTCTTTGTTTCTAGTATAGATAATACTCTCTTGATGTATATAACAACACTGCTGAATTTTGTATGCTGATTTTTTTTCCTACAACATTTCTGAAGTCTTTTATTTTAATAGTTTTTATGGTGAATTCTGTGGAGTTTTCTGTATATAAGATTTATCATCTGCAAACAGTCACATTTGACTTCCTCTTTTCCAGTTTGGATGCTCTTTATTTCTTTCCCTTGCCTGATTGCTCTGGCTAGGACTTTGAATAAAAGTGGTGAAAGGGGCATTTTTGTCTTGTTTCAGAGATCAGATAGAAAACTTTAGCTCTTCCTCACTTAGTATAATATTAGCTGTTGATGAACATATGGCCTTTATTCTGTTCTTCTTATACCTAATTTGTTAACACAGATTTATCATGAAGGGATGTTGAATTTTATGAAAAGCTTTTTCTGCATCTGTTGAGATGATCATGTGGTTTTTGTCCATTCTGTTGATTGGTATATATATCACATTGATTGATGTGCACATGTTAAATCAGAATGTGCAGGAAAAGTAGGAAGAAGAAAGCACAGATTCTCCTGTGGTCCTATGCTTATCTTTGATTGACTTTTTTCTATGTACTTACATGAATAGGTGAGAGAGAGAGAGAGAGAGAGAGAGAGAGAGAGAGAGAGAGAGAAAGAGAAAGAGAGAGAAAGACAAACATTTGTTTTTAACCTGTTTATTTAGATTGGAAATTTTGAGGAAAGAATCTCTTGACTCAGTTTTTGTCATCTTGTCAATTATTGGATTAGTCCTTGTCACTGTAGTCTGGGATGTAGGTAGTATTAGAGAATGGCAGCTTGCATTTAGATCATTTGTTTGAAGGGAGCTTGGCAGGAAGAAATATAGTGGCTTTTAAAAAGAAGGGTATTTGAAGCATAGATATGGTCACTAAAAGAAATTCTTGTGGACTGGGCATTGATTCTAATTTGTTACTACTATTATTAGTAGTAGTAGGTAGTGGTCTAGCATACACATTTACTGTATAATGTGATCAGTTCTATATTGATGGATGTTGATGTATAGTTAAGAGTTTTTAGTCCTTAGTAAAAAATGCTTTTTCTTTTTTTTTTTTTGGGGGGGGGTCGATGTTGGGGATTGAACCCAGAGACTTGCACATGCTAGGCAAATATCCTGCCACTGAACTATATCTCCAGCTCTTTTTATTTTTATTTTTTTTTAAATTTTGAGTCAGGGTTTCACTAAGTTGTCAAGAACTGGCCTTAGATTTGGCAGTCCTCCTCCCTCAGCTTTCTAAGTTGCTGGGGTTATAGATGTGCAATACTGCACCCAGCTTTAACATGTTTTTCCATATGAACTTTATAATTATTTTGTCTAACTTCACAAGATAATTTGGTATTTTTATTGGGATTCATCATACATTTAACAGTCAGTTTATAGAGAATTGATGTCTTTATGATGTTGATTTCCTATCCAAGAACATGGTTTATTTCTTCATTTGAAGTGTACTTATATATCTTTCAGGAGTATTTTTCTTGTATTGATTTTGTGTTTTATGTTAAACTTATTTCAGGAGTTTTCACCTGTTTGGTTACTGTTGTAAATGACACCTCCTCTCATTATTCTTTATAACTTATTATATTTAAGAAAGCTTTTTAGTTCTATTTAATTTTGTTTCTTACAGCTTTACTAAGTTATCTAATTGTTAGTACAATTTTTTTTGCATTGATTTTCTTGGGTTAATGAGTTAGACACCATATCATCTGCAAATAGAGATAGTTTACTTCTGCTTTTTCAAATAGTGAGCCTCTAAGTGTGATTCCCTTTTTAATTCTTGAAATTCCATGTTAAAAAGTATTGGAGAAATGGATGTATTTGTTTTGTTTCTGACTTTAATGTGAATGCCTTTCATTACATAACATGTAGATTACTTTATAGATTAGAAAACAAGTAATATGTTTACAAAATATATATTCTATATGTGTATATGTATTACATGTAATACATAAAGTGGAGGTTAAAACGTGTCTAGTGTCGGGGTTTTTAGCCCCCATTCCCTCCTGACCTTCGGGAGAGATTGGGAGAGCACTCCCTGACCAGGACAAACCAAGAAAGGTAAAGGTTGACTGGCCACCCACACCCAGCCCTCCTTTGCAGGAGGACAATCAGACACTCCAGGGAGAACAGTCAAAGCAGGATCTCCTTTAATGAGAAAACACACACAGCTAATATAATGTACAGGAGCCAATCAAGATAAAGATCAGCAGGGTGGGAAGAATTTACATCTACACCCATCCTATGGGCAGTAATGGGAGACAGGAGCTGTCTGTGAGGGCAGAAGGGTTCTGAGCTTACCCTAGAGGTGGTCCGATTCTTCATCACAACCCAGGGCAATGCCTTCTGGCTAATCGCTGGGTGCTCTCTTAGCTACATGTGGCCCCAGGACTGGGAAGCGGGTGGCAGCCAGCAAGTTAAGTTTCCTCTTTTCTGATGCAACATGCCCTACCTTACATCATGCCCTACATCTAGTGTATCTGTCATGAATGAGTATTGAATATTCTCAACAAAGATGCTTTTTTGCTCTTCTTGTATGATTTTCCCCCTTAGATCTAATCGTTATTGATGAATATTAAAATTGAACCATCTCAGCTTTCCTGAAAAACCCTATTTGTTGTTCTTTTTAAAAAATGCCTTCAGTTTTATTTGCTTTCATTTAGAAGGACTTCTAAGCTTTGACATCTTTTGGGTCAAATGTGGCTACCTCCATAGTTTTAATAATTCAGTCTCATTTCTAAATTTCTGGGAGATGAAATATGATTGGTATAGTTCAGGTCAGGTATTTAGCCTGGTCCAGTTAACTCTAGCTTCAGGTAAGGTGAGGTAATTTACTAGCTTGACTAATGACAGCACAGCACTTACAGGAGAAGATGGGTAAGAATCAAGAGGTAGGACATTGTCATTGTTCTTGTCCATACACTGTAAGGACTGCTCATTCACATAGCATCCATGTCCTTTGGAGCGGGATCTGGAGATGGTCTAATGCACCCCAGGAGATATGCCAATTTTGTATATTGCAAAACAAAACTCACAGTTATAAATAGTAAAATTCCAGTGTGTATAGTTTTTTTTTTTTTTTTTGGTAAGTGGCATGCTATTACTTGGTCCTCCCCTGGCTATTTTACTCCGCAGTACACATTTTCAATGGTTACTTGGAACTAAGACATATCCTACAGGACCCTCCAAGTCACCCACCCACCTTCAGCCCCTTAAAAGACCAGGGTCTTTTTCCTAGTGTAGGCATGCTATTAAATTTTTTAAAGAATTAGACCATAGATGTGGAATTTTTGAAGAATCATACCTTTTCTGTATTATACATGGTGACATTGTTTTAGTCAGAATTTGGTATTTGAAAGATATATTTAAAAATAAATTTGAGATATACCCAACACATAAAGTATACATGTTAACATGTTCATTCAGGTAAATGTTGGCATATGAGTATATGTATGAAATCCTTACACAATCAAGATAATATATTCAACCCTTCACCTCCTTACTTACCTCTTTAATCTTCAGGTGTCATTGTAAATTAGTGGTTTGCATTTTCTAGAATTTCATATAAATGAAATCACATAGTATATACTGTTTTTTTGCCCTGGTTTCTTTTCATCCTGCATTTGTTTTGATATCCATCCATATATATTCTAGTGTTATCAATAGTTCATTCCTTTTTATTGCTCAGTAGTATTCCTTTTTATGACTGTCACACAGTGTTCATTCACCTGTTAAGTGATTTTTGACTGTTACAAATCAAGCTACTGTGAGCATTTTTTTTTTTTTTTGGTACCTGGGATTGAACCCAAGGGCACATAACCACTGAGCCACATCCCCAGCCCTTTTTTTGGTATTTATTTAGTGACAGGTTCTCACTAAGTTGCTTAGGGTCTTGCTAAATTGCTGAGACTGGCTTTGAACTGCCTCAGCCTCCTGAGCTCCTGGGATTACAGGCATGCGCCACCATACTCAGCACTGCTATGAGCATTTTTGTTATCAGATTTACATTTATTTGTTTTGGTAAATAAATACTTGATGGTGAAATAGCTTGATCATATGATAGCTATACCAAAGAGATTTTAACTTTTTTCAAAACTGTCAGACTGTTTTATACAGTTGATGTATCATAAAGATACATTTTTATTTGAGATGTTTATATAGTTTAGGACCATGCTACTCAAAAGTTTGGCCTACAGATTTGGGTTCACCTGGGAGCTTATTAAAAGTGCTGAACCTTGCCAAGGACAGTGGCACATACCTATAATTCTAGTAGTTTAGGAGGATGAGGCAGGAGGATTACAAGTTCAAAGCCAGCCTCAGCAATCTAGCGAGACCCTGTCTCAAAATAAAAAAGGCCTGGGGATATGGCTCAGTGGTTAAGGTCCCTGGGTTCAATCTCTAGTCCCCTTACTCTTTAAAAAAAAAAAAAGCTGAATCTCAAGTACCATCACAATCGAAACATGCATTAAAAAAAAAAAGATTTGTGGATTGTTCAGATGATCATTAGAATTTAAGAATCTTCGTTGAGAAATGCAGTTCTTAAATTTTTTTCTCTGCTATACCACACCTGAGGGCTTTGACATATTTAATGTGGAAATTTCAAATGGGATTTGGGAGTTGCTGGATAGGTTTTAGAAATGTGACAGATAATAATGATAAATGTAGTGTGTCTTCCCCATGCACTCTTCATAGTGATTTATTTAAGCTACTAAAGTGTTTTGGCTATTGCCTCTTTGAGATTTGGTAGTCAAGAGGAATTGCTTCAAAGTGTAGAGCTATCTTGCCTGACACAGTTTCTTATGGATAAGAGTTATCTGTTGTCTTTTTGTGTAATTTCCCTGGTGAATGAGTCTGTTTGCTAGCCACTTCCCGCCCCCACATTTTCCTTTCTTCTTTAAGTTCTTAATCTGTCTTTTTCATAACCAGTGGTCTACTTCTTGATCATTTTTGTATATAGGTCTGTATGGGTTTTCTCTCTACTTCTAGTACTTAAGAAAGGCAAAAATAGTTTAAAAAATGATTTTATAAACCAGTAGGTAGATAGACTGTCAAGTGATGCATTTTAAAACCTAATATCAGTTGCTTGCTCATTGTTTTGGATTTCTTCTATTCATTTTCATTATTGAATGATATTTAAGAGCAACCTACATTGTTGCTGGTGTCACCTTTCTAAATTCGTGGTGTTGTTGAAGATCATGTTATTAATCAGCATTAGGAAATTCTCACTTTAAATCAAGGTTCTAATCACACAATAGACAAGAGAACAAAAAGTAAACATTTGTTACTTTATCAAGTGAAACAAATTACATTTAGGCAATTTATAATTTGAGTTTTCCGAAAATTGAATTGTAAGTCAAATATTCCAGAATTATAATGCTTTTGACAGCATTACTTTTACTTTTACATTTCTGTCTAACTCGGTGCATACAAGTCTTTCATCCCTAACTCTTTTCCATATACCTCACAGGCATTTAAGATAGAGAAACTATGAAAGATTTAGTTCTGGCTTATTTAGAATTTAGCACAACTATCTTTAGGAAAGAAAAAATCTTTACCCTGTCATTAAATTCAAAAAGGACTTTATTGCAAAAGGACATTTAATTCTTTAGATGATAAATGTCTTTAAATATAGCTTTACAGGAAAAACAGAACACTTAATGTTGTGACTGCTTATTTTATTGATTTTTAGCAAAAGCCTATGTTTCTTTTTTTTAATATTTTTTTTTAGTTGTAGGTGAACACAATACCTTTATTTTATTATTTTTATGTGGTGCTGAGGATCGAACTCATTGCCTCTCGCATGTGAGGCGAGGGCTCTACTACTGAGCCACATCCCCAGCCCAAAAGCCTATGTTTCTTTGGGAGGCAAAGTTAATGAAATATATGTAATGTTATCTATAAAGGTAGTATGCATTATAAATATTAGAAAAAAATTAGCTATGGTGGTACATACCTTTAATTCCAGTGACTTGGGAGGCTGAGTCAGGAGGATCATAAGTCCAAGGCCATCTGGGCAACTTATCAAGACTGTGTCTCAAGTTAAAAATCAAAAGAATGGGGGATGTAGTTTAGTGGTAGAGGACCCCTGAGTTTAATTCCCAGCATCAAATAATAATATCAAATAATAATAATAGTAATAATAGTAGCAGTAGGAATAATAATAATAATAAAATACTGGAGAAATTAATGAAATACACCTTCTTGTAGGCAAATTTTCCTCAAGTTTTATTAAAATCTCAGTTTTTAAAACACATTTGTCAAGTATAATAAAAATACATTTCCAGAAAAATTAAAGATGTAGTAAATATAAGGCCACAACTTTTTGTTTTGTTTTTGGGGTGTCAGGGATTGAACTCAGGGGCACTCAATGATTGAGCCACATTCTAGCCCTATTTTGTATTATAATTAGAGACAGTATCTCACTTGAATCTTTTCGCCGAGGCTGACTTTGAACTTGCGATCTTCCTGCCTCAGCCTCCCAAGCTGCTGGGATTACAGGCGTGTGCCACCGCGCTCAGCACAAGACCACAGCTTTTTAAATCACCACTTTCAATGGATAAAATTAATATCAGACTGTTTTGAAATTTTTAAATGCTTACTCTAAATTTTTGTAATTCTAGAGGACCACAGTGTGAGTGTCACATTGCCTTAAGCTAATGGTTTGTTAAGCTGGTGCTTCTCAAAGTGTAGTTCCCAAACCCACAGCAGCTTTGGAAACTTTTAGAAATATGAATTATCTGGTTCCATTTGAGAGCTGCTGAATCAGAAATTGTTGGTTTGTCTCAGCAATGTGTTGAAACAGGGCCTACAGATGATTCTGAAGCCCACTAATGTTGAGAACCACAGTTGAATTTTTATTCTAAAATGTTGATTATTGGAGCTCTTTTAGTCAGAACAGGACGGCACTTTTCTTAAGTCGGAATTCCGCCAGTTGTGTAAGTGAATGACTGAAAGACATGGTTGGTTATGAAGTTTAATCTGTCATAGATTCTTAGATGGAAGATAATGTGATTTAAGATCTGATCAAAATATATGTGCTAAATGAAAAGAGGATTCTAGTGTTCTATATTGCCAGGAGCATGGATCACATAATTAAAATTCAGTTGATAGACTTGAGAAGCCAGACTTTGCTTTGCCGAAATGAATAAGGACTGCTGCCCCAAATTCTTCATGGTTATAAGACCTCAGGGCTGTGAAACAATTGAATTAGACAGCTCTAAGTTGGATGTGTGGCAGGTTGTTTCAGTAAATATTAAAAGAAACTATTATTATTCTTATGTTTCAAACCACTGGAAATTGAAATGGGATCTTTTCAGAGATTTGTCTGGGTTATTCTGGTTTCTGCTGCTCATTCATTTTTTTTGCCTGCCCCCACTCCTTCCTTTCTCTTTCTATGCTGATTACACCAATAAGAACCTCTCCGTGTATTGTTGAATGTATTGATGATGGGTATCCCTGTCTTATTCCTAATTCTAGGATAAGAATATTCAGTATTTCATTTACATGTATTGTTATTGTGGTTTTCTTGTAGATGCCCCTTACCATGTTGAAAAAAATTGCCTTCTATTTCTAGGGTTCTCAGAATTTTTTGGAATAGGTGTTAGCTTGTGTCAGATGCTTTTTCTTTGTATATAGGGATGATTATGTAGTTTTAAAAAATGTGTTAATGTGCTGAATTACATTGGTTTTGATTATAAGCCAATCCTGCATTCCTGAGATTAAATCCCCTTTGCAGTGCATTGTTGAATTCTGTTTACTAAACTTTTATTTAGGTGATTGCATCTATGTTCACAGGAATTTTTATTTGTCTATAGTTTAGTGTCTCCCCTCCCACTCCCCAACCCAGTGTAGTCTTCTGGTTTTTGGATCAGAATAATTCTGGCCTCAAAATGAGTTGGCAAGAAGTACTCTCTCCATTATTTTGGAAAAAATCGTGTAGGATTGATATTGTTGCCTCTTTAAGTGTTTGGTGAAATTATTTACCAGTGAGATTTTGTGTGTTTGTTTTTGTTTTTAGTGTGTGTGCATGAGGTGCATGAGGTTTTAAACTGCAGTTCAATTTCTTTAATTAATACATGCAAAGCTATTCAGGTCACCTATTTCTTTCTGAGTAAACTTTGCTAATTTATTTCTTTCAAGAGATTTCTTTTTAGCTAATTGTCAAATTGATGAGCATGAAGTTGTTTATAATGTTCTGTCATCTCACTTGTTCATGGTACTGGTAATTTGTGTCTTTTCACTTTTCCCCCTTCATTCATCTGACTAGAGGTTTATATGGATTTTCTTAAAGAAACAAGCCTTTTTTTTTTTTCCCCTCCTGTGGATTTTTTTATTTTCCATTTCATTGATTTCCACACTGTTCTTGATCATTTCTTTTCCTAGGCTTACTTTGGGTCTAATTTGTTCTTCTTCTAATTTCTTAAGGTAGATTCTGAGGTCACTGTTTGTTTTATTTATTTTTTTTCTCCCTGTTTTAATATAGGTGTATAGTGCTGTAAATTTCTTTCAAAGTGCTGCTTTGTTGGTAATTTTGAACATGTTTATTTTTAAATTTGTTTTGTTTTGGCTTTTTCATTTTTATTCAGTTCAGAATAGTTGTCAATTTCCCTTTTGATCCTTTTTTTGATCCATAGGTCAAAATGAGTTACATGGTTCACAAATATTTAGTGATTTTTTTTTACAGATATCTGTTATCAATTTCTAATTTAATTCTCAGACACCGTGGTGTTTGAGAGCATATGTTTTGTGTGACTTAAGCCTCCTTATTTAAATTTGTAGTATGGTTCAGAATTCTGTCAGAGATGTGTGTTGGGCAGCGGCAGCCTGTTAGTGTGTTGTAGGAGGAGAGAAGGGCGGAGGGGCAGAGAGGACAGTTGCTGTGGCAGCTTCATTAGAAAGAGAAGGGAGGTGAAAGGTTGTGTGGGAGAGCAAGAGTTGCAGAGAGAGGGCTTAGAAAGAGGGAAATATCTGAATGTATGATATCTCTTTTCCATTTTCCAGAACACTCACAATAGGAGTGCTGTACCCTTAGAGAATTTTCATTCTTACCTTTCTACTCCATTCTTTATATCATTGTAATTCCTAAATAATATGTGAACAGTTTTTATGACTGTCTTATGGGTACTTGAGAAGGATGGATTGTTAGTTTTTTGTTGCTGTGACTAAAGTTCCTGACAGAAACAAAATAGAGGAGGAGGTTTATTTTGACTCATGGTTTCAGGGCTTCAATTCATGGTCATCAGATTCCATTGCTCTGGGCCTAAGGAGAGGCAGAAGGCAAGGAAGAGGAAAGCTGCTCAGCTTAAGGTCACCATGAAGCTGAGAGAGCTTGTGAAGAGCCAGGGATAAAACATAATCTCCCAGGTCATGCCTTCATTGACTGACTTCCTCCATCCATGCCCCACTTACCCACAGTTACCACCCAGTAACTCATTCAGATTATTAAGCCATCAAGTGAATTAATCCACTGATTAGGTTATAGTTGTCATAATCTAATTGGTTCACCTCTGAACATTCCTGCACTGTCATGTGAGTTTTCCAAGGACATCTCATACTCAAACTCCAAAAGAGGGGCATTGAGTGTAAAGTTTGATACATAGCTATAAAATCTACCTTATCAATTAAGTTGCTTAAGTCTTTTTTGTTGTTCACTTGATTTATTTTATGCTAAAAGTGGTGTATTAAATTTTCCTCTTATGGGTGTGCTTTTGTCTATTTTGGTCCTTGCATATACTGTAGCTTTTGCATCATAAAATGGTGCTGTATTACTTTATGTATATAGATACTAAATCTTTCTTGTGAATTATGGTTATTAGCATTTAAAAGTGCTCTTTTTTGTTGTTGTTTAATGCTCTTTTGTATTCTACTTGTTTGTTATTAGGATATGCTTGTACTTCTTACTATTTTCACTTACCCATTAAACTTTTGTTCACTTTCCTCATCTCTGGATCACCTTTGGAGGGTGGGGTACATTTCTTATATGCTGCATATTATTGAGTCTTGAATTCCAAGCATTGAGCATCATTTTTTTTAAAGCAGTGAGTTAAGTCCATTCTCATTTATCAATATGACAGCATATTTGCGCTCAGCTCTTTCGTATTTTATATTGTGTATTATGTCACTGATTGTTTTATACATTACTGTTTAAAACAGTCATTATTTGGGAAGATTTGAATTTTTATTGAAGTAGTTATATTTGTGCTTATCATTATTAGTTTTGTCTTTTGTTAGCCTTTTTGTTTGGTACTATACAGATTGAATCCTAAACTTCTCTACCACTGAGCTATAGCCCCAGCCTTTTTTCTTCCTTCCTCTTTTTTTTGCCCAGGGTGGCCAAAAACTTGGGGTATTCTTGCCTCAGCCTCTGGAGTTAGAATTACAGGTGTGCACCACCACACCTGGCTTTGATAGTTTTTAACAATATACTTTAATCTTTTGTACAATAGCGGCTGCTTCTAAACACCTTCCATGAAGATAGAATTTGTTCTATCTTCATTTTTTTACTCTTGCTCCTTTGCCTTTTAGTTCCATTGTTTTCACTTTAGTGCTCTAAATTCTTTCAGTCCTCTTGATAATGGAAGAACAATTTACCTGCATATAAAATCTTTGGTTCACTTTGCTCTCATTAAAGTTTCTGGAAGCGCTGCTTCATTGATGCTTTTTTGCTTTCTAATTGTTTTGAAGTGTAGTTCATTAGGCCTTATAAGTTAAATTATTTTTGACATAGTTATATCCACATAATCAGTTCTTGGTAATTTTGTCAGATGTCTAGTGGACTTTAGTGTTTGTGTTTGTGTGTGTGTTGGGGGGGAGAAAGAGAAAGGGGGAATGTTTGTTTAAATAAATACATAACAATTTACTATCAAAATTTTGTGGGCATTCTTTGTAACTTTAATATATTTTCTTACAGTTATCTTGAACAATAATGGATATTATTTATTAAGCACTTAATATATCAGACTTTGTACATATCTTTCCTTAATCTTCATTTACTATGGGTTATTAGGAAAGAACCAAAGAAACATTACTAAGAAATATTAATATAAAAGTAACATATTCAAACGTGTTACAAACAAAAGTGATGTATTCAAAGTCACGAAATAGGACATAGGAGACCAAGACTTCAGAGGTGGCCCTCCTACCAAAACTTTATACCTTTACACTATCTGAGCAATCGTTAGGTAGGATTCTGAATCAGAATATTACTATCAGTATTAAAGAAAGAAAATAGTAGATTAATTAATATTTTACAGATACAGAAAGAATGAATTGCTAGTTAAAAGGCTTTTTGGATTACTGGTATGTTTTCTTATTTTCATTTTTCCCAATTCTTTCATATTCTTATTGTTTCTTTACCTATTGTTTTTCTTAGCTTCTTTGGTGAATTTAATTAATGAATATTAGACCACCATCTAGAATGAATTTCTATTGATGTTTAATATAAATTGTAAAGGATTAAAAAAAATCCAAGATATCTAGCAGATATTTTCACCATGAATAAATGGCCCGTTTTAAATGAGTTTTAACAATCACACCATTCTAGAAGTATGGACTATACATTATAGTAGAATCAGAGGACATATTAAAATATGTTTACTTTTTATTTATTTGTTTTTTCAGGACAGTGGCCTAAATCACAGATAATGTAGGTTTGTTCTGTTTTAACATCTAATGACTGTTATGGTACTTTATTAGGATGATTATGCTTTCCTCTTTTTTTTTTTTTTAATGCACTAACTAAAATTAAGGGTGGAACAAGGATGGCTAAAACTGTTCCCTCTGAGTGCTATAAGAGAAAAGCAAGCTTCTTTAATTTTATGTGTGTTACCTTGAGTTTACTTGGTCATCAGCTTCTGTTCTTTTCACTATTAAAATTTTGGCCAAGATATTAATTAGTATTTAGAATTAATTCATTTAAGCAGTTTATTGAGAGATAATTCAAATATATAATTAACCCATTTAAAGTGTGCAGTCCAATGGTGTTTAGTATTCCAATGCTATGCAGTCATCACCACAATTTTAGATCATTTTCTTCACCCAAAAAAGAAACTTAAAAACCAGTAGCCATTGTTCCCAATTTCTCCTCTTCTCCATCCTCCCCAGGTCTCATGCCCCCAAATCACTTATCTACTTCCTACTTGCCTATTGTAGAATTTTATCCTCAATGTATATGTTTGACCAACATCTTCCCATCCCTTCTTCTCTCACCCATCCCAGACTGATAAAAACATTTCTACTCTCTCGTGAGGCCAGCTTTTTAAGATTCTACATGAATGAGATCATGCAGTGTTTGTGTGTAGTTGCCTGCCTTATTTCATTTAACACAATGTCCTCCTAGTTCATTCATGTCACAAATGACAGAATTTTGTTTTTCAATGAATAAACTAATTAGTATCCTATATTGTGTATATATGTCACATTTTCTTTATTATTCATCCATTGATAGACACTCAGGTTGGTTCTATATCTTGCTGAATAAATAGTGCTGCAATAAACATGGAAATGCAGACATCTCCTCAACATGCTGATTTTATTTCCTTTAGATTTACCCCTCAGTATTGGGAATTCTGGTTAAATCTGGTTGTTTAATTTTTTTTACCATTTTGAGATAACTCCACAGAGTTTTCTATAATGACTTTTATATTTCTACCAACAGTCTGTAAGGACTCCCTTTTTTCCACATTCTCAATAATGCTTACTTTTTCTTTTTTGATAAGAGACATTCTAACAGTTTGGACAGATCCATGTTAATATTAAAATTGGCTTTTCTGTCACTGCACAAAAAGGCCTCTGGGATTCTTTTTATAGGGGTCAGATTGAATTTGTGGAGCCCTTTGAGGAGCATTGTTATTATAAAAGTATTAAGTGTTTTATTCCATGAACAGGAAATGGGTTTTCATTTATTTATCTTTTTAAAATTTAATTTATACATATCAGTGGGTTTCATATAATAGTTCATTGCACATTTACAGTAAGCAATATTTAAGTCAGGTTAAGCATAATTATCCCCTAAAACATTTACCATTTCTTACTTAGGTATTCTTTAGTGTCTTTCAATAAATTTTGATTGGTTTGTGTGATTGGTTTATGTGTGTGCATGTGTTGTGTGAGAGAATGTGAAAGTATTAGTTTCTTAAGTTTATTTTTATTTTCAGTTTTGATATTTATGTAATCAATACAATCAATAAAAAACCATTTCCATTACTTTTTTTAAAAATTTGAATCATGCAGACTGTTTCCCGCCTGATTACATTAGAAATCAATCACTTTAAAATATATAGAATGCCTCACCCAACCTTTTCAAAACTAAATGGTGCACTTATAAATATCTGAGGTCAAGGAAGAAAGCACAAGTATATAAAAAGTGCTTTGAACTAAGTGATAATAAAAGCTTAAAATATTAGAATCTCTGTGATAAAATAGTACTGAGATGAACATTTATAACAAAGACTTGTATCAGAAAGAAGCTAGAATAATAATCAAAAATTATTATTTTTTAGTTAAATGAACTTTGTTTTCTTAAAAAACAATGCCTAAATGTGCTCAAGATGAGATCAGTTCCATTTGTCATAAGTCCTGGTGTTGTGTGGATGACAAACAGCAGCCAGTTATGATGATAGATGATAGATCCAAAGTAACTGCCAAATTTATTAACATTTCTCCATTTCTAAACCATCCTTTAAAAAAATCATATATGGGGTCACAGCATTCTCATGGTTGTGTAGGAGAGCGACCATGCTATCTGGATTTATGTTTTCACCAATAAAGAACTGGTAATTTTTGAAATTAGCAAGGGTGTGCTTGATTTGTTCTGCAGTCCCTGCCATAAAAGGTTTTACTCTCTCTGGTCTCTGTTCTTCAAGTTTGCCTTTGATTGATTTCATGTAATCTTTCATATATTTCTTGTATGCTGCTTTTGTGAAGCTGGTTTCCTGCAAGTGATGGTTCATGACAATACCAACACCAATGATTACTGTGCTTTTGGTACCTTCACCCTCCGGTCCTTCAGCCGAAGCATTTGTATCAAGGAGTGAGTCATCAGTGTTACCCTCTGTCCTACTGACCATCTTGTGCTCCACTTCCAGGCAGAGGCCGTCCAGAGTCTCCTGGATCTTGTAAATGTCAGAGAACTTCTCATCGTGGCTGATGACGTCTGGGTAGATAATATGATGGCGATTGGAGGGAGACAACAGCAGCACTAGATTAGCAGGAACCGGGAGCTTGCTGTGCAGAGCAGCGCTGGGGAGTGCAGGGGGAGTGGGCAGAAAAACTCAAATTATTTTCAAATTAAGTAGTAGGAAGGAAAAAATAAGAGAGCAGAAATATATGAAATAGAGAATAATACAGCTAAAATTTGATAAAAATTAAACAAGTCTAATCAAGAAAAAAGCAAGAACACAAAAATTAATATCAATAGAAAGGGAGCTAACAAAATAACCTGACAGGTGCTAAAATATATTAAGGTAATATTACAATTGTATGACAACATATGTGATAGCTTACATAATATGGTCTGTTTTAGAGAATGATCTGTGTTCTGCTGAGAAGAAAGTGCATTCAATCATTGATGGGTGAAATATTCTATATATGTCTGTTAAATCTAAATTATTGATTGTATTATTTAGTTCTGTAGTTTAGTTTTTGTTTGGGAAATATGTCCAGTAGTGAGAGAGAGGTGTGTTAAAGTCACTAGTATTATTGTGTTGTGGTCTATTTGACTCTTGAAGTTGAGAAGGTTTTGTTTGATGTATCGTAGATGCTCCATTGTTTGGAGCATAAATGTTTATGATTGTTATGTCTTGTTGATGTAAAATTCCCTTAAGCAGTATGAAACATCCTTTTTTTGTCCTGATTAACTTTTGCTTCTAGTCCACTTTATCTGATATGAGGATAGAAACCCCTTGTTTACACGGTCCACGTGAGTGATGTTTTTTCCCATCCTTTCACCTTCAGTCTGTAGATGTCTTTGCCTATTAAGTAAGTCTCTTGGAGACAGCATATTGTTGGCTCTTGTGTTTTAATCCAGTCTGTCAGTCTGTCTTTTGATTGATGAGTTTTGGCCATTAATTTTCAAGGTTATTATTGAGATATGATTTGTGTTCTCCATCATTTTGGCTCATCCTAGTTTTTAATTTGAATTAGTTCTCCTTTGATTGACCTTTCCTTTCTTCCTTCACTTATTTTCACATTTTTTTTTCCCCAGTTCATCTTCATGGAATATTTTGTTGAGAATATTCTGAAGTGCAGGCTTTCTAGTTGCAAATTCTTTTATTTTTTGTTAATCATGGAAGGTTTTTATTTCGTCTTCAAATCTAAAGCTTAATTTTGCTTATGTGTAGGATTCTTGGTTGGCATCCATATGTTATTCCACGACCTCCTCACTTTGAGAATCTGGGTTGAGAAATCAGCTGAGATTTATATTGGTTTTCTTCTATATGTAATTTGATATTCTTCTCTTGCAGCCTTTAAAATTCTAGTCTTATTCTGTATGCTAGGCATTTTCATTATAATGTGCCTTGATGTGGGGTCTGTTGTAATTTTGCACATTTGGATTCCTGTAGTAATAAGCCTCTTGTATTTGATTGTCCATTTCATTCTTTAGATTTGGGAAATTTTCTGATATTATTTCATTGAAAAGATTTTGCATTCCTTTCGTTTGTATCTCTGTGCCTTCATCTATCCTGATAAATCTTAAATTTGGTCTTTTCATGTTATCTCATAATTCTTGGAAGTTGTATTAATGGTTTCTTAACATCTTCTCTCCGTGGTCCATTTTATTTCAAGATTATATGTTGTGCCTTCATTGCCTGAGGTTCTGTCTTCTGAGAGGTCTAGTCTGTGGATGATGCTTTCTATTGAATTTTTAATTTGGTTTATTGTTAACTTCACTTCAAGAATTTGGTTTTCTTTCAGAATTTCTATCTCTTTATTGAAGTGATCCTTTGCTACCTATATTCCTCTCTTACATCATTCTTTACTTCACAGATCAGTTTAACTACGTATTTTCTAAACTCCTTCTCTGACATTTTTTCCACTGTGATGTCGATGTATTCTGTTATTGGAGTACCTTGGTTTGCTTGGGGCAGTTTGTTCCCTTGTCTTTTCATGTTTGTGTGTCTACCTAACTAACAGTATGGATCTGAGGCAGTAGACTTACAGTGTCCCTGAAGGTTTCCAGTATCTCGCTGTTTAGGGAGAGACAAATAATAACAACCAATGGAAACTTTATACCACTAAACCAAATAGTTCCTAGTATGATTTCTGCAATGTTAATTATCACAATAAACAGAAGTGACATGATGAGTTATTGCCTATGATAAAAACAGCAAGTTTGCAAAAGGGTTTATGTTTTCAAGTGGTGGACATGGATAAAACAGAAGTGATAGGATGTGATGATTATGAGGGAGGAGGAGAGAAGACAGGAGAAGAAGATTAAAGGTGGAGTGAAAGAATAGTACAAACTGGCTGTTTCCAGAAGAAAAGAAAATCAAGGGAAACAGGAGAGAAATATATAAAGCAATAATTTTTAAAAAGATTAAAAGAATACAAAAATAAAACTAAACAAACATCCTAATTCACAAAAAACTAATCCATGTAAAATAACTGGCTTCAAAAAATGCTAGAGATGGGCTGGGGATATAGCTCAGTTGGTAGAGTGCTTGCCTCGAATGCACAAGGCTCTAGGTTCAATCTCCAGCAAACCCCCCCCCCCCAAAGAAAAAGGAAAAATACTAGAGATGAGAAGAAAAAAAATAGGAGACTATATAAATGTCCATGTACCATTAAGGCCACGATTAAACAGTTAAGAATTTTTAAAAATCTTCATGAAAAGTTAAAGAATTCTTTACATTGAAGTTCAAAATATTCTCAGCTTCTCTTCTCAGCAGTTTTAGGTGGGGTCTTCTGGAGTGTGATGTTCCACCATCTGGATTGCTGGAGTGAGAGAGGTAATCCAGTAGGCAGAGTTCCTGGAGGCAGGGTTTAGGTTTAAGAGGGCTGGAGGCTCTTTACTGAATGCTAATTTATTTGCCTGGAGATTTTAAGTCAGTGTACCTCCAGCACCCAGTACTTGCTGGAAGACTTCACTCCAGAGATCTCCCCTAGTTTCTATCTTGTGGCCAGGGACCCAATTCCTAGTCCCCTATGTTACCTGCAGACTCCACATTTCCTGGTCTCATGTTCATTCTCCAAACAATTTATCCTGCTCTAGCTTTCCAAGTTCCTGGCTAGATGCATCTCTCCCAGCCAGTCCTGCAAGCAGTTGGATTGGAGGGGGAGGGAAGGAGGAAGGGTTAGATCTGGGTGGGTTTCTTTGACCAGTTGTCCCTGTGTAAACCTCTCTCCATATTTGATTTTCTGTTGGTCACTTTAGCACACTCTATATCATACAGCATGTGTTTACTGGGCCTGTATTTCAGGCCAGATTTGCGATTTGCCAGGAATCGGCTCCCTCAGTTGCCAGGCATCTCCCCCTCCCCCGCCCCCCAGCAGCTGCTTAGTCCTCTACCTATAGAGATGGTGGCTTCTTTTCCCACACATGGATACTGTGCAGCTTATCTTTCAGTTTTACCGCCATTGTGCTTGATCTCTAAATGCTCCATACCCAGACACACCTTGGACATCCCCAAAACATGGGTTCCTTTAATTTCCTTATCCCTCCACTATGCTCATGTAGGGATCTGTCTGGCTGGAGCTTCCAGCCTGGCTGTGGCAGTGGCTGTGCCTTTGGGGATTTCTTCCTTATTTTATTATATCCAAACTCCTGAGGACTGATCTGCTTTGAATGACCACTTTTAAATTCCAGTAAAGTCCCCCTGCTTTTTTTTTTTTTTTTTTTTTTTGTTGTTCACTCACCTTGCCTGTCAGTTTTCTTGGTTTCACTTCACAAAGCATCCAGGAACATCATACAACCTCCTTATTCTGCCATCTTGAAAACCTCACCTTTTAAAGTATATAGTTCAGAAATATTAACTGTATTACATTGTTAGACAAACATGCCTAGGACTTTTTCATCTTTTAAAACTGAAACTCAGTGGGGCGTGGTGGCACACACCTGTAATCCCAGCAGTTTGGGAAGCTGAGACAGGAGGATCACCAAATTCAAAGCCAACATCAGCAATGGCGAGGTGCTAAAAGCAACTCAGTGAGACCCTGTCTCTAAATAAAATACAAAATAGGACTGAGGATGTGGCTCAGTGATTGAGTGCCTCTGAGTTTAATCCCTGGTACCAAAAACAAAAACCAAAACCACAAAACAAAACAAAAAACCAACCGCCAAAGAACAACCACCTGAAACTTTGTACCCATTGAATATTAATCACATGTTATATACCACCCCCAGCTCCTAGCAACCACCATTCTACTTTATGTTCCTTTATGTTCCCTTTGATTGCCTCATAAATGGAATCATGAAATACATATGTTTTGTGGATGACTTATTTCAATTACATAATGCCCTGAAGATTCACTCACGTTATAGTATATGACAGAAATCCTGCATTTTAGGGCTGAATAATATTCCATTGCATGTAAATACCACATTTAAAAAATCAATTCTGGAGGCTGGGCCTATAGCTCAGTGGGAGAGCTTTTGATTAGCTTGTGTGAGGCACTGGGTTCTATCCTCAGCACCACATAAAGAAAATACAGACATGCTGTCTGTCTACAAGTATAAAAAACTAAAAACTAAAAAAAAAAAAAAAAATCTATTCTAGGGTCCTTGGACTTTTGGGGTGCTTCCACTTCTGTGCTATTAATGAACAATGCTGGAATGTAAACTTTTGTCAGTTGATTTATCTCCATCAATTGAAATAATTATGATTTTTGTTTTTCATTTTGGCATATTACAGTGATTGGTTTTCATATGTTGAACCAACCTTGAATCTTTTTAGTGTGTTGTTGAATTTAGTTTTGGGTATTTTCTATTGAAGTCATCTGGTCCTGAACTTACTTTATTGGGAATTTTTGAATATTGGTGTGACTTTCTGACTAGTTAAAATTTTGTTTGTATTTTTTATTTCTTCATGATTCAGTTTTGGCAGATTGTTTCTTGAAACTTGCTCATTTCTTCTAATGTATCTTAATTTGTTGGTAGTCTTTTATCCTTTTTATATCATGACATTGATGAACTGAGCCCAATTCCATCTTAAAATTGGGAGTCATCTCGTCACAAAGTCATGAAAAATTAAAATATAAATTACTGCAATTTCTAAACTTGCTTGGAATGCCTGCCTGTGTCTTGAACTCACCCATGCCTGGTTTTCCCTGGCCAGATAACAACTTTTCTCTGAAACCCTAATGGCACCTCATAAATTCTGATGTTGGGATCCAAATTTACTCCCTAAATGCTGAACCATTTAGACTATTAACCTACTACCTACCTGCCTTTGTATTATGCTTGTCAAAATTCTGTTATCTGTAAGTTCTCAAGATGCCCCTCTTTTGCAACTTTTTATGCTATAAATCTGCACTCCTAGAGAACTGGAGCACTGTCCTCTAACCCACAGCTTTTGGGAGAGACAGTCCTGGCTAGTTGGAATTACAAGCTTACTTTAATTTGATTTAAAATTGGAATCGGTGGTCTTTTCTTTGCGTCGTGGTTTAACACCATCAGTGATAATGTCTCTTTTTTAAAAAAAATCAATCTTGCTAGAGTTATGTCAGTTTCATTGATCTTCAAACATAACACAACTTTTGGTGTTCTATCTTTGGGTTAGCTTCAAAGTTTTTCTAGCTCCTTGACATGTTATAGTTAGGTTGATGATTTGAGATTCCCTTTTTTTTATGTAGTTATGTAGGACTATAAAGTTTCCTCTTCATACTACATTTCTTACATTCATAAATTTTTATGTGTTTTGTTTTCATTTTCATTTGTCTCAGGATATTTTACAGTTTTTCTTGCTATTTCTTCTTTAACCCATTGGTTGTTCAAGAGTATGTTGTTTACTTTTCACATATTTGTGAATTTTCCAGTTTCACATATTTGAATTTTCCAGTTTTCTTATTGATTTCTAGTTTTATTCCATTATTCATTGAAGATATGTACTATGACTTTGGTCATCTTAAATTTGTTTTTTGACTTGTGATGTAATATGTGATCTGGAGAATGTTCCATATATAGTTGGGAAGAAAATATTATTCTGTTGTTGGCTGAAGAGTTCTGTATGTGTCTCAGGTCCAATTAGTCTGTAGTGTTCTTCAAGTACCCTTAGTGATGTTCTATCTGGTTGGTCATTAATGTAACTTGGGATGTTGAGATCTTTTATTTCTGTTGTTTAAAAAGTATGCTTCCTCTTCAGTTTTCTCCATATTTGCTTCATAAAATTGTGTAGTATTGTGCTAACATATTTATAATTGTCATTCTGATGGTGAATTAATTTGTAATGTCTTTCTTTACTCTTTTGACGAAAGTCTGTTTTGTCTGATAAAAGTTTCACCTTCCCTGTTTTCTTTTGATTATCATTTGCATGGAATTAGTCTTTACATCCTTTTTACTGCCTCTTTTGTGTGTCCTTATGTCTAAAATGAATTTCTTATAGGCAGCATATAATTGGAATTTTTTTTAATACATTCATCCTCTCTATCTTTTGATTAGGAAGTTTACTACATGTACATTGGAAGTAACTACTGATAGGGAAGGATTTAGTATTGTCATTTTTCTATATGTTTTGTTGTTTTGTTCCTCTGCCTCCTTTTTGTGTTTTTGTTGATTTTTTTTGTAGTGACATTTTCATTCTTTCTGAATTTTCTTTTCTGTATCTTTGAGATATTTTTGTTTTTGAATACTATGGGGATTACATCTCTTAGAGTTATAATAGTCTGAAAACGGATAATTTGCTTTGAGTCATATAGAAAAACTATGTAACACTTCCCCCCACTATTATTTTGTGTTTCGGATGCACAAATTGCTTCTTTTAAAAAAAAATCTGTATGCATTAACATAGTTTTATAATTATAGTTACATTTTATGCTTTTGTCTTTTAAATTGCATAACAAAATTAAAAGTGATATACATGCCACCATTACAATATTATAGGATTCTGTGTATCAGAGAGTTTCACATTTTTGTATGCTTTTTATTTTTTTTCAACTTAAAGTACTCCTTTAGCAGTTTGGTAAATAGCTGTAATAGTGATGAACTCTTTATCAAAGAAGATCTTTATTTATTCATTTTGGAAGGATATTTTGCTGGATATTTTATTCTAGTTTGGCATTTTTTTCTGTCAGTGCTTTATATATATTATCTGTCTTTTGGTGTATGATATTTTCTCTGAAATATTCAGTTTTTTTTTTTTTTTGGTGGAGGTACTGAAGATTTAACACAGAAGTGCTTTACCACAGAGCCACATTTTCAGCCTTTTGTTTTTGTTTTTGTTTTTCATTTTGAGATCGGGTTTTGCCAAGTTGCTTAGGGCCTCACTAAGTTGGTGAGGCTGGCTTTGAGCTTTCCATCCTCCTGTCTCATCCTCCCAAGTCACTAGGATTATAGGTGCCAGACTTTCCCTGTTAATCTTATTGGAGATCCCATAAGTAATTTTTTCCCCCTCTCAGGATTTTCTCTTCAAAAAAAGTTTTTTTTTTTAGTTGTTGTTGGATCTTATTTTATTCATTTATTTATATGTGGTGCTGAGAATCAAACCCAGGGCCTCACACATGTGAGGCAAGTGGTCTGCCACTGAGCCCCAACTCCAACCCTTCTCTCTGACCTTTGATAGTTTGATTACAATGTATCTCAGTATGGATGTCTTTGGGCTGTCCTAATTGTGGTACTTTGAACTTCTTTAATTTAGATGTTCATTTCCTTTATCAGATTTGGGAAGTTTTTTGACCATTATGTCTTCAAATAAGCTCTTGGCTCCTTTCCCTCTTCCTCCTCCTCCATAAACTCCCATTACTTGTGTATTGGTCTACTTAATAGGTTTCCTCAATTTTCTTAGGCTCACTTTTCTTTATTCTTTTTTGTTTTTCTTCCTCTTACTTAATAATTCCATGTGACCACTGATTCTTTTTTTTTTTTTTTTTTTGGTTAGGTTTGATCAAGTCTTCTGTTGAACACTTCTAGTGAAGTTTCCAATTCAATTATTTTTTTTCCTTTGGCTGCAGAAGTTCAATTGGATTCTTTTTTAAAAAAACAATTTTTATCTCTTTGTTGATACTGTCATTTTGTACATGAGTCATTTTTCTGAATTCATTTACTTGTGTTGGTGTTCTCTTGTAATAAATTGTTCAAAACAATTACTTTGAATTCTTGTAATTCATAAGTTACTGTTTAGGCTTTTTTTTTTAAAAAAAATTTCTTTTTTGCTGTGATTTATACATTGAAAAAACAGCTACCTCTCCTAGTCTTTAAAAACTGATATTGTATGAGGCCAAAACCTTGACAAATCAGCCCAGCTAGGGATTCTGAGAGCCTGTGGGATCTTATCTGGAGATGCATCTTCTTTGGCTTGTGTGTATAATTTCTCAATTAGAGAGGTTTGCTGTTGTCTTTTCAAGTTGCTTATAATCTTTTGCACTCTGGTGTCTCACTGCACTACTGCTGATTCTCTGTCATAATAAGCTGCTGAACTGAGTTTTGAACTAAGTTCTTCCTCCTGATTGCACTAGGTTGTGCTGGCTTCTTTAGTGGCACAGGTTCTCTAATGCTGCAAGAAGCTACTGAGCTCTCTTGTTTTCTGTGGCTCCTAGACATCTAAAGTATCAGTCCCTCAGGCAGTAAGTGAGAATGTTGGGACATGTGTTCTGTTTACCTTTCTCAAGAGAGAAGCTATTAGCTGGCCTTTTTCTCCTAATTCACACTCATCTGTGCTAAATTGAGGGAAGGACTATCATGACTGAAGTGGCTTTCTTGAAGAAACCATTTCAGTATAGCCATTCTTGACTTTGAGCTTGCCTAGGGGACTACAAATTCTAAGCTGGTTTTTGGGTTAAGGTGGTTTGAACTATATGTCACGAAGTCAGCATGTGTGTGGGAAA
The DNA here is from genome assembly GCF_045843805.1 of Urocitellus parryii. Lineage (NCBI taxonomy): Eukaryota > Metazoa > Chordata > Mammalia > Rodentia > Sciuridae > Urocitellus > Urocitellus parryii. The sequence goes on from NC_135531.1 coordinate 203,994,600, forward strand.
ACAAGGTCTGGGACATATTATTTGTCCATATTGCTTCTTTGTGTCCTTTTTTGCTTGGTAATTTCATAGTTGTCTTTTCTTTGAATGTAATTCTAAATCCTAGTTTTCTTGTATTTCTTTGTTCTTCAAGGATGCCAATTATGTGAATGTCATTCCTTCCTTGCTTGATTAACATTCTCCCTACTATCTTTCTTACCCTGTTTTACTTCTGTCTTTACCTTATTTTCAGTCACTTGATATTTGACTAGTCTTATGCAGAATACATGTGGGTTTTATGTTTGTTTGTTTTGTTTTTAAGGATACATTTCATTTGGCTTCTAATAATTTTAGCCTTAATGTGAGATAATCTTTTCTTTGTTGAGTTCAAAGTCATCTCTTCACATTTGTTCTTTGCTTCCTTCTCTGATCTTATTTTTAAATTTCTGATTCAAGCTGATTTTTTCATATCCCCACATGCTTCTTCACATGCACTGTTTAATCCTAGGAAGATGTTCTGAGAAGTGCATTGTTTAGAGACTTTGTATGTGAACATTGTAGAGTGTACTCTCACAAACCGAGATGAAAACTATAATGTTATTAGGTGATAATCTTATATGTCATATATGCAGTCCATTGTTGAGACCAAAATATCTTTATGTGGTATGTGATTGTATTTAAATTTGGAGCATTTTTCTTAAAGTTTTCTTTTTTTCTCTTCACCCCCCTCCCTCAGGCTGAGAATTTATCAATAGAGATGACGCTAATTGTTGTCTTCTTTAAATAATTAGATTTAGTTAAATTTTCTTTTCATTTTTGTAGATTTGGGCTGGTTCACAATATCCTTAAGTTAGTGGTGCCCTCTTCTGTCTGTGTAGAATGACTTTCTTTTGAGGACAAGTTAAAGGAAGGCCTTTGTTCATTCTAGCTCTTTCTAACTAGTCTTTCAAAATCCCCATTGCTTCTGGATTTATGTGAATTAGGTGTGTCCAGGTTTATTGGGGATGACTGTACTGGGAAATTTAACCTAGGGCCTCACAGATGCTAGGCAAGCACTGTACTACTGAGCTACATCCCCAGCATCTTTTAAATTTATTTTGAGAAGGGGTCTGAATAAGTTGCTCAGGCTGGCCTCAAACTTGTGAGTCTCCTGCCTCAACCTCTGAATAAGTGGACTCAGTTCTTAATTTTATGCTTTTCTGCAAAGATTTGAATCTGCTTGTAGCCTCCGAATCAGCACACTCTTGATTTAGTTTCTCTGATGTTTGCTGTACTTTCTCGTGCTGGCCCATCTCATTTGCTTTGTCATTGTGGTTTTATAAGTTTTTCAGTTCTTTAGTAATAAGTTTGCTTCTTTTGGGAGATGGAGTAGCTATCAGCTATATTTAATGAGGAATTTTGCATGTAAATTCTTAAATAATGACTTTGTATGCAGCCTAACTCATTGGATAAATCTGAAAGCTAAAAAATTGATGTAGGAGAGCCAGACAAGCTAGGATTCAAATTTTAGCCCTGTTCATTTCTATCAGGGTAGACATAGAACCTAGTTTGTCTCCAAAAGAAAACAAAAAAATATCTTTTTCATACTTATAGAAATAGAAAAAGCAATATTTTCATATAGAAAATTGAGAGAATAGCCAAAACAGTTCCTAGCCAGAAGAAGGAAGCAGGAGGCATCACTATATCAGACCTCAAACATACTACATAGCAATTTTAACAAAAACAGCATGGTATTGGCACCAAAATAGACCTGTAGGCCAGTGGTACAGAATAGAAGACACAGAGACAAACCCACATAGTTAAAGTTATCTCATATTAGATAAAGGCATCAAAAACATATATTGAAGAAGAGAGCCTTTTCAACAAATGGTGCTGGGAAAACTGGAAATCCATATGCAACAAAATGAAATTAAACCCTTATCTTTCACATGCACAAAACTCAATTCAAAGTGGATCAAGAACCTAGGAATTAAACCTGAGACTCTATGCCTAATAGAAGAAAAAGTAGGCTCAAACCTCCATTATGTCAGGTTAGGCCCCCGACTTCCTTATTAAGACTCCCTTAGTTCAAGAAATAAAATAAAAAACAAATGGGATGGATTCAAATTAAAAATCTGCTCAGCAAAAGAAACAATCAGTGAGGTGACTAGAGAGCCTACAGAATGGGAGCAAATTTTTATCACATGCACATCAGAAAGAGCACTAATCTCTAGGATATATAAAGAACTCAAAAATCTTAACACCCCCCAAAAAAAAAAGATCCAATCAATAAATGGGCCAAGGAACTGAACAGATATTTTGCAGAATATGATATACAATCAGTCAGCAAATATATGAAAAAATGTTCAACCTCTCTAGCAATTAGAGAAATGCAAATCAAAACTACCCTTAAGATTTCATCTCACACCAGTAAGAATGGCAGTTATTAAGAATACAAACAACAAGTGTTGGCAAGGATGTGGGGAAAAAGGCACACTCATACATTGGTTGTAGGACTGCAAATTGGTGCAGTTTATATGGAAAGCAGTATGGTGATTCCTTGGAAAACTTGGAATAGAACCACCATTTGACCCAGCTATCCCACTCCTCAATTTATACCCAGAGGACTTAAAAACAGCATATACTACAGGGACACAGTCACATCATTGTTTATAGTAGCACAATTCACAATAGCTAAATTGTGGAACCAACCTTTCAGTAGATGAATGGATAAAAATAATGTGGTATATACACACAATGGAATATTACTCAGTATTAAAAGAGAATAAAATCCTGGCATTTGCAGGTAAATGGATGGAGCTGGAGAATATTATGCTAAGTGAAGTAAACCAATCCCCAAAAACTAAATGCTGAATGTTTTCTTTGATATTAGGATGCTGATCCATAATGGGGAGCAGAGGGAGCATGGGAAGAATGGATGGGGCAAAGGAGAGGGAAGGGAAGGTAGGGGATATGGGGGTAGTAAAGATGGTGGAATGAGATGGACATCATTACCCTAAGTACTTGTATGAAGAAATGAATGGTGTAACTCTACTTTGTGTACAATCAGACACATGAAAAATTGTGCTCTGTATATGTAATACGAATTGAAATGCATTTTACTTTCATATATAACAAATTCGAATAAATTAATTTAAAAAATTTAACACCAAAAAAACTCAATAAATGGGGTAAAAGGAGCTGAACAGATACTTTTCAGAAGAAGATATATAATTGATCAACAAATATCTGTAAAAATGTTCAACATCTCTAGCAATTAGAGAAATGCAAATCAAAAGTACTCTAAGATTTCATCTCACATCAGTCAGAATGGCAGTTATCAAGAATACAAACAACAATTAGAGTTGGCAAGGATGTGGTGGAAAAGGCACACTCATACGTTGCTGGTGGGACTGCAAATTGGTACAACCACTTTGGAAAGCAATATGGAGATTGCTTTTAATACTTGGAATGACCCATCTATCCTACTCCTTGTTCTATACCCAAAGGACCTAAAATCAGCATACCATAGTAACACAGCCTAAGAGCTGTATAGCAGCTCCTTTCACAATAGCTAAACTGTGGAAACAACCTAGATGCCCTTCAATAGATGAATGGATAAAGAAACTGTGATATATATACATGATGGAATAATTTTACTCAGCATTAAAAGAGAATAAAATTATGGCATTTGCAGGTAAATGAATGGAGTTGGAGAATATCATGCTAAGCGAACTAAGCCAATCCCAAAAATCAAAGGCTGAGAATGTCCTCTCTGATAAGTGGATGCTGATCCACAATGGGGGGCAGGGCATGGGGAAAATGGAGGCAAAGGGGAGGTGAGGGGATTTGGGGGCAGTTGTGTACAATGAATCAATATGCATTCTGCTGTCATGTATACCTAATTAAAAAAATATATTTATTTAAAAAAGTTTCTTTCTTAGATTTTGGTACCTTTTATATATGACTGAAGTCATGAATTATTTAGATTGTGGGGGCTCCTTTTAACGATATTGAGAATGTATAATATCTCTATGAAAGCACAACTGTTTAGGTATAATTACAGTAGATTTTAGAAGAATGTTTCAGAATGTTAAAGTAGCCATATGAAGTGGGTTTGGTGTATTTGATTTGTAAGTAGAGAATTGATTTTTTAGGGAAGTATGGAGGTTACAAATCTTTTGAGGGCTACATTTATTTCATTCTGTATATAAATTAACTAATAGTATTTATTGCCTCTTTTCACTTATTAATTTGTGATTATTAGAATACTTTGAGTGCATGAGTAAACAATCTGTGTTCAGTTTTTAAAGCTAAATGTGTTTTGTAAATTCTGTTGTACATAGTGTTATCATATAACAATGCTTTTGTTGTTTAAAGAGGAAACTCAGTTGCTGAAAGTTAAATTATTCATATGCCTTAGATTATGGTGCATCATCATTAGTCTTTAAGGCCTCTCTCTTCCTCTCCTTCTCTTCTCTTACTCTGTATTTTAATTTTTAAAAATATTTTTTAGTTGTAAATGGACACAATACTTTTATTTATTTATCTTTATGTGCTGCTGAGGATTGAACCCAGGGCTTCACACGTGGAAGGCGAGTGCTCTATCACTGAGCCACAACCCCAGCCCCTGTATTTTAATTTTTATTATGGAAATTGTCAAATAAACAAAAGCAGAAAAAAGAAAAGAAAAACAGTATGATGAATCCGCTAACATATGGCCAATCTGTTTTCCTCTTTGACACTAATCACACACAGCCTGAATTTTAAAGGAAATTGCAAGGCTCCTCTTTCATTTCACTTACTTATTCTGTTCTACCTCTCTTTCCCTTTTTCATTCTTTCCCCCCAACCCTTCGTCTAATGTTTAATGTGTCTCTTCTGGCAAATTTAATGTTATTTTATGTGCATTTATATAAACCACGTTATAACTCGTTCTATTAAGAATTTTCACTCAACTTTTTAAAAGATCTACCATATTAAATGTACATATGCACTGTTGGTACCAACTGCTATATAGTATTCATAGTGAGCATCTACCACATTTTATTTTTTTTGTTCTCAAAGCCATAGATTCCCAGATTGCCCCAAATTGCCTTCTACAATAGATACTGTTTTAGTGTATAGATCCATTTGTAAACCTGTGTGATATTTTTTGGGGGTTATATGTTCAAGACAGGAAGTGCCAGGTCACAGAGAAGGCAGATTTAATTTGACCATGTATTGCCATTACTTTCTAGAATGGTAGCAAATCTGCAGAAATTTGTGTTTTCACATACTTGCTAACACTTGGCATTATGTAATTTTTATCTTGCTAATAGTTTTACCTTATCTGTTTAATTTGCATTTCTCTGATTACAAATGAATTTGAGCATCTCTTTGATGCTTTGCTAGCCTTTGGGGTTTTCTTACATATAAATTGCCTGTTTATATATTTTATCCATTTTTCTTTTGGGACTGTTGTCCTTTTCTTGTGGATTTTCAGGAATTTCTTACACATTGTAGTTATTTATTTATTTTTAGTTGTAGATGGACGTAGTATCTTCATTTATTTATTTTTTTGTGTTGTGCTGAGGATGGAACCCAATGCCTCCCAGGTGCCAGAGAACACTGAGCTACAACCCCAGCCCCACAATCTAGTTATTAACTACTTACAGGTTTTAGACATTGAAAATAACTTCTGTCATTTTGTCAGAAGTTTATGAACTACATCCATTGTGTCCTTTGCTTAATAGAAATTTTAAATTTTGATGTAATACATTTCATGAGATTTGTTGCCCTGTTGTTTTGCTTATGAAACTCAAAGAATTTCTTTTCTGCTCCTGTAGCAGTAACAAATTTTCCTTTTTTGTTAGGTTCCCGATTTTACCTTACACACGTAGATACATAGTTTGTGTAGGTATTTCCTTTGGTATTTCTTTGTATCTTAAGCAGTTTGGCTGTTGCCCTTTAGTTATGTGGTGTGGTTTTATCCCAACCTTCTCTTTATACATGAGTCTGATCTGTCTTGGAGCTTTCTTATTACATTGATTTATATGAGAGGCTGCATAATTAGTGGTTATTAAGAACATCAACTCTGACTTTACTGCTTATTAACCCAGTGATCTTGGGCAAGTCTCCTAACCACTCTGTACCTCATTTCCTATTCTACATAATAGAAATAATGCTACCTATTCCCCAAAGTGGAATTAAGATTTTTAAAGTGCCTATTAGCAGTGATTGTTATGTAAATACGTCTATTAAACTTTTTGATACATTTTATTGCTACATATATACATTGTATATATAAATGTAAGCTATTTGTTCTTTTGGTATACTTTTTTTATTACTATGCCTTTATGTATATTTTATAATTTATGAGAGGACAGTCCTCCAACTCTTGCACATTTTATGTTTCCCTTTAAAAGTTGACTTAGCTATTCCAGGATTTATGTTTTTCAGTTTAAATTTCACAATACTCTTCTTGAATGTGCATGTTTTTCTAGATTTAAATTAGTCTGACAAAATGCCAAAGAGTTGTTGATTATAATATAGGATAGGTGATTATTTGGGGTGAGCCGATGTAACTTGACCAGATCTGATGAAACTTAACTGCTTGTAAGAAACTTGGTAGCTGTCCTGGCTTACTGTTTACTTGTTTATACCATAATAAGTTTGTTTCCTCATTTACTCATTCCTGTTCTTTCTCTTTTGTTTTTGTATCCTTTGTTTCTTGCTCACTTTATTAATGACAAATGTCAGAAGATTATGAAATTAACATAATTTTTATGTCATTATTATTGATACCTATCTTTCTACCTTCATACCATCATCCTACCTTCCTTTTAATGTACTTCTTTTAATCTAATTTGTGTGAAGCTTTTTGCATATAACGGCCATTCTGTATAATTTTATTTATATCTTGCTACATGAAAACTTTTTGGATCATTGCACTGATATTTTTTGAATAAAAACTTTTTACATAGCCAAAAGTCTTGAATGAAGTTTTCTTAATTTCTTTAGACTCCACAAAACTTCAAAATTTTTAACAATACAATAGGATAGAATCAATAATTTTACTTTGCATATGGATCACCTGGGTTTATATCAATGTTTTGTCACCTAGGGTTATGTTACCTTGAATAAGTTACTAAACATCTTTATTCCTTAGTTTATGTTTTAAAGTGCTTTGCATAGACTGATACATAGTAGGAACCCAGTAAAGATTTCATTTTATTTATTTGTTCATTCAATATGTATTGAGCAGGTTCTATGTGTTGTAACTATCATATGAAAGTAAACAAAATAAGCAAAAATCATGGACTTCTTGGAAATTACTTTATGTTTGGGAAGAGGGACTGGACAATAAATGAGATCTTGAGCATGTCAGATATAGATAAATTGGCATGGAAAAAAATAAAGCAGGAAAGGAGTGCTGGATAAGGAAGTCCTGAAAGACATGACATCTCTGATAGATGAGACTTTAAGGAATTTCCAAAGTTGCCTATTTGGATATTTGGAAACTGCAAGGAGAAGCAGTATGACTAGATTAAAAGGATGGGAGAAGAGGGAGGAAATGCCAGATAGAGAGATTCTTATAGGTCATTGAGTAGCTTTTCACCTTTACACTGAATATGGTGAGGCTTCTTGGGGAGTGACATGACCTGATTTACCTTCTAAAAGGTAAAACTGCTTTATGGGGAATAAGCCATTGGGGCAAGGAAGGAAGTAGTGAAAGCATTTAGGAGACTACTGTAGTAAGTTGTGCAAGTGATGAAAAGAGATTAGAACCTAGATGTATTTTATAGGAACTTTTAGTTAAAAAATATTTTCTGCTTTACGATGGCAGTACTATTTATTGAACATGCAAAACTTTATCTTTCTTTGAATTATTACAAATTTTGTGCTACTACAGTAGTAGTAGTGTAGAAGATACTTAGAATCTGTAATAGAAATCATTTAGTGTGACTCATATATTTTTCCTTATTCTGTCAGTGGTGACATGCACCTTAATTAATTTAGCAAACAAGTATCTATCTTCTGATAACTGAAAATTTAAACTCCCATTTGTAAGTATGCATGCATTTAATTTTTGAAAAATTATTTTAAAAATTGTAATAGTCTAAGATTTATGGTACCAGTATAAACCACAGGTATTAAGGGGAAGTGATAGCAGTGTTTTCTATAGGTCTGCAGTAAAGAAACTATTTATAATTGAATGAAAGAATTATTTATAATTGATGCTTGCAGTTATTAAACAACTTTTAAATAGAAGTTTTGAAATTTGAATTAATATTATCAAAGCAACTTACATTGCCTACTTTACATTTTCCAGGAACATCATTTACAGCGAGCTATTTCAGCACAGCAAGTGTTTAGAGAAAAAAAAGAGAGCATGGTCATTCCCGTTCCTGAGGCAGAAAGCAACGTCAACTATTACAATCGCTTGTACAAAGGAGAGTTTAAACAGCCCAAACAGTTCATTCATATTCAGCGTAAGTTTGTTAATTTATTGTTTTTTATTTGTAATTTAAATTTAACAATTAGTTAAAGTCTTTTGCCCAGAGATTTAAATTTTTCTGGTTATAAACACTTATTCATAGAAATGTTAAGTGTTAGACATTAAAGTCCTTCTACTTACATTTGAACTTGGAGATCATTGTGAGTTTTAGTAGCATTTGGAACATTTGATGTTCATGCAATATAGGGTTCTATATTGAACTTACACTTACAGTTAAAAGGGGATGGGTTACCATACCCAAATGAGATTTATTTTTAAAGTCCCCTTGGCCATAATTCACAAGGGTTAGAGCTGAATTTTCTGAAAATTTTCAGTGTTACATTCTATATGTACCTTCATCTAGTTTTTATAAAATTCTATCTAATTCTGCCTACTTAATATTCTGTTTTCCTAAAATGATCACTATCTCTAGCTTTAAAGCTATTTCAGCAACCTCCTAACTATAAGATTTACTATTCTTTCTCTCCCTTCTTTATTCTCTTCACAAAGTCTGCCTATGCCAGGGTGGTCTTCCTAAATTGTCAGTCTGAGCAAATTATGCTCTTGATTAAAATCCTACTGTTCTTCATTGTCAGTAGTAGGAGTGTTCAGCTGATTGTACATACAGATGCTGGTGTCTTGGTATCTTGTCAGATTTTTTTTTTTTTTTTTTAAATTGTTGAGTAGCCAGTTAAAATAGAGATTCCGGGGTTCTACTTTATGCCTACCTAAAGTACTTAGCTCTTTGAAAATCCCTGGTTATGCAGACTGGTGATATGTATTTTTAAGTTTCCAGGTAATTCTGAAATACCACCAGATTTAAGACTGATTTTTAAGATTAACTGTTTTCCATTATTTCGAAGATGCATGTTTTTTATTTTTTAAAGATAAAAAATGGGATTGCATCTTGAATTACTGTTGTCCAGGATTGGTCTTATTCTTCAAAAGAGAACTTGCATTGTTTCTGCTTGGAATTTAGGGACATTACTAACCTGAGACCACTTGAAAGTCTTTGTTTCATTCATTTATTTATTTTTGGACTATAGTGTTGACTTTAATTCAGTCAACAGACCTGCTTGGAGTTCATTTCTCAGGGCAAGATTTTATTTCTCCTTCTACCTAAGGACAAGTTGGGAAATAAAAAGTTCTTCACTGTCCCATTTTGTATGGCTGGTTTATTACTTTATCTTACAAAGAGGGCATAGTTTTATGCAATAATATTCCATTCTATTAAGCTTCTTAATATTAAGATTCAAGCATAAAGCCCCCCGCCCTTATGGTACATACAGTAATGATACCTTCTTGTAATTGATGGCAATTTAGATTAATAGAATTCATTAGTAGTCAGATCTTTAGTATGAATATAAGGTCCTTTTGATTTGTTTCCCTCCTTAGTTTATCTCTGGTTATTTTTCCCTTCCCTCTGTGCTATAGGGAGTTACTGAAAATTACTCCCATTTGCCTTATTTCACATTTCATACTTTCTTGCATGTGCTATTTAAGTCTTCCTTTCCTTCATATAACTCATTTAAGATTCAACTATCTTATGAAGCTTTTTTTTTTATTCTACCGGTCATTGCTTATTACTGTATCTTATACATACCACTGTTACAGAATTCATCTCACAAATTATTTGTAAGAATTCTTTCTTGCCTTTAGATTGTAAGAGAGCAGGGATTATTATATACAAAGTGCTTGGCTTATAGATGCTCAATAAATAGTATGTTTGTTGACTGATTTGTTTAAAAAAAAAGCCTTTTGGTTGTAGAAAGATTTTTCAGAGACTTTCTTCTAAGGATTCAAGAAAAACACAAATGCAAAACTTATTTATGTGATTTGTTTCTTGTGTATTCTTTGACTTGTGTTCCTTTGTCTTAGTGAATTGACTTTACCTTTGACTCAGTTAAGAAGGAGACAGCTGTTCATAATGGGAATTTTAAGAAATTATCTTAAGCCAAAGTATTAGTTCTTTTGTATTTTACTAGTAATAAAGCTAGATAGCAGGATCATTTATAAAAATCCATGCTAGGAAATCAAGAATCAAAAATTAGGTGTATCTCATCTGGTTCGGGCCCGTTGGATACAATAAGCAGTAATCTTGTGTTGGTTTTTTCATTTCATTTTATTCTATTATTGTAAAAAAAAAAATGGAATAAAAATAATAGAAAATTATCTTATTTTTAAAAGTTTGTCATCATGTACTAAGCATTGTATACACAATATACTGTATATATGGTTATTAAATTCTGCCTTTTCAATTTTGTATTTCAAGTTTCTCAGGTTTTTATTTGTGTTTTTATGTGTGTGTATATGCTTCCATCAAATCCACAGTTTGCTTCTTATATGCCTATTATTAGACTTAATATGTGTACTAAATTTTAAGCTCACATTTTTATTGAGGTTTTTAAATGAAAGTTTAAATTTTTTTTAACCTAAATTATTGCCAATTCCTTAAATATAAGGAATTTTAGAAAATAGCACCTTGGATTTTTTCTTTTTCCTTTAATGAAAGATTTGTCTAGCTAGGAAAAAAAATTAAAAATTGTCACAGTAGAGTGGGCTTGTTTATGTTTTTCACATTGCTTGCCTGGGCTTTAGCAGAAATCTCCTTATTTAGTTTTGATATCTTTAGTTCATCATTTATGCTGCCACTGTTGTGACTACTCATTTCACAATTTTTCAACAACTCTAGTTTACCTAGGATAGATTTTACCACCTTTGTGTGATGTATGAAATCTTTGTGTCTTTCCAATCATGTTTCCCTTTGTGTTCTTCCATTAAGGTACTAACCATTTTGAAACGAATAGTTTCAGGGTTTTTTTTTTTTTTTTTTTTTTTTTTTCCTTCTCTAGATTTTAAGCTCCTGAGGAGCAGGAGCTCTTATTTAGTTTAGTATTTTCATTACTCAATACAGTCTCACACTGTTCTCAGTACACTCCCCCCCCCCCATTTCTCTATCTCTTCCTGCTTTAAGCTACAACAATAATGAGCTTTTAACAGCTCTTCATCTTACACTTAATTTTTCATTTCTTCACAAGCCCTTTACTTCTTACTTTTGCACAGGTTAAATGGAACCTGCTTCCAGAATAATCTTTAGAAACCTTGTTTTGACTCCTTTAAGCAGAATTCTTAACACTGTTTGCCTCAAGGCCTTCTGTGTCATTTACACTTGTCATTATGGCATTGACTATTTTCAGTTGTGATAGTCTTCTATTGCATTATAAAGCTCTAGTAGAACTCACCAAGAGCTAGGACTTTTTTGGAGGAAAAAAAAATCTTTTCATTTCACTGCCTAGTATAGTACATGTGGTTATATATGCAATTAACTATTTACTGGATAAATAAATGAATTAATGAATTGATTAAAGGTAAAACCATACACATCATGGTATTTTTTAGATATAAATCTTGTAGCACTTAAAATTATATTGTCAAAAATAAGGTTAAAATTATTAGTGCATACAGTAAAATTGAAGGACCCTAATGTGTTGCATCCAGGTTAGGAGAGGTGAATTTTCTTATTCAACAACAAATAGAGCAAATAGTTGGGAGCAAAATGATTTCAGTCTGGTATGGTTATGAGATAAATATTTTTGGTTTTTTGTCTCCTTTTCAGTACCAGTTTCTCATAATCTCTATACTGGTATTTTGGGGGAATTTATTTAATCACAGAACACTGGATTATTCTTATCAGGTTGGAAGCATCTTGAAGGCTTATAGTCTCTGATATCCCAAAATTCTCATACTCTTCCAGACTTAGGCTGATTCGTGTTTTGTATATCATTGAACACATCTACTCTGGTACCTCAACCTAAATGTTACAATTCTTTCATTTCTTTTGGAGTTTAGTAACTACTTTAAATTCAGTATCCAACCTTTTCTCCTTGAGGAAAATGACTTACTTTCAGTAAACTATTTAACCTCCTGTTAACCCCCTTTAAAAATGTTACAGTATCTTAAAGTTGGCATTAAGTATCAGAATTTTAGAACATGAAGGAACTTGAGATATTGGTTTACAAAATTTTTTCTAACTTTGGAAATAATTAAATGGTTCTTTGTAGTAGTGTTCTTGTTTCTTTTATTAAAGGTTTATTTCCTCTTCTAATTGCATCCCACCTACAAATACAAATGAGTATATTTCCTCATCTGCTGGATTAAAAGAAAGTAAAATTCAGGAGAAGGAGTGGGTTGGGTAGTTCCTTGTTATCCATCAGGAAGGAAAGGAACATTACTTTACACCTAGTATTCTTCAGGTTGGCTCCTTTTCAATCAGATAAAGCTGATCATTATCAAGTCTACAATGGAAAAAGAGGAAAATTGCACTTATTCAATGTAGTGAATCTGTATATTCAACTATTTTCAGCAAGAGTGCAATACATGTCAGCTTCACAGCTGACTTTCATGTCACTATCTTTGGAATTTCCTTTTATATCCCCTCCATCATAGATCCTTTGCCCAGGGGTGGGCAAATATGGTTTGATTAGAAAGAATGGGGAATGATCCAAATATTTGGTTAAAAAGAGATCAAAAGACAAAATATGAGTATTGTTTTGTTTATTCAGTAAAACTTATTGGTGAAAAGAATGTATTCTGGGAACATCATTCTCTTTTAAAAATATCACTGGATGTATAGTAAGAAATCATTTTGGGCACAAATCTCATGAAATTATTTTAGACATTCAATACTAGAAAAAATGATGCCATGAATACAGAATAAGATTGTATCAATTTGTGGAAAACACATTCCAGGTGAAGCTGGATTGCAGGTTGAGGTTAAAGGACTGATTAGTAGTACAGTGAACAAGGCCAGACAGTGAGGGCAACCCACTTGCAGATCATCTGGCCCTAACGATCTTCCTCACTTCTGGGGTTAAAACTGTTACCACTTACTATCTTTAGACAAAGCTGAGTATGGTGCTAAGACTGAAGTAGTAAAGCAGGATCTGGGTGGCTGATAATTTAGAAAGAAGAAGGGGCCTGCAGCCCCAAGAGATATTGCATAATAAAATGATGCCCAGCACTTGGGGGGAAAGTAAAATAATCATTTAGTAGCCTGACTGAGATGGGGGAAAAAAAAAAGTCTGAGTTCAAGCAGAGTTCTCCTTCAACCTGTGTGTAGTTTTGTGTGTCTAAAGTTAAAAAACGGTATCTGTAGTGACTTTGAGTAAAATGCAGCATAATAGATTAAAGACCATGGTCAAAGAAATCTGGGAGAAAGTAAACAGGTAAATTTGCTGCATAGTGGCTGTATATTTTAAAGATGGTAGAATTAATAGACAAAGCATAAAAGTAGGATCGGTCATAAGGTGCCTGTTTCTTGATATGGAAGGAAGCACTTAGAACCTTCCTCTGGGGACTTCCAAAGAAAATACTGTGATATAACTCAGCACATCTGGCTGTACTAGTAAAAGTTCCTAGAAATGGGGCTTTGGCATATTCACCTAGCAACTTGCATCTCCATGGAAGATCCTCCAATGACACCACACTGGCCTGAGAATTAACACCTTTAAACATCTTGTCTGTCTCCCATAAAAAACTAAAGGATATTTGTCTTCCCATCTTACCTGGTAATATAATTCTGTGGGTTGCCTACGTTATAAAAATGTTCTCTCATATGCTTACTTCCTGAAAATGTTAATAGTTAAGGCCATTTTTTTTTTTTGCCATAGCTGTGAGTAAAACATAGTGAAACTGCTATATACTTGACTTCCATCTCCAGTTCCTGTCAGTGTTTTATATAAATTTTGTATGTACTAGGCAGATAGTCCTCAAAGGAATGTTAGGAGGCAACTAATATTTTAATCCCCATTTTGAACTTAAAATTACATAGAGTCAGGTTTAACCTGTCTTTGAAGATAATCTCACAACCCTAATGAAGGAGGCTGAAATTGGGAAAGGACTGTGCGACAATTGATGATTTCTAAATCTCCAGTTAAGCTATATGCTTGGCAAAAAAGATAAGGTTTACTTTGAATTAAATGAATTGGACTGCATAGGACCTTGTTTGGGTGGCTTTGATTTTTATCCATCTCTTTAAGAAAAAAAAAAATGCTGGTTACTATACCTCTCATGGAGTTGAAAAACCTTAAGAAAGGGGATCTCGCCCCCAAATAGTTTTGGGCTTTTGTGTTTTGTTTTTGCGGGGCAAGGGATGGTTATTGGGGATTGAATCAAGAGCTTTGCACCTGCTAATAAGCAAGTACTCCATGACTGAGCTACATTCCTCCAGGCCTAAAAGAGTTGATTTTTATTACTGACTTAAGAGTTTTCTTTGTTTCTCTCATAGAAGCCTAAGTATGTTTATTTGTATTTTGAGAAATACAAATAAACATATTATTTTTTCCTTATATATATAAACATATAAGGAAAAATGAATTATTAATTACAGAAAAAACTCTAATAATCCCATCTCCCAAAGATGCCCAACACAGATAAAAGTTGTGTTTTTCCCCCTTCTTTACAAATATATATTAAATTGTGTGTGTGTGTGTGTTTAAGAGTGTATGTGTGTGCTTGTGACTTTTTTGATAGTAAAGAAAAGTAAGCATAATTTTCAAAGCTATAAAATATTGCAAGAAATTAGTTTCATGTTCTTCTTTATTTGGCATGAATCTATAAAAAGGCCAGTACTGAAGATTTATTTATTTATTTTTTTAAAACTCATCTGCATTTGTTACCGTTTAAAGCAAAATGTTGACTTGGGCACTACATATTTCCATTCACAAGCCTTATTGAATTACTTTTTGAACAGCTTTGTAACATACCTAAGGGAGTAGGTTTAACCTTTATTTTTTACAATAATTTTAGATTTACAAAGAAAAAAGGCAGTGTAGTTTCCATATGCTATCCACTACACACATACACACACTTTTCCCTACTATTAATTAATGTCTTGCATTTAGTTGATACATTTGTTATAGTTAATGATAATGATACCTTATTATTAACTGAAGTCCATAGTTTACAGTATGCTTTTGGTTATGCAGTTTTCTGGATTATGAAAAGCTCATAACATCATGGACCAGTCACTATTACAGTATCTTACATAATAGTTTTTACTATTATGAAAACTTTTGTCTTGCATTTCACCAATTTATCCTTTTGAATCCTTCACAACCACTAATATTTTTGCTGTCTTTAATTTTTCCTTTTCCAGAATATTATATAGTTAGAATAGTATAAAGCATATCCTTTTCAATTGGCTATTTATGAATGTGCATCTGAGATGGTTCTATATTTTTTTATTGTTTAATAGCTCATTTGTTTTTATCATTGAATAATGTTCAATTGTATGGATGTGCTACAACTTGTTTATCCCTTCATCTATTGAATGATATCTTGGTTCTGTTCTAAACATTTATGTATGGTTTTATATGATGAATTTTCAACTCATTTAGGTATATACCTAGGACAACTGTGTTCCAAAGCGACTGTACTATTTTGTATTCCCACTGACCAAAGAAGTGCTTTTGGCCGGCATCCTTACCCCAGGTCTTGGCATCTCAATTTTTTGGTTTTGGCTGTTCTAATACATGTGAAGTGTTATCTCATTACTTTAATTTGCCATTCCCTAATGACTTAGGATGTTGAGCACTTTTTCATATGATCAACTTTTATCTTCTTTAGTGAAGTGTCAATTTAACTCTTTTATCCATTTCTTATTGAGTTGTATTTTTTTCTGTTTTAGATATGTTTTTATAGATCTACTTTTTGCGGGTTTTCTGCCTCTTCAAGGGTTGTCTTTTCAGTTCCTGTCTTACACAGAGTAGTTTTTAATTTTAATGAAGTATAGTTTCCCAGTATTTTAAAATGAATTATGCTTTTGGTATTGTTTTTAAAAGCTCATCACAGACCCAAGATTACTGAGATTTTCTCATGTGTTCTAAGTTTTATAAACTGCATTTTACTTTTATGTCTACAATCCATTTTAAGTCAAATTCTGTAGACGGTAAAAGATCTGGGTCTATAGATTTCATTTTTTTTCCATATAGATCAATGTCCAAGTATTCTAGAATCTATTATTACAGATTTTTTGTTTCATTGGATTCCCTTTGTTCTTTTGTAAAAGTTCAGTTGATAGACCAGGGATATAGCTCAGTGGTCAAGCACTTGCCTAGTATGCATGAGGCCCTGAGTTTAATCCTCAGTACCGCCCCCCACCCCGCAAAAAAATCAGTTAACTATATTTATTTGGATCTCTTTCTGGGCTTTCTATTCTGTCCCATTCATCTTCTGTCTCTTTCATCAATATCAATTATGCTGTCTTGATTACTGTAGATTCATAGTAAATCTTGAAGTCAAATAATATATCTTTTGCCTTTGTTCCTCTTCACTTGTGTTGTCTTTTCTGGGTCTCTTTCCATAGAAAATTTAGAATCAATTCATTTATATCTACAAAATAAACTTGCTGGAATTTTTTTTATTGGTATTTTGTTGTATTTATAGATCACTTTGGAAAGAATTGACATTTTAATGGTATTAAGTCTTCTGTTCATGAGATTAAAATATCTCTGTATTTAGATTTTTTTTATCAATTTTAACCTTTTTCTTATATAGATCTTATGCATATTTTATTTGATTTATTATGAAGTTTCTTTTTTTGGTTCTAATGTAAATGGTATTATGTTTTTAATTTCAAATTTCGAATGTTCATTGTTTGTCTGATTATACTCAACTAATTCCAGAATTTTTTTGTCAATTCTTTGGGATGTTTTACATTGTTCTGTAATCTGTGAACAAAGTAGTTTCATTTCTTTTTTACCAATCCGTATATTTTTTCTTTTTATTGTCTTATTGCATTAGTAGCTAGGACTTACAGGATAGGATTTAGTAGAAGTTAATGAGAGGGAGCTTTGCCTTGTTCCCAGTCTTAGTGGGGATAGTTTTTTAAAATTACAATCTTAGCTATAGGATTGATATGATCATGTAATTTTTCTCATTGAGCCTCAGCAATGGATTACATTGATTTTCAAATGTTAAACACACCTTGCATCCTTGGAATAAATATCATTTGGGCTTAGTTACACAATTTAGTTGCTACTAATTTATTGAGAATTTTTGCATCTATGTTCACAAGAGGTATTATTCTGTGGTTTTCCTTTATTGTAGAGTCTTGCTGTAGCTTTGGTATTAGGGTAATGCTGTTCACATGGAATGAGTGAGGAACTGTTCTCTTTGCTTCTACTTTCTGGGAGCAGTTGGAGACATTCTTAAAACTTCTTCCTTAAACCCCCTCTCTTCTTTACCAGATATTGAACTCAGGGGCACTTAACCACCGAGCCACATCTCCCATCCTATTTTATGTTTTATTAGAGACAGGGTCTTGCTGAGTTGCTTAAGGCTTTGCTAAGTTGCTGAGGCTGACTGAACTCACTGTGCTACTGCTTCAGCCTCCCGAGTCACTGGGATTAAATCTTTTAATCTCTTTATTTATTATTAATTTATAAAGGTTTTCTATTTCTTAATCAGTTTTGGTAGTTTGTGTTTTGTTCGTTTCATGTAAATTATTAATTTGTGGACATAGAATTATTATCATAATACTTTTATCATTTTAATGTTCAGAGAACCAAAAGTGATGACTCTTTCACTTTTGAAGTAGTAATATGTCTTTTTTTGGTTAGCTGGGTTAGAGCTTTATCAGTAAGATTGATCTTTTCAGAGAGCTAGATGGCTGGTTTTTGTTAACTGTTTTCTTTAGAGGTAAAGAAAGCGGAAGGATTTATGTTCGAGTAATGAGAATGAACATGTTCAGCACATTTCAAAAAATTGCTTCACTTTTGTAGTGTTAAAATTTTTTTAATATTAACTGGTTTAGCTTTTATCATTCTAACAACAAAGTAGAAATTTAAAAGTTCAGAATTTTGTGTTATTAAATTTATCCAATGTTAAAAATGGCTTTTGTTTCGGATTAGAAGATGAAAATTCACTTTTTCCTGTTTCCTTTTCCCTCACAAATACTGATAGACTAAGGGAATTTCAAAGCTGATAGAAACCTTATAAATTGTTTAGCCGTTAGAATGAATTCCACACCCAGAGTTAAGGGACCTCATGGGTCCTCCTCAACTCCACCTGAGGGCTAATATGTGAGTCTCTAGAACTGGGACCTAGGAATCTGAATTTTTAACAGGTTCTTCAGGTGATTTTAAAATAAGCTAGTCTCTGCAGTGGAACCCTATATAGAAGACTCAATATGTTGATTTTACCAATCAGTAACAAAAGCTAGGAAAATTAAATGACTTGTATAGGGAACCACATCTGTTGGGTGAAAGTGGTAAGTCCTTTAAGTCTACCCACTATCCCACACTTTCTGTGACTTTAAACAGCTAATTGTGTTAGGAATTGTACGTGTTACACAAATTAAACACAGTTTCTCTTCATCTTAAGGCAGCCAAAAGTACCCCCAAATGAATTGCATGATTGGAGCACCCCCCCCACCCCTGCTGCTTTTGTTACCATTTTAGCATATTTCTTAAAGGTCTACTAAATGTGGCCCCTCAGTGACTCCTAGTTTAATTATTAATGATTAATCTTTATTCCTAAAAATCCTTCTATCCTGTTTTTTCTCAACTACATGTTTCTATTCCTTTTTTGTTAGTTTGTTAGATTATAGGGCCATGTTTTTTAAAATGTGTTCTGCAAAGCTCAAATCACCTTGATGCTTGGGATGGTGAGGGCAGTTTTTTCAAAGGTGTGTTTTTAGTTACATTTTATCAGAATCACTTTTTTCTTTTTTAAAGGAAACAAACATGGGGGAAGAGGAACAGATTCCAGGACCCTTATCTTTGAGGGTATGGCCTGAAAAATCAATATGAAAGCGTGAATTATATCAACTGGGAATGTAAAACGGTATAGCTGCTGTGGAAAACAATATAATAGTTCCTCAAAAAATTAAAAATAGAATTACCATGTGATCCAGCAATTCCACTTCTATGTATATACCCAAAAGAATGTGGTGTTAAATAGGTACTTGTGCACTCAGGTTCATAGTAGCATTATTTTTTTTTAAATATTTATTTATTAGTTCTCGGCGGACACAACATCTTTGTTTGTATGTGGTGCTGAGGATCGAACCCGGGCCGCACGCATGCCAGGCAAGCACACTACCACTTGAGCCACATCCCTAGCCCCGATAGTAGCATTATTTACAGTAGATAAAACATAGAAACAAACCAGGTAGTCATTGATAGATTGGATAAGCAGAATGCAGCACATATTTCCAATGGAATGTTATTAGGTCTTAGGAAGGAAGGCAGTTTTAAAATGTACTGTAACATAAATGATTCATGAAGACATTTGTTAAGTGAAATAAGTCATTCACAAAAAGACAAATATGGTTTGATTCCAATTATATGAGCTATTAAGAGTAGTCAGAATAATAGAAAACAAAACAAAACAAAAAAACAGGAGACTGCTGATTGCCAGGGACTACCAACAGAAAATTGGGGAGTTATTGTCTAATGGATATAGAGTTTTTGTTTTACGAGAATTACTGAGATAGATGGTATAATGGTTGTCCAACATTATGTTTATTTAATACCACTGAACAGTACACTTAAATGGTTAACAGGATAAATTTTATGTGTGTTTTAACACAATAAAGAAAATGAAAAGAAAAACATGCATTGAAAGAATACACTCAAATGTGAGAATCCATGTTCCTAATTAGTTATAGTGATTGACAGTGCAGATTGTCATATAAAAGGGTTCCCATACTCATTGATAAACTCAACATTTTTACTTATTTTTTAACCTCTCAATCCTTCCCCCTTTCCTTTACTTCTTAATGAATGCCCCTTTTAGGAATTAGAACAACAACAGTGCTGTAAAATAAGCCCAGAAATGGGGTCAAATTAGCTTTACCTTTGTGGTCAGTGAAAGTCTTAAGCTTGGGCTGTAGATATGATCAGTATTAGAATGCTTGCCTAGCAAACCTGAGGTTCTGGGTTCAATCCCCAGTAGCAAAACGAAAGAAAGCAAGCAAGCCTTAGGCTTCTAAACTGGACAACAGGCTACCAACTATGTCTTGGTGATCTTAGGGATTTTTGTGATTTCCCCCCACCTTGTTCTTTTATTTAGTTTAGGTTGTTTTGGTTTTTTTTTTCCCTTACCCAAAAGGTAAAAGAACCTCTTATACCCATCACCTCGCCTTAAAACATTTATTTATTTTATTTATTTATTTATTCCTCATTTTTTTGGTAGTATATTTTTTAGGCAAAAATTCTTTTGAGATAATGACTTTTCTAAGCAGAGCCACAATACCATTATGATAGCAGAATTATTCTTTAATATCATCTAAGTTAGAAGGAACTTTGACCAAATAGAATATTCAGCATTAGAGCCTGTCTTTAGGTTCTAACCCTCAGATTAGATGTTTCACTCTATATATTTGCCACTGTACAGTTATTAAAAAAAAAAAAACTCTTAAAGAACTTTTCCTTCTTGCAATAAATTAGTGGTGATTAGTTTTAGATCCAGTATACACACATCTTTTTGAAGGCATGTAGTGAAGGTGATTGATCGTTTATAGGAGTTTTAACTTGTGAATATTTACTAAACTATACCTTTCTTGGCCCCTGAAAATATCTTTAGCTAGAAATAAGTTTGTAAAAACTTTTTAAATCTAATTATATTGGACTATATTAATATTATAAAGTTTTTGTTATGAAGTTTCATAAAAAGTAATGTCATTGGGTTACTCAACTGAATGGCATTGTAAAAGTAGGGTCTTGAGAAAGACAAATAATTAATCAAATGATAAAAAATTTTTCCTTCTAGTTTTCATTCATCATGAGTATTATTTTTAATTTAAAAGGTAGATTAGAGGCTTGAAGACTTTTGTCCTCTGAATTGAAAAAATTCTACATTTTTGGCCCAAATGCATGTATGTTTGTGGTTATCATCAATGTGCATATATAGTTTTTTCATTAATAAACTTTATTTTTTAGAGCAGTTTCAGGTTCACAGAAAAATTAAGTGGAAAATAATAGAGTTTTGATTGCCTCATTTTTATTCTCTTTTCTAAAGTGAAAGCTTAGATTTGCTTAGATTGCTTTTAGATTTTTCTTCTTTTCCAGCATATGCATTCAATGATATGGATTTTCCTTAATGCTGCTTCCTCTGCATCCCAGAAATTTTGACAGGTTATTTTCTGTTTCATTTAGTTTGGGCAATTTTAAATTTTCTTTTGAGATTTCTATTTGACCTATGTGTTATTTAGAAGTTTGTTGTTTCCTATCCCAGTATTTGGTGATTGCCCAGCTATTTTTCCATTATTCATTTGTAACTTAATCCCATTCTGAGTTTAGAACATACTTCAAATGATTTTTGTTCTTTGTTAAGGTATGTTTTATGGTCCAGAATGTAGTTTATCTTGGTGAATGTGCTGTGTGAGCTTGAGAAAATAATGTGTTTCGCTTTTGTTGTATGCAGCCTTTTATAAATGTCAATTAGATAATTTGATGGTGCTGTCCAGTTTAAGAGTATTTTCTTACTGATTTTCTGCCTTCCACATTTATCCATTTGTGATAGAGGGTATTGAAGTCTCCAACTATGATAGTGGGTTCATCTGTTTCTCCTTGCAGTTCTGTCAATGTTTGCCTTACATGATTTGATGCTCTGTTATTTACAGATTGAAGATTGTTATGTCTTCTTGGAGTATAATGACATTATGTAATGTGCCTCTTTATCCCTGATAACATTCCTTACTGTGAAGTTTGCTCTGTCTGAAATGATTATAGCTAATTCCGGTTTTGTTTTGATTGATGTTAGTAGGGTATGTCTTTCACTATACCTTTAATTGATATGTCTTTATATATAAAAAGTAATTCTTACAGATAAATAGTTGGGTCTTTTTTTTGACCCAGTCTCTTTTAATTGATATATTTTGACAATTAACACTTAAATTGGTTGTTGAGATAGTTGTGTTCATATTTACCATAGCTGTTACTTACTGTTTTTTATTTGTTATCCTTGTTCATTGTTCCTGTTTTTGTCTTATATTTTTTCTGCTTTTTGTGGTTTTAAGAATTTTATGATCTCATTTTCTTTCCTTTCTTAGCATATCAATTCTTTTTTTTTTAAGAGAGAGAGAGGAGAGAGAGAGAGAGAGAGAGAATTTTTAATATTTATTTTTTAGTTCTCGGCGGACACAACATCTTTGTTGGTATGTGGTGCTGAGGATCGAACCCGGGCCGCACGCATGCCAGGCGATCGCACTACCGCTTGAGCCACATCCCCAGCCCAATTATTCTTCTTTATTACCTTTTTTAGTAGTTGTCCTAGAGTTCTCACTGTACCTTTTCAGTTAGTCCAAGTTCACTTACAAATAACACTATACCACTTAACAGGTTGTATAGTACCTTCTTATAAAAAAATATTGTCCGTTCTTCCTTTCTGTTCTTTGTATGATTATTGTCATTCATTACATGTATACACACTTATCATCCATCAATTGACAGGGATACTTTACTGAGAAGTGCACCATTAAGTAATTTGTCATTTTGAAAACACCTTAAAGTCTATTTACATATATTGAGTATATTTACACATACCTGTGTGAACTAGGTCAATTATTGTGTACTCTTTGTATAATCAAGAGACATGGAAAACATGAAATGTATAAAGTTGCAACAGGCCTTGCCCAGCATACTTTTACAGTAAACTTTGTTTTGGCAGACATGGTAGGGAACACCTGCAATCCCAGCTACTACGAGGATAAGGCAGGAGAATCACAAATCAAAGCCAGCCTCAGCAGCTTAGTGAGGTCCTGTCTCAAATTAAAGGGGTGTGGGTGTGGAGGCTGTTGATATATAGTTCTGTGTTATAGTACCCCAGGGTTCAGTCCACAGTAACCCCTGCCCCCAGACCCCATGATTTCTTTTTAGAAGTAGGAGAACATTTTTAAGAATGTAAAGTGAATCCATAAACCAGTAACAGTCATTTATTACCATTATTAAGTATTTATGTGTTGTATATAATTGTATGTGCTATCTTTATATGTGTTTAGCAATATAGTACATTTGTTTATACCAGCATCACCACAAACTCATGTGTTGCATTATGATGTTAATGACAGCTACACTCATTAAGTGATGGCTTTTTTTGTTTTTAGCTGTTATTAATTTTATGGGACCACTGTTGGATATGCAGTGATACTGACTGAAACATTATGCAAGACATGACTTTGTGTGCATTTGTATGTGTGCATGTATGCATATTCATAAGTGAGATGCTCACATATGTAGGCATACATAATCAAATCCATTGTCAGTTGTTATTTTGAACAAATTGTTTTCTCTCAGATAATTGAGAAAAATAAGAGTTTTATGTTGCCTCCACATATTCTTTTCAAAATTTCATGTAAGGAAGGTCTGCTGGCCATTACCTCAGTTTTCATTTGTCTGAGAAAGTTTTTGTTTCTCCTGCACTTTTGAAGGATAGTTTCAAAAGGTACAAAATTTTAAGGTGAAGAATTTTAGGCTGGTAAGTTTTCTTAATATTTGAAATATTTTACTCCACTCCCTTCTTGCTTGCATGATTATTAAAGAAAATTGGTTGTAATTCTTATCTTTGGTAATATTTTTTTCCTTTTAAGATTTATTTTTATCTCTTAAGGTTTAATCTTTGATTATTTTTATCATATCTTTGTTTTTGATATCCTGAGGATTGAGCCCAGGACCCCTCACACATGGTAGGCAATTGCTCTACCATGTATCCCAACTCTTTTATCATATCTTTGAGTATGTTATCCCTAGGTGTAGTGTATTTTACCTTTATCCTATTTTATGTTTGAGCTTCCTGGATCTGTGGCTTGGTGCCTGATACTCATTTTGGGGAAATTCTCAGTCACTGTTACTTCAAATATTACTTCTCCTTCTGGTGAAATATTACTTCTTTTTCTAGTTTTCCCATATGCATTTTATATCTTTTGTAGTTATTGCACAGTTCTTGGAATTCTGTTCTGGTTTTTCTGGATTTTTTTCTCTTTGTTTTTTAGTTTTGGAAGTTCCCATTTTTATATCCCCAAATTTAGAGATTCTTTCCTTAACTGTGACCATTCTACTAATGAGCCCATCAAGTTTGATCTCTTGAAATTTCTTAAAATCAGTTCTGTCTGTTTTTGCATATTATGTACTTTTTTCATGAAAGCTATAAGCATATTAGGTTTTTGTATTCCCTGGTCAGGAAAGTATAGCATTCTTATATCAGAACTGATATTCATATGTTTGTTTAGTTTCTCTTTAGAATTTTTTTTTAACTGTGCCTTATAATTTTCTCTTGAAAGGTGGACTTGATTTATTGGGTACAAGGACTCACTACAAATTGGACTTTGATGAGGATAGTGGTAAAGATGTGTGGGATAGAGACATTGTTTAGTCCTATAATTAGATGTGTCTTTTGGTGACCCTGAATCTCTGGGTTATGAACTTTGACATTATTTCTCAGTGCCCCACTACTTCTGGGGTACAGGGCAGTTAGTAGGGCTCAAGTTGGCTCCCCTTACCCCTTACCCAGGTTAGGTAGGCTCTGATAAAACACAAGCAGATTAGCTCCGGTGAAATACTTAGCTCTTGAGCACAGGCTTTGTTAAGATCAGAATGCTCTAGCATATTTCAGAATTCTTACCTTTCTTCTCCTGCCAGAAGCTCAAGGGGATTCCCCCACCCCTTAATATTCACTGTGAGGACCTAGTCAAGTTCCTGAAGGTAAAACAAATGTATGAGCCCCTACCTGACCCTTAGTGCCTGTGATGCCTGGAATTTTTCTTTCTCAGACGTGCCCATACCATGCTTCCAGTAATTCAACAGTTACCTGGGTAGGTTTTCTATACACATCCCTCCCCATTGGTTCACATAGAGGTTTCTGCTCCAGTATGTTGTGATTTTCTATATTTTTTTGTATTAACTTATCTCTCCGATTGTGGGAGCAGTGGTTTCAATTTGACCTCACTTCTCTCAGAGATTTAAAAGTTGTTAATTTTTGTTTTGTTCAGTTTTTACATTTTTAAGAACAAATGGCAGTTTCTAAGTTCTTTACCTGGAAATTGGTAATCCTACATATAATTTGGTATTTAGCTTTTTTTTTCCCACTTGATGTTTAGATTATTTTCATGTCCTCTTTATAATGTTTTACTGGTTTTGTGTTTTTTATTTTAGATTTCTTCTAATTAAAACAATTAGATTTTGATTTTTAACAAAACTTTAAAAAAAATCTATTGTGGAGTTTTTTAGTGTCTATTTCTAAAATATTTTCAGTAGGAATAAATATTTGCCTTTTGGGAGAATGAACTTTATTCAATTTTGAAAAACCCATTCAGAGCCAAGTATGGCCACTTAGGTTTTATTTGAATTTAAAGAAATTTTTGATTATATAATGTTACAGTGTTTTCTTATATGTGTTATAATTTATTCTAGAGAACAGTTTTAGAAGAAGGGTTCTCAAGTGCTTTTAATTTTTTCCTTAATTTTTATTCAAATATATATGATTTTTGAGGATTTAGGTCATAGCTTATTTATTAAACTTATTTTTTTAAAGGTTCATTCTTAACTTCACCTCAGTTAAATAAAGCAAAATGATCTGAGTAGGTTTTATATTATGCTCTGAAATATAAAATTTAAGGCAATAGTTTGGAGATATTTTACTGCAGTTCATTTAGTGTTAGTTGGTCCGTTATGTATAGGCTCAGTTTTGAAGATACAAAGAAAATAAGTCTTTTAATCAAGACTCAGTCAAAAATTCAACTTTCTATGTAGTAATTGGCAATTGTTGGGCTGCTTTTTCTAGAGAACTTTGTAGAGAATTATTAACATTTGCAGTATGGAAGCAGGGACTCTTGGCCAAGATATTGTATTGGGACTGTAAAAATCTTGTTATTGATTGTGAGAACCATCTGAAGGATATTAGAATTATGACTTCATATAGGTTGTTTTGAAGAGAACATGGATGACACTGGGGGAATAATAACATCATAGTGAATCAGTGGGAACCTAGCTGCAAATTCACCTCTTTGTCCTGTGGTACTTAATCACTTTTTACAATTAGGGTATTACTTTATTAGACATTTGGGAGCAGAAAATATTTTTCATCTCTTTGATTACTTTAGCTCTTTTAGTTCAGTACTAGCAGTACTAGGTATTTCGTGTTAAAAAAACAAATTGAAATATTCGTGAATTTTCAAACCTTCTGGAATATAGAATTTAATCTTTGAGGATACTTCTATTAGTCATCTCTGTGTTAGAATTGCCTTGGTTTTTTATTAGAATTAAAGAGGTGAGTTCTGAGAAAGTTGTGTTTAAACATTTTTTTTAAATAGCTTTTGACATAATTTTATTTATTTTCCCCAGTGCTGGGGGATCAAACCAAGGGTATTGTACAAAATGAGCTACACCCTCAGTACTCAAGTTTTTAAAATTTGGCCTGATTTTCAATTTATAGAAAAGTTGCCAGAATAGTTTGAAGAATTCTGTAGACCTTTCTCCATGATTCACTAAATGTTAACATTAAACAATATTTGCTTTCTCTCTTTACTTCTCCTTTCTTTCTCTATAATTCTCTTTCTTCCCCCATATAATTTCTATTCTGAACCCTTTTAGAGTAGGTTGTAGATGTCATGTTCCTTTACTTATGAATACTTCAGTGTTTTTTTTAACACAATTTTTCATATAACCACAGCATAGTTATCAAAATCAGTAGATTTTCTTTGACATAATAATTAGCTAATATATGTTGATTTCATGTATAATTTAATAATTGTTGCAATAATATCAATTATATCAAAGAAAAATCCCAGAAAATGCTTTGCATTCATTTGTCATTTTTCTTCCGATAACTCCTAAGTCTCATGCCTCATGCTAATGACATTTTTTGGATATAGCCTAATTATTTTGTACCAAGTTCCTTAGGTTGGGTTTACCTGCTTCCTTATGACATGGCATGATTCAGGTTAAAATATGTGTTGGGTTGTTTACTTTTTTATTGTGGTAAAAATATATGTAATATATATTTTAACCTTAACAATTTTAAGTGTACATTGCAATATAATTAACTACATGGATATTGTTATATACCAGCTCTTCAGAACTTTTTCATCTTGTAAAACTGAAACTCTATATCCATTGAATATCAGTTGCCCATCCTGCCCTACCTCCATCTCCTGACAGCCACCATTCTACTTTGTTCCATGAGTTTGATTATTGTAGACGCCTCATAGATGGAAATATGCAATATTGGTCTTTTGTGGTTGGCTAATTTTTCTTACCAGGAAAGATTTGTTCATGATATAACATGACAGGAAAGATGAATAATATCCTTCTGTGTGTATATACTGTGTTTTCTTGATCCATTTATGGGTCTGTGGACATTCGGGTTGCGTGCCACCTCTTGGTTATTGTGAATAATGCTGCAGTGGACATAGGTACACACATCTCCTGTTTTTAATTCTTTTGGATATATACCTAGAAGTGATATTGCTGGATCATATGGTATTGCTATTTTTAATTTTTTAAGGAACTGCCCTACTATTTTCTATTGCAGCTGCATCATGTTACATTTCTACCAACAGTGTGCAATGATTTCACTTTTTCTACATCTCCACTAATATCTAATTTTCTGGGTTTCTTGGTAGTGTCTATCCTCATGGATAGGAGGTGAAATCTCGTTGTGATTTTGATTTGTATTTTCTTGATGGTTACTGATGTTGAGCATCTTTTTGTACATTTGTTGATCATTTATATATATTCTTTAAAGAAATGCCTGTTTGAGACCTTTTTACCATTTGTAAATTGAGTTATTTGGATTTTGTGAGATGTAGTTTTTTAATATAAGCTAAATATTAACTCCATAGCACAGATATATTTGGCATTTTTTTCCTGTTTCTTTTCACTTTGTTGATATTTCTTTTGCTGGGCAGAAGTTTTAAAGCTTGTTTCAGTGACATTTGCCTATTTTTGTTTAGGAAATCTTTGTCAATTCAAGTGTCAATAAAAATTTCTTCCTATTTTTTCTTCCAGGAGTTTTATAGTTTCAGTTCTTTTATGTGGTGCTGAGGCTCAAACCCGGTGCCTTACACATGCTAGGCAAGCATTCTGCCACTGAGTTACAGCCCCAGCCCCAGCCCCTATATGTATGTCTCTTTATGTTAGCACCACATTGTTTTTTCACTGTGGTTTCATAATAATTTTTGTCATTTAAAATTTATTTTTAAGTTAGATACTTTAAATTCACAGCTGAGTTTTTTTTTTTAAAACCAGGGGTATATAACCACTGAACTACATCCCCCAGTCCATTTTTAATTTTAATTATTTATTTATTTATTTGAGAAAGAGTCTTGCTAAGTTGTACAGGGCCTTGCTGAGTTGCTGAGACTGACTTTGAACTTGTGATTGATCCTCCTCCCTCAGCTAGCCTCCCAAGCCACTGGGATTACAGGTGCATACCACCGTGCCTGGCTGGAGCTGTTTTTTTTAAAATGAACTTCTGGTGAAATCCTTACAAAAGAGCCTTTTTAGTAAATAAAATTATTAATTGACCTCCAAATTTTGTCTTATAAGCTTGGTTTTTTAGATCTACTAAGACTACTGTTTCAGTTCTGGTATCACCTGTATACTGAGTTTATATCATTGTCCATTCATTATATTGCTAACATTAAAATAACAAATCTCTTGGAGAAGAATATGTATTTAACTTACATTTCTGACAATTTAGGGGCTTATGGAGATACATTCTTTTATATGATATTTATTATTTACACTATTAGATATTCTTAGTAAAATTTCTATTCTTACACATATATTGTTTTAAAGTTAGTTTATACTGGTTAAGCTAAATTACTGCCTAAACCTAGATGTCTAAGTAAGACTTCTTGCCCTCATTCTGTAGTTGGTGAATGATGGGTTGAGAATGAATGGGAAGGATATTAAGTTTGAACAGAAAATGTGGAAAAATGTCAGATGTGAAATACAAGTAACTAATCCAGAATATTTTTTAAGCACAAAATTATTTTTAGATTCACAAAATAACATAATTTTATTTAAAAATAGGTAATGCATTCAGTGATTCCAAAAGAAAAAATATATAAAAACAAACCTAATCCTGCCAGCCTCCATTGTGGCCCACTGTTATAATTAGTAATTTTTTTCAGTTCATATATTCTCTTAGAATTTTCTTATCTAAATTTAAGCACATAGGTATTTATATTTTTATACCCACTGCTACTCAAAACTTAGCACACTATTTGTACTTTTCTGAACTTTTTTCCCCTTTCATCCTTAGGAATATTATCTAGAAATTATCTCGTATTAACATGTACAGTGTGTTCTCGGTTTTTCATAGTCCTTCATAATAGACCATTGTTTATATGTGTCAGTTTATTATCCAATTTCCTGTAAAAGCAAACTTGGGTTGCTTCCAGGCTTTTGTTATTACATATAGTGCTTAAGTAAATAACTGTGAGCATGTGGAATTGCATAAAGGTATGCTTATATCTGTTATAGAAGTTGCCAAATCACACTCTTGAGTTAATGCCATTCTGGGCTTCTACTAGCAGTATATGAAAATATTTGTTCTCCCATATACGGATCTAAAGACTGATCTCAGTTTTGGAATTTTGCTAGTTTGATAGAAGTCATATATATCTCATTATGTTCTGTTTGTTTTTAAATGCATGTGCTACCAAATGTATTTGGCGCTGTACATATTTTTTTGGAAAAATTTCAAATAAAATAAAAGCTTTTTATTTTGGAAAAATTTCACATTTACAGAAAAGTTACACAGGTAGTACAGACATTTGCTATATATCTCTCATTCAGTTTCCTCTGATGTTATCATCTGGCATTACTGTGTGTACTAATAAACCATGTTAGTACATTATTAATAACTAAATTTCACCTTTTATTCTCAATTGCTTTCAGTGTCATTATAATTTGGATTTCTGTTTTGAATAAGTTTGAGTGTCTTTTCAAGTGTTAAGGAACCATTTGTATTTTTATCTTGTGAACTGTCAAACTGCCCTTCGCTGAATTTTCTATTAGGTTGTTAGAAAGCAATGAGGGAAAAATCTGAAGGAGGAGAGGAAAGAAATTAGAAAAAGCAAAGAGGGAAAATAAATGGGTTATTATTCTTACATACTTTTTAAACCCAGGGCTTAGTACATGTTAGGCTAGTTCTCTAAGGCTCAGCTACACCACAGCCCATTGACTTTTTAAATCATTCTTCAACTACTGTTACTATTATTACTATTGATATTATTTATCCCATGAATCCTGACACATATTATTAGGCTTGTCTCCTCTGTAATAATGAAAATCCCCACCTGAAAGATTAAAACTGTCTACTTATCCATTCTTAAGGTTCTCATAATTGCCATTGTTGCCACTCACCAATGTTATTTACATAAAGTGTAAATTTTTCAAAGTAGGAAAGGAATGTACTTACTTGGCTACCAAAAAGACCAAGAGTAATTCTGATTATGGTACAGACCTAGAGCTTTTTAAAAATCAGTCAAGTAGAGGTTGTTGGATCACATTACATGACATTGTAGAAAACAACTTTGAACTTTGCTGCAATTCACTTTCTTTATTTGTAAATTGGTGGCTAAGTCTCTGGCTAAGTCTTATAATTCTAGGAAATTTGGAAGTCAAAAGTCCTGGCTAACATTCAGAATCTCTGTACATCTGTAACCTCAAGTTGGAGGCTGAATCAGAACCTTGGAGAGTTCCAAGCAAAGGAGGAGATGGTGCTTTTTTTGCTTCTGAATTCTGAGATGTACCAGCTTTTCAACAGCTTTGAAAGTTATTTGAAGCCTGAGTACCTTAAAGATTTACAGATTTTTCAGGTTTAATGCATTTTTCATTAGGCACAAGTAAAATAATGTTTTGGAAGACTGGAGCAGTGATTTTCAAAACATGGCCCAACATCACTTGAGTGTTTGTTAGAAATACAAATTATAAACCCTGCCCCAGAGCTGCTTGACCACAAACAGATGATCAGGCCCAGTAATGCCCTCCATGTGATTCTGGTGAATACTAAGCAGGCTTTAATAATCATGCCAAGGAGGGACTTTTTTGAATCTTTCTGTCAATTTTTTTAAGGTTAAGAAGTATGTGAGATCTTAGGAATATGTTATTACATTCAAACTGCTTCCTGGTTCATAGTTTACTCAGATCCCACTTTAGTGTACACTGGTTTCCATTGAATTGAAATTTAGGTATGTAATAGCATTTATTCATGCTAGACTTATAAAACTATTCAAATTTGCCTTTTAAAAGTAGGCATTTTATATATGCGCATACAACTTCTTTGGACATACATTTCTGAATATTTGTTTTACTTTTGGAAGTGGTTTTGGATCTTATAGACTCCTTTCTAGTCTCATTTTTGATAATTTATATCCTGTGGTTTAAGCATAGCCCCTCTGCTTTTCTGTCTTTACTCCTGCTGCTCTGTCTAGAATGGACTTGTATTCACTTTTTTTATGCTTCATATGATATTAGATGGCCTTATTTGAAAGTATTATGATTAATAGTCAAAGAAGAGCCTGTAGAAACAAGGTGTACTGGTGCTTCTGTCTTATTTTGTTGCCTACCGAGGTATCACATATTGGCAAATAGTTTCTGGAAGTATATGTTTCATAAATTAAAAATGTATGAATGTAGGGACTTTGTATGAAGATGTATGTTGCTTCTTTTATGTTTAAAAAACTACCATTGATAATTCATAGGTGAACACTGGAATTTTTTTTTACATGAAATAGGTTTGAGTAGCATTAGAGATTCTTTTGTTTAATTTCAATTTTTAGTGATTTAAAAAAAAACAAATTTTTTGAGTGCCTCATACACCAAGTAGGCAATAGTTTGTTTTATATATGCATTTTAGTCAATTCATAGTTCTTGCTTATTTTCATATATTAATTTGTTTTATTGGGGTTTTTTTGTTTTTTGCTACTAAATGTAGTTTGTAAGCTTAAACTTTTTTAAGTCCAAAGTCAAACAAAAACAATCTTGATTTATTGATATCTTTGCTTCCTTTGACAGCCCAAAGAATTTTTCATTACTGCTGTTAAGTTTAAAAGGTTTTAATTTAGTGTTGGAGTGTTGTAGTAGGTAAAGTACTAAGTTCTATGAGTCAAAACGCTGAAACCTGTGCTTAAGTTCACTAAGGTTCTTAATCTCTTCATTTTCTGATATGTGAGATAAAGTATTTCTGTCTCTGAATTATGCAATTTTAATGTATTTGTATTAACACAATATGACCAATATTCAATTTCGCTTTTTGTTAATAAGATTCCAGGAGTGGTGATGCACATGGTGGTACACACCTGTAATCCCAGCAGCTCAGGAGGCTGAGGCAGGAGGATCACAAGTTCAAAGCTAGCTTCAGCAAAAGCAAGGCACTTAGCAACTCAGTGAGACCCTGTCTCTAAATAAAATACAAAATAGGGCTGGAGATGTGGCTCAGTGGTCAAGTGCTCCTGAATTTAATCCCCGGTACCCTGCCCCGCAAAAAAAGATCCCAGTAGTAGTGTTGTAGCAAAACTGTACTATCTTAATATCTCTGGCTGGGCTTGAGGATTAAATCTGCATAAAACAGATTAACAGGAGAAAAGCATACGTATTTCTAATCTGCATGGGGGAGCCCTATAGGAAAATGAAGACCCCAAAAATGGAGGGGCCACATTGTTGATATACTAAATTGAACAAATTATGGCAATTAGGAAAAGTAATCAAAATATATGCAGAGACTAAAGGAAGATAAGAGCTATTTTAACACGGTATAATTGTACCAATTTCTCTTAACCTTGACTTTCCATCTCTGGCAAGAGGAATGTCTCCTTACTCCTTATGTGGAGGGCATCTTTCACATAAAAGTTTCATCTTCTGCTTTTAGGAAGAAAACGGGGAGGTCATAGTGCCCTTCCTGCGCCTGCTATTTTTCCAAGTGTCTTTAGCTCAAAATAATCTTTATGCCAGAATGGCATATTTTGTGGTGACATTCTGTTACTCTTCTGTGTCTTAGAAAGAGAAAAAGGTGAGAGAGGAAGGAAAGAGGATTTGAAAGAGGGGAAAAAATTCAAAGTGAATTCCAGGAATTAAAAAAAAAAAAATCCAAACTCTAAGAAGTAAGAACTGTCCAAATTTTATTTTATGACACTTGAGATCTTTACTTTATTAATAAATATTGCATGAGCAACCATATTTAATTATGTAGTTTCCCCCCACATCTGGTGTTTTTCCACCACACAAGGAGAGGGAATTATATGATTAATTGAACATCTGGGTTCTCATCTGTTACTCCCCTTAGGAACTATTAATTTTTAAGATTTTTAAAAAATTTCCTCCTACTTCCCTTCCCATACCTTGTTTACTAGAGAAGGCTGCTATGTAATTTGAGTAATGCTAATTTGAGCCTGGATTTCTCAGTATATCTTTGTTAATTCTAGTTTTCCTCTTCAAAAGTTACAAATAGTTTTTAAAAAACATAAGACTCGGAAAGCATTTTTTCTGGCATCCTCTTTCCTTCTTTTAATTGCTGGTATCTAGTACACTATAGACTCTCAATAATTTTCTTCAGGAAAAAAGCACATAAGGAAAGTGCTCTGAAAGCATAATATAGTAAATACTGGCTCTGTTCTTCCTGTCTGCAGCATCTGTAGCCTGCCTATCTATCGTTATCTATCTATCTGTTTGTTTTCCTGTCCAGAAAACAGAGTTTTAGGCAAAATACAAATTTTGGTAATTAAATTTTTTAAAAAACAGGGTTGCTATTTTCTCATTTATGTCATTTGATCCATTTGGTAGAGATATAAGAGAAAAAAGTAAAATTGGCCCTTCATACTTGGGTGTTCTGCATCTATGGGTTTAATCAACCATGGATTGGATATTCAGGAAAAAGAATACATCTGTACATGCATATACAGATATTTTTCCTTATAATTATTTCCTAAATAATATAACAACCTTTCTGTAGCATTCACATTGTATTAGGGGTTATAAGTAATCTAGAGATGATTTAATGTATGGGAAGATATGCAAGCTGATGTGTGGAGATTATGTACAAATACTATACCATTATACATAAGGGACTTGAGCATCCAGATTTTGGTATCCTTTGGAGGTCATAGGACCAACCCTACGTGGATATCAAGGTACAACTTATACATATATTAAACTACTATTGAGCAATAACATCTGTCTGCTCTCCTTACTAGAAATATTCAAGCTAGATTTGCCAGTCTTTTTTCCTCTTTGTTTTATAATGATTACAACTCTAAACAGCTGTAATCAACTTTAAACAGATTTTATCGTGTTGACTGTTGGGTTTTTGTTTTGACAACTTTATTACATGAATTAAGATGGGAGTAAGGAGGGACTGCCTCTCTGGGTGTTGGTATTCTTTAAATGGATCTTGAGCTTCTTGCTCTCTAACACATGGCTATCTGCTTGGTCACTTGGTCGCACTGGCCAGACCTTGAAGTGCTCTGGAAGAAGACCTTCTGCTCCACACATTTTTTTTCCACATTGTTTTTCAGAAATTTTTATTCAGAGTCATATTTCTTTTTAAGTTTTTTTTTTAAAACTCCTTTTTGTTTAAAATATTTTCTTCCCCAGGAGTCAGCTTTGCCCCTTGTGACTTGGGCAGTGCATAGTGCTGTTTGTATCATTGCTGGCTATCCTGTGCTACTGAGGAGCACAATGAAAATTTCTCTTTAGAGAAGGGCTCATTAGTAGATGCATTGTATACCACAATTATCACTCTAGTTTTATCCATTGTTTTGAAAGATGCTCATCTCTCCGCAATGGGCTGGAAAATGAAATACAGAACTCCATTTTTGATCTTTGGATTTGTGAAAGTGAGATTTTGTCTTCATATTACTTATATTTTTCTGAACAGACATACCCAGGCAAGGTTTTGTATGTTTCCTTTTCCTTTAGTTCATACAGCTTTATTAATACATGTGGTTTTTCTGTCTCCTTTGTGATGAATTTTTCATCTCTTGGTATGTAAGGACATGTTCTATGGATGTGTTTGTGAACATCTGTGGTATATTCTTTAGTTATAATCTTTTCCTTACTTTCTTTGCTTTAACTATTCTTCCTGAGATCTAATTGTAAAGGAAGAATGTGAGAGATTATTACTAAATGTTTTTAAAGAATTTGCTCCTGCCAGGCACAGTGGTACATCATGGAGGATCAAAGTTTGAGCCAACTTCAGCAACCTAAAGAGACCCCTCTTAAAAATAAAAAAAAGACTAAGGGTGTATCTCCAGTAGTAGAACACCCCTGGGCTAATCCCCAGTTCCAATAAAAAATAAAAGGGGGGGACTTGCTCCTTTAGAAGGGGAATTGTTACTCATCAATAGCATATAGTTCCCACCAATGGTGTAAATCCCCTGCGAAGAACTCAAGCTCAGATATATGTACTCAAGGTAACTCTTTTTTTTTTAACCAAGTAACCAAAATGAAGGTGGCTGACAGACTGCTCCTCTAGTTTGGGGGACAAGAAAAACAACACTGGGTATGACCAGGTCATTCATTTTGTGCTCAGATGCACAGAATATACTCGTAAGTTCAATAACTACAAGGTGTAAGTGTTTTTGAGGGAAACCCTGATAGACACAAAGTTAATTTCCTGTTCAAGTATGTTTTTTTAAAGTAAAAGTCTATTTTTACTCAAAACAGTCAATCCTCAAAATGAAAACCTGTGAAACTTCTAGGACAAGGATTCATCTTTTCATCTACTGTGTCTAGCACACACACATGCGCTCGCTCTCGATCTCTATCTATCTCTCTCTCTCTCTCTCTCTCTCTCCCCCCCCCCCCAGACACACCTGATCTGTTAGGGAAGCACTTAAGAAATTGAATTTGCATGAAACCATACATTTAATATGTTTTGCAAATATCTTTTGGCACTCTCTAAACTGTTCCTGTGATACATGTAGAAGATAGGTATTTCTAGACAATACAAAGTATCTCTGTATATTTTGTAGCATAACAAGAAGTGATAGAAGGAAATGATAGAATAAAAACTCTTAGGGGCTTCTGGAGACGGATGGTGGTAATGATTGCACAGCAGGGTGAATGTACTTAGTCCCCCTGACCTGTACAATTAAAAAGGTTGAGACACTATCCCATGTATTGATTCTTAATTTTACTTCTTATAAATGGGATAGCATCAAACTAAAAAACTTCTTCACATCAAACAATGAAGAACATGAACAGAGAGCCTACAGAATGGGAGAAAATCTTTACCACCTGCACCTCATATAGAGCATTAATCTCCAGTATATTCAAAGAACTAAAAAACCTTAACATTTAAAAAAATCTAATCAGTAAATGGACAAAGGAACTGAATAGGCACTTCACAGAAGAAGAAATACAAATGGTCAAAAAATATATGAAAAAATGTTCAAAGTCCTCAGCAGTTAGAGAAATGCAAATTAAAACTAGAGTTATATTCCACCTCACTCCAGTCAGCATGGCAGTTATCAATAATACAATTAATGATAAGTGTTGGTGAGGATGTGGGGGTAAAGGTTCACTCATACATTGCCGTTACTGCAAATTGGTGCAAGAAAGTAGTAAGATGCCTTATTGGGAGCTATTAGGTTTAAGTATATATATTGTTTATACTGTTGGCAAGACTAATCTGCCTCACCATTAAAGGTGAGGTGCTAGAAACCTTCAGGGGCACTATAGTTCTACAGGGTAGAATTTGTGCTGCTTTAGATCCATACTTCTAGATGGGAAAACAGACAAACAACATGAATAAACAAGGGAATAAAGTGCCCCAAACAAACCAAGATGCTTCAATAACAGAAGCCACTGATAACACAGTAGAAGAAATGTCCAAGAAGGAGTTCAGAATGTACATAGTTTAACTGATCTGTGAAGTAAAGGATAGTTAGGAGTGAAATCAAAGAAAAAATACAGGAAGTGAAAGACCACTTCTATAAAGAGAGATCGTGGAAAAAAAAAAAACAAGCAGAAATCCTCAAAATGAAGGAATCAGTAAACCAAATTATAAATTCAATAGAAAGCATTACCAACAGACTAGACCTTGGAAGACAGAATCTCAGACAATGAAGATAAAATACATAACCTTGAAAGTATTGTTGAACATGTGGAGAAGATGGTAAGAAACCATGACGAGAACATCCCAAAATTATGAGATAACATGAACAGACCAAATTTAAAAGTTATTGGAATGGAGGAAGGAGCAGAGATACAAACCAAAGAAATGTACAGTCTTTTCAATGATATAATAGCAGAAAATTTCCCAAAACTAAAGAATGGAATCAAGTACAAGAGGTGTACAGGACCCCAAATGTACAAAATTACAGCAGACCCATACCAACACACATTATAATGAGAATGACTAACATAGAATAAAGATACAAGCTTAAAGTCCATGAGAGAAAAAACTCAAATTACATATGGGGGAAACCAGTTCGAATCTCAAGTGATTCCTCAACCCAGACTCTCAAAGATAGGAGGTCCTGGAATAATACATTTCAAGCTCTGAAAGAAAATGGATGCCAACCAAGAATTTTATATCCAGCAAAATTAAGCTTCAGATTTGAAGATGAAATTAAAACCTTCCATGATAAACAAAAATTAAAAGAATTCACAAGTAGAAAGCCAGAACATTCTCAAATAATCCATGAGGATGAAGTGGGGGGGAAAAAAGTCAAAACTAGCAAAAGGGGATCTACACTAAAGAAATATTCAACCAAAGAAGAAACTAAGTTAAATTAAAAACAGAATAAATAAAAATGACAGGAAATACAAATCCTGCCTCAATAATAGCTGAATGTTAATGGCCTAAACTCATCAATCAAAAGGCATAGATTAGCCGATTGGATTAAAAAGCAAGGCCCAACAATAAATGTCTTCAAGAGACCGACCTAGTGGGCAATAACAACCACAGGCTGAAGGCGAAAGGATGGGAAAAAACTTATCACTCATAGGAATTGTGTAAACAAGCAGTGGTTTTCATTCTCAGACAAAGTAAACTTCAAACCAAAGTTAATCAGAAGAGACAAAGAAGGACATTTCATACTTGTTAAGACAAGAATATATCAGCAGGACATAACAATTTTAAATATTTATAAATATTTATGTCCCAAATGAGAGCATTTATGTGCATCAAACAAATCCTTCTCAATTTCAAGGATCAAATAGACTACAACACAATAATACTGGGTGACTTTTAACACACCTCTCTCACTACTGGATAGATCCATCTTCCAAACAAAAACTAAATAAAGAAACTATAGAACTAAATAATATAATCAATAATTTAGACTTAACAGACATATGGAATATTTCATCTATCAATGAACAAATATACTTTCTTCTCAGCAGCACAAGGCTCCTTCTCTAAAATAGACCGTATCTTAAGCCACAAAGTAATTCTTAGTAAATACAAAATTTAAAAAAAAAAACAGATAATTTCCTACATTTTATTAGATCACAATGGGATGAAATTAGAAATCAATGATAAAATATAGAAGGTACTGTAACAAATGAAGACTAAGTAGTACACTACTGAATGATGAGTGAATAGTAGAAGAAATCAAGGATGAAATTTTAAAAATTCTTAAAAGTAAATGAGAACACTGATACAACATATCAGAATCCCTGGGACACTGTGAAGGCATTACTAAGGAAAGTTTATAATGATGTAATACAACATTTCCAAGCCCTAGAAAAGGAAGAACAAGTCAACACCAAAAGAAGGAGAAGACAGGAAATAATTAAAATCAGAGCTGAAATCAATGAAACTGAAACAATTGAAAAAATTGACAAAACAGAAAGTTGGTTCTTGGAAAAAATAAATAAATTGGATAAACCTCTGGCCATGTTAATGAAGAGAAAAAGAGAAACAAATTACAAAACTACAGGATGAAGAAGGAAATATCATAACGGTCATGTCTGAAACACAGAAGATTATTAGGAACTATTTTGAAAATTTATACTCCAATAAAATAGAAAATGTCAATCATATCAACACATTTATAGAGACATATGACCTACCCAAACTGACTGAAGAGGTTATCCACAATTTAAACAGAACAATTTCAAATAATGAAATAGAAAACACGATCAAAAGCCTTCCAACCAGGGCTGGGGATGTGGCTCAAGCGGTAGCACGCTCGCCTGGCATGCGTGCGGCCCGGGTTCGATCCTCAGCACCACATACAAACAAAGATGTTGTGTCCGCTGAAAACTAAAAAATAAATATTAAAATTCTCTCTCTCTCTCTCTCTCTCTCTCAAAAACAAACAAACAAACAAACAAACAAACAAACAAAAAAACCCAAAACGAAAAAAGTCTACCAACCAGAAAAGCCCAGGACCAGATGGATTCTCAGCCAAGTTCTACAAAGAAGAATTAACACCAGTACTCAAAGTATTCTATGAAATAGAAAAGGAGGGAGGGAACCCTTTCAAACTCATTCTGTGAAGCTAATATCACCCTACCAAAAACAGACAAAGACACATCAAGGAAAGAAAACTTCAGATTAATATCCCTGATGAACATAGATGGAAAAATTCTCAATAAAATTGTGGCAAATCAAATACAAAAATATATTTAAAAGATAGTGCACCACTATCAAGTGGGATTCATCCCAGGGATGCAGGGTTGGTTCAATATATGAAAATCAATATATTGACAAATTCATCATATTAATAGACTTAAAAACAAGAATCATATGATCATCTCAACAGATACAGAAAAAGCATGACAAAATATAGCACACCTTCATGTTCAAAACACTAGAAAAACTAGGAATAGTAGGAACATACCTGAACATTGTAAAAGCTATATATTAAACCCAAGGCCAGCATCATTCTCAATATGGCGAAAAATTGAAAGCATTCCCTCTAAAAACTGGAACAAGAAAGGGATGTCCTCTTTCACCAGTTCTTTTCAATATTATCCTTGAAACTCTAGCCAGAGCAATTCAAAAGAAAAAATTAAAGGGATACAAATAGGTGAAGAAGAACTCAAACTATCACCATTTGCTGGTGACATGATTCTATATCTGGAAGATCAAAAAAAATTCCACCAGAAAACTTTGAATTCAGCAAAGTAGCAGGATATAAAAACATCACCCATATATCAAACACATTACTTTACATCAGATGAATCCACTATAGGAAAACTACTTCATTCACAATAGCCTCAAAAAAAACAAAACAAAACAAAAAAAGAGTATACTACCTGGGATTCGATCTAACAAAACAGGTGCAAAACCTCTACAATGAAAACTACAGAGCACTAAAGAAAGAAACTGAAGAAAACCTCAGAAGAGGAAAGATCTCCCAAGCTCCTAGATAGGCAGAATTAATTTAATATTGTCAAAATGACCATACTACCAAAAGCGTTATGCAGATTTAATGAAATTCCTATTAAAATCCCAATGTCATTCTGCATAGGCAATCATAAAATTTATTTGGGAAGATAAGGGACCCAGAATAGGCAAAACAATCCTTAGCAAGAAAAGTGAAGCAGGAGGCATCTCAATACCAGACCATAAACTATACCACAGAGGTATAGTAACAAAACCAGCATGATATTTGCACCAAAATAGACTTGTAAACCTATGGTACATTATAGGGTCTCACTGTCTCTATGGTGCATTATAGAAGACACAGAGACAAACCTACATAAATACAGTTATGTCACACTAGACAAACGTGCCAAAAAACATTCACTAGAGAAAAGATAGCCTATTCAACAAATGGTGCTGGCAAAACTAGAAATTCACATTTAGCAAAATGAAGTTAAACCTCTATCTCTCATCCTGCACAAAAATCAACTCAAAGTGGATCAAAGGCCTAGGCACTAGAACAGAGACCCTACGCCTAATAGAAGAACAAGTAGGCCTAAATCTTCACCATGTTGGCCCAGGATCTGACTTTCTTAACACAAGACTCCTAAG
Organism: Urocitellus parryii; assembly: GCF_045843805.1. Classification (NCBI taxonomy): domain Eukaryota; kingdom Metazoa; phylum Chordata; class Mammalia; order Rodentia; family Sciuridae; genus Urocitellus; species Urocitellus parryii. The sequence continues at coordinate 204,035,973 of NC_135531.1, forward strand.
CACAAGAAGTAAAATCAAGAATCAATGGGATGGATTTGAATTGAAAAGCTTCTTCTCGGCAAAGGAAACAATAAATAATGAGGAGAGAGCCTATAGATTGGGAGAGAATCTACCACATACACCTCCAATAAAGCATTAATCTCTAGGATACATAAAGAATTAAAAAAACTTAACAGCAATAATAATAATAACCCAATCAATAAATGGGCTAAGGAACTGAAAAGACACTTCACAGAAGAAAAAATACAATTGATCAACAAATATATGAAAAAGTTTTCAATATCTCTAGCAGTTAGAGAAATGTAAATCAAAACTACACTAAGATTTCGTCTCATTACTATCAGAATGACAGTCATCAAGAATGCAGGCAACAATAAATGTTGGTGAGGGTGTGGGGGGAAAGGTATACTGCAAATTTGTACAACCATTATGGAAAACAGTATGGAGAGTCCTCAGAAAACTTCGAATGGAACCACCATTTGACCCCGCTATCCCACTCCTCAGTTTATTCCCAAAGGACTTAAAATCAGCATACTACAGGTAATGCAACCATGTCAATGTTTATAGCAGCTCAATTCAAAATAGCTAAACTATGGAACCAACCTAGGTGTCCTTCATAGGTGAATGGATTAAAAAAATGTAGTATGTGTGTGTATATATTTTCAGTGAAGTATTACCCAATTTTAAAGAAGAATGAAATTATGACATTTGCTGGTAAATGGATGGAGTTGGAGAATATTATGCCAAGTGAAATAAGCCAATCCTCAAAAAACAAAGGTCAAATATTTCCTCTAGTATGCAAATGCTAATTCACAATAAGGCAGGGGTCATTAGAGAAGAATAGCATTACCTTAGATTAGGTAGAGGGAAGTAAAGGGAAGAGAGAGGAGGGGAGGGGATGAGGGGATAGGAAGGCTAGTAGAATGAAACAGACACGATTACTTTATATATGTGACTACATGACCAATGTGATTCTACAACATGTACATTTAGAAAAATAAGAAATTATATACCATCATGTATGATATATCAAAATACATAAATGCATTCTGCTATCATGTATAACTAATTAAAACAAAAAAATTAAAAGCATCCTTTGGAGATAGATTGTGAATAATAATGTGATGTTATATAATTATTTAGATGATGAAATATTTTATATACATGTCCCTTGCTTTATTATTTCACTTATTGTTAAAATTTTATGTGTAATACCTCATTTATTACAAAAGGAATTATAGCAAAATTTGTGTCATTTAAATCTTATAAGAAAATTATCAGAACAGGTGATCCAGATAAAATTATTCCTTTTGTCCTAAGTAATACAGTTTGATGTATACCTGCTCATGCTGCCACATATTTCTGTAATACCAATTAGCTGAATAAAACTCATAAAAGGATGAATGGTGATTGATAATATGTGGAAGTTGTCCTGGTTCTTTTATAACTTTTCCCTACCTAGTCAGGAATACAATTAAAATCTTTAGTGGGAATGGGGCCAAAGCTTTATTTAGTTATCGGCTACACACTAAGGATCTGTTCAACATCAAGTTTCAGGTTTTCAGTTCTTCAGATATTTCAATGAAATTGATACAGGTGTATGTAAAGCCACTGGAAATCTTAATTTACAACTTATACATCCTTTATTATCAAAACAGAAATACAGGTTCTGTAAGTAGGATGCTGGGACAGTATAGGACATTGTATAAATATGATATCTAGGACAAAAAGAAGAAAATTAAAACCAAATTCCTGTATGAAGAATTCCTTTTGCAGAGAGGTGCCCCCTTAGTCTTACACAGCACTCAGCTAGTGGTAGATTTGTGTTTTGTCCGGGAACCCCAGCGTAGCAGTCCTTTTACAGTCTGTTCTGTCTCAGCATCTACAATCCAGCAATTCCATTTTATTATTTGTGTGTGTGTGTGTGCGCATGCAGCACACACGTGCACATTTTTAGTATCTCTTGAGGTAGTAACGAAGCACTTTGAGTTAACATGGTATTTGATACAGCGTTTTCAGTTTGTTTAGACTCAGCAAAATTATGGATTTTTCAGAACCCTAGTATTTTTGTGTACATTTTGGATATGAAGTTTTTTTTAAGGAACATGTATTATGTTATGGCAAAAAATCTGTATTTTTCATATTATTAATGTAAACTAAATTATTACATTCAGTTTAAATATTGATGAATAACTCATTAATGCATGAAAACAAAAGGGTAACTTCGGAGACCCAGAAACAACTTTCTGGCCCAATTCAAACCTAAAGATTTCAGAGCTAGACAATCGTTAAGGATGATTTTGTTTTTCAACAGTAGATTTCTCAATGTTAGCACACATCCCTAAGAGTATTTCAGACAATATTTGATGAACTGCCATAAGATTATTTTCTTTGTTAGTGGATAATAAAGCCTGAGAGGTAGCCAGGAGAATAAACTTACCTCAAGAAGTAAATTTTGAAAATTGTACTTCCTTAACAGCCTTTGCTTATCTTTCATACTCCAGGATTGGGATTGGGGACATTCATTCTGTGCCCATATTTATATGGATATATTTTAATTTTCTTTTTTGGGTGGCTAATGGGAGTTAAATTCAGGCACTCAGCCACTGAGTCTCATCCCCAGCCCTATTTTGTATTTTCTTTAGAGACAGGATCTCACTGGATTGCTTGGTGACTCACTAAGTTTCTGAGGCTGTCTTTGAACTCTCGATCCTCCTGCCTCAGTTTCCAGAGTCGTTGGGGTTACAATCATGCACCATCACACCTGGCTCTACATAAATTTTAATTTAAAGTAAAAAGATGTAATAAATGGCTCAGATGAGGGCTTGTTAAGTGACAGTGATGTCACAATTTCTTGGTCTTTTCTGGGAAAAGTGATTCTAAGTAAGTCAGGGTGGATTCTAATTATTTCCTTAGTTAAAATAGACTAGATCAAGGAATGGCAAACTATGGCCTCTGGCTTGTTTTTGGCAAGACTGAAAATGTGAAAACTGTTTTTCACATTTTTAAAGGGTAATTTAAATACAGTAATAAAGAGGAGGAAGAGAAAGTTAGAAGAACAATATGTGGAAGAGAACAAGTGGATAAAGTTTCTCCAATTCTATGAAAAATATTCAAAGAAATTTCCAAGAGTTCTTTTAGTCTTCCATTTAGGAGAAAACTTTTTCCTAACTGAATGTTGATAGATTGCTGACATGCTGAAACCAACCTCTGCAGTCACAGAAATGACTGATGTTTTCATAATACAAATTTTAAAACAAGTCTGGATAAGACAATAACATTTAAATGAGTTGAAATGAAAAATATAAACCTTAAATTCAAATTATTTTTCAAATCAGACTAGACTTTCATTAAATCTACATAGCACAATTATAACGTACATGTACACACATACTACAATGTAATATGTAGGTTTTAAAACTGAATTTTGTGGTAGGATTCATTGTGACTGCTTCAAAAGATGTAGACCAAATTTCATTTTTAAAATATAAATATTTGCTAGGTGTGGTGGCTCAGGTCTGTAATCCCAGCAGCTGAGAGGCTGAGGAAGGAGGATCTAAGTACAAGGCCAGCCTCAGGAACTTAGGGAGACCCCAGACAACTCAGCAAGACTCTGTCTCAAAATAAAACACAAAGGGGGCTGGAATGTGGTTCAGTGGTTAAGCGCCCCTGGGTTTAATCCCTGGTACCCCCAAACAACAACAGTGCTCCAAAATATAAATAATTGAAAATTGTAGTAAAGAACAAGTCCCTTTAAAGACACTATATCCCAAATTAAAAAACACATACACACACATACACATACACACACACTACAAGAGAGACCCTCTCCCATATTAATAAAACTGCCTTATACTTATCAATCAGCTGACACCAGTATTGATCCTTTATGCTTATACCTTCTCCCATTTCCCATGCACATTCTTACAATATACAAAAACCATATTTTCTTAACTGCCACACTAACTGGGTATATCTGCTTGGGGTCTGCCTCAAAGCGAGCATAATTAATAATGCAATCTCAAGTAAACACTTAAGATGCTGTATGATTTTTTAAAGAAAACCTGTTTGATTATTATATCGCATCTTAGATATCTTTACTTTGACCTTTGTAAATACAGTGAAAGTTGGAAACATATCAGCCAAGGTTTCTATCTGTAATCAAGAGAAATAAATCTATTAGTAAGATACTAAATATTTCAACATCTTTGGAAGTGTTGGGAAATCAGGTTTAGAATCTGCAGTACCTAAAATCAACCATGACTAAATGTTTATCTTCTACCTTTTTCATGGATTTGAAATGTTTCCCTAAGAAACATAAGAAGATTGGGTGCCCAACACTGTGACAAACACCTGTATGCCAGTGGCTCAGGAGGTAGAGGCAAAGGATCTCAAGGTTGAGGTCCCAAGCAATTTAGGAAGAGCCTGTCTCAAAATAAAAAGGGCTGAGGATGTTGTTCAGTGATAAGGCACTCCTGGGTTCAGCCCCAAGTTTGCCCCCAAAGTGGGAGGGGGGCCTGCACATTGGGTACAAATTAGTCTTAATAAGCCAAAGAATGATTCAGCTTATCCAGGGGAGATCTTCACCTTCAGAGACACAGAAGAAAGTATGATATTTGTAATATTTAAAGTATTAATAGTTCCTAGTTATTTGTAGTTGAGACATCTTTAAAATATTAGGCTAAAAACCATGATCTATATATCCCTTTTATTAGGAGCATTAATGCTAAAAAAATAAAATTATATTATACTTCACTTTTTCAATTCTGCTGAATTTGAATATACTCCCATGTGCTAATGGAGCAATTTTGAGTAGTAATAGCACTGTATCGTTTCTGAATGCTTTACTTAGTGCTGGGCTCTTTGATAGGCATAAATTATTTCATTTCATCCTTATAAGAGTCTTATGAAATAAGTACATTGTATTGGCCTTGCTTTAAAGCTTAGCTACTAATGTCCTATCCATTTTTCTAGTCCTCTTAAGAATGTCATATAAATGAAATCTATAGTATGTGATCTTTGGCTTTTCTTTTCTTTTTTTTTCTTTTTCTTTTTTTTTTTTTTTTTTTTTTTTTTGCTCAGCATAGCTCCCTTAAGATCAATCAAATTGTTGTATGTTATCAACAGTTTGATCATAACTATGACTTTGTGTAAATATATCTTTTTCTGCTCCTTTTGATGAATATTTAGTTTTTTTCCCCCTAATTTATTTGTTTTCATGAGTAATGATGTAATGGTTGGCCTTATACATGTCACCTCCTCCACCTATCCATTTATGAAAGCTTCTCTAAGATGTAGGCTTAAAAGTGGAACTGCTGGGTCTTACAGAAAGTGCACATTTAATTTCACTCCAAATATTATAGAATTACTCCCAAACTGGTTGGTCATACCAGTTTATATTTTCAGCATTTGTATATAAGAATTTTCATTTCTTATTTTTTTTGTCAATACTTGTAGTTATCAAACTTTATCATTTTTTGCCATTTTGATGAAGTGGTATTGTTGATTTAAAAATAAGCCTTTCACCAATTACAGTTGAGGTTTAACATCTTTTTATATGAATTATTCTTCCTGTTTTTTGGTCTACTTTTCACTGATTCATTTTCTTACTCTATTTTAAGGGCTTCTTTATTCTCTGTACATTTAAGATGCTGTACACATTCATTATGGAAATTTTTCAACCTATTGAAATGTAGAAAGAATAGTAATAATGAACTGCCTTATACTTATCAATCAGCTGACAGTATTGGTCCTTTATACTCATACCTTCTCCCATTCCCCAATGATTTGATAGCCATCCCAGCATTATTTCATCTGGGATTGTTGGAACATAATCACAGTACTCTTCTCTAATAGTAATACACTGATGCTTTTAACATGTAATGATATTCTTATACCACCTCTTAAAAGAAAAACAGTATTTTCTTAATATCAAACACTGAGTCAGTGTACACATTTCTTGACTGCCCTGTGTTATCAGTTTCTTTTATTTTCTTGTATTTCAAAAAATTGATTTGTTTGAATTGTGGTCTAGAAAATTTGGCATCTTTGGTATCTAAAAAAATTAGAATTTTTTTTGAACTGGAGTGCAGGAAACTTCCATGTGTTGTAATTGCTAATTGTCTTCAGATTTTTAATCAGGAACCAAATATTTATTCTGACTTGTCTATGAATGATATCTCAGGATCTCTAAATAGTTAAGAAGGGCAAAGATCTCTTTATATGGAAGTATTACAGTGAAAGCAGATCAAGAAGGAATGATACAATGTTACTATTTTTCAACTTCTAAATGAATTAATGGACCAAGGTAATAGCCATTAATGGTTGCTGACATCATATAAGTGAGGCACAACCAAAAATTAAAGTATTTCCTGGTGGAGATTTGTTTCTTAGGAACCCTCAAAGGTGTTAGACTGTTTCTTTTATTTTATAATTATGATGGAGTATGGATTTATACATATTATGATTAATTCCATTACATTGATTGTCCTTATCAGTACTCATAGTCACCTGTCTTTGGTTAGTAGGAGCCTATTCAGATAAGCTCCTAATCTTTTCAATATGACTCTGGCATCCCAACATGCAAGAAAGCTATAATGTGCCAGATTCACTGTGTATTTCCTAGTCAATTTAAAAACAACCATTTCTGCAGGATTGTCTTGTTCTGTAGTGAAAATTTGTATTTGGAATCTCCAAGCTGGGCAGTAGGCATGTTCATTGCTACTGGGTTGGCCATTATCTCTAAGATGGCTTTTTGTTGTTGTTGTTGTTGTTGTTTTAAACAGAACTCAATGGGAAATACACATTTTTTAAAAGTTTAATACATTATGTGTTTATGCTACTGTTTCTTGCTCTAATAAAAGTACAAAGTTAGGCTGAATATATAGCCCAGCATGCCCTAGGTCCTGGATTCAGTCTTCACAACTGCAGAAAGAAAACAAGACTACGCAGGTTTTAACAGTATATATGTCTTCATCACATGTGTCAGTTCTAAAGAATATTCACTCAATTCCTATGTTTTATCCTTCACACCAGCACGACAGTCTCAGAATAATAATCCCAATCCTGTATCAAAAATATAATCACTGAAAACACAGTTTCAGGATTTTTTGTTTGTTGGTTGATCTTATTTTTATCTTAAAGATACTTTAATAGAATCCAAATGACAGTTGGTTTACTTATCCCGCTTAATTTTTTGATTTTAGGGATTTTCCCCAAGATTTTATTTTATCATTATGTAAAATATTTATGTGGTTCTAAAAGTAATATCTATAAAACAAGGTATATTCAAAAGAAATATTGTTATTTGAAAAACCCTCCCCGACATTATATTCCTGCCTGCTATAATTATCCTTTTCTTAAAATTTCATGGCATAAGTTATCATTCAGTGATTAATACATAGACCAATGGATATTAAAAAATGTTAAAAATATACCCAAACAAATTTGATGTGTCACAAATAATAATAAAGGGGCATTACAGATCAATGGGGAAGATGTAAGTATTTGGCGAATAGTGCTAGAACAAATTTTCCATATGGACAATATATAAACAAAGAATATGAACAGCAAAACTGACATTTTTCAGAAGAAAATATACATGTGGGATGTCTTTATGTCTTGAAGGTAAGGAAAGAATTCTTAAGGCAAAGAACAGAAACTATACAGGCAAAGACAGATAAAATGTCTGTATAACAAAAGACATCATAAACAAAAATCAGACTGGGAGAAGATATAACGAATGTAGTCCTTTTGGGCATGCAGGTGTAGAGGGAAAGCAAGCATGGGCTTCAGAATTCAGCAGACTTAGGTTCAAATTCTGTGTGACTTGATGCAAAGTAATTGAAACACTTCTAAAGACATGATTTCAGTATATACAAAACAAAGGTACAAATGCCTTTCAGGATTTTGTGAGGGTTAGAGAAAATTTATGTAAAAGTATACATTTAGAAATAAGGAGTTGTTGGGGCTGGGGATGTGGCTCAAGCGATAGCCTGCTCGCCTGGCATGCGTGTGGCCCGGGTTCGATCCTCAGTACCACATACAAATAAAGATATTATGTCCGCCGAAAACTCAAAAAATAAATAAATATTAAAATTCTCTCTCTCTCTCTCTCTTTCAAAAGTAAAAGAAATAAGGAGTTGAAAAAAAATTAGTTTCTATTATATCCCTGTTCCTTCCCCCATCATCATCATTACTCCATGAATAAAATGAAAGTGAGCTTAAAAAGAAAGAAAGAAAGAAAAAGAAACAAAAGAAGAAGTTGCATCAGTGGTAAATTTTATTATGAATACTTGTAATTTACAGTACTTGAATTAAGTTTTATTGAGTTACTTAAAACTAACTGGAGACAGGGTTATAAAGAAATCAAAGAGTAAGTTCTGCCTTAGGATTTTGAGACTTACTTTCAAGCTTGAAGCATGGTTATATTTTGCAAAGGGTGAAGTATTTTTAAATAGGTGCTTTTGGTCACAAGGTTATGAACAACTCAAATAATTAAAGCAGAAAACAAAGTGAAATAATTGTAAGGATTCTTAATGTCTATGATCTGAAAGTACAATTCTTAATATTTTACTTTTTCTCCTATTTTTTATTGCTTCACAGCAGTAATCTTCCATGACCCATAAATGGCATCTTTTTACCTCTTTGTTCTTATCATTAATTATCATACCATTGCTGCGGGGGTTTTTTTTTTAGAGTTTACTTTTAAATTTACATTTGATTTTCTTACCAAAGCAATACATACATCATTAGACAAGTTTTAAAAATGTTTTTTTTGAATAGTTGTCTTCCAGCTCTGATGCAACTACCTTTTTCTTTAAGCACTTAGTTCAAAATTCTAAATAATGGTTTTATACTATCTTTTTAAACTACGTTTTAAAATATTATCTCTTGATTTCATTCCATGTAAAACAAGAATTTAGTTCTTTCAGGTTTTTTTAATAGTACATTTCCCCCAATTTTTGGCTATAGTTTATTGAACCAGATTCAATGTTTATAATATTATCATTATGCAGATATTAATAGCTGAGAGATAATTAAGACTGATTATATTTTCTTTCTTGTGTAAGTTGTATTCTTAAAGGAGAAAGGTTTCTTACCTTTGTATCTTTTTCTATGTGCCTTTCCTTAAATTTGTCCCAAACTCTTAAACAGAAATACAACTCTCATGTTTCAAACAGTAGGAGGAATGGTCTATTGGTTTTATTTCTTCTGTGGACATTTTTTCCTGGAGCCATTCATTATTTTTGCTGCTTTACTCTGGACAGGGTGCTCTGGGGCTTGCTGTATGGTTATCATCCATCATGTTGGGGATTTCCTTGCTCTCATCTGATAGTTTTCCATTCTTGGATTCCATGCTTTCTACTTTTAAAATTTACTTCATCCTAATGGAGTAATATTCCTGTAGCATCCCAAGGTGAATTTTTTTGAGGCCTTACATATCTGAAATTACTTGTGTTCTAGCCTCATACTTGATCGGGTGAAGAGTTTTAGGCTGGAAACAGTCACTATCTTCAGAATTTTGATCACTGTGTCAATTGTTTTGTTTTTGTTTTGAAAGGAAGCTCCTGTGTGACCCAGACTAGTCCTGAACTTTTGGCCTTAAGTGACCTCCTAGCCTCAGCCTCCAAAAGTAGCTGAGACTAACAAGATGTGCCAGGCACCCAGCTCAGTATCCTTGTCTTTTAACTTGCCGTATTGCTGTTCTTTATTTTTGCTGTTATAAAGTTTAATTTTTAATATTTTGATCTTCTATATAGTATCCTGTTCTTGTTTTTTTTTAATGAATTTAATACTCTTTCAGGATATATGTTTTCTTCTTGCATTGTCTGTTTTTCCTGTGAAATCCTTCTTGATGTTTTTTCTCTTTTCTTAAATATCTGAATTACTTGACTAACCATCACTTATCTGATGGTTCCCCCCTCCACTCCCAGATCAGTTCACTTTCCTGCAGAGGAATGGGCTTCCATCTTATTCTTGAATGGCAGGTAGTGTTTCTGTTTCTGATTTTATAGCTGAGTTGGGGGATGTAAATAGAGGAGTGGGATAGACTGTAGGGTATTTCATGATTCAACATGTGAACTTTGACTTACTCTTCTTTGGTATGAAGTCTTAAACTTGTACTTGGTATAGTAGTATTTTACCATTGACAGGTTCTCTTGAGTAGCCTTGTAGATTAACCTTCAGGCTTATACCTAGCTACACTGGAGGATGGGAAGTTCTAATTATCTATTTAAAGATTTTCAACTAGTCTCCCTATTTTCAGAACTACCCTAATCTTTCAAAGAGTAACTATTGATTTCATTTAGGACCTAGATGGGAAAAGGGGAGTTTCCTGCTATGTTTCCCTCTCCTGCTATTTTATATTTTAGTATTCTCTTACCTGCTCATTAATATACTTTATAATAATTTTGAAAAATTAGATTTATAATTTCTCATCTCATTCTCATCACTTCTGAATATGTATGCCATTTGGAAAAAAATCCCTTTTATTTTGTTTGAATGGGATTTTGAGATAAATATATCATCTTTCTGACTTATTTAACCAGAAAGCATCTCCATGTTCACATTTCTGTTAAAGGAAATCTGGCCCAGGTCAGCTTTAAACCCTGACTATTTAAAGGTGAGTTGCTCATCTGTGGTACAGTGAGTTCCCTGTGGCATGGTATCCAACATGACTGAGGAGGGTCCAGAGCCAGGCAGACATATAGAGTCCTGAATTCACAAAATTGAGGTAGAGAAGTCACCAGTGTGGGTTTTGATGTTGTAGTAAAGCCTGGAATTTAAAGCACTTTTGATATGTTTGGTGTGTAAAAGAGTACTTATACAACATATGCTATTGCCTCCTAGTTGTATAAATAACCAGAGAAAACAGGGTGAGTAAATAAACTTTTTGTGTTGACTATATATTGTCTAAAGGACATGTAATGAAGACCAAAGTAGGGGGAAACATTGAATATTCTGGAGTCAAAAAGAAAGAGAAGCTGGGTGTTCTGGTGCACATCTGTGATCCCAGCGGCTTGGGGGGCAGGAGGATCACAAGTTCAAAGCCAGCCTCAGCAATTTAGCGAGGCACTAAGCAACTCAATGAAAACAGACAATGGAAGAAGAAAACATATCCTGAAAGAGTATTAAATTCATAAAAAAAATGTGTGAAATACACAACAGGGCTAGGGATGTGGCTCAGTGGTCAAGTACCCCTGAGTTCAATCCCCAGTACCCCCCCCACAAAAAAAGAGAGAGAGAGAGAGAGAGAGAGAGAGAAAGAAAGAAAGAATAACCACTTATAAAATACTGAGTAGGGTCTGCCGTATCCTACCCTTATAGTTGGTTACTGACATCAGAACCACCTCAAACCTCCACCCTCACCCCATTGGAAATGCAACCTGTGTGAAGGAGCAAAAAAAACATTCACCCAGAAGGTATTGAGCTGATAAGGTCCTCCTCCCAAGTTCACTAATCAGGAGAGAATGATGGGGTACAAAGAAACTGAAAAGTATCCTTCTATACTCTCCTGAGGATTTAAGTTGAGAAGTAGAGAATAAGTGATTCTCTTAACATATAGTATGTAATAGGCATAATACTAGGAAGTAATAGTAATTCATATTTATAATCATTATGAAGTAATGGACAGTAACTTGCTTATCATCATGCCTTCATTGTATTGCATGCTACTCATTTTGTACCATGCTTAATGAGCATCATTTAATCTGAAAATATCTTGCCATATTTTGGCCCTGGGAAATTTTCTTTTATTTCTTCTTCTGGGTTCATTCCATTAAACAGCTCTTCTTGTTACATTTTTGCATAAGAATATAGCCAATTACTAAAGGACTTTAAAAGACTCTTTTAACTAGAAGTAATCCTTTCTTTAATCAGCTAATTTTAGATGGACAGTACATTCTCTAAGCTATGACCAGTGATCTTGTAGATGCTTTACATATTCCAATAGCAGGTTATATCCACTGCCTTACTTACACAGAAGTTGTTGGCCTCCTCCTAGAGAGCATACAAACTTTCCTGACAGTTACTGCAAGACACTTTTTGATCTGCTTTCCTTCCCACTTCCTTTTCCCTTCTCATAGTGATCATGCACAACTTAAATACCCTCATGTTTCTTAATTGTTAGTTAATGTTACCATAAGAAGTCTTCTCTATGCACACAGACACTTGCTGGTATTAACCTTGTTCATCATGTATAAATTCTGTCAATATACATCAAGAAATTTCTCATTCTCCCCCCCCCCCTTTGGGGGGGTAGGTGTATAGAGGAGTATTTCGCTTGGTTGATTGGCTTGTGAAACTAATCCTCTATTTTTAAGATTTGGTTTTTTTAATCAGGAAAAAGTTTTCTGGGTTTCATAAAATGAGGTATCTGTAAACTTATAGAAAACATTTTGCTGGTAGTTTTAAAGAATACCTTATATTTAAGAAATGCTATTTTTAATCATCAACTTTAGTGCTCACTTTTTTCTCTTTAAGTATTATGGAGAGGATATTCAAATATGACTAAAGTAATTACTGCTTTTAAAGAATTTCTTGTCTGGTAGAGAAGATGTTCAGTATAATATAAGGTAAAAAAGAGGTATAAATGAAACACCAGTACCTGGTTTAGAAGCAACAGAATACCTAAATCTATAATGATCTTTGTGTAGTTTTTTAATAAAAAGAGAAATGCTAGTACTAGAATACTTACAGAGCTAGTGCAAATCTTTGCCCTGGTTCTGATTTAACACATTGTCAGATCTCCTATCAATTCTCACTATTAATTTTTCTAAACTATTTCCCAGCTTTTCTTGTCCCTTCCCCTGCCTCACAAGCTGGGGTGCTGGCTTTTATAAGAATAGAATAAGAAGATAGAGCAGATAGGAGGTGGAGGAACAAGAGGTGAGTAAGATTAGGTAGGTGTGTAAAAGATGGTCATGCAAAAATTGTATATATAGCCTTGCCCTTGAACATTTGAAAATTTTTGTTTACCTTAGAAATTAATAATGTTGAGTTAACTCTGCTCAATACTTCCTAAAATTTTTCTCTAAAATGTCTTCCAGTTTTACCAACTACATGATTTTATTAACTTTTTGTTGTTAGTCTATGGACTAAAGGCAGATCATTGCACATTTATTGTGTGCATTTACAAATATAATGTTCCTTTGTGGAAGGAATATGTTTAGTAATATGTTTAGTTTGGAAGATCCACATCATCTATCACTGAGTTTGACATAAATTGGATTAACTTTATAAAAGTGTAGCTTTGAGTTATTGATAATCAGGTAGTACATCTTGTTTTCAAGAATATTTAAAATGAATCATACTTATGAAATAATCTGTATCATTAGTTTACCAGTAACTATAATTTCTCTGATTCATAAAACTCATTTTGTACTTTGTAATACAAGTTAAATACAGTAACATTTAACATTTTTAGAATATGATACACATTGGGAGATAAAATACTGCTATACAGTGAGGTTGTGACAGTTAATTTAGTATGCGTAAAGTATGCTGAACAACAAAGCCTGGTCCATAGTGCAATAAAATTAACAAGTATTAGCTAACTTACTTTTTTCTTATTATCTAGTGGTGAAATTTTTTTAACAAGTTAACTAGAATTCAGATTTATGAGATGTAGTCACTTTTTTAACACAAATGCTTTTAAATATTAAAGTTCCTCAGTATTGCCTGTAATAATGGGCTGATTTTACTGAAATTTTATAAATATGTGCACTGTTTAGATTACTCTGTTAAGAATGACCTTTCAAATATCATTCTGAATCTGAGAAGGCCAGGACATTTTACGTGATATAAATGGAAGATACTCACCTATACCTTGATATGCAGGCAACCTTAAAATAACCAATCTATTGGTGATTGGTGTATCTGTTGCCTTGCTCTAAATCTTGTCATGTAATTTCAGTACATAATTTGGCACTTGAGTCTTTTCCCCTTTTATATTTGAATAATTAGTACACATATATGCTTAAATGTCAAACAATACAAAAGGAAAAAGAATAAAATTTATTTCCCTCTACCATCCTATTCCCAGTGTCCCCTTACCCAAAAGTAGAGAACTATTACTGGTTTCTTGTGTATCTTTTCAAAAATATTCTGTGCTTTATAAACACAGGCATATGTATCCATTCTTGTCCTTTCTAAAACGGTACATTGTATACACTACTATTCTGCACCTTAGCTTTTTTTTCACATAATGGTCATAAAGTCAGCTTTATTTCATCTCATTTTACATGGGTCACTCATTCTTTTCTTAGCCTTTCAGTCTATACTTTAGTATATACATACTGTTATTTATCTAATCTGCAAATAATTGCTTGTTTTCTGTTTTTTGCTTATCCCAGTATCAAAATTAAGGCCCTGTGTATATATGTTTGTATCTGCATAAGTTTATTTGTAGGATAAATTCTTAGAAATAGAATTGCTAAGTCCAAGAGGATGTATTTTTTTAAGTCTTTTTAGTTGTAAATAGACACAATATCTTTGTTTATTTTTTATGTTGTGCTGAGGTTCAAACTCAGTGCCTCACATATGCCAGGCAAGCACTCTATATCACTGAGCCACAACCCCAGGATATATTTTTAATTGAACTAAATATCAGTTTATAATTTCCTGTTCATATTCCAAAATAGCATATTAGATCTTATAGTATTTAGATCTTAGTCTATGTGACGAGTGAAAATGTCTTCTTACTGTGTTTGCATCTATCTAATTATGAATAAGGTAAAGGCTTTTAATGTTTAAAAGTCATTTACACTTAGTCTCCATTAAAAATCTTTTGCCCAATTTTGTTAAGTTTCTGGCTTTTTTCTTGGTAATTTTAAGAAATCAGCCCTTTTATGTGTTACTTTTTCCCCCCTGTTGGTTCTTTGTCTTTAGACTTTATTTATTAAATTTTGTATGCAGAAATTTTTAATTTTGTTAATATAATCATTTCTTATATCAGTTCTGTGGTTTCTGAATTTGTACTTGTTCATACATTTCCCCCTCCTTTCCTTATAGTATTTTTATATTTTTTACTATAAAATCGTGTTGAATATATTATTTATTGATATTAGAAGTGGTGTAGGAATTCAGATTAATTTTTTTTAAATAACTAGTCTGCCTATATCAACACCTTGGGTTTTTGTTTTGTTTTTTAATGGTACTAGGTAGGGATTGAACCCAAGGTTGCTCTACCACTGAGCTACACCCGCAACCCTAGAATTTTTTTATTTTGAGAAAGGGTCTCACTAAGTTGCCCAGTGTGACCCTCAACTTCCAGTCCTCCTGCCTCAGCCTCCTACTTCAGCCTTCTGTGTCATTGGGATGACAGGCACACACCATTGTGCCCTGCAGCTTTTTTTTTTTTTTTTTTAAATAATGCTTTGCCTTTTATCTTCAGTGGTTCAAAACATAAGCTATGTACATAGGTTTATTTCTGGATTTTTAATTTTGTTTCATAGCTTCTCATTATGCTACCAGAACTACCATGTTGATTATCTTTTTTGTAATTGCTATTATAAATTTTTATCATGTGATCATTTTTTAAATAAGAAATTAATTTCTTTATGTTTTTACTCTTAAATTTTAAATCATATGTAAAGCAAACTATTTTTTCTTCCACTGTGCAGTTAGCCTCTGAAACGGATTTTTAGATATCTGCTCACAAACTCTTTGGTCAATGCATATAAATTTAGAAGTAATCTGGTCAAATGTGATAAAAATACTGTATGACTTCATTATTTCTCCTGAGTTTGAATAATAATTTTTTTCTTTTCTAGCTTTTAATCTAGACAACGAGCAACCAGATTATGATATGGATTCAGAAGATGAGACCTTATTAAATAGACTTAACAGAAAAATGGAAATTAAGCCTTTGCAATTTGAAATTATGATTGACAGACTTGAAAAAGCCAGTTCTAATCAGGTACTGTACCATGTAAAAATGTCTCTTTCTTTCATATATTTCAATTAGTACCTTTATTTTACATTTTCTTTAAATCTGAGTGTTTTGAATTTCATTGTCTCTTGAATCTCTTTCCTGGGCATCCTAGAATTTTTATTTACAATATTCCTTGAACAAAATATTTAAGCATAATTTTCTTGAATAGGAGCATTTAAGAGTAGTGTTCTAACTTTTTCCTGTATGGATAAAAAATATTCTCTTACAATGTCATAGTATCTTCTTGATCTTTCTAATAAGAAAGTATTTTTGAAGCTTTAGCAACTGAATTTGCTTGGTTGTGTCTCTAAGGCAAGCATCAAATCTTGTTCAATTGCTCAGATTTATATTAAGGTATTCATTAAGGTATTTCATTAAATAGATTTTAGTTTTAATTACTTGTATATTACTTAAGTATTTAAATTAGGAAAAATTATTCACAAAGTAATAGAGAATTTTCATTACTGAGATGTTCCATATGTGGCACAGGGAATTTAAAGTGATATTATCTGTCTAGAAAACAATCTCACAGCACGTGTCAGGAACCTTAAAATGTTTACACCCTTTGATTTAGTAATGCCATTTTTGGGAATCATTCTCAAACGTAATCAGAGGGCTGAGGATATAGCTCAGTGGTGGAGCACTTGACTGCCACAAGGACCTGGGTTCAGTCCCTAGCACTTCAAAAAAAGAAAAAGATGTGACAGATTTTTGAACAGGAAGTTAAGAATGAATTTTTAGTTGACTCTAGAATAAAATACATAATGCTGCCATTAACAATCATGATTTTTGAAAGGTGACTAAGCTGTAGGAAATGGTTCCATAATATAATACTATATTTCAAAAACAGGATGGATATAAATTGTCTATGTGGAAAACACTGAGGTTTATTTAAAAGCATTTATATTTGTACATTTAAGGAAAAAAAGTAAGAAAGTACAACTAAATGCCAACTATGTTTGAAAATATTGGTGATTTTTAATGTTCATTCCATTTTTGTTTTCCAAATTTACTATGATAAACGTATTATTGATATTGTAATTAAGATTTTTAAAATAAACTTTTTAAAAATAATCTTTGGTGTACCTGTGTGGTATATTGATATGCTAATTGTTAATTAAGATACAAAGGAGTTTCAAATAAACTTTTTACAATAGACTATAAGATCTTTTCATTAGCTTATCAAATTCTCCTTGTTCTACAACTTAAGGTCTTTAAATCCTTAAGGAGTTATCAACTCTTCAGAAGCATATCCCAAACTTTTCTATTGGAAAATTAATTGGCTGCATATTTAGCCTTTCTGATAGGCTTCCCCCAGATCCCCATTTTGATGGAAAGTAATATCCATTGTACTATTTAAAGAAGTACACTTGGAAAATTAATTTTGTAAAATTCAGCTGATTTTTGAGGTTATATAACTTGTTTTTTTTTAAAATTGGGAACTTTTTTAAAATTAACAAATTGATACTTATTAATTAGTGTCATAGTTTTCCTGGGATTTGGTTACTGCCATCAAATGATAGTTTCTGGTTGTTCTAGATGGGAATTTTCCTAGCAGATTAGGCCACAGCAGTCTTTTGGTATTTCTGTTATTTGCTCAGAAATTACTCATAATTGCTCAGAAATTATTCATGATGGCTGAGATTGTATCATTAAAAGCCTTCAGCTTTCTGTTCTATAATTTGCTTTCTTAGTGCTTAGGTGAACAAGACAAGTGATAACATTGAATAGGAAGATGACAAAAAACCTGCCTTTATAGAGCTTATTATCTGAGTTGGGGCAGGATAAACAAAAAATGTAAACAATACAGTTAACTGAATATATAATCAGCACCATTTTATTTTAGTCTTCTTTGTTCGGTTACAGGTTTCTAGGCCTTGAACATCTAGGTAGGTGCAGAGCGTGAAGCATTTGTTTCAGGCAGTGGGAAATAAAGGTGAAAGTTTTGTCAGAGGAACAATCCTGTTATTAGAACCAAGAATTAAAGACACCAATGAGCTGTCTGTCTTCATTCCAAAATCCTGCTGTAAGAATTCATTAATCACATTTTTTCCTTCTTTGCGGGGCTGGCCCTAGTACCAGATCCCAGGGCAAGGAATCAAGTTTATGGCTAAACTAATATTTATTAGGTTGGTAGAGAAAGACATCTAAGATAGACTGAGGCAAACCTTCTACCTCCATCATTCTGAGAGACTATTTCAATTAAGTCATTATTGAAAATTCCTGTTGCCAGATTTTATGATTGGGTTCAGTCTCCATCTAAATATCTCACAAGTTTTATATATATGTTTTTTTGTTTGCAGTGCTTGTAAGCATACTAAGCTAAATGCTCTACTGTTGGGCCCCCCTTTATCTTGAACTACACCTTTCTTTTTGGTTTTGCCTCTGTTTGTTTGTTTGTTTGTTTTAATGATTTAGTCCCTTGTTTTCTTATTTCTTTTTTAAAGACAGGAAAAGCACTGGTTTTATGTATAATTTAAACTTAAATGGTTAGATATCTTATTTCTCATGACCATACTTTTTTGCTTGCTGACTCCTTTTCATTTAAGTCCTTTAAACATTGAAGTTTGAAATTTTGTTCTTATTGTTATTATTATTTGAGTTTTGGAATAAAATCATCCCTGAGTATTTTTGTCGATAGAATAATCCATGTACCCTTGTCCTTGACCTTCTTTTCAAGCTCTGGGATTTTTTTCCCCCTCTTTTGATGCTGTCTGTTGGTTATCTCCATCTGGATGGTTCACAGACCTTTCAAGTTTAACCTTCCAAAACTGAATTTACTGTCTTATCCTAGATAGTCCTATATTATCTTGCCAATGACCCCCTAAACTCCTAATCATCTGGATTTTTTAATCCCTTTCCTTCAATCCCTAAATTTAAATAGTTATCAGATTCTTTTTAATATTAAAAATAATCTTTCAGTTATGACAACTAATTGTGATGTCTGACCTTAAGCTGAATCAGGAGTAAATGGTATAAAGATAACTTTTGAGTCCATTTAACAAAATTGGCAAATGAATGGTAGATAAAAATAGATAAAATTATCAATGTTAAACTTAATTAAAGTTGATCATTGTGATTATAAAAAAATATCTCTATCCTTAAGTACATACTTTAGTATTTAGGGAAATGTATCAGAAAAAAAAATGCTGTGTTTATGGAAAAGAGCATAGGAAGGAGCAAATGGACACACAAATGGATATAAAAGCTCACAGTGACCAGGAATAATGGAGCACCTCAGTAATCTCAGCAGCTCAGGAGACTGAGGGAGGAGGATCACAAGTTTGATGCCCACCTAGGCAATTTAGCAAGACCCTGTTTCAAAAAAACAGGGTGGGGCTGCGAATGTAGCTCAGTGGTAGGACACCCCTGAGTTTAATCCCTACCAACCAGGAGTTCCATAATTTTCTTTCCCTTCTACTTGCATACCACATTTATCCTCTTATAGAGGCATAATCCTAACCCTTTTCCAACTCTTCTTTGTGTACCTGCATTTTCCTTGAATGTTTCACTTTTAGTTTTCTCTTCTCTCATTTCTTCAGTCTTTGTCTATACCCAGTAATGTGCCCAAGGATCTCTATTTCCAAAAGAATCTTTCACTTATTCTCATTTTTGGATTAGCCACATTTGGTATTTCCTTTGTTTACCTTTCACTCATATCACAAGCCATTTCAGTTTACTGAATTTCATTCTTTTTTAAAAAAAATGTTTATTTTTTAGTTTTAGGTAGACACAATATCTTTATTTTGTTTTTATGTGGTGCTGAGAATCGAACCCAGTGCCTCACGCATGCTGGGTGAGCACGCTACCACTTGAGCCACATCCCCAGCCCTGAATTGTACTCTTTAAGGATACTAAAGGCCTCCTACTTGCATCTAGGAGCCTTTTTCAACCTGTATTCTAATTATGATCCCTGTAGTTGACCACCTCATTTTCCTGTTTTTTTTTTTTTTTAATCTCCTCTTCTATTGCCCCTCTCTATCTTATATGTTGCTATTTCTTTTGGTATCTGTCTTCAGTTTTTACTCTTTTTTTTTTTTTTTAAATTCAGTTTTTATTCTTAAGCTACCAATAGTTTGTTGCTGGTTCCCAAGATTTGACTCTGCCTCTAAGCTCCATGCTATTTCTTATGGAAACTTTCAACCTTAGCAAATATTTCAAATTCACATTCCGGACACCACCTGCCCCTCCCTCAGGTTTACTTTCTCTTTCTTAATGGCGTCATCATCTTCTGTTCAGTTGACCAACCTTGCACTTCAGTTATCAACTTGTCTATCCATTTCCTCCATTTTTATTTTATCTTACCTGGACCACTGCAATTCTGCCACCAGCTATTTTATTAAAAACTAGCCTCCTTTCAAAAAAACAAACAAAACCTGTAATGGTTTCCACTATCTATAAAGTCCATATTCCACCTGACTCTAGACACACTGAGCTTTTCACTGATACCTAATGTACCATGCTGCTTTATTGTTCCCTCTGCCTAGAAAGCCAAGTCCTACTTTTCTTTTTCCTTTTTTTTTTTCCACCCTGTTTCTACAATGGGGATTAAACCCAGGGACACTTTATCACTGAGTCACATCCCTAGCCTTTTTAAATTTATTTATTTTGAGACAGGGTCTTGTTAAGTTGCCAAGGCTGGCCTCAAATTTGCAATCTTTTCTCAGCCTCGTGAGTAGCTAAGAATTAAGGATGTGTGCTACTGTTCCAGCTCAGATCCTACCTTTCTAATACGTGGTCTTAGTAAACAAGGACTTTACATCCCAAAATGATCGTTTTACTAAATATTTACAGTCATTTGATAAGCTTCACCGTCTCAGACCAAAAGAGGAATTTTATACTAACTTCTACTCTACTTCTTGGAGTAAGCCAAATTCCATATTTTAGAGCCTGTAACAGCCCTGTTTCTTGGTGTCATATTCATGGAGACTGGAAGTAGAAGGGAAACTGGAGTTCTGGATGGATTTTTCCCAGAAAGACTCACTCCTAAAGCATTCTGAGTAGTTAGATGTGTTGATCTTTTTGTTTTGTTTTGTTTTTGCTATTGAGTTAAATACCCTTTACACTGCTTTTTGCAGCCTAGGACTTTATTCTGCATTTGGAGAATTCTCGGTGTGATGAATCTTGGTGCAAAGCAGATTTCTGCTCTCTAGCCCATAGGAACTGAAGGAACAGTTCAGGCACAGTGATTCATGCCTGAATCCCAGATCCTAAGGAGGGTAAGACCAGAGGATCCTTAAGTTCAAGGCTAGCCCAGGCAATTTGGTGAGACTTTGTTTCAAAGAAAGAAAACAAAACAAGGTAGAAATGCTGAATGCTCTTTCCTGACCCTTTTTGCATCCAAGGCACTGTTGCCTTGTGTGAGGGTACTATTACATGACCTGGGCTTTGCCAATTAAAATCACTGAATTTGAATTTAGAGCCTCTATTACAAAAAAGCAAGGACAATAGCGAAGTCTCTGATAGTGGTTAAGAGATTGGCATTACCAAGGCAGCAGGAGCAGCAGTTCTAGTAAATCCCCATACTGTTTATGCAAAACCAGTAGTGGATTTCACCATTAGTTCAGTCCATGGCTTTAATTTTAGGTATTGCAGATTCTAAACCTGATTTCCCAACACTTCCAAAGATGTTGAAATATTTAGTATCTTACCAATAGATTTCTTTCTCTTGATTACAGATAGAAACCTTGGCTGATATGTTTCCAACTTTCACTGTACTTACAAAGGTTAAAGTAAAGATATCCAAGATTTGATATAATAATCAAGCAGTTTTAAAAAAAAATCATACAGCATCTTAAGTGTTTACTTGAAATTGCATTATTAATTAAGCTTGCTTTTAGGCAGACCTCAAGCAGATATACCCAGTGTGGCAGTTAAGAAAGTATGTTTTTTTGTGTACTGTTAAGAATGTGTGTGCTTTTTTATATGGGAGAGGGTCTCTCTTGGTGTGTGTGTGTGTGTGTGTGTGTGTGTGTTTGTTTGTTTTAATTTAGGATATAGTGTCTTTAAAGGGACTTGTTCTTTACTACAATTTTCAATTATTTATATTTTGGGGCACTGTTTTTTTGGGGTACCAGGGATTGAACCCAGTGGCGCTTAACCACTGAACCACATTCCAGCCCCTTTTGTGTTTTATTTTGAGACAGAGTCTTGCTGAGTTGTCTGGGGTCTCCCTAAGTTCCTGAGGCTGGCCTTGTACTTAGATCCTCCTTCCTCAGCCTCTCAGCTGCTGGGTTACAGGCCTGAGCCACTACACCCAGCAAATATTTATATTTTAAAAATGAAATTTGGTCTACATCTTTTGAAGCAGTCACAATGAATCCTGCCACATAATTCAGTTTTAAAACCTACATATTAAATTGTAATATGTGTGTACATGTATGTTATAATTATGCTATGTAGATTTAATGAAAGTCTAGTCTGATTTGAAAATTAATTTGAATTTAAGGTTTATATTTTTCATTTCAGCTCATTTAAATGTTATTGTCTTATCCAGACTTGTTTTAAAATTTGTATTATGAAAATATCAGAGGGTCATTTCTGTGACTGCAGAGGTTGGTTTCAGCATGTCAGCAATCTATCAACATTCAGTTAGAAAAAAGTTTTCTCCTAAATGGAAGACTAAAAGAACTCTTGGAAATTTCTTATATCTTTGAATATTATTCATAGAATTGGAGAAACTTTATCCTAACCATCTTATCATTATGATTTCATTATTCCATGATCTCTTTGTTTCCATTTTGGGTTGGCAGTATTAAGAATCAGAAAACTGTAGTGGAACCTTTGAAGGAAAAAATGAATTAATAAATAGATCCTTCTAAAGTAGTCATCTCAAGCCTGGTGATAAGTGAAATAATAATTAATTTTAATGGATTAATGTCCCTTCTCTATGAAAAAGAAAAGGATTTTTAAATTTTTATTTATTTATTTATTTATTTATTTTGGGTACTGGGTATTTAACCCAGAAGCACTTTCCACTGAGCTATATCCTGAGCCCTTTTTATTTTTTATTTTAAGACTGGGTCTCACTAAGTTTCTGAGACTGGCTAAGAATTTACAAGCCTCCTATCTCAGTCTCTTGAATTGCTGGGATTACGGGTGTGCACCACCGCACCTGGCAGGAAAAGGATTATTTAATTGTGGCATTTGTCTTAGAGTTTAAACAGGTGTTTCCCTTTTTTGATTTAGGCATATGTGCCTGTAAAAAATATAGGGCATGATTTATGTTTGAGTTCTTTCCCAAAGACAGGAAGACTATAATTCTACCAAATTTTTGTTGTTGAACATGTTTCCATTTTCTGGAACTTTGGTAAAGGCATTTCTCCTTGAATATTCAAAATATATAAAAATATATATTTTTATTTCATTGAATGCTGATGTTTTCTCCTCAGATGATAATTTCATTGCATTGTATTAATGTCATTTGAATATATCCAGTATTAACTTTTAAAGTCACATCACAACTTCACTTTGTCAATTTTGGACTGCAGTCATTCGTTCTTGAAGAACATAATGTGAAAAGTGATTATTGAACCCTTTTTAAATTTAATGTAAATCCTTATAGTTACTTTGCTTTTGTGCTTGGTAGTACTGTTTAGGCTATTGCACAAATAATAAGCCATCAAATTTGAAAGAAGTAAAATGGTAAAAAAGCAGTCATTTTCTAATACTGAAAAGAAATGCATGCACTCCTGGTTGTTCTGTCTCTCCCACCTTGTAGCTTATTGCACTGAGTTCCAAAGTTCTTATGTTGTCTTACTTATTGATTTGATCTTATCCTACCATTACTGCCGTATTATAAGTTTCTTTAGGTAATAGATTTATCTTAAAGCTTTTTCCTTAGTTTTTCCATAACCTATAAATTAATACTTATTGATTATTAATTCTACTTTTTCTTAATTCACCATTTTATAAATTAGAAAACACCAATTTTCACCTGTGGTTTATTAATTTGTGTATTAAAAATGTGTGCATTGAAATTGCTAGGCAATTCAGGGGTTTTATCTGTTAGCAAAATAAATAGTCCTTGTTTTCATGAAGCTAGTACAGTTTAGAAGAAAAGCCCAAAAAGTAGGATAGTGTTATCACCCCATATCCAAGCCTTCCTAAATAATCAACACCAGACTACTTTAGAAATATTAAATTTACTTTAGATTCTTTTTGCCAGTTAGATGGTTTCTACGGCTTTCTGGTGGTTAAAGTAAGCATGTTAAGTGACAGAACTTATTATTATTATTATTATTTGATAATTTTTATCTGTAACTTGTTCTTAACCCACTCGAATTAATGTTGTTGTCATGATAGAGATGCAGTGATACTAGCAGGTTGTCTTAGAATAGCTAAAGATAACTTTTACAGAATGTTTAAAACTAGATTTTCCCACAAAATAAAAAGTTGCTGTATAACAGCATAAAACCAGCAGTTAACTGAGAAAATACAGTTAACGCTGGAGAGAAATAGTAGGATGTTTAACTGCAAACTATATATTAAATTCTTATTAGTTGTGATGTAAGGAGGGTACTTAACAAAAGACATTGCAAGCTAGAGCAAGGACCACTAGTGAAGGAAAACTGAGCAGATATTTTAATCCCAGCATGCCATGCAGAAGCATAGGAAGTAGTGTTAGTTTGGTAATACTGTTACATAAGAAGCTCATTACTGTTCTCTGATTAGTGGGACGATTTATCAGAAGCATAATGACCAAACAAGTGAAACACATGCAGGATGTTTCCCTGGCCCTTCAGAGCACAGGAGAGCTTCTAGTGATGCAGTGATGCTGTCATTTTGAAGTAGAATAGATCCATAAAGCTCAACTCTGGGCTGGTGGTAGAGCACTCGCCTACCTAGCATGCATGAGGCCCTTGGTTCAATCCTCAGGGATGCAAAGAAATCCTATATAAAGCCCAATTCTTAATCTACTCCTACCCTTGTAGATTTTGGGGTATATAGTACAGTTTCAGAGAACTTCAACAGTAGAAAGGCATCCCTTTAAAGCTAATGTATGGAAATACTGGTTCATTGCATAATGTTGAAATTTGCAGATATATGCTGTTTTTCCTTTATTCAGTTCCAAAATAGGCATATTATAATAATATTTGTTGTTTTGACATTATGTAAAATGAAACCTTCTGTATCTTCTGGTTGCTCTTGAGAACCAAATAGAAGCTACTTAGTAGGCTTGAAAACTAGTAGACCTTAAAATATGTAGAATCATAGATTATCAAAATTTTGAAAGACCCCAGATGTCTTCTAGGCCAAGACTTACTAAAGCATAAATTCAGTATAGTCTTCCTAACTATTACTTATACATTTTTCTTAAATTGTGAAACTTCTACCTCTCGACAAAATAATTAATTTTTAAATAAATCTCCTCTAACTATTGAGACCTTTGTTAGGTTGAATTGAATCATGTCTTTACCATCATATTATCTGATCATAACTGTTAGAATGGATCACATGTTTTTCTGATAACTGTAGTTCAATTTTGATTTTTTTTTCAAACATTATAGTTGGTAATGTCTTGTTTTTCATTTAGCTTGTAACACTTCAAGAAGCAAAACTGCTGCTAAACGAAGATGATT
Source organism: Urocitellus parryii (assembly GCF_045843805.1). Classification (NCBI taxonomy): domain Eukaryota; kingdom Metazoa; phylum Chordata; class Mammalia; order Rodentia; family Sciuridae; genus Urocitellus; species Urocitellus parryii. The sequence goes on from NC_135531.1 coordinate 204,061,488, forward strand.
ATCTTATTAAAGCTGTATATGACTACTGGGTGAGAAAACGTAAAAACTGCAGGGGGCCATCCCTCATTCCTCAGATAAAACAAGAGAAAAGAGATGGCTCTACCAACAATGACCCTTATGTTGCCTTTCGGAGGAGAACAGAGAAAATGCAAACTCGAAAGGTAATGTGCAAATTATATTTGATTGAATGTAGATCAGTAATAATTTAAGACCAGTAACTTTTTTTCCTAATAATTTGAATAAGTTTGAGTAATTTGAACATGAAACCTAATAACATTGATAAACTTTATTTTAGAAATCCTACTTTTTAAATCTCATCTATTGACCATTTGCTTTTTGGTGTTTATGTACTACCTACACCGTTCATAACTGATACTATTTTAGGCTTGTAGTTGAAGTAATATGAAGAATTTTGTGTCCTTATGTATCTTACAAATTTTGAGTTCTTCAGTAAATTTTGCATTCTGTCATTTATCTGTTCTGTTTGGGAAGTTGAGAATTTGAAGTAATACTGCTTTTCCTTGTTGGTAACTTAGAAGCTTAAAATTCCTTTAAAAACGATATTCTAGTTTTTACAAGAAAAATGAACTTTGGTGCCTCTAGTTACTATGGGGTCATGGGAAGTAGGGAAATGTTCATTTTCAAACCAATCCTGGCAGCAGTGGGATCTTTTTCTCCTTTTCTTAGTTGACAGTTGTGTTAGATTTCAAATTGATGGACTTGTCCCATCTAGCTTTCAGTAGCAGTGTGAGCCAAAATTCTAAGTAAGAGAAAAAGGATCTCACACTTTGGACTGATATAATACAGAACAAAACATTTCTTATAACTTATATTTCTTATAATTTACATTTCTTATAACTTAACAGTAAATACTACCTGGTAATACATTCTCTAACATCACAAAGAATTGGGAACATGTAAATGTAAAACCATGAAGAATTATAATTGGAGGCAGGGCATTTTTTGTATATTGTTGTTACTCCTAACCTTGAAAGCTTGTCTTTGTCAGCTGTTAACCTAACAGCTGTGAAGCATAACAGCTGCCGGAGATGATATATTTTAGGAGAAATTCTCCTACTGGTTAGTTACCCGAACTTTCATAACTCTTTCTTATGGGTTTTATTTTCTTAAACATCACAGAATGAATTTCCCAAGCATAGATGACATTTGCTAACCCAGGCTGTTTCCAATTTTGCATTCTAGTTCTAGTAAGGGAATCTAAGATATTTATGAAGACGTTACACTTTGCTTAGAAAAGAATAAAATGTGATAAGTTCATAAAACTACAAATGTGGACTATTGGATGCAAGGAAGGAAAGGTTTATCTGAACTAGCAGTTGCTTTTTAAAACAATATAATTGATTTAGATGCTTTGTAAACCATAAACTGTTAGCAGTGTCTTTTGAGGAAAATGTACTGTTGGACTTCTTTTAGTGAGTGAGGATGAAATATTTTAAGTTAGCAATATTTATTGGTATTTAAATAGCATTTTGAAGATTAAAATATGGTTTATTCTTTCTAATTATTGTATATTGAAAATTACTGGTAGCTGTTTCTTATGCTTAGGTACTCAATTGTTGGTTCATCACAAATTTCTCCTTACTCTAAATCCTACCCTTTCTCTTGTTTTCTTGTTTGTTTTGTTTTTATTTTCATATTCCTCTGAAGAGTGGTACATTTTCTTTTTAGTGTTCTTTGCTTTTTATTTCTCTGTTTTTACTCATAGGTCCAAAGACTATTACTCTGTCCTGCAGTGTTACTAGTTGAAAATGTTTATGTGTTTCAGAATGAAAAAGTGAGGAAAGCACTTAACAAATAATGCATATGCTCTACCTGTTCAGATGGTGGGCAGGCATTGGGATATGCAGTGAATGAATACTGCTAACCAAGGCTCTATACTTATTTCATGAACTTCAAAGCACTTATATAGTTGATACAAAAAAAAACTACTGAAATATTTTTTGGCTAATTTTAATTTTAATTCAGTAAACTAATATTTAATTCAGGAGTACATAGTCATTTTTAATGAGATAGTCTTAAGGAACTAGCATGTGTTAAAGTACTGATAAGTCCTGAATCAGCATATACATTTAATATGTTTAACTGCACAACTATAACTTTAATGCCTATGCCTTCTCTCCTCCCTCTCCATGACCCTGAAGTGGTTCCCAGTTCGGGCCTCAAAACAATCATCTGTGAATCATCGATGGTTATAAAAAGATCTGTAGTTAATTCTGAAATACAGTAGTTTGAGAATCACTTCTCTGGAGATTTGGCAGTAGGTACAGAACTATTAACTAGAATAGGGAGAAAAGAGTTGGCCCAAAGAAGAGACAGTTGTGAGAAGGGATTAAGAATTCAGATACAGAGAAAAGGGCAAATTTGAGAGAATAGAAAAGATGTCATTATGAATTCATGATTTTTAATATTGATAAAACTAGAAACAGATATGTATTTGGTTAGGTATGTACATACATATATTTGTACATTTATTTCCTAGGTCTGTTCACTGAGGGACTATAGAAGCAGTGATACCCAGTACAAAAATGGGTGTACCTAGCATGTGTAGGACATGATTTTTAATACTGAGCTCCATTGAAAGGAACCAGGGCTTCTTATGAAAATTGGTTGATTCCATGTCTGGAGCTGGGAAAATAAAAAGATAAGCCTGAAAGAAATGTGCTGCTGTACCAGAAAATAAAAATGTGATTGAAGAATGTTGGAGCCCCATCAAAAGGACACAGGAGTCAGGTTGAAGGGGGACTGTACTGATCAGAGCTGGGAAAGTTTGAGCATCGAAATAATTAGCAACGAATTGTAACCCTTAGAGTAATCCCTGAGTCCTTAGAGATATACTATAACAAGTATAGCAGCTATACTTACTGCTGTAAAGGACAATACTGGGACAAATATGAATAAAGCCTTGGAATTAAGATTTTTATAGTTAATTCCCAGTTCTTGATATTTATGCTGCAATGATATATGAGTATATCTTTGTTTTGAGAAAAACATACAAATGGGGGCATTATATGTTCAACTTTTCTTGAAAATTTCAAATACACCACCAATTATATATGTATATGTTTATATATGTCCACATAAATCAAAAGTAAAACATTAACTTGGAGAATCTGAATGAAGATAAATGGGAATTATGTGTTGTATCATTTCAAAATAAAAGTTCTTTGTTTTTAAGGAGTAAAAGTACAGGACTGGGGAAAGGAAAAGTTAGGAAGGGTAGGTATTTGGGCCTGAAGAGAACAGGAAATGAGTAAGCCTAGAGTCCAAGAATACTTTTTGAAGAGGAGGGCAGTCTTTAAAGGTTCTAGTGCACTTTTGAATGTTATTCAGTTGCCAGTGGCATGATTCACTTTTGGATTCTGTATGTTTGTCATTAGTTAAAAACCAGGGTAGAGGGCATTTGCTATACCCTGCACAGAGTAGGTACTTTAATATTTGCTGTTGATAATGTTAAACTTTTAATTCACTATATTGTAAGAAATTATTGACCCAGTTTAGGTTATTTTCAATACATTATGGTTCTTTTCTTTTCTTTTTTTTTTTGCATTTCCTTGAATGCAAATTTTATTTCTTTAAAAATTTATTGGAGCACTATACAATTAATGGGATTCCTTATTGCATATTCATACATGTGCACAATACATGATGGTTATTTTCTAAATGCAAGAAACAATACACAAAAGAAAAAGTAAAACTTCGAGTTTCTTTCAATTCTTATTTTGTCTTTTATGATTCTGTTTTGAAACCTCTGGCACTCTTTCTTTATGTTCTTTCTAATGTCATTCATATTAAATTACTAACTCAAAGATGAAGTGATTGTATAAGTGTCTGGACACAGAGATTAAAGAGAGGTAGTGGTCTGTTTTAACAGTTCCACGCCCTATATAAATACTCTGTGAATATTTGATTTAACAAAATAGTTTACATGAATAGTAACTTTATATGCAAACAGATGATGCTAATTACAGCTGAACCTTCTGTAGTTATTAAACAAGGCTTTCATTTCGTAATTAAATTTAACTTATTTGTTAACAATAATTAATAACTAATTAACAATATTCTACAGTTATGAACTTTTGCTAAATCTCTTTTCTACTGTGTTACTGTGTTGAAACATGATAATACCATTTCTTGAGATGCATATTCTTCATACCTTGAATTATCTGAGTTTCTGAAGTTAAGCTTTGATTGCTGAGCATTGCTCATGTTTATATTGGCAGAACTATTTCTGTCATTGAAAAATACCTTGCTATAATACGAATGATCTGTATTTTTTTGATAAAACTCATTTTTGTTTTAGGTGGATGTGTTTTGAAGTTTTATTATTGGAATTATTGCTTCTATGCCATTCAGTATTTTCAGTGGCCGCCAGCATTTTTCCCCTGAATGTCTATTATACAATAATTGCTTATATTTTCAGAGTTAAATAATTGGGTTGTCTTATATAGTTGTTCTTCGGATGATTTGTAAACATTTTTACATTTAACATTTTTAAACATTTGCTTTTATAAGATAAATTTGGATCTGATAAGATTTTGTTGAATGAATCTAGAAATGTGGATAATTGGGTTAATTATTCTTCTAAAATTGTTACTTTTAATAGAATCGTAAGAATGATGAAGCCTCTTACGAAAAGATGTTGAAACTGAGACGAGAGTTTAGTAGAGCCATAACAATTTTGGAAATGATTAAGAGAAGAGAGAAAACAAAACGAGAATTATTGCACTTAACCTTAGAAGTTGTGGAAAAAAGGTAATATTGGGACTGTTACACCTTTAGCCAAATGATGGGCAAAGTGTTAACAAAAAATGGAGAGGGGTGCTAAGCTTTTTGGTAATTCTTACCAAATTTCCTTTTTTTTTTTCTTTTTCAAAGACTTGTGGCTACTAGTTGTTTGTTTTTTTAACTAAGTTATTGGCAATTTGAATTGCCGATATGAGGGATTTTGGTGTATAAAAAAACTGATTCTCTAATAAGCTTAATTTTTGGCAGAATAATTGAATTTTATTTAGAAAAGAATCTAGAGATCATTTTGTTCTCTATGTTCAAGTTTCTATTAAACAAAATTTATTGGAAATGAATGTTTGATTTTATTTTCTAACTAGGGAGACAAAATTTTTTGGTTCTGCTCTTTTGGAAATGTGTTCTCTGATATATTTTCTTGTGTAAATAAGTGGACTAAACTGAGCAAAATTTTATGTGATTCCTAAAATAAGCATTCTAAACATTTCCTGGTTCTTTGATAATGCAGAGTATATGAGAAATTAATCACATGTGTACTTTAGGTATTTTTGTGTATGTTTTTTGGTTTGTTGCATTTTATTGAACCCCAATATGAGATCCTTTGTTTCTATAAGTTTTCTTTTTAAAATGAATCTTATTGTTAGCTCTGTTTTGTTAGTTAATTGAAATGTCATGTTTTTACTTTAATGTTTTTATCGTTAAACTATGGAACATTTTCTAATATTTTGTTTCCTTTTCAAGATACCATTTGGGAGACTATGGAGGTGAGATCCTTAATGAAGTGAAAATCAGTAGATCAGAAAAAGAGTTGTATACCGCTCCAGCAACTCTTCATAATGGAAATCATCACAAAGTCCAAGAATGTAAAACTAAGGTAAATATTCTCTGGGGAGAAATTATGTATGGAAATGATGATCAGATAACTATTCATTTCTGTAGTTGTCTACAGGATGTCTACAGGATATCTGTAGGATGGTTAAGGAAAGTCATTAACATCAATTTAGTTTTTACTCTTTGCCTAACACTTTATACGAGTTTTTACATATATTTTTGGCCCATTAAACCTCACAACAATCCTTTGAAGTAGGGTTTACCTCTGCATGACTTGAGTTCAGGCCTCCCAAGTACATGGCTTTCCAACATACAGTCTTATTTCACTGGAGAATAAAGGTAATTATAGTCTAGTTATTATCACTAGCCCTACCAAGTTCTGCATGATAGTGGCAGGCATTAAAATGTAAAATTGAAAGCTTTCTTCATTGAGATTATTGGGAGTTATTCTTGTCATCATTGTCGTCATTGCCAAAATCTGCAGTTATCACTTTACCTACCTTGAATGACTTTAAAAAGTCCTCTAACATCTGGATCCAAATTTCCTCCTAATAAGAAAACTGTACTCAGTGATTATTTTATTCTTAAATTAAATAATTATATTTATGTAGTACTCATTGGTACATTAATTTTTTAATTGGGTTATATAAAAATTAATAAAACCTTCAATTTTAAGGAGTTTAAATTTAAATAAGGAGATCAACTTGACCTTATTCTAGCAAGATGTTAAAAGTGACTTAGAGTGTTTGTGGAAAATTCATCTTTTACAAATGTACACAGTCCTTGTTTTTCATGAGTTCATTCTTAAAGGTCAAGGAAGACTGTGGAGCATGAAGATTTCCTCCTTTATTCAACTCATGTCAATTCAAATACCAGGTTCTTATTAATCACAGGCATCTAGCCCATCTACAGTTCCCTTTAAATTTTGCTTGTCTTACTAGCCGAAAAGTTATCAATGCCACAAATGTCATTTTGTAAGTTATTTTTCAAAATCCATTTTATATCAATCAGTGCTTTTCCTAGGTATGCAACTGTTAAGCATTAGAATATGAAAAATCTACCCCATAATTACTGATAGAATCAGCCTTTATTGTAAGCTGAATCTTATTTTAGATCTTCTCTAAGAATACTTGGCCCGTTTAAATACTGATTTTACAGATATGGTTGCATCCATACTTTATCTTACCCCATTACACATGGTTAAATATTTACTTTGTCACACATCCTATCTTAAAATATCAAGAGTTTCTAGGAAGTTGGTGTTTACTTTTTCTAAATAGTTCTACCCTTTATATAAAATAGTTTATATCTGTCTAATTCATAATCTGCCACTCAAGCAACATTTTCATTGTGTGCAGTTTTTACCCTAAAGTAGTTTTGACATTTGGACTACATGAGGAAACATAGCTTTTTAAAAAATTTTACACTTTGATATTGTTTATAGTTTGGTGTCTGATAGTCATTTAAAATTTTTTAAAAGCGTTACGTACATTAATTTTATTAAAAGAAATGCCAGTATGTTAAAACATGTAGAAGCAGAGTTGCTCTATCGAAGGGAGGTGGGGGCTAGAAACTACCCCATCAATCAGTCCCTTTATCAGATGGCCTCTCAGGTACCTCCCCAGAACCCTGGCGTACTTGAGAACCATTTGATTTTTGTTCAGTTGAAGCAATAATTATATATTCTAAAAGTTTTTTTCTAGTTAATAAGCTTATTTTTCTCAAAAGATTACCATCTAAAGACATTTTTTAAATTAGAAATAATTGCATAAATAAATTAATGAACTCATAACCTCATTCAAATTATTTTTTAAATAAGTTGTTTTCCTCTTTAATATAGTGGATTTATATAAGAATTGCATTCAGATACCTTTTAAACTTTGGATTGCATAATAGAGCAATATAAAATTACTAATAGCTTTACTAATACAAAAAGCAAACAAATATCATAATTAGTTTTCATTATAATTTGCAGAAAGTAAATCATGTTTCAATTCATGATCACAAAGTAATTTTGCATACTAAAAACAGTAAAATTATCTCATGGATAAAAATGTATCTTTTTCAAAGAGCAATATAGTTTTTCATGATTTTATTCTAAAATGATTTTCATTTCTTCCTTTTGGGGGTAAATCATCATGTAAACAGCACCCTCATCATATATCTTTGAAAGAAGAGGCTTCTGATGTTGTTCGTCAAAAGAAGAAGTACCCAAAGAAGCCTAAAGCAGAGGCTTTGATAACGTCTCAGCAGCCCACTCCTGAGACATTGCCTGTGATCAATAAGAGTGACATTAAGCAATATGACTTTCACAGCTCAGATGAAGATGAATTTCCACAGGTGCTTGTTTTAAAACTATTTTAAAGACATTTCCTCTGACTCTTTTATATTGTTTTATATTTAAAATATAACTGACATTTTAAGATTTCTGATGCTTGCTTTGTTAACCTGTTATTACAGCATAAACATTTTCTTCATTGTGTGTTTGTGTGGCCACTAAAATAGTACTTACTTTTATTTTCCATAAGTTCAACAGGATTTCTGTTGTGGAACATCAAAGTGGTTTTTAGTTTTTCCTTTTGTAAAAATTAACAAACTTATCTTTTGTATTCAAAGTGAATTTTCAAAAATGGAATTACTGATCCAAAGTGTATCAGTATTTTAAGACATTTAAACATAATCATGAGCTAGGGATATAGCTTAGTGATAGAGCACTTGCCTTGGCATGTGTGAGGCTAGGCTGTGAGTTTCATCCCCAGTATCACAAAAACAAATCAACATGATTGTAAATATTCAACTATGATAATTCCCTTTTTACCATATTCTACTAGCATTATATTTTATGATATTTAAGTTTTGCTAATTGCTGGGTAATAGCTATTTGATTCTAAAGATTTAGGAACTGATTAAAATAGTAACTTATGAAAATATATGTTTGGATATTGTAACAGCTTTATAGCAAAATATTTGCAATTACAATTTTTAACTTTATTTTCACAAGTGCTATTCTTAAAACAAGACATTTAGTTTACATATTAAAGGATTCGTTTTTTCAGAAAGTGAATTTGGTTTAACACCTAGTTTAGCAGTACCCTCTCTTTTCCTTTCCTTTTTTTTTTTCTATAGGTATATATGGTATAAAAAACTTGAAGAGAATTCTGTAACAGATACCTTGAATTCACTATCAGTTTTATCATATTGTAATAGTTTTGCTTATTTTCTTTAAAGGCAGTTTTGTAACGTCACACATATGTTTAGAAGCAAGACTATTTCTAAAACCCTTTATTACTGCAACCATTTAAAATTCAGATGTTTACATACAATGTAAAATGTGCTCCTTTGGCTATTTTTATTTTTAGTCACTGCATAGTTCATATTTCATGTGATAGTAACAGATGCACATAGATGTGTTTAATTTTGTGTGTTCTTCAGAACCACTTAATGAAACGGGTCATACTTGTCAGAGGATAGTACAGTTAGGCTAAGGCAAAACTTTGAATAACCATGAGACATTGATTATATGACTATTTTGAAGGAATGAAGGATTCAATATCCTATCAAATAGTGGTTTTTCCAGATCTAGAGAATAGTGAAAGACTGTAAGCAGAGAATACAGTTATTAAGAGAACTGCTAGAAGTTTGGCATCACTGGAGCACAAAACAACAGAAGAGGAGGAAAGGGATTAGAGGAATGATGCCTGCAGTAGTAGCCAAATGGCAGATGGCCTCTATCTAGACTTATATTATTGAGTATTTAAAAATTTAAGAAAATGACAAGGTTTGTTAAATATATGTAGAAGAGTATTATATCAATAGTGCAAATGAGAGCCTACAAATTTTTCTTTACATTCTTGTCCTATTAAGAAGGATGCCATAGGATAGTATGACCTTCTATAAGTTTTTTTCTCCTGTTGTGACACTCAGTCCATCCAGCCTAAGAGGTGGACTCACTCAGAATAAGTGGTGGTCATAAATTCCTTGTCATAAATCCCTTACGGATTTTCATTTCAGCTTTATTTTTCTATAATGTTTATTCATATAATTTCAAAGAAATTGCATTTTGAAACCTTTAGACTTTTCTGAGTCCTAGTACTAGGTCTTAGACAGCTCTCTGGTTTTTATTGGTATCCCTACATTTCTAAAGAATAGTTACCTGTAGTTAGATATCATTCACTGAGGCAGGTATTTAGAATGTAGCTGTTCTAAATTCAGGACTTTTATTGCTAAAAATAGTGTTACAGTGATCTTTGTCCAATAAACAAGTAAAAGAGGAATAAGAAATATGAAGAAAACAAACATTTTAACCAGACTTAACCAAATGATGTACAGAAGGGCAGAAGAAAAAACCCAGTCTCTTCTGACTGTGCTTCTGGTTCTTTTAATATCAGCTCTTTCTTCCTGTGTCATAGCTTTCCCACATATACTGGAATCTACTCTGGAGAATGATAGGAGAAAAGAGATAATATACTGTAGGCCTATAATTTCTAAGATTTTAATTGCAAACTTTCTGTGTGTATCTTAGATCGATGATTTGCAAAGAAACCAAACTGTAAAATTTATACTTTAAATTTCTTCTCAAATTTCACCTTTGGAACTGATTCCCTAGGAAAAAGAATCAGCTTCAGCTCACTGTTTTTGTATCTTGCCTGTAGGGTTATTGGAGGTATATTGGAACCTCAAACAAATACCCTTCTCCCCTGGATGACTCTGCTAAGTGGTAATTTGGTAATTACCACAGTTTGGAAATAATGTGGAAAGAATATTTTTCTTCTCAAGATAGGGAAAGAGGGATTTGTGAGGTTCAAAATGTGCAAGTAAACATGATTGAGCTAGCATTTGTCAAAAAAAGTGGGACACTGCCAAGTGAAATTGTGAGACAACTGAAACTTAAGTACCAAAACTTTTGTTGTTCTTGTTATTGTTGTTGTTGTTTAACTGTTATGGGGGAAATTTATCTAAAACATTTCTTTGATGTGTTTGAATATATTTATATATCATTTAATCTGTTTTTATGACATAAGTATGCTATAATGTATCTGTGCTGCCCTAGAGATCACACTGTTTGGCCTGATGTCACATGGCCCCAGACAGAATGCTTTTCAGTGTGACAGCCTTTTGAAAGACTATTATTTTCCTTTAGGATTGACCATTTCTCTGCAACCAGTCTGCTTTACCTTTAACAAATCTTCTTTCTTCTAATTTTCTGTTTCTGTACTGTTGAGTTTTAAAAGTAATTTTTTTAAAAATGTGGGGGGATATTTTAAAAAAACAAACAACAACCAAAAAAACTCCTTTTGAGTAAAATCTGTTACCTTTATTGTGTTTTTGTTGTTGTTGTTGTTGTTGTTGTTTGTTTTTGCCTGTTCATAAGTGTTTCTAGTTTGGGGCTTTATTACAGAGAGAAATTATTGGATAAAAAGAATACCTATTTATATGTGAAGCATAACTGTCATCATTAAGTATTTATGGCCACATATACTATTTGTAAAATATAAATGGGATACAGAAGAACTCTACTAATTGTTTTTAAGTTTATAACATAACACTTCATGCTAATAAGCAGTTCAACAATATCATGTATACTTACTGTAAGAACTGATTTATTAAAAATTAGAATTTTTAATCATAGAAAATATTTACTAATCATTAAATGTTTGAGGGAATTTATTACCCACTAGATATAATGGAGTGATTTGCTGTTGGTGATCAGATTTTAATTTTAGGTCATTGCACTTATTGATTTATTGACTTTAAGTAACTCCTAAATGGATACCTCTTTTGTTCAGGTACCATCCCCAGTATCAGAACCCGAAGAAGAAAATGATCCTGATGGTCCCTGTGCTTTCAGAAGGCGGGCAGGATGCCAGTATTATGCTGTAAGAACTTTATTTTTTGTGATATTTTTACAAACTGGAATTAACAGATAACTCATGTCAGGGTGACTTAGGCTTGATCTAAAAATGGGAAGTGCATTAGTGGCTTTTATTTAACCTTCCCTATGTGAACACCAGTAAAAGATGTTAAAAGATATTGAGTCCTTTCAAAAGGTTTCAGAATTCTTTGCTTGGAAATTGAAAATTCCTCATATTTTAGAAATCTAGTTTTGCTCTGGGCTGTAACTATAGCTTTAGCATTTGTTAGCCCCAGAATCTCCTAAGTTGGTTCTGGAACCTTTGATGACTGCTGAGTATTTATGGAAATTTATTGTGCTGCAAGTCTATCTTGTGCATGCATAAACTTGGAATTCTCTTTGTGCTTTTGTCAAGTTTGGGTGCAGCATTACATCAAGGAGTGGCTCTGACTCCCTAGTGCTAAGGTTTTCTCATGAAGTATAACTATAGAGTTAAGAGGATGGTTTTGACTTTCTTACATGGATTGTAGAGACCATTTATCTAATTGCATTATGGTAAACACACACTGACAACTTTTCCAGGGTATGTGTATTTAATGTAGGAGTGTGAAGATTTATTTACAGGTTATAGTGATGAGAGAAGGGGGAAATATGAAAGGGGACAAAAGTGGTAAGACAGAAAAATAAAATATGAAGGTAATGAGAAGGCAAAGAAATGGGTTATATGTTTCTTCAAAAAGGAGGCTTAAGCTTGACCCATGAATGCTTGAAATACAGTTTTAACTTTTTTACTTTTTGTAACTACTCCATGAGTTATCTTTTTTTTTTTTTTTTCCTTCAGCCTCGTTTGGACCAAGCTGACCATACATGTGAGAATTCAGAATTGGCAGATTTGGATAAGTTGAGGTATAGGCATTGCCTTACAACACTTTCAGTCCCAAGAAGATGTATAGGATTTGCAAGGAGGCGAATTGGCAGAGGTGGAAGGTAAACTGTTTGTTTTGATTGGTTTTTGTTTACCAGCTAGAAGGGAAGGTATAAAGAAACTGTTAAGTTCATCCAGTTAATACTTGGTTTTATGTTGCTTTTCAGAGTCATAATGGACCGAATATCCACAGAACATGACCCAGTCCTGAAACAGATAGACCCTGAAATGCTGAATAGTTTTTCAAGCTCTTCCCAGAATATAGACTTTTCTTCTAATTTCTCTCGGACCAATGCTTCCAGTAAACCTTGTGAAAATAGACTGTCCCTTTCTGAAATATTAAGCAATATCAGATCTTGTCGACTACAGTGTTTCCAGCCAAGGCTACTAAATTTACAGGACAGTGATAGTGAAGAATGTACCTCAAGAAAACCAGGGCAGACTGTGAACAATAAAAGAGTTTCTGCAGCATCTGTAGCTTTATTGAACACCAGCAAGAATGGCATATCAGGTAAGCTGTCACTGTGTTTAGAGTATATCCTGATGCTCTTTCTCCTTAATTTTCATTATCTACTAAATAGACTCAGTACCTTTTAGAGGTTTATTTTCCTAATACCACTCAGGAAAGGAATTTTATCTTAACCTACTACATTCTTTTTTCCCAACCTAAGTTACAAAATTCTACTTCAGGTGATTCACATTTTAACCAAAATGTCCTAACGAGTATCTATAAAACCACTGACATGTGTTTGGAATGTGAATGTCTGATATGATAAAAGTGTAGGTAGAATGTGTAGAGTTCTCTGTGGGCAGACTACTGTTTACAAGCTGCCACCAAATCATCATAGCACAATATTCTCTGGTTCTTGTGCTACAAAAAAATTTCATTTTTGTGTATTCTTGCTGAAATGAAAGCATTGCTTCTTGAGAGTACCATTGAATTTTTTCTTTCTGAAAAATGATGTTTTTTTAGGAGATTCTCTATGAATAGTTTTAAATTTTATCTTATAGCTCACCCTCTCCCATTGAGATCAGAAAAAGTATTTTTTACTTTAAAGACATTAAAATCAGTTTCGTATTTTTATGACATGTAAATTGTAAATAATGTATAATATTAGAAAAATCTAAGATGTAATTTTAATTTGTTCTGTGGATAGTCCTTATCACATTTATACAAATGTGTATAATTTATAAATATCCTTATAATGTATTCATTGTAAATAATACATGGTATCCAGAAGAGAAAAATAGATGTGACTTGACTTATACTTTGGATAGCCTTTCTTTCTGTAAAGCATATGTATTTTTAAATTGTTTCCTGGATGGTGCATTTTAGGATTCAGAATTACTATATTAAATTTACTTAAAGTAATATGAAATCATTTTAGCTTGAAATTTGGTCTCTATAGTAATCAGTCTTTTTAATTACTGAACTGCCTATTTTTCAAGTTGATGTAGGCATTTATTTGTTTAAAAGTTGTAATAGAAATTTTGGTGCTTTGAATGATTGGAAATTGGCATATAATTTTCCAAATGTTTTGGTTAACTTTCTCCTAAATGAACTTAAGTAAGGAAAAATGGCATCCCATTATATAAGGTTCATGAGTCTGTGAACTCTCTTGAGCTTTTGAAACTAAAGTGGATAAATACCTAATATGATTTTGGGTCACAGTATTCTTAAAAATCTAAAGATAGTAAGACTGACAAATAATTAGATTAAATCTTTTTTTTATTTATTTTTTTAGCTAACTACCTTATTTAACTAAACAGAAATTCCTGTATTAAACATTATTCAGAATATTTTTGCCAAAGGGGAATTTAAAAATAGATATAGGCATTTATCATTACATTTGATCATAGAATGAATTTTTTCTTTACCAATTTATACCATAAAAATTATTTGTGTGTATTTTTTCTCCAGCTAAGCAGGGCCAAATATTTACAGCTTTCTACTATATTTTCCAGATAAACTCTGGATTTAACTTGACTTTTTTTGTAGAAAATGTATATATGTTGTATATGTTATTGTATCATCAATACATTTTTGTATACAATTGAAAAGCTGTAGTAATTTTAAGTTCCCATTTGTACCAGTTATATTCATTATATAGTTTTATCACTTCTGGTTAAATGGCCTTAAATGAATTTAAAGACTGATATAAATTCCCTCTCCTACCTGAAGAGATAGTAAGGGGAGAGTTTGGGGAAAGTTGCAATTTTACTTGATTATGTATTGATCTGAAATACAACTTAATGTAACTTAAAATGTCCCAAATAATCAGCTCTTTAATTCTATTACACTATCATATATCAGCATAAATAAAATCATTTAAAATACTATCTTTAACCATACATGCATGTCTCAGGGAATGTAAATCACAAGTGTACAATATTAACATCATAATCAATAAAGGGGTTTGTTTGGTCTGGTTTTGTTTTGTTTTTTTGTTTGTTTGTTTGTTTGTTTTGGGTTTTTGGGGGGAGGTAGTTTCTTTGTTTTGTTTTGTATTTTTCTGCCTTTCCCTTACCATCAAGGGGGGAAACGTAGTCTTTTTATTTATTCTGTGTCATTTTTCCTGTATTTTTAAATACCCCTGCCATAATACCATTTCATGCTTCCTTAAAAGACTTAAAGGCCTAAACAACAATTTAGGTATATTAGAAGTCAATATTTTAAAATCAGATCTTTCATATTTAAACATTTGTAAGTAGAGCAAAGGATTTGTTTGATTGTTTGCCTCTCTACTGACTATTACTCATTAGTCCTTGAGGCCAGTAGGTATTTTGTTTTTAATGACTTTCTTTTGTTTAATATTAAAATATTATGGACAGGTACAGTGGCACACACCTGTCTGTAATCCCAGGGGCTCAGGAGGCTGAGGCAGGAGGATCATGAGTTCAAAACCAGCCACAGCAATGATGAGGCACTAAGCAACTCAGTGAGACCCTGTATCCAAATAAAATACAAAATAGGGCTGGGGATGTGGCTCAGTGGTTGAGTGCCCTTGAGTTCAATTCCCAGTGTTCCCAAAATATATAATGTATGGGAACTTGGGATTATAGTTCAGTGTGTGAGGCAATTAGGCACAGGACTGTAAATACCTAATGCCAAAAGTCTCTATATGCCATTTTTTTATATAATTAAAAAGCTGTAGTAATTTTAAGTTCCCATTTATACCAGTTAGATTCATTACATAGTTTTATCACTCTGTTTAGATGGTCTTAAATGAATTTAACTGTAGTTCAGTAAAGACTGATATAAATTTCCTCTCCTACCTGAAGAGATAGTAAGGGGAGAGTTTGGGGAAAGTTGCATTTTTACTTTGATGGGCATGCACAAAAGAATGGACTCTTCATGAATTTTGGTTTCTTTTATTCTGTATGTCTTTTGCTTGTTCTTAGTGAGCATAGTGGTCATGAGAACATTTTTTTAAGAATAGTAAGATTGACATGGGACCATATTTTTACCTTGGCAGAATATCAGGGAACTGAACAAATTATTAGTATTGAATTTTCTTTCACAGCTGGGAAATCTCAGCACCTAAAGAGCTTAATCAGAAATAGAAATCTAATGCCCATAGAAAGTGTTTATTTATGTCACAAGTTCCTCAGTTCTTCAGGAAACCGAGAGAAAAAAAAAAAGAAAAATGTGTCTTACATGAACCAGAGGGTTATTGGCAAAATATGTTATTAATAACCATGGCAAATATGTTAATTTATAATTCCTGTGTTCAGAATATATTGTTCATTAATTTTATATTCTTAAAACTAAATTTGTATTCTAGGGATATAAAGAACTAAAGACTTCATTTCAAATCAAAAGTGTATGTTTTGTTAAGTATTAAATAAATCAAAGATGTGCTATCTTAATTGAAAAACTCTTCTCAATAAAAACAGGATAGCCAGGCATGGTGGTGCACACCTATAATCCCACCAACTCCAGAGGCTGAGGCAGAAGGATCACAAGTTCGAAGCCAGCCCCAGCAACTTAGTGAGGCCCTTAAGCAACTAATGAGACTCTGTCTCAAAAGAAAAAAATAAAAAAGGGATTGCTGGGCATTGTGGTGCACACCTGTAATCCCAGCAGCTCAGGAGGCTAAAGCAGGAGTATCACAAGTTCAAGACCAGCCTCAGCAAATTTAGTGAGGCCCTCAGCAACTTAGTGAGACCCTGTTTCAAAGTAAAACATAAAGATGTGTGGATGTGTCTCTGTGGTTAAGTGATTTGGGGTTCAATTCCTCGGTACAAAAATAAAAATACATACACACACACAAACATATGGGCAAGGGCTCAATAGTTTAGCACCCCTAGGTTCAAATTCTGGTACAAAAAGTAAAAATAAAATAGGATAGAGAGAGAGAGATTGTGCTCAACATAGCAAGTGAATAGCCAAGGAAAATTATTTCTTACATAATATTTTAGGATCTTTTACATACAAAGCACTGTGTTAAGGTTTTAAAGTTGCAGAGTTTAAAAAAAAAATCAATACTTCTTACCTGCAAGGACAGCACATGATAAATAATATATTCTTTATATAAATACAGGATAACATTTTTTGTCAGTTGAAAATGCAGCATTATTTGAGATGGTATTCTTAAGTTGAAAACCCAAGAAAATTTATTTCTTATCTAAAAATGTTTTCCTTGTTCAGGCTTGAAGGACCATCTTAATTTACATTTAACCATGGTTTTCATAAATTCAGAGTTGCAAGTTACCACATCTTTCTCTTCCCACCTGTGTTAACACAGTAACCCTTTTGGCTAGTTCCTGATACCTTAATATTGCGAGTTTATAAATTCATTAATAGTTTGTACATTTCCAAGAAGAATTCCTGATTTTTAATTTAATTTTGTTTCTCTTCTCATTTTTTCTTAAATTGCCATCAAATATTTATAAGTGTAAAAGTTTTAGGATGAGTAAGACTGTTAGCACTACTAAGATACTCAGAAGGATTTATCATTTTTATTAAGCTTGCTTCTGAAAGTGAGAAAAGGATTTAAACTTAAGGGATTAAAGAGTTTGACCATTAAGTGAATAATGATGACATTTTAATTGTAACTATTTAGGTTGGGTATCAGCAGCTTAAATGGATCTTTAATCCATTTTCATTATCCTCACACCCATTTGTTCCTCATTCCCCTACCTCCCTTATGTTTTTACTCCCTGCCCTTAGAATTTGTTAGTTTGCCTATAACTAAAAGAGTTTATAGAATGTATGTAGCCCTGGAAAGCTTATATCAACTCTCCTGGATTACATTTGCCCTTGGAGTAACACCAGTGGTTTATGTGAACCTGACTCCCTATTGTAACCTGGAAGATTTGAAATAGAATCTCCCTCTCTCCCCAACCCCCATCCAGTCCCATACCTGTCCTTCAAAACAAAAAAGCTTACATGCTGTTAACATTGCTTTAATAAAGCATGTGTTAAAATATATAGCAAAGACGTATGTAATAGATCTATGTGATAGATGAAAAATGCTGAATAATATATTCATTTTGACTTCTAGGATAATGATGTCCATCTCATTCCACCATCCTTAAATGATTTTCACCACCATATTAGGTATTATTCATTAAGATGTGAAAACTTGGTCTAAGCCAGTATTTGAAAAATTCATAGCTTCCCAAGAATACATCATCTTAACCCAGTTTGAGAAAAACTGTTGAAAGCTAAAAGGATTATGAAAAACAAAGGCAGGCATGCATTCTTGGGAAACACAAAAATCACAAGTTTGTACTCTGATGAGATGATTATCCAGGAGACCCAAAATGTGTTTCTGTTCAATTTTTCTTATTAGTTTATCAGTGAAACAGTAATACAAAGTTAGCAACTACTTGTAAAGGTTTCACATAAACTCAGGAATATCTCTGTGATCCCAAGCTCAAGAAATAGTGATCTAAAACTTTGTAATCATGTTAATGTAAAATCTGTGAAGGTATTTAAGAGTATGTTTTTCATGGATCACTGTCAGAAAATAGGAGGAAAAGGTGATAAGAGGTCAGCCTAAGCCAAGCACCATGTAAGAACCACAAACCTAAAAGGTAAAGGATAAAACGAACAATTCCTAGGACATTTGAAAACAATAAGCATCCCAGAAATAATACAGATATTCCAAGGAAAGGTACATGGAATAAAAGCAGACTGTTAAATCCAAGATGAGTAATGGTTCAGATTACATAGAAGATAGCCAGAAAGGGGGTTATGGGCTTTCATGGAAGATAGATTGTAGGTTATGTGTAATGAGATCTGGACATGCAAGAATTTACTTACGTATGGAATGACATATTTGTGTATATAAAGGGTGAAATTCTGTAACAGGTATACTGATCTGCCAGAATGTGTTACCCAGGAAGATTTATAAAACTTCATACTTAGGAAAGAATACTTCCTTACTGTCTGTCTAGAGTTGTGAGGTAATTGTCACATTCACGAAACAGATTTTGGGGTTACTTTTTTTTTTTTTAAGTGTAGTTGGACACAATACCTTTATTTTATTTATTTTTATGTGGTGCTGAGGATCGAACTCAGGGCCTTGAATGTGCTAGGCGAGCACTCTACCGCTGAGCCACAACCCCAACCCAGGTTTATGGTTACTTTTAAACTGATAGGACTTTGAAGTATGAAGTGAATTTCCTTTCGAGCTAGCAACTTTTTTTTTATTACAGCTTTATACTTATTCATAGTAGTTGGTCCATTCCAACAAACTCATACATGCATGGAAATCTATTTCAGTTTATGATCCTCCTCTTTTCCTTCTCGCTCGCTCCTTCTCTCTCATTCTCTTCCTTCTTCTAGACTTCCTCTCGATCATCTATGAATTTATATTTGATTGCTATCCTATTTTGCCTTTCCTATATTTTACTCTTAACTTCCGTGAATGAGAGAAAATATTCGATCTTTGAGTTTCTGAGTTTTGCTGATTTCACTTAGCATGATGATCTTCATTTCCATCCATTTACTGACAAATACCATAACTTCATTCTTTTTTATAGCTGAGTAGAACAGTGTGTGTGTGTGTGTGTGTGTTTTTGTGTGTGTAACATAATTTCTTAATTCATCTAGTGATGGGCATCTGGGTTGATTCCATAAATTAGGTATCATGAATTATGCTCTATAAACATTGAGGTGGCTGTATCACTTTAGTATGCTGATTTTAGATATTTGGGGAAAATGCCAAGGAGTGAAATAGCTGGGTCATATGGTGGTTTCATTCCTAGTATTTTGAGAAATCCTCCATACTGTTTTCCCGAGTGGTTTTAACTAGTCTGCAATCCCACCAACCATGTATAAGAATACCTTTTCCCCCACAACCTCATCATATGCTAGCAACTTTAAAGATGAACTAGTGAGAGGAGACACCATGGCCCACGCCAGTAATCCCAGCCACTTGAGCAGTTAAGGCAGGAGGACCTCAAGTTTTCAAGGCCAGCCTAAGCAATTTATCAAAACTCTGTATCAAATTTTTTAAAAAGAGCTGGGGATGTAATTCAATGGTAGAACCACCCCTAGGTTTAATCCCCAGAACAGGGGAAAAACAAAAATAAAACATTCCTACTTCCACTGTGTGCCACCACTACCCCACTCCAAGCTGGCTCCCTACCATGTATTTCAGTCCTAAACAGATTTAGTCACTATAACTGTGACCTCTTCCTGATGTATTTTAATGTGTGCCTCTTGATGCCTTGAAGTCAGTTATGGGAGTGTTTATTTTAGTTTTGAAAGTGTTCTAATAACTTAAGAAAGGAAAAATAATAAGTAGAGAAAATGCTTTCAAATTTTTTCCATTTACCTACCAAGGTATAAATGAACCCTGAGAGCCACGATTCAATATTGTGTCTGTGTCATTAAAACCGTATATTTCTTAACTACTTCCCTTTACCCTCAAAATGATAAAGGAATTAGAAAGGGTGTTTTGTCTGTGTTCCAGTTTTGTATCATGATTACTCTTTGCTGTTTCACTATTTTGTTTAAATACTAAATTTTTGAGGTAATACTAAAGAGAAAATTTTAGATGAAGACCATCAGCTTGTTTCAAATATAAAATACCTTAATAGTAAAGAACAATATCAAGAAAGGATATAACATACTGAGTTTGGGGCAAGGGGAGAAGAGGGAAAAAATTAATGTAACTTTAAAGCATATCCATATTATAGGATGATATTAAGTTTTTTAATCAGTGATTCTCAGCTTAAAAATGAGATCAGGAACAAGATTTTTAGTATCAGAGTCAGCCGAAATTTTAAAAAGCTGAGAAACACCATTAATTTGAATAATTTGGACTGAAACCTGGTTGGAATTTTATGAGTTCCTGTAAGTAGAAAAAGAATGGAGTTTCTGAGCAAATGAATAGACTCAACAACACAAGAAAATAAATGCAGACATCTAAAAAAGTAGGTAATTTTATCAGCATCCTTTTTAATATATACATAATGATCATCTGTCTACAAAAGCCAAGTAGGACAACTGTAGTTGGCAATGCTGTGTTAGCTGTGGACTACCAACCCAAAAGTAATACTTTTTTAAAGTATATTTTTATTAGAGCGGTATAGTTATACGTAGTAGTTGGGATCATGCAACACACTTACACATGCATCTAAAAGTAATACCTTTCATTTTTTTAAAATGGCAGTTTATTCTTTTCACTAATTTAGATATTTATGTATCTTATAAGAAACGCTTGGGACCAGAAGTATCTCAGATTTCTGAGTTTTTCAAATTTAAAATAGTTGTGTAGCCTTTACTATTTGAGCATCACAAAATCTGAAATCCAAAATTTTCCAAAATCCCAAAATTCATTGAGTGTTGTACATTCAGAAAATTTTGGACTTGGCAGCATTTTAGATTAGGAATAGTCAACCTATACTTTATTCTGAATTAGTTAAGATTTTACTAGCTCTCTTATAAGATTTTGGAAAAGAAGGAGTCTTATTTACATTTCTATTTTGAAATAGCCATAAAAAGTATTTTCTCCTTATTTAGTTTATTCCTCAGACTTAACCACTTTGAATCTCCTTTTCACCACACCACTAAGCTCAGCTCTGGACAATCAATACTGGATTTAAGGACTGCTAATACCAGATTCCAAGTTTACTTCTTTTGAAATGGTCCACTCTTATTGTACATATAAGACTTACAGATTTATTTGGGTTTGAGATTTTCCTCTCTGACTTTGTATCTAATAAGCTATTTTTCATCTCTTTCTCCAAGGTTTTCAAACAGTTGGAAATTCATGAATACTTCACATTTTCATTTGATTTTGAAGATTGTAACTTTAGAATTAAATTTTTTTTTTCATTTAAAAATAGAACACTTGCAGTGAATTTAACATATCCAAAGAAAGATATTTGATTTTGTTGGTAATTCAGTAAAATAATTAATATGGACTTCAAAAAATACAGGTAATGTTAAGATTTTTGAGTGAGCAGTAAATAGCTCCAGATTTTTTAATTGCTATCTGTTTTTCCCCTCGTATGATTCAATACAAATTTTAATGATAATGTTGTAGAACAGAAATGAAAGTTTTTCTAAAGCTTTGTTTATCTCTGGGGCTTTTTGTAGGAGTAGGCTTTAAATTTCTCATTTGTGATGCTCTTAAGCAGGAACATTGTGGGGGTAGAGTCAGGTAACCTGGGTTCAGGGTGGAATCCTAGTCATATTGATTAACTAACACAAAAGGTGACTCATACAGTTGGCATTTCTTTATGTGCATCTTTTCTTCCCAACTACACTGCAGAACTTTATAGTAATGACCCTCTTCTTAATTTGTTTTGCCCTGTATTCACTGTAACTCATAGTGCCGCACTCTCCAGCATAATAGATATATTTACTTGTTGCGTCAGTGAAATAGGAAAGCAGAAAGAAAGCTATAATGAAAAGTGGAGTGTGTCTGTAATCCCAGCTTCTCAATAGTCTGAGGCATGAGGATCACAAGTTTGAGGCTAACCTGGGCAATTTAATAAGACCCAAAATGGACTGGGATGTAGCTCAGTGATAGAACACCCCTGGGTTCAATCTCTTGCCGCCCCCTCCCTAAAAGTGGGGGGGTAAGTAGAGCAAAAATTGCCCTTAGATTATATGTATTCTGATGGGATTTAATGTTTCATTACTCTAAAAATTCAGTAACCTCTATGGAAAGTAGCTTTTGTGTCCTCTAAATCAGTTTATCAGTGATCTACTTAAATATCAGTGAATGAAATTTTGTTTACATTTCTTTGAGGAAAATAACTCCTAATTTAACTTAGTTGATTGATTGATTATTTATTTATTTATTTATTGTGTTGGTGCCAGGGATTGAGTCCAGGGGTACTTAACCACCCCAGCACTTTTTAATTTTTTTGAGACAGGGTCTCAATAAGTTGCTAAGGGTCTAAGTTGCTTAGGCTGGCTTTGAACTTGTAGTCTTCTGCCTCAGCCTCCTGAGCTGCTGGGATTACAGGTGTGTGCCACTGTCCCCAGCTTAGTTGATCTTTTAATCAACTAAGAAAATAATATGTTTTTATATTAGACCCCATTTTAACACACTTGGCCACAGTATGCTTGATTATATCTGAGAATACAATTGTATCTTTAATTTTCTTGAAAACTCTTTCTATTTCTAGCTCCTATTTTTATAGGTAGGACTTATTTTAAGTATTGAACTGCTGGCTTAAATATAGCCAATAGTTATGTTAGATGAACATCTATTTTTCTAATTTGTAACTAAAGAAAGGTATTTTCACTTCAGTGTCATATGACATTGAAGTAAAAATTAGTCTTACAGGTGGTCTTGCTTTCTTACTATAAGGCTATAATTTAGTCATCGTCATTATTTACATTAACAAATTGAAATTTTTCTCATTACATGGTCACCATAATAGGGAGAATTAAAATTAATAGTAAATGCCCTAAGTCTGAATAAATGGTAAAATCCTCATGTAAGAACTGTTATTCAACAAAAACTATGCCTAGAAATCTTTTTTAGCATTTTGATATTAGGAGATCATGGATTTAAGCATATGCCATACTTGATAAAAGATTTGTCATTTTTATTGGATTCCTTGACTTATGTGTGTTATGATTTGATTCCTCTTCATTTTAATTGTGGAATAAGTTTGCATTGTATTCTACTTGTATTAAGTATATATTTAAAACACATATTTATCCTTTATCAGTAACAGGGGGCATCACAGAAGAGCAGTTTCAGACACATCAACAGCAATTAGTTCAAATGCAAAGACAGCAACTTGCTCAGCTTCAGCAGAAACAGCAATCTCAGCATTCCTCGCAACAGACACATCCAAAAGCACAGGTAAGCCCGTCTTTTAATCACAGTTGTCCCTTTCTTTTTCTTTTGTGATTTTGTTGTTTTGTTTAGTTAGTCAGGTCACAGAAAATAACTGATTTTGCCACTCTTGATTTTGAGAATTTCTTTTTAATTTACATAATATTAAGTGAGTAGTTATAAGCTAATCTCTGAATATTTTGAGAAAAGTACTGGAGCCCAAATATGGTATTTTTAATTTAGGAAACAAATAACTTTTTATTGGAAGGGTTATTGAGAATTTATAAAAGTAATTACATGTTCTTAAAACTATCATCCCCATTCTTGATTTTATAACATTTTTGATCCTTTCTAAACTATGTGTTTAAGTGCTGTGTGGCTGTGCCTCACGAAGCTAGAGGTAATTCTCTTTGAAATGTGCAGTAAATCTAAGCAGCATAGCCCCTTGCCTCTGAATAATGTTTCTCTGTAGGAAAAAAAAAAATGCTTCTAGGGAAAGTTGTTCATAAGACACTGTTAAATAAAGACACTAGGGATGAGAATAAAAATACTTTATGAAAACTGTAGGAACCAACCCTGCCAATACCTAGATGTATGAGCCTTGTAAGATTTACTGTGGACTTCTGGCCTCCAGAGCTATGTGGGAATAAGTGTCTGTTGTTTAAGCTTTTAAAAACAAAACCAAGCCAGGCTGTAATCCCACTTATAATCCTACCTCTAATTCCATCTACAGTGGAGGCTGCAGCAGGAGGATCACAAGTTCAAGGCCAGCCTCACAGCTTAGCAATACCTTGTCTGAATCAATCAATCAGTCAATCATAAAATGGACTGGGGGTATGGCTCAGTGGTAAAACACTCAGGGATCAGTCCCCAATGCTACCAAAAATATACACACACACGTATTTATATCTCAAGTTGAGCCTCCTGAAAAGAATAAACCTTGCATTTTTTAGGTCTTAAATTGTATTGCTCCATAATTATACAGGTACTCAATTTGGTTATGTTCTGCAAACTCTAAGGCCAGCATCTGCCCATAGTGGTTCAGCTTATTCTCAAACAGTCAGTACATTGACCTTAAAGCTCCTGAGTCAAAACACCATGGAATTCTCAGTGTCTCTGGGCTCCATCAACGCTCTTGTGAATCTAGGTAGGTCTGGATGTGACTTTACAGACTATTGCTATTGGCTTTAGTAATAGTTTTATACAGAATCAAGGAATGGTCATTTAACTTCCCTTCAACTGTGAAGTCCTGGATCTCTTAATCTAAACAATTGTGACTATTGAAGATTAGAAAGGCAACAGTCTCTAGGGTTTACTCCATTCCTTAATGTTCATGAAATCACATCTAAGAAACTGAGAATTTGACTTTGTCTGTTTTATAGGGCTCAAGCACCTCTGACTGCATGTCTAAAACACTCGACTCAGCCAGCGCCCACTTTGCTGCATCTGCAGTGGTCAGTGCACCTGTTCCAGGTCGCAGTGAGGTAGTCAAGGAACAGAACACAGGCCACAGCAACATAAATGGTGTCGTCCAACCTTCAGGTACAGCTGGGGTTTCACTTGAAGTTTTAGTTCATGAAAAACTTGAGTTTGGTTTTATTTCTTATCTCCAAAGGAAAAATGTATATAAGAAGTCAATCATTACTCTTCAGAATTTCTGTGGAAAGATATGGGGAATAGCTGGGTATTTTCTAGAATTCACATAGTGTCACTCCCTGTTTCTTCCTATATGCTGGCTCCCTAGCTGTGTACACTATCCTTCCTGGTTTCATTCTTAGACTGTTAGTTGCTTTGTATTTTAGTATATCCATTGAACTAATTACTGACCGTCACCATTGAGTCATCCACATGTAGATTAAAAAGTGAGATATAAGCAAGGCAGTCTGATAAATAAGCTTTAAATCAGATTTACCTTTCCATCCAGCATACTCATGGGAGATTTTCTTTGACACCTCCTCCTGAAATGCAGTAGTGTGAAACCATGTGTGCTTTTTACTATCCTGAGTCCTCAGAGACAACCTTCACTTCTTTCTTAGACCTTTGGCTTTTCCATTTGTTTTACATATACCCATGATCCTGTTGACCTTCTATCTTATTGTACTTGCCTTCAAAGTCACCACATATAGAGGCAACAGAATGCAAAGCCTCTTTATGCAGACCAGTAAGCGAGAGGGTGTGCTTTGGGTTATATCAGATGAGTATATTGAACTTAATGATAAGCAGCTCTCTTTGGAGGGTGTTATGTGAAAAGTTAACTTGGTATTTAATTGGATATAAATGTTTGCATTAATTTTTACTATTAAACTTCTAATTTTTAAAGTGTTTTATTAATGTCCCATTACACTAATTGAGTGGTTTTTCTTTTTATCTTTCAGGAACCTCTAAAACATTATACTCCACCAATATGGCTTTATCATCCAGCCCAGGGATTTCAGCTGTACAACTTGTAAGGACAGTTGGCCACACTACTACAAACCACTTAATCCCAGCATTGTGCACAAGCAGTCCTCAAACACTTCCCATGAACAATTCCTGCCTGACAAATGCAGTGCACCTCAATAATGTCAGTGTTGTTTCTCCAGTCAATGTGCATATCAATACACGGACTTCAGCACCATCGCCAACAGCCTTAAAACTTGCCACAGTTGCTGCCAGTATGGACAGAGTGCCAAAGGTTACTCCCAGTAGTGCCATCAGCAGCATAGCAAGGTGTGTGTGTATTCTCTCTCTGCTGGCTATTTGTGGGAGGAGAAAGACTTTTTTTTTTTTTAACTGTTCTAGCAATGGGTGTCTAAGAGACTTGCTTTTCATCATCTTAAGGA
Source organism: Urocitellus parryii (assembly GCF_045843805.1). Lineage (NCBI taxonomy): Eukaryota > Metazoa > Chordata > Mammalia > Rodentia > Sciuridae > Urocitellus > Urocitellus parryii. The sequence goes on from NC_135531.1 coordinate 204,087,942, forward strand.
TCTGCTTAGCATAAGGCTCTGTGACTTAGGTTATTTGTTTGAGGTTTCTATTAGGATGCTTAAATGTCAACCAGAATTGTAAAAGGAAAAAAAGAAAAAGGAGAAAATGTCAAATTGGCAAATAACATCACTATTTTTTAGAAGCTTCATTTACTTTTGTTGTTGTTTAGACAGTCTGGAAGATTAGAGTTGTTATTATTAATTCCATACCAGAATTTCAGTTTCAAATCACAATTTATGTGTTTTTAGCATAAAAAGAAATTTGATGTATATATTAAAATTGAGACTATTCCAGGAGTAATTAAATCTGTAATAATGTATTTAGAGTAAGTTTTTATATTTTTTTAATCACACTAATGCAGAGAAGACAGTAAATCAGAAAAAAAACTGATTTGCATGGATTAATAAGTACCTTAAGCCTATAAAATTAAACTCTAATTGGAGGTGATTTAAATAATGTTGTACTCCCATTGATGATTCTCTTTGAGCATCATGTATTCCACCTATTGTAATAAACTGGGATTGTCCTGTGTTATATATTTCATCAGTAATTATCATTAGCTTCTACTAAAAAACTGTGTTTAATTGTTATCTTTCCTTTAAAAAATTAGTTATAATCAAGAAACTAGAAATTATTGGAATTTCTGAGTTGAAAACATCTTCATTCCTTTCTGGAAGTAATAAAAGTGGAGAAGGTTCTTAGGAAGTCATGTTTAATTGTAGTCACATAAAATTGCAATCTATAAATGCTGAGTGTTAACAGATCCTAGAGATTAATGTTTATTTTACTTTTTGCCTCATAGAGAGAACCATGAACCAGAAAGATTGGGTTTAAATGGAATAGCAGAGACAACAGTAGCTATGGAAGTGACATAACCTAAAACATGTGGCTTTTCCTGTGTGGATGGTGTGCAGTCATTCATATTCCAGCTGAATGCAAAAGGCAACACTCTGTGGATCACAGAGCGTAACAATGGACCTAAATGGACTACAGTATATCGGATGTTAAGTCGATATATGATGTATATTTTGTAAAATTGGGAAAATCACTACCTTGTAAAATAGTTTATTTGTATCATCAATATTATTTCTGTTACTTGAATAGTAGATATTCATCATCATGCTTTTGCACTTGAATTTGCAACTGAATGGATTTTAAAAAATAATTCTTTAATGGGATCATGAGCATGAAATGGGATCCTGCATCACTTGTTTTAACTATTTATTTTGCCATGTTTACATTTTGTATCTTGTAAAAATAAATCCAACTTTGTGTCTAAAAAGTTAAAGATTCATAGCTAGGAAATGAAATTCTTGTAATTTTTTTCTAAAGGAACTGTAAAGTTTTCACTTGGTTCATTTTGTTTCACAATTTGACTAGATGGACTTTTTGGTAAATACTTTAGTGGCATTTCACTGTCAAATATGAAGTTCAAGGCAAAATAGTATTTTCTATTACTGTGCAGGGGAAAGGGATGGATCGATACATGCAAATTTAATGTAGTAACTCACTTTTCCATATATTTTGAATGTATATTTCTATTTATAATACCAGTTTATAAAAATAATTACACAGAAAAAACGGACTAGGAAAATTATGCATCTAGCACATTTAAACTGTGCAGACATGAAAATTTTTCAAGGATTACATTTTATCTGAAGACTGCATATTTTAACTGGCTTTAAAACTGTAACACACCACATAAAAGATATTTACCAGGTATGTATTGCATTATATCATTGCAATAAATATTGGAAGTCTAGATATCGAGCCATCCCAGGTGTTGGGAGGGGGGAGGGTTGTGGCAAGATTGTTTTTTCAATTTTGGAGAGTTTTCCTGTGGCTACAAGGCAAGTAACGGGTTGGAAAAAGTCTGACTGTAAGCGTTGGACACCTTCATAGTATAGTGTTTTAGTGACTTTTTTTATACGGTTCTTGTAAATTAGATACGTGTAGTGGTGTTTCAGAATGTTTGTTTATGCACTAGTTCAGACAACTTTCCCTGTTACTTGTTCTTGATAAGTGAAAACTGCAGGGAAATAAAAAATACATATCAAAACATGGACATGCTGCATATGTGTTTATTTCACAATGTGCACACAGTAAAAAAGAAAATTTAAGGGAGATGATAGCACTTAACAGCACTTTCCATTGTCACAGTGCTTTCCAAGCATTAATAAAAAGAATTATAAGAAGCTCATCTGTGAGCACTATTGGGTTTCAGATAATCCAATATAAACTACCTTTGATATGAAAAGTTCTTAAAATATTTTACAGAATGTAAGTAATTTTCAGTGTAGCAGTCATTGAAATCTCATAAATGAGCCTCATTTTATAAATAAAAGTTTAGAGTAGAATTATATTGCAGGGGAGTTTTGTCAAGTAAGTACTGGGAAATGTAAATATTTTTAATGAATACAATTAAAACCATTTCAAACTTAACATAATTTTATACTTTACATTTTTTATATCTGCAGTCCTGAAAGTTGTAAATTGATATGTCAGTTGAATTAATGGGCCAAGATTTCTGAGAGTGGTTTTTATTCAGGTCCTAACTGTGTAAAGCAATTTATGGTCAGAACCATAGGAAAAATAAATAAATTTAATTTCTTCATTGGTTGTGACCTGATAGGATCCATTATCGTTTCTGCCATACTACCTCTGGAGTTACTCATTGCTGATTATATAAAGGAAATAATTTTGATATGTATTATGACTGTGTTCATTCTGCTTATAGTTGGATGTATCTTCTTGCTATTAAGATTTTAGAACAACTTTAGTGCCAATTTCAGAGAAAGCATTTCCCCCCCCTCCCATTTTACTGAAGTAAAGCATGACGTCAATTTGCCTTATGTGATATATGTGTTAAACAAAAGAACTATTTGTACAGTTTCTGGAGGTGGTGGCAAATCCAGAACTTACTGAAGACTGATGACCAATTTATTTGTTCCTTTTGAAGTAAAATAGAAAAAATAAGCCTTCCTTATTTTGGTGGTTGTAACTGTTTCGTGGATGGCATTTCAGTTACTTGCATACACATTTTTCCAGTGCTTTTCAGAAACAGAAGAAGTAACAGTACTTGTTCTCATTTTATTAAATTGGAGGATAGTTTATTTCTGCACTGGCAATACTCTGGACAGCACCACCATCTTTCTGTTTTCTGAGGAAACTAGTATTGGTACCTGGAGCTTTTAGAATACTGGAAGAATGTTTCATTGGAGGGTGGTGGGAATCAAAGATGTTTTGTTTATTTTAAATTAACAAAGTAGTAACTCTCATGTGCTAGGATATCCTTTAATTCAGTAAAAAAGAAAAGTATTTGTAAACTGCATTTTTCTACCTTCTTAAAGAGAGTGCCCTGCTTCCTTTCTCAATAATTCAAAGTCTTTTTTATGATGTAGCTCTAAGTGTATTTGAGGAGGTGTTGCATATGTTTCTTTTGCAAAAGACCAAGGAAAAGTAAAAGTATTTGGAGGCCACTTTAAAAAATAATACATAACACATACATATATTCTGGCTATTTAAAAAACAGGAAATATAGTATTTGTAACTGTGCTTAATAGTTTTTAAAAATTATTTCTCAGGTAATTTGGGGTGGTGGTTGGAGGGATAGTAAGGAAGAATGACATTTCAGAAAATTTGATTTTTCTGACTTGTAGTACAATGCTGTGCTTTTCAACAAATTTTGTTGATCACTAGTACATTTATGATGAAGTGTTTTCTTGTCCCTTAACTGACTTGACAAACTACTCAGTTAAAAGGTAAGGATAACTCAAGTGATTCTGAATATTATATCCTATAAGACTGGATGATTTCATCACTAACAGCAACATAACAGCTAGTTCATGGAGCTGGGTGGGTTCTCTCAGTGACTTTTCTTTAGTCCTATCAATAATTGTGTGATGTGTGTACTATTATTTTCCTATTTTACAGATCAGAGAAAAAAATGTTTAAAGGAGTTTTTTGCTTTCCCTATGCCACATAGTTAGTTACTGAGTTAAGAATTAAACTTGTAGTCACTACACTTCTACCCACTGTCTCCCATCTATAACATGAAGAAAGTACCCTTCCAAGAAGTTCTTCTTGTGCTTCTTAGTCCACTTCATAGCAACATCCAAAGCAGTTTTTGATCCATGTAGACAGCCTTGGGGTGGGGGGGGGGAGGTTGTGGCTCAGTGGTAGAGTGTTCAACTAGCAGGTGTGAGGCAATGTGTATGATTCTCAGCACCATATAAAAATAAATAAAAGTGACCATCTATAAAACAATTAAGTATTTTTTTAAAAAGACAGCCTCCAGCACTCTTACAGCACCAGGCTGAGTACGTTAGATGCCACTGTGGCTTCTGGCCATCCACCAAGCAAATCCAAACCAATCAGTTTATCCTCCTTTGTCTGCCAGATCTAACCAGTAAGTGCTATAAGGTTATCAGCATACAGCAACTGAGCAGGGCTGTGTGCTGAATCTTGGCTGAGATGAGCCCTTTCTGGACCTTAGCTGCCCCATCTGTAACATGAACAAGTTCCTGAAACTATGAAAGAGGTCATACCCAGAAACTTGGTGGAGGTGTGCATGTGGCCCATGTGTCGCTGGTTGCTTTACCAAAGAAGCAAATGGTATCAGATCTAAGGCTGATCACAATTAGTCCAGAGCTCTTTTTTTTTTTCTTCAAATCTATTATCTATTGTCATCAAGGCTGAGTCTAGACAATTGTATTATATTGCAGCTGAGCTTGTATGGAACCAATAATTCTAACCAATTTCAGAGTCTCAAAAGGGCGTAAGAATTATATGTATTTTTAGAAGCAAGGACAATGGAGAGACAATTGAGAGAATACAGAATACTCCCTTCACTACTTATCACTAAACTTGTATCATAACAATGAATAGGTAGAATTAGATAACTTCTAACCTCTCTGCTAACTCCAACACTGTAGGAATTTAGTTCTCCCCCCACATGTGTACATCTGTAACATGAACAAGTTCCTGAAACTTTTGCCTCAAAAGCAAGTGGCTCCCGTGCTTTTGAGAAAAATTGCCTTCTCTGCCTTCATAAGTGTCCATTGGCCTACTAGCACCTTCAAAAGTCAGACCCTGTGTGCCTCCTCCAGATCCTTTTCCTGTTATTTAAAGGGAGAACTACTTGTTTCATGTATACAGGAGTGTTTTTGCTATTACTTGCCACAAAGCTTGAAATTTTAAGCCACATTCCTCCAGCAACAGTTTATTAGATTATGTTGTCTTTCCCATTCCTCCCCCAACCTCCAAGACTGGGGATTGAATGCTAGAGCACTCTACCACTGAGCTACATACATCTGCAAGCTCTTTTTAATTTTTTTTTGGGGGGGGCGGGGGTGGTGGATAAGATCTCACTAAATTGCAGGGGCTAGCCTCCCACCTCAGCATCCCAAGTTGCCAGTATTACAAGCATGCCCTGCTAGGCCCACCTAGTCTTTTATGCCATATTTTATGCCATATCAGAAAAAAATTTCATCACCAGTATACAAACTTGGTTTCATGAACAGCACATTCTAAAGCAAAAAACATTTTCCATTTACCATTGTTGAAACCATTTAGCCACTGGTATAGAGAAGAACACTATTGGGCCACAAGAGTTTATGGGCACACATAGCTACTATATTATAACACCCATTTCAGTTGCTTTCACGGCAATGAATAGATTTAGATCCTTGATCAAGTGTGCCTAGGTTAGAGTTTGCCAATATGAGAGTTATCAGCCTTCAGTATAGGACATCCATATGCCACGCTGAGGAGTAAAAAACTTGACACATATCTTAGTATATAAGGAATATTAACAGGTTGAAATCAAGATGGTGCCTGGGTTGCATTTTCATCTGGTGGATCCTGGGAAGGGTTCACTTTCATCTTCTTGGATTGTGCACAATTTTTTTCCTTCTGGTTGTCAAAGTCATAGCAATTTGCTTTGAAGCCAGCAATGAAGAGTGTTCCTACTGCTTAGCATCTCCTACTTCAGGAGCTCGCCTGATTAAACCAGGTCCGTGCAGCTTGGTCTGATTAACTCACCTGAATGATTAAGGACTCTAATTAATTAATCTGCCAAAGTTCTTCATCTTTGCCATACTGTGTTGGTTAGGAGGTCACCAGCCTTATGTGCACTTGGGGAAAGGAATTAGAGGAGCAGACATTGGGAGACAGGAAACAGGGCCATTGTAGGATGTGTCTGCCACCACATCTTGGTAATTGGTTAACTCTAACCTGCTACCACACATCCCAATCTTCATTCACCTCAGGATCGTGTATTTATTCTGCACCTCCATCCAACTCACCTATTATTATAGAAACAGTTACGATGCTCTGTAGTTCAAATATTTTACTGCTTTGTGAATCATAAATCCCACAGTCCTGGATGTTGTTGGGCAGGAGGTCAGGTTAGGACTAGAGATTAGACATATCAGCAACACCAAAGTCTCTGTGGAAATGAACTGAGGAGAAGGAGAAGTGTGAGCAGCAGAATGTTCAGCATCTGAGTGGCCAGGTTAGTGGGTGGGGAAGAGGATGTGGTCATCCAGGGGGTTTTCGTCTCCCTGGGAGATCATGCAGAGGCAGCATGCACAGATGAGTGGTCGGTAAAGTAATCCAGGCGATGGGAGTTAAGTCAGGAACATGGGTCAGAAAGCTTGAGGACATGTCTTACCAGCACATCTGGCCATCAGAAGCACCTGGGAGAGCTTTTTAAAAATACAGATGTGAACCATGAATCCCACTATTACGTATAATTTTTATTCTAATAATAATATAATAAAAATATGGAAAAAATAAAAATACTGGTGTGCGTCTCACTCTTCCCAGGACAATTGAATCAGGCTCTCCGAAAATGAGTCTGGATGCTGGTATTTTGTGCTTGCTTTAGTTCTTTTGTTTGTTTGTTTGTGTAGTTGGTTGCCTTTTTTGTTCATAAGTTCCCCGTGTGATTGCAGCTAAGGTTGGGAATTACTGGTCTAATTTTCCTATTTCACAGCTGTGACGGTGGACAAGTAACTTCACTGAGCAACTCAGATTTGTTCAGCTCTTAAATATAGAGAATTAAATTATTCCCCTAGTCTCATTAGCTCTACGAGAATACAGAGAATTCTCTCACTAAACAAGCTCCATGGCCACTAGAATCGTGTGAATTATGAAGAATTCCTTGCAACAAATGTTTTCCCTTGCCCTTTAAGATTTTGCAAGTGTAGGATTTAAAAAACTGGTTCTAAGCAGGGTGAAGTCGCACACACCTGTAATCCCAGCAGCTCAGGAGGGAGGCTGAGGCAGGAGGATTACAAGTTCAAAGCCAGCCTCAGCAAAATCGAGGCACTAAGCAACTCAGTGAGATCCTGTCTCTAAATAAAATACAAAATAGGGTTGGGGATGTGGCTCAGTGGTCAGGTGCTCCTGAGTTCAATCCCTGGTACCCAAAAAGTAAAATAAATTAGTTCTATTTCAGCAATTCAATGTAGATTTAAAATATGGCTACTTAAATTCTCTAGGCCAATTCCTAAATATGCCCCATATCTTCCCATCTCAAATGATCTAAGTTCCTGTTATCAATCCCAGAACATCATGCTCAAAGACCTGTTCCTCTACAGAGTGTAATTAGCACTTTTCAGGCTCATTTATTGCCAATGCTGGAAGTTTCCAGCCTCTCTAGACCAACAGCTGTCAATACACCCCTTTTCAAGTGTATATTACTATAGCATACAGTCCAAGATCCCAGCAGATGTCTGAAGTCAAGGATAGTATGGAATTCTAAATACAGGTCATCCCTCAGTGTCCACAGGGATTGGTTCCAGGATCCCTGTGGATACCAAAATCCACTGATGCTCAAGTCCCTAGTATAAAATGGCATAGTATTTGCATATAACCTATGCATGTCTTCACATATACTTTAAATCATCTCTATATTACTCATAATACCTCTTGCCATGTAATGCAATATAAGTTGTTTACTGTGTTGTTAGGGAATAAAGACAAGAAAATATCTATACATCTTCAGTAAAGATGTGATTTTTTAAAAATATATATATATTTTATTTGTGTTGGTAGAGCCATGGATATGGAGGCCCAACTGTATACATACATACATACATACATACATACACACAACTATGATAGTTTGATTCATAAATTAGACACAATAAGAGATTAACAAATAATAAAATAGAACAATTACTGGGGCCATTATTATGTAAAATCAGAGTTATTTGAACACAAGTATTGTGACAATGTGACTGTTGGTCTGATAACCAAAATGGTTATTAATTAGCAAGAGGGTAGAATATACAGCATGGATACACTGGACAAAAGGATGATTCACACCCTAGGCAGATGAAGTGGTATGGTGTGAGATTTCATTATGCTACTCAGAACAGTGTGTATTTTAAAAGTTTTAAGTAGTTTATTTCTGGAGTTTTCATTTAATATTTTGAGACAGGCTGTCTGGCAGGTAATTGAGAAGCTCAGCAAAAACTGCAGATAAGGGGGATTGCTATAGTTGACTACAAAGACAAAATAGTTGTCCTTTAAAAGCTGTTTTAGAGGAACTTTTTCTACCTAACATTTACAGAGCATATTGGGACTTCTCTGGAGTTTTTCTTAGTAACTTTTTGCCTCTCTGTGCCATCTTTATCCTGAAGACTTCAAATCGTTTATCTTTAGCCCAGAACTCTGCTCTAAATTCTATTCTCCTATATCTAATGCTTTGTTTACACCTCCATTTGGAAGTTTCAGTCATGCCCAAACTTACCATGTGTAAAATGGAAAAAATTTTCCTACAGTCTTCCTAAGCATTTCTACCACCTCTCCATCCCACCACTAGCTAGGATTTCCCATCTCAGGATATGGCACCACCATGCACCTAGACGTCATCTCCCTTCCCTTTCCTCACCAATATCCCACTCTTATACTCCACTGACAACTCTTTTATCTTCTTAATGTGTTTCCAAATATACAGAGAATCCATCCACTTTTCTCCCTATCCAGACCACAGCTACTTCCCACACTTTTCCCTACTCCCATCATTGCTGGTTCCCAGGCAATCCAATAGGAGCATATGTCCTTTAACAATGAGATTCTATCAATTCCTCCTAGAATCCCACTTGAAATTGCCATTCCTACCACGGCTGTAAGCTTCCCCAGGACTCACCCTGCCTTCCTCTCCAGACACCCTATCTTACTTCCCACCCCACTCACCACTCTTGGGCCCTCTAGTCCTTGACTTTAGCAATTTCCTGCCTTGGTGTCTTTGAACATGGAGTCCCTTCTGCCTAAAACACCCCTCTCTCTACCCTCTTGGGCTTTGAGCGTCCCCTCTTGGAGAGCTGTTCCCTAGTCATCCTATCTAAAGAAGCTACTCTCTGGCCATCCTCATCTGGAGGATGATTGATTGTTTTCTGTCTCAGTTCTGATCTTTGAATTATAAAGGAAATAATTAGTTTGTCTATTTCCTGCTCCTTTGTCTCCTGAGCCTTTGCAGTGGTAAGGACCTAGTCTCTGCTGTATCTCCTGCACTTGGCCCAGGGCCTGCCACAGAGTAGGTGTTTGTGTCCTTGGTGAATGAGTGAGTGCAATTAGTTCTATTAAATAAGGTCAAGAGTTTCCTCTTTATTTCATTTTTTATTATTTTTATTTTTATTTATGTATTTATTTATTTGGTCCCAGGGATTGAACCCAGGAGCACTTAACCCCTTAGCCACATCCTCAGATCTTTAAAAAAAAAAAATACTTTATTTAAATACAGGGTCTCGCAAAGTCACTTAGGGCCTCGCTAAGTTGCTGAGGCTGGCTTTGAACTCACAGTCTTCCTGCCTCAGCCTCCCAAGCAAGTGGGATTATAGGCATGCACCACGGTGCCCAGCTTTTTATTGTTATTTTAAACCAAACACAGTGACCACCAAACAGCTTCATTTTTCTTGAACTTATTAGCCAAACAGTTTCCGTTTAAAATAACTGACCCTTGGCTTCACATCCTAAATTTCCTTGTGAAGCTTCCTTCTGAGATTGCTATCATTTTATCCAGCTTTCATTCCACCACCTAGCAGATGGCTGTGGGTGGAGAGTGGCAGAAAATAGGCTTTAAGAGTCCCAAAAGCTATTTTGCTGCTTACATTTATATGGACTTAGCAGTTGTACTCAAGTGTAAGAACATCCAGGAGCAGGTTGGATAGCTGCTGATTTTGTCGTCGTGTTTGTAAGCTAGAAATCTTTCATTAATGTTGCTGTAAGACATATCTGGGTCTGTGTCTAATCATTGTTTCCTTCTACATAGTGATGTCAGGGTGCATTTTTGAGAAAGATCGAATTTCAACAGTTCTGGGGGATTGAATGAGTTATCAAAGCTTTAGCTATTCTGTAGGAATATACTGACAACCACCAAAAGCCGTCTCAGCTATTTGCCAAAAACATAAATTATACTTGTACCCAAACTGTTGGATGTTTGACACCAGGTCTCTCCCAGATATGGCTTGACTCCGGGTTAATTTTTCATCTAGAAACTGTTCTGTCCTGGCTGTTTTGGAGAAAACTCTTCTCCCCCACGTTCATCACTGAAGGTGAAATTCACTTCAGTGCTTATGTGAGGGGCAAACCTTTCCTCAAAGGCTTTTGCCAAAAATTTTTAACAACCAAACAACTTCTCTGCAAATGACCTGGTCCATCTCTTCACCAGAGAGGGGAAGAAGCTCATCCAGAGTCACAGAGCTAGATGATGCCCAATCTCAGGCCCCTCCAAAAAGGTTGCCAATTCCCATATGCTTCCTGTGCATGACCTGGTACAACAAATGATGGTTGGACTTTTGGTTTAAAGTTCTGATTTTGAAAGTGTCAGATGGTGATATTACTCATGAACATTCAGAAGGTTATTACATATATTATATCAGGTAGGTACTCTTCCTAAATATCACCTGCCTTGAACTCCATATTTTAGATGATCATTTGCATTTAGGATATTTGATTATTGCATCTAAATAGAAGTTCATCATACAATTTGATGAAGAAGTTCATCAAATTACCCAATCTTTTGAACAAAAATTGCAAGCAACCATTTAGAATTTTTTCATAGATTCACTAATTCAGACTAATTTTATTGGATTGAAAATACTTTCTTGCATGTATTTATACTAGATGTATGTTTCAAATTAGCAACTCCACAAGAAAGCAGTACATCCCTGGAGTCATAAGCTTCTCTAGTGACTTTCAAATCTTTACAAAATAATATGGAAATCTGAATCAAATACCATCTTTTTCTAGTTTTTTTACTCATTTTTTCAGAAGAATTTGTTTTCCATTGTATTTAGTAATTGTTAAGCATTCACTGTATTGAAGACATCCTGGGGCACAGTGCAGGATATAAGAATGCAAGAGGTGCTGACTTGGTGGTGCTTACCTGTAATTCCAGGGGCTCGGGAGGCTGAGGCAGGAGATCACAAGTTCAAGGCCAGCCTCAGCAACTTAGCAAGGCCCTAAGCAACTTAGTGAGACCCTGTCTCAAAAAGTTAAAAGGGCTGGAGATGTGACTCAGTGGTTAAGCACCCCAGTAACCCCAGTACCAAAAAAGAAAAGAAAAACAACCACAAAGAATACAAGAGGCCAGACTCCTGGAAGAAAGACCTGTGAAGAGGAGGATGGGAACAGAGACATCAGCCAACATCGGCCTCGGTCCTAACCTCTACTTCTGCCAGATGTAACATTTGAATTCCTCTAATAGGGGCTCCCAACCCTCAGCTTACAGCCTTTCAAAAACAGACTGTAAGTCAGGTTTGCCCAGTGGCCCATTGTTTGCCAAAAACATCTTGATGAACTTCCTATGTGTGTGCATATGTATGAAATTTTCAAAAATGGGGTTACTGAGTTAGAGGATAAATGCACTTGCAATTTTCGTAGAAATTTACAAAATGGGGGTCATTTTGTACTGTGACCTGTAATATATGAGTGTGTTCCTGCCCAGACTCACCAACAGTAATACAATAACAATGTTTAATACATATTATATATAGTATATATAATATATAACAATATAATATAATAACAATAAATATACAACAATAACACTAAATATATAAAAATATTTATTTTTAAACTTGGGGTTTTGTTGGTCTGAGAGATGAAAGAAGTTGAGTGTCTTTTCACATATTTAAGGGTGATTTTTATGTCCCTTCACCAATTTTGATATTTGGTCTTTTTTTTTTTTTTTAACCTGGAACTTAGCATACTGCTTTAAGCTTTATCCATGCTGTGGTATGAGTCAGTGCTTCATCCCTTCATGTTTATCCAGTTCATTTGTTGATGGACATTTGGGTTGTTTCCACCTTGGAGCTGTTGTGAATAATGCTACTGTGAGCTTTGGTATTCTTGTTGTTTGTTTAAGAATCTATTTTTCAATGCTTTTGGATATAGGAGTAGGAGTAAACCTTTTATATTGTATGATAATTCTTTGTTTCACTCATTGAGGAGACACCAAACTGTTTTTCACTGTGGACATACCATTTTACCAACCATCAGGAATATACGAAAGTACCAATTTCTCCACATCCTCATGGACACATCTAATTTTAAAAAAAAAAAACATTATGATCATTAATCGGGCATGGTGGCACAGGCCTGTAATCCCAGTGACTTGGGAGGCTGAGACAAGAAGTTCTCGTGTTCCACGCCAGCCCAGGCAACCTTACAATGTCCTCTCAAAATTTTTTAAAATGCTGGGCATGGTGGCAGCTGCTTGTAATCCCAGCAGCTAGGGGGGGCTGAAATAGGAGGGTCATAAGTTCAAAGCCAGCCTTAAAAAAAGTGAGGTGCTCAGCTAAGCAACTCAGTGAGACCCTGTCTCTAAATAAAATACAAAAAAGGACTGAGAATGTGGCTCATTTGAGTGCCTCTGAATTCAATCCCTGGTACCCCACCCCAATTTTTTTAAAATTTAACAGGACTGAGGATATAACTCAGTGGTAGAGCACCCCTGGGTTCAGTCCCCAGTACCACACTTCACACACACACACACACACACACACACACACACACACATAAGCACACAAAATTATGATCATTGTGGTTTTGATTTTTATTTCTCTGATGACTAATGAAATTCAGTATATTTTAAATATACTAAGTAGCTAATTGACTATTTGTGTTTCTTCTCTAGAAAAATGTTTATTCAAGTTCTTTGCCCTTGTTTAAAATTAGGTTGTTTGTGCTTTTTAGGTGAATTGTAAGAATTCCTCTTTGTATTGTAGATATGGGATCCTTATACGCTCCAGGATTGAAGTATTTTCTCCCCTTCTATAGCTTGTTTCTTCATTCTCCAGATGACACCGATGCCCAAAAGTTTTTAATTTTGAAGTTTAATTTATCAGTTTTGGGGCTGGGTTTGTGGCTCAGTGGTAGTGCACTTGCCTAGCATGTGTGACACACTGGGTTCGATTCTCAGCACCACATAACAAATAAATAAAATAAAGATCCATCAACAACTTAAAAATATTTTAAAAAATTATCAGTTTTGGTTGTTTGTCATTGATGCTCATGGTTCTGATGTCATATCTAAGAATCCATTATCAAATCCAAGGTCATGAAGATTCTATCATATTTGATAAGATTTGTATGGTATTTAGGTCGGTGATGCATTTTTTAAAATTTTTATTAGTTATTGATGGACCTTTATTCATTTATTTGTTTATATGCGGTGCTGAGAATCCAACCAAGTGCCTCACACATGCTAGGCAAGCACTCCACCACTGAGCCACAACCCCAGTCCCGGTCATCGATGCATTTTAAGTTGGTTTTTAGATAAGCTGCGAGCCAGGGGAACAGCTTCATTCTTTTGCAAGTGATGTCCAGTTCTCCCAGCAAGGAGACCATAGCTTCTCGAACTCCTGACAAAAGCATGTGGGTGTGGATGATGGCAGGCTGTGGCCCTCGGCTTCTGGTGTTCCACCACTTCTGCCTTCCATACTTGGCAACCTGCTTCTGTCCCCTCAGCCTCAGGGGTTCCATCAGTGAGCCTGGTGACACTTTGCCCCTGTCCTTACCTCAGTAGCCTTGCCCCTGGTGCCCACAGCCTCCTGTCCACTCTCTCAATTAGTTGAGACGCTTTCCTGCAGCTGACACAGGGCCAGGGCTCCTGAATCCCATGCCAAGGAACCTCTTGTACTAATTTACAACCACAGTGCCCCAAACATCTAACCTTGAGGACATCTGTAAAGCATTTCCACTCCTCAGGCTGGCAGTCACCCAGGAACCAGCAGCAGGCACAAGGCCATCAGGACCCCCTGACCTGGTGCTCCTTGCTGGTCCTTGTCTCTGCTGGGGAGCAGGCAGTATGGGCCAGGGGAAAGGAGCTCAGGGTCTTGGGCAAGCTGGCAAATTGCTTCTGGTCCCCCTGGCTATCATTGGATTGTAGAAACTGAGATATATTTCTCTCCCCACAAAGTACTGGATCATGAATTTTTCATTTCAGCCTTGTGAACATCTCCTGTGTAGCTACCACAATCTAGAACCTTATGCGCATGTGCCAATCAATCCCCAGTAAGAAGGTCACCCTTGGTCAGGAAGGTGGTGCATGCCTGTAATCCCAGAGGAAGAAAGATGGATAGTTCAAGGCCAGTCTCAGCAATTTAGTAAGGCCCTAAGCAACTTGGTGAGACCCTGTCTCAAAGTAAAACAAACATCAAAAATGTGGCTCAGTGATTAAGTACCCCTGGGTTCAATTCCCAGTATAAAAAAAAAAAAAAGGAAAGATAGCACCCTCCAACAAGAAGGCATGAGCTGGTTTGCTTTGTTAGCACCCAAATCTCAGAGCAGATTTTAAAGAACTTCTTATTTTTTTAATCACTATTTTATTGTTGTTTTAGGATTTTATAGCCAATCTTATAAACTTGACAGTATATAGTTCAGCACGGTCCAATGAAGTGATAATGGAAGACACATATATAATTTAAAATTTTCTAGTAGCCATATTGAAAAATGTAAAAAGACACAGGTGAAATATATTTATTATAGATTTTATTAAATTTTATAGCTCCAAAATATTATAGTTCAAATATGTCTTAAATATTTCATACTGTTATGAAATCTGTTTAATGGAAGACCATTTTACCCTGCTTCCATTTTTAAGTTTATGTTTAGCAAAGCTAAATAGTAATAAAATTCAGCTCCTCAGTTACACTGGTTCCATTTCAAGGGCTCAGTAGCCACAGGTAGTGGCAGGGGTGGGGGTGGGGGGGTGTCCTTCGGTGGAACAGTAGGGGCGCTTTCCGAATCTTATTTCATTATCCCTCTGCATTACCATGTGTTTTGTTTTCTGTAGGGAAACAAAACCCGGAGGCTCTGTCCATGTGGGGTCAGTTCCCAAGGACAGTGAGGAAGGAGGGATCTGCCTCTTCCATGCAAGCCCACCAGGCCAGAGATGGCACCCCCGACACCCTGCTTACTGGCTCTTACACTCCCTCCACTTTCCACCAGCCCTAATCATCCTAGGGCCAGGAACCAGACAACTAAGGATGCCCTGGTGCCCTAGAGCTGCTGGAAGTATTCAGACTAGCCAGCTCCACACCTGCGTACCTTGCCTCAGAGCTCCATCCTGCAAAAAACATCATAAAGGTTCTTACTCAGGTTTTCTGTAGCTCTCTCTGTGTCCTGTCCAAACCTATGCTTCTTCATGGGCCCCCTGTGGTATGTGTCATGCCTTCTGTTCTAGGGAACTGTGAGCATAATCAACTTCTCCCTTCAGCTGGGGATGTAGCTCCATGGTAGAGCACTTGCCTAGGATGTGCGTGTCCTGGATTTCATTCCAGCATCATCAAAACGCACGCGCGCGTGCACACACACACACACACACACACACACCTCACTTCTTTCTTCAAAACAAGTCATTTCTGTGTCCTTGTCTCACCATGCCCTATTAAAATAACTCGCAGGTATCCTTAAAACACCCTCATTTGGGGCTGATTTTTTCTTTCTTTCTTTCTGTTTTTGGATCAGGTATTGAATTCAGGGGCACTTGACCACTGAGCCACATCCCAGCCCTATTCTATATTTTATTTAGAGACAGGGTCTCACTGAATTGCTTGGCGCCTCACTTTTGCTGAGGCTGGCATTGAACTCTCGGTCCTCCTGCCTCAGCCTCCTGAGCCGCTGGGATTACAGACATGCGCCACTGTGCCAGGCTAATTTTCCTTTTTATCTATCCATCCATACTAGCCCTGGAATCCTTCATATTTCTTCTTTGCTCTGAGGATGAAGCTTTTTAAATTTAAGCTACTATTTTCAGAGCAGGGCTGCCATGCAGTTGTACAGGTTCTACACAGTAACCAGTTAGGGCTAGTATCAGCCTGCAGCACTGGGCTGGCCAGAGAAGATCTCTATTTCCCACTCCCATCCTGAAGGATACTAGAGTACAGATGATTGAAAACATATTGCAGGGCCCTTTCCTTCCTGCCCTCTGCCTGTGATTCAGTAGAGCTCAAATTTTCCAAGAATGGTTCTGTAGAGTCAAGACTCAATCCATGGTTAACTTGAAGGTGCATCAGAATGGTCCAGAAGATGTGTTAAAATGCAGATCACTGGGCCCCACCCCCAGGGTTTCTGACTCAGTAGGTCTGGGACAGGACCTGTGAATCTGCATTTCTATATCTTACCAGGTGATATACTGGTGCTGTTGGCCTGGGGACCACACTTTGAGAGCCATTACTTTAGGTGCAGCACTCAGGTCTCCGCCAGCACCAGAGATGACCTTGGCCAGTCTCCACTCCTGAAACCCAAGCTTCACTGTTCTGCAAATCGTGTGCCTGAGCCTTCTGTGGAGAGATTGTCCTGATGTGGATCGTTTTGTTCCCCTGAAGCGATTCTTACATATTGCTCTGCCAAAGATTGTTGGCCAAGAGCAAATATCCAATATTATTTTGCACACTCTGTGTGTTTTTGACACTCAGTGATGATGGTAATTTCCAGAGCTCCACAGAAGTATTCATTAAATCTCTCCTCTTCCCCCTCCCCCAAGTGAGGGAGACCAGCGTTTTGATTCTGGAACAAACAAGGCTCTTTGGGGCTTATTGCTAGGAGCTGCAGACATCACAGGAAGAAAAACCAGGAAAGGTCTTATTTTAGAGCAACCCATTTCCACCTGGTTCCCTCTCCTTTCCCACCTGATAAAGATGCTGGCTTTTCAAGAACCCAGCTCAGCTTCTGAAAGTGGAATAGGGAAAAGAAAAGCAGGGCCCCTCCCCCAGCAGCCACCAGCCTTCCTTGGAGAGCAGGGGAAACCTCATTAAATGACAGCAAGTTGAAAATTGTCAGCGAGAGAGCGATTTGCATGCAACATTGAACCCCCTCTGCAGTCGTCATTTCCGAGTTGTGACTGCCTGTCTGCAAGGACACCTTGGATGTTTCCCCAGATTGCTGCAGTCTCCAAAATTGGACCTGCTTTCCTGAGCTACCTCCTGGGAAGGTGGGGGTGGAGGAGAGAGCAGATTTTAAAGAGCTCCTTAAATTAAAACCTAAAGCGTCTCCAGACTGCACAGTGAGAACTGCATCAGCCAGGCGTGCTTTCCCTTGACACAGCCCATAAATGATGCAGAGATATGGCCTCTGGATGGCCTGTCATTTAACTCTTTCTGCACTATTGGGCAGGGCAATCTTTGGGAGCCAACCCCCTCGCTTCACCAGCAGCTCATTAGAGGGCTCAGAGCATGTTTTTTCTTTCTTTCTTTTTTTTTTTTTTTCTATTTTTTGGTACTGGGGCTTGAACTCAGGAGCACTTTACCACTGAATCATAGAGTCATAGCCCCAGCTTTTTTTTTTTTTTTTAATGTTTTATTTGAGACAGGGTCTCGCTAAATTGCTTAGGGCCTTGCTAAGCTACTAAGGCTGTCCCTGAACTTGCAATCCTCCTGTCTCAGCCTCCCGAGTCACTGGGAATACAGGTGTGCACCACCATGGCTGACTCAGAGCATATTTTGAATCAGGGGTTCTGCTAATCAGAATCAGTTGAAGAGTTGTTGTCGTTGTTGTTTTTTTTTAAAAAAAATATTGTGTCTAGGTTTCTCCCCATACCAATAAAATCCAAATTTCTGAAGTCTGGGTCTGGGCATCAGTCATTTCCACCTCCTGCTCCTTGGGCGACTCAAATGTGCAGCCAGCGTCATGCCTGTCTGCCACTCACTGGCTGGGTAATGCTAGGAGACTGTTCATCTCCTGTTTCCTCCTTGATCCAATGTGTTGTTTGCCTCCCAGGATTGTGGTGAGAAGCACAGGAGGCCAATGAGCATAGAGAGCTTAGTAAGTAGAGGATTCACAACAAATCCTCAATATATAGCATATTCTGTTTGAATGTGGGTTAACAATTGAGGGAAGAGCCTGCAGTGTAGAAATGAAGTGAGAAAATTAAAAGCAGGGCCCCATGGTAGCGTGCTTGCCTCACATGTGTGAGGCCCTGAGTTGAATCCCCAGTACTGCAAAACACAAAGGAAATGAAATGGTAAGCCACAGATTGGGAGGTAGTACTTATAATACATTTATATCTGATGAAGGATTTGTACCAAATATTTTAGATAAATCCCTATAAATCAGTGGTAAAAAAAAAAATAACATGAGAATAAAGGGTTGAAAAACTTAGACATCTCTAAAAAGAAAATGTAAGATTTTCCAATAAGTCCATGAAAAGATAGATGTTCAACATCATTAGGCATTCAGAAAAGGTGTATTAAAATCACAATGAAAATCACTTCACGCCCATTAAAACAGCTGGAAATCGAAGGATGGATTATGCCAAGTGGTGGTGAAGATGTGGGGCAATCAGATCCCTCATACATTGAGGGTAGAAGTATAAGCTGGCACAATGGGTTCTTAGAACTGTGTGATAATTTCTCATAAAGTTAAGCATGTAGTACTTGAAATACAATCGCACTCCTCTCCCAGGAGAAGTGAAAACATGTCAACAAAAATACCTGTACTTGAATGTTTATTGCTGTTTCTTTTTTCTTTTTTTAAATTGTAGGCAAAAACTGGAAACAATCTGAATGTCTATCAATTGGTGATTAACGAATTACAGTATGCAAATTAAGTTTTAACTCAGTGTTAAACATGAATGAGCCAGGTGAGTGCTGTAATCTCAGCAAGTCAGGAGGCCAGCCTCAGTAACTTGGCAAGACCCTGTATCAAAATAAAAAATAGAAAGACTGGGGCTGGGGCTCAGTGGTAGTGACTACTGATACAGCAAGGCGGAATCTCAAAAACAGGTTGAAAGAAAGAAGCCAGACATTCAAGAGTTTGTTCTGTATGATTCCATTTATGTGAAGTCCAAAACAAAATCTCATCTATGGTGATACAAATAAATCAGTGGGTGGATGGCACTGAGTGGAAACAGGCATGAGGAGACATTTTTTTGTAGGTAGAGATGTTCTGCTTCTTGTTGTTGGCCATGGAGACATGAGATGTGCATTTGTCAAAATCCACCAACCTATAAAATTACTCCTATGCATTTTATTACATGTAAATCATACAACAATAAGAAAGAGTGTTAGAAGAAAATAAAATCTCACACCAGAGACTCTCAGTGGTCAGGGGCAAAGAATGGACATGGGAACATGGGTGGCTGCTTGGCTGTCACTATCAGCTGTTTTGCCTGAACCACTGGAGAGAGGCATGAAGTGGAATGTTGAGGATGTGTGTCTCCACACCAGGGTGTGAGCTCCTCTCTACTCATGCAATCCTCTTGACAGGTTAAAGAGTTTTCTATTCTCCAAGGTGTGTGCAAATAAAGTTTTGACATGATGAAAGCATCCCATGTGGGTTTTCAACATGTATATTTGCCAGAGACCAACCTGACAATGTGAGGTTGTACTGTCTTAACATAGCCGGGACCCCTGAGTAAGGCAAGAGGTACTGACTGGCTAAACAGTTGAACAATTTGAACATCACTGAGGATGGTGACTACAGTGGATTGAAGCACATTGAATATGTTTAAATGCAATGCATGAGTGCATGATATTACTAAGATAGCAAGGACAATAAGAATAAATCTAATTGGACACCATTTGAGGATACTGGGGCATGACGCCATTAATTTGAAAACTGGTAAAGAGGAAAGAATTAAGCATATTTATCCTTTCTTCTCTTTACTAACTCTGCCACAAGGCGAAACAATAATAGATGGGAAGACATTACTTTTATCAAAGTATTCTAGCTATTCAATGGATAAAGAATAGTGGGTTTTGAGTATCACAGTCTTGGATCTAGGCAGGGAGCATATTGGGATATTTGCATCACAAAAATACAACCAGACAGTCCAGGTCTCCTGATGGAAACTCACACTGCCATTTACCAAGTATTTTTTGCTAAACATACCTAAGTAGAGTCCGATCAAGTCTATAGATTTAACTGCCAAAACAGAGGACCAGAATACTTGTTAGATTACATCCATGCCTGAAATCAGCAAAGCTAGTTTTGAGAAACCATTGTACAAACGTATTTATTTTTTAAACAAATTAATTATAAGGAAAAAAATAAATAAAACAGAAAAAAATCTAAAAGTTAAAATTGATTTTGAAGATATATCACCCAATCGTGATGTATAAACTTTATTTGAATCCCAGTTCAAATAAGCTGTAGGAAAAAGAAAACATCAACAACATTTATGAGCCAATTAGAATTCTGGATATTTACTAGATATTAAATGGTGTTATTGATTCAAAGGTGTGATGCTGATATTGTAGTTATTTGTAAAAGGGAGTCATGCCTTTCTGAGACATATATTGAAAATTTTACAGGTAAAGTAATATGATATCTGGGATATGCTTCAAAATGATGTGGAGGAAATAAATGGATGGGGGAATTGATAAAATAAAACAGGCCCTGAGCTGGTATACATTCTTCATATTTAAGCTGATGAGAAATATAGAGGAATTCATTATACTCCATGGTAAACTCTTGTTTGTATTTAAAGCTTCCATAATGCACGATTTTAAAAGGAGGGAACAGATAAAATTTTGATTCCAATATCATCTTGTTGGAAGATAGAAATTATGGATGCTGATTAAGCCTCAATATTGATAGAAAAAAATGCTCAATATCATTGCCAAATGTAAGCATAGCATCATATAAAAAGAAATAAAATACATCATTTTCAAGTAACTATGGGAGGGAAAAGATCTAAGATACTTGAAATCGAGCAAAAGGCAAACACAGTAAGAAAGCTTTCTTGTGCTTCATTAATTCCAAGTGATTCCATCTGTGTTTATAAATGCACAGAAGAAAAATGGAAGCCCAGAGAGTGGACTCTCAGTAGAAATAAAGGCATCTCTCATCTTACTTGATTTACTTGGGTGATGGCTAATTTTAGGTGTCCACCTGACCAGGGAACCTTGATAGCTGGTAATGGATTATTTCTGGGTGTCTGTGAGGGTGTTTCCAGAGCAGATTGGTGGGTGAGTCAGTGGCTTGAGTGGGAAAGATCCATACTCAATGTGGACAGGCACCACTCGGTTGGCTGAGGACTCAGAGAAAAAAGGGCAAGCGGGTTTACTGACCCTCCTGGGCTGGGACAACCTTTTCCTGCTCTTGGACATCAGAACTCCAGGCTCCCTGGCCTTTGAACTCCAGGACTTGTACCAGAAGTCCCTCCCACTGCTAGGTTCTCATGCTTTTGGCCTCATACTAAGAGTTACACCATAGGCTTCCCTGGTTCTGAAGGTGTTGAATCCAAACTGAGCCACATGACCAGTGTCCCAGGGTCTCCAGCTTGCGAATGGCCTAACAGGGGACTTTGCAGTCTCTGTAATCTAGTGAGCCAATTTTCTTAATAAATGCCATTTTTATCTACCTACGTATCTACTTATCCATCCATTCATCCACCTCTCTTTATACCTATTATCTACCTACCTATCCATCCACCTATCTCTGTATCTATTATCTGCATATCTATCCACTTACCTCTATGTCTATTATCTATCCATTCACCCACCTATCTCTCTATTATGTAGTTAGCCACCTATCTCTATTTCTCTATTATCTACCTACCCACCTATCCACTTATCTCTATATCTATTATCTATCCATCCACACATCCACCTATCTCTGTTATCTCTCCATCCATCCTTCTACCCACCAATTATCTATCTACTTACCTATCTATTCATTCATCCATCCATCCATCCTCTTATCCCGCTATTATCTATCATCTATCTCCTATTGGTTCTCTATGGAGTATCCTGACTTGACATTATTTGGATTTTTTAAATAAATGTATTAATTTGGGGAACTTTATTTAAATATCAATGAAAGATGACAAATCTTAGCTATTCATGGGGATTAGGTGGCCTTGAATTTCACAGTTTCCTGGAATCATGCCCATGTAACACCATTTCACCTCCACCACAAAGATAGTATACAAAGTTTCCATTTCCCATGTACGCAACACCCAGTTTTCCCTATTGTTAGAATCTTATGTTACCAACAATTAATGAGCAAGTGTTCAATATTGATGTTATTATTAACTAAAGTCAATATTGTATTCAGATTTCTCTCCTTTTTATTTTATGTCTGTCCTTTTTCTGTCCTGCATGTCATTTAGCCAACATATTTTCTTAGACTTCTAGGCTATGACATTTCTCAGACTTTCTTGCTTTTGAATGACACTGACAGTTTTGAGGAATATTGATAAAATACTTTGTAAAATACTCAGTTTGTGTGATGTTTCCCTTGTGTTTTAACCATGATTCTGTGTTTCTGAGAAGGAGATCACAGCACTGGACTGCCTTTATCCACCTGTCCATCAAAGATGTAAACCACCAATGTGACTTATCACTGTGACATTGAACTTGATCATTGGAAGTGTTCAATATCACATAAAATTGTCCAGACCATATTTCCAGGAGAGATACTTAAATATGTTCATTAGTAGTGTGTATATCTCCCTCCCCACCCCATGTTCTGAAGATTGAACCCAGGGGTGTTTTATCACTGATCTTCATCCTCAGCCCTTTTGTTTTGAGACTGAGTCTTGCTAAGTTTCCCATTCTGGCCTCTAATTTGTGATCCTCCAACTTCAACCTCCCAATTTGCTGGGATTGCAGGCATGCACCACTGCACCCAACTTTTTAACAAGAAAAACATTTGACCAATATTCCATTAAGTCTGATGTAATTTCAGATGCTCTGTGGCTTCTCAGAGCCCACTAAAAAGACTTAATGACCTACCACAACAGTGAAGGTGATTTGAGTAGGAATTGTGCCTCTGAAATCACCTAGACTGACTCCAGCTGCTTCTGAACTTTATTAGGTCATAAAATCCTCTGGGGTGGGGCTCATGCCTGGGTTGATTACTCTGCCCCTCAGCAGCAACCCAATACTTCTCAGCACTGGATACACTTTAGTTGGCCAATATGTGCTTGTGAAATAGCTGAGCAGGTGCATGGCTAAGGGTCTGGATGAAGAAGTCCCTGTCTCCTGGCCTGGCTTCCCTCCTGGGTGCTCCTCCCTGTGCTGTTAGGCTCATCTTTGTAGGCAAGGGTAAAACTGAGCCCTTGCCCAATAGGCCATAACCATCTGCTTAACATTTGCCAAAAGAAGGATTTATGATCATAAATATCTAGGTTTTGCAACTCAGAAGCATCTCTCAAGGACCCAAGAGCCATTCTCAAGAATGTAGCCATTGAAAGTATAAGAACTCAGTCTCCAAGGCCCCATGGAAGGACAGAATCCCAACCTTGATAATTACCAGGCAACAAACACAGCTGGCCTGGTCCCATTTACATGGACCAACACTTAGTACTTTTTACTTCTGACTCAACTCTTCTTCTCCCCGCACCCATTTACTTGCTTTTAGTTGGCTTTAAAAATCACTGATTCTGGAGGTCTGTTATGGTTTGGATGTGAGGTGTCCCCCAAAAGCTTACATGTGAGACAATGAAAGAAGGTTCAGAGAAGAACTGATTGGATTACAAGAGCCTTAACCCAATCAGTGAATTGATCACCTGATGGGATTCATTGAGTGGTAACTGAAGGTAGGTGGGGTGTGATTAGAGGAGGCAGGACATTTGGGTGTGGTTTTGGGGTACATATTTTGTAGCTGGTGAATGAAGTCTCTCTCTCTCTCTCTCTCTCTCTCTCTCTCTCTCTCTCTCTGCTTTCTGATCATCATGTGAGCCACACTCTTCTGCCATGATGTCTAGTCTCATCTGGAGCCCTGAGCAATGGAGCCTGCTGTCTATGGATTGAGACCTCTGAAATCATGAGCCATCAAATGAAGTTTCCTCGTCTACAGTTGTTCTGGTTGTGTCCTTTAGTCATAGAATCGAAAAAGCTGACTAAACCAAGGTCACACAGCTCAGCTATACATTATTAGTCTCCCACTAGCTTTACTGCAGATAACACCTCTCATGTATGGGATATGACGATAACAATGGCCTGGGTTACTTTTCAGGAACTTGAAGGCCATTTTATGGAAATTACTGACTCTTGACTTGGGCCTGTGCTGGTGTCTGATGGGTGGCCTTTTGATGTCAGGAGACTGAATTCTCCACCCTCAAATGGTACAAACACTGGCATTTTCTGAACATGCATCCCATGAACAGCCAGAAAGATGGATTACATATGTGCACACCCACCGCTGATTACTTCACCTCCAGTTCCTTTTCCCCAAGCCTTAAGCCACATGCTTCTTCACCCCAAACCTTATCTTCAGCAAGGCAGATTTGAGCTTTGGCTCTCCCACCTCCATGCTTGGCCACCTTGCAGATAAACTCTCTTGCAAAACTTGTTGCATATTTCAGTGATCAGCATATGGTGTCACACAGGCAAGACAGGCCTGGTTTAGGAACAGGGAATCTCAGCAAGAAAGTGAAAAAGAAGGTGGGATGGATGCAGACTTTGCTTGTGTGGTTTGGGAAGGGTCAAGGATAAAGGGCTTTGCTGTGAATTGGATGCTGTCAGCGAGTGAGGCAGTCTTTGGGAGTGTAAAAGGTCTTATCCATTGGAAGGACAGACTCTAGAGTGAGGCTAAAGCTGCCATTGGTAAAGAAGTAGGAGAGAAACAGTGAGAAGAGAGGCTTGGTGTTTTGTGGATTGCACAGTGACCTTGCTGTTGTCTCACTGTGCCGTGGTGGTATCTGAGTGGCCGCGTCTTGATGTTGGTGTTCCAAGAGATCATTAATGCTCAGCAGGAGAACAAAGTGGCCCAGCTGTGAGCATCAGACCAGCTCATGAGTGTTGGGGGCTGATTTTTTTCTTTCTCAGTCACTTGATTTCACTTCTTCTCTTCCATCAGCTCTAAACGGATTATCTCCTTTAGGTTTTTCAATCTCCTCAAATGGAAAGCGTTTGAGCCCCCTGAAACCCAAAGCCTGAGATAAGGATGTGGCTGGAGCATTTTCTGTGGGAAAGCGAGCCTGCAGCAGGAAGGAGGGAGCAGAGAGAGAGAGAGAGAGAGAAAGAGAGAGAGAGAGAGAGAAGTGATGCTTAATTCAGATAGTGCAATGGAGGTTGCTGCTGCAGGTGAGAGATGCCTGATTCCCCAAGACTCTAAGGAAAGCACAGAGTATCCTCAGATTGTGTCCCAAGCCGGGGAGGTTAATTGTACCCCAGCTGACCTCGTAGCTCCTGAGGGCCTCTGGTCTGGGCTGCCCATGGGACATGAACTTCCCTGCACTTCCAGAGCAGTCAGCTCTCTGCTTGAGAGAAGGTGCCAGCAGCACAAAGGCTGAGGCAGCTCCTGGCCGCCTTCTTCTGTGCAGAGCTGATGGCAGGACTGTGAGACTGCAGAACAGAATCGGCTGCACCAGCTGCGGCTGAAACCAGGGGCGCTGCCTGGTGTGGGCAGGCATGGGAAGCACCTGATGGCTGTCTGTAGCATTTGCAGACAAGGGAACTGAGGCTTGGAGAGGTCATGCAGCCAGTAAGATGCACGGCAAGGTCGTCACATAATTTGTTCTTTCTTTTAACCATGATGCATCTCTGTCCACCGTTCTGGCTGCATTCGGAGCAGCAGGTTGTCTTGCTGCTGCCTTAGGGATCACATTCAATACCCTCCTCTTGATGCACTTTCTCATGCTACTGTGCCCCTACCATCTTTTCTTACTTGACATAGGCCCTTCTTCATTCCTCTCCTTTCTCTCTTCCCTTTATTCGAAATTCTAGGGTGCCACAAAGAATTAAACACGTGCTTGGAAATAATTTGGCAAGACAAACTAATTTCTGCAGAAGGACGTGCTACCAAAGAAAATACTGCATGCAGGCACACCTGGGTGGGTGGCGGGGGTGGTCTGATTTTATTCCTAGTGCAGTACTGCCCCTTGCTGATAGGAGGAGCTCAAGGTTACAATCTACATGATTGGCTAATTTTAAAATTGGGGCAGGCAAAGGGAAGGGCTATAGTTAAAATGGCTACCATTGGATCTTATGTCCCAACTAAGGCTAAATAGTATATTTTAAAATTGAGAGGCTGGGGTCATGGTCAGTGGTAGAGCGCTTGTCTAGCACATGCGAGGCACCGGGTTTGATTCTCAGCACCACATATAAACAAATAAATAAATGAAGGTCCATCAATAACTAATAAAATTATTTTTTTAAAAAATGAACCACTGAACTTTCTTCACACCTTTGAGCCTCATCAAGGTAGTAAGGCAGGCCTGAAGTATTCCTTTTCTGCCCACTGCACCTGAGCCGTCCTGTCTTCTACCAAGGATGTGCTGTAGTTGGGGTCTTGAGTGTACCCCTAATGCCCATGTGTTAAAGGCTTGGACCCCAACCATTGGCACTACAAGGTGTTGGGGGAACCTTTAGGAGGTGGGACCTTGTGGAAGGAAGTTAGGTCACTGGGGATGTGGCCTTGAAGGGGATATTGGAATCAGTGCCTTCCTGTCTCTTTTTTCTTCCTGGATGCCATGAGGTGAAGAGTTCCCCTATCACATGCCCTCACCGTGAATTACTCTGCCAGCACAGGCTCTAAAGCAGCACAGCCAATTGGCTATGGACTGAAGTCTCTCAAACTGTGAGCCAAAATAAATCTTTCTTCCTTTGCATGTTGATTTTTCTCAGGTATTTGTCACAGCAATGGAATCCTGACAAACAGGTGTTGTGGGCTGGGAGTTTGTGGTAAAAAAGAGGAGCTCACAAGTGTCCTGCACCCAGGTCAGGTTACACACTGAGTTCTCATGATCTCACTTGTCAATGGCCTGGTCACATTGTCCCTGCCCTCCACCTGCCAACCATCTGTGTTGTCAAACCTCACTAGCTCCTTGGTCTTGGTCTCATGGTTTTTATTCATCTGGCCTTTATTGACCTTTCTATTGTAGACTTCAAACTCCTAGGACTCATGGACCATCTTTGTGCATCTGTCATGAAAGTCACCGTAAAAGAGTCTTGTAGACTGATCTAGCAACTAGGTCGAGTTTCCTTGGGCTGGGCCAAAAACCAATCTATAGAGGTGCAGTGCAGGGGGCTATTTTCATGCAACAAAGGTAACTAGTACTCATGACTGTGTCTGCTTACGTTTTTCCAGGCATGTCTACCCAATTAGCAGCTTGAGGTGAGTGACCACTTGTTTGTTCTTTCTTCCTGCCCAAATGTGACTTATAATGAGATGTGGGTATGTATGGGTGAGGAGACGGGTGGTAGCCTCCTTTGTCAAAGATGCTGGCCAAGATGTTGAACACACATGGATTATACCTTGCCCCAGACTTGGGCAGTAATTGGTCAGGGAGAAGACTGATGGCCCAAGAAATAAGGGGTTGCTCAGAGAATGAAGAATAGTGGTCCCTAGGTATCTATGAGGGATTGGTTCCAGGATCCCTCATATACCAAAGTCTAAAGATACTCAAGTCCCTTATAAAAATGGCATAGTATTCGCATATAATGTATACATATCCTTCTGAATGAAACATAAATTGTCTCTGGATTAGTTATGATACCTAATGCAATGTCAATGCTATGTAAATACTTATCATATTGTATTGTTTATGACTACTATAATGATCAGGAAAAAAGTCTCTGCATGTTCAACACAGGCACAATTTTTTTAAAATTTTCTTTTAGATGTAGATGAACACAATACCTTTATTTTATTTATTTATTTATTTTTATGTGGTGCTGAGGCTCAAACCCAGGTCTCGTGCGTGCTGGGTGAGTACTCTGCCACTGAGCCACAACCCTAACCCTTCAAGTATTTTTGATCTGCACAAGGGCCCTGTGATGGATTCCCAGTACCATAAAAGAAAAATTAGTGTATTTATATATATGTTGAATCCACAGATACAGAACCTGGAGATAGGGAAGGCCAGCTGTACAAAGCTGGTAAGTCTAAGGGGCTGAGTTGAGATTCTGAGATCAAGAAGGAGGCAACAGGAAAATCTCAAGAGTTCCATCCCAAACTGGATTCAGAATCGAGGGAGACTCCAGAAGTAGTCAAACCTGAGCAGCAGAGAGGAATGGGGCTCTCCTCACAGGCTCCAGGCAGAGGTGCTCATTCATGCTCTCTGCTTGGCATGATCAGGAACAGAGGCAGGGTTCTGGGGACATTTCTCACTCTAACAGTGAAGGCATGGGCTAGGCAAGAGGCTGTGTAGGTCTTTGGTGTTCTTGGCTCCCGTCTTGGTCTGGCCTTTATTCCATAGAGACCTCCCCAGGGTGGAAGCTCATTTTGGGGAGCTCACTGCCCGCTGGCTGTGCCTCTGTCCAGAAATGGGCAAAGTTCACAGGAGTACAGCTGGCAGGCACATATAGCAGGTGGAAACTGAGCCTGGTAGTTGAAAACAGAGAGGTTGGGTGCTGGTGCCCAGCTGTGTTCCAGAAAGCATTTGTGCTGATCCTCTAGGGCGCAGCGGCACAATGCCTCTAGAGCTTAGAGGCAAGGTGCCTTGGTGACTTTGGCAGTAATCACAGTATTGAAGCAATGGACTCAGTGAGAGAAAGTGGATTGTTGGCATGCTTGCTAGCACTGCTGATAAAGAATTAGGAAAAGCCCAAGAGTTGCCAAAGCCATTAAGACTTCTTAATAAATTTTAAGGGATGGTGAGTTAAAGGGTACAGACTGGTGGGGCTGCTCCAGGCAAATGTGCAGGTTTTGTTATTGGGCCTCATTCCTTGTGCAAATCTCTCTCATCCACTCTCATTGGTGTTGACAGCAAAAGTAGGCTGAGTGCCTACTGTGTGCAAGGCCTATTTGCAGGCACTGAATGTTCAAAGAAAGAAGTGAATATCTCATCTCCCTCAAGTGGCTCACTAGGAAAGGCATCAACAGCCCTCTTAGAAAAGAGCCTGGACCAGGGCTAGCTGAGGGCGTAGGACACTGCTGCTGTCCCTGTGTTGGCCTTGTGACAGATGGACAGTGTTTGTTCTTTAATTTCAATGCCACTCTTGGTTGACAACTCCCATCATGTGACTGCCTTTTCCAGCCCCAGCAGAACTTTGTGATAGGCTCCTCAGGGATGGTCCAGGATTTTCTTAAGAGCACTAAGTAAGGAACTTATGGAAATTTACTCATCTTCTCTGGCCTTGAATTTCCCACTCTGCAAAACAAGGCTATTGGACTTTTGAGTGAACCCTATCAAAGGTGAATGGCTAGTAGTAAATACTCAAGAGTTGACAGGCTCTGCCTATGCCCACTTTTCAACCCCTCTACACCCACCCCCCAAAAAAAATCCAATTAACTTAATTAATTTCCTCAGGCACCCCAGGAGAAATCACTGGGAATGGGTGCATCAGTGGTGGCTCTCAATCACAGGAATAGTGACTGCTTTGGACAACAACCACCTCTGCAGTTACACTCTGACCAACTACCTCCCAGTGTAACTGCTGAGTGTTCAGGACTTGGGGGTGCCTCCTGCAGTGATGCATCTGTGGCTC
Organism: Urocitellus parryii; assembly: GCF_045843805.1. Classification (NCBI taxonomy): domain Eukaryota; kingdom Metazoa; phylum Chordata; class Mammalia; order Rodentia; family Sciuridae; genus Urocitellus; species Urocitellus parryii. The sequence continues at coordinate 204,117,780 of NC_135531.1, forward strand.
ATGTGGCAATTTGTGTTAAATGTGTTCCAGCCTGACCCTGTTATTGCTGCCCCACAGAAACAGAGGCAAGATGCCTGTGACCTAGGTTACCTGTGCTTGTTTATTTTTGGCACATCCCCTACTTCCCCAGAACCTCAAGAGAGTCCCTTGATTGATCTCTTCCCTAGAACGTTCCAAATTTAAAGACTTCTTATTGGTCTTGGAGTTCCTTGCAAGGAACTTTTCCTCTGTCCGCCACCATCGCAATGTATCAGCAATTTCAAAATACACCAAGAACCAAGCCTCATCTTGCTGTGTTCCCAGCTGAGGACCTGCTTCTCGTTTGGCCATCTGCAACAGCCACTTCTCTCATTGCTCTGCACCTTGATATAATCAAATGCCACAAGCCAGGAGCCTTAAGCAACAGACATTCAATATCACCATTCTGGAAATTATAAATCCCAAATTAAGGAGTCGTCAGGGCTGAGCTTCCTCTGAATTCTCTAGGAGAGGACTCCCCCTTGCCACCCTAGCTTCAGGTAGCCCCGGCACTCATTGGCTTGTAGCTGTGTGACTCCAGTCTGTGCCTCTGTCTTCATATGAACTTCTCTTCTCTCTGTATCTGTCTTTACATGATGTCTTCTCTATATGTCTGTATACAATATTCCCTTTTTTTATAAGGACATTAAGTCGAATTGGTTTAGGGCTTCTCCTAAAGATCTTATTTTAGTATTTTTATTGATGCATTACAATTACACATAATAACACATTATAATTGTACATGATGGTACATAATAGTGGGATTTGTTGTATGTATTCGTACATGCACATCAAGTAATTTGATCAACTCCCTTCCCTTGCTCCCTCCCCCCAATCCCCTGCCTTTATTTTATTAGTCTCTCTTCTATTATCATTCTCTTTCTTTTTTCTCTCTAGCATCCACAATGACAGAAAAAAAAAAACTGAGAAAAGAGAGGAGAACAAGTATATTTTTACAAAGTTTCTTATTATTATTTATGGTCTCTTTTTTCCCATGAGTTTAACTTACCGGCTTCTGTCATTTCTTCATTCTGATACAATTCTTCTTTCATCTCTCTCCTTTGTATTGTTATTGCCATTTCTATGTTTCATCATTCCAATAATACAATTATAAACATGTTGTTTTGTACAACCGGTTTTGAATCAGTTAGGAAAAAAAATAAATCTATACTTTTTTAATATAATTACATGATTAATTACCTTTACTGATGCTCTTTGCTTTTCTTGTGGTTTCAAATTTCCATCTTGATTTGCTTGCTTTCAACCTGAGGCACTTCATTTACTATTTTTTTATAAGGCAGATCTGCTATCAATAAGTCTTTCGGTGTTTATTTATTTTGAATGTTGTTATTTCCTCTCTACTTTTTAAAGGTAATTTTATTGATATAGATTATTGGCTGATTTGTATTTGTTTTTGTTTTGGTACCGGGAATTGAACTCAGGGGCACTCTACCACTGAGCCACATCCCCAGCCCTATTTTGTATTTTATTTAGAGACAGGGTCTCACTGAGTTGCTTAGCACCTTGTCCTTGCTGAGGCTGGCTTTGCACTTGCGATCTTCCTGCTCCCGCCTCTCAAGCCCCTGGGATTATAGGTGTGCACTACTGTGCCCGTGAGCTTTTCTTCTTGTGAGTTGTTTTTCTTTTGCTACTTTGAAACTTTTTATCTTTGATTTTCAGCATTTTTACTGAAGTGTGAATCTCTGCATTTATCCTGCTTGGAGTTTGTTGAGCTTCTTGAATGTGCACATTAATGTTTTCAGCAAACTTGGAAAGTTTTCAGTTATTATTTTTTTGAAAAATTCCTCTGCTCCCTTCTCTTTCTTCTTCTTTTAGCATTTTTGTTATACTTATGTTAGTGTGTTTAAATGTGTCTTATATTTGTTTGAGGCTCTGTTCATTTTTCTTCATTTATTCTCTCTCTGTCCTTTTGACTGTGTAATCTCTATCAGTCTATCCTAAGTTCACTGATCCTCTGGTTCCAGTACTATGTTGAACATAAAGGTGAAAGTGGGCATCCTTGCCTTGGTGTTGGTGTTAGAGTCTAGTCTCATCACTGAGTATATTTGCTCAATGATGATATATGAACATTTGATATATGTTTGTTTATAATGTCAAGGTTGTTACCTTCTATTTCTAGCTTGTTTAATTTTTTTTGTTACCATGAAAGTGTGTAGATTTTTATAACATGCTTTTTCCTGCATCAATTCAGATGATTGTATGATTTTTGTCTGTCGTTCTGTAATAACAGAATGTTGTTGCACTGATCAATTTTCATATGTTAAACCATCCTTGCATCAGAAATAATACTACTTGGTCATTGTCTCTAAAACTTTTATTAGGCTACTGCATTCTGTGTGCTGATATTTTCTTGAAGATTTTTCATAAGAAATATTGGTTTATGGTTTTCTTATGGTATCTTTGTGTAGCTTTGGTATGTAGGTAATAGTGACTTTATAGAAAGGATTGCAAAATGCTTCCTTCAATTTTTTGTAAAGTTTTGAGAAGGATTGGTATTAGTTCTTCATTAGAGGTTTGGCAGAATTTTCCAGAGAAATCTTCAGATCCAGGGCTTTTCCTTGTCAGGAGACTTTTGATTACTAATTCAATCTCCTTAGTAATTGTAAGTGTACTCAGATTTTCTATTTCGTTTATGGCTTATTATGTATAGGCTTTGTGTTTCTGGGAATTTATCCATCTCATTTAGGTTATCCAGTTTGTTGTCATACATTATTCATAGAACTCTGTTAAAATTCTTTATATTATAGAATTGATATTAATGTTTCTACTTTCACTTCTGATTTTAGTAATTCATGCCTTTCCCTTTTTTCTTAGTCCATGTAGCTAAGAAAAAAAAATTAGCTAAATTTTGTTAATCTTTTCAAATAATCAACTTTTTGTTATTTATTTTACCCATTGTTTTTCAATGTGTTATGGTTTAGGTATGAGGTGTCCCCCAAAACCTCATGTGTGAGACAACTCAAGAAGGTTCAGAGGTAAAATGATTAGATGATGAGAGTCATAACCCAATCAATAAATTAATCCACTAATAGGGATCAACTACGTGGTAACTAAAGGCAGGCAGAGTGTGGCTGGAGGAGGAAGGTCACCAGGTTTGTACCTTGGAACATATATCTTATTCCTTGTAAGTGGAGCTTTCTCTGACTCCTGGTCGCCATGTCCTGAGCTGCTTTCCCCCACTATATCCTTTCGCCAAGATGTTCTGCCTCACCTCTAGTCCAGAGTGTCAGCCATCTATGGACAGAGACCTCTGAAACCGTGAGGGCCAAATAAGCTTTGCCTCCTTCTCTAAAATTGTTTTTGTTAGGTCTTTTGGTCGCAATGATAAAAAAGATTACTAAAACACAAGTCTCTATTCTGTCTCTGTTCTAATCTCTATTATTTCCTTTCTTCTGCTAGCTGTTGGTTTAGCTTGTTTCTTTCCTTGTCTTTAAGGTATAAAGTTAGACTGATGATTTTTCTCTTAGAAAAAGAAAGACTTCCTTCAGCAGCCAAGCTTCTTTGTTTTTAATGTAAATGTTTATAGCTCTAAATTTCTCTCTCAGTACTATTTTCACCGTGTCACATGTTTTGGTGCATTATGTTTTTGCTTTCATTCATCTCTAAGTATTTTCTAATTTCCATTTTTATTTTTCCTTTGATACATTTGTTGTTTAAAGAGTCAATTGTTCAATTTCTATGAGTTTATAAAATTTCCAGTTTTCTTTCTGTTATTAATTTCTAGCTTCAACTTGTAAAGAACATAATTTGCATGATATATATCTTTTTCCTCTATTGAAAATAAAAAAAAAAAACCCTGAGGCTTAGCATATGGTCTATTCTGGAAAATGTCCCATATACATGTAAGAATTGTGTATTTTGTTGTTAAGTAGAATGTTTTGTATATGTCTTAGATTTAGTTGGTTTATTGTGATATTAAGGTCCCCTGTTGCTTTATGTGCCTGCTGTCTGCTTGTTATATAGATTATATAGAGTGGTGTATTGAATTCTCCAACTATTATTAGAGAACTATTTCCCCTTTCAATTCTGTCAGTTTTTACTTCATACATTTTGATGGTCTGTTAAAATACATAAATGTTTATGGTTGTTATTTCTTCTTTCTGTATCAAAAATTTTGTTAGTATATGTCTTTGTCTCTTGTAACTTCATTTAATTTAAAACTGATTATGTCTGATATTAATATAGCCAATCCCACTCTCTTTTGGTTACTATTTGCATGAAATATCTTTTCCAATCCCTTCACTTTCATTCTATCTATGTCTTTAGAACTAAAGTGAGCCTGTTTTAGATAGCACGAAATTAGTTGGGATAGTTTTTCTTTAATTCATCCTACCAATTTGTATCTTTTGATTAGAGAATTTAACATGTTTACATTTAAAATACTTACTGGGGCCAGGCACGGTGGTACATGTCTGTAATACCAGAAACCTGGGAGGCAAAGGTAGGAGAATTTCAAGTTCCATTGGCAATCTCGGCGATTTAGCAAGACCTTGTCTGAAAATAACAAATATAAAGCATCCTTGGGGTCAATCCTCAGTATTGCAAAAATTAAAAAAAATAAAGTAAAAACTGACAGAATTGAAAGGGGGAATAGTTCTCTAATAATAGTTAGAGAATTCAATACACCACTCTATATAATCTGTATAACTTATTGGGGCTGAGGATATAGCTCAGTGGTAATTCTTGGTTCACATACATGAAGTCCTGGGGTCCTCAGTACCACATCATAACTAACTAACTAACTAAATAAATAGTACTTACATATAAGGAAGGATTTACTTCTCTCATTTACTATTAATTTTCTATATGCCTTACAGCTTTTTTTGTCCCTCGATTCTTCATTACTCTTTCCTTTGTTTAGCTGATTTTTGAAAAAAAAAATTTAATTGTTAATGGACCTTTATTTTATTTATTTATAAGTGGTGCTCATGATGGAACCCAGTGCCTCACACATTCTAGGCAAGTGCTCTCCCACTGAGCCACAACCCCAGCCTTCTTTAGCTGATTTTTTGTAGTGAAACATTCAAATTATTTTCTTTTGTATATGTTTCTGTACGTGTGTGTGTGTGTGTGTGTGTGTACCATGATGATTATATTGCAATATCTGCTACAGTTTGAATGGGTCCCTTCCAAAACTCATGTTGAAATTTAACCCCTAAGTGGCAGCATGAAGAGGTGGGGCCTTTTAGAAAGTGTGGAAATCATGAGGACTGCACCCTCATCAGTGGATTAATGCCTTTATAAAAGAGGCTTCTAAACAGTTTTCCTCTCTTGCCTTTCCACCTTCTGCTATGTGAGGACACAATCACAAGATGCCAGCTTAGAAGCAGAGAAATGGGGTTTTCACTAGACATTGAACTGCTGGCAGCTTGATTTTGGACTTCCAGGCTCCAGAACTATGAGAATTAAATATCTGTTCTTTATAAATTACTCAGTCTGTGGCAGTTTGTTATAGCAGCAACAATGGACTAAGTCAACATAGCTATAACAATCTAATTTGAATTTATACCAGCTTAACTTCAATAACATGAAAACTCTGCTCTTTCAACAGACCTGTCTCCACTCCTTTCAGTTATTGGTGTCATATATCTTTATATATTGTGTGTCCCAAAACAAACTAATATATAATTTTATTGGGGTACCAGAGATTGACCTCAGGGGCACTCGACCACTGAGCCACATCTCAAGACCTATTTTGTATTTTATTTAGCAGCTTACTGAGTTGCTTAGTGCCTCACTGTTGCTGAAGCTGGCTTTGAACTTGCAACCCTCCTGCCTCAGCCTCCTGAGCCGCTGAGATTGCAGAATATTTTTGATGCATTTTTTTTTCTCTTAAATTATGTAGAAAACAAACTGTGGAGAAACAAACCAAAGTTACAAAATGATAGCTTTTAGACTGGTAATTGTCTTTTGAAAAGTATTAGTCTCTAATGTCATGTGGAAAATAAAAAGTCAGGTCACACACCCTTGTTACAATAATACTAACCTTTATTGTTGTCCATGTGCCTACCCTTACTAAAATCTTTATTTCTTCACATAGCTTCGAGGTACTGTAGTTTGTAGTTTAGAGTTTCAAACTGCCAAACTCCCTTTAGAGTTCCTTGGAGGGAAAGTCAAGTAATAATTAACCGCTCTAGTTTTTGTTGATCTGAGAGTGTCTTCATTCCACCCCCCCAACACACTTTTAAAGGACAGTTTTGTCAAGCATAGGAGTCTTAGTTGACAGGATTTTGTTTTGTTTGGGGTTTTTTTGCTCATTCATTTTTTTTAGCACTTTGAATATATCAGCCCACTGCCTTCTGTCCTCCAAGGTTTCGAAGAGAAGTCTGTTAGTGATCTTCTTGAAGATTCCTTATAGAAGTTGCTTCTCTCACGATGCTTTCCCTTTGTCTTTCAATGGTTTCATTATAATGTATCCTAGTGTGGTTCTCGTTGAGCTCATTCTATTTGGAGTTTGTTGAGCTTCTTGGTTATTTATATTCATGTCTTTCATCAAGTTTGGGAAGTTTTTGGCTATGAGTTCTTCAAATATTCTGTCAATTTTTTCTCATCTGCTCTTTCTGGGACTCCCACGATACACATGTCAGTTGTCTTCTTGAGGGTGTCCCATAGGTTCTTAGGCTTTGTTCATTTTTCTTCAATCTTTTTTCTTTCTGATCCTCTGATTCAATAATGTTTACTGTCCTATCTTCACATTCACTGTTTTTTTCCTTCGGTCTGTCTAGTCTGCCTTTGAATTCCTTTAGTGACTATCATTTCAGTTATTATAACTTCACTCTCCAGAATTACATTCTGGTTTCTTTTTAGGTTTTCTATCTATTTATATTGATATGTATTGGTATTGCTAATTCATAATTTTCTGGGCTTTCTCCGTGTCATCCTTTAGTTCTTTGGGCATCTTTAAGATAGTTTGTTAATGTTTGACAAATAGATCCACCATCAGTTATTTTTTCAAGGACAGTTTTGTTGACTTAATTTTTCCTTGAAATGGGCCATACTTTTCTGTTACTGTTGTTTGTTGGATTTCCTTGTGATGTTTCTGTTGAAAGCTAGACATTAGATTTTGTAAAGTAGTAATTCTTATTTTTTTTAAGATAGAGAGAAAAGAGAGAGAGAGAGAGAAGTTTTTAGTATTTATTTTTCAGTTTTCAGTGGATACAACATCTTTGTTTTATTTTTATGTGGTGCTGAGGATCGAACCCAGCGCCCTGTGCATGCCAGGCAAGCACATTACCACCGCTTGAGCCACATCCCCAGCCCAATAAAGTAGTAATTCTGAAAATGATTCTTTCCCTCCTCCAGGATTAACTGTTTTATTTTTGTTGTTGTTTTGGCTTGGTTTGGTTGTTTTAATTTTTCCTTTTTTTTTGTTGTTGTTGTTGTTGTTATAGGCTGATTCTGTGCTGAGTATCAGTGTGAACTCTTCTCAGTGTTTTCTGAGCCTGCCCCTTCCTGTGGGCATACATGGTGACTTTTTCTTTTTCCTCATATGTGTGGCTGCTTCTGAACGTCTTAGCATCTGACTCACAAAGGAGGACAAAAAAAAAAAAAAAGAAAAGAAGGGTGTAGGCACTGGCCCTTTTCTTCTAGAAGTCACTTCACCCATAGTGGGAGGGGTTTGCGACAAGCCAGAGGTGCAACTTAGTCTGCATCTCTGTAATCAGAAGCAATGACCAGTGATGGGAGCGCAGAGTCCTGATATTTGGAGAACAGGACCCTTTTTGCCCACCCTGGATCTTCCAGACTGTAAATTGTTCTGGAAACACAGCATGGCTGCCTGCCAAAGGACTGGGAGTGGGGGATGGGTAACTGCTACTAGGCTAACAGCCGAAATTGGCCCAAATCAGCTTCAATTTAACTTTCAGGCCTCCTCCAGGAAGTAACAAGCCTTCAATAGACCCCAGAGTTCCAACATAGTACACCAGACAAACTCTGACAGTATAATTGTCTAGGTGCCAAAAGAGATTTCTGGTGCTTCTTTCTCCACCCTCTTCCCAGAATCCTCCCAGTCTTTGAGGTTCATTCTGACCCCAGGGGGCTCTTCTGTCTCTTTCCCTTGTTCCTTCTGGTGAACTAGCTAGACTATAGTTTTGCTTATTGATCCTAATTAAAAGAGACTATTGTTTTCTAGAGCACTCTCAGGCTGTTTCAAATAAACTCAATTCCTTTGGCCAGAGCTTTGGCATCTCTGCTGGATGGCTTTTCCACCTGAGCAGAATCTCTGAGCTAAAACTACTCTGACAGCAGGGCAGGTGGCAGGACAGCTCTAGTCTTCTTGCTTGCTTCTGTCCTACCAGTGAGCAAACTAGAGGAGAGGTGACTGAATGCCCTGGCATTCTTGGTTTTCCATGCCTGTGAGAGACTTTTCATCCTATGGAGTTGGAAGGGATGAACCTGATTTTATCTATAAAAATATGGTAACCCTTGATTGGGAGAGAGCTCTGTCTTCTTGGCCACCTTTATTTGGGATAGAACTTTCATCAACCTGAAACGGGAAAAAGAAGGAGTGGGTCATGGATTAAAACCATGCCACAGATGGTTGCTATTTTTATAGAGTTTAATAGATTTCCTTGAATAAATGTTTCTTTATTTGTTGTATGTCTTAGGATAATTTTCAGAGATTAAAAGTGTTTTTTTTTTTTTTAAAAAAAAAAAAACTCATTTCTATCAGTTCTGCTTGTTTTGATGGGGAATGGGAATGCAGAGCTCCATGGGCCACCAAACTGGAAGTGGAACTTCCATCCAATCCTTCTTTCTGCCACCTGAGTATGAGGTAGTTTTCTTTGGGACATTTTGATTGATATTATTACTTTTTTAGGAACCTTCAGAATTCCTAGCCAGTGACCATTAATTGAGATTTTATACTTGATTTTATACTCAGTTCCCCCTTCCTCTTCCTCCTTAAGCACAGAATTTTAATGTTATCTGGGGCAGCAAAAGACCCAGCTGAAGACTAAAGCAGCTCAGTGTGGTTATCTGAATGAGTGCTAGTCATTGAGTTGCAAATGAAAGTGTTGCTGCATTTTGCAAGAGACTGCTTAATTTCAGCCAGAAATAGAAACCTTTGCTTTTCTTGTTGCCTAGTAAATAGCATTGATGGCTGGTGCTTTAGCAGTCATCCTTGACGATGAGGTAACCTTGAAGGCAGAAACTACACACTGAGGATGGCAGAGGAGAAACATAGAAAACCTTTTTGCTCCACTACTGGGTGACCTGAAGCTCCTATAGCAGTGTTGGATTGCCTTTTTATAAAGAATATAAATCTCTGCATGTTTTAGACACTATTTCTTTTCTCAAACGTCACCTCCCTTGTGAAGTCTTGCCTCATCCCTTGACAACTAGAAATGGTTTCTCTTTCCTTTGAACTTTCATAACATTTACCCCTAACTCCCTGTAGTAGTATTGATTCATAACCATAATATTCTCCCTTATATTAATGGTCTTTGAGTTTATGTTGTAAGGGAACCAGATGGCTAGACTAATAAAAATCTAGCCCAGATCCTCTAAGGCTAGCTACGGGGGAGGAATCACCAAGTAGGGAGTGTTGGCTGGACCTCAAAGGCTAACTCCCACTCTTAAGATTCACTTGTCTCCTGGAACTCTCTCACTGATTGCTCCTACCACCTACAGGCTAGCCTTGGGGATCCCTGCTTTACTTTTAAGTGTTCAGCCCAAAGCATTAGGATATGCAACCTTTCACTTAATTTCACTTGGGGCACAACTGAGAACAGGCTGGAAGATTCTTTTTTAAAGGCTATTGAAAGCTCAGGATAACCAAGGGGAGATAAAGGAAAGTAGTGAAATAACATTAGGTCATCTATCTACTACCATCTTTGGCTTAGAGGTCCCTGCTACATTCTTTGCTATCTCCAGATAGCAGATACTCTCCATCCCTTGCCATCTTTAGATTCCAGTTGCAAACTATGTAGATGAAGCCATTACACTATCTTAAAGTCTTTAAGGTAGTGGACAGCTGTGTCCTGCATGCCCTGGACCCTTATATCTTTGAAAACCTGACGATTCAGAAGATAAAGCAAATAGCTCCTATCATTTAAAATCTGCCTTGTAAAGGTCAATCTTTTGGTCCTGGAGTTACATCCAAATGGACATTTTAGTCCAACACTCATAAAGCAAAGACCCGCTTCTCAATGAAACTGTCTGTAATTCCAAGGAGTTAAAATTAGAATTTAAGAAAGTAAAATGTTATCTTTGCTGGATGTTGAGTTGAACCTTTGCAGATATTAATTGAAAGTACCCTTAACTAAGGAGGGACCAATAATAATGGAGGAACTAGCACAGTACCTGGGCCTTGCACTGAACGTCTATATCAATCAAAGGGGCGGGGCTAAGAGATAATGGGACTGTTTTCATGGAAGAATTTATGACACAGGATCTAGGGAAAATTTTCAGGACAGGTGAAAAGGTGTAGCTGAGAGATAAAAATACTAAAATAATAATAGCAAACACTTCCATAAAGTTTAGATTTTTCCAGGCCTGACTAGCACTTTATGTGAGCTATCTCATTAATCCTCATAGTAATTTTGAAGCAGTACATTCATCTCCATTTTACAGATGAGGAAATTGATGCATAGAGAGCTTAGGTAACTTGTCCAAAGTTCATCAGATATAAAGCAGTGGAGTTGAAATTCAAACCCATGGAGTATAGTTCCAGAGGTTGGCCTCTTACTCCCTTACTATCTACTTCAAGTGTCCATTTCTCTGCATCTCTGTGTGAAACCTTGAGTACTTTGATTGGTACCAGTTGCTATAACAAAATACCACAAACTGGGTTGCTTATAAACAACATGTTATGGTATAGAGATGAAGTGTCTCCCCAAAGCTCATGTGTGAGGCAATGTAAGAAGGCTTGGAGGTGAAATGATTGAATTATGAGCGGTGTGACCTAATCAGTGAGCTAACTCACTGACCTGGATTAACTGGGTGGTAACTGTAGGCAGGTTGGGTGTAGTTGGAGGAAGTAAAGTCACTGGGGTTTATATTTTGTCCTTGGTGAGTGGAGCGCTCTCTCTGCTTCCTGGTTGCCGTGTCCTGGACTGCTTTTCTCCACTCTGTCCTCCCACCATGATGTTCTGGCTCACCTCAATCCCAGGGCTATGCAGTTGGTCAACCCCAGACTGATCTACTGAAACCAGGAGCCTCCTCTATGTTGTTCTTTCAGTTCTTGGGGTTTCAGTGATTCAAAGCTAACTACAACATACAGCATTTCTCACAGTTCTAAAGCCTAGAAAGTCCAAGTTCAAGGCAACTCTTGTGTCTTCACTTAGTAGAAGGAGCAGATGGGCTCTCTTGGGCTTATTTTATGAATACAATAATCCCAATAAGGACTCTATCCTCATGACCTAATTTGTTCCCAGTGGCCCAGCCTCCTAACACCACCACATTGGGAGTTAGGTTGCAATATGAATTTGGGGGGACTCAACGTTAGGACCATAGCACTGAGAGTCTATTGACAGCGTTTGTCAATGGCTTTCCATCTCTCTTCTGAAGACAAATATTCCCAATGAATAGAAAAGTGACTGATTTCCATCGATTTATTTTTTTCAACTGGTCACATTATTGAACTCTCCTATTAGTTCTATTTGCTTTTTAGCTAAGTCTCTTGTGATCTGTGGTGGTGGTAGAGGTAATCATCTTTCCTACAATTATGTATAATTTTGTTTCCATTTTTTTTCTGTAGCTCTGCTTCCCAATTATGTTTGTTGTCTCACCACATCAGCTCTGATTTATGGAATAATAAAAATGAAATTGAGTTTTCCTGTGGCTATGGGGAGAAAAAAATATGAGATAAGAGAACACAGGGTCAGAGTGAGCTGAGAGGGTGCTATTTCGAGAACGTGGGAGTGATGTTGGAGGGGCTCAGTCTAGGAGGACTTCCACAGTATTCAAAAGGCAGGGATACGTGGGAAAGATGTTTTAGATAAGTAACTTACTGAACTTGCCATGTGAGTGAGGAATAAGCTAAATATATCCTACCTGAGATGGAGTGATCTATGTGATGGTGACAATTCATAACAGATGTTTGCATCCATCGAAACCATATGGCTGGTCATCTAAAAGGAGGTAAAAAAGTAAACTATTTACATGCCTCCATTTATGACACCATTAACATGTAATTTTTTAAATCAAATCTCTGTCCCATTTGCCTGCTCCAGACCCACAGACTTAACTTCAAAACCACCCATATGCTTCTGCCCTCAGGGCTTTTATGAATTCTGTTATCTTTTCTTCGAACCATCTTGGCTTACCATCTCCTGTCCAAGAAGCCCTTCCCAACAAACACTTGGGCCAATTCCTCCACGCTGTCTCGTAGCATCCTGCACTTTTCTTTCCAAAGCACTCTCCCTGGTTGCAGTTTGGTAGATAATTGATTGTGCAATGTCTGTTTCCTTCATTAAACTGTAGCTCCACGAGGGCTGTGTTTACTTCTGCTGTCTCACACGGTGCTTGACCATCACACATAATTTGTACATGCTTGGTTGACACATTCATGACTACCAAAACTATATCTTAAAGAATTAACACTTTTAGAGTGCTTTTTCCAATTTATACACACATTTTATGTCTCTTGTACCTCCTTTGGTCTTCACATCAACCCTGTGTGGCTGTATAGAAATAAAGATTCAGAACATGGGCTGGCACTTCACAGGTGGACAGAGGCTTCCCTGGCATCATTTCACTTGGTGACTACCGGTACCCAAGACGAGGGCTCTTCACATGTGCAGGTCCTTCTCTGTGCTCAGCAAGCCCCCCACCATGGACTCACTTCCCGTCTGTGCCTGCTTTCTCCAGCTGCTCACGGCTCCTAGCTGCTCTTTTCTCTAGAGAATTACCCCTTCCCAAGAACAAAGCATGGAATCTCTTCACTCAGATGTACGCACACGCCACCAACTGACTGGTCCTGGGGTACAAAGGGCCACCACTCTCAGCCTCCAGGTGGTGCAATTTGTGCGTTAGAGTTCCTCAGGGCTCAGGCTGAAGCCAGTGTCCTGCAGAGCCCACGCCCTTGCTTAGCTCCTCCAGGTCCCGTTCCTCCTGCTTCCCAGACTCACCACTAACTCTCTGCCTCAGGAATCCCCATCTCGGGCTTCGCTGTAGAGGAGTCCAAGCTAAGATACAGTGTCTGTGGAGGCTCCACAGAGTAAGCACATGTGGAAGCCACATTCTCAGCTCCCAGGGCTGAGCAAACCTGCCACGGAACTTCCCCAGGCATGGGGGCACATGTCTTCACTCTCTGGTGAGCTGGCTACTCTGAGAACACAGCTGCACTCCCTCCATCCACTTTTAATTCCTGAAAATAGAAGAGGGGAGTCTTGGAGTCAGACTGGGATTTCCAACAATGGAGCTTCATGATCTTAAATCCCTCTGTCACTGGACCCCTTGATATCCAGGCTTCTGGAGAGGCCTGGGGAGAATTGGAACCTTCTGTCTCTCCCTTCCAGGGTGCTGATGGGGGGCTTGTCAGTCCTCCTTCTCTAACAGACCTTGCCTCCTGCAAGGACATGGCTTTACACTGTGACTGCCAGAGGTCCACTCCTCTAAATGAACACAGGAAAGTCCAAAATTCATCTCAGAGATGCATATATGCTATTCTTGTCCCCATCTCTGTTCCTCCCTAGATGGTAAACTCTAGGAAGGCAGGAACCATGTCTTGCTTATCTTAGTATCTCCCATGGTAGCAAGAATATAACATCGTCTTCTGAGTTGGAGAGTCCTTAGAGATATCTGGTGTAGTTTCCTGAAGAGTCTGATGATCAATGAATAGATGAATATGTTCTTTTGAATAGGATCTTGTAAGAACTTAAGCCATGTGTTGAGGTAGTTTTCTCACTAGAGCCAATTTATATTTATATTTTAGGGCAGAGAGGTCTACAGTTGACCTCAAACCCTATTAAATAGGAAGCTATCTTTCTGAAAAACATCTATTCCTAAAGCTTGATTGACACGTTGAGATAGGGAGCAGCTATGGTGAGGGTCCTCCAGGCAGAGTTAGAGATTTTCACACAATGTATTTGGTCCCAGGGTAGAAAATTCTCCAAGCCATCTCTATTTATTTTTTTGGAATAAAATGAGCCGGTTCCAGGTGCTTTCTCTCTTCTTGATCTCAATGCTCTTCTCCTTCTGACTGCCTTTGGTCACAGATGGAGGCTGCAGATAAATCACAAAGCAAAAGACCCACTTTCAGATAAAGTGGAGCTTATCCCTATTTCCAATGGTTGAGATTTTTAAAAATGTGTAGACTGGCCCTGACTCACCCTCTCCTTCCCTCCTTCCTTCCTTCCTTCCTTTGGTGGATGGTTGCAAGAATGCTTCCAGTAAATGACCTCCATGTGTCCACACTTGTCTGGGTCTGCTCAGGCTGCTGAAACCAAATACCGTGGACTGGGTGGCTTAAACAATAGAATCTTATTTCTTAGAATTCTGGAGGCTGCAAGTCCAACATCAAGTTTGGTTCAGTTTGAGTGAGGACTCTCTTCCTGAATTACAAATGGCACTTTCTCACAGTGGCCTCAAATGGTGGAGAGAAATGGATCTTATTTCCCCTTCCTCCTCTTCTCCTTCTGTTTTTGGTATTGGGGATTGAACTCAAGGGTGCTTCACCACTGAGCTATATCCCAGCCATTTTAAATTTTCATTTTGAGATAGGATCTCGCTAAGTTGCTGAGGCTCTCCTCAAACTTGCAGTCCTCCTGCCTCAGCCTCCCACATTGCTAGGATCACAGGTGTACACCACCAGACTTGGCTCTTTCTTCTTATAAAGTCACAGTCCTACTGGATTAGGGCCCCAACCTTATGAACTCATTTAACCTTAATTACCACTCAAGACCCTATCTCCAGATAAAGCACATCAAGGGTAAAGCCTTCAACATATGAACTTGAAGGGGAGGCATCTTAAGCCTCCAGTAACAAAGTTTGCCATATAAGTTAGTAGTCCTCTGTGACTCTCTGGTCTCAGTCTTATGGCTTGATTTGGCCAATGTTAACAGACGTGAGGCAAATAGATGCATGAAAGGTATGCACCCATTTCCCCCCATCTCTTGCCCAACTGTTCTTGCCCACTCTTACGTCTCCTCCTCTCCATGAGGATGTGCTGGTGTCATCCTGGTGGGGTGATGTAAGGCATGTATGGAGAAGAGTCAAGACTACCTCAGAATCAGCCAACAACTGGGAGATCCCCTGAAATTTGAGTGAGTCCAGCCAGGATCAGAGGAACCAGCCTATTCCTGCAGGACAGCCCAGTTGAATTGGGGCAGGATGAGAAATAATAAAGAGTTGTCATTTTAGGCTATTACCTTTTTGGACAGTTTATTACACAGCGATACCTAACTCATATTCTCCTGTTTCCCCTTCCTCCTTCTATTATTTCTTTTTAAATTTTTTTCATGTGCATGTATGCTTGTCTTTTTCCTACATTTCTTCTTCTGTTAGACTTTAAGAATTGAAGCATATCACGGGGGCAGGAAAGATGGTGGCTGGATTAGGGCCCCAAACTTATGAATTTATTTAACCTTCATTACCCTAGGCACATGTATGACGGCACATGTGATGCAACTCTACGTCATGTACAACCAGAGAAATGAAAAGTTGTGCTGCATTTGTGTACAATGAATCAAAATGCATTCTGCTATCATGTAAAACTAATTAGAGCAAATAAAAATTAAAATATATCTCTAAATTTTTTTATTTGTTTTAATTAGTTACACATGACAGTATAATGACCTTGACATATACATTTGAATCAGATGGGATATCATATCTCATTTTTCTGAGTATACAGGTTAAAGAATCACATTGGTTCCAAATTGTTTTTAATTCCCTATTGTTTTAGAACAGTGCCCTCACCGCCCTCTCTATCCTTTCACCCTTATTTACATCTTTGCTTTTCTTCATGGCTCTTGTTACTATTTTGACACATGGCTTCATGTTGGTATTTGCTTATTGTCTAGCTGCTGCAGTGAGCCTCGAGAGGGGTTGGACTACGTCTGTCTCATCACTGTTGCATCCTCAGCACCTAGAACAATGTCTGACATTTAGCATTCACTGTGTAGATACCTGTGGTATGAATGAATCAATGAATCAATACATTTTCAAGACACTAGAACAATGATCTCTGTCTTCTATGTACGTGTGCACGTGTGTGCATGTATGAACATATTCACGGATCTGTACAGAGAAACTGAGTGCTTGTGGCATGGAGTAAACAGAAAATAGAACCTGGGAGATCATTTTTGAGGCTGGAGACAGCATTTTGCTGAGGTGGCTAAATGAACACCAGTACAAGTGGACAAATAATAGCAGAAACCATTAATTTTCATTAATCGGAATTAGGAGGATGAATGTTGGCAGTGTGTATATTGTAGGAGGAAGAAGTTCTTCAAATAGGGCTGGGAATTGTTTGCCAAATGGACTCAAGCTGCTGTCCTGCCCACAGCTATTTTACTAGCAGAGTCTGGAAGCTTCACTAGTGATGACAGGGTTGGTTTTTCTAAGTGCTGTACCAAATTCATCTTTTTTTCTGGGTTAATTTAAAGTGTCTTATCCAGTTAATTCCTTGGTGATTCAATTGCTAGCTGGCTCTCTTTCTCTCTCCTCTAAGGAAACAATAAAGCCACATTGTATCGTAAGCCATTCCGAGCAGCTGGACCAAGTGAGGCAGCCAGTTTCTGAAGGGAGGCCAGCTGGCGGCAGCCTGGCCACCAGCCGTATCAGGCCCTTCTAGATATGGGTGTTACTGTTATGACAGGCAGGAGGGGGGCACGGTTGGCAGGAAAGTGTGGGCATTGCCCTCTGGTAGGACTGAATGTGGAGTGAGTGGTACTGTGGAGAACACCATGTGGTGGAATCAGCCTCTGTCTAAAGGAGAAAGGACAGGTCTCTCTCATGTCTGCTCCCTCCCCAGGTCTCATTGCTAACAAAGCCATGTTGTTTTCTCAGGGCTTCCTCTTTCCTGGGCCCTGCCTGCCTGCCCACTCTTTCCCATCCCTGTCCAATTGGTTAAAGGGTTATTTCTGATGACTACGATGATGGCCCTTGGTAGCATGAATTTATCCAACAAAGGCCACCTGTCCTGAGATGAGCTTTCCTAGTTCTTCCTGTAGTTAGACAGACACACTCTCTTGAGTTAGCAGGTTGAATATTCTGTGTCAGCCTAGAAAGGCAACATGCGAGAAAAAGAGGAGAAGGCGAGCCCAGTGAGGTGCAAGATCAAGAGAGAGACTTCACCATGTGCCATCCGGATTCCAGTGCTTTCTCAGCTCAGCTGCAGCCAAGCCTTATTCCTTCAAGAAGTAAAATTAACTCTCTCCTTCCTTGCTTCTCCCTTTAGCTATGGAAGCTGATTTCTGTTGTTTAGAATCCTAACTAACTGCCCTGGAACATGCTCTTCCCTTGCTGCCATCTGGGTAACGTATTCCTTGTCCTGGGGGAGATGATATCTGGCTCACTAACCCTTAGGCCTCAAGTACTGAGACCAAAGGAGCCCAAAAGGCTGGAGCTATTCATCCTAGTCTCTACCGAGGAAGAAGTTCACTGGACAGTGAGTTCAAAGACAGAGAGAAAGTCGGAGCCCCAAAGGAAGAGTGATGAGTCTCTCCAATTCTACCCCTGCACTCTCAATATCTCATTGGTGCTTCTAAGTGTGCTTAGAGTTCTGCTTTTATCTGACTACTTGAATTACAAACCTCCAGGGCTTCCCATGGCCGGTTGAAAGCCACCCAGACACTCCAGCCTGCCGTTCAAGCTCTGAATGACTTGGCAAATTTTCCAACTTTATTTCCAATTTTATTTTACAGAGTCTCCACACAACTCTGCATTTTCTGTCCCCTGAAGTTAGGCATGCTTTCAAAACTCCTCCTCTTTGGGCAGGAAGTCTGTACCTGTATACCTTTCAGGTTTAGATTTATGTTGCCCTCCCAGAAAAATGTTATAAACCTATCCTCTCAGCAGGAGAATAAGGAGAGGCTGCCTTCCTGGTATACTTTATAATATGGAGGGCTATTATTCTTTGTCATCTTTGTCAATTTAATAGGCATTTCCTTGGTTACCAATGAGGCTGAAGAGTTTTTCATGCATTTCAGGATAATTTGTAATTCTTTTGTGTATTGGGTTTTAATGCTCTTGGTTGGTTTTTCTACTGTGCATTTACAACTGTCATATTGATTTGTAAGAATTCTTTATTAAAGATATTGACTCTTTGTCATGTATGTTGCAAAAGCCTTCCTTAGCTGATTGTTTTATTATTACTGTGTGAGGATTTTGATGGAGAAGACTATATTTTTATAAGGGATAATATATTGTTTTTTTCTTTGATGGTTGCTGTCTTGGGTTTTTGCTTAGAATGTTATTTCTCTTCATTTCCCTATAGCTTATTGCCCAGTTAGATTGGAATTCTTTGAGGAAGAGGTCTCCTTGGGTATCAAAGTTGTATTCCTTGGGCTGGAATTGGGACTCAGTGATACAACATTTGTCTAGTGTACCCAAGGACCTGGATTTGATCCCAGCACCAACAACACAAAAAACAAAGTTGTATTTTTTTGCCTCTAATCTATGCCTCATTTCAGTATAAGTGGTCAGTAAGTAACTGGTTATTGTGGTGGGCAGTTTTCTAAATGGCCCCCAATGGCCCAGACCTCTTAGTAGTAGAGTCATACATTTGTGTAACATTTTCCTTTTGAATGTGCACTGAACGTTTTTGTTTCTGGTCAGTGGAATCTGGCAACAGTGATGGATAAGATTAACCTATAAAATACCATGGTTTCTGTCTTGCTCCTTCTCTCTTCCTTGTTCTGACAATACCTGCTTCTGTTTGAGGGCCATCATGATGGGGAATTGAGGCCAGCCTCTGGCCAACAACCATATGAGTGAACTTGGAAGTGGTTCTCTCCCCGATTGAGCCTTATGATAACCACAGCCTTGCATGAGAGAATCAAAGCCACTGGACCCACTATGGGGTGCCCAGTTTCCTGACCTACTATAAAATAACAAGTGATGTTGTAAGTGTTGGTGTCATTTGTTACAGAGCAATAGATAACAGATATAAGTGTTGAACAAAGGCATCTAGGTCTTGGGTATTTTTACTTGACCTCTATGAAAGAAAACTCCATATCATTCACTGCTTCAAAAAGTAAAGGAGATTCTCTATGGGGAGATGCCATCATCCCTTGAGGTCTCTAGTGTCTTTAACATATTAACAAGGAACTGATTTGCTGAGGGTGCTGCTGTGGGTAATAGAAGAAGAGTGTTCATATTCATTCTTCTTTCCCACAGTCTCTCAGGAGGATGGAGCCCTGGAAGAGGAGTCTAGTTCTGTTTTGCTGAGCACAGTGATGGATTTGGAGCTGCAAGCTTGGGACAAAGCTGGACCACCATGGACTGGCTTTGAGAGAGAAGTAATGTGAGGTGTCAGAGGAGAAAGGGACCCTGTGTGGCTGTTATGTTCAGGACTTTAGAGACATGAAGTTTACTTGGTGATTTTTAGGTAGCTCACTGTGGATATGCAATAGAAGTTCCTCTTCTCTGTTTCCTGGCTCATGTTAGGAGAAATTATGTCCTTCTTAGTGCTTTCCTCTGAGTGGAGTTTTAGAAGAACTACCAATACCAAATTTTGTGTCCAAATGGGGCCTGAATGAATTCTCGAAGATGAGAGAATAGATGACATACAGGTCACCTGGGATTGTGCTGAGTCAGCCGTGAGAAGGGAAGGGGTCTTTGATGCCCCTCACTTCCTGCATCTCAACTCCTAAATGGACCTGCAACTGGACCCCTGGCTGCCCTGGGATTGTGTGATTGCCAGTGCTCATTCCCAGGTGTCCCTTCCCTACCTCCAGGTCACAAGGGTTTGACTTTTCTCTATTCTTTTCCTCTCCCTTTTTAGATTCAATTGTTCCCCCATATTATTTTTCTAGAGTCCCTGACTCCCTCATTCCCCCACAATAATTAATACTAAAGTTTTAATCCAGGAAAACAAATCTGAGTCAATGTGTCAGCTCTCTGGAAGGAGGAAGGGCTTTCTCCTTCAGATCAGCTAATGTCATGCTAAAGGGCTGTGATAGTTTTTACTTCTTCCTCCCTGAGCTGAGTTATCTGGACATCTTAAGCTGATAGATTTTTTTTTCTTTCTTTCCTGGGTATTAGAATCGAGGTATTAGAATTGAGGTATTAGAAACGAGGGCCTTGTACTTACAAGGCAAATACTCTACTCACTGAACTATATCCCCAGCCCAGAGGTGATCAATTTTAAAAGACATTCAGATTTTCTATTCCATGGCAACAGATTATTTTTGAAAGTTTTAAAAGAATCTTTCAACATCTTTTCAAAAACATTTCATCTGCTCGTTTGGTTTTTAATCTTCACCATGGTCAGATCTTTTTTTTTTTTTCTTTCACTTACAAGAATGGAGCTGGGCCTGGGCAATCAGAAATGATTAGACCTGCTCAATAACCTGCAGACCCTGCGGTTTGAGTTAAATGGCTATCCTAGGGGCTGCCGAAGATGGGGAGCTGATGTGAAAATGGAAGCAATTACCTAGATCACTCAGACAGAAGAATTTCTGAAGCTTTTTTTTTTTTTCCCTTGAACAATCCAGATAATTGCTTCAATTTACACTTCTTACTGGCAGTAGAGACCTGGACAGAAACTATTCTGTAGGAGTGGGATGAATAAAAGGAAGCAGAGTGCTTGGAAAATGACTGATAACTCAGGGGAGAAAAGGGTGAAAGAAACTCAGCACACTTTGGCCTTGATTTCTGACACCCTCCAGCAAGTCAAAGTGAGGCTGCACATTGTTGCCTGAGGGATCCAGATAATTCTTCATTTTCTGTTTCAGCTCAATAATGAAACTTTAGAGCCACGCAAGTGTTACAGGTGGAGATGACAGAAGAGATGTGGACTGGGGAACTATGAGTGTGCTGGAGGCTCTTCCCTGTGCTAGCTGGCCAGTTCCTTAGTTTGTTAACCCCTCACTAAGGACCTGCAAGTCCTTGCTGCCAGGAGGCCTTGCTGGGTCAGGAGGTAGAGAGAGTAGATGCTTTCCTATTAGGGCACATCACACCTGCTCATTTCACTATGAGCAAAAATCAAGACAGTGGGACTTTGTCATTCCCTGAAGCAAATGTTTTATGTACTATGTTTTATGAATCTAGAATATGAATCAAGAGAGATTTTAATGTTTTATGAATCCCCAGGGTTTCCTTTCTGCAACTGAAAATCCACATTCGTTGAAAGTATGGAATGATGAACAAATGCTTATTAAGCTACTATTTTGTGCCTGGTTATTACACAGGCCCTTGGAATAATAATGTAACTTTACATTAATATAGACCTTTTTTCAAAAATGTTTTAATATTTATTTTTTAGTTGTAGTTGGGCACAATAACTTTATTTTGTTTATTTATTTTTATGTGGTGCTGAGGATCGGTCCCAGGGCCTCGCACTTGCTAGGTGAGCACTCTAACACGGAGCGACAACCCCATCCCTTTTCCTTTTTTTCATGTTGTCTTGGGAAGAGTAATTCTCCCAATTTCTTCACATCCTTTTCCAGAGTTTATTTCCAAAGCAGTATTTCTTTTTCACTTATCACATATCTAGAATAGTTAATATTTTTAGCATAGTTTCAACAGATGGGATAAAAAAAATATTCAGAGAAGTTGGATACTTTTTCCAGGGTCACAGAATTTGTTCACAACTAATCTGGAATGAAAAATGAAGGATACTGATCCCAAGACTCCATCTACAATACATTTACATTATGTTCAGGTTTATATATTCATTCATTTCTTGTTCTTATCATGATTATGATGGACATGGATTGGTCATTAAGAAAATATACATCAAGCATGTAAGTAACACATGATTCCCATAATATAGAAAAAGGAGCATCATACACACAAAACATTAACGTGAAAAAAAAACTACTGTGAAGTGGGAAGACCTGAGAACAGAAATAGACATTAATATGAAAGTTATTATAAGCATCAATCAGGTGCCAAATCAGAGGGACAAATGACTTGAGAAGGGGAAAAGCAGCTCACAGCATTCAGGGAGCCATGTTTATCAATTATTGAAGGCATTAAAGGGGCGAGGGCTTCATGAAGGGATTTCCCATGGAATGTGGGTGTTCCACCCTCCTGGCACGTGGATGAGTCCTTGTTCGCCTTCCTCTGGGCCTCCATGGGCTCCACTATCCTGAAGCTGCCTGAATCTCATTCTTTGGGGGTTTTATTTATTTTTTTAATACTGGGGATTGAACCCAGGGTGCTCTACCACTGAGCCACATCTCCAGCGTTTTTATATTTTGTTTTGAGACAAGGTCTTGCTAAGTTCCTTAGGGCCTGTCTAAGCTGCTGAGGCTGGCTTCAAACTTGTGATTCTCTTGCCTCAGTCTCTCGAGTTGGGGGGATTACAGGCTTCACCACCATGCCCGGCTTGTCCTTTGGGTTTTTATGGAGACTTCTTCACTTAGGCATGATCGAAGCATCGACAGGCGTGTCGAAATGTGACTGGACAAAAAGGATGTGATCTATGCTGGTAGAGCCAGAGGGGGAACCCAGCAAGCCTGTCTGTTCAGATTCTTCTTGGCCTCTCTGTGCAGCATTCCTTCCTCCAGGGTATGGGGCAGAACCTCTTCTGAAACGGGAGTCTTATCATCACAGAACTTCTTTATGACCAGGTCCATGAGAGAAAGGCAGAAGATTAGAGTATACTTTTGGTTTCCATGACCTCCCTTGGAGAAGAGAAATAATAGCTTATGGCCAAACTTGGCAGAAATAGGAACAGGTGGGAGGAAGACAGGAGGTCAGCAAGAGAGATTTTAATTTCTGAAGACTTCTTCTGAGGCCCAATGTGCCCCAACATTATAACAAAAGACTGCCTTTCACTTCTGATGCTCTGAAGCTGGTTTGAAGCTGCTTTCAGAGCCAAGGATGGGAGGAAATAACAAGGGCTGTGGGAATTATGAGCCAGGAATTGTGAACAAAAAATAAAAGAATATATAGCATATAGAACATATAGGTACATCATGTGTACCTATTAAATAAAAACTTCCCATTTCTCCCCAACCCCCTGGCAACCAATATTCTACTTCCTGTGTCTATGAACACAGGGATCACATGGAATCATATAATACTGTAGGCCTTTTATTAGTAGTAGTAGCACTAGTATCAGGGATTGAACCCAGGGGTGTTTTACCACGGAGCTATGTTGCCAGACTTTTTTATTTTTTATTTTGAGATAATATCTCACTAGATTGCTGAGGCTGGCCTCAATCTTCTGATTATTCTGTCTCAGCCTCTTCAATCCCTGGGATTATAGGCATGTACTGTCCCCCAACCCTGTTACTGGTGGCTCTTTGCCTCCATAGATTCCCCATTTGTAGATTCAACCAACTGCAGATGGGAAATATTTGTAAAAAAGTATTGTGTGTATACTGAGCATGAACAGATATTTTTCTTGTCATTATCCCCTAAACAATACAGTATAAAAACTACTTATATAACATTTTCATTGTATTAGGCATTATAAATAACCTAGAGGTTATTTAAAGTATATAGGAAGATGTGTATAGATTGTATACAAATACCGTACCATTTTATATGAGGGTCTTGTGTAAAGTTGGATTTTGGTTATCTGTAGGGGGAGGGGGTTCTAGAACCAATCACTCACGGGTGCCGAGGGACAAACATAGCTGTTCTTTTGTGACTGGCTTGTTTTACTTAACATAAGGTCCTGGATTCACCCATGTTATACATGTATCAGGCATCCCTTCCCTTTTGAGGCTGAATGATATTCCATTGCATGCATGGGCTCCATTTTGTTCATTCATTCATCAGTTGATGGAAACTGGAGTGCTTTCATCTTTGGTGATTAGGAATAATAATATGGATGCACCTGTTTGAGTGCCTGATTTTAATTCTTTGGGAGAGTATACCTAGAAGTGGAATTATAGGATCATATGGTAATTCTATGTTTAACTTTTTGAGGAACTGATAGAATGTTTCCATAGCAGTTGTACCATTTTAAACTCCCACCAAGAGTGCACAAGAGTTTCAATTTATTCATATCCTTATTGAAGAGAGAGAGAGAGAGAGAGAGAGAGAGAGAGAGAGGGAGAGAGAGAGAGAGAGTATGTGTGTGTGTGTGTGTGTGTGTGTGTGTTGACAGTAGCCATCCTAATGGGCATGAAGTGAAAATTATAATTTCACTGTGCTTTTGATTTGCATTTCTCTAATGATTAGTGATATTGAACTTTTTTTCTTTTCTTTTTTTGTGGTGCTGGAGTCTGAACTCAGGGTCTTCCGCCTGCTGGGTAAACATTCTGCCACTGAGCTATTTCCCAGCTTGAGCATCTTTTCATGTTCTTATTGGTCATATATCTATATCTATATCTATCTATATATTTTTTCTTTTTTGTGGTACTGGGGATTGAATCATTTGTTTATCTTCTTTGGAAAAATGTCTATTCAATTCCTTTGCTCTGTTTTATTTTTATTTTATTTTATTTTATTTATTGTTTGATGCTGGAGATTGAACCCAATGCTTAAGGCATTCGAAGCAAGCATTCTACCATTAATCTATACCTTCAGCCCTCTTTGCTCATTTTAAAAATCAAATTAATTGTTTTTTGGTTGTCAGTTTTCCTTACATCTTTATAATAACTTCCTATCAGATATATGATTTGTAAAGATTTTCTTCCAATGCATGGGTTATCTTTTCATTCTGTTGATAGTGTTCTTTGATGTGCAAAATTTAAACTTTTTTCTTTTATAATAGTGATGATTAAACCCAGGGGTAAACTCTACCACTGAGCTACACCACCAGCCCTTTTTATTTTTTTATTTTGATCCACGGTCCACTGAAGTTGCTGGAGCTGGCCTTGAATTTACAATTTTCCTGGTTCAACCTCCTGAGTCACTGGTATTACAGGTGTGAACCACTGTGCCTGGCTAGAGGTCTTGAATTTTGAGGTACTTAAATTTATCTGTTTTTTTCCCTCTTGTTTCTTGTTTTTGTTTTTCTTCTGTTTTTGGTACCAGGGATTGAACCCAAAGGCACTTAACCACGGAGCCATATCTCCAGTCCTATTTTATTTTATTTTTATTTTGAGACAGGGTCTTGCTAAATTGCTTAGGTCCTAAGTTGCTGAGTCTGGCTTTGAATTTGAGATTCGCCTGAGCTGCTGGGATTACAGATGTGTGCTACCATTCCTGGCTTGTTTCTTGTATTTTGGTGGCCCTTCAACATTTTTAAAAAATTCTGTTTAGCCTGTTCCTCTATTAAGCTTTCTTGGACACCAATGAACTCTTTACCTTCTGTAATCTGGTTTATTTCTAAGTTGTCTGAGGGCAATGACTTGCAACCTCCCCTTAAATGGGAGTCCTGTGCTATAACCCCTTTGAAAAGGATTCACTCAATAAATCTAAATTTACAGAGTGATAGCAAGTGTCATGTATGCAGTTAATTGTTGACAATGGAGAGATGAAAGGGTGAATGAAGAGTGAGTCCAGCGACACCCAGGCAGATCCCCGTCTACCCCATGATTCTGACCTCCTCAGATAAACCTGTGTATGTGAGGTTCTGGGCATCCTCTGATAGGCCCAGGCAAACTGCTATCCTCTCCAGTATATAATGAAGTTATTTTATTTGCTAAGGCAAAATATGTGAAATTGGATAATTCATACCCAAACAAACAACAATAAAACAGGCTTTTTTGGCTCATAGTTCTGGAAGTCATGGCATGGTCCAGGCATCTCTTTGGCTTCTGGTGAGGACAACTTGCTGCTTCAAACATGGTGCAAAAGCAGAAGTAAGTGGGCATCCATGAATAAGATCACATGCCAGGAGAAGAAGCAAGAAAGAGAGCTGAGGAAGCCAAACTTGCTTTATAATAAACAACTTTTGTGGTAACTAATCCACAGTCCCACTAGAGTAAGAACTTATCCTAGAACAAAGGCATTTACACTAGTCATTGCTGTGACCAAATCCCTGAGAAAAGCAACCTAAAGGAGCAAGGATATATTTTGGCTCATGGTTTCAGAGGATTCAGTCCTTGTTCTGTTGGCTCCATGGTTTCTGGACCTATGGTGAGGCAGATCATCCTGGCAGAAGGGCATGACAGAGAAAACCTGTTCACCTTCTAGTGGCGAGTGGGGGCGGGTGGAGAGAAGGAAGATGGGAGAAGAGGAGAGGCACAAGATATAGGCCCCAAGAGCATGCCTCTAAAGATCCACTTTTCAACTTGGTCTCACCTCCTACATTCCCATTACCTCCCAGTAGCTCATTCAGCCACAAATAATCCATTGGTGAGGACAGAACCCTCATAATCAAATCACTTTCCCCAAAACCCCACCTCTGAACATTCCTGCACTGGGGACCAACCCTTCAACACATATCTTTGAGAGATATTCCAGGTTCAAACTAAAATAGCATTAATCCCTCTTAATGACCTAATCACCTTTTAAATGCCTCACAGCCTCTGAACACAGAGTGGGGACCAAATTTTCAACATGAATTTTGAGGGCACCAGCAACACCCACTCCACAGCAGAAGCTAACCACTACAGATGGCAGGGCTCTGAGTCACAACCTAAGAACTACTTAATGTGAAAACGGACTGGAAAGTGGCACTTGGGGGTTTTTTGTTTTGTTTTGTTTGGTACTGGGGATTGAACCCAGAGGTACTTTAACCAATGAACTGCATTTCCAGCCCCTTTTGTTTTTTCCTTTGAGACAGGGTCTCACTAAGTTGCTTAGCTAGGTTGCTGAGGTTGGCCTTGAACTTGAGATCTGGTCTCTGAGATAATAGGCATGCACCATGGCATCCACTGGTCCTCAGGTCTTACTACTTCTGCATCCGAGAAGAGGAAGCCAAATTGGTACTGTTTATAATGGTTCATAAAAGTTCAATTTAGTGGGTCCGTTGAACTTATTTTTTCCCCTAGGCAGAGCACTTGCATTCCCAGGTGTACCTGGATTTAAGCAACAGTTGTATTCTGAAAATTAACTGAATAACCAATTGTTTTATAATTACTTATTCAGCACCTGGTAATAGTGATAATAGTAACTAAAATTTAAGAGATTATGTCAAGTATATTCACACACTATGCTAGCCATTTTTTGAAGTATTATTTCTTTTCATTTGCTCCAATATTATGATGTTATTTCTATTTCAATAACAGAGATGAGGAAACTGTGTCCTAAGGAAATTGAATCCCTTGCCATAGGATGCATCTTGTAAGTGTGGGATTCAAACTCAGATGTAGCCTCATCCTAGGATGGATTCCTTCTTCAGCATGCTGCCTGCCTCAGTATTAGAGGCAGATTGCACTGCTCAAGTGTAGTGATAGAGATAGACATAGGAAATTAAGGAGACATAAGTGAGGACTGCTAATCTTGTGTGGCTGTTTAGATAGTCAGGGAAGCATTCCTGAGAAAGCAGGGCTAAACTGTGTCTTGGAGGGGAAGGGAGTGCTAGAAAGGTAAGAGTGGACACCCAATTGTTCTGCCAGCTGGGCTTCACCCTTTTCTGGGAATATCACTCAGACTCTTTTAGGAACTTCCCACTATGGGATTCCTCTATTATATTATAAAGTCCGTGACTCTAGTTGAGTGGTCTAGGGGCCTAAGCCATTCATAGACTTTTCCTAGGATTCTTCAAATCAAAATTCAGAATAAACATCTAACTGTATCCAGTGGTAGATGTTGAATAATGATACCAGAGCCTGATGCAGTAGTACCTGCCAGTAATCCCAGCTACTTAGGAGATTGAGGATAGCAAGTTCAAGGCCAGCCCAGTGTGTGGTGAGAGTGCTATATCATTAACATAGATGTAACACATTTGTGTCTTTTCACAATGTCAGAATTTATGGAATGACAAATTCCCAGGTTACACCACTTTCATCAGTTTCAGTTCACTGAATATTTGTGGGTCACCTAGTAGTCATAAGCAGGGCAATCACAGGTTCTTTTGTTCCAGTCTTAATTTTTAATATCTATAACACTGAAGACACATGCATGCACACACGCACGCAGAAATGCTGTGAAAACGTTAAGGCAGCCACAGGGGGTCAAAAGGCTGAATTGAGAGCAAAGGCAGAAAGCAGATATGAATGTAGAGTCACTGCGGGTGGTCAGATAATATTAAGAACCAACCAAAGAACTTGTTCTGGCTGCAGTGCTGTCAAACTGCAGGAACTTCTTCTAGGTCAAGGTCTAGATGGCAGTTTCACAGTGTCAATTTTGACTGTGGTCATAAAGGGCAGGAGAAATTGCACTCTGCTAAAGCCTGAGGACAGAGATTTGGAAGTTTGCCACTGTGGCAATTTTCCTGGGCAAGGCTGGTAAGGGCGCTACCATGTTCAGTCTTAGGGTGACACTCCTTTTATAGGTCTTGAGTTAGGGGTTTATATCATTTGGTGATCTGCTATGTTCAGTAAACTCATGGTACTGGTTTTTCTGATGAGTTTGATATACTGTACATCCATATGCTGCTGATTAATTTGATAAGTTCACAGGTGGTCATTCTTATTAGCATGAGTATCAGATTATGCCTTTTGGTTGTGCCAGGCAGATGGTAGTTGTTTACTTATACAAACAAGGTGTAGAGGCATTCTACCTCAGCACTTAAACTCAGAATGGAGTAGCTTATGGCAAACTACTGCTTTATATAACAGAGTAATGAAGGTTCAGGCATAGCCTTAAAACTGTTGTACTATATATCGTGAAGTAACTCAGAGCAGAGCACAGTTTGCTCTTTATATTGGGCAACTTAGAAAGACTGGGAATAGAACTTAGAGGTAGAATGCTCCTGGGTTCCATACCCAGTATGGGGAGAGGGGGATTCGCTACTGGCAGCTGGGTTTTCTGACATGTGAAGGAGTAGTCTTGAGTGAGAAAGAGTGAGGCCAATATGCTGAGAGAACAGGCTACCTGATAGTACCCTGCCTTCTGGTTCAGTTGTTTAATCACTTCTTGAATAAGCGAGATCAATTTGTGTTCTTCTGACAAGGTCTTCTTTTGCTTCAATAGCTCCAGTTGGGTTCCCATAAAACCCCTAATATACTTACTAATTGAGACGGAATGGGTGACTCCAGGAGAGCAAATAACCTAAACGGATATCAGAAGCAAGCAGAGCAAGAGGCGAATGCAGGAAGATACAAGTAGTTTGGTATTTGCCAGAGTATAAACATCATGGCAAGAAGTGGCAAGAGATAAAGCTACATAAAGTAGGAAAAAAAATTTGATCATAGGGGTCTGGGCATATCCTGTATAGAAATTTAGACACAACTCTATAAACATTCTGCTTATACTCCTTTAGTAACCACTAGGCAGAGGTTCACTAAATTGATATAATTAATAGAGAGATGTTTTAAACTTGGGATTCATTGGCAGGCTTTAGTTGTACTTCAACTGTTCGAAATAGTCTGTTAAATCTGTGGGATGTGCATAGGTTTATTTTATTCTTCTTCTTCTTATTATTTTTACTTTGGCAAAGGTCTCTAACTTTCACCAGCTATTAAAGGAGCCCCTGAGCCAAAATATATTATGAGCTGCTTTCTGAAGAGGCATTTTCAGGTCTAACTGGTTTCCAAATACCCATGCAAATCTCATCGCCCCCCCCCTTCCCGCCCAGCTTCCTCATACCTCTTACAAAACTCTTTAACACAGAGAAAATACTCAGTAACTGTTCGGTTGTATACTGTCTTAAGTGGTGATTCTTTTTTGGGATCATCTTTGTGAAGAGTTGGCAAAAACCTAGTTATTTATAGAGATTTTGGAATATTGGATATGAGTTCCATCCTATTCTTGGCTTGGGCAGCCAGACCAGACCTGCAGTTCTCTCAAGTCGCATCCAGGCACAGTCTTGTCCCAAGCATCCTTGGTAGCCCCAAGCATCCTTCCACCTAGTGATAGAACGACTACAAGTCCCGGAATGCGCCGCGCTCAGGACCCGGGCGGGGGCGAGCGGATTTCGCACTGATGTCACCCTCCTGGGGCGGGCGGAGGGGGAGGGCGGGGCCGAGGGGCGGGCCGGGAGGCGGTGGAGCGCGCTGGTGCTGATGCAGGATGGCTGAGCGCGCAGGAGCCCGGGAGGTCTGAGCCGGGCGAGGCTCGCTCCCTGCGCATCGCCTTGTCCGCCCTCCGCGTGGTCGCGGGCAGGTGGGCCGGGGGCGCAGGGCAGCGGCAGGGCAGGCCTAGGGCAGAAGGTCTGCAGCCAGCGGGACGAGAAGCTGATAGGGTGCCCACCTTCCCGGTCTCCGAGCGACCCGAGCTGCCCAGCTGGCCGAGTTCGCGATGACCTGCTGAGAAGAGTCGTGGGAGGCTGCAGGAGGCGGCCTAGCTGCGGGCGGTGCGGTTCGTGGCCTCCTCGCTGGTGGTGCCCAGCCCCGACCCCCCACCCATCCCCGCGCCCCCTCCCTGCGGCCGGCCGAGATGGCGGATCCAGCCGAATGCAGCATCAAAGTGATGTGCCGGTTCCGGCCCCTCAACGAGGCGGAGATCCTCCGGGGGGACAAATTCATCCCCAAATTCAAAGGCGACGAGACCGTGGTGATCGGGGTAAGTGGTCCGGGCGTCTGGCCTCCCCTTCTTCCCGCCGCAGCCCGGCGCCCAGACGCCCTAACGGAGCGGAGAATTCGGGCCGCCCCTTCTGACATTCCTGCGGGGCTTCCCTCCTGGGTGGACACGACGGGAGACCCCTCTTGCCCCACCCAATGGTTCCTTCTCTGGCTGGTGGAGGGGATACTGGGGACAGCGAGGCGGGCCCTGGGTGGCGGGGGTGGGGGTGGGGGGCGAGGAAGGGCTCGGATCCGCCATTGTTCACGGGGTGGGGGCCCGGGTGGGCCTATTGTTCCCCACACTCGCCTCCGCGTGGGTAACGTGTTCGGATTGCCCTCTAGCCCAGTGCCCAGGCTCCCCCTTAAAAGTATAAGCTCTGCAACCCACAAATGCTTCCAGGCATCAGTTCGATTTAGCGAACATTTTGTTTCTTTGCACCACCTTAGCATAAAAGAAAAGAAAGAAAAAAAGAAAGAAAAAGGAAAAATCCTAGCCTTGGCTGACTTGGAGCTTCCGCAGTCTTGTAGTCGTGGCTGCCCGGGATGTTTCACCTTGCTCCGCGAGTTGAAGGTGGAGGGTGGAGGGGCACACTGGTGGTCTTGATGTCCTCGGAAGGCCTGGTGTGCCTCCTTCTGCTTCCTGTCACTCCAGGCTGCCCTGTATGTGTGCCTTCCCTGCAGGGATGATCCCTCCCCCTCCCCCGCACACACACCTGGTGTCCACACACTCTCTGATGTGGGTTGCGCTGGGTGGAGAGGAGTCGGTGCGAAGAGGGAGTCCAGAGAGCAATCAAATAGCCCCTCTGTGCTAAAGAAGTTGTTACTGTGTGTTGCTGGAGCCCCTTCTGTCTTGATCACCTTGTCTCCCTTATTTCCCCTCCCCCAACTCCGCTCCCTCTTTGCAGCTCGGGCTGCTGGTGGTAGTGAGGAATACCAGTGATTTTTAGTTCTTAAAGGAATATGTCAAACGAAATAAATCTGCCTAGCCTCTTCTCCCGTTCCCGGTTCTCTGTCCCTAGAGTGAGTGGCTGACGGTGCCCCCTTTGTATGGAAGCCGTGTGGGGAGGGACCGAGTTAATGCGAGACACTAGGTCCCTGCTGACACGTTCCTGGCAGCCCGCTCCAGGCTGCTGATGCAGCCTTCCCGTCCCTAGCATTGATTAAGTGATGTCATCCTGATCACTGAGCATGCTCCAACTAACCCCCTCCCCCCTTATCCCCCCAAGTGACTAGTGTATTTAGGTCAAGTGATTGACAGGTGACAATTTTCTGAGGGTATCTTAGGAAGAATCCCGGCCTTTCTCAGTCTCCAGAGGCCTACTTTTACCAGTCCAGGCTCTACCCAGAATCTTTGGCAAGGTTGTCTGCTGCAGTCCTGCTAAAGGCCCTGGGACTAGCAGGTGCTGGCTTGTAACGGTAAATGGGTAAATGGGCGCTCTCTGCAATAGAGGTCCCTTGGCAAGGCTTTGGCATCGAGCTTTTAACTTATACCTAGTCTAAGAGCACAGTTCCTCTTGAATACCCCTTCTCTCTTCATTTTCAACCTATCTGGAAATCCTGACCTCCAAATGCGTTGTGGATGAACATTCATTTTGAGACTTGACCTATGAGGGAAGGAGAAGGGGTTTTCTCTCTGCTTAGTGTTAACTTGTAGAAAAAATGTATCTGCTACAGTTATTGACAGAAGGAAATTCTAGTTAATGGCATATATGGGTTAGTGATATGGTTAGAGCTTTCAATGAGAGTGTGCCCAGTCTGATCCTCTATTTCACATAGAGTGGGAGTTGCTGGGGACATCTAGTTCCTGCCCCTTGCCTTGTAACATTTTTTTTTAAAAACAAAATATGCATGCTCTGGTGACCCTGTCACCTTCCCATCAGAGGCTTTAAAGTTCTCACCATCTTCCCTACTGCTGCTTCTTCCCCTCCCTTTTTCCCATTCCGCCTTACTTCTCCATTCCACAAAGTGCATTGTCTTTGATCTGTGTGTGCAGAAATGGTTAATTTTAGAGTTCTTTCTTTAATACTATGACATTGAGTATATATTTTTTCCCATATAAATATGCATGCTATTGACTAAATTAGACTCCCACATAAATGAGAAATATAAACAAAAATTGTTGATGCAAATACACATGTTGCTCTTCATTTGGAAAGCAAGTATTGATCATCCTAGTATAATACTTTAATAAAGTGGACACTTTTCTTTTTGAAGGAAAACTTTTTGTTGAAATAAAGCCTTCATTTTTGGGGTGATTGTGGTGGGGATGGAACCCAGGCCTTTGTGCTTAGGCAGGTGTTCTACCATTAAGCTACATCCCAGTCCCAGAAATAAAGCATTCATATAGAAAAATGTTATCACTAAGTGTACAGCTTGATGACTTTTTACAAAGTAAATGCTCCCTATAACCACTTTACAGACCAAGAAACAGACATTTCAGCACCCTAATGTCTATTATTCCTTCCAGTCCTTAATTTCCCTTGACTTAGGGTAACCACTATTCTGACTTATGATTAGTTTTATTTTTTTTATTTTATATACATAAAATTCTATATACATATAATTCTATATCTCTTTTATGTTCATTGTGATCAGCATTATTCTCAACAAAATTTATCCTTATTCTGTAGTATTCCATGATACAAATATATCTATTTATTTATCCATTAATTATTTATAGATAATTGGATAGTTTTCACTTTGGGGCTAGTCTGGATAGTGCTGCTATAAATGTTACTGTATGCTTTTTTTTTTTTTGTGAGATAGAGTATAGAACAAAAGATTGCCAGATGCTATAGTGTGTTGAGACTTGGATTGGCTCATGCTAGAAACTTTCCTGTTCCTAATTAATAACATGGATCTAAAGACAGTTCTGGAAGCTTGTATTCTGTTTTATACTCCAGGTAGATAGACACTAAGTTGGTTTAGTTAGAACCAGGAGGGTTCTCAGAAATCCAGGTATGTACCCCTTTTCACTGAGTAGAGAGTCCCGTTAAGAATGAATTTTGGTGGAGTTAGCTATTAGTCTGAATTCAGAACCACAGAAATTCCTTATTTTTGAAACTAAGTTTACTTTTTTTTCCCCCTAAGTTTGCTTTTTTCTTTAAAGTCCTGTTCAATTGTTATGGAAGTGTATGCCGAGGGAGAAATTTTGTAGGTAGAGATTCTAGACTTCTCTTTTAAGAAAATGGCCTTTCTTGGAGGAATCAACTCCACCATTCCTATGCAAAAGCTTTTATTCCCTGACCTTTAATCTCACCCACTTTTAAACCCTGAAGTATTTATTTTGTATATCATCTCACAGTTTTTCCCCTTCGATTATTGATTATTATTTGTTTTGATCGCAGATCTGGGACCATTGTAAGCCATGTGTAGAGATAAGGATTACTCATGTTGTGCTTCTTTGTACTTCTCAGGACCTTGTTCGTGGAAGGCACTTAAATATTTATTGATCTCTTTGTTGATTCTGGAAATCTTCCCTTTGACATACTTACTTTATGGAACTTTTGATTGATTGTAGGCTGTGGGAAGTAGTTATAACAGTTTTAAAGAGAAATGCCATTCTTCTGAGTAGATCTGATAAAATAACATTATACTAAAAATGTTCTAAGAAAATTGGGAATAAACTGCATTCAGCTTTATTAAAAATTAGGAGAGTTAATGGCATTGACAGTGAGCTAGAAGTGGAGGGTGGGGTGGGCTAGCCATTAGGGAAGGAGCTCCTTTCTGTAACATATCAACTCTTCAGAGAAAAGTATTAGGGTTATAGCATTCCTCAGGGTAGTCCTCTATTAGCTGCTAAAAGTCCTGGCGAGTCATCCATTACTTCAGGCTCTGCCTAGTGGTTTTGAAGTGACTGTGTTGATGGAAGATCTCTGACTTGATGAGTTCCCAGTAGTTATTTGAAGTAGTCTTTCTCATTTCAGTTTTTTCTTGTTGGGTTTTTCTCTTGTTTGCAGTCCTGAGACTCCAAGTCTTGCTAATGTCTAGTGCTTCCTCCTGAGACAATCTAAGCTCTGACCTGTTTGAGAGCTACAACAAAATATTAGACCCAACCCTGAACTGGACAGTGGTAAGGACAGTGACCTTGGTCACAGGAAGCTTAGATTAGTTCTCAGCAGAGGATGGACAGGGAAGGGAGGACCTGGGACAGAGACCAAATCAGGTCTGATTAGCATTTTGGAGATTAAGGACTAAAAAAGTAAAGACATATGGCTACATCCTAGAACTTTTCTTTTGGTCCACAAATACAGGTAATTACAGGTCTTTCAAAGTGAGAACATTAAATTTTAAAATGTGTATAGTAATATCATTTTTTTAGAGTACAGCTGTATGATTTTGATATATACCCAGGGTTTGGCAGCTCTCCTGTAGAAGTGCTTTATTGTTGCTCTAACAAATGACCACACATTTAGGGGCTTAAAGTAACAAAATTTATTATCTCATAGTCTCTATAGATCAGTAGGGCAGCTGGCTTCTCTTCTTTGCATCTCAAAAGGTCAAAATCCAAGTGCTGGCAGGGTTGTGTTCTTTTCTGGAGGGTCTAGGGAGAATTTAGGTATTGCTCATTCAGGTTGGTGGCAGAATTCACTTCCTTGTAGGTCTGATATCCCTTTTCCTGCTGAATATTAGCTAAAAGCTGTTCTTAGCATCCAGAAGCCACAACATTGTCCTAGCTGCCTGACCCCCCTTCCTCCGTCTTTAAAACCAGCAACTGTGGATTGAGTCCTCATTCTCTGAACCTCTCCTATCACTGACTTTTCTGCCTCTCTCTTCCATTTTTGAGATCCCATGTGATTACATTGAGCCCCTTCCCCCCAATAATCTGAGTTAGTCTTAAGGTCAGTGATGAGCAACCTTAATTGCTTCTGTATTTCCATGTGCAAAGTCCCTTTTACCATGTACCATTAACATACACATAAATTCTGGAGCCTAGAGAGTGTGGATGTCTTTGGGGCTTACTATACACCATCATAATTGAGATACAAAACAGTTCTATTGACTCCCCCCCCGCACCCCCCCAAAGCCCTCAAATGTGTTCTTTTCTGTATAATTTTGCCTTTTCCAGATTGTCATATAATGGAATCATATATTGAGAAGTATCTTTTCTGAGTCTGGGTTCTTTTGCTTAATGATTCTTTGAGATTTACTTGTGTGTTACTTGTTTACTTATTTATTTTTACATAGTAGTTTTCTACTATACAGACATACCACAGTTTATTTGTCCATTCCCCTGTGGAGGGACATTTGAGTTGTTTCCATTGTGGAGTGATTATGAGTAACACTGCTATAAACCTTTGTGTATAGATTTTGTGTGAGCATAAAATTTTGTTCCTCTTGGGTAAATGCCCAGAAGTGAGATTGCTGGATCATATGGTAACTATATGTTTAATTCTATAAGATATTGCCAATCTGTTTTCCAAAGTGGTGGTACCATTTTGCCTTCTCATCTAAAAGCGATAACATCTTAAGCCAAAGTTTTAAATAGTTTAGTCAGTCAGTCACTTTGACGTACATTCTAATTTAGTAGTGTCAAGATATATCAGTCCTTCATTCCTCTGTGCCCTAAATTCAAAGATGTTTCTATACCCTGTAAATGCATTCGTGGTTTCCTATGGGTATTCCCTCAAATCCTGGAATGAGTGAACACAATAGAGTTGCTATAATCAGGCTCACATCACTGGTGACCATGCAGTATTCACAATGAGCACACAGTCAGTGCTATATTAATGAAGGGGAAAATAGAAGTAGGTGGAAAAGTCTTGAGTATGGGTCCATTAGCTTGCTGTGGGGCTTTTTTCCAAGAGTGTTTTTCTGGGCCTTGATTTTTGTCATATTTATAGTAGAGACAATTACCTATCTCCCAGGGTCATCAGGATGAAATAAATGAAGTGGTCAAGCCGTGTCTGACACAGAGAAGATGCTCAATAAGGGTTAATTATTTCCCA
Source organism: Urocitellus parryii (assembly GCF_045843805.1). Taxonomy (NCBI): domain Eukaryota; kingdom Metazoa; phylum Chordata; class Mammalia; order Rodentia; family Sciuridae; genus Urocitellus; species Urocitellus parryii. The sequence continues at coordinate 204,154,333 of NC_135531.1, forward strand.
TGTTTCCTGTTATAATAATTCATTATAAATTATCCTCATTTCCAGAATTAGCTTTGCTCCCCAAATTACAACCCTTCTCTGTCCTCTGGAAATCCTTCTTGCATTCTGAATATTTCTTAGGCTTTATTCACCCTGTTCTCCAGCTTGGAATAAGCCACTCTTTTAATTTTATTTGCCACATTGAAGGCAAAGCTCATTTAGTTACGTTTAGTTTTAGACTCCATTAGCTGTTCTTTTTATTTGCAATGCTCATGTATAAAATTGTGTGTGTTCCTCACATAAGAGAGAAGCTTCTTGGGCCATAGCTTTTTTTAAAAAAAATGTTTTTGTCTATTTTACTATAGTTGTATAGTTGCTTAGTAAATTAATCTTGTTTTACGGTTCTTATTTTTGCTCCCTGGCATCAAGCCTTCATAGATGCTGATTTTTTCATTTTCTTAAATAACGTGGGTATCACTGGAGATTTCCCTCTGCCTCCACCTGGGTGTATCTCCCACATCTCCCCAACTTAATGATAATGTTTTACATTCTCAGTTCTTCTCTCCTATTTAAAATTGGATCCCTTCCCACCTGTGGTTTCCCTTTGGTTCTTAAATTTCTCACCTGGGTCTTCTTATTAAAAAAGCAAAAACAAAACGACCTACTCCCTAATGGTTTCTGTTGAATTGGGGGGAAAACAAAGCCCCTTAGCTGATCCAGTTTCACCTTATTTCTCCCAGGCTTTTTCATAAAGTCTTATTTTATTTTAATTTTTGGCAGAGATAGCTCTATCCTTGATGTATATCATCCAACTTCCCTTTAAGAGGAATTGAGTTGTGAATTTGTAAAAATCACAGAGAGCCAGGGAGAAAATAGAGTCCATCTTAGCATCTCTCCAGCACCAAACCTGGGATGAATTAGATAGTCCATCATGAACTCTTAGCTCTGCTGTTTCTTAGCTCTATGAACGAGGGAAAATTCTTAAACCACACTAAGTTTCAGTTTCTGCATCTGTAAAATTGGGATAACAGCAGTCTCCCTCTAGGGTATTGCGATGTTTAAACAGCTAACTGCACAGAGTATTGAGCATAGTGGCTGGTCCACAGGAAGCCTTCAGAAAATGTAAGACCCACCTATGGCTAGTTCTCTGCATATTGTCAGATTGACTCATCTTGGGATGGTCCAGACCCTCCCTCATTTTCCTGGTACCCCCAGATGCTTCTGTGGGGTCTTCTAGGCCTTTGGTACTCCAGGCCACCCTAGCCTTACCCCATGTCTTCTTATCTGTGCTTCTGCCCCCCCCCCCAAAGATTAGGATGTTCATTGCCTGCCCCCTTCCCCCAGCTGCTCATACCAGGCTCCTGTGCCTGGGGTGATGGTCTTCAAAGTCCCCCTGCATGTCAGGCATCCTTTGCTCATCCATCTCCTCCCTCAGCACCTCCTCTGAGTCTTTTCCTGACCAGTAGTCCTTTCCACCCCACCTCCTGCCAGTGAGTGGTCATCTTTTCCCCTGTACTCCCCCCGAGTAATGCATTTCCTTTATTTGGATAAATGTGTCCTTTTCTTCATTTAGGCTGAAAACCCCTTGAGGGCAAGAAATTGTGTCCCATTTATTCCTTCTCCGAGGCCTGGAACAGTGAGTGCCTGGAAGGGAATAGTTGCTCAGCACAAGATGTCCTTGGAAAGAAGTGAGAGTGCTGCCCCTCTGGCTGCCTAGCCTGAGGTTATTTGCTTGGTTCTCCACCTTGACCTCTGTCTGCTCTGGCAACTGGTCTTTCCTACTTTAAGGGTCTTTATGGTTTTGTTGTTATTGTCTTTAGACAATAGCTTTTATGGGTTGGGGATAGCTCAGTTGGTAGAGTGTTTGCCTTGCATGCCCAAAGCCCTGGGTTCAATCCCCAACACCCCCCCCCCCAAATACACACACATAAAAAAAAGCTTTTTCTTGGGTGGGGTGGGGGTGTGTGTCCTAATATATTGCAAACTCATTGGGGGAGAAATAAAGGAATTTAGACTAGGTAGAAAACCATGAAGAAGAAAATAAAAACATGTGATATCACCAACCAGAAAATACCACTGCTAACATTTTATTATAATTAACATCTCTTTGCTATTCTTACCACACACATTTTGTTTTAAAACATATATGATTTTATAAGTTCTAAAATTCATAAATTTCAGACATTTTTAAAGATTTCTTATAATTTCATTATTGTCCAATCAAGACGTTAGTTAACTGTTTCCCACTGAGAGTATTTGTTTTTTCTGTATTTTTTTTCCTGTGATTAACATAAGTGCACCACTCCTGTTTGTACATTTCCCAGTTTTTTTCTTAGAATACATTTCTAGAATTGCTGGGTAAATGGTTATAGACGATTTTAAGGCATCCCCAGTTTTGAGAGGGAGCAACTTAGAGATGGGGAATTGTCCTCTGTTTTATAGTCGCACTTCTCTGCTCACTCTGTGGAATCACTGCCAGTTTGTCTCATAAGGCATCCACTGCTGTGCTAAATTAAATTCTTACCAAGAGCGTGTGCTTCGTCATGCACTGTTAACCCCTAGATCCAGAACACGGCGATGCCTTCAGACTTTTAATGTAAACCATAGGATTTTGTAAGCTGTCTCTTGTCAGTTTCAATATCCCAAAGGATGCTGTTTCTTGGAGGTGATCAAAAGCTAAATTTCTCTCTTGAGGCTGACAGAAATAGAGGCCAAGACTGTAGTTTTAAAGAAAAATAGTGTGGATGCACCCTTTCTTCTCAGTGCTGACATTAAATCATCTGGGCAGTGAGGAACTGAGGGATAAAATACCCTCTCAGAGAGAGAGAGCTGCTGTTTTCCCCTCTCCTAGGTTTCTAGGTACTCTTTAGAAGTAATATAAAATTTGAAATGTACCACAAAGTGGAAAGAATAACAAAGTGTACCCCATGTACCTATCAACCAGTCTTAGCTATGATCAGCAAATGGGCAGCCTAACTTTTCCTATTCTCCTTTCTTTACCCCAAACTCATTAGAGTTCTTCAAGGCAAAAATCTCACATATCACAACATTTGTTCCAGAACACTTCAATATGTATTTCTAAAACGTCAGGACTCTATTTTAAAACATAACCACAAACATTATCATAACTAAAATATTAACAATAATTCCTTACTGACAAGTCTCCATTGCCTCACAAATTTCCTCTTGCAGTGGGTTTGTTCAAACCTGAATGCCAGGTACTATCGATTTCCAGTGAGGAGAAGGAAATGCTCATGCACATTAACCTTGAAACAACAGGAGGCGGCTTTCTCTTGATGGACTCCTTTGTGTAGTGGCTGTGGCAGTGGGAACACTCACAGAGCCATCAGGGCTAATCAGGATTCCCCAACCATCTCCCCAATAGCATCATGTCCCAGTTATCCTTTTAATCAACCCACGTCAGTGTTGCAGAGTCACCTGGAAGGCTATTGAGAGCTTCATGCCTTATGGCTCTTCCCTGCTGCTGTTTCCCTTGGCCTTAGTCAGCTTGTGCAAATGTTTAGGGAAACAGGCAGATGTATTTCATTTGTCTTCAAACCTCAGGATGCACCCTGAGGTAGCAGCTACCAATCTGAAAGAATCTGGAGCAATTATTTTAGGTGTGCCTAGGTGATTTTTGTATGGCCTTTTCAGGCAGCAAAGGCCTATCTTGATGTGAATTGAATATTGGAAAATACATCTTCAGGGATGAAGGGGAAACACGGAAGGAAGAACCGAATTCAGTGCAATAGAATACTTTAGGGAAAAAAGTTTTTAATTTTTTTTCATATTTCTTACTCCTTTCCTCTTTAAAAACAAAAAACAAAAACCAAAAACAACCTTCAAAAGGAGGTAGGGTTGAAGGAAAAAGTACAAATAAACAAATCCCAATAATTTATGTTTTAACACTTTGTAGGGTGTGGTCTTGACAGCTACAGATAAATAATATTATTTTGGAAGCATTACATGGCTCTGGATTGACAAATCTCAGGGACTCTTCCCCAGTCTCTCTCATGAGTGATCTTTTCTATTTCCAGCTTTTCCTTTTGCCTCCTGTGGCAACGCAGAACAGTCTGCTCAATTCTCTGAGGAGATTGTATCATACTTTTTCTCAAAAACGACCTGAGTGGCACCCTATTCCTTAGAGATTATTGATTTTCACCTGGGAACCTGGGTAAATAACAGCTCCATTTGACATTAGAAACTTTGGATAGTTATGGGGGAAGGGACTTCAGTTTCCCTTTCAAATCTATCTCCTGCCCAGAGAGAGGGACAAAAGCCACTCTGATTGGTCATTGTTGAAACCTCCCTTGGTCCTGGTTCCTGATGGGCAGGATCCAGAATGAAATGTCCAAGCATTCTGTGGCTGGCCTCTGTGGTCAGCTGACCTCCCCAGAGTCTGGCTTTATGGGCTGGTCTCCAGGGGTTATTTCCTGCCTCCTCTCTGCATGCAGCCGGTGGATCAATTAGACTGGGTCCATAGATTCAGGCTCATCTGAGCTGAGCTCAAGTTCAGGACAGGTTGGGCTGCAGGATGGTGGGATGCCCAGGTGCAGAAAATAGAAAGAGCACCTGAGCCTCCTTATGTGGGTCTTTGGTCAGGCTCTGTATTGAGATGATGGATGCAGGGGCCTTACCTGGATGATACTTGGATACCTTGTGTGCCATTATTCCTGTGCAGAGCAAACTTACCTTCCTAGCAGGAAGGGCAGAGGAATCAGCTGACTGTTAGAGGAGGCTGAGGTATTCTTAGGTCCCAGCTCCATCATGATACTATGAAATCCTTCTAAGTACTAATAGTTTGTTTATGTAACGTATGTGAAATGTAGACTTTAGAAAGGAAATGTTGAGCCCTTTGGTAAAAACTATTTAAGAGAACAATACAACCTACTAATTATGTGTTCAAACAAGTATGGAAAAAAACACCCAAAGCACTATTTCCCTGAGTAACAACATTTGCTTACCATGCTGTTAAATTTCCCTTAGTAAGTGTGGTTCCTGGTAAAGACTGGCTTGAGGATCTATTTTATTTTATTTCTTTTTATTTTTTGGGACCAGAGTTTGAACTCAGAGGGGCTTAACCACTGAGTCACATCTCCATCCCTTTTTATTTTTTTAATTTTGAGACTCAGGGTTTCACTAAATTGCTGAGGGCCTTGCTAAGTTGCTGAGGCAATCTTTGAACTTGTGATACTCCTGTCTCAGCCTCCTGAGCTGCTGGGATTATAGACATGAGCCACCATCCCTGGCTGAGGATCTATTTTAAATAGCATTTTGTGATCTAAACATTTAGCCAGAAGAGTTTACAAAGGGAAAACATACATTTATTTGATACTTCCTTCCTTAGTTCTATAAAAAGAAGTTAAAGGGATAATATGGATTAATGGAAAACTTTACCTTAAATGAGCTCATTATTACTACAAACAATGGTTTTCTTTTTGAAAGGGGTATTTTATGCACTGTCTAGGTTTTGGAGCTTCCTCTAGTTGTCCAATCTGATGGCCACCAGTCACATTTGCCTACTGAGTACATGCAATGCGTGTAGTCCAAATTGGGATGTTTGGTCGATATAAAACGTACACCAGATTTTGAAGACTTGACTCAAACAAAAAGACTGTCAAATACTCATACTCATACTCTTCCTATTTATATGTATTGAAATGATAATATTTGGGATGTTTTGAATTAAGTAACATTCATAAGATGATTTTTACCTCTTCTTTGCTGTTTTTTAAAAAATATGACTAGTAGAAAAAATTGTAATGTGTGGCTTGTGTTTATGGCAGCATTATATTTCTCTTGGATAGCACTGTTCTAAAGTATAGATGCCTTGTTCTGATTTTGCATTTGTTAATTTGAATTCCACTTCTGTATAATGGAGGCCTACTGTTAACAAGCTTAGTTCTAAGCCCTGTGGATTTGCTAGGGTGCTTAAGGCACGAAAGATCCCTGCCATCAATATGAAGGAATAGTAATAATAATTAGCAAAAATCCTTTAAAGTGGAGTGGAAGCAAAGCCTTATTGGAGTTACAGAAAGGGAACAACTTGATTCTCTTCTGGGAGGCGTTAGGCAGGACCATTTGGTTCCTAACCTTGAAGTTGGGGTAGGAATCCACTTTACAAAGGTAAAATTTGCTTTAGATACTTTGCAGTTCTACAGAGCTGCTTTACATGTTTCAGATTTGAGGACTGTTGAGAAGGGACGTGTGCCGCAGCCCAGCTGGCCCTTTCCTCTCCTGTCACCTCCAGCAGGTACCCGCGGTTACCGCCGAGCTCACCAGGGAGGAACCGCACGGTCCGGCGCCCTCTAATTAAGGGCAAGCCATTTGGGACCGCGGGGTTGCGCTGTGTTTGCAGTGGGTGACGTGGGTGACCTGGAGAACACCAAAAGGTGCCTCGGTCTCGCCATCAGCCGGCGTGCGCGGGGCTTCCAGGCCGCGGGTGTCGCCCCTCCGGGTGCCGCGGCAGCTCCTCGGTGTCGCCTCCCCGGGAGGGCTGTTTTCAATTTCCAGGCAAGAAGCGCCTCAGTGATTGCAAATCTGCCACTTACCTTCTGTCACCATTCTGTCGCTAATGCTAGGGATGACGAAGCCTCTTGTGCTGGGAATGCATTTCCCTTTAGTCCCAGCGCTTTCTAATGAGGTCCCTCCGCCCTGCGGGACAGAAAGTGCCCATTAGGAGGCCCGGTGGAGGGAGGGGGTCGGTCGGATCTGCCAGTGGGAAACCAAGGAAACGGCCTTGGTCGCTCGCAGGTGCCTCTTTGTCCTGGTATCTCTGCGTGGAAGAGATCGTCTCGCAGGTGAAGGCCACACCGCTCTTTGGAGACGTTTGAGTCGGTGCTGAAAAAGCTCTCCTCCCCGCCCTTATTCACATCCCTGTTGTCCGTTGGCGCAGAATTGATTTTTTTCCTCCTTTGTAAATGGCAAAACCAGCTATGATAACATGAAAGCACAGCAGCACCAAAGCGAACCTGATCTCACCGCCCTCCATCCTTTTTTTTTCTCCTCCTTATGTTTCCTTCCTCTCTAGGTTGGTACTTAACGTTTTTTAAAATGTGCGTCATATACAGTTCTGCCTCTTTCTCCCCCCCCCCATTTACTGCATGGACAGTTTTGCATGTTATGTAATATCTTCATAGTTCTACTCACAATGACTCCTTATATGTCTACTGGGTGAACAGAGAACAGTTTGCTAACGAGGCTTCCTGGTGGTCATTTGTATCTCCACCTCCCCTTTACTGGGTGATGTAGATGAGTGACCAGTCTACATGCACAGAGCTGTTTTCTTTTGTTGAGTTATTTCTAGAGGATAAATTATCCAGAAGCAGATTTACGGGGCCCAATGCTGTGAACATTTTAATGTGAACATTTTAATGTGATCCTATTAAATATTATCCTACTGCTTTCCATAAAGGGTGTACTAATTCCTACATTCTCCAGGGAGGGATGTATGGATGCCCCGTTTGGCTGGGAACCCATTTTTTGAAGTAAAGGGGAGATGAGTCATTTGAAAAGGTGGTTTGTAGAGTAGTGGTCTAAGATTCAGTTACCATAGGGATTTTTTTTTTCCTGGCTATCCTTTGATTCATCTGGATTTGAAGTGAATTGTATAAGTATTTACTAAATATTTAATTTAGAACATTGCTGCCAGTGGATACTCCCAAGGTCAGGCTGAAGGGATAGGACTCTTCTGAGTTTTATAGAGGAAGAAAGGACTTGGGTGCAGGGAGGCCCCCAATCCCACATCCAGCTGGCAGAGGAGTTGATTGCAAATGGTGATTTTCACTTGGGACTAACCTGGGCTCTTCTCACTTGTTCACAGATACAGTTATTTCTGCAACTGCATTGAATGACTTTTGTTAGGCCTGTATCCTAACAGCAGCACCCATTGGAATGCATTTTGTTAGATAGCCTGGGGCTGTGCTGGACTGTTAATGGTAGGAATGTCTTTCTTCTAGGAGGTGGTAACTCCACACTGAAAGCATGACTTCTTGCTTTTGTTACAGGGCTGAGGCCTTCCAGGAAACTGAGGCAGCAAGAATCCCTCTTTCCCCCTACCTTCAACCTCCTATTCTTGTGATCAAGTCAGAAAGATTTCTGATATGTCACTCAGAGTAATAGGCAATGAATTTATTAGAAGGGCTGGGACAGGGGACAAGGGGACATTCTCAAGGGAGAGAATGAACCCTCTCAGGAGAGGGACAGCAGCATGCCTTTCCTGCACTCCAGTTTTATTGATGAGTGAGTCCTAGCCAGGTCCACTTCTTGACTTTTGACTGACAGCAATGACATCAGACTTTCAAGTCCCCACTGCCATGACAACTCTAGGTCACTTTGGTCCATGCTGACCAGTTCCATTTGGGTTCTTAACCATAAATTCTTAGAGATTTTATGGTTAGGAGGAATTATCCTTATCTCCCTGACTCCCAGGATTTGGTCTGTGAAATGGGTTACGAAAGTCTTCCCTTTCAGGGTAACTTGGGTTACTTTTGTTGACATTATTTCTGGCCTGCATTTCTCCTGCAGATAACAGGTAGTTTGCTGAGGAATGTGACATAGCATGTCCAATTAAGTCAGGCAGAGGTACAGATAAATTGCTTCTTGGAAAAGGAAGCATGTGGGGGTCAGCACAGTGGGCCCATTTTATAGAATTTCTCCCTTAACCCCATGTTCCCACCACTTGCATCTGTCTGTCTACTGTGACAGCTGCGTGTATCCAGGGACTTGCATGTTTTAGTTCTGGAACAGCCCACCTATCCTCATCATTCCCTGTGGTTCCTGACAAATCTGGGGCAGGAGAAACTTAGTCAGGTAGAGAGCATCTTCCAAAAGGCCATATGAAGGTGAAATCCAGTCTAGAGGCAAAAAGAGAGAAAGGAGTGTTGTGTGCCCCTTCTGGGGTGGTTGTCTTGTCTTATTGCAGAAGATATGACACATTTCCTTTCTTACAGAATTTCCTTTGAATACAAAATGCTGCTCTCTATTGCATAGGTTTAGTCACTCAAACACGGGGATCTTTTTGGTGCCTTAACTACATCAAGTGTTATTTTTTTTTTTTTGAAATGAATTGGTTTGTGAAAATTATACTTATAACTTTGGTTAAATCATAGCTTTAAAAAATTGATTAATTAAGACCTACTCACTGTATACAACTCATGGAACACAACGAGAAGGACATAAAGAGAAAGGAAGCCTGGAGTAAGAAATTTTATAGGAGAGAAAAGGTGCTCAATATGAACACTGTATTTGCAAACTAGGAACATGGGAGCCACTTTCCTGAAATGTGTGTGTAAGATGGTTAGGCAGGCCTATCTTGAAAGTGGGCTATTGGAACCTAAATTGGATTTAGGTGACTTGTTACTCTATAGCTGACTCAGAAACACTCCCATGAGACATTTCTCCTTCACTGATGCATCTCCTTTGGCTTCCAAAAACACTTTGCAGATTCCCATGAAGGTAGATACCACTGACATTTGCTTTTCACAATTCTGCCGCAGGTAGCATATAGTTCTCATCCATCCAGAATGATTTTCAATTGTTATGGGTGCTTGATTTAGCATCCAAAAGGATTAGTGTATCTCATTTAACCCCCAAAGTTGGGGCATGAAGTTGTTCTTGCTACTGGTTTGCATATATAGATCACCAGATTTTAAGGAATTGACAGAGCAAAGAATCATATTTAGCTTTTTTCTTTTTTTCTTTTCTGATGGTGTAGGCTGTTCTGGGGAGGGTTTTGCATCACAGCTAAGAACAGTCCAATTTGGAATGTGGCTCCACAGTATACAATAGTATTTCATGTTTCTTGGTCATTTCTATCATTTTGAGGGAAGAGATGGTAAAAAATATACTTCCCTAAGATGGCTTAATGCTGGCAGAATTTCTTTAGAGCTAAATTTTCTTCCAAAAGATCTGACTTAGTCTGGAAAGTGTTGAAAGTTAGAGAGAAAATGCTTTTCAGCCTGGATACTTAGGAGGACTGTATTTAGAAGAAATTCTTCAATCTTTTTTAAGATTAAAGATTGCTTTTTCCCTCCCTCCTATTCTGTCCCAAACACAACTCGAGGTATCAATGCATTCCGTATAAATACCAGTTAACATAGCATCTCTAGGGCTGGGGTTGTGGCTCAGTGGTAGAGCAATCTACTTGCATGTGCGAGACCCTGGGTTCTATCCTCAGCACCACATAAAAATAAATAAATGAAATAAAGGTATTGTGTCCAACTACAACTAAAAAATAATACCTTTAAAAAAAACATAGCATTTTTAGTAGCAGAACTGCAGATGATGCATGTACTATTGCTCTTGTCACAGACTTAGACTTACATGGATCATTTCATGAAGAGTAATTTTCTTAGTTCAGTGAGGTTCTAGTCTTTCCTGCTTGCTTGCAAAATATTGTAATTCTAACAGAGTACTGACTACATTCACTTAAGTGCTTTGCATATATTCCTCCATTTATTTCAGTGTTCAGTTTAATCCTGTGAGCTAAGTGCCATCGTTATTCTCTCCTTCTTATTCTGAAGAGGAGGAAAATGGGACATGGAGAAGTTATGTAAGTTGCCCAAATTCACACAGGAAGAAGTTGTGGATTGGATTGAAACCCAGGCGGTGTGGCTCCAGCATCTTTGCTTTTAACTGTTTGCTATATTGCACCCAAATTTTGCTTCCTACTGAGTTGAGAATGTCAGGTTCACAGTATTTTGTAAATCAGAGTTCTTTGAGATATTACTTGATAAAAGAATTTGATGTGATTGCCAATCACATGTGGGAAGTGTTGCCCACATTCTCTCTCTTGGAAACCTCTCCTATGAACCAGCAATCCTGCAGTAAATAAAATAAACATTTTTAACTCTATTGTTTCCCATTAGCAACCTCTGATGAGTTTGGGAACTACTATAGGAGAAGGTAGTTGTCAATCTGGGCTACACATTTTCCTCCCTTCTCTGTTGTTTGTCATTGCATTGATCTCAAATTAGATATGAAGTCAGAATTGGTTTCTCTGTGATTTCCATCTGAAAGGCTGTTCAGGCTCTTCTCTAGAACACAGTGTCATTCCTCAGCATTTGGTGCATTTGCTAGGGCACCTCTTTGGCAGCTTCTGAATGTTTGGGTGTACATGGACCTGTCCTCAAAGAAAGGATTATGATACATTTCTTGTAAAAATTTGTTTGCTGTGGGTTCTTCTGAGCCTTAAAATCAGAAAAATTTATTTTTGCTTGTGAATTTCTAAGGCCATCTGTTTGTGTTCAAGCACATTGCTAAGCTGTCTTCCAAAAAAATTATCAGTAGATTTAAAAAGATATCTAGAATGCACCCTTTTAATTTCTCTTTTCTTATCTTGCTACATTGGATGTGATATCTAGGACAATGTAAGATAAAAACAGGCATAGTAGGAATTCTTGTCTTGTTTTTGTTCTTTACTGTTTTAAAAAAATTTGTTCCAGGGACTGGGGTTGTGGCTCAGCACTCGCCTAGCACGCATGAGGCCCTGGGTTCGATCCTCAGCATCACATAAAAATAAATAAAATGAAAGCATTATATCCAACTACAACTAAATATATATATATATAAAGATAATAATTGTTACTTTAAAAATTTTTGTTCCAATTAGTTACTCATGACAGCAGAATGAATTTCAACTCGTTGTAAACAAATGGAGCACAACTTCTCATTCCTCTGGCTGTACATGATGCAGAGTCACACTATTCTTGCAATCATACGTGTACATAGAGTAATAATGTCAGTCTCATTCCACCATCCTTTCCACCCCCACACCCCTTCCCCTCCCTCATTCCCCTCTGCTCAATCTAGAGTTCCTTCATTCTTCCCTAGCTTCACCCCCATTATGGATTAGCATCCGAATATCAGAGAAAACATTTGGCCTTTGGTTTTTTGGGATTGTCTTATTTCGTTTAGCATAATATTCTCCAGCTCCATCAATTTATCTGCATTTCCATAATTTCATTATTTAAGGCTGGGTAGTATACCATTGTGTATATATACTCCATTGAGTTTATCCATTCATCTGTTGAAGGGCATTTAGGTTTGTTGAATAGTTTAGCTATTGTGAATCGAGCTGCTATAAACATTGATGTGGCTGCACCACTGTAGTGTGTGGATTTTAAGTCCTTTGGGTTGTTTTTGTTCTTAAAATATTTGCAGTAGGTTGCATTAGATGTACACTGCAGAGGTAAGAAAGTACCATCTACCTAGTTTTTTTTTTGGTTTTGTTTTTAATCCACACATGGGTCTTGAAGACCTTGATTGATTTTTGCTTGAGTTGCAATAGTCTTGGAAAACATTTCCCTGCTTCATTCCCACTCTTTTTGTAACACTGTAGCTAAAATCTTTTTTCTAAAGCAGTGTTCAGATCATGGTAATTATTTGCACAAAAATTTTAAATGACCCTTCTTTACTCACTCAAATGAGCTCTCAAGTCGACTTTTGTGATTCAGCGATGATTTTCTCCCCTGCATTCCAGCCCAGTTCCCATCTGCCTTTTGCCTTGATTGCCTTGATTATACTATTTCTTTGGAGGCTTCTGCCTTTCTCAAACCTAATCATACACTGTATCCCAAACTCACTCATTTAAGCCTTTATTGATAAGGTTCCCTCTTTCCATCAATGTGTGCCTCTTGAAATTCATTCTTACCTAGAAACTCTGGGTGAAGTATTTCCTTTTGTCTTTGGTCCCTCCCTTCTTGGAATTATTCCACTTAGTGTGTGAGCTCCTCTCGGGTAAGTGTTGGATTCTGTTCTTTCCCTCCCTCCGTTCCCTTTCCTTCCTTTCTTTCACTGGGGATTGAACTCAGGAGTGCTTTACCACTAAGCTACATCCCCACACCTTTTTATTTTTTTTATTTTGAGACAGACTCTCACTAAGTTGCTTAGGGTGGCCTGGAACTTGTGATCCTCCTGCCTCAGCATCCCAAATCTCTGGGATTATAGGGCTGGGTATATAGCTCAGTTGGTAAGTACTTGCCTCACATGCACAAGGACCTGGGTTCAATCCCAAGCACCACAAAGACAAACAAATAAACAACAACAACAACAAAAACCTCCCCAAAACAAAGCCCTGGAATTATAGGTGTGTGCCATTGTACTGGGCTGATTAAATCTTTTTCATATCCTCAGCATGTGATTCACAGTGGGCACATGATGGAATGAATGAATGACTGAAAGAGTATTTCTTGCAGCACCTACATTCTCACTCTTAAGACTGTTTTTAGTCTCATTACCTTTTCATCTCTCATTTGTCCTACTTGAGGACTAAAGTTGCTGCCTACATATTGTTTCTGAGAAGTTAATTCATTGCAAATGCAGGCATTCGTTGGGGAGCACAGTTCATTTGTCTCACTGATATAGTCTGGATCTGAAAGACCCCCCATAGGTCCATGTGCTAAAGAAAGAGTTGGTCCCCAGCTTGGTGTTATTGGGAAATGGTGGAATCTTTAGGACTTTAGTCTTAGTGGGAAGTTTTAGGTCATTGCAAATGTGCTCTTGAAGAAGAGTGTGGTCTCTTCCTTTCTCTCTTTTGCTTTCTGACCATGAGGTTTGCCACATGTTGCTACCATGATTTGCTGCCTCGCCACGGGTCCAAAAGCAACATGGCCAATTAATCATGGGCTGAAACTTCCAGAACCATGAGCCAAAATAACACTTTTGTCTTTTAAACTGATTTTCTTAGGTATTTGTTATAGTAACAGAAAGCTGACTAACTTATTTACCCTCAAATAACTCACTGTCTAGTAGGAGAGAGAAAAATACCAGACACATGGGAAACACACACACATAACAGAGGCAATATCACTGACAAGTGAGTGAACAGTATGCAGGGTTTAATGAGCGTGAAATACCTTTAGGGTTAGGGCAGATTTTGCAAAGTGATTTTATTTTCCAAAGAATGAAAATTGTTTTGTATTGAACATCCAAAATCCTTTTACCTCCTATTTAGCTATTCAGTTGATAGAGCCAAAAGGAAAGGAATTAGAGATTCATTAAGTACAGAAAATGATTGCTTTGAAATGATTTTCTTTTGTACCAAAATGTAGAAGCCACACACAAAACACCCTTCTCTTGATTTGGAACTTAGAAGTCTCATAAAATCATTTTAATTTGAACTGAAAGCTGGAACCATAAAGAAAGAAGGGTCCAAGAAGTTCTAAATTGAAGACATTAGAATAAATGAAACACACTTAAAATTCTATTGATAGTTCTTAGCTCTGAAAGGAAAATGTCTATAATTTACTTAAATTGCCTTGAAAAGAAAAGAAATAAGAGACTTCTTTCCTTGGGAGTCTTTTTCCTGGTGTTTTCCTAATAATAAGGCTGTAGAGTGACTGAATCACTATTATAACCCTATAGCTATTATTTTCATTTCATAAGAGTGTGGGCTAATTCCAGCCAAAGCTTACATTTCAAATACATTTATGTGTAATATATATAATAAATTAATACTGATCCAGAGCGCCTGAGGCTCAAAATTGTTTTAGATCAACCAATGCATTTTTTTTTTTTTTTTTTTAGGGATGACCAATTGTTCATCTTGTTATTCAGGAAAATGGGAGTGGGGTGTGGGGGAGGGGAGATTAAAGACACTAGCAAAGTAATCACAAGTAATCACTTAGTCATCAGACCTCTGTGTGCTCCAGGGAGAGGTGACCTAAGCTGGTGGGGAATGTCTGGGGTTTGAGTCAGTAGGATGGGTACACAATGTGTCCCCCCATCAGACATGGACTGTAGCACCTTGTGCATGTAGATGCTGAGTGCAACTCTACCTCTCTCCTTGCCTTTCCCATCAGGTGTCTAGCTCAGTTGGCCTAGGAATGGAATCTTGCAGGCATCTGGATAGTGGATGGAAAGTCTGAGATTGAGCAGATCTTCTCAGTCTGAAAAAAATAAAAGTTTACCAGTCTTCCTAGAGTCAAATGGACTGGCCCACCTTGAATGTTCCCACCCAACCATTTATCAGATGCACAAAGTCACAGGGCCCTGAACTGAACATTTTGTGTGACACAGTTCCCATCCCCTCTGTGGTAGGCAGAATAATGGTGCCCACATATGTCCTTTTCTTAATCCTAGAACCTGCGTATGTTACGTTACAGGACTGGCAGGAATGAAGTTGGTGCACGGAACTAAAGTTGTAAATTAGTTGACCTTCAAATAAAGAAATTATCTTGGATTGTTCACATGGGACCAGTGCAATGGGAACATGGGAGGCAGAAGAGTTAGAACCAGATAAATGGCACCATGAGGAAGACTTGACAGGCCATTATTGCTTTTAAGATGAAAGGGGACATGAGCCAAGGGTTGCAGGCAGCCTCTGGAAACTGTCAGAGGCAAGAAATGTCCTCTCACCTAGAGCCTCCAGGAAGGAAAGACGTTCTGCTGACACCTTGGTATTAGTCCAGCAGGACCCAGGTCAGACTTTAGATCCCCATAACTAAAGATAATAAGTTTGTGTTGTTATAATAACTTACACTTGTGGTAGATTGTTGCAGCAGCAATAGGAAACAAATATGTCACCCCACCACTTTGTATTATTTAATTTTTTTTACAAAGCAAACACATGTATATTTACTAGAAATGAATATGAGAGAAAAAGTATTATATTGAAGGGCCCATTTTTGCATTAACAACTTTTTATGTGGCTGTGGGGGTCATTATGTATACAATTCCTGCTTATAAAATAAAAGAATTGTATTAAGTACTTGAAATATAAAATATTAGTTAAATACTATCTTTTCAGAATTAATAATTATTGATTATATATATTTTTTTTTGATAGAGAAGACCTTTTAATTAAAAAAAAAAAGCTTCAGTGAGGGCTGGGGTTGTGGCTCAGTGCAGTGGCAGAGCACTTGCCTAGCATGTGCGAGGCACTGGGTTTGATTCTCAGCACCACATATAAATAAAATAAAAGTACCTTGACAACTGAAAAAATATTTTTAAAAAAAAGCTTCAATGACAAAACATGTAAAGTGTCTCTTGCTGTTTCCTTTAGATTTTATATAGGTTCTAAAACTATTTGCTGTTTTACTGTTAAATTCCCTTGATAGTTTTGGCTTTTGGGTAAGCAAAAAAAAAAAAAAAAAGGGAACCAAGTGAAATAAAGCAAATTATGAAAGGATTTATTTTTTCTCTTGAATGAGACTATCCTAGATGTGCATGTGTTTGGCATAAGGAAAAAACTGGATAATTAATACAGCCTGCTTACCTATAGACTCCTCAAAAGCAGGTTCAGCAGAGTGTCTCACCCAAATAATGGGAATTTCTTCCTCTAGAATTCCTTGTGGTCAGATCTTCTCTGCTCCCCGTGACCCTCAGGTACAGCTCCTGCTTTGACAGCTGAACACAGGAGGTTCCTGGACCATGGAGGCAGGAGAATGACTTCAGATCTCCTGGGAAACCAGTGGGGTAATAGTCCCCCTGCACTCCTTCCAACTTGGCTCACACCAGTGCAGAGACAATTAAGGTTTGCAGCTGCCCCAGAATCAGGCTGCTCGCTCAGCTTTATCGAACCATTTTTTTTCTGCTCTTCAGGTACCTGTTTTGTTCCTTGGAAAGCTATTCTGCTGATTTTGTGATTTTTTTTTCTTTCTTTCTCCATTTACCTTCTATGCAGCTTATTTTTAGTATTCCCCAAAGATGTCTCTATTTTGCCAGGGCCTTCTACTTTTCAGACCTTGGAGCAGATGATTTTCTTGATAATTTATCTCCTCTCATACTCAAACCCAAATCACTGTGGATACTCTTTGTTCAGTAACCTGCTTTGCCTCACCATTTTTATTTAGAGCTTACAGGCTAGCAATCTGCTCATGCAGGGAATGCCTTATTTGTGACAGTTTCATGCTCAACCCAAGAAAAGCCTCTGATATATATATATTTCGCCCCACCCCCCAGAACCTTGGAAACTGACTCTTTAAAATGTTCCTCATCTTCTCCTTTTATCAGTAGAAGCAGACAACTGACATGCTCCTTCCCTTCCCTGTCCAAGAGGGAACCTTGAGAATGGCTCTTTGCCGTCTCAGCTACCTTCCTTTGCCTCTTTATAAGCGTCCTGTCTCCTTTGTGACAGTTCATTGTGAAATGAAGTTTGCATTTGGTCATTTCCATAGCAACAGGGGTCAGGTAATCAATCGACACTTTTTTACTTTTATTTACAAAGTGTCTTTGGGAAAGGATTTGACAAATATTTAATTGGTGCTTTCTCAGTAGATACTAGAGGTGCACTGGAGACCAAGAAATGGAGCTCAAGCTTTCAGACTGGGGGAGAAAGATCATTTCAAAGGTTATCATGGCTCCATGTTGAAGGTCAAGTAAAGGCGTGACTACAAAGAGGACACTGGTGTGAAAGAGGGCAGGTGGGGCTAGGCAAGGAGGATTCTTCATGCAAGGGTGAAATATCCCAGGAACATTCACTGCAGGAACAGGATATCTTTGTATCATTATTAAAAGCAAAAAAACCCCACATTGGCCTATGGTGACAGAAATCAGCCAAGACGGACTGACTAGCAAGGAATGCTTTGTATTGTGTGGTTGTTATCCAAGGGTATATTATAGTCAAAATCATCTGATGAAATAATTCAGATCTTTGCATTGTATGTAAATTTAAAAAAACAATAATTAGAAAGCTCTCATTGTATCAACATAGTCTTCCTTCAGAATCTTTGAGGGATTTGTTCCAGGACTACCCACTCAGGTACCAAAATCTGCGGATGCTTCAGTTCCTTATAAAAAATGATTTAGCATTTGCATATAACCTACATAATTCTCCCATATACTTTATTATTATTGTTGTTATTATTAGTATTAGTTCTGGGGATTAAACATAAAGTTTAATGTACATGCTGGGTATGTGCTTTATCACTAAGCAACACCCTTAGCCTCTCCCATACACTTTTATTTATTTTTGTACCATGGATTTAACCTGGGGTGCTTAAACCCTGAGCCACATCTCCAGCCTTTCTTATTTTTCATCTTGAGATAGGATCTTGCTAAGTTGCTAAGGGCCTCGCTAAGTTGCTGAGACAGACTTTGAACTTGTGATCCTCTTCCTAAGCTTCCTGAGCTTCTGGGATTACAGGCATGCACTACTATGCTGGGCCCCTCCTGTATACTTTAAATTATCTCTAGATTATCTGTAATACTTAACACAATGCAAATGCTGTGTAAATAGCTGTACACTGTATTGTTTAAGCAGTAATGACAAAAAAGTCTGTACATGTGTTAGTTTTCCATTATTATAACAAAATAACTGAGATAATCATCTTAAAAAGATAAAAGGTTTATTTTGGCTCACAGTTTTAGCAGTTTCAGTTCACAGTCTGTTGGCCCAGTTGCCTTTGGGTCTGTGGCAAGGTGGAAGCGAATGTGGAGGAAGCCCATTCATCTCATGTCAAGAAGCAAAAGAGAGAAGAGCTGACATCCCACTATCCCCTTGGAGGGCAGGCACTTAATGACCTAAAACCTTCCACTAGGTCCCACCTCTTAATATTTCTACCACCTTCTAATATCACCTAGCTGGGGTCCAAGCCTTTAACACATGGACTTTTAGGGGTGTTTAAGATCTAAACTATTGTAATACAAACACAATTAAAAAAACAAACTGTATTTTTGATCTGAGGTTGGTAGTTCACAGATGAGGAATCCACTTATACGTGCAAAGACCTTCAAGATACATAAAGTGAAAAAAGCAAGACAGAGGCAGTATATGTCACATGCTCCCTTATATGGCATAAATTGGAAAAATTAAGGATTTTTTTTGACTGCTTCTATATGCAGGAGAACTCAGGGAAGATAGGAGGAACCAGTAGCAGCACTGAGTTGGCAGGTGTGGAAACAGTGCAGAGATGTGGGGAGCGTTCTCACTTTTATACTTGCCTTTTGATTTTGAACCATGTAGCTCTATTTCTCATTCAAGAAAATAGAAAAAAAAAAAGCCACACATTGAAACAGAACTAAAGAGGTTTAAAACCGAGACATGAAGTGGTCTTAATTATTCTTTACGAGAGGCTATTTACCCCGTTATATGATTTTAAGCAGCTTCCTCTCAGCAGTGCTCTGGTGGCCGACTAGGCAAAAGTGCCACCCCCCATGTAGAGCGCACCCTAGCGGCGGTTCTCCCCATGGTGCTCCGCTTGCAGTGCGTGCGCCTGCGCCTTCCTAACTCCTCCCCCTGCAAGACCTTGATCTCTTTGACATTTTAGAGGAAGCAATGTTTGCTGTCTCTTAAGGAATCTGGAAGATGGCCTATGTGAGACATGTTTGCAGTTACAGCCTTTTCTGAAAAGGTCAGTGTCCTTGGTCGGGGCCAGAAAACTTGCAGCAAATGTTAAGTTTGCTTTTCAAACACCATTTTTGACTTCGCTCTCTGGAGAGTGAGCTGTGCATGGGGGAGACCTCTTCCCGAAGCACATGTGCTTTCTGGAGTGCAGGGTTGGGATCTAATAGGACTGGGCTCAGGACATGACAGAAACCCTCTCCTTCCTCTTCTTTGAATGCCTCCTTTCTAGACACTGACTGGGAAGCTCCTTTTGTGATAGAACCACCAGCATAAGTGCGACTTACGTTTCAGATTCTGTCTGTCTGGTGTGATTGTATTTCTGATCCCTGCTTCTCCCCCTGAATGTCCCCTGTAGGGGCCAAGGGAAAGACAGCCTCACTGTGCCAGGAACATCTTTTTACAGTACCTTGTACATGGTCCCTGATATTTCTCATCTTGTTTTTCAAATAAGGATGCTGCCAATTTTTATTGGGGGAGAACAAGAATGTTTTGTCACTCTGTGTACTCCAGAAAGAGTATTTCACATTGCTTATGTGAATTATCACTGGGACCTTTGGACCTTTTGTCTGCAACACAAGGTGCATTATGTATTGTGTCCTTAGATGTTTTAAACTCAAATGTCTTGCCAAAAGAACTTAAGTAAAAATAACTCTTGGATGCCGCTGTTTTAGTACCATATTTCATTCTCTGGTTGCCTGCTTAGACCTTTCATCCCAGCAATTCAACATGTGGACGGACAGTGGCTTCATGAGGCAAGGAGTTGAGAATTGTAAGCCTGGACTGGAGCTACTTTTGGGCTCTGTGGGCAACTGTGTGGTGATTGATGAATGGTGTCTGCCATGGGGTCCAAGAAAGAAGAGGGGCAGAGTTTGAGGTGTTTTCCAAAGCTTGCAAGGTAGTCCTACCCAGAACTTTTTTTTGTCTATCCTACAACACCTGGTGCTTTTTGCACCAGATGCAAATATATTTGGTTCAATCAATGTTTGCTTGATATGCTCTTCTGGAAGCATGAGTATCTAAATCAACAAGTCTACCCATAGGAGCATGGCTACTGGTGCAGAAGCTTGTTCTGGCAGAGTTTAATTGGCCAAAAAAGGCACAAAGCTCTGAATGCTGTGCCCTTCTAGTTTGCTTCATAGTTTGATGTCTGTGTGGTAGATGTTGCTGATCTCCTCTGACATCCCCTCAGCAGATAAGAATCCACCTTTATCACTGTTCTTAGCAGCCTTGATGAGAGCCTTCAAATATCTCCCTGGCCATTGCCAAGGTGTGGATTACAGTTTGAAGCGACAGTATTAATGGCTAAGTGTATGGACTAAATGCCCTGTGCCCAGGTACTGTCCCAAGTGTCTTATATGTACTAAGTCATTAAATTCTCACAAAAAACTACCAGATTGTTACTGTTATTATCATCCTGACTTGAGCACAGAGAGGTTAAATAACTTGGCCAAGGTCACATAGCTTCTAAGTGTTGAAGCCAGGTTTTCAGCCTTAGGCAGTCTGAACTCAACTTGTCTAGTCCCTGAGGTGCCCTGAACACTTGGCTAGGAGACAGAGCCCTGCATGTTCTCGAGCAGTTGCAATTTTTTTGTTTGTTTGTTTCTCCATCTGTAAAAAGAAGGGATGGGCAGGATGGCTTAAATCCCTTCAAGGCCTATCTTATTTCATTCTGTTACATATTGAAGATCCTCAAGCCAGCCTAGTGCTTACCATGATATTTGACGAATAATATGTGCATTTGCTGGAGGTATACAGATCGAAGTGAAGACTTGAATCTTCTCAGCACACACCAGAATTATAGCTTGTCAAGAGCAAAAGACTTATTTTCTCAAACAATTAGAGGACACCAGTAATTATGCTTAATTACATATTGAATGGTTTTCCTGTTGTGTCAACCCATTGTCTTAATTGCACTTAAGAGCAGTAGGCGATTATTTTGAGGTTTGTGAGGTTTAAAATTGCTTTGTGTCTCAGCATAAGAGTTAAGAGCACGGGCGCTGGAGTCCAACAAACTGGGTGCAAATCCTGAATCTGCCATTTATAAGAAGTAAGTGGCAAGTTCCTTAACTTCTCTAAATGTGGATCCCTCTTATTGAGAACAATAATGGCAGCAGCCTATGAGGGTCAGTGGACTGACAGCGTGTGAGTGGATGGTACAGCCAAGATGCAGTCCTCTAGATGTTGGCCATCGTATGTTCATTGGTATTGATGGGTTGTTGAGGATGGTGGGCTCTGGACACGTTCTATCCCTATGGAGGGCCCCAGCCTGGGTGGGTCTGGGCTTCCGGCCTGGGTGGATTGCTGCTATTCTGTACTAGTTCTTACATTGAAGGTGTTCATTATCTATTTTGTTTTGAAATTATGTCTATAATTTCATTTTTGAAAGACAGATGGAGTGGAACTAAGAAATATGGTCAATCAATGAAGAGGTTACAACCATTAAGCCCCTTGAAGAAAGCCGGGAGGAGTGAGATTTCCCTAGTATATAGTGGGAAAATTATCTTGGCAGTTGATCATTTTAGGCAGTTCATACACATGGCCTTAGATAACACTGAGTCACATAGTGAAAGTTACTTTGTTTTCATTTCTCTTTCAATAACTCTGAGTCTGTCAAAGAGAAAGCCCAGTTCCTGCTGGTCTTTAGTCTCCAGTTCTTTGGAATTTCCCTCTTAACAAAAGGAGAGATCAGGGTTAAGGCTTGGAGTCCTTGGTGGCAATAATATCCAGCTAGAACTATTCAATGTTGCTTTGTTTTAATTGTATTTATTTTTATTACCTTCCATTTATGGCATGCAATACTAATTTTTTTACTTATAATAGTCATATAAAACTTTCATTGGAAATATATATAAGGAAAAATGATTTAAAAAAATGGTAAATCAAATGGATGGTGCGGCTGTGGCAGAAGTTGTGTTGGTGTTATGCAAACTCCAGAGTTGGGAGACACTAGTTGGGAGAGGGAAGAGGGACAAGGTAGTACCTGCTCTTCCTCTAATCCCGGGGAAGTCCTAAAAAGAAGGGAAATTAAGGAAGATGCAGCACCCTGAGAGGAACCATCACAGAAGGGAGGGTGGGCTACAAAGCACATGCTTTGGAGAGGTTGACAATGGACAGGGACAGGCAGGGGGTTTTCTGCAGGGACAGCTGTGGATCTTGCTGACATGGAGTTGGCAAAGGACTGGCCCAGGAGCCAGTGGGAGGAAGGATGCAGAGTTTGCTGCACTCTTTGCCCAGGGGTGTGGCGTGTGTTGGGGGCACTGTGAATGGGGGTAAAATCAAGGTGGGTAAGAGGTTTTTCAGTTTTCAGGATAGCAAAAATGTGGGCACATTTTTAGATCATAGAGAAGGCGATGGTAAAGATGCATGTGAGCGGATTTAGATGGTAAAGATGCATGTGAGCGGTCAGGGAGGCGGAGGGTAGGTTTACTGAGGATGGATGGGGAGGAGAGGAAGAGGGAGATTTCCCTGGGGCTAGAGGGAAGAGAGGCGGATGAGAAGGCAGAAGGCGCCTCTTCTCCCACCAGTAAATTCTGCAAGTAAATTTTACTATTTCTTAATGTCTAAATAATTCAGTGGAAAAGGAGAGTGGAAAGCAAGGATGAGAGCCTGGAGGAAGTACAGGACCGTGAAAGTGCAAGTGCAGAGGCAGAGAGAGAGGGGGACTCGAGGGAGGCAAATACTGACCCTGTGGTCGTATGGGTGTCCCGGGGAGGGAGGCACTGGCAACTGACAGGCTTTACCCAGGGCAGAGCTTGGCTCAGGACACCTTGTCCCCAGAAGACAGGAGCATGATGAAGGTAGTAGTACCTGCTCTTCAGACTGCTTGGGGGGAAGGGCCTGAAATTTGGGGGCCCTGCAGAGCTTCATGAAGGAAGCACTGCAGAGCGACCCTTTCTCTTAGCAGTGGCTGATGTGCTGGCTGGGGAAAGTGGCCTCAGCTCCAGGTGTGTCACAGGAATGGCATTCTCCTCAAAGATGTGGTCTGGAGGGATGGCCAGCTATTGCCTCACCAAAGGCGTCCACTCTGTTATGAAGGCCTTGGGCTTTGGACATGGTGGCATAAGGCAGCCAGGTGTGGGTGGAATCATGGCTGGAAAAGCACCCAACTCACTGCAGGACTGGCCCCAAGTGTTCCCATTAGCCTCAGAGGCTGAGGACCCTTCTTGTCTGGCTTGCTGTCCTCACGTGTCCCTTGTATCTTGTGAGTGGGGTCATGGAACATGTGGAAGCAGAGTCATTTGGAGAAAGCCTAACCTAGGGAGAAAGGAAAATGACTTTCAGGCTGTGGCTCCAAGTCCAGAGCTTCCTGACCTCAGATCCAGGCCCGGGGGCCTCAGTGTGTGGGAGAAGGAGGTGTGAGCATAACCAAGGAATCGCTGGTACAGAACCTGCCCTTGAGGCCAGGAAGAAGGTACGGGGTGAGGAGAAGAGAGTGCCATGTGTCCCACCCCTTCTACCTTATTCTGTGGCTCAGGGCAGTCAAGGTGGTGGCAACTTGGGAAATGCATCCTTCTGGGCTCCTCAGCAGACTCCCAAGGTGAAACTGATTATGTCATCAGGAACGCTGTCTTGGTTTCCAGGCTGGGAGTCCCTGTTGGAGCCTGCACACCCCCCACCCCCACCCCCACCACCCCCTCTCAAATCTTTCCAGCCTGTTCTATGCTGCTGTCACCATCGACAGGAACACTTGGGCTTGCCTGGCTTTTCTCTTATTTCAGCCCCGTCCACAATCACGATGTGCAATTGGTTGGAAAAGACATCTTAGTATTTACCAGGGTTGGAAGTAGACCTTTCCAGGCAGCTCAGACGATAACTTTTAGAAACTCTATCTATATGCATTTTCTAAAGAAATGCACAAGGGATGAAAAGATAGGGAAGTCCTTGCCTCTCTCTCCAGGGTCCACAGGCGTAAGGCATACTCTCAAAAAAGAAAGAGCTAGAAAAAAGACTTTAAAGCAGATGTGCTGAAAAATCATGGTAAGTGGAGGCATTTTTGGTTTGGCAAACAGACTCCAGAGCTCTCCAGGGTACAGCAAGAGCCCACTTCTGGGCATTCTTTAGCACCTTCACCTGCCAGGCAGAGAGTGAAGGGCCTTTCTCCTATCACCAGAGGAGATGGAGAGTATCTGTCTCAGTCTAATTTAAAAATATCATGAATGTGCTTTAATTAATCACCCTACAAGATTCCTCTCTTCCAGATGAAATAAAGCTCTGGTCATCAACCCTGTTTCTTATCTCTAACTCTTGAGCCATCTTAAAGGCCAACTCTGGCCTTAGCAGAATCGGAGAGTGGTTGATCACTAGGCTCTTATTCCATCCCACATTTCACTTAGTAAACTACGCAGGAATTTAACCACCCTAAGCCTCCATTTCTCCAACTGTAAAATGGGCATCCTAATGTTATCTACTCCACGCAGACACCTGTGGGTTCAGCGAGGTAATTTTGGCAGCATGCACCCCATGGTGCCTGGTTCCAGAAGCTGTTCAATTCCTCCGTGACTCCCATTCCTGGCTTTGTGCTTAGCATCAGTCATAACCATCGAGTGAGGCGCTGACTAGCAAGGCTAACATTCTCAATGCTGGCTTAAAATAGAAAAGAGCTACTTTGTGTGAGACTTTGCATTTTTTAAACTGACACATTTTTTATTAGACAGTACTCTTACAGAATAATAAAATGGAAGGAATCTGTGAAGTTATCTGCATAATGAGGCCAGTGTGGCACAAAAGCAATGAAGTCCCTGAAAATACCAGCCAGATTTTTACCCTGAGCATTCATAGAGCTTTCAAGTACCTAGGAGAGAAAAACCACCTGCCTTTCCTGCTTCTGTCTGCCTCCCTCCTTAGATTCTGAGCCCCTGGTGCCTGGGGACTGTGTTTTCCTCTCTATACCAGGTTGCCTGACCAGGGAGCATTAGTAACCTGTGTTACATAAGGGAGGCTATTTCTACCTAGAAACTTTGGGGAAACAATCAAACAAACAGAAAACCAACCTGTGGGTGGTGGTGGTGGGGGACTGAAGTAAAAGAATGGAATCCAGAGTGGATGTGGTCAGCTCATGGTCACTGTAGCCACTGTGAAGGTCACTCTCTCTGCAGTGAAGTCTTTTTGGATTTTGTATGTGGTGTGGTTCAAGGAACGTAGGCATTGGAGTCAGAGAGAGCCGGGCTTGAGTGTGGATCTACCATGTCACAGTTGAGTGACTGGGAAATTCGTACACTCTCCCTGGTGACAGCACCAGTCACATGGATTATTGTGGCAATGCAAAGTGGTGACATAGAGTACCTTGGGTTCTCTTTCTACCTTGACATCTGGACTATTTGGATGATTCGACTTGGCATGCTTGAACTTGGAGGTTGAAGGAGGATGGGCAGTCTCTGAAGAGTGTTTTGAGAATAAGGATGAACGGTCCTTCCTGGCCCAGTCAGCACTGATGTCGGGCTGACCTCAGGAAGTGATATGTGGCCTGTGGCTTACCATGGACACCAATGAGTCAGACCCTTGGACGTTTGCGAGAGCTTATCCTGTGGTTCTTTGTCATCTAGGACCCACCTCCCAACTCAACCCCATACCTACTCCCTTCTTTCCATCTTCATTACCTACTCCTTAGTCCAGGCTGCCCCATATCTTTTTGGACTTCTGGCCTCCTCATTGTTTTTCATGTTTATCTTCCTAAATAATCCCTTCCCAAACACCAAGTCCCCACAGAGCAGCCAAAACAGAAACCAGACCAGGCCATTCCTTCGCTTAAAAGTACATTACAGATGTATTTACTACAGGGCTTTCTGGCACTGGAAATCTGCCTGGCTGTTCTGCCACCATTTCATACCATCCAATCCCTCACTCTCTCCAAATAGAACGTCGACTTCCAACAGGCTGAGTGCTTCCTAACTCAAGGTGCTCTCTTTTGGTTACTCCTACCTGGATCGCTCTGTTGCTTGCTCTTCCTGTGGCTGGCAAGCCTCCAGGCCTTTGCTCCAGTGTCACATCCCCAAGAATGTCCATCCTGCCTGACACTCATGTCACGCCCTAGCAAAAATTCTCTCTGTTATGATGATTGTCTGTCTCCTCCCACTCAGAATGAATGCTTCACAAAGACCAGGATGTTCGCTTCACTTCCACTGTTTGAAGCAGTAGCTGGCATGTGGAAGATTCCCAGGAAGTATTTGCTGAATAAAGCAGTGAGAAGAGAAACCAAATCTGCAAGACCATGTGAAATGTGTTTAGGTGTGTGGCGCGGAGTGCTGGTGGCGCGGGCGCTTGTGAGGGTGCAGTCTGCAGGGAGCTCTCTTGGTGCTCTACGAATAGGAAAATAATGTACTGATCACAAACAAGGAAAATCATCTCTGATGGAGAAGTATTATTGGGTTGAGATACAGCAGATTGGATCTTTGTGGTCAGGAGTGGAAAATCATGAGCTCTGAAATTGGCCCCTCCTCTTCTGTTACTTAGGTATTGATTGTTTCTGAACTCTGATTTTCCCCTCTGAATGAGAACAAGAGAGCACACATCTATTTGGGAGGCTCAAGAAAAGGCTATATCTTGGGAAAGAGAGCATTTGGTATGAGACTTGAAGAGCAGATTTATTTTGGCAGAAAGAAGGTCAAGGCTTTGAGATGGCATTGCAGTTGGAGGGAATGGTGGGGGCTCGAGGTGGGTGCAGGAATGATGTGGTTTTGACAGAAACTGCCTTAAAGTCTCTGAAAAACAACCTAGAACATTGTTCTCATGCTGACATATAAGCCAGAGATGTTATCTAGAGTAAAGCTTTTGGGAGACTAATAATATATTGCTCAGCTGTGTGACATTCTGTAAAATGGGGATAACAGTGCTAACCTTGGAGCTTCACAGTGGAGATGCCTGACATGGACCTGCTTAATAACTGGCCTATCTATTTTGAAGGGACATTTTCAAAATCCTATTAATTCAAAACATGGTATCAGAAATCCAATTTAATTGAACAACTATATATCTTAATAATCGCTGCGGATGCTGCAGGGAATCCAAAGATGTATAAGATAGGAAATATGTCTTTAAATAACTAAAAGATTTATTTGTGATGCTAATAAAATGTTTTCCAATTTGCAATATGCCTTTGATTAGTTTGACTAGTTGGTTTATTACTGAACCCAAGTTCATTATTCTTGCTGCTCCATCAGGGACCCAGTGAATCGAGGATAACTTGGATCAAGGGAAAAGATTTAGTCAAATGCCAGCCAAATAGGAGGCTGGAGGACTAATGTCCAGAATGGCCATCTTAATTCAGCACACGTTTCAAGCTCCTCTTATCCTCAGGCAAGGGGGAAGGAGGGCACTGAGGTTAGGAAGGACTGATGGCTAGGGACTTCTAGGTGCTGCTCCGATGGTCTGGAAAGGGACATTGTAACACATGTAATCAATCACAAAGTCACGATGCCCCTGAGAATCTTGGAAATATCTCAGTCATCTGCATCCTGGTGTCCCCAGACCTGTTCTAGTAACTCATTAAACACCTGTATAAGCCCAAGTGAAGAGTCAGTGGTTTGACTAAAACTGCCTTCAAGTCTCTGAAAAATAACCTAGAACATAGCTCTCATCCTGACACATAAGTCAGGGGTGTTATCTAGAGCCAAGCTGTTGGGAGACTAATAATGTATTGATCAGCTGTGTGACATTCAGAATTAGTGATTTTTAAAGTCAACTAAGTTAGGAGCAGAGGTACGCACCTGTAATCCCAGCAATTTGGGAGGTTGAAGCAGGAGGATCACAAATTCAAGACCAATCTCAGGAACCTAGCAAAACCCTGTCTTAAATAAATAAATAAATAAATAAATAAATAAATAAATAAACAAAACAGTGGGGTGGGGGTTGGGATATATAGTTCAGTGGTAAAGCATCTGGGTTTGATCTTCAGTACTGCAAAAGAAAGAAAGTCAACCAAAAAGCAAGTAAAGCTAGAGCTTTTATTTAAATTTCCCCTCAGTTACAGATTTTCAAAAATCAACATCTGAAACAGATATAATATGGGCTTTTGAGTCTGTGCAAGCCAGGGGCCTTTCTGAACTTGACCTTGTTACTTGTAAAGTGTGGAGAATAGCACTTACATTAGATAGTAGTTGTTATAAATTTGTATTATGCCCCAGGTAAAGCAAAGAGCCTAGTATACAAGCTCAAATATCTGAGCTCTCTCCCACACTAATCTCTAATGCTGGATCCCGTGTTCTTTCTGTGACATGGTAGTCTGGATGACTGTAATTTGTGATCAGAGATCTCCTGGAAGAATATTAAAGTGCCAAGCCTGTCTAAAGAGAAGAGGTGTGTGTGGTGGGGGGGGGAATGAGAGAACACACATCTATTTGGGAGGCTCAAGAAAAGGCTATATCTTGGGAAAGAGAGCATTTGGTATGAGACTTGAAGAACAGATTTATTTTGGCAGAAAGAAGGTCAAGGCTTTGAGATGGCATTGCAGTTGGAGGGAATGGTGGGGGCTCGAGGTGGGTGCAGGAATGATGTTGAGCATGTTTCCTGAGTGTTTGCTAGGGAAGGAACCACCTGCCAGGGTTGGTACGTCCCGTGTGGTGGGAGATGGCCTCTCCAGGACACTTATACCCAGCAGACATTCTAGCAAGTTGTTAAGCACCATTTTTTAGGAGCTGAGCCAGAGGCAGATGGATTGGGCAAAGGATGTGGAATGCATTAAAGGGAAGAGAGACAAGTGGGCTATTTAGAAGGCTTCTGCCGGAGTCTTGGTGAAAAGTAGTTAAGAATAGTTGAGACGCAGAACAAGACACAGAACAAGGAAATGAAGGACCACTCTGACAAACTGGTGTGGTGAAGAACTGTGGGAGAGATGGCTCTGAGCTTTACAGCCTAGATGACCAGAAATGGTGAGAGAAACAAGGAGTGGGGAGGGGAGGGGAGGAGGAAACTTGAGCTCTCTCTTCAGCATATAGTTGTCCTTGGGTATCTGTGGGGGACTGGTTCCAGGACACCCCATGGATACCAGAATCCTTTAATGCTCAAATTCCTTACGTAAAAAGGCGTGATATTTGCATGTAGCTTACACACACCTTCCCTTATACTTTAAATCATCTCTAGATGACTTATAATAATCTAATAAATCCTGTGTAAATAGCTATACTGTATTGTTTAGGGAATACAAGGAAAAAGTATGCATGTTCAACATAGAGGAAAAAATTTTTTTTTTCAGATATTTTTTGATCTGTGGTTGGTTGACTCTGTGGATACGGAACCTGCAGAAATGGAGGGCCGAATATATTGTTTAGGGCAGGTGGAGACTCTCAGCTGGCTGTTTTCTTCAGACAGTTAGTAATGTGGATTTGGGCCTCAGAGTTGGAGATAGATTTTAGTGAATGTTCTGCACACGGCTTATGGCTGAATCTACGGGAGCATCAGAGCTCTAACATGGGAAAGGATACAAAAGAGGGGTGCACAGAAGCGGGGGGCGGGGGCGGGAGAGCTCACTAGTGACGTTCTGACATTTGGTATTGGCAGGAAGGAAAACTAGTGGCGGAGGGAGAAGTCAAACAAGAAAGAAGCCGGGCCAGTGCGTATAGCATCAGGCGGCTCAGGGTTTTAGCAAGGCCAGGCTGGGGCGCAGTCTGTAAATTTTGAGGGTGTAGCTGGTTTTTAAAGGGTCTTAGAATCAAAGATTAGGAGGCCATGTAGTGCTTTAAGAAAACAACTGAATGAAGGTAAAAATTAGACATGATGTGGAGGAGTAAGGAAGTGGAGGCGGAAGTCCAGTCTTCCAGTAGTTAGGTAGAGAAAGAGGGTGGGATGAGGAAGGATGATAAAAAAATTGATAGATGAGGAAAGCATTAAGCCTGGTTTACATCAGAAGGAAGGTGTTGGTGAAGAGATTGGGAGGGAACAGGTAAGCGCTGCTCCAGGGCCCTTGTCCTGGGGAGGGAGCTGACCAGCAGACCTTCAGCACCAGCGTCTCAGTGTGTATTAAGCAATGATGACCTAGAGGGTTGAGCAAAAGCCACGTGGGATACTAGGCTTATGCAGTGATCTGGGGGTCATCCCAGGCTGTCAATGAAGGAGGTGGCATTGGTATATTCTATCTCATCACACTGATCCCTGCTTAGCCTGGGGAACCTCCCTCTTCTCGCAGCTCAGAAATGAGCAACTGGGCTGGGTGTGGTACTACAAGTTTATAATCCTAGCAGTTTGGGAGGCTGAGGCAGGAGGATTGTAAATTCAAGGCCAGCCTCAGAACTTAGCAACTTAATGAGACCCTATCTCAAAATTAAATAAATAAATAAATAAATAAAATAAAAAGGGCTGGAGATATGGCTCAGTGGTTAAGCACTTTCGGGTTCAATTCTTAGTACCAAAAGAAAGAAAGAACAATTGCTTTATCTCGATTCTATTAACTGATGAATCCGACAGGCTAATTGTTGCTCCTGGCAGAGGACTGGAGGACTGGAAAGCTTTTTTGGTAACAGCTAGTCCTCTAGAACCAAAGGCTTTTGTTATCTAACCCATTGGTGGTTCAAATGATGGAACTTCAAGTTAGGAAGGAGGCAGGGGCAGGGGCAGGCAGAGAAAGTGCTGGAAGCTTCTCCTCTTCAAATTCCATGTCTGTGGGGCTACCCAGCACTGAAAAATAAGGTGTCCCAATCACTAAAATAAATTAAAAATCTTTTAAAAGATAAAAAGCTGATGTGTCAGCTATACTTACAACCTTTCTTTTAGATTTTCTGAGTAGAAACTTGTGATTGAATTCAGCAACAACCAAACTTTATAAAGCTTTTTTTTTTCTTTTTTTCCTTTGCCTTCATCTGCCAATTGGGCATTCCACCACTGCCTGCATGGGCCAAAGATCCTGTCTTTGCAGTGTCTCACTGCAGTGGGGTGCATGAGCTTTGTGTAGCCCAAGTTCCAGCTCATCCATCCTGACTCAGTTGGCTAGTTAGAAGACCTAGTTAGAATTTGTATACAGTAGCTTTCCCTTTATAGTGCACATGTACCATAACTGAGTGGGAGTGACTCCTTAGATACCAATAGGGACATAGCGATCCTGAACTTAATGACTACGGCTGGTTTTGTTTAATGTAATCGTTCCCTTTTGTGAGACTCCTTATTCCTGTAATCTTCTGTAATTGGTAGAACTAAACTATTACACTCTGAGTTATACTGTATTATGTCCCAAACATGACAAGTTTTATTATTATAGTATGTTAGAGCCAGAGAGATTCCATCTTTTTTTTTTTTTCCAGAGAGGAAGAGGCTCAGAAAATATTTGTAACCAGTTGTTTAAGGTCACAAATTTGACCAAATTTTGCAGAATTCTTAGAAAATCTGTAGTTGAGGAATAAATATGTTCTTGGAGGAACAATTGCAAGATGTGATATGGTGTTATGGGTAGAGGCTTGACTTGTAACCAGAAATTCTGAATCTTGTCTGAGCTCCAGTTATTGCCCTCCATGTAGCCACGGGATGGTATTCTCCATTCCCAGAAAGGGAAGCCAATATTCTGATATAGGACGGATGAGGCTGGACACCCGAGGAATTGGTAGGAAGCAGGTTTATTGGCTACAGTGGTTCAGAGTGAGGCTCGTGCCTCAACATTTTTTCTCTGGACCATGAGTTTGGAAATTCTTGGAACTTTATACACAGTGTGTGTGTGTGTGTGTGTGTGTGTGCGCGCGCGCGCGCGCGCGCGCGGGGGGTGGGGGTGGGGTGGGAGGAAGGCTTGGAGGTTTACATTTTTACAGGAGTCTACATAGAGGTAATTTGTTTTTAAGTTCATAGAAAGTACTTTTCGTCCCATTTTTTGGATTAGTCAGAGGTTTTACAACAAAAGCAGAAGTGACATCGTTAAGTCTGCGGCCAAACTCAGCTTTTGCAAGACAGAGCAACAGGAAATAGGAAATCCTAACCACAATGAGTTCTTTTGCAGAAATTTTTGCTGATATTCTGGTAATAGGAGCAATTATGGCGAGGGTCTATGGAGAAGTGTAATTAAGATTCTTTGGTGGAGGAGGGGGCGCCACTGTGATTCCTTCCCCACCCACAAATCTTGAGGATGGAACGGAGATGAGGACCTGAATGTACTATGAAAATGTAGTGTGTTCCAGTCACAAGATAATTATAATATGTAAGCTGTTTCCCAGAGAGTGAAAAAATATTAATAGAATATTAATTATATAGAATATTAATTCTGCTTGTGGTAGTAATTTGCATTATGCGTTTACCGGCAGCCTCTGTGTTCAGCATAGTTAGCCAAGCAAAGGTCTGAAAGCTCTTATATTTTGGTTGTAGTCAAAAAGACTAGAGGGAAGAGAACTTTACATGTGTCACCAGTGGCTCCCGTGTTCCTGCAAGCCTCAGTCTAACTGGGAGAGGTTTGGTGAATGGCAGTTTGACTGGATTACACAGTGCTGTGCCAGGAAGCTGCCCCCAGGGCAGTGTGCCCCAGAAAGATAATGCCCAGGCATCATCCTTGCTCTCATTTATTTACTTGACAAAATGAATCCTCCATCCTACTTTTAGTGAAATGGCATTTTTGCCTCCTTTCCGGGGAAGAAGCTTTGATTTCTTTTTTGTTCAGACTTGACTTGGCACCGAATCTGTTGAAATAATCAGTAGCAATTTTTCTTCCTTTCTCTGAGTCTGTAGGACATGGAGTTCTCTACGGTTTTAAGTTGAAATCTTGGGCTGTGTGTGCTCAAGGTAGAAGCCACTCTGATGCAAAAGTCACAGAACTCCGATGCTGCTCATTATTGGTATTTAATGTTAGAACCAGAGAGAGGACATCTTTATTGAAAATATAGGTAAGCCGTTTAAAGTCACAAAGTACATGAGGGCAAGATCCTGGACAAGACCCAGTTGTCCTGACCTATCTTGTCTAGTGTGAGGCATTTTAGGGTACAGAACAGCTAAAAGGAGAAGAACTTGGGGACGTGAGAGAAGGGAGTTCATTTCAATTTGATCTGAAGTAAAAGTCACATACAAATAAGAGCTTATTTTGAAATGCAGGTGAAATTATTCTCTTTTAGGGAGGTACTGCTCTGTCTTCATTTTACCTGTTCGCCAGGCAAGAATTCTGAACTTATTCATTATCACTCCAGGCAGTTTGCCTTCCCAGAATGGCTTTCATAGCTGTCTGCCATCTTGACAGTGCCTGTGTGTCCACACACTGGGAATTTTGGCAGAAAGGAGAGAATTGTAGCCTGTTTCCCGCAGGAAGGAGGCTTACAAGATGCCTTCATGTGTGTCGCCTTTGTGCCTTCTCGATCTGTGGAGCGGATGGCATTGCCTTGGCAACTCCATCAGGAGCGGTTGTGGCTTGCACACGTCTGTTTCACTGCAGACTCTCATGGGAGCAGCATGGCTCTGGCAGGAACTGGCACCAGCCGTCTTCCTTGGGGCATAAAGCCAGTAGGGGGAGGGGCAGGGCAATGTCTGGGCTGCTCTGGCTGGCATTTACATTCCCAGTCACAGCACCATCCCAGTACGGGTGGGGGTGGGAAGTGAGAGGAGACAGCAATGTGGAGTTGGAGTGGAGAAAGTTTGGTCCCCGTCTGTGGCTACACTTGAGATTGGTGGGCCTGGGAGAGGGTGGAACAGTGATGGGAAGAGCTGATGGTTGCCTTCCCAGAATGGCTTTCATAGCTGTTACTGCCAGGTGGAGGATGTTTTGCCTGGGAATTTGCAGGCCAGATCTAGACAAAAGAGAGGTAGGTGGTGGTGGTGGTGGGGGGAACAAATAGGGGTCAAGGGATGCAGAAACGCAGCACAACTTCATTGGAGCATGGTCAGCACCAAGTGAAGTTTCTGCCCCATGGGAGGGAGACAGGGTGAAACACCTGCACCCTCATACCATCTGATGGTGTCCTGGGACCCCGCCTCTAGCCTCCCTGGTACCCATTCTGCAAGCATCAGTTGTCATGGCCAGCAGGCATGTGCTGAGCACCTTCCCTAGACCATCACGTACAAAGCATTCTGCTAGGGCAGGGCCTTCAGAAGGTAGTGTTACTTTGCATACATTAGAAACTGGTAATAAATGCTCTGTGGACCCACAGTTTGGCGATTCACTAGCACTCTTTTATGAAGGAAAAGGCACTCCCTTTTTTAGGGCTGTGTCCCAGGACTACAGCTTATTGAATTTTTTTCTTTTCTTTTCCTTTCTTTATGAGACAGGGTCTTGCAATGTGGCTCAGGCTGGTCACAAACTCCTGGGCTCAATTGAGTTTTCCTGCCTCAGCCTCCTGAATAGCTGGGACCATAGATGCACACTATTGTACCTGGCTTAGCTTGTTGAATTTTAACAAGAATATCAATTTCTACTCCCCCTGTTAGTTGGGTATCTCCCAAAGCAATGCTGGCCCCACGTTTGACAGTGATTCCATGAATCCAGATTCTCTAAGCCTATTGAATGGAAGACCTCTTAGGGTACAAAAGTGTCTGGGAGCAAAATGTCTGTGGTCAGCCAGGGTCTTCATTGAGCTCCTTTGTATAAATTTTAAATGGGTCATCCTTGGGGTAGATGTGGCTCTGTGGGCCCTTCCAAGAGCATGTACAAGACAAAGATTGGAGTGCAAGTTGTTTCAGGAGGTGATCTTTGGAAATACTGGTGAAGAGCAAAGTGAGGTGGGGAAGTGAAGGAAACCAGGAGTTCATCTTTAGTCGCCACCATGGGCTGTGGGAGCTTCATTGCACTGGGGGGTCCTGGGGGCCCGACTGGAATACATGCCTCAGAGTCACTCCTTTTCACGCACACCCCCACTCGAGTGACTCCATTTCCTGTCAGCCAATGGCTTAGAATCCTGGAATTGTGGCCTGGAAGGTCCCCCTGGCCTTCTGCAGGTGACAGGAAGGGCTCCAGCAACCAGCATACCCTCAGGCAAAGAGAGGCAGGAACTGCCTGTGGGAGAGAGGGTTAGCCTTTGAGAAAGGACGTGGCCAGGCTCCTGAGAGCATCTGATTCAGTTTTTTTTTTAATTTTTATTTATTTTTATTTTTTTTTATTGTTGGTAGTTCAAAACATTACATAGTTCTTAATACATCATATTTCACAGTTTGATTCAAGTGGGTTATGAACTCCCAATTTTACCCCGTATACAGATTGCTGTATCACATCAGTTACCCTTCCATTGATTGACAAATTGCCTTTCTAGTGTCTGATGCATTCTGCTGTCTGATTCAGTTTTGCAGTGAGTACTTTCACTCAGGTTTCCAGAAGGCTCCAAAGAGGTAGTAGCAAAGCTGGTGAGTCTGTACGTGCTTGCTCCCATCTCAGTTCCTCACCTCCTGAATGGGCTTCATGTGGAACATGGAATTTCTAATTATTTTGGAAGAATGCAGAGGATGGTCCTGAAACAATGAATTTTGCTGAGACCTTTGGAAATGATATGGCCCCACATTCTGTGGAGCTGAGCTTGGGAGTTGCAGACTTGGGGACCTGGAGGAGTCTGGGAAGTGATTCAACCCTTAGGTTTTATAAGGACAACAGAATGCCAAGTTCTGAGTGTAAACTGTGAGTGATTCACTTTTCCGTGTCCCTTTCCTTAAGTAATCAGTGCTCAGGAAGTTTGGTGTAATATGAGGGCCAGGTATGAGTCATTGTATTGGTCACCAAACTCTGTATTATAGAATGACACGGACGCCACCTGGAGCATCTTCTAGAACACAGGCACTGCAATAGCTCCTTTATCTACATGATTACAACAGATCCTCACTGGAATCCTGAATTGTAGGTATTATTGGCTCCATATAACAGATAAGGAAACTGAGCTCAGAGAGATGGGCTCTGCAGCTTCCACATGATGCTTCTATCACTTGGAGCCACTATGTAAATGTTAATTTTGATAACATCAAAATAGTATGTTACAAGGCCTGGAATATCTGTATATCCATAATGTATGTTAAAATGAGTTTTAGGACATATTGCCAATTTATAAAACTTCTGATATACCACTGGGCACAGTGGTACACACCTGTTATCCCAGCAGCTTGGGAGGCTGAGACAGGAGGATTGTGAGTTCAAAGCTAGCCTCAGCAACTTAGTGAAGCCCTAAGCACCTTAGTAACACCCTGTCTCAAAATAAAAAAGAGCATGTGGCTCAGTGGTTAAGCCCCTCTGGATTCAATAACTGGTGCCAAAAAATAAAACAAAACAAACAAATAAAAACTTCTGATATGCTACTTCATAGTCAAGAATAAGTGTTGACAAGGATGTGTAAAACTTGGAACCCATTCTGGTGGGGATGTAGAATAGTGTAACCTCTCTGAAAACAATCTGGCAGTTCTTTAGAAAGTTAAACATGAAGTTACTGACCCAGCCATTCCATTGCTAGATACATACCCAGGGAGATTGAAAACACATGTTTACATAAACTCTTGCTTGTACATGAATGTTCAGAGCCACAGTCATAATTGCCCTAAAGTAGAAACAACTGAAATGTCTCCCCATAGTTGATGAGTGAATACATATAATTCAATATATGCATTCAATGGAGTATTATTCAGCCACAAACATGAAGTAGTAATATATGCTACAACATGGGTGAACCTTGCAAACATGAGGCTAAATGTAGGAAGGTGATCACAAAGGCTACACACTGTGCAATTCCATTTATATGAAGTGTCTGCAGCAGGCAGATCTATAAAGACAGAAAGGAGATTAGTGGTTGTCCTATAGCAGGAGAGATTGAGGGGATCAAAAGCAACTGCTAATGGATATAGGGTTTCTTTTTGGGGGCATGGAAATGTCTGGCAGCAGACAATGATGCTGATTACAGAGCCTTGTAGATATACTGCAAACCACTGAATTGCAATTTTCTTAAAAGGGGTAGAGTTATGGGATGTGAACCATACCTCGATAAACAAGAACCAAAACTTAGTGTTGATAAAAAAGTAAGCACCAAAACTTTTGAGCTAACATTTTGGAAACATTCTTTCAGGTTGTTATCAAAGTCTTTCTTAGTGTATGGGTTTATCTTATTTAATTTCTTCTTGTGCCAACTAATATGATTCCTTGCTGGTGTCCTGACCTTGGCATCTTTGGCGCCCTTCACGTCAAAACAAATCTGTACAACTTTTAGGAAGCAAGCTCATCTGTCTTTTTCTGTTTCAGATAAGGAAAAAGAAACTGAAACAAAGTCATGGTGCCATCCTGTGCCCCGCCTTATTGGTCTTGTCCTGGAGGACAGTGTCAGGCCTTCCACTTCAGGGAGGCAGGCTTAAAATCAACTTAAGGGCTTGGCTTTCTCACAGTCACTGCTAGTCCACTTGCGAGTGGGTCCCTGATTCCCTCTCAGGGCTCACAGGGGTGGACGATGAGCAAGGTCCAGTGGCTGATGATGTTCATGTCGACTCTAAGAGGCTGGGTTCTAATTCTCGCGCTGTTCTACCTCAGCTCTCATAGCAACTATTCTTAGTTCATTGGAACTAATTAGTTTGTATTTGGAAATCATTTAGAATCGATTGGGAAGTAAAGGGGGCAGGGCTCAGGGGCGGTGGAGAGCCAGAGGCTCATGCTTGTTCCCTTGATGTTTGGAGAGAGCAAGTGATCTTAAAGCAGAACTTGCAGTGCATTAGATAGGAACCTGAATGTCTGGATTCCCTGAGCCGTCCACTGTTTACCTAGCCGGCCGCAAGTCACCTACCCTCTCCCAAGTCTTTGTAAAACAGATGTTGGGTTGGATTGATCTTAAAGGACCTTTGGGTCTGAAAAATTCTAGGATTTTCCTTAATAACACCAGCAAGCCTAATATGGATCTATCTTTTCCTAGCCTCCATCAGCCTTTGCCTACTTTCCATTCCTTCAGTGGAAAGAATGCTTATCATGTGATTGCGCACCACTTTTCTCACCAGTTCTGCCCTTTCCCCAAGTCTTAATGGCTTCTTATCAGTCCCACATTCATGGCTAACTGCTCTAGGCAATGGTAGGGGATTACTGTCTTTTGTTACCCATTAGCCACTTTGCTTCAGTCTTTATTCTTAGCATATGCTATTTTGTATGTGTTCTGCTTTTCAAAAAAAAAAAATTATTTTGAGTTTCCTAGAAAGATACCACTGTACAAAGAAAGAACACTTTAAATCAGAGCCTTAAAGTTATTGCCCCAGAGTAATAGAGCTGATAACACGGCTTGTTCTCAATTTTCCAGTTTGTGAAATATGAATGGTAATGTCTACTTCATCGTTCCTGTGAGAATTCAGGGAGTGAAAATAAAAAGGGTTTGGACCAGAGGATTGGATGGTGTTGGTGGACAGTGGTGAGAAAATGGTCAGCTTGTACTGAAGGAACTCACAGCCTCCTGCACTTCCCAAAAAGAAGTCACATAAATATCTGGATCAGAGAGTTAGTGAATGTCTCAGTCAGCAGTTCCTCTACTGAATACTCCTCAGAGTCTGGAGATAATTCCATAGAGTGAGTTTAATCTCTCTGTGTACATTTTAGTCTTTTTCCTGTTTCTTGACAAAGATAGACAAACATCATTCAAATCTTAGGCAACCTTTGGTCACAACTCTTGGTCGTTCTTGAGGATTGTTATTGGATTACTTCTCCATGAGCTCTTCTTAATAATTAATTTAACTTTTCTTAACATCCCTCCTGGTGATGGTCTTCTAAACATCCACCTGAGTCTGCTTTCTGTCTCCCACGGTAGTGTTCCTTCCAGGCTGGGGAGCAGTTGCTGGGTAACAGGTCAAATGTATTAATAGGCAGGCCATATGGTTCACAGACATTTTGCTCTCAACAACTTGATAAAATTTCTGGCGGTATGATTTTTGTTTTTAATTTTAACTATGAAAGTGTAAGAACCATCTGCTGTTATTCTTTGTATGTGATCCTGGTAGGTTATTAATTTTAGTTACACTGCTCGTATGCAATTAGCACTGGTCTATGTGGACGCTTCATGGCAATGCTGACATACTTTATTTTCATTAGTAGAGGATGCTGGGTGTGGGTGTCTCATCCGGAGTCCCTTTATAAGGTCTTGGGAGTTATATGGCTTCTCTTTTAGCTGGTTAAATGCTTTAATTGTAATGGTCCATTGGTTGGCTGAGAATATATAACATATAATTGTTACAAAGCAAGTCAAATAGTCATGTAAGAGTTGATGCCAGGGTGGGGGTGGGTCTGCTTTAGTTAAGATCATGGAAGCCCTTGAAGGAGGAGAAATTTGAGATCTGAGGGATGGTATGGAGATAAGCCAAATGAAGAGCTGTGGTGAGCCAAATGGAGATGAGAAGTCATAGAATTCCAAAAGGAAGGAAGGGTTAAGAGCAGAGGTCCTGAGCAGGAAACAAACATGGTACGGGAGGAAGTCCAGTGTGCCACACTGTCTTGAGAGGAGGAGAATGCAGAGAGCTAAGGGCAAAGAGCGTCTAGACTAAGTATAATAGGAGCCATTGGAGGGTTTTAGGTGAGGAGATGATATCATCTGACTTATTGTTTTAGAATGCTCACTCTGGCTGCTGAGTGAAAAGGATTGAATGGTGGCAGGGAGACATGTTGGAAGGCTCTTGCTATTGTACAGAATAGATTGATGGAGAAATGCTGACTGAAGTTGTGTGATATAGCTAGCAAGAAGGGATAGGTATTGGGATACCTTGTGAATATGGAATCTATGGTGCATACTGAGTGATTCCTTTTGTGTGTGTGTGTGTATGGGGTGGGTACTGGGGATTGAACCCAGGAATGCTCTACCATGGAGCTACATCCCCAGTCCTTTTTTCAAATTTTCTTATAGAGTCTTACTAAGTTTCGCAGGCTGGCCTAGAATTTATGATAGTCCTGCTTCTGCCTCCTGAGTAGCTGGGATACAGGTAGGTACCATCAACCTGATTTTGCTGCATGATGCTGAGTATCTAGGTGATTGGTGTTATAGTTCTCATTCAGATATGGAGGGATTGATGGTTCTCTTTGGGAGTGGCTAATGGATATCCAAGTGGAAATATCTAGTAAGCATATTAACTTAAATGTTAGATGAGAGATGAAGGCTGAGTATCTTTAATTTTTGGTTCCCTATACTGGGGTTTGAACCCAGGGGTGCTTTATCACTGAGGTACATTCCCAGACCTTTTTTTAAATGTTTGAATTATGAGATAAGGTCTAATTATGTTGCCCAGGCTGGCCTTCAACTTATAATCCTCCTGCCTTGGCCTCCCCAGTTGCTGAGTTTACAGGTATGTGTCATTGTCCTGGTTGAAATATTTGTTTCAGTTACATGAAGGTCAAGGATGTCAGCAGAGGCAAGGCTTGAGTCTGAATATATCATCATTTAGAAACCTGAAAGATACCAGCAAAGGACTCTGATGAAGGTAGCCAGAGAGGTTGGAGAGGACCATGTGCTGAGCAGACACCTGAAAAGGAAGATGTCTCCTGAGCATGGCAAATGGTGGCCTCATCATCCATTGCTGCTCTCCAGTTCCTATACAGCAGTGTAATTTGAAAAGTTTCTCGTGTAGCTGTGAATTCACGATGACAAGAGCAAGCTGGGCCCAGTGTCTCCCTACAGAACGTTCAGCTACTCTGGCACTAGAAATGGAGACTCTTGTCTCCTTGGGGAAACAAAGAAGAACTAGTATGTGTGTGGCTTTTTATTTATTTTTTTTTAAATGGCAATTCTATATACAGCTGGTTCAAGTTAGTTCTCTGAAAATATTCAGTAACTAAATTCTAATCAATCTCTTCTAAGACTTGCAGTGCATGAAAAGACACATAAAAACGTTTACATTGTCCCTTCTTGTGATGTTAATCCTGACAAGAGAGGTCTCATAACAAATCATTTTCTAAATCTTATCTTTTCTTAGCATCAATTCAGTCATCATGACTTGAAGTCAGTCTCTGTTGAGAGTTAACTTTAGGTCATGGAAAAGCATTGTATTATCTGTTTGTCACTTGATAAATGATATTGCTTAAAGGAGAAACAACGAATTCTGTTCTGTCTTTGTTAAAGTCAAAGTATAATGTATTCCAATAAGCACCTTAAGTTAAAGGGCAAAATTGGGGTGTCCTCCTTTTTGTACCATATATGTTTTATTTTTTATTTTTTTTTTAAAGAGAGAGTGAGAGAGGAGAGAGAGAGAGAGAGAGAGAGAGAGAGAGAATTTTTAATATTTATTTTTCAGTTCTCGGCGGACACAACATCTTTGTTGGTATGTGGTGCTGAGGAGGATCGAACCCGGGTCGCACGCATGCCAGGCGAGCGCGCTACCACTTGAGCCACATCCCCAGCCCCCATATATGTTTTAATAGGTATTTTTTCCTGCTGTATTAAGTACATTTTTTCCCCCTAAAACTCCAAGTAGGATTGTGCTGTAAACAAGATGATTTATTTTGATGATTCTCATTAAGTTCAGAGAAATAGTGGGTTGGTTTAAAATTAAGCAAAGCTACCTTTTTCCTCCCAGAAGATTCAATGATTGACAAATACTTAGGCAAACTGTAAATTTTTATTCTTACCTTTTGCCCTACTGACATTTAGTTGAATTTTGCAAATATATAAAACTAGTAAGGATGTAGCGGACTGAGAGTTAGCAATAGATTGTGGTGAGGAATATTTTTGGGTTATTCAACCAAAACTTGGTTCAGTGACCAAAGGGAACAGAGCTGGGAATAAAACATGAGAAAATGATCCCTTTCCATAATTTTAGCAGAAAGACTCTGGTTCTGCCACTGAGCATGAAAACAAAATTTTACGGTACTGGAAGATTCTGCATTTTCCTAAGACCAAATAAAAGAAGCTTGTTTCCTGGGTTGGCTCAGTCCTGTTTTCCAAGACTAGAGCTGAAGCACAGGGATTTTGCCTGCAGTCAGCTCTTCCCATAGTGATAAGTGAGGAAACCCGTAAGACAGTCTGACAGCTCTGTCCTTTGTGAGAAGGTTATAGGATGTAACAAGCCTTGCACTTGGATCCCTCGAGAGCAGTTATCTTCTCAGGAGTCAGACTGTCCTTGGGTGGTTCTCAGTGTCCCGGGCACTCGTAGGAGGTATTGCTGGGAATGAAGGAGGCTCTTGGTTTCCCTGTCTTCCATCTCCCCAATGTTACTGTTTGTGGTGAAAGGTGAAGGCCCTCCTGGGTGAATTGGGCTTGGGGAAGGGCAGGGAAGGGTTGCCGCTTGCCTGGGCAGTATTGGTGGAGAAGAGGTGCTGTTTGGACCTGTCTCACCCGGCACCTTTCCCCAGTGCCTTTTCCCAGTACTTAGCACCAGTACTTAGCCTGGCACAGAAGTGCTCAATGACTCCTTATTGAACCTTGAGTTACTGGGCACCAGTGCTTGTGTAGTGCTATGCTATGGCTTCTTCCTTTCCCCTCTCCTGGTTATCTCCTTGAGTTGCACATGGTGCAGCATCAAACCAGATGCCAAACTCCATATGGGGGAAATCTCTTGTTTTACTGTTTAATTTGTCTGAGAAGCCTCAACCTGGCTAAGGCATCACTTTTGCATATAAAACACTTGCA
The DNA here is from genome assembly GCF_045843805.1 of Urocitellus parryii. Taxonomy (NCBI): domain Eukaryota; kingdom Metazoa; phylum Chordata; class Mammalia; order Rodentia; family Sciuridae; genus Urocitellus; species Urocitellus parryii. Next base: position 204,197,017 of record NC_135531.1, read on the forward strand.
TTCTTTGGGATAAAAGACTACTGAGAGCAACTCTGAAATCTGATCATGTTGTCTTCCCATTAAAAAAACCCCAAGCATATAACCTTGGCGCGAAGTGCCCTGCGTGGACTGGTGGCTCCTGATTTCCTTGCCAACCTCCTCTATACCATACCTTAGTCTCTTGGACTCACCAATCCTTTTGCTGTCTACTAGGTTCTTCCACAGATCTTCCCAAGTATCTTTGTGATCCTTTCAAGATCCACTTAACTGAGACCACCTCAGCAAGGCCTTCCTTGACACGCCCTCATCCGGCTCCATCATTTTGTACCTAGGCATTTATGTTCTCCTGTTTGCCTTCTCGCTTATTAGTTATCTGCTATACTTAGCTAAACAATTCACAAGGGCAGGACTATTTCCTAGTTGTTCAGTATTTAGTTCAGTGTAAGCTCTCAATAAATCTGTATTCAAATAAGTGTCAGCCTACCTTTCATCAAAAAAATGTTTCACTTTTAAGAACGAATTCTTTTTTGCTCAAATTTGCAACAGACAATAGACATACACACAGTGTATATGTGGTTCATGCTGTAAACATTTCCCAGTAAGGTATGCAACTGTTTTTAAAAAATAAGGTTGGTTGATTTGGCGCCCATGGTCTAACTACTAATATTAGTGCTTTTCATTCCTAAACTACTAATGCGTTTTCCCTGCCCTTTTTCTTTCTTTTGTCTGTCTTTTTCAGCAAGGGAAGCCATATGTCTTTGACAGAGTACTGCCGCCCAACACAACCCAAGAGCAGGTTTACAATGCGTGCGCAAAGCAAATTGTCAAAGGTAAGTGCTATTTCTTTATTTCCTCCTGGGCCTTTCAGAGTAATGGAAAACATTAAGTGATATTTGCAGCCTAGGAATCAATGTTCCTTGACTGTCAGCAGAGGCCTGCTAATTAGAAACACTGAATGACAGCCTTGGCTCTGGCCCCGATTTGCTGTGATGTCAGGCGAGTTATTCAATCTCTCTATACCTCCTTTCTTTATTTCTTTTGTCACCGTTTTGTAGAGCTATTCTGACTACCTAAAAGCTTAAAAGCCAGGTAGGCTATAGTGATACTTTTTCCATAATGGTTTTTAACTACTGCAAATGTAGAAGAACATCTTTATTCCTTTGCAGGAGAAAATACCTATTCCAAACACGCCAGTTGTATATCTTCATCTGATTTATTTTGTGCATCTGTCTCCTTTATACTAATATCTCTCTGGAAGAATTCTTAAAAGTAGAAAGTTCTTGCCATCATACAATCTTTTTTTTTCCTGTGTCATAAAATCATATTATACTTCTTCTGCTTATCGAGCTGTTCCTGCTCTTCAGCGTTCTTTAATTATAATTTCATCTAACCCACTTTCAGCCATCCTACCCAGATCCTGACATTTGTTCCTCCAAACAGGTAGCCTCAAGCCTACACTTATGTCTCAGAGATCAGTCCTTTTCTGTGGGGCTGGCCTTGGCTCTGGAGGATTTGTGTCAAAATAACAGCAGGGAGATGAAGCAATTTACACGTTGCTCTACCTTGCCCTTTCAAATCAGAGGCAGGTTGGAGCTTGCCTTGGAGGAGCGGGCCATCTGGACAAAGCTGGGGGACATCTTCTGCTACTTTGTTTTTCATCTTTGAATCCATGCCTTCAAATCTGAATGCAATGGCAATGGCATTTCCAAATGTTTGATTGCTGCCACCTCTACGGGTAGCTTTGGATTTAAAAAGCAAAAGGTAGAAACTAAACTAAAAAAAAAAAAAATACCGTGCCATTTTAGATCTGCTTGTTTTTAGAAGCTGTGCTGACTAACTGAACTATTTGAAATTCATGAAAATCAGCCCTGGGTACATCTGTTAGATTAATTTTGACCCTGGACACCTGCGTGGGAGACTCACGTCAGTATGTAATGTTCCTTGCTGAGATGTATGGTTATTCACATTCTTGTTGCAGACATCAATTAATTTTGAAGGTCTCCTCAGTGAGATTATGATAGAAAAGGAAAGAGAAAAAAAATACGTCTGTGTTTGAGCTCTTTTGGAATTAATAGTTTGGGCTTGTATCTGGTGGTAATTTTTGCTTCTCTCTTCTTTACTCTCCTGCTTCTCTCTTTATTGTAATTATTAGTGAATAGTAATTGTATAAAGCAAAGGTTTCATCGTGACAACTTCACACTTGCATATAACTTACTCTGATATTGCCTTCTCTTGACCCCTTTATCCCCACCTCTCCTCCTATCTAACCTGTTTTCGCAGCATATCTTTCTTGGTTTGCTTCTATTCAGCCCTGTTTTCCATTTATTATCAAGCTTATACATATTTAAAAAAATATTTTTTAGTTCTAGTTAGATACAATACCTTTATTTTATTTATGTATTTTTTGTGGTGCTGAGGATTGAACCCAGGGCCTCACCCATGCTATGCGAGTGCTCTACTGCTGAGCCACAACCCCAGCCCAAGCTTATACCTATTTTTATTAAAGTAAGATTAATCACATATATGGCAGAATTTCCTTTTTTTTTTTCCCTCTCCTGTTTCATTACCAGAAGCAAATAGCATTTGCTACACGCTGTGCTAAGCATGAAGGCCATTTAAATACATCCCACCCCCTCTAAGCCAATGTAATTAGAAATGGATGGATTCCATTTTTTAAAAATGCCTATGATTCACAAACAATAGTAATAATTTTTGAGTCTTTATTCACTAGATGTTTGGGCCTCTTTCAATGTTTGGATTTTTCTATAGTTTGAAGTGTCAGAAATAGGCAGTTTTCCATTAACATGTACAATTTCTACATTTTTATATATCAGTTAAAAATAAATTAAGAAGAAGAAAAGAAATAGGCAGTCCCTGGGAAGGTCTTGTGAAGATACAATTCAAACTGTGGATAACTTGAGGCCCTGTATAAATGGTGAGCCACAAAGAAAACCATTTAGAAGAAAATCAGGCTCTCACACGATATGATAAAACGACATTCCTAAGGCAACATAAACATGATATGAGCATGCTCATTTGGTATTAATGAAGAATACCTTATTGCCCTTTCAAAAGAGATTGTAAGGGAGGAGGTAATGAAGCCAGATTGAACTTTTGAAAATATTCACTGAGACGAGTATGAAGGGAAGGAAGTCGCTGTGTATTTCTGCATTGCCAAGGTAAAAACAAGGTATGTAAGCAAGGGTCACTTGGAATACAGTGTAGCTAAGGTATCACTTGCCATAAAGAGCCCTACTTAAGTCAAGTTTGGGAGATGATGTTTTTTTCTAGAGTTTAAGACTTGAATTGAGTGATTTGGAAGGTTCTCTTGACTTTATTCTGAGTTTTTTAATTCCTTACAACTTTGCTGGGTTTTTAAATATTTCTGACTGTAGAGATCTGACATCTCCCATGCTCCCATCTTTGATGTTTTTCAAACTGTTGTCTGGAAACAGATGTAGAATGCTTCTTTGAGAAGAGGCTGTATGGTTTGTGATGATTGGGACAGCAATAGGAAAGGTGCCTGTGGGTGCCTAGGAATTAAATACCATGGCTACTAGATACTTTGTTGAAGTCCTGGTAACAATGTCCCTGCCTACAAAAGCCACCTGGGCATTTGTTTTCCAAATTAGCTAGATGTGGAATATCCAGATGCTAGAGAAGGTGGTGTCTAGTTCTGATTTCTTTTAAGTTTCATTGTTTCATTCATTTACTTATGCAAATAGTATTAGCCACTTATTACCATGTAAGTGTAAGTCCTGCGGGGGAGAGTCACCAAGATCCCATAATACTGTCTGCAAGTACAAGGCAAGAGGCAGACACATACATAATTATCAGACATGTAGACATTATGTGCTTTAAGATGGGTGTGTGCAAAATGCTAGGGGAGCACAGAAGAAGGCCACTTTGTATTGATTTTTGTGGATGGGACAAGGGAATGGAGAATTAAGGAAGACTTTGTGGAAAGACTGAGTCCTGAGGATGGTAGAATGTATAAGCAGAGGGAGTTGCAAAAACATAAAGACAAATTATGTGGCATCTTGGACAGCTTGGAGTGACACAAGGTACAGAGGGGATGACAAGAAACGAGGCTGAAAAAGTTAGATCGGATCCGAGTTTGGTGGAAATTCAGATTAATGGACTTTATCCTGGAGGCAGTATGGACCCATAAGTTTTAAGCTTAGGATGATAAACTCAGACCTATTTTACTATTGTATTTTATATGGTTCTTTAAAATAAATGTATTTATTTATCTGTCACTTATCATGTACCCCTATGCACTTAACATGTTATTGTGTCTTAAATCTTGACTTTATGTGGTGTGAGCATTATTAATTCTTTAACACCAAAGAGAAATTTGAGGCTCAGAGAGGTAACGTAACTTGGCCAGGTCAGTTAGGAAGGCATGGGGCTGGAACTTGAGCCTGGTTTGTTCGACTGACTTATATTCTTTTGAATTACCCTGCCCTTACTTTTCTGGTGGGTGCACAATGAGCACTTAAAAACAATCATAAAATAGTTATTTTATGAGTTCCTTTTCTCTCAGGCCATATGGACTATTAACTAAGCATTGCAAAAAGACAGGGATAGGAGTGGATATAGGAGGAGAGTAAAGGAAAGAGAATAGCAATTGTGGTTCCTGAGCCTTGGGGTGGCCCTGGCAGTCTGCCAATCGTGAGGTGTATTTTCATTCTGAAACCCAGCATGCCTTTACTTGGGCACAGTGACTGTCCTTCAGGCTAACTGGGCATTCTCCTTGGCCACTAGTGTTCGGCCAGATAGCCTCTATAATCTACAGTCATGGGTTATTTGAACAGTTTGATTAGCTGGTGGAAGATTAGGATTGTAACCTGGGGATGACCTGTCAGCCACTATCCCTGACAGGTCTCCATTTCACCTGCAGAAGTGGTAGGAAGCCACAATAGCCTCCTTGGGAACCCTGATGTGTAGGTCTGATTAGGTCCCCAAATTCTTACCTAACAATGGAACTCATTCTGTCCAAGCAAAGCCTAGCTCAGAACTGAGCAAAATGAAATATGCACATCTGGGCTTCTGAAATCTGCAAAAGGAGACTCTTTTCCCTCTTCTCTGGGGATACGAGGAGGTGCTTGGCACCTGCAGTAGATGCTGTCTGGGGTTTGCCTGGTTGCTGGATGGATGTATGCTGGGCTTGAGGGGTGCAACAGGCTGTGTGGTGTGAGCTTAGATCATATCACACCAGAGCCCATCACAAAGAAAGGTTCTGTCCAGCAGAGCATGGCTGTTGTGTAGAAATAGTCACTCTGTTTTGGCAGAGGCTAAAACAAACGCATTCCTCAGGCCCAGGAACTGTCTGCCATTCAGTGTGATGAAAGTGCCTTTTTGTGGGCTGTTTCTGTGGAGCGGGGCGGTGTGTGTTCTGTGCAGTGCTGAGCACAGGCCTTCTCTCACTGTCTTCCCGAGTGGATCCTGTGCTCCCTCCTCTTCCTGTTGTCTCAGTGGTCCAGCCCCTCCACACACTGTTTGTCCTTGACCTCCTCCTGCCTTTCTTCTCCACTAAAAATAAAACAGACTGAATAAACAGGCCCCCCCAAACCTGGAGTTTAGAAGAAAATAGAGAACACTAGATTCAAAGACCTTTGTCTTTTCTTTTCAGAACTGAGAGCAACGTCAACTCTGCTCAACCTTGAACGCTGGGGAGCTTCTCCAATAATGTATTAATTGTAACATGATTGTAAATACTTTAAAGGCCAATCAGAGTTTAAGTTTTCTTTCTTTCTTTTTCTTTTTTTACTTTTTTTCCTTAAAAAAAGAAAGAAAGAAAGAAATTGTGCTCATTGTTGAAATACTAGAGAGAGAGGGATTCTTCCAGTACAGTCTCATGTGCTTGGTCCAAAACAATTGATATACCATCAGTGAGCTTTCCCTTTCATAGATGTAATCCAGGAGCTTTGGGACAGCAGCTGCTAGCCAGCAGTTAGCAGGATTGTGCCCTGTGCTTGGCTAGAGTGGCCTCAGGGGTGAATGCAGAGGAGGAACCTTGGACTGGACTCTCTTAGTGTGGGCAGGGCCAGGGCTCTGAACTGTTTCCTTTAAGGTGTGGCAGGTTTCTCAGAGTCATTCCCTGGGGCCCCCTGTGTGCCTGAACACTTGTAGGGCGCCAGTGGAGGCTGCCACCCTGTGGAGAAGGAGAGGGAGCATAACTTCTGTTTGGTCTCTCCAGTACTGTGCTAATACCTCAGCTCAGGGCTAATGACTGGGAAGCCCTTTTCAGTCTGGGGAGAAATGCTTAATTTCTAATAAACAGAAGGTTTAGTATGGTAATTGTGGCCAGGGTTCCAATTGTCTAGAGTTGTTTGTGTTATGAATGTAGGATTTTGAAAGCATACCTGAAGGGTGAGGACTCATGATATTCTGCTCTGGCCACCATCTTCAGGGCTGAGGAATCTTTGTTGGGTGGTACTGTGGATTGAACCTAGTGGTGCTCTACCACTGAGCTATATCTCCAACCCTTTTTATTCTATTTTAAGACAGAGTCTTGCTAAGTTGCTTGGGCCAGCCTTGCACTTGGGATCCTCCCGCCTCAGTTACCGAGTAGCTGGGATTACAAACATGCACCACCCATGCCCAGCCTGAGAAATCTTTTCTCTGAGCAAGTTGGCATTTTCATGAAAACTGAAACTTGAACCTTTAACCCTAACACTGACTTTTTCAAATTTTTGCTTTCTGCTGTTACCAAGGAAACCATTTCCAGCAGTCTGATAAGTGTGAACATTTCCTCTCTTCTCTCTCTGGTTCTCTCTCTCTCTCTCTCTCTCTCTCTCTCTCTCTTTGTGTCTTTCTCAGTCCAGCTTGACACAAACTCTTCAGGGCTGCTAGGATTAAAAATTTAAAAAAATATATTACCGCTTAATTTTTCTCTATTTTTTAGCTTCCTAAAGGAAAATCCTCTTTTCTGATCTCAGTTCACACTCCAACAACCTCAGATCAGTCTATATTAAAAGAAATTCAGAAAACCTGGCAAAGCAAAATAAAAGCAAATCAGCCTCATAAAATTCAGAGAGCACTCTCTCCTCTCTCATTCTGAAGTGGATGGATGGAGCGGATCACCTGATTTGCTTTTCTCACGTGGCCCTGAAGAGGACACCTCTGTATGGGTCTCCTCTCCCTGCCCTCACCGTCTGCATGCATGAAGAATACCCCCCACCTTGTGCAGAATGGCGGGTCAGGGATATTAATTATGCATTGTTTCTATTTCGGTGATGTTTGTGTGGATGAAGGGGGGAAGCAGGATGGAATATATTTTAATCACTTCTGCTGCTTTGAAAGAATTCCCACAGATAATCTCCAGCTCTGCAGCAGAAAGCAGCTCCGTTCAGCACGCCTCCCCTCCTCCCTGCGTGAAATGGAAGTGGCCTGCCGTGTGTGTGTGTGTGTGTGTGTGTGTGTGTGTGTGTGTGTGGGCTTGCATAGTGTGCTGGTTGTGTAATTAAAAGAAATTCCTGATGCTGATGGGCCTGGGCCTCCTTGCTAGCCCCAACACTGAAAAAACAGAGGCATTAAATTTAAGTCAGGGCCTGCTGGTTTCTAGGCAGACTGGATGTCAATTTACAGCAGTGAGGCCTCCTCCCTCCCCCAGCTGGTCTGTTGTGACAGAGCTCTGGTGGGGCCGACATGAGAAACCTCCCTGAGGAGCTGGCCTGGGCCAGGGTTTAGTCTGACCCAAATCAAAATATTCAGGCAAGACCTTTGAGTCTAACCTCACTCCAGAGACTTACAGCACAGATAACATTTCCCCCCAACTATTCTGAAGAGATCAATGGAAGGAAAACTCAAGTATTCTTCCTTCTATTAAAAAAATAGTTTTCTGCTTGGCATCTGTGTCTTAAGTTTGATGTTACTGGGAGAAAGTGTGTCTGCCTCCTCTTCATTAATGAGCTCTGTATAAATGTGAGCCCATTTCTTTCTGTTCTGATCTCACATTTTTCCTTAAAATGCACATGGAGTTGACACATCTGGGTGAAAAAAACGAGATGGGCCAATGGGAAACTGCAGTTTTAAAATATGCATCAATACCAGCATAGGACCAAAGCAATGAGTTAATTTTAATTTGTTTTCCTTGCTCACAGATGTCCTTGAAGGTTACAATGGGACCATTTTTGCGTATGGACAGACTTCGTCAGGGAAAACCCACACCATGGAGGTAAGGTTGCAGCTGGCTGTGCCGCCGTCTCTGCAGTGACCGAGTAGAACTGATGCTGCAGCAAAACTTGAGGGACATGTGGCTTTCTTTACTGCACAATGGAGACAGTTATGTTTGGCCAATTAATTTTGTCTTTGAGGAGTTTTGAAATAGCAGTCATAAAAACAATTCTTTGTTGATAGCTCTGTCGAACTGTAGAAATAAATTATGTTAAAACATAATCATCAGGGCTGGGAGGTACTTGGTGATACAGTCTATATCTGGCATGTGGGAGGCCCTGGGTTCGATCACTAACACTGCAATAAACTGCAACCAACAAATCAATAAAGGAAGAGTGGTGTGAGTATCCTTAAGAACTGGGGCCCAGCCTAAGCCTAACCCATAGAGCCTGTTGTGACAGTCATTTGCATGGGAGAGAGCTTTACTTACTCTTTAAAGTAAGTACAGACTATAGGTCAGGGAGGTGAAGAAGTTAGCCTGTAGACCACAAGCAGCCCACAAACATACTATTGTTTGGTTTGTATGGTGGTTTAAAAGAAAATTGCAGACAGTGTTTAAAATGGGATGACTTCGCACAGTTCTGATTTTTCTGCCATAGGTTGAACATTCTGAAGATCTCACCACAATGGGTGAATTTCCCCACAAATGATAATCAGACTTCCCTAGAGCAGGGACCTTTACTGTCTCATTGGCTTTTCCACTAACATTTCTTGTGCATGGAACAACAGATGTTATGGAGAAAAGGTTCCATAAAACATTTATTAAAATAGTACCCACATCGTAGTCCTGGCCACCCCATGTTCATAGGGCTGGGCTCTCCAGCATAATTCATATACACTGAGGGTGACATGAATTTATCCTGACCATACTTCCTTGCTAACTTGCATATCTGGCCCCTGTAGACATCCAAGGGAGTGACCCCAGGTCACATTGCTTGCTGTAGAGCTCTGTGACTTCAAGTTGTCTTCCAAAGAAGGCATATTTTGGACCAAATTGGCCCCTTTCACCGCCTTCTTCCTCCTTTTTACCAGGCACTCCTGTATGACCTTTAGCTGGATAATTCTTCTGAAGGCTAGGCCCACCTGACAGGTGAGGAGAGGAGGAGAGAGTGGTTATTATAAGAAACTGCACAGAGCAAGTTTGGGGAATTAAGCTTACAAGCAGCAGGGAAAGTTGAATCCTTAATCCTTCAAGCTAAGGTGTTTTCATTTACCTACCCTCCTGGGAACAGCATGGAGACGGCTGCTGCAGAACAGGGTTAGCTTATGAATCATTCCTATTGAAGAGGAGATTTCAAAGGCACAGGGCTAAAATCCTCAGGGCTCTGATGTTCTGCATGCACTGATTTCAGGTGTTGGATAGGATGCGAGTAGGGGTGGGAGATCTTGTTGCTGTGGTGTTGACTCTCTTTCACTGATTTTGCTAGAGACAAAGTGGTTCAGAGACTGTGCAGATTAAAGAAATAGGAGGTTTATTGCCACCTTTTCTTGAGCAGGACTGTCTCTTGACACACAAGCTGTATCTGCCCAGGGTTCAAGTCTCCACCTCTCACACCCTACAGCAGTGACCCTGGGTAACACCAGCCTTCCTGTCTCCATGCTCTGCCTCAGCCCTCACCCTCTCTCTCTTTCTGGGCCCCAAACCCTTCACCTTTTAGCTTCTAAAAAAGCTGCAGTTTTACATTTCCTGAGGGGCACTCACTGCAGTGGGAAGAATATGCTTCATAGGTCTCAGGGCACACGAGAGGGAGACAGAGCCTCTTGTGAGGCAATTTGTTAATTTTTTTTTGGAAAATTACCAAACTGTACAATACAAAAAAAAAATTCTCAATATTTATTTATTTATTTTATTTTTTTTTTGTAGTTGTAGATGGACAGAATGCCTTTATTTTATTTGTTTATTTTATGCGGTGCCAAGGATCAAACCCAGTTCCTCACCTGTGCTAATCAAGCTCTCTGCCAATGAGCTATGGCCCCAGCCTTCGATATTTAAAATCCCCCAACTCATAGGGAATGCTTACAAGAATCACTTTTAAGCTTTGTGATTCATTAATCTTTGGGAAATACAGAGTATTTACTAAATGTCAGAAGTTTATAAGACAGTAAGAGAGAGACTTCTCCCCAGGGTAACATCTTACTGGAGGCTGGGGGAGTAGATGGGTGTGGGTGATGGGGAAGAGCTGTATTGGCCCTTTCATAACAGTATGGAAGGCATTTTCTTAAATCAGAGGCTCTCGAGTCCTCGGTGCTTCTGTTTCCCCGTGTCAACTCTGCTCTCCTGCGCAGAGAGCACTCATGGCCAACTGAAGGAAACTAGATTCTCTATAGATTTCACCTCCAGTTGCCTAAATTCTTTTGCCCCTGAATCATTGGTTTCAAAAAGATGATGGCAACGAGTTGCTTTTCTTTATTTTGACTTCTGAAGATCACACACTAATGCCTGCAGTTGAAAGGAGTTGGTGTGGATGAGTCCTTTTCCTCTGCCACCCAGCCCCCCTTGCTGAATCCTCTTCTTTTGTAGGGTAATTATAGGTTGGAGAAAGGTAGGGGATATTTCAAGAGGAAAGCAGAGGAAAGGAGGAATCCAAAGTTGGAGTTACAGAGCCTATAGGAGTTGAAGAAATCCAGGACCCTGGAATGCAATTAAGTAAAAAAAGCTCTGCAGGTTCTGCATCTTCTAAAAGGAAGATTTTATGTATTCAGAATTATTATTTGCGTTATGATCTTTCAGAGGCATTCAAAAGGGGGATGCTAACTTCCTGAGTGAACAGAGATGTCACATTTTAAAGCTGTTTTTCATTTTAATCCCTCCAATTTTGGGTCTGATATCCAGTGGTGATTCCGTTATCTTCTGTTGAGGGGAACAAACACAAACCTGCATAAATTGGAAATATTAGCTTCTCATGATGGAACATCTAAGGGGGGGATTCAGTAAGAATATGAATCACTGGACAGTGTTGCTGCCTAGCTTGGGAGGTGCCATCATGGGAGGGCTATGGACTTGTCTGCGGGGTACCCAGGGTACCCAGGATGCTGGGGGCACTGGCTGCAGCCAGGGCCTCTTCTTTGTTCCGTGTGTGATGCAGAAGGGATTCTCTGCTCTGTGCCTCCCTTGTGGTCCTCTGCAGCACACTGGTAGAGACTGTTGGAAACACCTTGTGTTTTTACTCTTGCTCAGAGGGATGCCTGGAGGTCATCCGAATGGTATAGCCTTCACTGCCTTGGAGCTGGGCTGTTGGAGTGACGTTGAACACAACCACACAGAGTGCCTAATGCTCGAATGCTGCTGGCTGCCTGCTTTCCCATCCTAAGTGATTCAGGAAACTCTGTCCTGCTTGGGAGGTCGAGGGGGCCTCTGGCACTGGAACAAAGAGAGTCTTGTTCAGTGGCCAACGGCCTAGGTCTTGTTTCTTCTTTCATACCAGCTCCTAGAAGGTCACATTCAGTGGGGGAAATTTTTGAAGGGAATTGTACAGGATGCAGTTATAAAAATGTTTCTCCTCTTTGCTCTCTGGCAGGAACAAGAGGATGAAGCAGTTCATTTCTTTGCTCCTTGAGGTCATGCCTAATCCTCCAGCTAGGCTGTTCTATAGATGGGCACCGTTCTTCCTCGGTTCCCATGCTTCATTATACCTGGTCTCACCTCTGCCTGCATTATCTCTGCCCGTCCTTAATCTGACCCACCCCTCAAGATTTGGTGCCAGAGAAGCCTACTTTTATCACCCCAGCTGGAAAGGCTTTTCTGTTCCCTGAATTTCTGTAGCTTTCTGCTTTTTTGCCACTGTTTATGGCCTGAGGTGATTGTGCATTCTGTTCGTGTGTATTTCATCTTCAAGGCAGCACAGGATTAGTGAAGATCTCTGTCTCTCATACACACCCAGACACATATGCACACTCCACATACATTACACACACACACACACCACAAATCCCATATACATCATACACACAGACATATGTCACACAGAGATAGCTCCGGCATACACTTAGATTACACACAAATACATGAGCATGCCTCACATATATATATTCACACACATTTGACACACACTACACAGAGACACTCCATATATCTCACACATATATACCACACACACCCATCATGTACATCACACACACCACCACCAGACACTCCCTGGCATACATATATATTACATGCATACAGTTGTATGTACTCTACATACATCACATTCACACACAAAGAAATACACATATAGACACATAATACACACATATAGTACACAAGCCTCATGTAATACCACACACCAACATACAAGCGTTTCTCTCTCTCTTTCTCTCTCTCTCTCTCTCTCTCTCTCTCTCTCACACACACACACACACACACACTGCTTTGGCAGGCTCAGTTTAAGCCAGGAATCAATTAGAAGATGAATCTGATAAAAGAGAAAACATCCCACAGAACAAATTTGAGTCAGGTAGAAAAATCTTAGATTACTACTCATTCTTTGGTCATGAACCATGGGGAAAGCTAAAAGACTATCTTGAATTATCAAAGAGCTCTGGATGTTTGTGTAGAGAGGTCTTTTGATTGGCTGTATGGAGTCCTGACATGTGATTAGAAAGAAGTATGTTTTCACCATAGGTACTGTGTCTGCCAAGTCTCCACAGTCCAGAGCGTGTGGGCCGTGATGAGTTGCATGTTTATGATGGTCTCTGCAATTTTAAAGTCCCAAACTCTCAGTGTCCATATGTTGTGTTTTCCTAAGATATTGTGTTAGCTTTTGGTTGCCATGACCAAAATACCTGACAAGAACAACTTAGAGGAGGGAAAATTTATTTGGAACTCATGGTTTTGGAGGTCACAGTCCAGACTCCTGAGTTCATTGCTCTGGGCCCAGGTGAGGCAGCACATCACAGCTGAAGGGCCCAGTAGAGGAAAGCAGCTCAACTCATGATGGGATCAGGAAGCGGAGAGAAGGGGAAGGGAGTCACAGGGAAGAGGAACCCTTCCAGGGCACGCCCCCACCTCTTCCAGCTACAACCCACCTGCCTATAGTTACCACTCAGTCTGTTCTAATTAGAACAGACTGATTAAGTTACAGCTCTCACAATCCAATCATGTCACCTCTGAATATTCCTGCATTTATACAGGAGCTTTTGGGGAGCACCTCACATCCAAACCATAACTGATACATAGTAATTACATAGTAACCGTCTGGGAAGGAGTGTTCTTCAGACTCTTCAGGTTGAATGAGTTCCAATCACTGCTCACTGAGAACCTACTGTGAACTGAATGTATAATGCTAACATTTATTGAGCCCTTCCTGTGTCACTAAGCACTTTATATATCCTATTTAACTAAAACTCTGCACTAATTCTATGCAATAAGTACTATACTAAGTCTCCTGAGTGGTAGGTAGAATTATTAATGTCCTGGCCATCCCCATCTTCAGGAAGAATATAGCCAAATTAAAAAGCAGTATAAATTCATCAAATGACTTATTATTTATAATAGCTGAATGTATTCCAGAGGAGTACCCATTTCCCCAGGTAAGAGTATTGCCAGAGGCCAAACAAATCTGCATTCAACTTTTCTGTTGCTTTTAATAAAAGGGAGTGTCAGAGTCAGGTGTGCAAAGGAGGACCCATAATGTCAGGTGCTTCCTTGGCTATCTTCAAAGTTCTTGCTTTTGGTAACACAAAGGTTGACTTGCAAGTCACTTTCAGAGGTGGTGAAAACCTGCAGAGAAAAAAGAATTAAATGAGGAAAACAGAGCTGATCTTCCAGGCACTGGGTCTATTTGGAACAAGGAGATGGGTCAAAATTGTAAAGGTTGTTGGGCATCCCTGAAAGACTGAATGGAAAACTGAGTTTTATGCTTTGCTTTCATTTCCATTTATTCCTAGGGTTTATAACTTCCTAAAGGTCTAGAAAATTCTCTGGGTTTCCATTTTCCATGATCATTGTAGACCTGTAGACTGTGTGTTTGTGCACTAATGGGTAGTTTATCACCTATGGCTGCAGCCTGAGAAGGCTCACTGGAGGCTGCATACCTAGAGCCACACTAAGCTGTTGCTTTCAATGCTTCTGGAACCCTTCTTTAGGAGTTGCTGTCAGATCCTATGGCCTCCTGCCCCACACCCCACTCCTCCAGTCCTTGGGTGGAACCCAGGGCCTTGTGCATGCTTGGGGCACTCACTCTATCACTGAGCTGCGTCTCTAGCCCCCATGCCATCTCCTGAACATTTTCGGAGGTGCAAAGTTCTGGGTCTCAAAATTGGATTTAGGGTCAAGGTATGGTGGTACACACCTGAAATTTCAGCCACTTGGGAGGTAAGGCAGGAGGATTCAAGGCCAACCAAGATAGCTAATTAGAACTTGTCTCAAAATCAAAAAGGTTGAGATGTAGCTCAGTAGTAGAATTCTTGTTTAGCACATACAAGGCCCTGGGTTTAATTTCCAGTACTAGGCAGAAAAAAAATAGGATTTAGTAATAGTTCAAATAGCAGAAGAATTCGTTGATTCCTTACCTCCCTAGGTATGATGAATAAAAGTGGAAAAAAGAATATTATCATATTCCTAATAAATGTGAATTAAGTATTAGAAACAGCCAAAAAATATCTGGAATAATTCAGGCTGGGAATTACAAAGTTGAAAAATAAATTGATGAAGTGGATTTTCTTGATTGGTCTGTAAAATGATACTGAAGATATTTTGAGAATAAGGTTATTAGAAATTATTGAGCAAGGATGACTTTAATGAAATGAGGTCTTTTAGTTCTTAAGGAGATTTTATTCCAGGAGGTTAACTTACTTGAACTTGTAGGTTCTGGTCAATTTGTAAATATTCACAAATAAAACCGCCATATCCTCTCATTGCTTTTTCTGCTCCCCCCACCCCACCTGTAACTACCCACATGCGCACATTTGCTGTCCTGAGTTCCAGCAAGAGGGAATATTGTGGGGCCTCATGACTTGAGAGGACAACTCTTTCCTGGATAAAAAGACTAAACATATTGAATTATTTTGCCAGCTTTTGGTGTGTTGGCATTTCAGGTAGATTCCAAAGGGTTCCGACAGCTTAGGTGTGGGTAGTCTCTTCTCCATGGAGTTCTGCAGAAGAAACCCAGGATGAACGCTTCTTTCTAGCACATATTTCCCAGCACTCTTTTAACTGCCCGTGTTTGTATATTCCACCCACCAGGGAAAGCTGCATGACCCTCAACTCATGGGGATCATCCCGAGGATTGCACATGATATCTTTGACCATATTTATTCCATGGATGAGAACCTGGAGTTTCACATCAAGGTAAGTGCTACAGATGCAGTACCAAAAGAAGGCACTGGGCCCAAAATCGTGTTTCTCAGTCTCCCTATTATTTAGATGTAAAAGATGAACTTATCTATTTCAAATGACACTCTGGTAGAAAGCACAGCTCTATTTATTATTTAAAGACATAGGCCTGTACTTAGCCATCTGGATGGTTTGCTTGAAATATCGAGGTAATGAAAGTCAAAGTCCTCTTTGGGATAGAATCATCTTGATGGTTGTCTGAATTCTCCCCTTTAACCTGAGGATTCCTGGAGATAGAACTGAAATATGTCTGTTTGGTATTGAAGAGCATTCCCCAAAGTGTGTTCCTTGGAATATAACCACTTGTTTATTAATAGGTGGGCTACCACAGTAAAGGGTTATATGACAACATAAGCTGGAAAAATGATTTGTTGAATATTGTCAAATTTATCATGAGTTTAAATGTGCTGTTGGGAAATCCCTCTCTGCAAAGGAGAAATGTGCTATGCTACATATTCCGGTGGACACTTTTACCCCCTTAGGGTGTGACAGGCTAGTGTTTTAGGAGCATACTCTGGGATATACTGGGGAAAGGGATTTTCCTCCTCCTTTTTTCCTTCCTCTTTATTTTTGTTTTAAACCAGAACCTCTGCTTGACTTAACTTTGATTTGAAAGGGAGATTTGTATTCTCTTATTATAGGTGTTAATACATGAAATTTGGTATTGGGGTATTAGACCTGTTTTGTTTGCAGATTACTAAAGGCTACTTATTTAAGCAAATTGAGAAAATCAATACAAGATTAAGGATCTGCATGGAGTAGGGGTTGTGGAGGGCAGGAAATCCAAGCTCTGCTTTTCTTTCTTTCTTTTTTTTCACTTTAAAAAGTGAGATATAATTCATATATGTGTGTGTGTATATATATATTTATATATATATTTCATCCTTTCACAATGCACAATCTAAAATTGTACAGTCATGATCCTTATCTAGTTCCAGAACATTTCATCACTCTCAGAAGTGACTTCATAACCTATGACAGTCCCTGATATTTTTCTTTCTGTTATTCCCAGACCATCTTTCTGTCTTTGTTGTGGAGGGAGTTGGGCAATGTGGTAGCTTCTTTTCCGCATGCTCTTATTACAGTTCCACATTCCACTGGGAAGGGGCTCATTGGCCAAGGCTAGAGTAGGTGGTCTCTTGCTATGATTAGCTGTGTCCAGGATGCACATGGTTTCTGGGTTTCCATCCCTATTACTAGAGACCGGGTTAAAAGGAAGGGGAGGAGAAGGAGCAGCATTTTTTAATTTGGTACCAGAGGATTGAACCCAGAGACGCTTAACCACTGAGCTACATCCCTTTATTTTATTTTTAATTTTGGGACATGGTCTCTCTAAGTTGCTTTAGAGCCTTAAAATTGCTAAGGCTAGCTTTAACTTATGATCCTCCTGCCTCAACCTCGTGAGCCACTAGGATTACAGGTATGCACCACCGTGCCCAACAAGAAGAAGCAGTTTTAAGAAGCCATGGAGCCCAATGGGTCAGCTGAGAGATTTTCCTGAAGGCTGAGACTTAGTGCACTGGACCTAAGAGCTTATTAGAGACAAGGAAACTGAAGCTCAAATATGCAAAAGTTAGATGGTCCAAGGAAAGAATAACCCTAGAATGGACCAATTGCACCTGCAGTACCTTATCTGTTATATTAAACTTGGTCTCTTATGTCTGCTCTATACCTTTCCAAAATTACATGAAAAGAAGGCAACAACTGTTTGCCCAATTATAAATGACATCCAACAAATCACTTTTCCTTATAGTTCCATTTGTTGTCTAAAGCCTGCTTTTCCTTCTTGCCCAAGCTTTGGTATATCTAAGGATACAGAAGCTTGTTGCTTTGATGGGATCAAGATTTAAAAGCTTAGTGCTTTTCTAAGACTGTTTGCATTTAAATACCTTAAACTACTGCAGAGTTCTTATGTGATAATCCTGGAATAAGATGTTAAACCAATTACTGCCCTGGAAATAGTGCCTTGTGTTAGAATCTTATTAAGATAAAAACAGCCCTGGCATGAAGGAGTGGGTAGGGGGAGAGGAACAACACTAAGTCTCTATAGCTGAATTTTATAGTTCAGGTTCCTTTTTTGCATTAACAGTTATGTTTCTTATTTCACAAGTAATAATTATTAGTAGATAAGTTAGCAGCTGACTGCTCTGTATTTTGAACTTAGTATTGACAGACTAAATCCAAAGAAAGAGGGCTGATCAGATCAAGGCAAAATTGAAAATCTATTCCTTGAAATGAATCCCACAGATGTTTTAAACATGATTTCTGAACATGTTCTTGCTCAATGCCAAACAATGCCTATTTTCTTTCTGCCTGGTCTCACAAAATTTTAGAAATGACAAGATAACAACATTAGAACTTCCCCCCCCCACCCCACCAAAAGCAGAAATTAATAAACCAGAATTATGTTTCTACTTTTATTAAATGTAAGTAGGATTCTAATTGTCAGATTTGACAGTATCTAATTTGTGACTGCTTTTTAGATGTAATTAATATTCTCTATAATCTATGGATATAATGCCACATGTTTAAGATCTCAGAGATAACAGAAAATCTTAATGGAAATCGAACAATTCTGAAATAAGTAGCATGGGTTGGCACCAGCGTGGAGCTGGCTGCCAGAAGGGTCTGGATTAGAGACATTTTGGGATTGGAGGCCAAACAGGCCTTAGAATTAGGGCTGCAGGAGTGTATCAGGAGTGAGGTGCAGGAGTGGAGGTCAGTGGTACAGGCCCTGGGTTCAATCCCCAGTATTGCCAAAAAGTAAGCAAAACCACTTGTGTGTCCATGACAGATGGAGTGACAGGGTGGGGGGTGGGGGGTTGCAAAGATGTTCAGGTAGTCGGATATTATTAGGGATACAGACAACCAGGAGAGCAGGCCCAGCTAAAGGTTTCAAGGTTCAAAGCCAGAACCCCAAGTCTCCCCAGTAACTGGGAAGTTAGATGGTTCCAGACTGAGGCACATGAAAGATGATAAGCTAGGGCTGAGTTGGGGTAGGGACTTGGATCAGGTAGGGAGTCTTGTGTTCCCTGAGGTAGAGGCAGGACTGGTCCCGAGCTGGGACATGGGGGTGAAGGCTCACCTGCTCATCACAGCCTCACTTTACAACTCTATAGCTATAGTCATGAGAGCTTAATGACAGAATGTATTTTGAGAGATGCATTATTAGGCAATGTTTTTATTCCATTAGGGGATGTTGTTATTCTGTGAGCATTATAGAGTAAATTTACACAAACTCAGGAAGGTATGATGTCAGGAGGTAATATAATCTGATGGGACCACTGTTGTAAACACAGTTCATTCTAGGGTGTATGACTGTATTTTCTTCTTGGTTATTTCCCTGTTTAGATTTCAAAAACACTTATGAACATGGAGGAGAAAAAATTCATCTGAGAGGCAGAAGTCAGATGTAAACAGAGTATAGACTCCTAGGGGGAATTTTTGACATCATAAGGTCTAATGGCTTTGTGACAGATGGGAAAAGGAAGGCCTAGGGTCTTGGCTGCCTGTGAATTAAATGCTCAAGACCACATATTTAGTTTATAGAGTTCTTAAACATCAGCTAGCAAAGTATCTCCTGGGGAATTTAGAAGCTGACTCCTAGGCCCTTGTGTAGTCTCTGTGAGATTCTAATTCAGTAGGACTTCAGGGCTCTGCAATTTAAACAAATTCTGTAGGTGATGCTGATGTAAGTGGCTCTTGGGCTGAGATTTGAGATTGATTATCTGGAAGGCTTCCTTCTCTTCCTTTCACGGGTGTGTGTGTGTGTGTGTGTGTGTGTGTATGTGTGTGTATGTGTGTGTGTTGCTGTAGATTGAACTCAGGACCTTACACCTTTTTATTTTCAAACAGGGCCTTGCTAAAGTACACAGACTGACCTTGAATTTGTGATCCTCCTGCTTCAGTCCTCCAAGTAGCTGGGATTACAGGCGTGTGCTACCATGCCCAGCTTCTAATCAACTTTTATTCAACCACATTTTGTCCAGATCTTTCCTAGACTCCATACCTGGCCATCACTAGCTCTCTCCCAGTTGCCTTTTGGACTCTTGTACTTCCAAGTTCCTTGCCCATGTCCTTCCCTGTGCTCTCCCGGAGTCTGATGAGGTTGTCAGTATCATGCAATAAGCTGAGGCCTACTAATTTTTAAAAGTCACTTGCAGAGAATGTTTTCCATCCTGGCTGTTGTTATACATAGAAGTTTGCTTGGTGCTCGTCTAAGGTACAGCCTGGAATCCTCCCGTAAGTGGGCTCTGGCACATGGTGTGACTGACACCAGAGGAAACCAAGGGATCTGCCATGTGTGGGGAGGGAGACCATCCACACTTAGCAGAGATTCCTTTGGCATCTCCTCTTACTCTTCTTAGCCATGCACAACAGAAGCTTTTATGACTTCTAATAATGATGTTTTTTAAATACAGTGTGGCATTTCTATTCCAAATTCAATTTATTTTTAACCAGGTTTCCTATTTCGAGATCTACTTGGACAAGATAAGGGACTTACTTGATGGTGAGTAACTGAATGCTTGTCTTTATTTGCTGTTTAACTTAAGTCCAGGAGTTGAAACGATTTACAGCACTTCCGCTTGAGGAACTGATGAAAATTTATAGAGATCTTGTCTTGCCTTCAGGCTATATGCTTTTTCATAGATACAGCTTCAACTTGAAAATTGCAAAAAGATTAGATTTGCCTATCTTCTGCAGCAATTTCTATTTTTTTTTTCCAATAGAGGGTCTTTAACTTTTATTTTCTTCTTCGCATGTCATCATTATCATCTCTATAGTGTCCAAGACCAACTTGGCTGTTCATGAAGATAAAAACAGAGTCCCGTATGTAAAGGTATGAGGAAGACTTTATGGGTGGTGTGGTTGATTTCTGTCCAGGCACTGTTGAAATAATTATTACACAAGATGCCCAGAATATTATCTATAAAAGCTATATAGTTATTTAATCACATTTCTTATATTCTTTGGTTTTGAAAAAACCAGTATTTGATTTCTTTAATTGTATCTTTCCTTTATGTAAATCATTATCATCTTCTTTTGTTCTGGGAATCAAACTCAAGACCTCACATGACTATTCTAAGCATACATGCTTTACTACTGACCTACACCCCAGCTCTTTTTATGTAAATTAGTATTATTTAGAAATTATTTAATTTTGTTCACATTAAAAAATATCTATTTATTTATATGTGTATTTATTTTGTGGTCCTGAAGGTTGAACCAGAAGTGCTCTACCACTGAGCTGCATCCCCAGCATTTTGAATTTTTTTATTCTGTGACAGGGTCTTAGTTTCTGAGGATGGTTTTGAACTTGCAATCCTCCTGCCTCAGCTTCCTGAATCTCTGGGTTTATAGGCATGAAGTACTGCACCCAGCATCGTTTTCATTTGAAGAGGTTGAGGCAGGAGAATCACAAGTTCAAGGCCAGCCTGGGCAACTTAGCTAGACCTTGTCTTAAAAAAAAAAAAAAAAAAAAAAAAAAATCAGAGAAAAAGAAAAAAAAAAAAAAGGGTCTGGGGTTATAGCTCAGTAGAAGAGCGCCCCTGGGTTCCATCCCTGGTACTGCAGGATGAAAAAAAAGGTTTCAGCTTTAAGCGCAATAATGGCTAAAATGGTAAATAAATAAAGATGGAAGGCAACATTGTACTTCTTGCATTTCTTCTCATCCATTTTTTTCTTTTATTTTGTCTCCTGAAAATACTGCTATTGAATATGAGTATGTACTCAAAAACCTGGGAGAATCCAGCATTTCTTTTATGGTTTCTCCTAGGTTTCCCAGGGTTTGCTCACACTTCTCTTTAATGTAGAATTCAAGCCCTAGGCAAGGAGAAGTTGTTGGATCCACATTGCAGCTTTTCTATTTATCTGTACCTCTAAAAAGAAATGGGAAAGTGTGTTTAGCTGCTTCAAAATATTGTTGCTTTTTGACTCTCCAATGACCAACTGACTTGCTTCCGACTCCCTTGCAGGGCTGCACCGAGCGGTTTGTGTCGAGCCCCGAGGAGGTCATGGATGTGATAGACGAAGGCAAAGCCAACAGGCATGTGGCAGTGACAAGTAAGCACCATGTGGTTTCCTTCCTGTGATGAGGGACATGGTGGGTGGTGATGAGGTGCAGATGCAGGAAAGCAGGGTAAGGCCACTGGAGAGCCTTTAGGCTTTGGAAGTCTCTTATACCCAAGTTTCTTTGTGTGATCCAGAACTGTAATTCTCACCTTTTCTCTGTACCAACACGGTATCAGATGATATTTGAATAGGTGGTAAATTTAATAGGTGAGCCTAGACTTGTAAGCAGTGTAGGTCAAACTCCACTTCCTGCTTCAAACATACATGTACCTGAAAGAAATTATTCCCTATTTCATAAGCTGTTCATGGCATACCTGACAACCCATTTTGGTCCCTGGTTCAGAACTGCTGGTTCAGAACATTACTATTATCATTCTGCCAAGTTTTTTTTTTTAAATCATTTTAAGTGTACAATTCTGTGATATTAAGGGGATTCAGGTTGTGTCCATCATCCATCTCCAGAAGTCTTTCATCTGTATCCATTAAATACTATCTTCAGTTCCTCTTTCCCCCAGCCACTGTTCTACTTTGTCTCATGACAAAATATTTCATATAAGGTATCTCATGCAAGTGTATTCCTGCAGTATTTCACTTTTTGTGACTGGCTGATTTCACTTAGCATAATGTCTGCAAGGGCTCTCCATACTATAGCATGGGTCCTTTTTAAGAGTGACTAATCTCCCATTGCATTTCACATTTTATTTATTCATTTATTCATCAATGGACTCTAGGTTGCTTCCACCTTTTGGCTGCCGTGAATAATGCTACAATAAACATGGATATACAAATACTTGTCAGACTTCTTGATTTCCTTTGGCTGTTTACCCAGAAGTGGAATTAATTGCTGGATCCTCTGGCAGTTCTACTTGTTGTTCTTCAGTCACCACAGTACAGTTTTCCCTAGCAGGGGCACCTTTTACAGTCTCACCAGCAGTGCACAAGGGTTTCAGTTTCTGCACATCCTCATCAACACTGGTTATTTTCTCTCTCTGGGGGTATTAGCTATGCAGATGGGTGTCAGCTGGTATCCTTTGTGGTTTTGATTTGCATATCCCTAATGATTTGTGATGTTGAGCACCATTTCATATGCTTATTGTCTAGTTTGTGTATCTTCTTTGAGAAATGCTTATTCAAGTTCTTTACCATTAAAAAAATTATATTGTTGTTGTTATTGACTTTTTGGAGTTCTCTATATGTTCTGGATATCCAGCTCTTGTCAGACACATGATTTGCAAATATTCTCTTGAATTTTATGGATTGCCTTTCACTCTGTTGATAGTGTCCCTTGATGTGCAAAACATTTTAATTTCGGAGAAGTGCAATGAATGTATTTTTTCCTTTCATTGCTTGTGCTTTTGGTGTCAGAGCCAAGAAATCATTTTCAAGTCGGATGCTATGAAGCTTTTCACTTTTGTTTTCTTCTAAGAGTTTCTTAGTTTTAACTTTTACATTTAGATCTTTGATCCTTTTTATGTTATTTTTATATAAAATCAAGGGTGCAATTTTTTTTTTTTTGGTGTGTATATCCAGTTTTTCCAACCTCATTTGTTGAAAAGATTGTCCTTCCACCATTGAATGGTCTTGACATCTTGTCAAAAATTATTTTGATTATATCAACAAGGATTTCTCCCTGAGCTCTCCATTCTCTTTCATTGGTCTCTGTGTCTGTTTTTATGCTAGCACCTCATTGTTGTTTTCTTTTTCTTTTTCTTTTTTTTTTGGTCCCGGGGTGCCTAACCACTGAGAAACATCCCAAGCCCTATTTTTGTACTTTTTAAAATTTAGAAACAGGGTCTCACTGAGTTGCTTAGGGCCTTGCTAAATTGCTGAGGCTGGCATTGAATTCAGAATCCTCCTGCCTCAGCCTCCTGAGCTGCTGGGATTACAGGCATGTACCACTGTGCCTGCTGTTGTTGTTTTCTTTTTTTGTGGGAATGTCTCACTGTATTGCTGGGGCTGTCCTCCAGCTCCTGGGATCAGGCAGTCCTCCTGCCTCAGCCTCCTGAATGTTAGAGATGCCAGGCCTGTGCCACCACACCAGGCCTTACATTATTTTAGTTATTATAGCTTTGTAGTGACTTCTGAAAATCAGTAAGTGTGAAACTTCCAACTTTGTTCTTAGTTTTCAAAATTATTTTGGTATTTTAGGATCTCTTGAGATTCTATATGAATTTGAGGGTACATTTTTCTATTTCTATAAAAATATTATTGAGTTGGGTGTGGCAGTACACACCTGTGATCAGGAGGCTGAGGCAGGAAGATTACAAGTTCAAAGCCAGCCTCAGCAAAAGTGAGGAACTAAGCCACTCAGTGAGATCCTGTCTCTAAATAATATACAAAATAGAACTGGAGATGTGGCTTAGTGGTCGAGGCCCACCCTGAGTTCAAACCCCAGTACCTTCCCACATATATATATAAATTTGTATTGAATCTGTAGATTGCTTTGGGAGGTATGACATCTTAAAAATATTAAATCTTTTAACAATGAATATGGGGTGTGTTTTCATTTGTTTGTGTCTTTAATATCTTTTTAGCAATAGTTTTTAGTTTGCAGGTTAAATCTTTTATTTTCTTGGTTAAGTTTGTTCTTAAGCACTTTACCTGTTTTTTTTTTTTAATTTTGTCTTTTTTTTCTTAATTTCCTTTGTGATTTTTCGCTCTTAAGTATATAGAAATACACCTGATTTTTGCTTGTTGATTTTGTTTCATGCAATATTGCTAAATTTATTATTTATGGCATTTTTGAAAATGGGATATTCAGGGTTTTTCACATATAATCTGGTTAGATGCTTTTGAGAAATGATTGCTGGTGAGGTTTGAATGAATCACCTGTTGGGGTCTCTGTGATGCTTGGTGGACAAAGACCAGGGGCGGAACAGCTTTTTATTTCCAGTACCCCATCCTAATGAGGCATATTTAATCTTGGAGACCTTCTGTGCACTTAGCATGGGTTATAGAAGTGTGTGTCTTAATCCTTCCTTAAGAAAGTCCTAATCCCTCCTTAAGACAGTTTATGATATTCCCGATAAGACCAGGCTTACACACATGACCAAGGCAGAATACATCAGGTACTAAGTCTGAGGGATTTAAAGTGAGCTGGGGGAAGAGGCTGCGAGCTTCCTGGAGAGTCAGGTGAGGAGGATGTTGGAGGACAGGGGCTTCCAGCAGAGCTGGAAGATCCGTTCTCTCAAACTGCTGACCAAAATTTTTAGATTAATTTCTTTGCTAGTTGAAGACATTTTAAAATCTTCCATTTCTAAAATGAGCCTTGTTTGTAGGTGAAACTGTGGTCTGAGATGATTTTTAAAATTGTCTGGACTCACTTCAAAGACATGGAGTGGGTTAGGCATGATTTGCTGTGCTTTTAAGAGCAGGGTTTGCTACCTATGTTCATGAGTTCTTTGGAGAGCAGTAAACTATTTTCCTTTTCAGACATGAATGAACACAGCTCTAGAAGTCACAGTATCTTCCTGATTAATATTAAACAAGAGAATGTAGAGACTGAAAAAAAACTCAGTGGGAAGCTTTATTTGGTTGATTTGGCTGGGAGCGAAAAGGTAATTGCTTCTTTATTTGTATTATCTGTAATTCTTGGTCATTTGCTTCAGTGTGCAATGGTATAATATCTGTGCCTCTGTATTCCCTGGTTTTAAAGAGCTTTTAAAGTTTCCAGTGTTGTGCCAAGGTGTTATTAAATTCAACCTTTGTTTTCCTGCTCTTTCCTTTCTGTTCCTGAAGTCTCCTGTTTGTGTCACAGACAGGTACATAGAATGCTCTCTGATTTGTGCCTGTTAGGCCCTGATGACAACATTGACAAGTGTTGGTCTGAACTTAGCCTGGCCAAAAGGCGGCTGCACAGATGTGGGAGGGACTGGAATGCCTGAGGACAGGAAAGATCCCCAGGAGGAGCCAGACTCAAACAGGCCAGGAAAGGGCTTTGCCACCAGGAAGGTGGCAGCCCTGCCTCTGCATGTTTCATTGGCTAATAGGAGATCTAGACCCTAGACCTGTCCCTGTGTCCCCTGGTTCTCCTGGCAGTGGTCTGGACTGAGTATCTGACATAGTGGCTTTGGCTCCTTCAGGTTATGAGGCTGTTGTCAGTCTTAGCCATGAGCTCTGACTGTACTCTGCTTTTGTACAGATCCTGTCTTGCCCTCTGTTCCCTGATCTTAAGCCTCCCGGTGCTACTCTCCAGCTTCTGAAACCTGAATCTAGCCAGAATCTCTAGCCTGTGAGCTTCCCAGACCCCCTTGGGCAGCGTCACAGAGCCAGTCCAAGTGCACAATGCCTTTCCCCCATCATCAGTGACATCAGCTGGTGGTCCACATCAGGACAAGTCTGGAGGCGTGGTCACTCTCCCTAATTGGTCAGTTGACCCTCACTTGCTGCATACACCACAGAGTTCCTGTATTCCCAGTAATGGTAACTAACAGCCATGTAAGTCATGGGTGCTTCGGTCGCCCTTTCATTTGCATTTATAAAACAGTGTGCATAAAACCATCTAGAAGTTCCTGGTTGGAATCTGAAAATTTACTGGTGTGGGCTGGTAATTTGGTCAAGCAGATATTCACCACCATGGTGTAATGGTGCAGTTCTAGACTGACCATGACATGACTGCCATGCCAGCTATGAGTCCAGACAAAGAGCGGAGTGGTCCCTTCACTCTCGCTGAGTGCAGAGATGAGTGTTTAGGGCCTAAATACTCCTGAAAACTGCCTACTAGTAGCTGGCTGATCTGAGGAGAGGCTGGTCTCTGCACACTGTTGATGCTTATTACTAATGATATTTATGAGATGTTTTAAAGTGTCCTTTGTATAGTTTCTTTTGTTCACATCCATTTCCCTTTGCCCTAAATGTGTCCCCATGACTGGTGGTGTGAACTTGTAGAACAGAACTCTGCATTTTAGCTCTCATCTCCTCTAAATGGCTTTCTTCCTGAGGCTGGCATTTTAGCATCTCTGGAGCTCAGTTTCCTTGTCTGTAAAGGAAGGTGATAAATAGTACCTGCTTTGTGTATTTCATGGAGTTGAGATACTCAAATACAAAAGCACCTTAAAATCCATCATGTGAGTAGGCTGTTATCATTTGTGACCCACCAGGTACACAGTTGATCTGTCTGTAAGCAGAGGTGTCCATACCCACAATCCCAACACAGATGAGAATCTCTCATATTTGAATGAATATGCATCCACCTGTATCTTAGGGGCTTCTCCTTTATTGTAATTGACACCCATCTTTGTGCAGTTTAAAATTATTTCTCTTCTTTCATTTAGAGAGCAGCTGCTCACCCTGCACCGTTTGTGCAGGCAACAGAGACATGAATCATGTCAAGTCCTCTTTTTTTGCAGCCTCTATAAATGGCTCTCTACCCAGAGCCAATGCTGTAAATACGAAATTACCAGCAATAACACAGCAGAGGAGGCACTGTGCATGGGGCTTCTGGCTGCAGGGGGCGGGGAGGACAAATTTACAATGTAATGCACCCCTTCTTGACTTTTTATGCCTCTCTGATGGGCATTGCTCTTTGGATTTTGTTTATTTTCCTTTCCTTCTTCTTTTTCTTTGCTATGGAAGTAAGCTGGGAAGGAACAGAGTTGGGACAACCTCCTCATTACCTGTTGGTCCTTTACCTGAATTGATGGCTCATAATTTACATTTCCCCCACTGTCCCTTTCCCTGTGGCTCTAGATGGCATTTTCTCTCCGTGCTTCCCTGTGGACATCCTTGGTATGGAGGCTATGGCTTGGTCTCCCAGGGCCTGAGCTTACCCTGGTGACAAAACTTCTGGAGCCTGATTTCCCTGGATGGATATCCCCGGGGGAAGCATCTGCAGCTCTCCCACTTGAGGCATTTCAGCCATTCCACTAAAACCTAATCGAGAGGAAAATGACAGCAGGAGAGACCAAATCCCCAGCCTCAGGCCTCAGGGATGGTTTTATCAATGTGGTTCTTACTTACCTCTGTTTTTCCTTTCTTTCCAGGAGGGCCTTCCCCTTTGCCCTTGTGTGTGGACTTCAGATCTCCACTTTGTGCTTTTGCATCCTGTGCAGCTCACTGGTTTTCCTTCTCTCCGGTAGGTCAGCAAAACTGGTGCAGAGGGAGCTGTACTCGACGAAGCTAAAAACATCAATAAGTCTTTGTCCGCCCTTGGAAATGTGATCTCTGCCTTGGCAGAAGGGACAGTAAGTGATCCTGCTCCATCTATTAAATACTATTACCAGAAGTCGCCTTTGGGTTTGCTTGTTCTCTTTGCCACACACCCCAGAGAGTCATTTGTTTTCCTGTTTGGAAAAAGAGAGAGGGAATCCTGGCTGGGGACGCCTGTTGCTGGGAGATCCAGTCCATTAAAAAGTGTGAATGGTGATGCTGATTTCCTATGGGCATTCTAAACTTTTGCAAGATCCAGGGACCTGGCCACAAATTCCTAGAAACACATGTTTCTAAGTTCAGTGTCTACATACCCAGCTTGCTTGCTTGCTTCTGTGTTTTTTCTTTTCAAAGAGCTGTCAAAACCAATACTAATTATTTCCCAAACAGAAAACACACGTGCCATACCGGGACAGCAAGATGACTCGGATCCTCCAGGACTCTCTGGGTGGAAACTGTAGAACTACCATCGTCATTTGCTGTTCTCCCTCTGTCTTCAATGAGGCTGAGACCAAGTCCACGCTGATGTTTGGACAGAGGTGCGTGTGGTCTCTGGGGACCCGTGCTCTGAGCTGGCTCTTAAGTCTTAGCCTTGAGTGGCGCGGGACTCACGTTGGAGAGTAACAACATGAGGGCAAGGGGTTACTAAACTGCATCTAGCAGGTGATCTGTAAACTTGAGACACAATTTATTGAGGCCAAAGGGATGATGATGTTTTTAAGGAATGGGTAGAAATATACCAGTCAGAAGTATGATGTCTAAAATATAAAACACCCAAATTAATTGTAGGTGCAAATTGGTAATAGAGCCGAGTATCATTTTTGTTCTTTGTGGAATTGAAGTCTAACTGAGGTTCATATGATTTCAAGTGTATAAACCTCAGGATTGATAACCTCTTTAACTCTCATATTTAGGATCCATTTCAGAGGTCCTAATAATAATAAATCAACCAGAAACATAAATGAATATAGAGCAGTGACATAAATAGACAAGGGAAGGAAAGGAATCCACAGTTATCTGATAGTAGGTGGGACAGAGTTTATTCTAAGGAAGAGGCTAGCAGCAACCATCTTCTCACCTTCAAAATGCCCAGGTGAGACCTCCTCAGTCTCTGCAGAGTGTTGGTGAGTCTAGCATTCACTTTCATGTGTGTGGCTGGATTCTTTTCTTCCTATCCTTACTCCTCTGGACCAAGGCTGACCTCCTTCATTCCTGTTTCCCTGGTTCTGGTGTCCAGGCCTTATCCTCTCAGTTGGGTTCCTTGAGGTTAGCCTCCTGAGTGCTAGGGGTGCTGCTGATTTGGATGATCTGAGCATCTTTCGTGCCCAGTGGGCTGAGTGTGAGGGTGGAAGGTGTGGATTCTACTATCCTGTGATCTTTAGACAACTTAATGTTTCTCTGTGGGACTTGGCTGCCTCCTTCATAAACGGATGTCCCTGGTGCCCCTGCCTTCCTGCTGGGGGAATGTGTTATGTGGTTACGCCTGATAAATGGTTTCGGATGCTAGAAAAAAGACGGAGGGGGTGGGCATTCTGTAGGGGAGATTGTTATGACTGTTTAAACTGCATTAAGCCCCAGTCATTTCCTGAGCCCTCAACAGAACATAGAATTACACAGTTGTGGCACCTGTGGGATGTCTAAATAAATAATAATTAATGTTGAAATGTTGTAGAACTAATATATCTTTTAAACTGGATTTGGGTTCTTTACTTCCTCCCAAAGGACTTCCTTGATTAGACAAATGCTCAGGTCAGTGGGATTGTGGTAGGATAACACCTACTTTGCTAAAGGGTCTCTGGATACCTATAAATCAGCTTCTGCTTATGAGAAGCACGGAGTGCATCCTGCTCCTACCCCCCCTTTCCCACCCAGTGTCTTGGACTTGAGTTTAACAGTTTCCTCTAAAGATATGTTTGAGCAAACCAGCTCCAAATGCATTTACGAAGGAATTATTTCTTTTAAAAATGTTTCACATGTAAAGCAAAACTACTCTGGATCTTTGTAAGCCAGGTCCCCCTGGGGTCTTGGGCTCTGTAACTGAAAGCTATTGCTGTTAGTGGGTATTTGCTTCTGTATATAGGAAGCATATTAAGTATCATTTAAAGTGATTATTGTCTTTCTTCTGATCTTAGGCCATCAGTAGTATCGTAATCATTAACACATTTTTTTTAGTGCCAATATATATGTTAGTCATGTCAATCCTACTAGCACTTCTTGCAGGTAGACAGTATCTCACCTTTCTACAGAGGATGAAATTGAGGCTTTCAAAACCATTAGCTACCTTGCCTGAGACCACCCAGCCAGTAAATGACTAAACATGTAGCATGTCCTAGGATGCAGACTACAGTATTTGATCCACAGCTTCTCACATGTGGGTGGCTTGATCAGGAAACCTTGTATGAGTAAATTTTCCATTGTTTATAACAAATTATTTGAGGCTGGGTACTTTATAGAGAAAAGAAGTTTATTTAAGCTACTAGTTTTAGAGGTTCAAGGACATGGTGCTGACATCAGCTTGACTCTTGTGAGGCTGTCATGACTGATGGCACTACACTGGCAATAGTCTGTGTGATAAGACAGAGAGCCAGAGAAGCTAGAGAGGGGTCAGGCTTGCTTTTTAATAATGACCTTCTCATGAGAACTAACAAGGGTTTCATGGGAACTACCTCATTTCCTTTTGAGGGTAGCAATGCCAATAACCCATGACCTTGTACCAGGTTTCATTTCTTAAGGTTTCACCATCTCTCATCCTGCTCTGAGAACCAAGCTTCAACACATGAATCCTAAGGGGGCATGCTGAAACCATATCTGCACCATGGCATCCTGGATGAGCTCACCACAGTGGCTGAGCACAGCCCTCTGGTTTAGTGAACCCAGTTTTGAAGCTAAGTGCTGTCCTTGACTGTTCTCTCATTTCCTTCTCTCTGAGCCTCAGGTCTTCTCACCTGTAGAAGAAGGCATAATAATGCCTCCTTCAGAGCATGTTTGAGAGTATTATATGAGTTTCTCCAATTTCCACCCTGCTCAATACTGGCAAGTTTACCTTCCTTTGTTGTAAGCAGTTTGACATTATTGAGGCTTGGAAAGGTCATGGCAATGGGTGAGACTAGTGTAAGGGACAGCATGGTGATAGAAGGGACAGGAGAACTAAAATTACATTTCTGGAATAAATGAGGAAAAATAAAAGTTGTCATTATAATTTAGCATTCCAGGAAATAAAAAGTTATGCCAGCTATTTTGCAGATGAAATAGGTTGATCTAATTCTTTATCAATCCTCTAGTTTCTGAGCTGCGTGGCAGCAGGAATGACTTTGTCAGTGGCATCCGTTTTCCAAACACCTTTAGCATGACAAGAGGATATCCTGTAAATAATGCTCATCAAATGAACGAACAGCGGAACCCAAAACTTATCACAAGTGAAGTGTAGTGCCCTGTTCCCAGGAGTTGGGTTGGTTTGGATCAGGTTTACCTTCCATTCTTTAATTAGGAATGTTGAAGATTTTTTTTTTTTCCCTTCCCTGTATTCCCAAGTTAGTTAATTGATTCTTTAAGGACACTGAACTCCTCCATGGGCCTATATCTGCTTTATGGTTAAAGACACTCATTGAACCCAATTATACAGCAGACACGAGTCTGAACATCGGATTAGACATGGTATCTGATAGCTAATGAGATTAAGCACTTTGAACTCAGAAAAGCTGCCAGGCACATCCCAAATTCAGTGTAACAAGGGTTCATTATTTCCGTGGCAAGAGTGGCCAAACCTTAGGACAGTGTAAGTTTCTTCAGTTATTCCTAGGTGGTTCTTTCAAGGATGTGAGGAAAGTGTGCTCCCCCCACCCAGTCCCCGCAAAGCTGTACTAGTTGATGCTCTGAATAAAGCCATAGTGTGTGCTTTGAAGCAGTAAAATGAGTTGGAGCTGCAGGGCACCCTACCCTACCCTGCTGGCCTATCCTTGGGAAATCCTCTAGATTAGGTGCTGGGGCTTAAAGGGAAAGATTCACCATCTCTGTGTGTGGTGTCACTGATGACTTTGGGCCTTTTGTTTGGTCAGGTATGTCTCTTTGGTCCCCCGAGTGCCCAGCACTGTGCTAGTGAAGAGGCAGAAGCTGCCTTCTGTAGCTCAGAGAACTTCAAGCCAGTTGAGGAGGCAGCAATTTTAATTCCCAGGCAGCTGAGAGTCAAAAAGACAAGCTCAAATTAGAGCAATTTCATTGATTTTTCTTTTCTCTCTGGCCCCCAGCCTTTTATTCTTCAGTCTTTAATTACTCTTCTAAAGGAATTTTACAGCACTATTTGAAAAAGATATTTATAAGTTTTTGAAATGGGAGCTCAAATCACCCAATTCTCTGGGAAGGCTATTTAACGTTCCCTGGTTTGGGGTGGTGTTGAAGGGAGGGGAGCCCCGAGGGGCAGGCCAAGAAAGGTCTGAGTCAGCAGGTCTTGGACACCTAGAGTTCGGATTGATCCAGAATGAATAATTCAAAGGCTTTATTTGTATGTTGATTGTGGAAGAATTGATAACTTAGGAAAATTAATAGTCTTCTTTTCCTATTGTGCACAGTTTAAAAAAATATCATGCCATTATTTTAATTGTGCCACCTGCCATTTCAGTGGCAGCTGGATTAGGCAGAGCCTGAATAGAGTGCGGGCAGAATTCATGTTGTAAGAGCATGGGAACAAGTTACCTGCAGAGGTGGAGTGAGCACTTTGGCCAAGGCACACACTTGGCTTCACTTTTGACAAAACTAAAAAAGGCTTAAATCCTCCTTGCTGGAGGACCTGCTGCTGACATGCCAACAGGGTTAATTTTTGCTCTGGGGCGCGGGGTGTGGGGCTCGGGTGTGGGGCACGGGGTAGGGGGAGCCGGGTGGGGAACTGGATGCCAATGAGATGCAACTCCTCATCCCTGTCATTAAAATTTTTATTTCTCCTTCCTGACCCTCTTCCCTCACAAGCAGGGAAATGGCTCCCCAGGATCTGGGAAGGTGCTTTGGAGCAGTGGTTTTCCTGAAGGTTTAGGGTTTTCATGGGGGAATGGGACTCAGCATAGATTAGAAGTTTTGATGTTATTTTTATGTGTCAGCTTGGCTAAGCTATAGTACCCAGTTTAATCAAACAATAGTCTGGCTGTTGCTGCAAAAGCTATTTTGTATTTGGTGGTTAATGTGTAAAATTAGTGAATGTCTACAATGCGTAAAGTACATTGCCCTGGATAATGAGGGTGGCCCTCATCCAATCAGTTGAAGACCTTAAAAGCAAGAATCCAGGTTTCCCAGAGAAGATATTCTGCCTCAGGACTGTAACACAACTCCTATCTAGGTGTCCAGCTTGCTGGCTGCCTGCTGTACTCTACGATCATGTAGACCAAGATAATTGGGTGATTTGCGTTCCCAGTTTTTCTTTGCCTTGTTTTGTTCATTCTTTCCTCCCTTCCTCCCTCCCTCTCTCCCTTCCTTTCTTCCCTCTTTCTTTCTTTCTTTTTTGTAACTAGGGATTGAACCCAGGGTACTTTACCACTGCAGTACATTCCCAGCATTTTTTATTTTTTGTTTTGAGACAAGATCTTGCTAAGTTTCTGAGACTGCCCTTTAACTTGTGATTCTTCTGCTTCAGCCTCCTGAGTCACTGGGCATGCACAGTTTCTTTAAATAAATAAATAAGAGGAAGATCATGTTGTATATATAATAGAATTATATATATATATATATAATATAGAATTATATATATATATATAATAGAATATATAATATTTCTCTCTCTTTCTGTCCCTCCTGTTGGCTCTGTTTCTCAGGAGAATCTTGACTGATAGACAAGGATGCTGGAGGCCCCCTCCTACCTCACAGAGGTCTCTCTCAGTCTCTGTCTCACACACAGCATTCATGGGGCATAATCACACATTACCGATTATTCCCTGTGTTGAAGGTGTGAAGTTGTCTAGAGTAAAATGCTCATACTCTCTTGGACACCCGGAGAGCAAAGGAAAATGCTGAAACAGGAAGTATGAAGGTACCAAGAACAAATATCTCCCTGGTTCTTCCAAGGAAGCCAAAGTAACTAGAATAAACTCCAGCAACAGACAGTGCACACGCTTTTAGAACTGACAGGGACCAGGAAATACACCTAGAGGAAGACATTGGGGAAATAGGTGTGGATGGCACAGACAGCATTCTGAGCTAGTGGTTGTAGGTCTTCTCTATTCGATGAAGACTTTGTTTAAGTGCCAAATTATGAGGATGCCTTCAGAGTATCAGGTCTGGGTCCTTAGCTTGGGATGGTAAGGAAAGTGAAATTAATTATCCCCTAGAAGGGATCATCAAGAAGCAATCCAAGAACAACCTCTAAGACCAACCAAGAATTATGACCAAATAAACATAGACATTATCAAACCTCTTAGAATCCTGAACACATGCTTCCGGATGTGTGAGCTGCACATGGAACGGTTGAGGGATTCAGTGTTGCTTGGAAGAAAAGTGGGAGACAGCTGTCCTCTTTGCATTCCACAGTGGAATATGTCCAAGAGAATCTTTTCTGCATCCTGCACTGAGGTGGAAGGGGTACTGTGGCCTCTATTCTTTTTCCACTGTGGTTGGTCTGCCTTCTCCAAGGGGGGTTAACATTCATTAGCTTTGAGGTCTTTTATAAACTTGGCCTTTGTTACCTCCTGGGGGGAGAAGAATTTTATATCTGGGCCATTCCAGATCATAAATTACTGAAGTGTTGTGTGAATCTAAAGTCAGCCAAAACACAGAGAAGCTGCAAAACAGGTGCCTTGATAATAGCACCCTCACAGTTAGGCTCATTCCGCTAAGTGGATTGTACTGCTAGGGTAAACTCCAGATTGAATTAAGGCTCTTCCCCAGGTAGCCTTTTTTAGGACTTTAATCAGGGTCTGCTATGGGTCTAACCTATGGAGTAGCATTTATATCTATATGTGCATTAGGAGCGTCTGTAAAAACCCTGAGAGGTTTTGGAAGTGAAGACCAAGGCATTTTTTTATGCTTTTGGTGAATGATTAGGTCACTTTGGGTTAATCAGATGGTATCATAGCTTGAGCCTTAAAGATGGTGAATGAGTAGGAAGTGGTTAGAATAAGGCTCCAACAGATCATTGCCTTGTTTTCCTATATCAAATAGGTAAGGTCCCAGTACTACATGACTGGATGGCATCTCTATTGCTTTACAGTCTGCAGTGGGCAACAGTGGACCCTAGGTATGCCAATGGTCCCATGAGGTTAAGTCAGCACCCCACAGCCATCTTAGTTTAGGTAAACACACTCTGATATTCTTACCATGATGAAATTGCCTACTGAGGTGTTTCTCTGATTGTGTCTTGGAATTAAGCAATGCGTGACTGTGTATCTTCAGCTACACAAAATTATAAAACCTGCCTTAAGAGCATTTCTACTTTCTGCTCTCCTGTTGGTTTTATGTTACCTTGTATACTGCCTGAAATTCTTTGAGAAGCAGACTGAGCAGTTGAGGCACAGGCACACGTGTGAGCCTGAGCATAAGCCCTGCATATGTCCACACGTGCTCTTTTGCCCAGGGTCCCTGTCTACTCACCATGTTTGAGAGTCTCGATACAGTACTATTCACTGTGATTACAGCCTTACAGCCAACAAACACGTGGAAAACACCAAGATAAGACAGCCAGGAAATGAAAGCCTTTAAAAAAGAAGAAAAAAAAATTGTTTTGTAGTTGTAGATGGACAGTATACCTTTACTTTATTTATTTACTTTTATACGGTGCTAAGGATCAAACCCGGTACCTTACACCTGCTAGGCAAGTGTTCAGCCACTGAGCACAGCCCCAGCCCGTGAAAGCTTTTGACATGCTCTAAAGTGTACAAAAAAAGAAACCAAATAGCAGATCACCGTGTAACTACATGGATGACAGCTAGCTAAATATTCAGGAAGCAGGGAAGCACATTTTCAGTGGCAAAATTAGGTAGGAGCTAATGATCCTTAGAGGCCTTTATTCTCTAAATTTGCTAAAGTTCATGGTAAAAAGAAAAAGCAATGGTAGATGTTCTTCATCCTTTTGCTCCAGGTCTTCTTGGGAAGGAGGGAATGAGACCCTCTTTATTCCACTTTGCAAGATTGTTTTCAACATCCTAGACAGGAGGATGTTTG
The DNA here is from genome assembly GCF_045843805.1 of Urocitellus parryii. Lineage (NCBI taxonomy): Eukaryota > Metazoa > Chordata > Mammalia > Rodentia > Sciuridae > Urocitellus > Urocitellus parryii. Next base: position 204,232,847 of record NC_135531.1, read on the forward strand.
TTCTATTAAGAAAACCCCTCTGGGCACAGAAATTCAATCTCTTTCTTAGTAACTAGTTTATTGGACAATCTGGAAATTCTTCTATCTGATATGATTCCTTTCTATAGCAGTTTAGTTTTCTTAACTCATTTTTATTGACTATAATATACATGTAATAAAAGCATCAACTTAAATGTAAATTTACAAATTTTTATAAATGTATATAACTGCTGTCCAGTGTCTCAGAAGTCTCCTTTTTGCCCCTTCTTAGTCCATGCCCAACTCTCAAGAGTAGCTATTGTCTTGACTCGGATCAACACGGGTTGGTGTTGTCTCTGACCTTTATATAAATGAGATCACATGGTACTGTTTATATCTGGCTTCTTTCATTGTTATCTGTGAAATTCATCAAAATTGTTAGGAGTAGTTATTTTTTTTAATTTATTTTAATTTGTTATGTATGACATCAGAATGCATTACAATTCATATTATACATATAGAGCACAATTTTCGTAATTTACCAATTTTTCCGTTGGTGAAAATTTGGATGTTTTTATTTGGGGGCTGCTGTAAATCAACTATGATCCTGGTTCTTGTGCCTTTAGGTGAACATACATCCTCATTTCTGTTGGGTAAGAGCAGGATTCCTGTATGAAGTGTTCAGATTTTGTGGATACTACCAAGTACTTTTCCAAAATGATAGCAATAATTCACCCTGACTTTAGTAGTAATTCAAAGTTATATTTACTGCCCTTCTTTCCCAATAGCTGACATTTAAAAATCTTTTGACCATTCTAGTAGGTGTGTAAAGGTATCTGTAGTTTTACTTGCCTTTTTTTGCTATTTGTTTTGTACTTCTTTCTTATGAAATGCCTATTCCAGTGTTTGCCTAGATTTTTCTTATTGATTTATAGGAGTTGTCCTGGGCAAGTCTTTTGTCAGGTATATGTATTTCATTTATCTTTTCCCACTTTACGACTGGAATTTTAACTCTCTTAATGGCGACTTTTTATGAAGAGAGGTTTTCAATTTTAATGAAGTCAAATTTATTTTTGTTTTATGTGCTCCTTAAGAAGTCTTTGCCTATCCCAAGGTCTTAAAGACATTCTCTTCTAGAAGCTTTATTGTTTTACCCTACAGTCCATCTGGAGTAGAATATTTTTATATGGTACTGGAGCCCTAGTGCCATATATTGAGAGGACTGTCCTTTCCCCCATCCCATATGGTGCCTTCATAAATCAGAAGACTGGGTATTTGTCTGTTTCTAGACAATCTATTCTATCTCTACTTCAAAGTTTCTATGTAATCAGTTTTAATTACTGTGGCTTTTCATGTATTGATATTTAGTCCTTTGATCTTCAAAATTATTCTCGCTATTCTTGGCTTTTTTAATTTCTACTATAAATTTTAGAACTAACTTGCCAATTTTCTATACACCCACCCACACACACGCCCTTCCAGGATTTGGGGGTATATTGTTTTAAATCTGCAGAGCAATTTTCGGAGCATTGGCTTATTTCCCTGTCAGCCTGAACTGATTTCTTTTTTTTTTTTTAATATTTATTTTTCAGTTTTCGGTGGTCACAACATCTTTTTATTTTATATGGTGCTGAGGATCGAACCCAGCGCCCCGCGCATGCCAGGCGAGCGTGTTACCTCTTGATCTACATCCCCAGCCCCAGCCTGAGCTGATTTCTTTATATTCAACCTTTGGAGAATAGAGAGGCCCGCTGTCCTGCTCCACTGGGGCTTTGTGTTCCAGGTGGGAGTCAGGATGCATTCCTACTCCTCTGAATCTCCTCTTTACTGTCTCTGCATTGTGCTGTGCTCTGGGAGGGTGGCTGGTTTGGATCACTGCAAATGGGCTCCTTTACCTTTGGCTTCTAATCAGGTTCAGTCACTGGAAAGGCACCTGGACAGGTCATCAAAAGAAGAGTGTGAGGTCAGGGGCTTCACTTCTGTGCCCTCCACCAAAGGCTGTTACGTTTTCCACCAAGCAACCTTGCTCTTCTGGCCCCTTCAGTCTAAGGGTGATAATGGCTCCTCCCACATTATCACATTATTTCCCAGCACCTTTTAATCACTTTGTTAAACTCTCTCCAAATAATGCAGTTTGAGCAGGTCCTCTGTTTCCTGCCGGGACCCTGATTACTACAGAAGTGGAAGATAAAGAAAGTGCCAAGTAGATTTTAAAAGAGCTCAGAGAATGAAGACCAGTTGCACCAGCGATGCCCTTGCAGGGGTCTGCTGGCAACCCGCACCTGTGGCTGAGACTGCCTAGGCGTAGCGTAGAAGCTCGGCCTTGCTCTTTCTGATATCATTTGGAATCACTAAGTGACACTTTGTGATTTTAAAAGTAAGATTAGTAGTCTCAGAGTGCACCTGTAAATGACAACAGTGTTTTAGCATGAGTTATTTTTTCACTTTCTGACTAAGTTGCTAATAGATGCTGCAGTGTTTGTACTCCAGTCTGAGAAACATCCACAGTACCGCCTGAGGATGTTCGAAGACAAGGTGAGAGTGTCAAGCTGAAACAGTCTTTAAAGTAGTAATAGAATTGCTCCTATTTGAAAAATTAGAATTGAACCATTTCTGGGGACAGCAGCCTCAAGCTACTGTGAATGAGAGAAAATTATACTAATTCTTTAGTGAGTCTTATATTGAAGTCCTTTAACTCTTCTTTTGACAGTTGGGTTATTTAGTTGTCTGCTTTAGGAATTAATTTTTGGAATGACATCTGTAGTGCTGGTAATGAGTACTGTCAGCCTGAAATAGAAATCATGTCCAGAATGTCATTTGATGACAGTAGTAATTAACCTGGATCACACATCAGATCATACAGGCAAATATGATGGAATAAGGACAGTTTGGTGTTTAAAATGAAAATGCCAATAGCAAGTAAAACAGGTTGTCAAATAGTTTTAAATGAAGTTTTACCTTCTTTAAAAGGTAAGTAATAAGTTGAATTCTGCCACGATCAGCTTATGTTTTAGTGGACAAGGGCTGCTTATGTGTTCCAGTCTGTGTGTGCCTAGGTAAATTGTGATTTTGGGTTTCATGATCACTAGTGTAGCTCTCTGCCAGCTGCTCCCTTAAGTTACTGTCCAGCTACCATTCATGGGGCATCCCAACCCTGCAGGTCATATACCGTAGGAGATCACAGAGCCCCTTATACTAGAAGGAGCAAAATGGTGGCCATCAAACATGTTTGTCCTCATGTTATTTATTTTAAAAAATTGTCTTAAACTGGAAAATACAAATAAAAATATCTCAATTTATGACTTTTTTAAATGGATGATCTGAGAACTAGAATGGATGATTCTAGTATGGTGACAAATGGCTGTGATGGGGGCATGTGCTTAGTTGGGAACCATGATTGTCACCTGGCCAGCTTTGCTAGGTTCTGTGACTCAACCATATGAGGCATGTGTTGGTATGTGTTCAACACAGCAGGGATACTTCTAGGTGCCAAATGGGAATAAGAGAAATAACTGATGTTTCATTGTTTATCACTGATATCAGTAGCCCCAAGCTCCAAGAGGCCAGAGAACTTGTCTGTTTGTCTCGGTATATACCCAGTATTTCATAAATGTTTGTTGATCTACCTAGGAAGATGAAACTGGTGACTTGCAGGACACTTCAGGGGAAGGTTGAATGCTGGAGAAAGACATAACCTTAGGTAGGGCTGAGGACACAGAGTGAGGTGCTGGCACAGAGAATGCAGTAAGGGGCAACCTTGAGTGACAATTCAAATAAAAATCTGTTGGGTTAAGAGACTGGTGGGATATAAAGGAGAGAAGGAAAGGATGAGTCTGAACTGAAAGAGCCACAGTGCCATTAATCTCCGGCCAGGAGGGTGGTAGGTGAAAATGACAGGATCCCTCCTGCTCTCCCAGTCCAGACCCTTGGACCTGAAAGGAGCCCAAGATTTAGTTGTATTGATTCAGTGAATGCTAGTAGCCATACTCAGGATTTTCCCCTCATGTTTTTAATCCCAGAGCTAAGACCATAAAGAACACAGTCTCTGTGAACCTGGAGTTGACAGCAGAGGAATGGAAGAAGAAATATGAAAAAGAGAAAGAGAAAAACAAGACTTTGAAGAATGTCATTCAGCATCTGGAGATGGAGCTGAACAGGTGGAGGAATGGTAAGGAGGAGTGGAGAGGAAGGAGGGGGCCCAGTGTGTGCTTTCTCTTTCCCGGACTCCTGGCCTCCTGGGAGGCACTTGGGAAAGGGCATGATGGCGGAGCTTGGTCCAGTGAGCAAGCAGATACTTTCTGATTTCCTAGCCCAGATCCCCACCTGCATCCTGTCAGTTGGCTGACAAGTTTGGCCTGATCTGTTTCCAATGAGACACCCTGACTGCTGCTGCCTTCCATTCTGGTAGCCATTTCTGAGGCGGGTAGTGCCTGAGACTTTGTGGCTCAGATTGCTTTGGACTCAATAAAAAAATCTCTTCTCTGTTGAATTTTATCATTTCTTTGGGGTTAAAAGCCACCATTGGCAAACATTGGTTTTTATTTTTTTGCTTAACTCACCATCATGCTCTTCTTTATCAAAGGCAGAAACAGAGGCCCCTAAAGAAGCCAGCCTGTGCTAAGATGGAGTCTTGTTTCGTGACCAGTTTTCCTTTTCCCCCCAAAACATTCTCTGTGGTTTGTTCTACTGGGAGAAAATATCTCAGAGAGCTGACGTGCATTGGGTGGGTGGGTTGTGGGTGAGGCGTTAAGAGGGGTTTCCAGATCCAAGTGCAGACAGGTTATTTTAGTGATTTTTAACACTGTGATGGAGGTTAGAAAGTAGAAGAGTTTCTTTTTCTTTTTTTTTTTCCTTTCTTTCTTTTTTTTTTTTTTTTTTTTTAACTGAAATGAGGCAGGTTGGTGTGTGTGCATGCAGGGAGATGGCAGATGGTTGGAAGTTTTTCCTCAGACCCTCTGCTGCCGTCACCAGTGTTTATTTCGGGCACTACAGCAGACCTGAGCTCTGGGTGTGTTGGAGCTTGGGGGCCCGTCATGCCCGATCAGTAGGTACTGCACCTGTTTGTAACTGCCGAGCGAGCGAGCAGCAGATCATCTCATGCTTGTATGTTTGCTTCTGCTTTTTGCTAGTAAGGGTGGGGTGTCAGTGAGCTGCTGTTTAATCAAAAACAATTATGTGGCAAACGAGGATTCAACAAAGGATCAAAAAGTGACCTAGTAGCCTAAATAACGGGTTGCTTCTCTTTTCAGGAGAGTTTCTAGCTGTGCATGTGTTTTGAAAGCTGCTAGAATAATTGAATAATTCAGCACCTGGTGGATGATTCCTTACAGTTTGGCAGAAGTAGGAGAGTGGGGAGGGGTGGAAGGGAAAATGGGGAGTGGCCCTATGAAGCGTTGTTTTATTTCTGTAAGCCTCTTGGGTCAGTTCTCTGTTGGATGACTGGGACATTCAGTAAAGCCTTTTGGTAAAGTGTTGGGGGACAGGGCTTGGAAACATTGTCACCTGGGCAGTTAACCTGGTTTTTGTTCACCCTTTCTCGTGCTGCCTTAGGATCCACCTCAGCCTCGTGTGGCTGGCTTCCCAGTGCCAGCATCTTTTTGCACGCTCTATCCTGCTCTTGGCCTCTCCACTTAGCATCACTCTATCTGGTACCCCAGTTCATCCACACTGCAAATCTACTCAGAAATTACCATTTTTGGTGCCTTTTGTTGAGATCCTACATAAGCCTTTAAGTTACATAATTTCAGAAAAGGAAGACATGATTTCTGGCACATAATAGATTTGCAATAAAGGCCTGTTAAGTAAACGTGTATTAATGAGGGTGCTGGAGATTAAAGGAGGGTGGGCCATTGGGCACAATCTCTCTTCTGCCCAGAGATCACCGTCAATAAACATGTGGTGATGGTCTATGGTGCATTTCAAGAAGGGAAACTGCATTTAGCCAGGAGTTGTTACCACTGGGGCCTGATGGAGGCTGAGAAGCCCATGTGGGCTTCCAGGAATAAGCAGTACAGAGAATAGATCTGAGAGAAACAGCAGTTAGGTGGCTGAAACAGAAGGTGTTAGGTGGGGGTGGGGCGTGGGTAGAGGGAACCAAATTTATAAGGGTCTTGAGAGGAAGGACCATGGGGGGAGGTAAGGGATGCACTGGTCTGAGGTGAGCTTGGAGGGGTAGGTGGTGCTGTTCCCAGAAAAGAGTTGTCCTGGATCTTGGAAGCAGTGAGAAGCCATTCAGGGTATTAAGCTGTAGAGTATATGATAAGGTCTGGGTTTTTGAAGCTCCATTGGTTGTGTAGGGGAATGAGCTAGAATGGGTAGAGAAGGAGCTACTCACTGGGTGAGATGATGGCAAATTAATTGAGAGGTATGGCAGGGGAAGGGACCCAAGAGGTATTTAGGTGGAAAGTTAGCAGGGATTGGTGGGAATTGGCTGTGGGCCTACTATGAGTGCACAGCTATCTCAAGCACTCACAGCACATCACACGATGTGTCAGTGGACTTCACACACACACAAACCAAGCCAGGCTTTCTTTATGTCTCTGGGGCTGGGTGTTGAATTCCCAAGCAGTAGCCCTTAAGGTGCTGACAGGTTAGACAGCTCTAAACTGGAGGATCTGGAATAGTTCAAGCTATTACTGTTGTTGGTGCTGCTTGCACGTGGAGCTAGCTAGTGATTTGTGTCCAGGCCAGTGAGACGAGTGTGAAAAGTAAGAAGGGCCAAAGAAAGAAGGGCCTGGAAGCCCTTTGATGCCCCATGTATCAGTCCTAATTCCTCCTAGCTGAAGTCGTGAGGGTGTGGCTGGTGTGCATAAATTAGAAAGCTGGGATGGGGAGTACTCAAGCCAGAGTGGCAGGATATTGCCAACTTTCTTTTGAAATTTGACATACACATTGGTTTTAAACCAGTAGGAAGCAGCCACTAATTTCCCTTAACGTTTCCCAGGTATTGATGTTTCCACACTGGGGTCTGAACAAGTAATGGGCGCCTTGTCCATTGTGTGTCCTCTCCCTGGGAAAGAGACATCTTTCTTGCATGGTGCATTCATTATTTAAAAGCTTCCCTGTACACTCTATCTGTGAGAGCCAGGAAGGACTGCAGTTGAGTGTGTCCATGTGTGTGTGTGTGTGTGCTATCACAGATCATGAGGTAGCAATACAGGGAGGAGGGAATCAGTTGCAGGAATCAGTTGCAGAGATTGTAAATAAAGAAGGGAGACTTGTCTGATCCAATGGACAGTGATGGGACTGTGCCAGGGGAGGGGCAGGCACTGCCCATGTGAAATATTACTGTTACATGCCTAGAGACTGGTCTCAGCTTCTCTACCCACCCCCCGACCTCTACCAGTACCAATTTTGTACCCTCGTAGCTTGATGGGTATGATAGATTGTATCCTCCAAAAATTCACATGTTGATATCCTAACCTCCAAGATATCAATATTGGGGAAAGAGGCCTTTGAGAAGTGACTATTTCCTAAGATGTAGGGCCCTTATAAGAGTCCTGAGAGACTGTGCTTCTCTGTTTTCTGCTATGTGATGGTTCAATGAGAAGATGCCTTCTGCAAGTCTGAAAGAGGGTTCTCACTAGAACCTGACCATGCTGGCACTCTGTTCTCAGACCTCCAGCTCTTGAATTGTGAGAAATCATTTCTGGTGTTTAGAAGCCCCAAGTGCATCTGCATCCTACTTTGTCACAGCAGCCCTGACTGGGCTACTCAGAATGCAGGCAGGGCAGTTTCTTCCTCAGGGCACAGCTGAGCCTTGATTCTCAGACCAGGACTTAAGACTCACAGGCTATATTCTGCACAAGCCTGAATTCATTTCTGACATTGTCTCTTAAGGCAGGATAGCTCTGGGCATGTGCATGGTGGCTTAAGGAAGAGAGGCCACACTCTGTTTTTGTAAAGGTAGGCTTTTTACGCCACTGGCCTGGTTTAATTCTGCAGTGTGCCAGTTAAGGTCCTTAGATTGCAAGCCATAGGAATTGACCCTATCCCAGCTTAAGCAAAAAGAGACTGCATTAGAAGAATAGGAGGGAGTCACAAAATCCAAAGATCAGCTGAGGAATCAGATTCCACAGGCAGAAGCTGGGCTTGGTACACATAGCAGATCTCATAGGGGCCAGGCCGCCCCTGGAATGAATCCTCTCCAGCTGTTTTTTTCCTGTGCTTGTAGTATAATGTTGGAGGAACAGAGACCCTGGATAGAAGAGGAATTCTGCTCTTGGTGGTGGCTTGACTGGGGAAGGATAGGGTAGTTTGATAAATTGTCTGATAGAGACTACATGCAATCCAGGGAGTAATTCCTCAGAAAGAGGTTGAGGTGCTGCTATGAGAATGGATGTCAAATGACTGAAAAGCAGCACATGGTCACTGTAATTTGCTAGTGACATCTTGTGGGCCAGTCTTTCATCAGACCTAGAGGCTCTGTTGGCACTTGACCCTCAAGGAAATATGCTTGCCTACTTTCTTAAGGAACAGATGGATGGGGCGAGACAGTTGCCAAAAAATGGACTTCTCCTTTTAAAACTTTGTTGATCACATGTGTGGGAAGGACTTGAACAATCCTGAATATGGGGATAGATGTAGATAGCTGGATTCAATTATGGCTTCCTGGTCACCCCTATCTCCCCTTCATCCATCAAGAAAACTCTTGACAGGAGTATGGGGAGGAAGGGCTGAAGAGTAGGGGCATGATGTTCAGAAGTGGTTGGGTCCATCATTCTCTTGGCCGCTAGATCAGACTTTATCATGCTCACCTCTGATACTCTGAATTTTGCATTTAAAAAAGAAAGTAAAGGAAGAGGAACTTTTTAGTAGGAGTTGAAGTCAGGAAAAGAAGGACCTGAAAATCCAGGTGTCAAGAGAACAGGGAAATGACCTGACAATCTAGTGCATCTGCCGAGCCTCTTCTCTTGAATAATTAATATAAGATTAAATAATAGAGTGGAGGTAGCTTTACCCCATCCATCTGCAGAAATCATGCAAATAAATTATTTCCTCCCAGGCTGAGAAGGTGTGGAAGAACCGGTCATCTCTAAAGTAGATTTGTTCTCTAGGTTTAAAACCTGCCATACCAACAAGCATGGTTCAATAACTAGATAAATCTGTAACTTCTAGTCCAATTTGGGGCTTTATGGAGCTTTCGGACCAGAGTTGTTGGCATGCTATTTGCTCTCTCAGCATTAAATCTGTAGAAGATGCTGGCCGCCTTCTCAGATTCATGATTATAGTGGATCCATAGAAATCAGCATTGTGTTTGAGATATCTAATTTGTCAGGCCCTCTTTTCTCTTTTGGAGAGTGTAACCAAATTGTAATAAAAATACTGACGGCTTGGAGAACCTTTGGCCTGTTCAAGAGGCCCTGAATGTAAAGAGGGTGGGAGTCCCAGGTGATCAATTTATTAGAAAATTACTTTGGAAGGGATTAGAGAATGTCTTAAGCTACTTACAGTATTTTTAGGAACTAGGGTGAGGGATGCTATTTGTATGCAAAATAATCTCTTAAAGGAGTGCTTTTTTTTTTTTTTTAACCTCACGTTTATATAATGACATCTTGTAGCCAGCTGCTCTTACCCATCTGGCAACTTAAAGGTTTCCTTTTAGTTTCTTTGATATAGAAATTACTTACTGTTAGGGTTGCTACTGGGCCTGTTTAATTGGTATTAAAACGAAACACCTCGTTTGCCAGATCTGCAGTGGTTTCTGGCGGAAGCTGTGAGTGACCAGCAAATCTCTGCCCTGGAGTTGTTGAGAGAATGCAATTACCTCTCTATGTTCTCCCGAGGTTTTAGGGACCCAGCTTATGAAAAGGATAACTAGCTTGTTGCTATTTCATGTGTGAAATTTTAATGAATTCCTGGCAGTCTAATGATTTTCTTTTTTGGAAAGAAAATAGAAAACAACCAAAAAAACCTATTTTAGAATTTTTAACTAATAGACCTAATGAGAATTTTTGATTAGTCTATCATTCTCGTCTATTGCAATTGATGGATTTCTATTTTTTGTAGAAACATTATTTATGCTCTCTGGGGGTTTTCTTTTTATAATTAGAATGCTCTGGAAGCCTTATAGGTATGCTCCAAATGAGTGCTCCTGTGTAAACACAAATCTTTTTAGTCCTTAAAGGTAATTACATCTGACAGTAGTAAATGCCAGAATGCTTATTTGAAGAAGGGGAAGGTTTCTGGTGGTGGGGGGGGGGGGCAAGCCTTTCAGTGCAGAAAATCAGATGCTTTACAGTATTATAAGCTCTTTCCTTACAGATAGCAGGCATGCGCCTGAGGGTCTAGGCTAAGAGATATCGACCTTTAATGCAGAAGGAGAATAAAAAAAAAAGTGCTAATTTTTATTTGGTGGTCCTTCTCCCACTAGCAGATTTCAGGGCATTATTCCTCCAGGGTTTGTTTGCAGCTGTCTTCCTCATTACAATCAGTTATTCCGTAATCACCTAGCGGGGGCTTCTCCGGAGACTCGGTCCACTGCAGTGCAGGGAATATTCTTGATTAACATGGTGAGATTGCCATGGAGACAGATTGCCTGGTGTCAGGTCTTGCACGGTGTTGGGAATTTACAGTCCCCGACGTCTTTGTGAGCTGGACAGTGCAGTTATCAGGGGTGCTTCTGGAAGTCATTTTCTCGGTCCTTTGAAGGGCAGTGGTATTGGGGAAACCAGCTCTTGGTTCCTCTTTGGGCAGGAGCTGTGCTGCTTTTGTTTGTGCGTGTTGCTGCTTTGTTCTTCGCAGTCTGAACGGCTGCTGCAAAAAAATAATCCTGACTGCCTGACCTTTAGAATACAGACTGGCAAGAGCTTGCTGTTTAGATGTAGCTTTGTGGGAGACATGTTGGTGCTTTGATTCAGAGAACTGTTCAAGAGAAACCAGAAAGTCTGCTATGGACTTCAAATATTGTTTTAATAACAATAAAAATAAACCTGAAAGAGACTTGCATAACTATATTGTGTGCTTTTTTTTTTCCCCCTTTTTGGAACTGAGCTTTGACCACAAAGGCATTGTGAAAACACTAGAAACATTAATCTCAGAATAAGTAAAAATAATAATTTATCTGCCAAGCCTAAAATTTTGCACATTTGTCAGGAAGAAGAGGAGGTCTGAGATGGACTTTAAACAATAACACCTTTTTGCTTTTTATATATACTGTCTTCATCTATCTTTAGAACAACTGTGATGAAGGCATTATTATTACGTCTCCTATGCAAAAAGCAATCAAGAGGTTAAGCAGAAGTTTGGCTGTGAGTCATTAGACCTGTAGCTTTAGCAGCTGCCAAAGAACTGGAGGTATTTGTGAGTGTTCATTGATCACTTCCAGGGTCTTGTAGCTGCATTGGTTAGCTTGTTGGACCTCAGTAATCTAATTCCTCAATGGAAGAAGAGTGCAGTTTTAGGGAGAGTTAGACCTATGACTTTTGGCCAGAACAGGTCACATGCTGCTAAGGTCACAGAGTTCATCCCTGACCCCTGTCTGCCCAGATGAGTCAAAAAACACACTGGCAAATCCTTAGTTCACCCCAGCCTCATGATATCAAAGCATCTTCAGCCATTTGGAACCAAAGAACACAGAGAATATGGAAATATGTCTTTTCCAGATGCTTTTGTTATCTCTTTCTTGGGGTGACTTGGCCCCTGGATAATATGTTTATGGTCTGGCTGGCTTCTGGTCCAGTACAGTTAAGATTTTCACCTTCATCATGCTTACGTGGGAAGATCAAATTCATAGTGCAGTGGATTTCCCTGTCCCCAAATTTAGCAGCTCTACCTGAAAAGTTAGAGGTTCAGTCAGGAACTAAGTAGAGGAAGAACATTTGCCAAAGTGTTAGTGGGAGAAGGATCCAAGTTAGAATGGAGGGGAAAGGGGACTTTAAAGTTTTAATGTATGTTCTGTGTTGCTTGAGTTGTTTATGTTGAGAATGTGTCCTGAATTATTTGTGTGGCTAGAAGATGTCCTTTAATCCGTCCATCCATCCATCTACCTTACTGCTTTTTATGGCCCATGGATTTAGCCTACTGAGGAGAATATAGATGTTTAATTGGATGAAATCCAGTCTGCACACTAAGGTTGTTGATGGATGTTTTAAGTCAGGAATTGGAACTGAATGAAATATTGATTTGGTTCAGGTTCAGTTCAAAGGCTACTCTTATATTCTGGTTTTGTTTCAGGTCAATAATTTTAGAAAAACTCTCAGGTATGGTGCAGTCTAGTTCAAAAGGGAAAAAGAGTTGACTCAGGTTCGTATTCAGCAAAGCAATAGTTTTTCCTTCAAATTGCTGCTTCAGATGGATCTGTGATACAAAAGTGAAACCATGGGGTTAATTTTACCAGACATTGGGACCTACATACATACTATTTTGTCATTATCAAGTGAAATAATAGAATGGAAAGCAGCAAAACTAAGCCATCACACAGTGTTTTGTTTATGTTGAAGTAAAGTGTAAAGTGGGTTCCTTGAGGCATAGACATAGCATTACTGAAGGCACAGATTAGGATCTGTTCTACTTTTTTGTTTTTAATTCTCTCTGGTTCAGGGGAGTTTTCCTGGGGAACTTTCACAAGATGGATTTTATGGGCTGAGAACCTGAGTGAGGCATGGAACATCACAGACACTCACTGGCTGTAGTGAAATGAGTGTGAAGTTGGTGGTAAACATTGTGATGGAGAAGTGTTTGCTTTGGGTTTGCTTTCCAAGTAGATACTTGAGAGACACAGTTGAGCTCTGTGGTTTTCATTGAATCTGTCTCCATGCACTCTGTCTTTGCAAGGTGATTTTCTTGTTGGTAATAGCCATTGACCAGCTTAAGAATTGTACCTTTTCCTCAATTTGCATTGTCAAATTTGGCAGTGCTTCTTCTGAAGGCCCTAATAAATACTCCTGTGCAGACTGAGAAGTGGTGGGAAGGTTCTTTGTACCATATTCTGGATTGGCTGCTGTTTTCTTTCCCTGGACTACCTGACATCACAGGAAACTATTCTGCTTGAACTCTCTAGCAGAGCCAATTAATTCTGACTTCCTAGGGGAGAGTGGAGCGGTGGAAAGTGGTTCCCACAGTGCTAGTCGAAGCTCCCACTTCTTTTTGTAGGCTCAGAGATTCTCAGATTGGGAGGATTTAGGGCCTACAGTGTTCTATTTAAACAATGGTGTTGTGCTCCTTGATTTGGCTGTTTCTACTAATGGAACAGTAACATAATTAATTGGTAATTAGCATGCCTCAGAGGTCTGTTTCTCTTTGAAACCATCACTAGAGAGAATGTGATTCTAAGTAAAGCCTCAGCATATTTCTCAACAAAAGCAAAGTATGTGCAAAAAATTTGAGGCATTGCTGCAAATTGGATTAGTTAAGAGCTTGTGTGGTCTGTGGAACCAGAAGGCAATGCATCAAGGGGGAGGGGTAGTCTTCTTCCTCAGACTAATTTTGGTCAATTAACTCTGACCTTTCTTATCAAAGAAAGAGCACAGACTAACTTTATACTAGAGCTCTTCCTCTGTGTATTTTTCACTAGGAATGACTATTTTTAGAACTCTTCCTGGAGAGTTGAAGGCTCAGTTTCTTTCACGTCCAACGCCCCTTGGCTGTGTTTTGCAGGAGAAGCTGTGCCTGAGGATGAGCAGATCAGTGCCAAGGACCAGAAGAACTTGGAGCCCTGTGATAACACGCCCATCATAGACAACATCACTCCTGTTGTTGCTGGCATCTCTACAGAGGAGAAGGAGAAGTATGAAGAGGAGATCTCCAGTCTCTACAGACAACTGGATGATAAGGTCTGTAGCCAGAGGTTTACAGTGCACGGGTGCGGAGAGTAAAGATCCCAGACAGCGTCAAATCCTATGGAAATGTGTAGGGTTACAGAACAATCTTGATGTTTATCTTCCTAATAATTCCTAGTTCTGGATCCTACAGGCTCAGGGAGCTTGGTTCTTGTGAAATGGGAGTTTAATTGAAAGAGCAGGATGTTGGCTTAGACACAGGCAGGTCCTATTTAGTCTTTGCCTCCAGAGATTGGACTTGGCTGACCACTGTGTGGAAGAAGGGGTGGGTGAGTGTGTGTGGCCTTTGCTTGTGTATACCTTTCTTTCCTCTCTTGGCCCATCCCTCAACAGTTGCCCCCCAACTAGGATCAAGGATGGCGGCTCAACGGTGAATTGAATTGTACCTCTAAGGCCCTGGAGTGGGAAGCTAATTGCAGACTGATGGTTTACTTCATCTGTGAAGCTGGTTTCAGAAGCAGTTTATTGAAGTAGTTTGTACATACTCATTGGGGATGTTTAATTTTATGACAAACTTTTGGGACTCAAATAGTCATGTAAATGCATAAGTTGGAATAGAGGAAAAGACACCTTGAAGAACATGTATCATTAATTCCCAATAAAGGCCGAGTTAGAAATCCCAGAGGCATAGGAAATGAAATTGGCATTTCATGTGATCTTGGCTTATTGCCCTTGGGATATTCTAAATCCTTTCAGTTCTTTTCATCAAGGTTGCTGATATTTTTAGTCTGATTTAATCTTTTCTGCTGTGGTTCAGCTCAGAGTGCTTGGGGACACCTCTGGCTTGGATGAAACAGCTTTGTTATGTTAAAGTCGCCATTAATCTTGCAGGTCTCTCTCTTTGGGGTAAAGCTCAGAGCCTGCCATCACCTTTACAAGCTGAATGTGACTAGTTGCCCGAAGGAAGCTAGTTCTGCTTGTTTGTGATTCTGGGAATTTGCATTATAACCACAGCATTAAACTAGGGTCACCCCTTTTGAATGGCCACTGCAGGTTTGGCTAGAAGTCCAGTGTGCTATATCCATTGCACCATAGAGGTGCTTCCCCTTCCCCTTCCGAGAACAGTCTTAATAAAATCTTCGCTCCCTTGAGCGCGAGGTCACTCACCCTTCTCAGTTTGGACATACAGTCATCTTCCTTTTCTACCCAGTTTAAGTAAAACCTGAAAGACAAAAATGGAGATAACTAGTAAGTTAAAAGTTTATGCAATTTCTTGATTTCTCCTAAGAATTTCTGCTGTTTAAATAGCCAAGAAAGTTAGACTATGTGCATATTTTTTCCTGTTTTATGATTAATGGGCTCAAGGGGTAGTTTTAGGAACCCACAGAGCATCTTAGATGAGATGAGGACCTGACTCCACGTTCCAGGCTTCTGAGAATAGATGCCAGCCATGACTGGAATGGGCGTAGTGTGCCTTGGTGGCTGTAGAGCTTTTCATCTGTCATGTAGCCATGGGAACTGAGCCCAGAGATGAGAAAATGCCATGTCTGAGACAGTCACTTAGTGACCAGAGAACTGGCTCGAGAATCTCTCTCTCCTTATGGCTGGCCTAGGGCATTTTCATTTTTCCTTTTTACATTTTTGTTGGTGCATAATATTTATGTATATTAGTGGGATTCACTGTGACATATTAATTCTTGTTTATGGCATAATTTAGTCAGTGTCATTGCTGGGTATCGGCCTTTTCCCTTCCCTCCTCTCCTCTGGTCTTTACCTCTGTCTGTCCTACTGGTTTCCCTTCTAGTTTTATGAGATTCCCTTTTATGCCCTCCAGCTTCCATATTTGAGAGAAAGCATACAACCCTTGACTTTCTGAGTCTGGCTAATTTTGCTTAACATGTTGTTCTGCGGTTTCATCTATTTTTCTGAAAATGACAATTTTTTTTTTTAATGGCTGAAAAATCTCCATTGTGTATATGCCACATTTCCTTTTATCCATTCATCTGCTTACAGACACCTAGGCTGGTTTTATAACTTGGCTATTGTGAATGGGTATGCATGTATTGCTATAATAAGCTGACTTTAATTCTTTTGGATAAATACCAAAGGGGTAGTAAAGCTGGGACATCCATCCATAAGGTGGTTTCATTTCCAGTCTTTTGAGGAACCTCCATACTGATTTCCATAGTGGTTGTATTAATTTACAATTCCAACAACAGTGTAAGGGTCCCTTTCCCCCCATGTGTTTGCCAACATTTTTTATTATTTATATTCTTGATGATTTCCATTCTAACTGGAGCAAGATGAAATCCTAGTGTAGTTTTGATATGCACTTCCCTGATGGCTAAAGATGTTGAACATGGGTTTTCATATATGTGTCGGTCATTTGTACTTTCTTGAGAAATGTCTGTTTAGTTCACTTGCCCATTTATAGATTGGGTTATTTGTATTTTGATGTTAAGTTTTTTGAGTCTTTGTATTTTGGATATTAATCCTCCTGTGGATTTCTCCCATTTTGTAGACTCTCTCTCATGCTTTTAATTGTTTCCTTTGTAGTGCAGAAGCTTTATAATTTGATGCCTTTCTGTTTACTAATACGTGGTGTTGTTTTCTGAGCTTTAGGAGTCTTATTGAGAAAGTTGTTGGTGCCAACATGTTGGAACATTGACCTGTGTTTTATTCTAACATTTGCAAAATTTCTGTTTTAATTCCTGGATCTTTAATCTATTTTTGAGTTAACTTTTGCTTAGGGTGAGTGGTGGGGATCTAGTTTCATTCTTCTATATATGGATATCTGGTTTTCAAAGGGCATTTTCTAATATGTCATTTGCCTACAGTGCATACCTTGATAGCCTGGCAAAGCACACAATGTGAGGATAGCATCTGTGGTCCACTGTAGAATGGTGCTGATAGATGTGGGAGCGAACCAAGCCCCAAAGCCTCTGCCTTAGAGGGACCAAGGCTAGTGGTCTGCCCTAGTAACTCTGGGCCAGGACTCCTGATCATGGCTTATCAACTGCTGTTCTTACGTGTTCTTCTCAAAGGTTCTAGAAGATATTTCTAAGCTTCCGATGATGAAGGTGGTTAAATACCTTAAGAATACATGAGTTGGGGCATGGCGTCTTTAAGAACATTGAATAGTAGAACTCAAACTTTCTGGGTCTAGGTGAGACATTAACCTAGGGTAGTTATATGATTTATCCAAGTTCACATCACCTACAGGTGGTGGAACTGGAACAAGGTTATGCATCTTTTGATTCCTAACCCAGTGCTCATCTCGTTTTGGCCTGAGCCCTTTAAATGAGAAACTGGTCAACCCCAGTGAATCTGTCTAGGCTACAGTGGGAGGAAGACTACCTAGTTTCCTCTTTGCTGCTCTCTGTCCCCCCTGTGCTGTGTCTCTAGGGACTTAAAGACAGGTATCCCCAATGTAGTGCTGGGTGGTAGAAAAGCACACACTGTGGCATCTGGCCTGCGACCCATCGGGCTTAGGACAAAGCCCTCCTAAGGGTGCTTTTCTCATCTGTAACACGGGGTCCCTAGCTCTTGCTTCCAAAGCTAGCAGTGGGGATTTCAAGTCTCTGGCACGCAGCAGGCGCTCGGTAAATATTAGCTCCTTCTATTTTGGTCTTCTGGGTTTTGTTTGCTTGAGGGAGAAGCCACATCATCTGTGATATTGAAGCGGTGGTGATGCCTAGGGGTATCGAGAGCAGTTACAACGGAACAAATTGGAGTTGGCATCCTCCTTGTTCCTAGTCACCTCTCCAATCCTACTGTGCTGAGGTGAAATAAGTGAGCAGAAGCGTAATTTGATTACTTATTACACTAATTACCATTGCAGGGAAAATATCTTATAATTAAGGGTGACCAGTGACCTTTTAATAACCATGATCGACCTTTTAATAACCAGTTCCCTATTTGTGGAGCTCTAAGTGTCATTTCATATATAAGAAAATTCAGTATCTGAAAAGTGCTTTGAAATCTGCTTTCTGTGGACTAGATCTGAGTGAGCTTACTGTCCTGAGAGATATGCTTAACAATAGAGCAAATGCACAGCAAACCTTATTCTGAAAGTTTTGAGTCATTTAAAAAATAATCACAATTGACTACACCAATTTCTTAGAAAATTGCCTTAGTAAAGTGTAAATGTAGTTTGGGAAATGTCTAGTGCAAATGATGCATGTCCTTTATAATAATCCTTGCTCTTCATCCTTCCAGGTAGGGCCTAGAGTCCCCTAGGTTTTTCTTTGTACCTTAAAAGTCTCAGTGTCCCAGCTTGTCACCTGTGAGGAAGGAAGTTTGCATCTGAGATGAGCACATCTCATCTTTGAGATGAGCACAGTCTAAGAACAAAGAGTCCACTCCCTGCTTTGCTCCTTTTGTTGTTCCTATCACTTGGAGTGTTGTTTATTTGTCCTGGGGGAGAGATGGCAGCTCCCTGATGTTAAACTCCTGGGGTCTTTTATGTTAAGTTGTTTAATATTTATGTGCGGAGGAGCACAGATACAATTGCTCCTGGTAACTGACAAGCTAAGTTTATAAGGTAGAACAGAAAATATGTCCTACAAAATAGTCTGCTAATTGGAGAAGTACATTTTGAGGCCATTTCACCCTGGTATAATTTCCCTAATTCTCCTGCCAGTGATCTGGTTTGGGGAGAAAGGTCATCAGGATTTTGCAGAACCATTATGAAACATGGGTGTAGAAAGCTTGGTGGAAACAGGGTCTTTTTGAGTAGTGGAGGAAAAACCAAAAGATGAAAACCAAAGAAAAAGGAGATGCAGAGTCTATGCTGTTGATTTTGAAATGTTCTTGCTCTTTGGAAAGCATTAGTTTGTGACAGTGAGTTCACCTGATTTACACAGATGCATTGACACCACCAAACAGGTTGGGAATTTCCATGGAAACTGAGGTTCTAGGACCCAGGCTCTCCAGTTCACCTCTCTTTGCCTCATCTCTGAAAAGGCAGAAAGCATAGTACAGGGTGTTTTTAAAATTTTGTTTTGTTTTTTAATGGGCTTTTGGTGAAAGCACATAGGGGTGGGACCTGGTACCAAGAGAAATCTAATAATACTGAACTGGACTTGACTCTGGGGATAGACCAAAGAAGTGTTATCAAATAGGATTTTTCTCCTATTTCTCAGAGAGAGGCAAATATGGAGCCAGGTTGTCATTTTTCACAGGCTGTGCTTAAAATTTCCTTTGAATCATGAAAATAGCCCGTGAAGACAGTTTCTTTTGCAGTCAGGCGTCATCGCTGGCTGCTTCGCCTGCACTGGGGGTGGACCTCGTCTAGGGACAGCAGAGGTGTTTGCGCAGCATTGAGGGGTGTCAGTGGGTGGCCTTGCCTTTGTGGCAGCAACACCTAGTGGCAGGAAATGCAAGTGAGAAGAGCCAGATGCCTTTCTCACCAGTGACAGCCTGGGGAAGCAAGCATCAATGCCTTTGGATCCCCAGCTGCCTTCAGGGTTTTTTAAAACTGATAAGAAAAACAAGTTCCAATCAAGTGGGGAGGTCTGCTATGCCCAAGATGAACTTGCTAGTAAATGTTTTTAACGTTTTAAGTAAAAGCCTCTATGAGAAAAGATGTGAAAATGCTGGTCTTTCCTCCCTGTTGCATGGTGGCTTTCCTGGTCACTGATGTGTTTGACCAGATTTGGGACATTGATATATTATGGTGCCGATGGTTGGAGATTCACTCCCTTATTGTTTGAATTAGGAATTCACTGTCAACATCTTTGTGCCAGGAAGGATTTCTCCAAAGTTCCTTTTAGTTCCCAAGCCCTAGTTTCTCTGACTTCTGGGAGAGCAGGGATTGGGTGGAATGCATAGGATCTCGTACTTCTCAGACTATTCAGATATTTCACCTGGCTGGGAAAGGTGGGAGAAGTATTCTAATTCCCCAAGGTCCCAGCACCATTTTCCGCATCTTATTAGCAAGCCCCTGGTTGGCATCCAGGTGTCCGACTTTCATCGGGAAACCAGGATATAAAAAAAATGACATAACCAAAAACAAAAAATAACCATAATGTTTTGTTTCAGGATGATGAAATTAACCAGCAGAGCCAGCTGGCTGAAAAGCTAAAGCAACAGATGTTGGATCAGGATGAGGTAAAGACTACAATAAATTATTTTATATAGAGTTCTTTTATTATTCTTTGTTGTTGATGTTTGTTCCAGAAATTTAATTGGTAAAGAATTTTTATTTTTAAATCACTGAATCATGTGGAAATTTCTTGGTAGATTTCCTTTTGATGCCTGTTAAAAGCTGATTTGGGCTAAATTTAGAAAATAAATGTCTGACTTTGTAGAGCTCTGGGGTTTTGAGAATAAGTAGCTGCTTGTTACCATCGGTCCTGGAAAAGCAGAGATCTCTCTCTTGGTAGTTAGGCAAGGGTGGTTCTACTTTGCTTGGACCCAGCACTCAGGGGTCCTGCTATTTTAGGCTATTTTGAATCTGCATATCAGCTGGCTTGAGTCTTAGGTGTAGACCCTGTTTTCCTGCTGTCCTGTAGGGAATCAAAAGCAAAAACAAAATCAAAAGTAGAAGGTAGAGGAAGGGAAAGCAAAGAGAAAAGGAGCCCCAGTGCTGTGTTAGCATATATTTCATACACGTAAAAAGAGGCAAACTGTTTTCAGTCTCTTCCTGATAGCATTCAATTCTGCAGTAAATGCCTTTTTGCATTGTGTTTGCCAAGTATTTTACAAACAGGAACCTAAGCAAAGGACAGCCAGCCATTCTATCAGACACAGGCCATTAGGAATTCCCTTGCTGAGGATTGCCTGAGTACTTTTTGTCTTTGGTGCCTTAAGGTGCTTTCTGCTTCATTGATAGAAGGCTGCAGATGGGACCCACGGTGCAGTGACAGCAGGTGGCAGGGGTTGACGTCCCAGGTCCCAGCCCTCCACAGACATCATCATCTCTGTAACCATTTCCTTCCTCTTCCTCTTTGTTTCTTTTCATCTCTCCAGTGCAATGATTTATGCCTTCTGCCCAAACATTTCCCTCAGGGAGACAGTCTATGCCTTTGTAATCAAATGAACCGCAGGTAATTGATTTCTCTCTTTCTAGCTGAGGTCTTTCACTGGCCCAGTGTTTCCTGTGTTCTACCTCCTAGGCTATTCCTTGTCATTCCCAACATGGGGACAGCTGCCTGGGATAAATTTCCTTTTTGCTACAGTTCAGTCTCTAACATTTTTATTTTTCTATACTATCAAGACATTATCTATTCATTATAGGAAAATCAGAAAATAACAACAGGAGCAAAGATGCTGACAAACCCAGACATTCTCTTTTAATCAGTGTGGATGTTCAGGGTACATCCTTCTATGCATTCTTGATGCACATTAAGAAAAACTTACTGACTGCCTCTTTAATACAGTTTGGGTCAACTTTGAAATCCACCTGTTTACCATAAAAAATATGATGATGTTGTAAAAGCTATATGTGCATTATTATAACCCTTAGAAATGATTCCCCCATTTTTGGTTTAATGTGGAATATCCGGACAACTACAATGTGCAGTGATTTTTGATGTGTCATTCATTCTTTGATTTAAGTATACACAGCTTTAAATGAACAAAGAAAAAGGGAACAGATTTTCAAAATAACATTTAGAAAATATTTAGCATCTGCAACATATAGCGGAGTTTCCTGTCATCCTGAGCTTTTCCAACGTGTTCTCTTGTATTTTGCTTTAATATTACTTTATTTTGGATAAAACAAAGATCAGAACTATTTGAGTAGTAATTTCACAAGTTCCATGTGGTCTCATTTCCCAGCTTTTAGCTTCCACGAGAAGAGACTATGAGAAGATACAGGAGGAGCTGACCCGACTCCAGATCGAAAACGAGGCAGCCAAAGATGAGGTGAAAGAAGTTCTCCAGGCCCTGGAGGAGCTGGCTGTCAATTATGACCAGAAGTCACAGGAAGTGGAGGACAAGACCAGAGCCAATGAGCAGCTGACAGATGAACTGGCCCAGAAAACGGTTGGAGCATTTCTATCTAGGGGGTGGGACTTCCTCAGCTGCCATTCTTGTACTTACATTGACATTTGTTGACAGTGCCGAGGAAGGCAGTTGGCCAAATGCTTATTCAGTGTTAGAATCATTCTCCGAGGTCCCTCCAATCATTGATATACTTTATGGAAGTGACTTGTCGACTCATCCTGGAACTGCTTTTCCCAACTAATTTATATCCCAGAAATATGTAGCATTAGCAGGGACACCTTGTGAAAATAGTCAAGAGAGTATAGACTTAGGAGCCAGACAAGTCCTGGTTAAAATTTGACTTCATAACTCATAGGCCTTGGTCAAGGCATTTAAGCTTCTTGAGTATTCATTCCTTTATCTACAAAAATGGCAACAGCATGCTCCTTGTAGGTTGTCGACATTAGTGAGTTTCTGTAAAGCACTTTTCAGAGATCTGTGCATATCCTTCAAGATCAATAAGTAAACCTCACAGCATTGTTATTAACAGGCAAGAATTGGGGGACCTGCAATGCATTCTTCCTGTTTATACCTTCCTGAATGAAATCCTTTCTCTCCCCTCAGCTATTTCTCTCAGCTGTTACCTTCAGAAGCCTGGAACTAAGCTGTCTCTGTTTGTTTGCTGTCCAATTTTAGCCAGTGTTTCAGTGGGCAAGTTTCCTTATTCTCAGATTCTCCCAGTGAAAGGATGCTGTGGGTTTTGCATGAGCTATGTGCAGGCAAACAGGGCCAGTAAACAGCTGATGAAGTGGCTGGTGGTGGGCTGTGTCCTTTTTTTACTGAGAAAATGGGTGGTGAAGCTGAGTGGCTATCACCTGCTGCTGTCCATGGCACCTCTACTAATGACCTGGTATCATGTGATTGTGGTCAGCCTGCTTTGTGAAAAACATCCAGTCCTCCTGGGCCAGGAGGAGCAGCAGATAGCACAGGAAAGTGCTGATCCTAGGACTGCAAAGCTGACAGGAAATGCTACTCGCCCCATACATTCAGCTACACAGAGACACCAATCTAGTGGCTTCCCAACGTGGGGACCCTGTTTCTGTGGATCTTAAAAACAAGATGAAATAAGCAGTCGGCAGCAATGCCAAACCAAACCAAGCAAACCCATCCAGAAGTCACTTAGGAATCGAGACTTTAGGTTTTCTCTGCCTAGTGTTTTCTCCAGGATTCTTTTAACTAGTCGTTGGCATTATTTCCTTCTCAAAACAATGAAACAGTTTCCATAATAAAATTCTAACTTTCTGTCAAACCAAGGTACTATTAGACTGGATTAGAACGCTATTTTTAGTCAGATCATTAAAAAATTCTCTGGTGAAATAGCTGCCTGTGGGAGAATTGCATAAATGTCTTTGAATTAGCCTCCACAGCTTTAGGGGTAGGGGAATTATTTCTCTGTGGGCTGAGTTAATACCAAGAGACCAAAATATGGCTATTCTATTGATGTTGGCAGTTAGTTAAGGATATGTACATGAAGGATGGGAAAGAGAAGAGTTTGTTAAAGTTTGGAAAGAAAATAGAACATTCGTTATTTATTAAGAATCTATCTCTTGTTGAACTTAACTAATTTTGAAAAAAATAAATAAATAGTGTTTAATTCAGCTTCACTGTGAAGATTAGGAGATTTTTCTAAGTTGTTTTCTAAACTCGTTAGTGTTCCTCTGGGCCATCTCATCCAGACCTATCTATTATTATAAAGTAGGTGGGAATGTGGAAGTGGTCCAAGGAGAAGATTTTTTTTAGGGAGTGGAGGTGGGGACACTTGTAGGTTGTTTGGACCCTGAAATAAAACATCTGGTGGTAGGAAGAGTGATTCAATGTTATAAACCCAAGGGTTCCAGTTTTAGCTTTATTTATTTTTCAATAACTGATTTCACTGACCTGGGAATTGTTGTCTGACATATAGACACATGATCAGGCCACGTGATATAACTTATTGATATAAAATTCTTTTTATCAAAGAATACAGTGTTGTGTTACAGTTTGCCTCAAAAAGACTCTATGTTGAAATCACAGGAAATGATAAAAGAGCTCCATCTTACATGAAGCTATTATTATTTACAAGGTTGCGTGCGTGAAATTGATGGGCAACTCTTTTAACTTGTGGTCGGATTTTGTTTTTTCAGACTACATTGACAACCACGCAGAGAGAGCTGAGCCAGCTACAAGAGCTTAGCAACCACCAGAAAAAGAGGGCTACTGAGATCCTGAATCTGCTGCTGAAGGATCTGGGGGAGATAGGTGGAATTATTGGCACCAATGACGTGAAGACTGTAAGTCAGCCCTTTTTTTAATTCTCTACCTCTTTTTCATAGTGTGGTTGTGAGTTAACAGCCTCTGCATATAATTCTTTTAAGCATCCAATGCTTAGCATCTACAAGGTGCTGAGAAATATTTGAATGAGTGAGTGTTGCCGTGAGGAGGATAACTTTTCAAATCTAGGGAAGGTCTTCAAATGGTAGTTGGCCTTATGCAAATTGGTTTATTCCTTAGACTTATTTGCCAATATCACAGAAGTTTGGAATCAAATAGCTTAAGCCACAGTTTTAATCTCAGAATAGTATTTCTCCTTTTCCATAAGAATCCACTGCAGTGAAAATTTTCCATCCAATCAGTATGAATTAGGAAATGTTTCAGGGAAAGTAATAGGATTCTAACCATGGTTTAAGAAATAAAACTGCATTTATTTATCCACACTATGAGAAGTCAGGAATCTTATTATTCAGTGTGATCTGGCCCCACTTCAGAACTACAGAATCAGAATTTAATGAGATTCTTTTGCTGATTAAGATTTGAGAAGCATATTTTGGTTCAGTGAAGTGGCTTGATAATGTCAAGAACTCAGTCTTTCTATTTCCTTTCTGCTTTCAGCTTGTTCCCTTTTCATACCCTTAGGATTTTGCATCATAGTAGCAAGATAGCTGCTATGGCACCCATCATTACGTCCTCACTCAACCACATCCCCAACAGGGTGGGCTGAAAAGCCTGATGACTTTCACCCAGGAAGGAAATAATCCCAGAAGCCCCCTGCACACTTTCCCTTATACCTCATTGGTCGGAATTGGATCACATGACTACCCCAAATCACAAGGCCAGGGAAGCTGGGAGATCAAGGAGAATGGGATTATACAATTGGTCTAAACCAAGCATCGCCCATCCCTTGGAGTTGGATACATTGGTGTTCCTGATGTCAATGGAGTAAAAGAGAGAGCCCATTATGATTATTAATTGAAAAAAACAGGATAGAGACACTAAATCAGCTTTATTGAGGTATAAATTACATAAAGTAAGCTTCACATATTTAAAGTGTACAGTTTGAGAAGTTTTGACAGGTACAGACTTGAAGCCATCACCAATCCTTAAGGGAATGAATGTATCTACTGGTCCCCAAAGCATGTGAGGCTGATGGTGGTCTGTTCTGTTTCGTTGATCTGTTTCGTTGCCAATACCACAACATGTTGATAATCATAGATTTAAAATAATACAGCACCTATGCAGAGTGCTCATTGATAAATATGTGTTGGTTTTATTGAGCTGGGGAATGATGTTATACCCCTGAGATTCCTCCTCACAAATCACTAAAATGGAATTTTTTGAGTTTAGCCATTTTATCTTTAAAAGGCTGAATTTCATGTCAAAATGCCTAGGGGGAACACTCTGGCTGTGAGACGGGATTGTTAAATACTAGAAAAGGCTCCCAAGATTAGTTTTCCATTTATAGACTATTTTTGGGAAACAGAAAGTTGCCCTTGGATGGTGGAACAGGTCTAGGCTTCGGGTATACAACCTCTGGTCAACGTCATTGTTTCTTAAACCTCTGTTGTAACTGACTGTTTCATGGATCCTTGTGAATGAACTAATTTTAGCACAGAATTTCCAGGTACTATAGGGTTAATCCTATTAAGTTCCAGTTTGGTGGTTTTATATTTGAGGATTTAATTTTTAGAACCATATGTTGGTGTTGAGCAATAAAATTCTGACATTGGGTTGATTAAATGGCCCTCACAATATGAAGGCAGAGTTGATTTATGAGAAGTTGGCGCCTGCTGCTGATAACGATAAAGGAAGGTATTTTTATGCTAAGTTCTAAAATAGAGCTGATGAAAATGCTAATGAAATCAAAGAGTGTCTGGGTGCTTTGGCATTAAAAAGAAAGTCCTTACCTTTGGGAATCTGAAATATGATTGAGATTATTTTTAAATACTCACTTGGATGCTTTGGAGATTATTTTTGGATTCCAGACATTGGATGCCCCAGTTAATTTCATTGATAACTCTTGCTTACAGACCGTTATGTTCTTAGTCCTCTTGGTTTTGTTTTTTCCTTATAATTATAGTTTAATCATTGGGGCAATGAGAGCTGACAGAGGCTGCATAACTTTGGGCAGGTTGCTGTGCTTCTCTGGCCTCTTGTTCCTAATTTGTAAAATGGTCAGATGAGCCCAGATAACCTCATAGATTGTGAGCTCAGACGTTACATGACTTCTGCACATACTGGTTAGGTTTATCATTATAGGTTCAGGTATTTTTCTTATTGGTTATGACTTTCAACTGACATGGTAGTTATTTTGACGTAGGAAAATAGGCTGATCAAGAATGTCTGTGTCAGTGATCTTTTATTTTCTTTCTAAGACCCTTCTCAGTTCTCACGATTCATTGCATCATGGTAGCAAGATAGCTGCTGTGGCGCCCATCATAGACTCAAAAGACTCAGGAGGTCTTTCCTGGTAGGGCTCTATGGTAGGAGAACAGATGGTGTGGGAATCTCCCTTGGCCCTCATTGCAGAATGTGACAGACCTGAACATCCAGGGAACCCAAAACAAAACAAAACAAACAAAAATAAAAACACTACCATATTTCCCTATGTCAGTGGTGTCTTGAAACATTTTCAGAGTCCAGGCAATGTATTTTGTCAGTGTAACAGGATGAGCCTAGTAAATGAAAAGGTGAGCCAGTGTTAATCATCCAGGTGTGTTAGCACCCACTATCTATGTTGCCGGGCATTTTTTTTTAAACCAAAGATGTCTAGGAGTCTAGACAGAAACTGAATAGAAAGATAAAATGATGTGTACAATTATTATGTTTCAATTAAAAATTTTAAAAGGAAGTGTTATACTTTGGATAGGATGTGTTCTTCAAAAAGTCCTGTTAATGTAGGAACTTTCAGAGTTTGTACAATGATTGGATGATGAGAACTGTAACCTAATCAGTCCATCCTAGTCTGAATGGACCGATTGGGTGGAAACTCTAGGCAGGTGGGGTATGGCTAGAGGTGGGTTACTAGGGGTGTACCCTGGAAGCAGGCCCATTCCCTGTGGCCTCTTCCCCACTCTCTTTCTGCTTCCTGACCCTTTTATGAACTAAGTAGCTTTCCTCTGCTGAGTCCTTTTGCCCTGACCTGCTGCCTCACCTTGGGCCCAGAACAATGGACTGAGATCTCTGAAATAAACTTTTCTTCCTCTAAGTTTTTCTTGTTGTGTATTTTGGTCACAGTGACACAAAAGCTGACTAAAACAGGAAGAAAGTGGAGGTACAGCAAATGAACTGTACTGGGTTGACCGCCTAATTTCTTTTTCCCACACTGACTTCTTTTAGTCTGGTTCTGAGAATGTGAATAATCACTTCGCTTCACTTTCACTTGGTCTAGAAATGGCAATACTTTCTCCCCTTGCATTGTCATTCCATGCTTGAGCGACTCAGGGTGGTTGTGGGGTTGACTAATTTCTAGGCAGGTAGAAGGGGCAGGTTCTACTTCCCATTTAACTTCACTATGGTGCAGTCTTTCTAGCTGGATTGGTCATTAGTACAGAACCATATAATCTAGTATATACTGCTGGGGGCATTGTCAGTCCTCGAGATAGTTAAAAATAATAGCATTTTAGCAGCAAACCCTGGTTTACTCTTTTTGAAATAATAGTGTGTTGGAATTACTGCAAACTCTTAAACACAAGCTTCTAAATATATGCCCTCTATAGTGGTAAGAAGCCTCATAGTTAAAAACCATTTGTTTGGGGTATTCTTTTGTCACATCAGGCATGGACTCAAAATCTCCTTTTAGATCTCCTCGGACAAGAGTAATCTTCAAAGTCTTGTTTGGGGAAAGAAATGTCCAGCTGTCAGTTGGCAGCAAGCCTATCATGTGTAGATATTTACTCTTCCCCAGCTTACCTGATATGTTAGTTAACTTTTTCTCTCTGTAACCAAAAGACTGGACAACAACAACTTATACAAGGAAAAGTTTACTTTGGGCTTTATTTCGGTTTCCTAGGTTCATGGCAGAAGTTGCAGTGGAGGAAAGAGGCTGAGCTCATGGCTGCCAGGAAACAGAGAGATTGAGGTGCCAAGGACAAAATATAAACCCCAAAGGCATGTCCCCAGGAACCTACTTCTTCCAGTGCGCTAGTCCTTTCAAATGATTAATCCACCAAGTGGACTATTCACAGCTATCATCATCTAATAAAATGTCATTTCCGATTATTCTTGCCTTATCTCACACATGAGCTTTAAGGGGGCACCTCATGCTACACGGTAACACCTGGGCACAGAAGACCAAGAGTCCTGTTTTGACAGACCCAGGGGATAAGAGGGGTTTGTTCTCTTCCCAGGATTCCCAGGTTGCTGGCTCAGCAGCATCTCCTGTCAGAAGCTAGTGTAGGGTCTGAGTCCCACCTGGAAGACACGATGTTCTGTGCCCGTCTACAGAGCCGGGCGATGCATAGGTACACCTGGCTGGGCTTTGGAAGATGTTCTGCATTCTTGTTCCATGCTGGGACATAGGCAGAAAAATAAAATTGAACTTAAATACTGTAGGCTTTTCTCACCTAGCATATCCAGGCTCTTGGATTATAAAGGAATGTAATGAGGGGTGGTGTTGGTATGCAAATCTTTGGCAGTTAGAAGTACAACTAGCTGAGCAAGAACTTCCATGAAGATAGAGTTACAACTGTTACTTGTAGATTTTAATCCTGTTAACGTAGATTCTGCCTTGTGTTGATTGATGTTGGCGGTGTCATTATTAAATACTGTATTGTTATTGATTTTTTGTTTTTTGGTACTGGGGATTGAATCCAGAGGCACTTTACCACTGAGCTATGTCCCCAGTCTTTTCTGAGACAAGGTCTTTCTGATTTGCCCAGATTGGCCTCAAACTTGCCATCCTCCCTCCTTAGCCTCTTGAGTAGCTGGGATTAGTGGCTTTTGCCAGTGCACCTGGTCTGTTGTTGAATTCTTATGGGAAGGCTGACACCAAGGTACAGGCACTCAGAACTGATTATTATATTTCATATTAGCTACTAATTTTCAGAGCTGATAACCAATTTCATTTTCCCATCTCGCAAACGTTCTACTTAAAAAGTAGATATGTACTGAATTAATGACAAGTGGGTGGTGAGAGTGTGCTGTGGAATATAAAAAAAAGCAAGCAAACAAACAACAACAACAACAATAAACAAAAAACAAACAACAAAAAAACATACCTGAGTCAGTCCTGAACCCAGTTGCAGCCAATGTTTACCTGCTGGATTCTGGATGGCATTGTCTTTTCTTGAGGTGCGAGGCTGCCCTCTGGTGGTTAAACAAAGTACAAACAGTTCTTGTTCATTTGGCCAATTGCCCTTCCAGACCTGTTTGCGTCTTAGCAGATGCAAATATCTTGCATGTCTATCTCAAA
Source organism: Urocitellus parryii (assembly GCF_045843805.1). Lineage (NCBI taxonomy): Eukaryota > Metazoa > Chordata > Mammalia > Rodentia > Sciuridae > Urocitellus > Urocitellus parryii. Next base: position 204,262,178 of record NC_135531.1, read on the forward strand.
TATCTTGCTACAACTTTTGTTTCCAATAGAAATTTGAAACTTAGAAAATATTCATCACGGGGGAATGCTGACTGTCAGAATCTTCTGTTCCAATGGTAAATTTCAACTGTTGTTCTCAGATTACTATCTGCTTGGCATGAAAAGAAGTTGATTGGTAGCCATGAAAAGTCATGCACAAAAACTTCAAGAGGAGACTTTAAAATGAATTCACATTGTCAAGGACTTTCTAGGAAGTCCTTTTCTGTCGTTGCTTATAGAAACATTGAAGGCATTAGACTACTTCTCTAACTGACTAAGCAAACTATGGAGAACATGATCAAAATTTTGATTTGTGTTTTTATTGACATTAAAGGTCATCTGTAGGAACATTGGGCCCCACTGTTATTATAGAGAGACAAGGTATAGGGCATTAAACAGAACACAGCACAGTTCTGAAGTTATCTCCTTTCTGAAACCTTCAGTGCCTTTTCTCCTGATGTCATCTCTTTTATCTTAAAGATCAGTCGTAATGAAAAACCTGGTTAACTGAGGATTATATTTAGCAGAGGTTTTCAATTGGATGCTTCACCTGAGGTCTCAGAGAACTTGGGGTTGAACGTGTAGTAGTTCTTTCCAGAGAACATTTTCAGCTTGCTCCATGATTAAAGATGCTTAGCCAGAAATCTATGGACATCTTTGAGCATCCATGGTCAGGATTCAGGGGATTCTGTGAGCCTCTGGAAACGGCAGTGATATTTGAGTGTGTTCCCTGCTGTGCTCAGCTGGCAGATGTGAATGGAGTCATTGAAGAGGAGTTCACCATGGCCCGCCTATACATCAGCAAGATGAAGTCAGAGGTCAAGTCCCTGGTGAACCGCAGCAAACAGCTTGAGAGTGCCCAGATGGATTCCAATAGGAAGATGAGCGCCAGTGAGCGGGAGCTGGCAGCCTGCCAGCTACTTATCTCCCAGGTAGGCCACCCTTTCCTCCTTATTTCACACCTGGTCCTCTTGAGATCTGCTCCCCTTCGTGCCCTTACTGGTGCTGATGGGACATAATGGTGACTGTTTATGCACTTTGCTTTACATAACCATGATCTCCCCAGGCAATGACAGCCCAGGACCCCAGTCCCTCCTCACCCCTCCCCCACCCTCCCCTGCCCCTTCCCCCACCCTCCCCTGCCCCTTCCCCCACTCCTCCTCCTTGCCAGAAATGATTAGCAAACTTTATTTCTTTTTAAAAATGCAGAATAACACCAGCAGCTTACAGTTAGTTAAGAGATTCAGTGACCCTTGACATATATTTTTACTTACAAAACGGTGACATGGCCACCATACCAGTTGTTCGGGTTTTAGGAACAAGAGGTTGCAACATCTGAAAAGAAGAAAAGGATAACAAATTGCAGTAGCAGGGACTATAGGAGCTGGCCCTGAAAGCAGTTTGGGTTTATTCTTAAAACTAGATTTCATTGTGTGAATCACATGAATCCCCTTGAGACTGTCCTCTTTTTAAAGGATGTATGTCTATATCTCCATCTATCTATAGATGGCTAGATAAGTAGGCATATATAATGTTTGGACAAGATTGGGTGGAATCTCTAAAACTCCTATCAAGCAATGCAAAATTCCTGAATCCTTTAGTCTCTGTAACATATATGATTTAAGATGGGAAAGCAGAAACTACTGCTGCTGATATTATTAATATTAATATAGTATCATGTAGCACTTCATCGAGTGTTTACTGTGTGCTGTACCCTGTGCTAAGCACTTCACATGATCTTCCTCACTTGATCTTCAAAAATTCCCTGGTAGGCAGGATTTATTATTGTTTCTCTTTTTCAGATAAGAAAACTGAGATTGAGATTAAATGTATTTTCAAACACAAATAGCTAGTAAATGGTGGTGGAGCTGGGGACTCTAACCAAAGTGTTTTGAACCCAAAGCCCACGTCTCAGGACTTTTCATTTGCTCAATGAGCAAGGCTACTTTTTGTCTTATTGGAAAGGCATTTTAGTTCTAGTAAGATAGTTTTAGAAAACAGTAACCTAGTTTCTTGGGCTGCCACTGATATCTGGGCTTGCCTTTGGGGGTTGAGGTTTCTCTGAGTGGTCCAGTTGTGTGTGACTCATGGCCTTATGCTAGGCACGAAAACGGCCAGTCATACCAACAAAGATTGGTGCCTCCAATAGTATTAAGAGACAGACAGAAGCATGCTTCATTCTGGTGTGCTTTTAAGCATAATAATATGTAATCATGGAAACATCTCCAACTCCTTGTCTGAATGGCTCCACCAGGTTCCATTTTATAACTAACATAATAGACAAAACTGTATTAGAAAAGATTTCTCAGTGCTAGTAGATGACAGTGAGGTTGATATGCTCATACATTGTTCATAAAAGTATAATTTGGTTTGTGCATTTGGAAAGTGCTCAGGAAATACAAAAACCATAAAAATGTAAGAATATTTTGGTCCAATAATTTTACTTCTACTAATTTTCATTGATAATGAAAATGAAGATTTTTCATTTCGTATGATATTAGCACTTCCTGATTAAAAATATTAAAAGCTATGCACAAGCTGTTTAATATAGCATTATTTTACATTAGAATCAAATAAATTACCCAACTATCTGTTGGTAGACTAATAACAAAGTTACATGGAAGAATATTATGCAGCTCCTATTATGAAAATCCATAAAACCTGCCATTTGGAAAGTATAATTATATAAAGTTAAGTGAAAATGAAAATGCTGAGTTATAGATCTTTGTTATGCTTTGCAACTTTGTAAAGTATATATGCCCCTACAGCTAACACTAGGACTATGAAAGGGAAATAGTTGATACATTAGAGTGGTTTCTGAGCAAAATTTATGCCACCTTTCCTGGATGCTATATATTTTTCTAATTTATAATTTTTATAATTATTTATCATCTCTTCTAAAAAGATATTTTTCATAATTTGTAAAAATGGAGAAGAAAAAATGGTAAACATTTGAGAATGGTGGCCCTCAAATTCAGTTTCTGGATCACTTCTGATAGCGACAGCATGTGCTTCAAGGCGTCCTGCCCCTAAACAGACTGGGCCAAGGCAAGGCCACAAGCAGAGGTCCCATAGCTTGCAGCCCAGCATTTTTTCTTTCCAGCTGGAAGTACCAGCTCCACGTCCAAGTCCCTTCTGTGCCCTCTGTGAACTGATCTAACCATTGGAAGTGTGTCAGCTGTACTCTGTGTAAATGGATGAGGATAAGTGTCCAGATCTCAGACTGACACTGATTTTAGTATAAAAGATCTGAGGCCAGAAGATTAGGATGTTTGGGGGTTATGTTTAGAAAGTTCTTTCTAGTAGCAAAATGCACAGTTTTCTGTTAGATGAAATGTTTGTACTCTGCTACCATTTACACAACCCTGAAAGTTCAGTCATTATTCGGTTCAAAAGGAAATGAAACTTGACACTTTTCGGATGCGCTCTAAAGACTCTGACAGAGTATTGGCAACTGAAATGCTACCATTCTTGTTTACATGCATCTTCTTCATCAAAATCTCTCCTTTAAAAATAACTGCTCCAGCTGAGGTGTGTTTTCTGGAGAAATTATGTCATGGAGATTGCCTGCAGGGTCCTCCTGCCTAAAGGTGAGCTCCTCAGATCCAGGTGCCTAGAAGTTACTATTCCTATTCAGTCAGTGAGCTCCCATTAACTCATTCATTTTTTCCCTTATTTATTTCCCTGATTTATTAAGCATATACTTTGTGCTTTCATGAAGCTAGCAAGTTAAAAAAAAAAGATAAGATAAATCATATAGCAGTAAGTCCTGGAAGAAGATGCTGGGGTCTAAGTAGTAAGGGAGTGAGCCAGGACAGTTTGTGCTGGGTGGGGGTTGGGGGTGGTATTGGGGAGAGAGAAGCTTCATAGAGAAACCATAAAATGCAAAGTCCCTGGCGCAGGAGTCAGTGTGTTTGAAGGATTTAAAAGATCTAACGTTTGAAGATGGAATCCAGAGGGCATGTTCAAAGAATAAGGCTTTCAGAGCTGTGCCCCTTTCCTAATTCCTTCCTCTCCAGCACACTTTTCTTTTGTTGTGGTGCTGGAGATTAAACCCAGGGCCTGGTGGGTGACAGGCGAGTGCTCTGCCATTGAGCTCACCCCCAGCCCTCCTACCCTCTTTTCCACGGGGAGGAACACCAGGGTGGACTTTGGCCTCCATGTTAGGTGAATGACAGGAGGGAGAGGGCCATGAGTAGCGTCTGTGGGGCATGAAGCAGAGAAGCACCTGGAAGAAATGGTACTGTCCTGGTCCTCGATTCCAAATCCCGGCAATGGGCAGAACATGTGTCGTTTAGTGTTGGAACTCAGAAAAGAGACATCAGAAACTCCTCCGTAGCTTCTCATCAGACAGTCGCAGGCAAGCCCGGAGCAGTGCTTGCTAGGCGTTCACTCTTCCTTTTGATCTATTTTCTTGTTTACAGCACGAAGCCAAGATCAAATCTCTGACAGACTACATGCAGAACATGGAACAGAAGAGGAGGCAGCTGGAGGAGTCCCAGGACTCGCTCAGCGAAGAGCTGGCCAAGCTCCGAGCCCAAGGTAAATATTTGACGACTTTGCAGGTGTCAAATGCTTGGCTTCCATCAGACAGTCTCTCGTTGGCTGGAGTCATGGTGTTTAGTTTTGCTCAATTAGAGTGTTTCTAGTTCTACTGAAAACAATAGCATCACGAAAGAAAAAGAAAAAATGGGGAAACCTGTGGAAGTGTACCCCCACTCCAAATCTGCCTGTCTTCTATTCTTCCTCATTCTGCCCAGTTGCCCAATCCAGAATATTCTCTGCCTCCGCTGCTCTCAGCCCCCGACAGTCACCAAGGCCTGTCCCTTCAACTTGCCAGGTGTCCCTCTGGCTCTGCTGATTTCTGTCTTCACTGCCACTGTCCAGGATAACTAAGGATTGTGGCTACCTCTGTCTACTAAGGGCCCCTATTCGTCAGTCTGAGCTAGCCACTGTGCTGCATCCCCGGGATGATTTAAAATAAAATTTTGTCTTGTGCCTGAATCTGTTCATCTCACCCTTCCACAGTATTTGTTGCTCTTAATGTAAAAAGAAGAACTTGCACCATGGCTAACCTGGTGCTCTCTCTGCCCTTGAATGAGCTCTTCCCTTGGACAGGTGTAGGAAGCACTTTGTAAACATGAATACATAGGAGAAATTCAAGGGTGGCTGCCTGAATGTATGCATTGTACGATGTGAGACCAAACCCACATATTGCAGGTTGCAATGAAAATTATTAGTCTTTTTAGAAAGTGATTTGGATAATCTTAAATTTTTTATTAGTACATTATGATTACACATACTGGTGGAATTCACAGTTGTAACATTTCTTCATACCTTTTGATCCTCAAACCTTAAATATTCATTGCAGACTTTTAGATCAGAAAAGAAAGAAAGAAAAGGAAAGGGAAAAAAAAAAAAAAGAAAAAGAAGCCACCTAAATGTTTAACAGTTAAATAAACTCTAATAGGACATTGTTTCCACACCGGAGATGAACTCCATGAGATGTGCCAGTGTTGATGATGCAATGGTAAAGGTCACTTGCACTGGGCACAGTGGTGCAAACCTATAATCCCAGCGGCTCGGGGCAGGCAGAGACAGGAGGATCGTGAGTTCAAAGCCAGTGTCAGCAATTTAGTGAGGCCCTAAGCAACTCAGTGAGACCCTGTCTCTAAATAAAATACAAAATAGGACTGAGGGGATGTGGCTCAGTGGTTGAGGACCCCGAGTACAATCCCCGGTCCCCCTCCACCAAAAAAAAAAAAAAAATCATTTGCAAAATATTATCTATGTTGTGGTTATAACTGTTTAAAACAAATGGATGTGTGTGTTTCTAATAATTAATATTTAACAAAAATGGTTTTGTCAGGGTAGTAGAATTGGAGATGATTTTATCCCTTTTTATTTAAGTTGTGGTTGGGCAGTTATGGGCTCAGTAAATGTATTTTCTCTCAAATGCAAAGGCAGACTCATAAAAGAAAGAGGGCATCCCTACTCTGCTGTAACCTGGTAACATTTTCTTTATGTGGTAGTGAATGTGGTAGGAAGTAGAGTTGGCCACCAAAAACTGGACATGGAAAACATTTGTCCTCTTTATTCATGGTTTCTGCAGTAATGCCATTGAATAGAAGTGAGACCTGAACTAAAGTGGAAAAAAATAGAGAGAAATCATGCACTAGATGTCAGTGTCTTAAATAATTTTACCTTGGGCCCCCCAGTAACCCCCCACTCCCCACTGCACCACGCCCTCAGGGTCCCATTGACCAGGAATACTGAGACTAGAGGGCCACACAACACCCCGCCCCCCAGTGGGCCTCCTTATTAATCTTGGAAATATTATGTTATATTCCTACTTCCCTTATTCTCACCCTTCGGTTGTTTTTCTGCTCCAGATTCGTAGAAAATAAACAGTTTACCCAGGGGAGGTAAATGAGCTCTTTCTGGAATTCTACCAGTGGCATGAATCCAAACGCCACCTAACACTCACAGGGTGCTTTATAATCTGTAGAAAGCATTTATGTATGTGACCTCAGGGGCTGTGTGCAGAGCCCAGGTGGGAACAAGCCTTCCAAGGTGTGAGGTGATTAGAGGCAGCTGCAATGGGGGCGTCCTGCTTCCAGTTAGCACCCCCACCCCCACCCCATTGATGGCTGCTTTCTCCAGGGCTCTGATTCAGACACCCTGTGGGAGGGGTCAGCCTTGGCTCCAGCCAGGACTCCCTTATGGAGAGGTTATTTTCTTTTTGCCATGGTTGTAATTAGTGATATAATCTGATATTTTACTCTGTTGCCATTTTTCCGTGCTTGTGTGTGTGTTTTAATTTTTTTCTTTTTGGTGTGAGACCTACTTGTTAAATCTTAAATCATCATTTAAAATTCAAAACAGAAAAAATGCACGAAGTCAGTTTCCAGGATAAGGAAAAGGAACACCTGACGCGGCTGCAGGATGCTGAGGAGATGAAGGTGTGTATAGCTGTCCCTCCCACTAAGCCTGGCGAGCATTGGGTGCATTTGGACTGCGTTTTTTTTGTTCTAGAAAAGTCTGTCCCCTTCAGACCTGTGCATGGCAATTGTGTGTGTGTGTGGGGGGGGGGCACTGCTGGACATTCAGAGCCATTCTCAGTGTGGGCTGGTGCAGGTACAAGATGACCCCGGGACTACCCAGGACCTCAGGTCTGTAGAGGATGGTTATGTTGCAGTCCTGCCTTGGTCTCCCCCATTCCTGATGGAGAGAAGTCACTGCATGGGCACATTATTGTTGGGGTTCACTTCTGAAGAAGGGTTCACCTTTCCTTTAAGTGATAGAAAACCTCTCCCCTTAATCTTTGTAAAGAAACATTCCAAATTTGAATTTCCATCTTAAACATGCTGATCTTTATTGGACATATTTGAATCAGAAAAGGAAAATGTTAAGAAAAATGACTAGGAAATAAGACTTTTGAGTAAATAAAATGAAATGTGAGAAGAAATAGAATGTAGGTTCATTTTAGGCAAACTCTGAGCCTCATCGAGCAAAAGCCCACACACAATTGAAGCAATGCCCAGAACGTGGCCCTGCTCCAGCCAACAGAATAAAATTATGCCTGATCTTCCTGAGCCCCTCTCCTGTTTTCAGAGGCTTTGGTGGAAAAGTCTCCCCCAAACATCACCATAAATCTGCAGTGGACAGTGTGTGTGGGTGGGGGGGGGGGAAGGGGGCGGTGTCATTTTGATTTGACTGGTGAGGAAGTGCAGCCCACACAGATTACCTAGCTTGTCTGAGGCCACTCAAGTAATAAGAGGTCAAGGCCTTCTGACTGACCTGGCTAGAGAAGCCATGTAACCCAGGTGAGCTGTAGAAGATCAAGGGAGAACTTTTTATTTATTTAATACTGGGGAGGAACCCAGGGGCACTTTATCACTGAGCTGTCTCCCTGGCCTCCCCCTACTCCCCCCCCTTTTTTTTTTTTATTTTGAGACAGATTCTCCCTAAGTTGCTGAGGCTGACTTTGGACTTGCATCCTTCCTGCCTCAGCCTCCCCAGTCTTTGGGATTACAGGTGTGCTTCACTGCACCCAGCTGAGAATTTTCTCTTTAACCAGTGGATTAATTTGTTCCCAGGACCCACTTGGTTTGATTATAGATCCCTGGGCTTTGTTGTCCCAATATAGCAAGGTCAGGTCCTGGAGGCACAAGAGCCAGAAACACCCTTACTTTGGGGATCTAAGATCCAAGGGAGGTAGACGTGGTTCCAGGGCTTGTCACAGAGTGGGCTGAGTGCCAACAAGTGAATGACATATTTCTCCTGGCCTGGCTGCAGAAGGCGCTGGAGCAGCAGATGGAGAGCCACCGGGAAGCTCACCAGAAGCAGCTGTCCAGACTTCGAGATGAAATTGAGGAGAAGCAGAAGATCATTGATGAGATTCGGGAGTGAGTTAGGGCTTGTGGGCTGTGGGGGAGGGAGGGTGCCTTGCTCTGTCCTCTTGGGCCAATTGGGAAGGACATGGCTTTTAGCCAGGGGCTTGTCTCTCCTCGCCCGTGGGCTCTGTGCTCTGCCCTTGACACAGTGGCCTGGGCATGCTGCTTTGAGGTCTGTTCTCCCATCTGGAGCCGAGCTTCCTAGGGCTCTGGTGGGGCAGATGGTGGGCAGGCCAGTCTGCCCCTCCTATCACCACACCCCCAGGGATAGGACCACATTGTTGGTAACTCAGCTGGGCAGATGCATGCCCCAGGAAATGGGAAGACTCTCTGTATGGAAGTACGGAAGTATCAGAACAACCCCCAACAAAAAACTCCAATAAAACTCAATAAAGCAACCCCAATACAAACTCATCCTGACCTAGGGGTTCTCATAGGTTAATAAGCTCTCCGAGAAGACAGCACATGCTGTCTCCTCTGCCGAGCACATACCTGCCCTCTCAGCTGCAGCTTCCTGGACCCATGCTGTTACGTATCTGCTTGGCCAAGGTGCCCATGAGTTGTGGCACCACCACCAGGATGGCCTCATTGCTGTTTCACTGGGGACACCACCCCATGGCCAGCTGCACTCCTGCCTTGTCAGAGCCCATGGGGAGCCCCCTGCGCCATATGCCTTTCCATCTTCCTCCCTTACCTTCCCCCTCATCCGCAACACAGAAGTCACCCAGCCAGAAGGTGCCTTTGGGGTCCTGTCCTGAGGGCTCTTATTTGCAGAGTGGATCCTCTCCACAGTCTTTGAACAAACCCCTTTGCAGAAAAATGCTTTTGAATGCTCCAAACAAAAAGCCATAGGGTTACAAAGAAAACAACTATATTACGTACAGTTCCGTCCACTGCCCCACACCCCTCCCCCTTAAAGTTTCCCTCGCCATCCATTTTCTGTAGATAAAGAAAGGAGTTCTATATGGGAAGCAAGGTTAAATTATTTACTTAAGGTCACATTGCTAAATAGGAGTCAGGCTGAAGTTAAGAGTTTAATTCTCCAGACTACTGATCCAAATCTCTTTTCAGCATCTGCGAGCTGCTTGTGCGGAGCATTTGCATGTTAGGAGAGGAGAATGGTAACTGACACAGTCTAAATGACTCCAGCGCTCTGCACATGGGCCACCTAAGGGAAGCGCTCAGCAACCTCTCTCCCCTTCTCCTCTGGGCCACCCCCATGCTGTCACTCACGTTGTGCTTGTCTCATGTTCATTATTCTGATTAATCACCCTCAAAATGATCAGCTGGAAGAGGGGGCTCTGGAGAGGGAAGGAAGACGAGAAGGAAGGAGGGAGGGTGGGTGAGTGAGTAGGTGGGGGCTTCCGGGTTTTGCCTTGCAAATAGCCTCTGGGCTTTCCTTTATGTGGTGTCTAATCTGTTCCCCTAGTCGCCTGGGTCTGCCCATACAAAAGGCTTTATAAGCACTGGGCTGATGTAAAGGCTGACCCAATGCCCCCAACCAGATGGCAGATTTCCGTCTGCTACAAAGCCCTGAGTCTCCACTCTTCATAATTCCTCTCTCTGAACCTCCCTCAAGGATGCCACAGACTCAGCCAGGCATTTGGACCTGGGTGATGTCTTCGGAGAGCTCGTTGGAGAGGAGGAAGGTCGAAATGTCCACTCGAGGTTGTCCACGTGTGCCTGCCCTCTGCAGTCTACCAAGCCACATTCGTCTAAGGGGGCTTTCTTTCTGTTTTAAAATATCAGCCATCTTCCAATGTCATTATTTTTTTCCCTGCAGCTCCTGCACACAAGCAAATTATAAATACATCCTCAAAGCCCTTGTCTCATGCTTTCTAGATGCTTTCCAGAAATTAGTTTTCACTTGGGTAGGGAGGAAGCTGCGAGGCAGTTCTCTGATCCCTCAAAATCCTCCCGAACCGCTGCCTCTGTGGCACAGAGCTAATGGGGTTGGAACAGAACCACAGTTTAGCCAGATGACTCAGAATTTCAGACTGACTTGTAATATATTGCTTTTTACCTCTCAATTTCAGTTTGAATCAGAAACTGCAACTGGAACAGGAGAAGCTCAGTTCTGATTATAACAAGCTGAAAATAGAGGACCAGGAGAGAGAAATGAAACTGGAAAAGCTCCTGTGAGTACCTTTCAAATACTTCCTGTTTGCCCTCATGCCTGGGAGGTCTTAACAACCCTGCCTCTGTGATTCAGATGCCCAGATACTCAGGTTAATTTAGAAACAGAATGGCTATTTGTGTGCTGTTGGTTTGTTTTCCTGATTTATCTGTAGATGCAAATAGCATCTGCCTAATTTCAATTCCCCTTTCCCCAAAAGGTTTATGATTCCTTTTTTGTTGTTCAGGTTGCTCAATGATAAACGGGAACAAGCCAGAGAGGACCTCAAGGGCCTGGAGGAGACTGTGGTGAGTCAAGACCTTCCAAACTCATTTCTGTCTCAAAAACCAGGCTCATTTGTGATATGTTGAATTGTTTATTCTAAAATTTTATCTTATGTGCCTTTCTTGTATATCATTTTAGACTAAAGCATTCTGTGGAGAAGTAGTATTTTTACAATTTATTCCCCAGCTCTTCAGAGAATTAATCAATCAATCATCAATCAATGTATCCTTAGAGCTATAACCTTGAAGCCCCTGAATAAGAATTAAACTGAATTGCAAATCAATACCTGCAAGTTCATAGCCTCTACACTTTGTGATTTACTTCTCTTCAACTCTCAACAGATGTTTATTGAGCTCCTACTAAGTGCTGGCATTCTTATAGGTGCTCAGATATACCACATAGCTGTGTGTGGTGGCACATACCTGTAATCCCAGTCTTGGAAGACTGAGGCAGGAGGATTGCAAGTTTGAGGACAGCAAGACCCTCAGCAATTTAGTGATATTCTTTCTCAAAATAAAAATTAAAAAGGGCTAGAGATATAACTCAGTGGTAAAGCACCCTTAGGTTCAATCCCCAGTAACAAAAAGAAACAAAAAACAAGATAAGATCCCTGCCCTCGGGAAGCTTGCCTTTAGCTGGAAGAGACACAAGAAACAAAGAAGCAAATCATGTCCAGCACCCCCAGGGGAGGTTTCACTTGACACAATTTACCCTGGTGGACCACAGTCTGAAACACACTGCAGAGCCTGAGGAGTCAAGATATTCACATAATGTTCATTACAAGTATTATTGTAGCTGTTCCATTTAGAAAGTGCAGAGGGTGGGGGTTAGAGGAGGCACCTTGAGAAGGGAGCTTTTGAGCAGGTGAAGAAGTGAGCCATGTGGCGTGTCTGGGGGACAGCCTTCCAAGCAGAGGCAACAGCTTATGCCAAGGCCCGGAGGTGGCCCATGCCAGGCATGTGGAAGACCAGCAGGACCTGGTCATTGTGGCTGAGACTAAGTGAAGGCAAAGCAAAGAGGAAAAGGCCAGAGTGGGTGCAGGCCAGGGAGGGCCTTGAGACCTGTAGGGTTGTGGGTAGAGACAGGAGCGGCAGACCCCACTTCCCTTTAGGGGGTTATGACTTGAAATCCCCATTGGTTTCCTCTGTCCTGCATCTGGTTTCCTCTGTGGGCTTCCTCTCCTCTGGCCAGCTTTTGCTGCTCTGCAGGCACCTCAGAGTGAGCGCTGGTCTTGCCCCACAGCCTGCGTTCCTACATCAGCTCCGTTTGCTGAAACACGCTAGGACTTGCTCAGGGCGCAGCAACAAAGGCTGTCCAGATGTTGTCCTTGCTGCTCCCATTGCTTTGCCAGTGGACCTGGCTAGGACCAAGCCCACCCCACGACCTGGTGACCCCAAGCTGCGGGCTGACAGTAGCCCATATCTGGCTTTGCTCTGAGTCCTTGGTTGGAATTTGTTGTCCCTCAAAGCCAGGTGGAGGCATGGGCACGCAGCCATTTGGGAGGGAAGGGGGCTGTGGGTGCTGAAGGAAGCTGCGAAGTCTGCAGGGAGGGCGGCCTCAGGGAGCCTGAAACAGAGCCACCTCTACGTCTGCTTTACCAGAGAAGTGATGCCCGGAATTAAGGATAATTATAGAAATTCAGGAAAATATTGAGCTTTACAATTTTACTATATTCCCACTAGCCAGAGAGGGGGAATGCTTCAGGGTGCCTCTGCCTTCACCCGCACCAGCCCTCGCCCTCGCCCTCACCTTCATACGGTGTCTCTTACCTCTTCTATCTCCCTCCCACCCATATCTTGCTCACGCACTTGTGTACACACGTCATGACACACTCACCTGTGTTCGGCACACACCATACTCCTGCAGTCACACCACACAAGTACTTCAGGTACTCACACGGCACACACACATGCATTGGTGCGTAAATGGCTACTCTTGCTCACTCACACGTGCCTCCTCACACTCACCCCAATCACACCAGGCTCATTCACACACCGGAAGTGCCAGCATCCTCTCCTGCTCCCCTATTCCTGAGTGTGATGGAGATACTTAGCAAGTTCTCCTGCATTCTTTGATGTTGGGCTGTCTACACTGATGTGTCTCCCTCACTGGTCCCTCATGTCCACTTGGTCCTATCCCCACACACCCACACCTCACACTCCTCTGGATCTACCTGCACACACACACTCTCACAGGCTGCTCCTGACTTGCACACGTCCAGCCCACTAAGGGCATTTCCTCTGACACAATATGGTGGCTCCTCCGCTTCTCCTTCACTAACCCCCTGCCTGACACACTCTAATTCCAAGGTTGGAATCCTATGTCCTGTGCTGGCTTAGACCCGTGCTTTCCCTCAGCCATAAGTGTTCCTCAGTGCCAGCCCTGCTGTCCTCGGCTACATGTGCCTTCTGGTGCAGGCCTGCTCTGTCTCCTTGGGTGTTTGGGAGTAGGCAGGGATGAGCCTCCACCTAGGAGTTGGTCTGGAAAGCCCACTGCTGAGTACCACAGTGGCAAAGGCCAGCCGGCCATCAAGGGGTCCCTGGGGTCCAGGCAGCACCCTGCCTCAAAAGTAGCCTGGACTTTAGGAATGGACCCTCCCCATCACCACATGTTACATTGGTTCCTGCTCTAGTCCCTCCCTGACCTCTGTGATAGGAAGCTGAGCCATGAGCCTTCACATGGAGGGCAGGGCAGCAGCCTATGATGGGAAGAGATTGGAGGAAGTGAGTCTGGAAGTGGGGACATGATAATGAATGTGATGAGGAACAGCATTCGCTGCAGGAAGCCAAATGATAGTTGCCTAAGCACAGAGTGCATGAATAGAACTATTTTAAATGTTTTAAAATGCTTCTCCCAAAGTGTTTAATTTTGAGCCCACGTAAAAACAAGAGAAAGATGCCACACTCAGGATTCTATATTAAAATTTGGTACTTACATATTTTCTCATTTTCCTTGGTAGGATGGTACTTCTTATGGAAAAATATTAACTTGTGATTACATTTCAGTCTAATATAATCACCATTGAAGCAGAGGGACAGCTGGTAGGGTGGCTGCAGGCATTGAGGGGTCTTGGGGCTGAGCCCCCTCTGGCAGCGGTGTGGGATAGCACATGAGCATGATGGGTAGCACTGTTCTGCACCCCTGCACGGATAGAGGGGTGGCTCAGCCTCAGACAGGTACTGTGGCACATTATTCATAATAACAGATCCATTTGGCTTCCTGCAGAAAGTAATTTACCTCATCTGAGGTTGCAATTGACTTCAGGTGCTTCTTATTTCAACACAGAAGTGGAACTAGTAACTAAGACCTTAAGTTAACAGAAAACCTTTATTCCAAAAAGCTTAGTGTTTCCATAGCTTTGTGGCTTGCTTTATTCTTTTCTTTCTTTCTTTTTTTTTTTTTTTTTTTGTGTGTGTGTTTGTATAAGCTGCATCCATTGACATTCTATGGTAAAGTAGGTCAATTTAGATGAATTGAAATGCTTATATTGAAAAGTTTCTCCCCTCCTTCCCTAAAAGGAAAACATTTTTCAAGGAACTAGCATATCTCTTGTAGTAAATGCATGAGAATTGAACAGAAAGAACTATTTCATCTTCTGATTTTGCTAGCAAAGATCACCAGGCTTGGTTCAGTCCTCATCTCAGCAATGTTAATTCCCAAGGTTCATTTATAGAAAATAATCCAAAATGAAGGGAAAAAAATGCCCCCAAGAAGTTTATTGTGGTGTGATTTGCAACAATAGCAAAAGGGAATTATAAAACCTAATGAAGAAGTGGGTCTTATGATATGAAATGACACATCAATAAATTCATTTTAATATTTATTGAGAACTTACTATGTGTGAGTAAATATTTTTAAGATTTCTGTAAGAACTGTCTCATTTAGTCTGGACACCAGGGTAATAAGGCAACCACTGTTCTTTCCCCATATTTTTTATTGGCTCATTATAGTTGTACATAACAGTGGGATTTGTTGATATGTATTTGCACATGCTCACAGTATCAAAATACAATTTGTTCAATATCATTTCCCAGTATTTCCCTTTCCCCTCTCCTTCCCCTACCCCCTGGTCCCTGTCCCTTGCTGATCCTCCTTTGATTTTCATGAGATCCCAAATCCCAACAACTTTCTTTCCCTTTTTTCTCTCTAGCTTCTACATATGAAAGGAAACATTTGACCTTTAACCTTCTTAGTTTGACTTTTTTTTTTTTGCTTAATATAGTAGTCTCGACTGCTATCCATTTTCCTGCAAATGACATAATTTTATTTTTCTTTATGGTTGAATAGAACTTTGTTGTGTAAAAATGCCAGATTTTCTTTATCCATTCATCCATTGCTGGACACCTAGCTGGGTAGTTTGGCTATTGTGAATTGTGCTCCCATAAACATGGGTATGCATGGATCACTATAGTTTGATGACTTTAATTCTTTAGGATAAATACTGAGGAGTGGTATAGCTGGCTCATGTGGTGGTTCCATGACTAGTCTTTTGAGGAATCTCTATCCAGTTTTCCATAGTGGTCGTACTAATTTACCATCCCACCAACCGTGTAAAAATGTTTCTTTTTCTCCACATCCTCTCCAAAATTTATTATTGGTATTCTTGATGATTGCCATTCTGATTGGAGTGAGATGAAATCTCAGTATAGTTTTGCTTTGCATTTCCCTAATTGCTAATGATGAACATTTTGTTGGCCATTTGTATTTTTACTTTTGAGAAGTATCTGTTTTGGTCATTTGCCTATTTTTTAATTGGGTTATTTGGTCTTTTGGTGCTGCTATTTTTTTGAGCTCTTCATGTATTCTGGATATTCATCCTCTGCCAGAAGAGTAGCTAGCAAAGATTTTCTCGCATTCTGTAGGCTCTCTATGTCTTGTTTCCTTTGCTGTGCAGAAGCTTTTTAATTTGAGACCATCCCTTTTATTGACTCTTGGCATTATTTCCTGAGTTGTAAGTCCTAATGAGAAGCTGTTGCTTGAGCCTCTATGTTGGAGTGGGAAACCTCATGTTACAAATAAGAAAACCAAGGCACAGAGAGTCTAGATAACTTTCCTAGGGTCACACAGGTGGAAAGTCCAAGAGCTGCCTCACCCATGAGCTCATTGATATAAACCAAACACACACGTGAACTTGGGCCAGAGAGGATGCAGAGACATGGAAAATACCAGTCAGTCTGGGTGAGGGAAATTGGGACTTTTAATTTAAACTTGTTGGTATTATATATAATGTTTACATGATAAATAAAAAGAAAACAAAAGGAAAAGGGAATCCATTTTGATGCAACGCAGCCAACTAGGAATTTTTGTGAGCAAACTTTAAATTTTTGTGGTTGAGAAACAAATGGTTCCACCGAGAAGGGAGCAAAGGAGCAGGTTTATATTCTAGTGTATGATTTGTCGTCTGGACTCCCAGCTTCTGCACCATCAGGGGTTCCTGATGCCAACCTGGGTCAAGGATACAGTGTGGTGTGGTATGGTGGACAAGTCCTCAGAGGTACAGTAGCATGGACGGGCTCAAAAGACAGGTTGGAGACAGGTGGGGGTGTAGCGCAAGAGTGTGGGTGAAGTACCACAAAGAAAAAAAATGTTGGCAATGTCTGTGTTTATTGACCTGGTGCAAATGTGTCATAAATTGAATGTGTCCCTTCACTGAAGTGGCATTTTAAAATTTTTCTCTTCTAGTCTAGAGAACTGCAGACTCTTCATAATCTCCGTAAGCTCTTCGTCCAGGATCTGACCACCCGAGTGAAAAAAGTGAGTTCTATTTTTTTTTCCTGAATGGTTCTGAGAAGAAAATAAAAGACGGCGAGGAAGAATCATTTTCAGTTGAAATATCACTTGCTTAAATTGGGGCTGGTTGTGCTTAAAAATTAATTACTTCATGCCAGAGAATGTTATTAAAAGAATGCGCTAGAGGCAAAAATTACTTGGGAACATTTTCCCATCTGATTTTTCCTTCTTACTAAAAGGAAATCATCATGCTTTCCCTGGCCTTCATTTCAAATGAACATATATTTATTTGGTTCCTGCTGCATGAAGGCCACTGTGCTTGGTGCAGGAAAATCCAGAGTGGGCTTGGCGTCCAACAGCATTGCCCTGCAGCCCGGAGATGGCGAGAGCCTCCTGCTTGGATATCACGAGGCTTTTGGGGACTAGGTCAAAGTTTGCGACTGTCTTATTTACATTCCCCAGCAATCATATAATTGGTGCTTAGTACTCCTGTTTTGCAGATGTGGAAATAGGCTCAGATGTTAAATAACTTGCCCAAGATTGTACCCTTGGGAAAAGCAGCATTAGGTGAGGATCCAGATCTGCGGACTCTCTGCACCTGAGTTTCTTTGATCTCATGCTGCAAACTGATCTTGGGGAAATTCCATATTGATGACTCCCCAGGGAAGCTTGCAGAAGTTTAATGAGGAATATGAGGTGGAGACAGCCAGGGGTCATTTTCAACATATTTAGAAGGAGGCAATGAGGAGTATTGGACCATAGCAGAAGCATGGCAGGATTGAAAGACAGTATAAAGGAATGAGTGTGTGTGTGTGTGTGTGTGTGTGTGTGTGTGTGTGTGTGTGTGTAACTATGTATGCATGTTTGTGCATACATATTTGTCTATGTGAAGAATCAAAGGGAAGGAGGTCCAATATAGTAAAATGAGGAGGCAGGTAATAGAACCAGGTCTGAGAGGTACAGAATTAACAACATGGATGCATATACTAGGCCTGGTAAGGAAAAGGGACTCGTCTTCCTAGAGGGAGGTGTGGAGAATCAGGCTAGAAGCATTTGCAGATAACTCTGTGACACAGTGGAAAGAACTAGAACCCCATGATTTGGATCCTCAGTTAATGTGGGAGCTCGGTTCTTGGTGGAGAAGGAGGAAAGAGAATGGGGAGTCCAAGAAGATTAGAAGGGTCAGGCAGCTGTAGAGAGCATTTGCTAGGTATAGATAAACAGGTGGCTGAGCAGTGGTGTGAGTGTCCAGCTGAGGGGCAGAGCATGGGTGGCATACTGCCTGATAGCATAGTTGAAGTGAGTTTAGAATCTTGGAAATGCAAATACAGACAGAAGGAGAGAGTGATGGGAGCTTTCAAGGCTTGATTGGCAGTAGTCAAGTAGGTAGAGGGGTGCACCATGATTATCATCAACAAAATACGTATGCCCATGGAACCTGGGCCAGGTAGGAGAGTGAGGCCTGTGCAGAGGTGATAGACTAGAGATGGGGCAGGCACCTGCCCAGAGCTGAGGACAAGGACTGAAAAGACAACAGTCTTGGAAGTCTGTTGCAAGCTCTGACCATAGGAGGCTCTGTCCAGAGGGAGGGTTAAGAGCTTGAGATCCGACTTCCCTGACTTCATGATGAAACTCTCTAGGAATAGCCTATGGTCAAGCCTGCAGTTTTCAATGTATGATCCTCTGGCCAGCAGTGTCAGCAGCACCTGGGAACTTGTTTAACTACACAAATTCTTAGACCCCATCCCAGATCCACAGAATCAGAGACTGGAGGCAGGGCCCAGCAGTCTGTTTTAACTAAACCTCTTCCTAGGATTCTGATGCAGGCTCAATGTGAGAAGCCCTGTGATAGCCTGAAGAGATGGTCATAAAGCCATCACCCTTAGAAAAAGGACAGTGATGTCATTTATAATCACATGAAGCAGACACGCTCTGTGATTTTGAAGGCTAGAATGTGTCTGCACACGCATCTCCCATTTCATCTGTGCTACTCTGTTTGCCAGGAGGGCGATGTTTTTGCCAATTTCAAGATCTGATAAATTTCAAGGATTTACCCAGCACCTAGATGCTGTGACTAAGTTTGAGACTGACTCACTGAGGAGTTGCGTAGCGTTGGAAGCTGAAAGGACAGGCAGAGGCCATTGGGACTTCCTAGTGGGCATAGAGGTTTGCTTACAAGCTTGGTGACTTAACCCATCCTGTGGTTGAAGCAAATTTGAGCCTTGGATTTATGCCTTCACACTGGTTCTTAATAAGTTTTGGAACATTTTTCTTTTGAAAAGAAAAATCTCTATTTCCCTACCTGAAGGGAGAGATATAGTTCCTTTAAAAAAAAAATCACCTGCAACTTTTGAAAGCAGACCCAAAGGGCTTCCCCCCACCCCACCCCCGGCCCCCACCTTCTAAAAAACAGCTCCTTCTCAGATCAGTCACGTTTGGTGTAAATCAAGGATATTAATTGGGAAGTTTGTTCAGTCAAAACTTTTAGAGCTTCTCTTTATATTTGCTTTCAGGCTACTCTCAGTGGGATTGGGGTTTCTTCCTTTTAAGAAGGTTTTAAATGCATGATGCACATTATATTGGGGTGGAGGGAGGGTGGTGTGACAGGCCACCTCGCTGACTGCTCAGTGTTGACACAGAGTGTAGAGCTGGACAGTGACGATGGAGGGGGCAGTGCTGCTCAGAAGCAGAAAATTTCCTTCTTGGAGAACAACCTGGAGCAGCTCACCAAGGTGCACAAGCAGGTAGGAGAGTTCCGCCAGCTCCCTCTGCTTCCCTCGCTTTTTTGGAAAGCAGCCTGACCAGGTTGGCCACCGCATCATCAGAGAAGGCTCTGATGTTGAAGATAAAAGGAGGAGGAGCCCACTGGAAGGTCTTTAAGAATCCTTTAGTCTTTGATGGGTTTGGTGGCCTGGGGAGGCCAGAGGATCACTTGAGCCCAGGAGTTCCAGATGAGCTGGGTACCATCAGGAGCCTCTGTCTTAAAAAAAAAAAAGAAAGAAAGAAGAAGAAATCCAAAATCCTTCAGTCCTCAGTGACTTTCTTTATATATGAAAGATTTAAGTTGATTGAGACCAGAATAGAGAATTGAGGGGGAGTGCCCTAGGATTTGAGAAGTTGGATGTTCAGAGTCTTGTTTCTTCATCCCCCTTCCACTACAACCTTGGATGCCACCTGACCTTGGAGTCTCTCATAATGCCTCTGAGGCCCCTCTGTGGCCCCGAAGGCCCCAAGGAATGTCAAGTGGATCCACTGAGCTGGTTCAAGGCTCTTATTTTTACGACTCTGTTTCCCTGTTCCTGGTGATCTTGGGTGCCTTCTCAGATCCTTGCTGTGGCCTGGAATTTGTCCCAAGTGACAGTGATAACCAAATCCAGACACTAATGATTTAGGCAGGTTGTTTGTCTCTGATCCTTTGTTTCTAAAAGCTGGCATGTCCACGACTGTTTTCCCTCCTTAGGATTTGGAATGTGATGGAAATTGTCCCACTGTTTGGGGCACATGGCTGAGCGATGTTATTTCTGACTTGTTGGGTCTTTTTCAACAAAACCTGGTGATGACAGATCAATGTGGTGAAAGTCATTCAAGCAAATTGCTGATGAGAAATATAGAAGCAGAAACCACCAGGCAACTTGAAATAGGATTCTCTTCGACTCATTATTTTATTCATGAATTCAATGAATATTGATTAAAAACCCGCTCTGCCAGGCAGTGGAGTTGGTGCTGGGATAAACAAAGTTGGTCAGACCCAGCTGTAGCTCCCTTTGATTAAGCACTATGTGACTTCTAAAACCTTTCTCCATTCACCTGGATTCCAGTGATGGCCATATTGAGTAGTTTTCTTGTTAAATCTGGTGGTCAAAGGACTTAATCAAGTTAGATGGCTGCAAATAATAGGGTTGTTACCCCCACTCTTCACCCGGTCTAGCCTGTTGCTTCTTAATTGTGGGTCTTAGGTAAGAAGAAAAGAGCAAAACCCTCCTTATTCCTGTTATTCTCTGGATCTACTGAAAAGCTGGGTCCAAACCGGGTGCCAGTGGATCCAGTTGTGAAGGAGGTCCTCAGAGAGCTCTAGAACATGCATGTGTTTTGCTAAGTGCTTTTGAATGGACTAAATTTCTCAGCTTTTTCCTGCTAATATACTAGTAGTAAAATTTTTCATACTATTCCCTACCCTTGCAAACATACACTCAAGTAAAAGAGGAAGTAAATCTTGCCTAATATTTAGAGTTCCTATGGCTGGAAATGGCTTTTAATTCCCCAACCCCCACTACCGCGCCCAAATTCCTTGTAGCCCGTGAATCATATTTAACAAACTAGAATCCCAGGGCATGAGATTTTTCTTTTCCTTTGCTG
Organism: Urocitellus parryii; assembly: GCF_045843805.1. Lineage (NCBI taxonomy): Eukaryota > Metazoa > Chordata > Mammalia > Rodentia > Sciuridae > Urocitellus > Urocitellus parryii. The sequence continues at coordinate 204,283,079 of NC_135531.1, forward strand.
CTGGCTAAATTTATGGTCATTTGGACCATTAAAGCCATAGGTTTCAGCCGCCAGGGCTTTTCTACCTTCTGGTCTTTCTGATTGTCCTGCCAGAGAGCAACAAAATCCCCCTGGTAACTTGTCCCCTCTCCTCCTTCCTTGCAGCTGGTCCGGGACAACGCAGACCTGCGCTGTGAGCTGCCCAAGCTGGAGAAGCGGCTGCGCGCCACCGCGGAGCGTGTCAAGGCCCTGGAGAGCGCGCTGAAAGAGGCCAAGGAGAACGCCATGCGGGACCGCAAGCGCTACCAGCAGGAGGTGGATCGCATAAAGGAGGCAGTGAGAGCCAAGAACATGGCCAGGAGAGCGCACTCGGCGCAGATTGGTGAGTGCGCGCCGAAAAGTACCCGGTGATTGGGAGCAGCCGAGGACATCTCTTCCAGGACCCCTGCTGATCTGAAAGGCTGTGATGGAGCTTGCAGGACTTGGCCCTCACAGCACCCCAAGTTCATCCCTGTAGAGTGGGAATGTCTGAGCCGCTCCCCAAGTCTGAGCTATTCCCGCACTTGCTGTGGTGTTCAGAACTTCCCAGCTGGATCAGAAGCCAGTCTGCGCTATAGGCAAAGGTCTTTGTTTTTAAACAGAGGAATGCTCTTAGGAATTTTGGAATTATATGAATATTTCTCAGAAAGGCCTGAAGGCCCCTTGTGTTCTACAGGCAGAACCAGGAAGGATCCTGTATGTGGCAGGAAGCCTTAGGGAATGCTGCCTACTTGCAAGCACAGGTTTGGAAATAACCCCGAAAGAGCCAGATTGGCACCAGTGAGCAGGGTGTGTTTAGGATCCTGCAGGGGGCCCTTTAAGACCTATATGGATTTGGGCACGTTGCCCCAGCAGGAAAGGAGGGTGTAGTCTCTGAGTCATAATTGCCAGGTTAAAGCCATAGGAATAAAAGGGATTTAGGGATATTCTCTAAAGAAGGGATTTTTCTTTTTCAAAAATTGGAACAATTCTCCTACCGTGTAAGGTGATTTCCCATTAGATATTGCTGGGCAGGTACATTGTGAACGAGCAACTTCTTGTTTCTAGTTTTAAAATACCTTTGATTGGTGATTTGTTGCATTTGTTGGATTTCATACCCTTTGATAATCTACTGAAAACTATGACTCCTTTCCCCAGATAACACATCACCAATGGAATTCTGCTTCCAGTTTCAGGGCTGTGCATATCCCTGTGAAATCCCTGCTGGAACCTATGGCCCTACTTTGATAAAAGTGAAAGTCCTTTGTTTCTAATTTTTGTCTCAATTTATTCAATTATTTTTTATTTAAAAATAAGCTAATTGATATGTAAATTCTCTGTCTCCTGAATGGTTGTCCTGGATTGGCTAACTGTACTGCTGGGGGAGCCAATTTCCCCTTTTCAGAAAGGTGGTGGAGGAGCATTGTAATGTTGATGAGCATTTTGACTTTTGTCCCCTGTGACCCTAGGTATCTGGGTCATAGATACACAGAAAGAACTAAGTGTCTGTTCTCTCTCTTTTTTTTTTCTGTTCCTTGGATATAGCTAAGCCCATCCGCCCTGGACACTACCCAGCATCATCTCCAACAGCCGTCCATGCTATCCGAGGGGGAGGAGGCGGCTCTTCAAACTCCTCTCACTACCAGAAATAAATAAAGTGAGTCCTGCTGTCTGGGGCGGTTTCTCTTTAGAGCAGCCCTGGGGCATATTTGGGAGCACAGCCATCTTGCTTTCCCAGAGCCCCAGGCCTACCATCTCAGCCACATGCAAATGGACATTTAATAGGGAAGAGTTCCACTCTGCTGCAGGATAGGCCCTGGGGTTCCAGGTGAGCAAAGGCCTGGGCCTAACCTCTCCTCAGTCTAGAGCCCTGGGGTCTTCTAGTGAGCCAGCTGGGGCAGGTGACTCTGAGCCAGGCCTGGCTTAATCACTTCCATGGACAGGTGAGGTGTGGTAAGACTCACCTGAGCTGCCTTTTATCCCTGGGACTCCCCTCTGCAGAAGAGCATCCACAAGGACCTTACCTGTTTGTCAACTGCATTTACCCTGAGCAGACTGAAGTGGGAGGTGACTTTGAGTCTTAGGCATTGAATATGAAGGAAGAGCCACATAATATTCATCCTTCAAACCTGTCTGACCTCAAGCAGGGTTTTCTAAGAATTGTACTAATTCAATAAGTTATTTGTTGAGTTAATAAACTGGTAAATTTAACTCTACAAAATGTTTAATAATAGGCACATCAAAGTTATTTATATACAAATGACTGAGGAAAACATAAATAATACATATCACAAAGAGAAAAAGGGAGGAAGGCTACAAACTGATAATAAAAATCTGTTTTCATCAAAAATCAATATTTCCATAATAAAAATCAATAACCCCTTAGGAAAAACAGACAAAGGACACAAGAATAAAGGGAACAGAACTAGAAGTACAAGTGGCTTTTAAACTTATGAAAAGATGCTCAACGTCTATCAAAATAAGAAAAATGGAAATTAGAGCTACACTAAACTAAGAGAAGAGAGAGATGGCTTTAAGTCTCAGGAACTGAATTGAAAGAGCCAGATGATATTCATTCTTTTATAATTACTATCTGACCTCACGTGAGGTTTTTAAGAATTGTGCACACTTGATCTATGTCCAGCTCTTGTAGCCAGATGCTTTCTCTCAATGTCACAGAGCAAATGTGCTGGGGAGGGCAGCGTGGTTGAGGGGGCTGGAGTTGGACAGGGGGCCCTGACTTCTCTAGCGGCACATCTTCCACTTCCTTCAAGTAACTTAACCTGAGTCTTTTTTCTCACCTGGAATGGGGAGAATCTTTTACCTGGGTGGTTGGCAGTAATAAGAGGCTTAAATGAGGTCCTTTTTGGAAGCTATATGGCACATAAAAGTGCTCAATAAAAATGTCTGTTGCTAGTGTAGATGAGCAGTGCAGAACTTGGTGCACAATAATTGGTTGATAAATGTTGGTTTATATTCTCCTTTATTAGAAATAAGAAAATCCAAAGTGTTTTTCCTGTTTTCACAACCACTCCACACTGTTGCTACCAGGCTCTCCAGCATACACCAACTGCACATCCTTTAATTCAATACAGTTCTGGCACCAACTCCCTGGAGATAGCATGGAACCCCATAGGTTAAGGGCTCAGTTCCACAAGACTGCCCCCCCACCCCCACTGCAGTTGCCAGTGGCAAGCTCTAGGTTGTAACCTATACTTTTGGTCAACTGGCTATAAATTGGGGTTCCCACCCCTTCTCAGGTTTAGTTAATTTGCTAGAGCAGCTCACAGAACTTACAGAAATATTTTACTTACATCTGCCCATTTGTTTTAAAAGGTATTAGAAAAGTTACAGATGGTTGAAATGCACTGGGCAAGGCTGAGGTGTGTGTGGAACTCTCATGCCTTCAACAAATGCACCACCCCCAGGTGCCCTGTGTGGTCAGCAACCCAGAAGAGCCCCAAACCCTTTGGGTTCTTACGGAGGCTTCATGACATGGGCATGATTGATGAAATCATTGGCCACTGGTGGACAACTCCATCTGCAGTCCCTCCTCCCTGAGGACTGCAAGTTCCATCTCTCTTGGTTCATGGGTGGTTTCCCTGGCAACCAGTCCCCATCCTGAGATTATCCAGGAGCAGCCCCCACCCAGCCATCAGTTATGTGATTAGCATACAAATTTCACTGATTGATTAAGCCATTCCAAGGGTGTTAGGAGTTTAAGAACCAGGGACCTACAGGAAATATTTCTTATTAGTTTCATAGTCTTCAATTCATCTAATTGTTACAAAATAGATTTTGTATCTCTCTAGTAATATATTATAACCATTGAGTAGGGAAGGCCCATGTCTAACTGAGCATGTATTTGGTGCTGTGAGCAGATATGAAAACCTATAAAAGTAATATTTATCTAAAAGCTATGAGGAACAGCATCCATTTTTAAAGAAATAACTGGGAATTTGTCAGTAGAGGTTAAAGAAGTTCTTAACCAATGGAATGGGAAATAGGGTAACTAGAAGTGAAGAAATGCTAAATCATTTACAAAATAATTAGAAATATGGAATTCTGTGCCTAGATGAGATCAAAACCTTTGTGAAATTGTCTTTCCTGATCTTTGGGATATCTCGTTCCAAAGCCTCTGCCCTGGCAGAAAGTGACCTTGACTGCTGGCTCTTCTAGTCCTGCTGGAGCCAGAGTGTTATATTCTGACTTGGGTGGCATCTGGAGATCTTTGGGATTCCCTTCTGCTTCATCTCAGGGTTTAAGGGACATAGTCAGAATAAGGTTTCAGAGCCACTGGAGATGCCAAAGTGCAAAAAGTCAAAGAATCCATGGTCATGCTGGCATTGGTCTCATCTGATTTCAATCCGGGGGAGCTGTCCCATTGGGACGGTTATTTTCCAAACCTCAGATCTGGACTTAGGACAGTATAGTGCAGCAAGTTAAGTCCATGCGATTTATAACTGGCTGGACCAGTCGTGGCCTTGGTGTGTAACACCTGTGTTTCAATTAGGCAAGTTGCTGGCTTCTTTCAGCCTCAGTTTCCTTGTCTGGGATCAGGCATCTAGAACATTTTCTGTGTTTGGTTTAACAGTGGAGGAGATGTAGAAGACTTTATCCTTATTCAGTGGTATACTTGCTTGGGGGACAGAAAAGAAACCAGGTAGTTCAAATGGTTGTAAGTGCTCTGAAGATAATAAAAACAGATTAATGGAATAGAGATGGGGGATGCTATTTTAGAAGAAGAGGTTGAGAATTGAATGGGGAAAAATGGCAGCTATGCAATAACCTGGGGGAAAGTGGAATGAATGGTTGGAACCCTCCAGGTGAGAATCAATGAACTGTGTTTTGGAGTGATAGGGAGGTTGGTAGGGCTGGAGCCAGTGATCCTGGGAGACTATCCTAATTAGAGCTGTTGGGAAGGGATTGGGTCCCAATGAATGAGGCCTTTGAAGCCAAGGTGAGCAGTTTAGATTACAATCTAATTGTGCCGGGAAAATGGGGGGCTTTGGGTATAAGAGGGGTGGGAATTGGTTCATGATTGGGGGAGGCCACTCTGGGCTGGATTCTGGAGAAAGGGTGTGGGTTGAGAGTAAGAGTAGAGGCTCACCGAGGAGGCTGCTGTAGGTGTCCACTTTGGAGGACACCTGTGGCACTGATTGAGGTGGTGGCAGCCAGGGTGAGAAGTGGTCAGAGTTGGTGCAGGTGTTAGAGCTAGATTCACTGTTAGGGCAGATTAAGGTAGAGAAGAGGAAGAGGAGGAGAGGAGGAGGAAGGGAGGGAATTCATGCCCCTAGGCTTGGGCCCCAACAATTAGGTGAATAATGGTACCTTTTTAACCATGATAGGGAAATTGGGCAATGCATAGGTTTTGTGGGGAAAGCTTGGTTTCCTCTGCCTCTTTGATATCCAACTGAACTTCCCATCCAAGTGGGTGTGTGGATAGGCTGTTGGACCCAGGAGAGAGGCTAGGACTAAGAGTTGCTAAGACCTTGGGTCTGGAGAAGGTAACCCAGAGGGAGGGGGAAGGAGCAGAGAGGAGTGCAGGGAGGGGAGAGTTAAACCATCCAGGGGACTGGCAAGTGGGAAAGTTAGAGAAGGAGGTGGTACCAGTAAAGGGGTCTGAGGAGAATATGAGGAGGCAGGGCCCTGGTCCTAAAAGGAAAGTGGTCGGTCAGCTCTGAGCTTGAATCAGATGATAACAGGAACTGGGTGGCAAAGCCAGATGGTAGTGACCTTGGCAGTTTCAGGGAGGAGACTTCAGGCCCAGTTAACATGGTCCAGAGAGTGGGGTGAGGAAGTAGCGTCTGTGACTGTGCGCAAACACACTCCTGGAGTCTTATTAGGAGAGTAGAGTTGGAGATGAAAGGTTGAGATGGGTGCCTTTTGTAAGTTGGGAGATATTATTACAGCTTATCTGTAGGTTGATGATAATGATCCAGCAGAGAAGGAAGAGTAGAAAGTGCAGGTGCAGGGAGGTGGTAGATGGGTGTGTGGAAAGGTCTGAACATTCACTGCTTATTTTCTGGTGCAAGTAAGAAGCCAGGTTATCAGCTGGGAGGGGAGGCAGGTCTGCAGGCTTGAGAAAAGGAAGGTGTGAAATGGGTCTTTCAGGTAGGGCTGAGTGCTTGTTCAAGGTCCCACACTTGATGTAGACACCCAATTAAATATTTGTCCAGCTCCCTGGTTCTGAGAGCCCTGGAGATTGCCTCCCTTTCTTGGCATGCTTTGACAAGTCAGCGGGGACAAGTTCAAACATGTCCACCAGATGGCGCCAGGAGGGCATTGCTGAAACCTTGATTGTTAAGACTTTGAAGGCCAAAGAGATTCTTACTCTCTTTTTTTCTTTGGTTTTTCTATATCTAGACTATTATGTCTCAAACTTGAGTAGTTAAAAGAGTAATTTGAAGAAATAAATTCTCAACTGGGAGTGGCAATACACACCTGTAATCCCAGTGACCCGGGAGGCTGAGGCAAGAGAACAAGTTCAAAGCCACCCTCAGCAACTTAACAAGGCCCTATCTCAAAATAAAAAATAAAGAGGGCTGGAGATGTAACTCAGTAGCCAGTGCCCTTGGGTTCAGTCTTCACTACCCAAACAAATAAATACACAGTTTCCCAGAGTTTATTTAAATTATTTTATTATAACATTTAAATATTTGCAATTTTTAAATAGTCTACATTTCCTTCTTACATATCACATACAACTATAAAGTCAAAACAGATTTAGAAATTAGATTAAAATAAGATCAAATATTCAAACTGTCCACCTTAACATAACCTAACGAAAGTTGATCTTTTGCTGAAATTTAAGAGGTAAGTGCAATGTGACCCTGGGCTATGTTGCTTCTTGTAGAGTTTGGTGTGCCCTTACTTCTGTGGATCATCACACGATTTTTTTTCACACCCTTTTCCTGTTAAAACCACTGCACAATCACAGCATGACCTTGTGTCATGTTTTCACATGGCTGGAACACATCATTTTCCTACCAAGTCCAGCTCTTTCCTCTTTTGCTTGAAGGTGATTCAAGTCATGGAAAGTTGTGCCAGCTCATTACAGCAAAAGCAAACGGTGCCATAGGTTCCTGGGAATGAACGCCTGGCTATAATAAAGGGGTCAACTAGATAACTCAGGTGTTCATTCCCTGGACTAATGACTGTCACTGAAGGATGACTCTCCCTTCAGGACCTACTTCTTCAGAATCTTTATTGTGAACATGTTTGTCAGTGGTTAATACGAATAGCATCTTTAACTTCTTCAATGGTGGGATAAAACAGACGCGTCATGGAGATCTGTGGGTGTTTACCACTGTTCCCTTTTGCTGCCACAATGGCCAGCTGTGACTGACCACTGTGTTTCCTGAGTGCCTGCTGCACTCAGAATCTTCAGTCCACCCTGAAAGGAAAGTGAGAAAGCAAGAGATGGGCGAGCAAGGAATGAAGGATGGAGACCAGGCAGAGATCCACACAAAGGCTTATTTGTCAAAGCTGACAACTAAAGGCACATTTTTCCATAGATGGAGAGAGGGCCAGAGATGTTCGGGTATTGAGCTTTTGTGGGGTGGGGGTTTGGAGCTGTGGCTGTGGTGCTATGGGAGAGGCTGGGGGTGCTTGCATCAGAGCTAGGACGGTGGGAGTAGCCAGGGATTGGCTTAGGTTGATGGCACCATGGGGCTTTCCAGAGTCATGGGGTCATGTCCTTCTGAGATTGGCTTAGGGTTTTGGTACATGGGGTAGGTCACTAATGGGGGTGCGGGGAGTTCAGGTAAGAGGAAGTACAGGAAAGTGAAACTTATAAGGTACGGGTTAACATTTAAGAAGGCTGCTCAGATGTTAAATCAAGACCCTATACACCCCACTAGGGCCAGGTGCTAGGAATGCACAGATTACTTTCTAATCCTAGAAGTCTTGTCACAGTAAGTACCACACTGTCAGGGAGATTCTAGGTGTATAGCAGAGATAGGAAATTCAGTGTTCAGTAACCTAACCTTTAAACTTCAGGTGTCCTTGACTTGGGTGCACCTGGCCTTTCCTGCGTACCCACTAACCTCAGCTGAAGCCCTGAATTTTGATCCACTTCACCTGCTGTGTCTTCCTTCTGTGAACTGAGAAAATCCCACCCTTCTCTGAACCCCACACTGTCCCTCCCTGTCTCCTGCTTTCCGAATTCCACCCCAGGCAGAACGCAGCTTCCTCTGGAGTCAATTGGCTACTGCAACATCAAGGCCCTTCCCGTTTGGGACCTTGGTGTGTCCTTGGATTCAGGCCCAGCTTCTCAGTCTGGCACTAGCTCATTGGTACCCTGGTCTGTTTCCCTCTCTGACTCACTCTTAGTCTTTCTGTTTTGTAACTTAATACCTGAATTCCTCTTCTCTTGCACCAATGTCCTCCTTGACCCTTTTGGTTTTGACATCCCAATCACAAGTAAATACCATATATGACTAAGAGGAACCTACTGACATCGGTCCACACCTGGAGGGTGGATGAGGAGTTGTTTTCGGGTTTAGTCCTCGGAAATAGTGAAGCCAAGAAGTCTCATTGACAAGAACCCCAGTGGTACAAAGGGTTCCTTCAGCCACACATTCTGTACATCTAAACATCGGGCCATTCATCTTGCTGCTGCTATTTGAAAATCCTAGCATTTAGTGATTGAAGTACAAGAATTTGCACATAGGGAAGGCTTTGTTACAGGCAGGGGAGCTGGCCGACCGTAGGCTTGGGTTGTGCCGTGGGACTGTGCTTGGGTTTGAATCCTGATTCTCACATACTAGGTGATTTATTTTGTCTCCCTATACCTCAGTGTCCTCCTTTGTAAAGTGTGCCCAGTACCTACTTACAGGGTGGCTGTGAGGACTGAACACATTAAGGAAAACACCGGCTTAGACTAGGTCCAGTACAGGATGGGCAGGCAGTGCTGGCCTGGGTTGTCTGCAATATCTAATCTACTCTCTGAATTCTGTATTCCAAAGAGGAGGGTGAGCCATCAGGATCCTACAGCTTGGTGGCAGAAGCTCCTGAACCAAGAACTCTGGTCATGTAGCAGTTTTCAAAGTTCTTGGCCTTAGGACTCTTTGTACTCTTAAAAAAAGACCAATGGCATCAAAAGGCTTTAATATTTGTGAGTTGTACGTATCCATAGATACCATAAAATTAAATGTTAAAATACTGCAAGATTCATCTAAAAGTGATAGTAAGCCCATACATGCTATTTTAATCAAAAGTAACTATTAAAAAAAATCCTCAAAACCTTGGCTAAATGGCATTGCTTTACATTTTTGCAAATGTCTTCTGTGTCTGGCTTAATAGACAACAGCTGGGTTTTTCCTAGCTGCTTCTGCATTCTGTCTGTGGCTGTGTGCTATTTTGGTGGAAGTGCATGAACAGAAGTCTTGTCACTCCAGACAACATACTTGGCTACCGAACAGCTAAGAAGACTGTAGCCTGGAGAAGTTGGGGTCATAGCACTGACATCACAGACTTGTCTGGAAATTGAGTGGGATACTGTGTATGTGAGAGAGAAAAAATTTCCTCGAGAAATACCTGGCAAAAAGTAGGCCCTCACAAATGCTAAGGTGTTAACTCATGTTGCAGTGATCAACTGGGACAGACCTACAATTAGATGAAGCAGGGGCTCAGGACATAGCTCAGTGGTAAATATTTGCCTAGCATCTGTGAGGCCCTGAGTTCCATCCCCACTACTGCTGGGCAATGGTGGGGTGGGGGGAGACAAAACCAAACCAAACAAAAAATAAATAAAACCTATGAAGTGTGACTACAGGGAAAGAGGTCAGGCAGGCAGCATTGAAGTGTGTCCTAAATTCAAAGAGCCACTTGCACAACACCTGGAAGAAAGAGTCCCCCACTTGGTCTACAGTGCACTGGACTGCCAGACTTTAATACTTCTTCATGTCCTGTTTCTCAAGAGTCATAAATTCTGAACACCTCTAACAGAGTGAGAGAAATCCCCTCCTGTTTGGCAGTCATGAGAAAAGTTTAACCGGTGATTCTTATAATATGAGGATTGAATTATAGAAAGACAAAAGAAAAGATAAAGCTATGTACTGTTTGGATTAAGCTTAAATCCACTGTAAGCAATTGCAAAAGCTAAAGTCAGGGGGTTGGAATCTCTAAATACTTTTTGTAAAATCCTTACCTATGATTAGCTTCTTTCTTCAGCCTTCCCCACCCCTTCTAAAGAAAGGATTTTTATTTCCTTCTAACTCTGCTCACACATTGCCACTCTGAATTGCCATCCCCAGCGTGGCAGAGCCTCAGGGCCAGTCCACTAGTGTGTCATGTGGTGGTCCAGTCCTCTGTCACTGGGTGAGTGAGTTCTCTGAGCACCTAAGCGAGGGTCAACAGAACTGTATTTTAAATCTCAAGATTCCCCCAGCCTCTCTCTTGCATGGGAGAGGCTCTCTGACTAGAAATGGTTTCTCTTGGGAATAAACAATTAACTTTCAAAATATATCCATTTCCTCTCCTGAATTTATCAGAGGAGATGGACATCCAGAAAGTGGGGAGGCTGGGTGGGAGTTTCCTGGTTGAATTCATTTTGGGGGGAGGGGCATTGCTAGAAAAACTTAAGATGGGCCCATAAAGATGCTCAAATGGGGATGGAGAGGAACAGCCTCTTACGAAAGAGACGGGAACTGTTTGGATGGGTTCCCTGTTTTTCCCTTCAGTGGTGTCACAGTCTTAGGTCTCTCTCACTTTCCTTGAGGTGACCAAACTAAGCAGGTTGGGCCTCCTTTGTGGCCCCCTATTTCCTTCAGACTATTAGCCCAAACATGTTGAATCTTGCACAATGGGAGAGTGGGGGACCCAGATGAAAGGCCTCTGGTAGAAATCATGTCACTTCATGGTCTGCTGGAGTTATTGAGGCCGTGCTGTGGAGTTTGTGTGTCTAATGCTTGCTGTGTCAACATGGGTTGGCTGCAATCTTTGCATCAAGCCATAATCCAACAATGTAAGGTATGTGCCCAGCACCTCCCCGCCTCCAGGCACGCAGGAGACCATCCCCTCACCCGGGGAGAGTGTGCTCAGAAGAATGAACCTGAAAGAAGTGAACAGGGGATTTCAGTGGTGGTATTCAAAAAGCATTCCCACTGGTTTTCAGCTCAAGATGGATTTTAAATGACAACTATGACCGTGCTTTTAGGTTTTTCATTTCCGGACCTAACAAAAAGCATGGAATCGCATCAGAAAGGCTAAATGTTAAACATACTCTTTCTAGGGACTAAATCTTTCTCTCTGTGACTTCTAAAAATGACATAATATCACCATATAAATTTGCTCAAGCCTTCTTAATTGGCCCTTTGGAATTGTGGAGATGATACTGTTAGAGTGAGAAGTGGCGGTTACCAAATGGGTTCCCAAATATTTATTTATTTTTTTGTGTTGGGGAGGAATTGAGATTCTTAAAAAGAATATACAGTTCTCTTCTTTCCTGCTCCATTTCTGTTGTATATTTCTCTCTCTCTCTCTCTCTCTCTCTCTCTCTCTCTTGCCCACCACTTTGCTCCTGTCTACTTTTACAATCCCTTTCCATACCCTGAAACTGTCTATTTAAATATAATTTACATCCTGCTTATTTATATAAAATACGTGAGTTTGCCTCTGATAGTATCATACATAAATGAGTGAAGCCTTCTAGAGGCCAACTGGAAGAGCAGTGTGTCAGGTTGTGGGGCTCTTTTTAAATCAGAGGAGGAGCTGAGCTCAGTGTCTGGCATCTCCTGTACCAGGCACTTCCGTTAGTTTGTCAAGGAAGAGGCTCTATCCACCCATCCCGTCCTCTCCTCTTTGTCCCCCCCCCCCCCACCGACACTGTGAGCTCTGCTGCAAATGTACAGGTCATATCACAGATTCAGGTCTTAGCTGCTGGAGGAAGTTGAACCTTCCAGCATCTCCAGCTTACTGGAGGAAGTCCAAAGGCTGAGAAAGGCTGCTTGGGGCTGTCCTCCAGGGCAGTACTGGTCCAGGCTCTCAGGAGACCTGGTCTGACCAGATGGACCTCTGATAGAAAGGGGAATGAAATCAAAGGGGCTGGTCTATGGTGGAACTTTATTACTCCACTTTCTCAGAACTGGGAACCTCTAGAGCCAGCCGGAGTGGGAGGTGGGAGGGGGCAGGCCTGACCTGATTGGCAATGCCAAGTGCTGGCAAACGAGCAGTGGTGTTGATCTCCCCTTCGGCAGGGCGCTGTGTTATTACCATGGCCATTGGCTCAGCAGATCCTGGCTTGGAAGAGAATATTGAGACTGTCAGAACAAAATACCTCAACCAGGATATAGGAGGCAGTATTGTCAATCAGTTAGCCATTAGCCACATTTGTCTATGAGCACTGGAATCATTCATAAGCCCTGAGTAGTGCTGGAAGTGAAAAATAGTATCAGTGTCCCAAGAGTAATCTGTTGATGTCAAATATCTCCAGATATTAACTTCATGTTGAAATTTGAATCTATTGCATTATATAAAACACATTACTAAAAATAATTCACCTGTTTCTTTCCATTTTAAAATTTTAATCAAAATTAAATACGTGATCCCACTATATTTTTAGTGGACTGCTCTGATCTAAAACTCTAGAATTAAAAATAATTTCTGAGGAGTGACTTTCTACGTTATGTTCTCTAACTCCTATGTTCTCTCTCTGGTTCTCTCTCAACAGATATGATTCCACGTAGCATGTCAAGGACTACTACTACACCAACTCCTTTATTTTTCCCCCTCCTACACAATTTCCATTTTCTTTTACACTTGCTTACCCCAGCCATCTGCAGTATGCCAGTTTCAGGTATTTTGAGCTGTGTAGAATTTCTGTGTGTACAGATGTGTGCTTGGATTTTTCTCTTTGTGAGAAATCGGAAGCTGATTCCAGAAGTTCCACTTACTACTCAAAACCACTTCCACTGCCTGAGCCTCTGGGGCGTTGGGTGGTCTCTGGGCATCCTGGAGCCTCCTCTGGCAGTACACTGTCCCGCCGGAACACCCTGATGTGCCATTCCCTGGAGGGGAACAACCAAGTGCCGCGGAGGCAGGCAATCACACTCTGCCTCAACTGTCTGGTTTCCTGTAAAATAAACACATGACTTTATATTTTTAGGGAACAAAAACAAATGCTGCTATAGGGTTCAAAATTTTCATTCAGAACACTTTTCCGAAAACAAATTACCCCTAAGGAGCATTTTGAATATCCTGGTCACATCTCTGGATCTGTAAAATACACCTTTTAGTATGGCACCTGTTAAAATGCAAAGCATATTTCTTCAAGGCAGAAAAACAATCTGACAATAGCAATGTAGAATTTGTTCATTCAAACCCATCTATGTAAATGCAAGAAGTCATAAATTCACCTCCGAGCTGCTTGCTATTGAACCTGCAGTGACTAGTCTCTGCCGGCCCAGTTGGTTTGAACTTCATTCCTTCACAAGTGTTGAAAATGCTGCAAAGTTGGATGAGTGGAGATGGGGCCACCCCCCTCTTGCTTCCTCCCTGATCCTTCTGGGGAGCTTGCATCTGGGATGGCCTGTTTCCCTAGGGAGCCATCTTAAGCTTGAGGAGGCCTTGCAAAGAAATCCAGCGTCATTCCAGCAGCTGAAAAAGAAAGCCCTGGGGACGAGGGGAGAGTAAATGACAAAATTTGTGCCTGTCTATGAATAAGTTGCCATGAAAAAGTTGTTATTTTAACCCATGATTGCAGACTCTTTATTTCAATTCTCTCTTAAAGATAAGCTTTATCTTCCTTTAGGCACAATTAGAAGAAATGAGTATAAATGGATTTTTTTACATTTAGCTTTTAGTTTATTCAAATACACGAATCTAGAACTGACTTCCTTACATCCAGTTGGGCATATTCAAAGGATGAATTTCCAAGTAGTCAAATTTTCAGGGGGTCTGATAAGGATTCAAGTAAGTTGATCTTGTGTGCTGCTGCTTGTTACGACAAATTTAGGGGAGAGCTGGTGACGACCCAGCCAATCTCTGTGAAAGCATCCTACCATATACATGCCCAAGATGTGTGGGCTGGCACTGTCCCCTGCAGCTGTCACCATTGGAATGAAGTATATGCCAGGGGAGACTTTGGGCTTTCTCATGGTCTTGTGGGTCAAAGATTGTGTGTGTGTGTGTGTGTGTGTGTGTGTGTGTGTGTGTGTGTGTGTTGGGGGGGTGCTAAGGACCATGTGTTGACTTGCAACTCATCATGTATAAAATTTCCCTAGCAAAGCAATGCTGCTTAAGTTATTTGTTCAATGTTGTGTTTGTCTTTGTGTGTTTTGTTTTGTGTTTGAAGGGAGTGAGGGAGATGAATTCTACTGAAGTATTTCTTTCATAAAGATGACAATTTTGCATTCGTTCATTTATTTGTTTTTTTTTTTTTTCATTTGTTTGGTTTCCTTGTCAATGTCTTCCCAGCTAATGCTTAATCATTATTCTCAGTCTGATAGGAGGGTCCTTTTAGGGCAAGTTTTACACACATCGTCAGGTAATAACATATGGCACAGATTATAACCTTGCTGTTGATATGTTTGCCTCTGACTCTGGAAGCTAAAACATTGGTCTTTGAGAGGATTGCCAATTAAACAATTGTCATACATGTTACTTAACATTGTCATTAAGCAACTATACTTTTTTTGTGTTTGGAAATTGAGCAAGGGTTACTGCGTTCTCTCTCTCTCTCTGTGTCTCTCTCTCTGCCTTTGTTAATATCTGTCATAAAATACATTATTTTAGAACCTTTCCAAAGTAATTTTTACCAGGGTGCCCCTTTTATACTTCTGAAGAATTGCTTGGCCCTTTCATGTTTCAAAAAGAAACATTTGCTTGTACTTCCACCTTACTTGATCTCTATGAGGGTCTTGCAAAATTTGCTTTACTTTTATTCACAGGGGAAGTTGGCTTTCATGTCTTTTAAAGATAATTCTGCTAGTTGCTGATCAGCCAGTCAGTTCATCTAGCTCCAATCTTTACAGGACTACTAAGCCAACTTTCCTCCACAGTCCCAAAAGGCAGGCAGATCATTGGAAAGGATTACAGAGTTTATTTAAATGGACCCTAGATATTACTTTGTGTAATAAGCCAGTTATTATATCAAGACCACATACTCTTAGACCACTTGTTTAAAAAATGCTACATTTACGCAATTTTCTTAGTTTTAGACTTTTGCTCCTTATACTCCAAATGTCTGAACAGCCAAGTTTAGGATTGTGTTTTGGTTAATGTGCTTTTTGCTTGTGTGTGTGTGTGTGTGTGTGTGTGTGTGTGTGTATGTGTGTGTGTGTGTGTGTGTTTCTCCTTTGAATAATTTCATATTTCATGCTACTTCTTGAAAGTTTGCTCTTTCATGCTATAAGAGAATAGCCAGATAGTTTCTACAAATAATTTCTACCTGCAGGATGGTGGATTGCTAAATTAGAGGAATGGTGTTTGAGATAGCAAGATGGATGGTTGGGAACCAAAATATATTAATGCCAAATGTGCTTTGGTTAATTACTAGAGAATTCTATATACATGTATCATCTCTTCAAATTCTATTTAGTTTGCTTTGGTTGAATGGCAGGTAGTAAGCAGGACAATAAGAGTGTTTAAGACTGTTAAAGGAAATAGACTCATATGGTTAAGAAAATCAGAATTTAAAGAAGTATTGGGATAAATGAAGAAATGTTTTTCTGGAATGTAGCATCTAGTGACTTGCTGAAGCCCTCAAGTGCATATAAGGGAGTGATGTTCATGTTGAAACAAAACCAAGACATCACTGGGACATCACTGGAACTTTTCAGCTCCACTTTCCTGTAGGAATAACTAAAAGCTAATAAAAGCTCCTAACAATTCCCTCTTTTGTGTATATGTTGTAGCAGGGCAGGAGCCGTTTAGACTCTAGATACAAGACTCACTGGGGAAGTTTTTAATTGGTAGAGGTCAGGGAATGATTTCACCTCATTGTCCCACTCTGAGTTTCTTAAGCAAGTGAAAGGAACCATCATAGTCCAAAATTGCTTCATTTAACACTTACAATTTAGACTTTTTAAAAAAGTATTGAACGAGGGCCAGGTAACTGCTGAAGGAGGCATCAGTCCATGAAATGTGCTTACTTAAAAATTGTGTGTATCAATTTTAAATACTTTTCATTGTGTGCAAACACAAGGGGAATAGGGCATTCTGTAGAATTACATATGTCTAGTTTGTAAAGTGTGTCACGTGTACTGCAGATGTGTGTTTTTTGGACTTTATGTATCTGTACAGTAGTTTTCATTAAAAAAAATTGTGGACAAACTTGTTTTGGTGGTTTGAGGGGGAGATGGCAGTTTGTATCAATGAGTGACACCATACAACATATGCCACAAAAGATCCAGAAGTATCCCTCCCCTGGCCCGTGGAAAATTTTGGTTATCTCCTAGGTTCTAAAATGAAGATGTATGGATATTCTGGCAGACTGCATGTTGTATAATTTGAAAAATACTAAAAGTGGACAATAAAACTGAATTAAACTTTGGCTGGTCTGTTTTTCCTTATCTGGGTCACCCTAAAGGCCTCTCATGGAAGGTACCAGGATTCCTGTTAGGATGAATCATTTTCTGGCCTCAGAGAAAATCATTGCAAGGGAGTAGCCGTCCAATGAGCAGCATGAGGGAAGTCAATCTTGTTTGAATAT